>NW_024881325.1:1082500-3482500 GCF_018691265.1 Tyto alba | reverse complement strand
ATGACAAGATACTCTGTACCGTATTACACTCTGTCTACAATCACATGACTTTTACAGCGTAGTGGATAGACAGCATAGGGCTTACTCTGCGGTTATACGGGTATTTACATATAATTCTCACCAAGCAAATAAAATCAATAATGAAATTAATAGATTCAAAATAACATGAATCCTTTAAAGATAAAAACTACAGAAATAATTATGGAAGAGGCATGAATGCAAAAGCGCCATTTTATGCATATACATTTTATGTATATACATATCTTTTATATGTATATGTGTATACATACATAAACAATAGGAAAGATACAAAGGCTAAGAAGATCAGAAAATCAAAAGATTTAGATGTTTCTCAAAATGTTAACTCACTCTCAAGCATACAAAATGGGGCAAGTCAGGCTGCCCTCCAATCTCTCTTCTTCATTGAATTAATTTGTAGGACCAGAGAGGAGTGTTGATGTCACTGATGTCACCAAGCAGAAGGACTGCAAGATGAAGCTCAAGGAATTTGTGGATTACTACTACAGCACAAACAGGAAAAGGGTCCTCAATGTGACTAACTTGGAGTTCTCAGACACAAGGTAAGAGTACAGCCTGCTGCACGGTGCAGCGTCTGGGGTATGTGGCCGGCTTCGCCTGGGGGAGTTTGAACAGCCTCTGCCTTCTTCAGTGGTTCCTGCTTTAGGAAGTGCTGTTTAACCCTGGGGTAGTGGCTTCTTGTTGCTTTGACTCTCCAACTGCATCGTCCATATACAGCCAGTTGAGGCAGAGCACAGACGTCAAAATGCTAGCTGCTATATGAAGAGAATGGTATATAGCAGACTAAATGGGCCAGCGTTTGCCATAGTAATTTGTGCCTGCATATCATCAGCATTCATGTGCCATCAGCATTCACATATCAGAACAGAACATTTTGGAACCTTTCAGTTTTATTTTAACTCCGGTAGTATAGGTATAGTCTATACCTATATACTAGTCTGTACCTATATACCGGAACATAACTTGATGCTCCAGGCACCAATTCTCTGCCTTGTCCAGGTAGTGAATGAAAACGTAGTATGCTCCTAGTAAGATCTTAGGTAGTTAGGTGCAACCTGATAAATACCAGTAAGACCAAAGAAAGGAAGACAGAGATGACCAAAGAGGTATGATAACCCTGTATGTCGGAGAACATGGACATAAGGCATCTTATTTTTTAATATTCTGTGTTATTTTTCTGTTGAGATTGAAATCCTGATGGATATAAGGCAACGATATCACTTCTTCCAACTTCAGGTGATCTTGAAACATGGTGATCTCATTGGAGCATTCTTTTTTAATACATGTTGTACAGCAGTGAGCATCCTACTTGTGTAGCACTGATTTGAGTGCATCATATATTGCTTACTGAAATTTTCCATTTAAAGTAGCAGGAAGTGAGTAAATAGATGAGGTCTGGCTTTAGGTATAGCATAACATGTCACTGGACAGCCTTTAACGAGAATAAATTTGAAATTATTGTAATTTTGTAATCCTATGCTATGTGTTGTAGTTTTAGTTTCAGTGCTTTTGTGAGTTAATCTGTGATCTGTCTGACAGCAATTCAGAACTAGAGTGATGCTGATTTACTGGAGCCATGAATCCTGTTCCAGTGTATCTGTCTATGTTTCACGGTCCCTTTATCTCTTTAGATAGTCCACTAACCAACCCCTCCTCCTGCATTCTCCTTACCAGGAGATGGTACCACACCTTACCAGGTGTGATGGTACAGACCAACTCGGAGCTTGAGGATGAGATGCTTTAGTGATGCGGTGAGCCAGAGGTGATAGTGCTGGCTATGTGAATATCACCAATCCTCAAGGACAGGAAGCTTACTGTTCTCATGTTTTGTCTTATACATTTTATATATAGGATGATTAGCTGATGTAAATGCCTAAGAGTTCAAGTTATTGCTTTGTGCTTTATATAGTTGTATTCATCAACGGAGCTGTGCTTTTATTCCGGAAGTAGGCAGATGTATCTGTAATGTATTGAACTTTGTGCAACTGTGCAGATCATTTTTACAGTTCTTGTAGTCCTTCTGGGTAGCTAGTACTTCTAGAAGGAAAGCGTCAGAGAAGGAAAATATTCCTTTATAACCAAACACTACACAGAAGATGATGAGTGTCAACATAAAAATAATGGTTGTTTTGGGGAGCATTCCATTTTAGCGAGAAGATTTAAAGTACTTTTAAAAAGGAAAGCTGATGAATAACTACAAACTCATTTTTTTTTTTAAAGCCATTACCTTTAGCCCTGTAGTGTTTTAGCAGAGCAAAAAGCATCTCTAATAATTACAGGCTTCAAAGATTACCAGTATCTCCAGTTGAGATTTTTTTAGATTTCTGCCATTGTCCCAGAATAACGAGAGGTCTTTTGTTCTGAAGGACTGCTGGAGCCATCACTCATATGCTGCTAATTTGGACATTAGCAAATATTTTATTTCTTAATGTAGACAGTGACACTTTAATGGAATGCACTGCTCCATCTTTTCCTGCCATTTTAAATGAAGCTATTGTTATCAGTGTTTGACAGTAAGAATAAATGACACATGGGAGCATTTAATTTTAGTTTGAAATGTAGATACTCTTACTGATGTGATATTTTAGAGCATCCAACAGTGAACCTCCACCTCCTGCAAATACTAGTCCAAATTTTGGAGTATTTAAATATAAAATTTAGCACATTCTGGGATGAAACACTTTTAATACCTGTTTATCATGCCATTACATCATTTTAGCAGTGATTTATAGTATTTATTATATATTTAATATAAACACAATATTAAAATTCTATAAATAAACATACACAATATATGCTCAATGTAAATAAAGATATTCATTTGTATAAACTATATAAATATTATGTGTATTTTAAACATATTCACATTATCAACCCAAATTAGACTTTTTTTTTTCTTCTATGCTTTTATTGTAATTGAGTCAGTCTAAATAAAAAGATCACTGTTATTTTCATCATCAGATCAAGACAGACTTAGTCCTTAAGTATGAATGTTTTTGTTATTAGAATTTTTAGTATTCAGCTTAACTGGCAAATGTTTAAGATTTACCAGACCATTTATGTAAGAGCGCACGTTTCACTTTTTCTTCTGAAGGCTGGAAAAGTGACTGTAATAACCGTGCTGTCGATAACTCAGCCTCCATAGCAAGAGGCAGGGACTGGAAACATGCAAACAGTATATACTTGATCATAAATACTGTTATTGAAAGAAATCAAAGGATCATTGCTAAGTCGTCATACTTAAAAAGCCTTAAATCTCTGTCTGTAAGCCATTTTCACAAATTTTCAGAATGAAGAACAGTTCCACTGACACATAAGGAGCTGCTTCAGATTGCCATGCAAGTAATAGAGCCACACTCTGCATTTTGTTGTAGGAGGGTCCTGTGCTCTTTTTTAAAAAGAGGCATGTTTGTTTTCAATTCTCTCTGTAAAGGATGTCCAGTTTTGTAGAGCCTCCAGATATAGTTAAGAAGTTGTCCTGGGTGGAAAACTATTGGCCTGATGACGCTCTTCTGGCTAAACCAAAAGTTACCAAGTACTGCCTGATCTGCGTGAAGGACAGCTACACAGATTTCCACATAGATTCGGGAGGAGCTTCTGCGTGGTACCATGTGCTGAAGGTGAGGTGTCATGCCTTTGCAGTGTATCTAGTAATGAACTACATTTTATATGCAAAACCATCCTAAAATTCTCTCAAAAATTCAGGCCTCTGTTTTTTTCCTCCATGGTCCTGTTGTATCTGTAAGTAATATGCGGAGCCTTAGCTGCTGTAAGTGGGTATGCTCTCAGCAGTGCCAGGGTCTACAGAGTGAGGAAGCCACTTCGAGTGTGGATGTTGTCTGGGTATTTTCACTGTATTAGGATTTTAATATTTGTTTAGTGCCTTCTGCACATATGTCACCTCAGGCCTGAAAGATACAATGTCCTGCTTTTGCAGGGTAATGGAACCTGGCGCTGTAAACTTTTTGCACCGTCAGTCCCACAAATCTGAGCAAATGTGATCAGCTAGTGATTTATTTATTATTTATAATGAATAATTAATAATTATTACAGCCATTCTGTACAAAGCTGACTACTAAATTTTATTTCAATAGTGTTAAAATATGTAATGCTATATATATACTTAGATAAATACTTGTGCATGTGCATGTATCTGTGCCAGTGCAGCATTGTTTGGTTTAGCTGCTTGTTGCTAATTTTATATTTTCAAATACAGGGAGAAAAGATATTTTATCTCATCAAACCAGCTTCTGCAAATATTTCTCTTTATGAACGCTGGCAATCGGCAGCCAACCACAGTGAGATGTTTTTTGCAGACCAAGTAGATAAATGTTACAAATGTACAATTAAACAAGGACAGACACTCTTCATTCCATCAGGTGAGCAGGCTGTTGCAGGTGAGGTTTGCTGCTCATTTTAGAGCTGCTGAAATAGCATGTCCAAAATGCTGGAGGGATGTGATTTGATGATTTTCTCTGACAAAGTATGAAGTCTAATTCTCAGTAGATGTATAATTTCATATGCTTACCAAAAAAAAACCAAAAAACAAAAAACAAACCATAATTTTTACTGCTTTCTATTGATATTCTAGCAGCCTTTTAAAAATACAGCTAGTAGGTAGAATGTTCCACTCTTGGTCTAGGTGGGTTGCTCATGAGTTCTCTCTCTACATCCAGCCACGACACTGGTGCTTTTTGCCATCTAACAGAGAATTCATGTTCAATTACTTTTTGACCATGACTTCCCTTGGAATCCCCTTGGACTTCTCACAGCCATTGATTCCTCGTGACACTAAGGAACTATAGGTGCCTGCATGTGTGTGAGTGTGAATTTATGGTTTCACATGAGGCTGAAGACCTGGGTGTCATGGGTTTTTTACGGGCTTTTATTGCAGGTTAGGGATGGTGGATTTTGTTTGTCTCAGTTCCTGGGAGGGTCTTCGTAAGGACAGGGAGTTGATCAGAAGATAAGGCAGAGTTTTAAGTGAACACCGTTCTTCTCCTGCCCCTGTTCCTCACCTTCCTCTCACCATGAACAATTGCATTTGCATTGCTGTTTCCAGCACTCCCTGTTGCCTGTTGAAGTGATAATCTCATTGGGACAGGGATTTTCTCTCTCTCTATGTGCCTTTAAACGATGCACTGCCCACTTGATCCATAATCCGAGTTGAGGCTTCCAGGCAGTGTGAGAAGGTAACAGCACTGGTACTTGTGATTTGGAGGCAGCATCCAGTAGTGCCATTTTTCTGTGTGTGAGTGTATTCTTGCACAGAATGTTTACACACTTGAATTTTATTTTGACTGTAAAAGTGGAAGGCAGGTATTTCTCTCGTGACCATATGTGAAGCAGATGGAGGATTAAACACTGAGCAGTTTATAGATTCACTGATTTGAGTAGATTTTTGTATGAAAATAGATGTTTAGAAAACACCTGTTCCTGACATTACAATACAGATGGTGTCAGGAGCTGTCACAAATTTTTATGGTGATGTGAAAGCAGCTACCATTACGTAGCTGTTGCTGCTTTTCACAATAACAAGAAAGTAATATCACTGTGGGCAGTATGTCACCTTTCACTGTCTGCCACCATTGAAGGTAGTCCCAGGACTGGGAGTCAAAGGTGTGTGGCACCTTCCTGGACTGGGCCTTTATCACGCACAACAAAAAAGGGGCCAGATGCAACTTTGTTCAAAGCGTATGTGGTTCTGATGCTGACTTGGTCTGAAGAGCTGTATTGGTATTTAGGAAGTAAGTTGCTAAGTGAAGTATAAACATCATGTTGTGAATAAAGCTTTTGTTATTGTCACTCCAGTTTTTATCCTTAGGACTCTTGTCTTTCTCCTTCAGGTTGGATTTATGCAACTCTAACACCTGTAGACTGCCTGGCCTTTTCAGGACATTTTCTACATAGTCTAAGTGTTGAAATGCAGATGAGGTAATCTGTCTTTTAAAATCTAAAGTTATGTAAAGGCTCAGTTTTTAATAAATTGGCCATCCTCTCTCCTACTAATTAGCCTACATTTTCAGTAATGTTGATGTAGGTCTATTGGGCAATTTTGAAAAGTGTACTCATGTTTGTCCCCTTCAACTGTGTTCTCCCGTGCTGAGTTATTCCAAGCTGTCTTTGGACCTGTTGCATAGTGCATGGAAGAATATGTGAGGTGCTTCGATTGATGTGGCCAAGTCCTGAAGGAAGAACTGTTAAAAACCGTCAGGAGCTTTACCCTAGAATGTGCCATTCGCCTCCTGGATAAGCCCCCACCTGCTCAGCTGAGGTCTTTGCCCAGTGTAAGACAATACAAGTAGTTCTTTACTGATGCTGGAAGAATAATGCAATAAAACTGTCTTCCATCTGTATCGCACAGTTTCTTACTGGTGTTTTGGTTTTGGTCTGATGCCGGATACATGGTAGCAGCACAAAGAAATGAAGCACTGCAAAATGAACCTCAGGCATTTATGAGCAGTACTTGTCACTGCATGACATACTCGTGACTTTCTATGTTTAAGTTCATGTGGTTTTGTATTGCAGGGCGTATGAAGTGGAAAGACGATTGAAAATTGTTAGTCTGACCCAGTTTCCAAACTTCGAAACTGCATGTTGGTATATGGGAAAGCATCTACTAGAGACATTCAAAGGTAAAACTGCCTGCCTTGATTACTTAGCTTTGGGGACCTGAAAGAAGTTACTCTTAATTTCTGCTGATGTGCCACATATAAGATGGACAGATGGCCAAAATCAGTCTTGTTAGTATTTGAAAACTTCTTTTAACATACCAGTAGAACATGCTAGTCTGGTCCAGCTCTCACCTTAATATCCTGCTCTAGGAAGGACATTAACTGTCCCTCTTACCTATGCCTAAGGGAAGGTTTCATCTTCTTCATAAAATGTACTTCAGTTGCCTCACAGGCACTGAGAATCAAATAAAAGTTTTCTGTGAAATTCAAAATCCTTCACATCATACTCCTTCAGAGTTGATCCAGACATTCATGAGTGTCATGTTCTTTATAGATTCAGGCTCGCTTTGCTCTTTGCCTCTATTTCTCTTACTACAGAATGTATCTAGAGACACCCACCAGATCCTTTTATAATGAGAAAAATGTGTCTAATTAATAAGCAAGGTGGGGGGTCCCTCAGAGGGTCTCCTGGAAGGGACCCCTTTGTGACTGACTCTCTACAAAAAGTGTAATGAGGGGAGAAGTTTAGGCAAGCTTGTACTCATGCAGAAGTGAAATGCTTTGCCAATACAAGCTTTGTTTCCACATATTGATACTTGATTTTTCAGTCAGAATAAAAGAACTGCTGATGGTACCTTTTTATTCCCACAGCCTAGGATGTATGAACATGGAAGCTAGCTTGAGTGTGGGACCAAGAAAGGAGCCGGAAGGATTGCCAGTGTAGACATAACTTACAGGAGCACAGTGTAGGAAGGCTGAGTTGGATTTATGACACAGTAAATATACTCCTTATTACCATCAAGTTATAACAGGGATTCATTTGTGGTGACCAACTTTCAGAGTTAACTTTCACAGTTAAACTTTTTCAAATTAAAGACTTTATATAAAACAATTTTAGCTATCCATGTTTGAATCAAATTGTTTTTTTTTCCTTTACTTAGGTTTGCATAAAGCTGGGCAACAACCTCCTGCTCATTTACTCCAAGGAGCAAAAATTCTCAATGGTGCTTTCAGGTCATGGACTAAAAAACAGGTAGGAAAAGCAACTTGTTTTAATATTGTGTGTTTGTCAGGTTTGTCAGCCACTGGAACAGACAGCAAATGCTAGAACAAATAATGTCTCCATAGCAAACCAGCTAATTCTGAAATTCCAAGAAGGGACTGGGAGAACATGAAGGGAGGGCAACAGCTGGGATTTCATAGTGCCACATGAGGAGTCAGCAGAAAAAAAGGTACCACTAGAGTTTTAAAAAAATGTCAGTTCTGTACACAGCCAAAAGGATACTAAATGAATGTTCTCCCTGACTCTGAGCATTTTCATGTGCCAAATCAGTTAAGCAAGGATGTGTATGTGAGTGAGGCCTAGAACAACACCTGCATTTTTGTGTGCAACAGGTGCCCAGTTCCTGCAAATCAACATGTTACTTGAGCCAGGAAATACATATTGGTTGGAGAAAAGGGTTAAAGGGATTCGCAGCCTGAATTTCCTGCTGCAGTCATTTCAGAAGTGTTATTCTTGCCTGAGTTGTTCCTGAAGCTTTGGGGAATTAGCTGCAGGAGATAGGCTATTCAATCATAAAATGTGAACAGGGGAACTAGCAGCTTTAGTATCTTCTGACATTTTAAGAAGGGATGAGAAACTGAGTACACAGTACTGCATACACAGTTTGGTCAGTTAGGTGGCTGTCCTGGTTTTAAATGTAGTCAGGGACTTGGCTGCTCCCTACTGCAAAAAGACAGTGCTTGAGCCTAAATTCAGAATTGCTCCCTGATTACCTGTAGAAGGACTGACTGTTGTGGAAGCTCTCTTCTCCATGTCACCCTGTTTATTTTTCCACTTGCCATGTAGTTGAGAAGTAGTGAGTCAAAGTCAGGCTGCGTTGGCATTTAGGTAAAGTTGAACTTTGAATATTATAACATGACATGTGAGTGCAAATGTTGTTAGTCCTTTCAGGGAGCTCCCAAACCACTCTTCTGACAAGGTATATGCCTGTTATACTCATTGAATACACCAGCCCAAGATCTTGTTGTAGGAGTAGAAAAGGAATTTTTCAAGGAATCTTCATATAAGGGGTTGAGCAAAGTGATATTACAGTTGTGAAAATGCAATAATACCTGAAAAACACTATTGACTTTGTTGTTCTCTCAGGACAACAATTTACAATATCATCCTGAAGGAGGAAAAAGTATATTTTTTCCTTATTTGGACTACTGATGCAGTCAGTATTGATTTCAGTACATAGGAAAAATATGGGCCGGTCACTTAAAGAGGGTTTTTTTTTATATTTTATAAAAAGCATGCACAGAAACAGCAGTCTGCCTTTGTTGTGTTTTAGGCTTTAGCAGAGCATGAAGATGAACTGCCGGAAAACTTCAAACCAGCACAACTTATCAAGGACCTTGCCAAAGAAATAAGATTAAGTGAGGTTTGTGCTCTTTTCATAATATTAACTATACTGTGGATCTTTTAATAATCTAGGTTATTAAATGGATGAATGGAAATAAATTAATCTTTTTTTTCCATTCTCTTCGTTAAAAGAATTCATATGGGGTTTCACAGAAGGGGGATTGCTCAGGACTCTTGTCTGTGGCTGACTTGCCACATGTTCTGGGTTCCTCTTTGCTTTCTCCTTGGCTTTATGCTGTGTCTGCCTGTCCTACATCCTTTCTCCTCCACCTTCGAGCTGGACTGGCCACACTTCCCTCTCCATCCTTTTTTTCTCTTTCAGTTTAGCTACTCCCTACACAAAAATATGATAGAACTCAAAGAACACTGTTGCCATCCTCATGATCATGCTCCCTATGTAGAATCTCCTTTCCTTATGTTCATCATGCTCATCGGTTTTGTCTGTGACATTGTCTGAGCCTGGGACTATGATTCTGTACACTGTCCCAATGAGGAGGCCTTGCTCTTGTCTGGATTCTAGGCAGAGTTACTATAACAAATGCGATGATAATTATAACACACACCTTGCACCACCCGCCCCGCCCTCCCCCCAAAAAAACAACCCCAGAAAAGGAGGTTGCATGGAAGTATCATCCATTAAGTCTGGTATCATATTCTACTTAGTGGAGATGTGTGACAGTGTGACAGTGCAAGGTGACAACAGGTACTCAATTGTTTTAAGAAGACATTGTGTTACATTCCACCCTCTTTCTAACTATGTCAAAAAACCTCAAAATTGAAATTTATCTTTTCCTTTTATCCTCTTGGTGTAGTATGTAAGTGTACTGATTGTCAGAATGGCAAGTTAAGCAGAAAATAATTTCTTTTTAATTAGTCAGACAGTGTTAATTTTAATTGGGTAGTTATTTTATGGCTTATTTTTCCTGAGGGCATGAAACATGATTCTGCTGCATTTATCACATCTCAATTAAATGGAAATGATTTGTTCTCAAGCTGATTAGCATTTTAAACAAAAGACCATTCACTTTATACATTTATTTATATGGGCAGTCCATTTAACAGTCCTACCTGATGGCATAACCTGGTGAGAGTTACATTCCTTACGAAGTCACTGGAGTTTCTCCAGGCCAAACTTGTGCTTGAGCAATGTGGAAGCACGAATGAGTGGTGAGCAGAGCGTTACTGCGGCGTGTGATGTGGTCTTTGTTCCCTGGCCAGTCTGACCTGTGAATGTAGTTACCCCTTTATTGAAGGGGGAATCTTTGGGGTTTGTTTCCCCAAGGAAGGGAGGGTGCAGTTGAATATCTAACATGAAACGGGTGGGTCTGAATGCCTTCTCATTTTGTGCTAAACTACAGAATGCTTCGAAAGCCAGCAAAGCAGACGTGAGTGCCAACTCCAATGCTGAGGAGATCTGTCCTGTGGAGAAGGAGGAGGCACCATCACCTGTCCAAATGACGCCTCCGCCCCCACCTGTAGAAAAGCTCCCTAAAAAAAAGACTCCTAAAACTGTGAAAACCCCCAAACAACTGAAGCCATCCAAACCCCCCAAACCTCCCAAGGTACCCAAACCCCCTAAGCCTCCCAAAACACCAAAAGTTAAGGGAGAAGGAAAAAAGAAAGGAAAGAAGGCAAAAGAGAGTCCACCACCAGCCATCCCAAATCTCGACTTGCTGGAGGCGCACACAAAGGAGGCTTTGACAAAGATCGAGACGCCAAAGAAGGGGAAGGTGGGTCATATTTTAACCTCTCCCTGTTGTCTCACCGTAATAGGGATAAAATCACTCCTTAGGTCTCATGAAAAAAAATATTTAAGCAACACAGTGTGAAACCTTGTCTCCACTGAAATAAATGAATGGTTTGTAACTGCTAGCTTATCGCTCTTTTTTTACCTGACTGTTCAATTTGATTCGACTGTTTGCTTGGTTATTCATTTTATACGGAGTTTCCACGAAACCTATTGATTCAGACTGAGTCTGGCGTATGACTACTAGTTGCCTGCCCAAACTGAGGCAAGATGAAAATGAAGACATTTTTTAATGGCGTTTTTTTTTTCCCCTTGAACTATTATATTCTTATTTCAAGTGTTATTAGCACTTGTGTGCACTTTCATAATCAGTTATCAAAGATGAAGGAACTCATTTCTAAAACATCTTATTTGCATGAGATTTTGCTCTAGAATGAGTGTTTGAAGATAAAACAGTGGTTTGCTTCCATTTTTGCCCATGTAGGACAAGTTTCATTTTGATGTCCTTTAATTTGACATGAATTTAGCTGCTGACTTCAGTAGGGGCCAGGATTTCATTAAGGCACTGACAGAGTAATGTATTGCACACTGTTTGTTAAGAAGTATCTGTAAGTCTTTTCTAAAATGCTTCTGAATTTCCTAGTACTTTGTATGCAGTTTGCAAAACCTGACCATGGAGCAATAGGCAGGGATATTAGCATGGTTTTGTATGCTCTTTTATGTTGATGTATCAAAGAGAAATGCAGCCGGTCTTCTGCTTTATCTGACACAGCAATATTTGATTGAATCTCATACTTAGGTCCAAAAAGAATGAATCAGAAGAGGAGTTTTCCAAAATATATCATGTTATATTCCAAATAAAAAATGTGTTTCTGTAACATGCCAGCACTCCATCCTCATTAAGAGTACATACTGACTTTTTCCCCAGGCTGCAAAGAATGTTTTAAGTGTTCCCAATAAGGAAACTGCTAGTAAGCAGAATGAGGTGGAGAAATTTGAAGTTCGAGAGCAAAATAAAAGCAAAACAGAAGCCAAATGGAAGTACAAGGTAATGTCTCTTGTTAAATTCTGCTGCTGATTCTGCCACATAGTGATAAGTCAAGGGTGGAGAAATGCTCATAGGTCTACCTAAGCAGAGAGTATGAGGCACCAATTTTCACTTCCCAAAGAAGAAATTTTGAGCAGGAAATAATCAAGTAATCACTGATAAAGGAGGAAGGGCAGATTCTTCAAAAGTATATGATGAATTGTCCATCTTCATCCTTGGTGAATCCAGTGGGAATGCTGTTAATAGTGAGGTTTTTCAGTGCTGATCTCTTTAGTGATTCTTACTTTACCATAGTCATACTGCCTTAAGTCTGGAGTAGTTCCAGATAAATGATAGTATAAAAGTAGAGTCAATGAAATCTGAATTATGCCACATTAATTAAAAGCTTGCCTTCCTGGAAGGCTAATGTAGGGTGAATAAAATTCATTCATAGAGTAATACATTTTTTCTCCAGGTACCATTTAAAACAAGATGACACTAGGCTTTCTCACAGAAATAGCTGTCTGCATTTTGCCTGCTTTGTGAACTTCTGATGACAAAGGTGCAAACAAATTCCTCAAAACAAAACAAAAATATATACTTTTTCACGTGGGGAAACTACTTAGAATCATGAATTATTAACATTAGAGACATTAAATTTTTTGTGTTAAAATAAGTCGTGGTTAATGTGATTAGATCAATACCTCCCAATTAATTCTGCAACCAGTACAGGTTAGGAAAGTATTAAGGCAATGCTTAAAAAACAATCAAAGGTTTTCCTTGCACTGAATGACTTTGATATGAAATTATTAAATTCATAATTCAAGCTCTTCTGAAGATGTGAAAGCAACAAGTGGAGCCTAGTAATAAAATGCAGTCATATTTGCAAGGTTACAGACACTGTGCTAGATTCCCTCCTTAGCCACACAGGCATGATGCTGCTAAGTAGCATGCTTAACCTGTGCCCTGATTCACAAAATGTGTGATTTGTATTTTACCTCAGTCTGTGCCAACTGAAGAGTAATATTTAAATTTGGCATCGTGTTTGTGGCGGGCAGTGCTTAAACTGGTGCTAAAGTGCTTCTTGAATGGGGACAAGTGCCTGAACTAAAGCCCATATTAGTCTATGGAAAAGTGTAATCCTCTATTACTTACCACATCTGGGGGAACATATTTTTCTCTGCATATAGATCAGTGGATTCTCTGAGGTTACCTAGGAATCTGAAATACCAACAAGTCATATAACTGATTTTATTACTGTGTTTTGGGTCTTCTGCCTTTTAGAACAGTAAACCTGATTCACTTCTTAAAATGGAAGAGGAACACAAATCTGAAAAGACACCTTTATCGGGAAATAAGGACAACAAATTTACATTTTCTTTCTCTAATAAGAAGTTGCTTGGGTAAGTAAAAAATATGACAATGCACATCAACTTAAAAAACAGATTAAAAAGTCATTAATTATGGGTTTTTTATAAGGTGAAAATCTGCCTTTCTCATCATTGTAGAAAATACACTTACGGAAGAAGTTCTTCAGTGTAGAATTGTTTTTCCTAGAACTCAACTTAATTTGCCATAACAGCAAAGGCCTATCTTTGAGGCTGGTAGCTTGCTTGAGAATAGTGTCTTCAGTATTCAGGCAGTGTCACATGTTTTGTCACTTCAGGTTCTTACCAGTTGAGTTCTATTAGGTGGTTTTTGGGCAGATCCTATTTGGGGTACATTTTTAAGAAACTGTTATATTAACTTTGCATACCAAAATTCCATGCTGTGTATGCATTATGCATATCATGATATACTTTGAGACAGCTTTAAATAATACAGTGCTTATTTGAAACCAGCCAAGATGACTCTAGATGGCATCATATTTTGAGATATAAATTGTAGGTTCAGAAATACGTTTGTAGAATTATTTGAATTGCTCTGGCACCTCTGAAAGTATTCAAGTTGACTGAGATTTCTGCATAAAGATATTCATTGTCGTCTTCTTTGTCAACTCACAAAGTGTTTTCCTGTCAGAGTGTTGTATTGATTTGTAATTTTTTTTTTTTCAGTTCAAAGGGAGTCAAAACTCAGCTGAATACTAGTGTGTTTGGGTCACTGCAGAATTTTAAAGAAGACAAAGCAAAACCTGTGCGAGATGAATATGAATACGTGTCAGATGATGGTGAACTAAAAATTGATGAGTTTCCAATCAGAAGAAAGAAAAACACTACAAAGAGAGAACTGCCCTGTAAGAATATTTCCTGTTTTGTCTGTATGTGCACAAAAAAGTCTTAGGTGTTGATTGTCCAAAACTAGTCTTTAAAATCTATGTGATTTATAATAAAGCAAGCTATGTTATGGCTGTCAGTCAAATATAAGTGGATTAAGACTGCTATTTTTTGAAGGGAAAAGAACCATGACTTTGTTTTTCTTTTTTTTTTTTTTTAATTCAGTTTTATCAGATAAAAAAGACACTCTACAGCACACTCCTGTTAAGAAGCCAAAGGTGGAGTCGGTATCCTACAAGGTATGGTTATTATTGTACCTATCCCAAGAAAACACCCATTGTATGTCTCTAACAGTGTGGGGGGCAGTACTGTGATGGCAGTAGTGAAGCCTTCTGACAGGCTGTTGTCACATCCTCTCCTTCATTCTGCAGTCACAGTTTGCCCAGAATAGGTAGCATTCAGACGTTGTCAGGACTAAGCAAAATTTGGTACTGTGGCTTGAACTGCTTGTACATGATCAGGCCTGATGGGAAGCTTGTTAACACAGGACTGTAGGTGACTGAAATGTTTGGCCCTAAAAACTAAGGAATCCTTTTCATCCTGGTTTGGCCCAGGGACATTCAAGAGCAAGTGCAGACAATTGGCTGTGTTAATAGTCTTGCAAAATACAGACCTATGCCCTGATGCATATCTGGGCTGACAGAGATATGGCCACACATTCACTTCTTTTGCTACATGGGTCGTGGTCTCAAGGAGAGGAGCAGAGGCTGAGAAGGCAGCACAGCACCTGGAAACACCACTGTGACAGTGGTTTGATCCCATGCACAGGATCAAATCTTAAACATGGTTCTCCAGGGTTGGAAGGGGAAAGAAAAACCCAGCATGCCTACAGGCTGCGAGGAAACTGGGTTTTTTACTATGTACCTACTATTGTTTGGGCTTTTTTTCTTTAATTAAAGCACATTACGAATGCTAGCCTAGTGTCTTTGGAGGAGCAGCAGGCTACAGAAATTTTGGTGTTGTTCTTGTTGACTAACTCAATGAGTTTCCACTTTTTTGAGCTTTTTCCTTGTGTTTTCAGAGCGATGACTCGTCAGATGAAGATTTGCTTCACATTGACACAGAGGCAAAGCCAGGACGCAATTCCAAAGTAAAGAAAGAAAGTGGAAGTTCAGCAGGAATTCTTGATCTTTTGCAGGCAAGCAAGGAAGTTGGGGGTTTAGAGTATAACACCAACAGGTATGCACCACAGGACGTTTTTTCCTCTTACTCATAAACAAAAGTGCTCTTTTGTGGTTGTGTGTGTGAGTGAGAGAGAATTAATTCTGCATCTTAGTAACTTCTTTTTCTCCAGTAAGCAAATTCTTCCTTTATCCTGTGATCTGGAGGGAGAAGTCGGAAAGTGTGTGGGAAAGATTTTGGTGGTATAATTTTAACAAAGAGAGGCATTTCACATCTGTAAATGCTGAAAATCCATTTTAGCAAGAGTACTATAATAGGTGAATCATTCAAAAGGAAGAAAGAGTTCAGTGAATGCAGCTTGAGGGGATGAATAATGTTTTTAAATATAGTAATAATGTAAGTAAATAATGAATATAGAATAATGTAAGTAAAAGTAATCTAAATTACCAGCATTCCTTCCATAAGGCATTGTAAGGTGCTGTGCAGTTCCCCAAATGTCAAATGTTTGGAAGAAGAAAATAGGAAATGGCCTACCCTCCCTCACAGCTGTGCTCATCATTCTTCTACCCACCAAAATACATTACTTGGAAGAAAACAAACTCTTTTCTATACCTAAAATGGAAGTGCTTGCCTGGGCTTGGTTGTGTTTCATATGGGACCACTGTAGGTGCACACTGAGTTTGACAGTGGATGTTCTGAAATATGGTTAATAAGGTACAGCACTAGATCTTCTAGTAATCCAAACAGTGAGCAGTGAAAATTAATGCAAAATTGGAAAATATGATTCCTAGACTCAAATCCTGCAGTTCAGGACTGTCTGGAACAAGGATTTTGTTTGGACCCGTCTCAAAACAAATGTATGGGTTCACTACCTCGACTCTTTACAGGCCAAATCTGATCTTAAACTACTGGTAGAGAATTAGGTAATAGAAACATGTGTGTCATTTTGAGAGAAGCTAGTGGGGCTCTTCACATGTGGAAAAGTCTCGCTTAACTCCAAACCTTAGGAACAAATCCCCAGGAAGGGGTTTTGGGAACGTCAACTGAGTTTATGGCTTCCATGCACATACTGGCACTGCAGACATTCTGCGTCTTATGCCCTGTGCTCTTTAGTAGTCTGATGATTAAATAGATCTTTGCTGCTGCAGTCCTAATTGTATGACTTGTCCCCTGTCTTTAGGAAACCAGAGGTATTCACCTACACACTTTCCACTGCTCGACAGGGACCACAGCCTTGGTACTTTTGGATGCTCTTGGCTGTTGGTAAATTGCTGGCACAAGTTTATAGCCTCTAAATATGCTTGTTGTGCAAACAAAGGAATTACCCTCTGAAGGGTGAGAATGACAGGTTAGGTGGTGATGTGGGTAATGATGTGAAGTGTACGGTAAGGCTGTTCTTGTTTGCCATTTAATAAGCCAGTTCCATCTCTGCTCTGCCTTCATTGGAAAACCACCTTCACCAGGCAGGCAGGTCATGTTGGTTCTCCAGGCTGGCTGCTTGAAACAGCATTTATCATACTTGTGATTCCTATAGCAGATGTTGCATGGAAGCAAGAGGTCTGCTGCACTGTTTTATACGTGCAAAACAGCAAAACCAATCTGCTTTGAGTAGTAAAGCCAGATACCCCATTCAGTGGTTGCTGGGGTTCCCCAACAGCTTCTTTTTCCTCCCTGCTTTCTCTAGGTCTGCCTTGGCTATACAAAGCCACAGAACCTGTGGAGGAAGTAGAAATAGCTGTAGGAGTGGTCTGAGAGTTGAGAACAGACTGGACAAAGAGAGAGACTGGTGCTGGCCTTCTTGCCTGGGCTGTGCCCTTGATGGGTGTTTGGTGTGTGTGACCCAGGAAAAGTGCAGCTTGCAAATTGGAAAGGACCTGTTAAAGTGGAATGAGAAGGTCCCCTCAGAGAGGAAGATAATATCTAAACCTGGGAAAGACTGGAAGTGAAAAGCCATAACTGAGAATTCCAAAACATGTGCCTCATGGTCAAAGGGGAACATACAGAATAAGTTACCAAGGGAAACCATAGAAGCAGATTTTATCGATGAGTTTAAAAAAAAAAAAAAGAAGGAGATATTTTTGTTGTTGTTGTTGAGAGAGAAGATGGAATTTTTTAGGGTCACAGTGTGGTGACAGAGCTACGGAGAAATCTAAAGGAGGGGATGTTGCTGAACCAGAGACAACTTCTGGTTCAACTTTCTCAATTTACTAGGGAATTGTCTGTTTCACAGCTTAGATAGTTGCAAGAGATTAAAGCGCATATAGACTGGTTTCATGCAGGTTACATCAGTTATGAAGTACCAGGCAGGTCTGTGAGAGACAGTCTTGTCTTTGTGCATCAATATTTAGGGTTTATTACTTGTGACAGCACAGTGACAGAGATCCTCATCTCTGTGTGGAACAGAGGTGTGAATGCGGAGTCTCCTATAAGAGAGGTGAAAAAGCCAGTGATTTTAAAATCAAGTAATATAGTCACTACAAATCCTTAGAAGGGTTATTTTGACAAGGCTGCTACTTCTATGGAAGATATATAATCTCAGTTTAGTCCTGGTTTTCCTCCATTGCTGCCTTCCCCCTAGCACAGAGTGGTTGATCGAAAGAGCCGACCACTTGCTGTGATTGCAGAGGATATGGGGAAAGGTACTAATGTGTCTGCAGCTCCCAGGACTTAGAATATTTTTTGTTGTTTGAGCTCAAGTGGGTCAGTGGTTATAGATTTTCCTGATCTCTTGAGATTTGGCCCTGACTCTGCACCTGCTCTTCAAAAGAAATAATCACATTGACATTTGTCTATTTGACTGTTCCTGTGAATTCCTTTTCCATTCTGTGTTATGGTGCATAATGGAGCTAGTGTTTATATCAAATTTATACATATATTTTGGCAGGTAATTAGACATGTCAGCAAGTAGTTGGGTGTGTCTAACTCTGGGAATATAGTTGCCAGTGTAATATGATTCCTGTGCTTGAAATTTGATGTAAAATAAGAAAATTTATCAACCATTGTAAGAATTAAAATCAATCTGCCTTGGCCATGTTTACGCTACTAACCATTCCATGTACAACATGGTTTGCTGCCTGCTTATGATGTGCAGAAATGCAGGGGTGTCCTGGTTTGGACTGAAATAGAGTTAATACTCCTTTTCGGGAACTAGATGAGTGCTGTGTTTGGGATTTAGCTTTGGGTTTGGTATGAGAAGAATGCTGATAGCACACTGATGTTTTCAGCTGCTACCGAGACTTCAAGGACTCTCCGACTCCCCATGTCCTGCCCGTGCGCAAGGGCACAGGGAGCAGGGAGGGAGCATGGACAGAGCACCAGATGCAAACTGGCCAGTGAAATATTCCATATCATGGAACGTCATGCTCACTAGAGGAGGGGTGGTCGGGAAGGGGCTCACTCTCTCTCGCTTCCGGGATTGCGATTGCGGGATCTTGGTATTTCGGGATTGCTGGCCGGGAACGGGCTGGGGATTGGTCAGTACGTGGTGAGCAATTACATTGTGCATTGCCCGTTTATATTTTTCTATTACTGCCATTGTTCTTGTTTTATTACCATTATTAAACAGTTCCTATCTCAGCCTGCGAGTCTCCCTTTTCCCCTCCAATTCCCTCCCCCATGCCCAGGTGTGGGGGGGGAAGGGTGGGTGAGCGGCTGCAGGGTGGTTGGCTGCTGACCAGGCTCAAACCACGACAAGGGGTAAGTGGAAAAAACAGGTCAAAGAAACGGTCTCAAAGATTCTCTTCCTTACTTGGGAGGTGTCTTTTGCTATCTGCAGCGGGTTAAAACTGCCACTCAGTAATGGGATAGGACTCAGGCCTTTCGTTTTTCCTCCCTTCAGCCAGGGCTCTGTACCTAGTGTATTTGTAGACTTTGTGGTTTCTGAAATCAAAGTCACAAACACAGTCATGTAACTAAACTCTGCATAAATTGCTACTCTGTGTGTGGTGGTTCAGTGGGAATGTGTCATATCAATTTTGGCTCTTGTATAAACAATTAGGCTTTGACAGCATGTGTTGCAGCTTGATTGAAAAAAGCTCCCAATAAATGAAATTACTGTTTCATTTCATGATTATGCTAGGCTTTTTAAATGGCCATAACGCTTTTTTTTTTTTTTAATGGAAGAAACATGATATGCAAACATACTGTGTCTCAACATAATGCCAATGTGGTCATGTCTGACTCTCAGGAAAAATTTCCATCTTTCTCCACTTGTAAGGCAGATAAAGGGTAGGCATATGTATGCATTTATATATGTATATACACATATCAATATATATATATATATGTATGTTCATTCTGAATACTCCACACAGCTGTAGTGCAGGTAGGTCTATGTGGAACTCCTTTGCTTACACAGTGGTCTGTGCAGATGAGACAGCTATCAAATGGGGAGCTCAAGCATGGAGCCCTGTCAGACCAGTGCCAGAGCTACTGAACCCCAGCAGTAACTTAGGAAGCAGGTCAGGGCTTTTTGTGATAATGACCTTATCTGAATTGTGTGAAACTTCATTCTGTAAAATATTGGACTGTCATTTGCAGCTGACCAAACCAAATGCCTTGATGGCATTACCTAGATTGCTCCAAAGAGCTGCATCTCCTGTACTTACATCAATGGTAGTGAGATGCGGAAGGATAATGACAGATACCCTGCAGAAAGGCTGCTGTAAATGTGGAAACAGCCTGAAAGAACTGAAATGGAATATGGAAAAAAGCTTGCAGGGACTGGTAGTCACATGATCTTGAACTGAGCGAAATTATTTGTTGTTTCCAGGTCTGATTCAAAAATGGACAGAAATATTGGATTTGTACTTGAAATTTGAATTCCATAGTTTTATACAACTGTGACTTCTCCAAAATATAGAGAAGTCATTACTGTCTTGGCTCCATTTCTTTGTGGTTCATTTGTATTTGACCATGGGTGGGATGAGGGAAAATGCATAAACGACAGGGAAATACTGTCACAGAGAGAGGATGGTGATTTTTGGTTTTCCCCTCACATGCTCAACTGTATTTCAGTGGTTCTTACCTGCGGTATTCCAGAGCAATGGCGGTTGGAAGGGACCTTGGGGAGTCACTTAAGTGCAGCTGCCCGCTCACAGCACAGCCAGCTGCAAAGTTTGAGCTGGTTGTGCGGGGCATTGCCCTGGTGAGTTTTAAATATATTCAGGGATGGGGATTCTGCAGCCTCTCCATATGAGCTGCTTGGCCACCCGCAGTATGGACCTTTTCTTCTTGTGTTGGGCTGGGATTTCCCCTGCTTCAGCTTGTGACCACTGCCTTTCATCCTACTGCTGTGCACCACTGAGAAGGGTCTGGCTCTGTCTTCTCTGTAACCCCATGAGATAGTTCTTGGTTCAGGTTAGTTTTTATTTCCATTAATAAGATGCTCAGTGGTTTCTTTGACTTTCCTTTGCCCTTATCTGTTTTTTCCCTAACCTTAAGATGAGACTGGGCGATAGTTATTCAGAGGCAAGATGAGACATTAATGAGCTTACTGTGTCTCATCTCCGCCTTGCCCTTCAGTGCCTTCAGCTGTCTGTGTAGGCAGCATGAAGAATGGAGAAGCCACCCCTCAATGAGTAATATTCTGCTGAAATTAATAAATTCAGTTTCTAAACATGAGGATACAGGTGAAAGGCTCAGTAATTGCTTATGAATAGAAGGAGATGATCTGCCTAGAGATGCTGAACCCTCAGAGGCAGATGACAGTGGTAGAATTGATTGTGAAAAGTGAGGCACCAGCTTCCTGCATGATATCCTCTCCTAACGTCTGGGTGTTGGGATTGTTCCTGTGCTCAGACAGCACAGGGGGCACCATCGACTAAGGAGGTGATTTGAGCTCAGAGAGAAACTGAGCACCACACAGCCGCTCACTCCCTTTTCCCCCCCCAGTGCTGAGAAGGAGAAAATAAGACAAGGCTTGGGATTCAAGATAGGACAGAGAGGGATAAATCACCCATTACAGTCACAGGCAAAAGATAGACTTGTTAGGGGAAATAAAAAAGAACATGAATTAATCACAGGCACTAACAACGACACTTAACAGAGTAGGACAGTGAGAAGCATTGACACATCTTGAGGACACTTTCCCCCCACCCCTCCCTTCTTCCCGGGCTCAGCTCTGCTCCCGATATCTCTACCTCCTCCCCCAGCGGCGCAGGGGCAGGGAATGGGGGGTGCAGGCAGTGCTGCTGCTTCTGCCATCTTAAGAGGGGGGAACTTCTGGAGCTTCCTCCCCCTGCTTCAGCGTGGTCCCATCTCACAGGAGACAGCCCTCCACAACTTTTCTCCAACTGGATTCCCTCCCACGGCTGCAGCCCTTCCCGAGCTGCTCCAGCGTGGGACACCCCCGCATGCTGCAATCCTCCCAGTGCTGAATTACAACAGCGGGGGCTGCTTCTTCCCTCAGAGTCCCAGCCTCCTTTGGGCACATTCCCCTTAATTGTTCATATGGGAACCCCCACAGACTGTATATCAGTGTCTGCTCCACCGTAGACCTCCATGGATGTTAGGGGGTAGGGGCCATCTCACCACAGGATACAGGGGGGTCTCTGCTCTGGCACACCTCCCCCCTCCTTTCTTCCTTCGTTCCTCCACTGACCTTGGTGTTCACGCAGCTGCCGCAACTCTTCCTCACAACTCCCAACTCCTCCTCCCAGGTCCTTTCTTAAATACGTTATTGCAGAGGTGCAACTGATTGACTCGGCTGACCTGGAGCCAACTTTGGAGCCAGGGAGGCTTCAAGAAGCTTCTCACAGGAGGCCACCGCTGTCTCCCCCTTCCCTGCTACCAAAAAACCCCACCACTCACTCAAACCCAGGACAGGAGGTAAAACCTTAGTCTGTCAGTGCTGAACTGTACGTATTCTTGTCACGATTGTGGCTGTTTGCCTATTGCCACCTGCTGTGGAACATGCTGTCAGGGAAAGGATACTCTTGTCAAACCTAGTCAGGTAATGCAGGCAATGTGAAAGCCCCAAAATGTAGCCTGAAGAGCTGCTTTAAGCTCTCCTCCCTGATGAAGATACTGCTAGCCATGTCAAGCTGTTCTGGGGAACTGAGGCCCCAAGGCTTAAACCCAATACAACAAATAGTTGCAGAGAGAACTGTGTGTGGGGTGCAAAGCCATCTGTGCCATACAGACCAATGTCTTCTTCCTCAGGTTCCCACTGGGATGAGTTACATTTCCCTGCTCCTCATCACACTGTCCTGACCAGCTCTGCAAGGCTGGTCAGCCCTGGGGGAGCTTTTATTTGGGATTAATTTTGACAGCATGTTTTCCCTTCTGTTACGGTGCTTCTCTGTTAATAATGTGAAAATGTGCTGCCAGTTTCAACTCTTGGGGAACAGCAGCAGAAAAGCTGGTGATGATGGTGCGCGTGGCTTGTTAGCAGGCTCGGGAGCTCAGGCTGCTCTGTGTGGGTACAGGCTTTGCCCATCAGGCTCTGTTCCAGCTCAGAGTGGGCTCTGGGTGGGAGCTGGGCCTGGCATACCTCAGACTTGTCCTCCACAGCTCAGCCTTGTGGGTCATTCATGTGGCCACTGTGTTTTGGCCATGCCTTTTTGACCGTCCGAGTGGTTCTTTCGCCTGTGGACCATGCAGCAGCTGCACCAAGGTTTACTGCACGCTACTGGGTGTTTCAGGGGAAGCTGGCAGTTTCCACTGTGGACCTCTTTCAGTTCCTGCACTATACGCAGCTGAAAATCACCAGGTGCTTGCTAGGCAGCAGTTACTACCGTAAACTAATCTCTCAATCATGTGTCCACGTCTTTACAAGAGTTAAAGTAAACAATAAAATCCTGAAAAGGAAGGCCATGCAAAATGCTGAAGTGGAGCCCACTGCAAAAAGCACAAACTACTACCAGTCAGTTTGTTAAAGTGTCCTTTTCCTGGTTCATCCACATCATTTTTTAGCTTGAGGAAAGCAAGGCTGCCAGGATTTGCAGAGCAGTGGCAGAGTCTGTGCTATCGCCAAGTGCCACCTCACTTTGTGTTCGAAGGGCCCTGGCCAGACGATGGCTGGGAAGGGAGCACAGGGGCAGAAGCACTATGACTGCTCTGCTCCTGCTCTCACACTCATTTCAAGTGGTTTTTAAGTCATAGCTGTAACCCACAGATAGTTTACTTTCATAAATGTTTTAGGTTTTGCTTTTTGTTTGTTTTTTTGTTGGGTTTTTGTTTGTTTTTTTTTTAAACTTTGCTGAAGCTACAGAAAGGGGAAATGGCCTTCCAGGGCTTAAAAGTTTCTGATTCTTCTTGATTTTTATTTTTTTTTTAATTGGCTTAGAAAGCTGAAATAATTCTAATGGAAGTACACGCAAGCACATGCCCTAATGAGAAACACTTTGCTCTGTGTGCAGCTCTGCCTTTTTGAGACACGTCACCCACACATTCAGATTGCAGTTTGACTCTCAGGACCACTGGTTTTGATCATATTCCACAATTTATTTGTTGAAGCTTGTGTTGCTTAAGGCATTTCCTCTCTGATATGCCCATTTAGTGGTCAGTGTTTGATGGTCTGTTTGCAGTGTTTTGAGAGTCCAGTGTTTGTAAAAGCAGTTGGGGAAAAAAAATTGAAAGAAAATATGTTAATTTCTTATAGATGGTGCAAAATATGCCTTTGACAGGCAGAAAGCTGAGGCATCTGGCATATGATAATGAAGGGATTAAAATGTCTCTTTCCTAAATACGTTTTGAGATGTTCTTCTGTTTGTTGAGTTTCTAGCTGCTAACACCAGTCTTAACTCATTTTCAGGATTATTTATAAATGCAATTAGTGTCCAGAAACTCCCATTATGTCTTGTACGTTAACTCTATCTGGAGTCCTGTAATGGTTTAAAGTGGATTAAATTAAGATCAACTAAGAGAAAGTACTGCTAATTTGCTTGGGAAATGCTGTATGTTAGTAGCTTCTATTGAATAACTAAAAAAATAGCATTACCACAGCAAGTTTTTTTGCATTTCACTATATGTCCAAACTCCAAAGTTCTGGAAATATTTGATGATGTGTTCTGCCTGCCGCAGAATTCATGTCTGGTGGTTTTGGATGAGATTATCGTTCTTCTATGTTCTTCTATATTGTGGGGAGCGTGCTTTCCCACTCACTAAGTGTACATGCCAGTCAGAATTTACACATCATTTGACCTCAGCCTGCTCTGTGGGAATGTATTTCTTTCTGTAGTAGATGTGCCATGCCTGTTGTCAACTGGTAATAAAATACCAAAACTCAAGTTCAATGAAAGCAAGGTTTCCACCCACCCTGTAGCCCATCCATCCAGTCCATATCTCTCCAGCATCTCCCATAATCAATCCATCCCACATCCACATCAGAAAACCCTCCTGATGCACTGCAGAAATCTCTTGAATTGCTTGTGCCCTACCATGTTGCTTCTTCCAGCAGATTCTGGAGTGGTGACAGCTCCCAGCATGAACAGCCTGTGATCATGAGCTTCCTTACAGTTGTTCATATTCTCCCTCCCTTTGCTTGGCAGTATGTAGCCACCATGACATCCCCCTCCAGCACTGACCCATAAGCCCTCAGAGTTGGTAGTAGAAACATTGCGTTGTTGGGAATGCTGTTATAGACTTTGAAAAGTTACCTGACCCCTGTTCTTGCCCACCAGCAACAGCACCTCCGGCCAGGGAGCTGCCCACCGCATGCCCGGCCACACAGCACACAGCTTCCCAGCTTTGGGGGCAGCAACCCCAAATCTAACGCGCTGTCTGTGATATTGCATAAAAATAACTGGTGTCACTCGTGGCGTGCCCAGCTGCTCAAAGGGCAGTAATCGGGAAATCTCCTCTAACAACACCGTGCAGTGAAAGGAGTCAACTGTTTGTGAGGGGGTTTGCGTTTTTCTGGAATCGCTAATAGCTCCTGTATTTCTCAATGTTTCTCCACAGTCAGCCACCTGCCTCACCCAGCACACAAGAAGCAATCCAGGGCATGCTATCGATGGCAAACCTCCAGTCGTCAGAGTCCTGCCTCCAGACATCATGGGGTACCAATCAGGCGAAGAGTAACTCCATCTCCACACAAAACTCTAAAAAAACAGGTGGTGGCAGCAACAAAAACACCAGCAAGCGGTTACTAAAGAAAAGCACAAAGAACAGTATTGACATCGAAGATTACGACGAAGATCAGGATCACTTAGATGCCTGTTTTAAAGATTCAGACTACGGTAAGTGCAAACAAAGTCTTCTGAGTGAGTGTGTGCCTGGGTATGCAGTTACATATTTGTGCATGTTTGCAGATACCTCCTATGTTTCCCACGATACTCTTGCTTGCTTTCTGTCACATTGTAATCGACTGGGTATTTTGGTAAGGAAGAGTGCAAATAGCAAGAGGTCTGCATGGCAAAATTAAGCAAACACAGTATGATAGGTAGACTGACTACAGAGCTGGTGATGATACGACTATCTGAGTAGACGGTGTTTGAGGCATGACACAATCAGATCTTAAGAAGCATGAAGGCCCACTGAAACCGCAGGAGTCAGTCAAGAAACAGGAAACTGTCCCAGAAATGTGTGTCAGGTACTGGTACTTATGACAGAACTGTCTTTGTCTGCCCAGTAGCAATAAAATATCTAACTAAGATGAGAGAGAAGTTGAATTTGTACTTGGGAAAGGGATCCAATTGTATTTTGAGTGTTGGCAGAGAATGCAAGCATCTGAAGCAGAAATGGGCACAAAGCCAGTTTGCACCAGTTATATCAGTTCTGCCGTAATAATCTGCAGAACCATTTTTGTGTATAAGTGAGGAAATGAAGAAAAGTAGTAATGTGAAGACTGGTAGGGACTGGAAAGCCTGAAGTCCCAGAGAGGGCAGGAAGTTGGTAGAGATTTATGCTTCATAACAGGAGAGTCTATGTGTGTCTTCAAGTCTCCCTGGCAGGTGTGGCCATCAGAAATCATTTGTTGTGATTGGAAAAGTTGGGTCTGTCTTTTCATGTTATTAACAGAGATGCCAAAGAAAAATGGAGGTGCTGTGACGTGTTGCAGAAGGCTGCCCAGCCATTTAGAGTGCACTGCATGCACTGGGATGCAGTGGTAGTGTTTTGGGAAAGGGGAGCTCCAAGAAGCTGTTGGACAGGGGTGTGGTTTACAGACAGATGCCACGCATGAACAAGGCTCTACTCTGCTGAAGGGTGGATTTGCTCATTATGTGCCTGTGCTGCCAGTGAACGGAGAGTCTTTGTTGTGAGCAGGCTTGGTTTTCAGAGGCTCTGTTTGTGCCACATCTGATCAGCAGACTTCTAGTGTCAGTGGCCAAATGCCACAGTAATGCCAAAATCACCAGTGATGTAACAAATGGCAACTGGCCAGAAAATCAAACGCATGTGAAAAAAAAAAAAAAAATACAGAAACTTCATAGTACAGGCTGGGACAAAGTTTATACAGATAAATTGGTGTTTATCCCAGAGGCCTGTGAAGGGTCGTTTGATAGAATGGTTCACATTCATCTTTTGGATACCCACACTGTGTCTCATTTGTCTCTGCCTAACTGTGCGGGAGTCATACGGGCCAGGACAGTGTGGTGCTGAATGAAGTGGTTGGCTGATGTGTCTTCAGTACCAGTCTAGCTCGAGATAAGGAAACCTGCTCATGTCTCTTCTAGCTGTGCTGCTGCTCCACAGACAAGAGGAAGACTGATTTTTCCTGTCTGAGAAGTTTCACTGTGTATCCTAAAAGTACCTGGTCACAGTTAAATGACAGCAGCTCCCAAGTGTAGTGTGTAGAGGAGAGCAGGAGAAAGTCTCCTGACTGCTGCAGCTGTGTCACCACTCTGTGGTACTTCTGGTGGACCTTGCTATTCTAGCTGTGATGCCTGTAGTCACCACAGCTGTACAGAGCAAGTGGGCCTTTATGCAGGGTAGTGTTGTTTCCTACACTGAAACAATTGCCTTTGTTTCCTACTGTAGTTTACCCTTCTCTCGAATCAGATGAAGATAATCCCGTATTCAAATCCCGATCAAAGAAAAGGAAAAGTTCAGATGATGCCCCTTACAGTCCAACGGGTAAGTCCATACGGCCTGTGCTGCTCAGACTCAGGCTAAATTGTGTAGGTCCCTAAAAAGCAGCCATTTTTCAAGGAAAGTGGTTTCTTTATCACGTGAAGGATTAATCCTTTCCAGCGCAGTGGGAGGTGATGTAATGTGCTGGGACTCATGCTGAGCAGTGTTAGCCTTCTTCCATCAACCAGTTAGTAGAAAAAAGTCATTTCTTAGTGGGTTGTTAGTTCATTTTTCTTCACACTCTTGGTGATGGAACAATTGGTGGCCACCTTAGCAGTGGTATAACAGTGAAACCACAGACAGCTGAGTAGCCATGGCTTTTAGGTGTTGACTGTGTGAAGATTAATGAAAGAGAATGTGGGAATAGTCTCCTCCAGGCTCAGCCAAAGCTAGTGGTCTGGAAGGATGTTTCTGTTGCGGCTCACCAGAGGCAGTGACAGCCAGGGGGATCCTTAGACACCTTTGATGTGGCCCACTAACATTGGAGTCTCCATGGCTTGCCATGTGTGTGACAAGCAGCCCATGTCTCATCAGCCAGTGGCACTGCATGTCCACCCCCAGCTGATGGGGCTGTGAACACTGTCCATTTGGAAGTGATGCTGGAGTCACTCATACCTGTAGTGTCAGTAGAGCCCTCCCATGGCTTTGGCTTTAGGCAGCTGCAGCTGCCAGAAAAGTTGCTCGGCTGTGTTACATCTTTATTGGCAGCTTCTCCCCAGGCCACTGTGACTGGAGGCTGTTGGCACCTCCTGCTTTTGCACACATCCTGGGGAAGGACAGACAGAGGCTGTGGCATCCCTGGCCCTCCCTGCTCATGAGGACAGAGCCTCACTGCCCAATGTGTGGTTACGCTGCTCACACAGGCACATTCTGCTCATCTGACCTGCATCTGCTTTCCTTGTAGCACGAGTTGGCCCCTCGGTGCCTCGACAAGACAGACCAGTGCGAGAGGGCACGAGAGTTGCCTCCATTGAAACTGGACTTGCAGCTGCTGCCGCAAAGTTGTCACAACAGGTGAGGTTGCTTGAGAAGTAGTAGCTGTCAGGAAATGAAAGCCCTCTCCCCCAGGGTCATGCCCAAATAGCAGTGCAGTGCCAGTCCTCCTCAGTGTTTATTCATGCCAGTGACACAAGGCTCAGGGGAAATAAATGGGTTGAAAGTCCAGTAGTGTCACGAGATACCTGACAACGCCGCAGTGCAGAGCAGGAGTGTAGAGATGTATGAGCGAGTGAACATAGCTACCAGGCTAAGACAGAAAGAGGCTGCCTGAAAGGAGTGTGCATGAACAACGTATCGATGAGTATTTGAGAGTCTGACTGGTGTGATTGCCTTGTCTGTGGAAATCAGCTGCTGGGAAGCGTAAGGATTTGGTGAACCGTTGGTAACTACGGGTCAGTTTAGCAAAGATGTCGAGGCACTTTGGATGTTGATAAGTGTCTGGTCTCTGAAGAATTCAAATAGATGCTAAGTGCCTAACACACATAGGCCCCACAAATGTGACACCGTGAGGCACGAAGGTGACAAGGTCTGCTGGAGCAAGGTTGATGAGACACCTTGGCAAGTTGCTGGAGATGCAAGTTTTGGTGACATTGCGCTTCTGTGATGTGTACTGTTGAGCAGAAGAGCTCTAAAAACGGTAGCAGGGTTTTGTCAAGAAGTGAACTGAAGGTAGGCAAGGGAAACAGGATGGTGATAGACCACTGTACTCATGGTGTGTATGTATAAGTGCAGTTGCAGGTTGAGAGATGATGTTTGTGTCCTAGCGGGAAGCAGAGCTTGTGAATCAGTGGGATGTTTAATATCCTCCATGCTATTGTGAAAGCGTATGAAGATACCTGAAGATAGGAGGTGCCAGTTTTTGTGGAACATCGAAAGCTTTGTTCATGCAAAACCACGCTGGTTTCCCAAGGCAGGGTCGTTTTGGTCCTGGCTGGCTCCCACTCACCAAAGTGTATGCAGAATTAACAAACAAGGAGGCTCTGCACAAAGCGCATACATAGATGCAAGAAAGGCAAACATGTGCGTGCAGCAGGGAGAGCTGTGAGCGAGATGGTATCGGAACAGACCCTGAGCAGTTTGTACATGGCAAACTTCATGGGGTTTCGTTGTATCAGGACCCTAAGCAACACCGCTGGCCCTTGCCGTAGCTAAAGGTCTTCTGGGGATTAATCTGAGCTTCATGTTTGTCATTTTAAAGGAGGAACAAAAAGGCAAGAAGAAAAAAAATACCAAAAAGAAGCTGTCAACCAACAACGCGAACAAACCGGCTCAGGAAGGCAGCTCGCCAGAGCCGAAGCTGGAGTCACATGCCAGCAGCCTCACAGATCACGAGTACACCGCAGGGGCCAGCACCTTTGGGGTCGCCCAGCCTAACAGGGGATCGCAGCCGATGGCACCCGGTGTTTTCCTCACACAGAGGAGACCCTCATCATCCTCGCAGAACAATGCCTCTGCCAAAGGTACCAGGAAACGCCTGGGGTTATGGTATAGGAATGGGGAAGGGTGAATCGGTCATGTAATCCATGCCTTTTGCAGGGCCCTCATATGTTGTGTCTCCCATGGGTGTGTAGAATTGCTTCGTCAGGTCAGATCTGGTCAGAGGTAGGGCCCGTGGCCTTGGCTGTCCTGGCACTGTGCGCCCAAAGATGTGTTTTGCTGCTGGGCTGTTAGTTGCAGGGTGTGAGGCATCCCACGCTAGGAAGTACTCCTGCCCCAAGGCTCCTGAGTAACACCTGCAGTGGTCACATCACAGTCCAGCCTGCCCGGTGAAGCCTTGTCCAGGGGAAGATGCGTCCGTGAAGGCTGTTCTGCCCAGGGCTGGGTCAGGCACTGCTGTGGTTGGGTTGTACACCAGTACCTGTGCTGACATGCACATAAGGACATCCTACCCAGTGGGTGTAGAGCAGTGCAAATCTGCAAACCTGTCTGGAGAGTTGTCGCAAGGGAGCAGAGGAATATCAAACCTTGAGAGTAGCACAGCTGCACAACCAAAGCCAAGAGAGGGGGAGAGGTTGCTTGTTGTCTGCTGTAGGGAAAGGGTTAGAAATCTGAGGCTGTCCTGGCATCTGGGCTAGGACCTCCTATTCTCTGAACTTTGCTTAGAAAACATGACAGAGGCAGCTGTGTGGGACAGGCACCACGTAGCATGAAGATTAAGTGGGAATTTCTGGAACATCTGGAACATTGTAGATGATTCCTGCATTCCCCTATATTTGAGTGAAGCAAATCAGAGGTAGTGCATGGTGTCCTGGCAAACAGTAAAACATCAGAGCAGCTTGAATGGTCCATACAGGAGGAAGTGCATAGCCTGTGGTAGGTGGTAGGGTCCTGCCAGGAGCTGGCGATACCTGTGGCTGTCTGCAGAACCGGAGTGGAATGAACGTATTTGCCTGGAATTGTGTCTTTGTGGTGAAATGGTGGCATTAGTGGAACAGGTCCAAGCCAGTGGAAGATGTGATGGGGAGTGCTGAGTAGAGCCAAACCCCAGCCGGGCTGGTGAGCTGAGTGGCCCTGTCAGGCCATTGTGAAAGGAGCCTGAGCAGTCATGTGGATCACACCTTGCCCGTGGTATAGCTCAGTCCTCAAAGGAGGGAAGGAGCCATGTGCCAAGAAGGTGAGTGGCTGACCTCACAGGGAGCGGAGCACTTTCAGGGCCTCCTGTTCAGGGTCTTGGGACAGCTGGGGGCACCAAGGAGACTTCAGGGCGTCTCTGCATGGAGCACAGGAGAGTTCTGAGCCTGGAGACTACCAGATTGGGCATCACTAGGAATGATGGAACTGTGGAAGGAGATGGTGGGATGAAGCAGAAATGAGGGAGGTCTAGGACCTCCTTAGCAAAGGTGTCTCAATCTTAGAGTGAGGCGAAAGGATGAGAAATGAGGAAACTTCCCATGGAAAGTGTCACCCACACTGTTGTGGTTTTTAAGGCTGTGGCACTTAATGCAGATGAGAAAAGTGGACAGCAGCTAGGTATCTGCAGGTATTGCACAGGAGTGCACCAATGGTGGCACAATGGGAGGAGAACAGGCTGCGTGGCGTTGTGTTGTACCTGGCAGTCCGAGGTGCCTTGGTGACCGGGGATGTTCCTGGCCATAAGGTGTGAGCTGGCGAGCAGTGGGACAGCAAGCAGTAGCTGCACCAGCCCCGGGACCAGAGCACAGGGAGCACAGACCTCACTGGACCGCATAGCTCATGAGCAAGGGCCTGGGCTCGTGGTAGTAGTGTCCTCTTGTTGGTGTGGGGACAGGGAACATTGTCCACTTCGGGTGTGTTGTAGTGCCTTGGTGCTAGCCTGGCTCTGTAGGAAGGAAGTGTGTGTGTGAATGAGTGTCTGTGTGTGCATCTTTTCAGTGTCCTTCTGACAGGGCTGGACGCAGGTGGTCTCTCAAGTGCTAGGGGAAGAGAGAGTAAGGAGAAAGGTAGAGCTGCAATGGCACGTGGATTGGTCTCAGTGCGGCAGGCAAGGGATTAGGCATTCTTGGGGCAGTGCTTGGCCCAGGATTCATGGTGGCATGTGAGCTCAGCATCCCTGTGCCGCAGGTTTCCCTTAGAGGATGGCAGAGGGGTGCCCAGACATCCCTGAGGAGTGTGTGGGTGCATAGGGGAGGTGGGCACTATAATATCCCGCCAGGTGCGAGGGTCTGTGGGGTGCTTGTGTGTGCGTGCGCAGCCTCCCTCTCCCGTGAGGCACTGAGGAGCAGAACGGGGCCGGTGTGGCTGGGCTCAGACTGTCACCCTGCGGGCAAACGGGTCACCCGTGAGCAGGGAGCCAGGCCGGGTGTCAGGCCAGGTGCCTGGCACTGTGGAGACAGAAGTCCCCAGCAGAGAAGGGGTGAATTGAGCCTGCACCCTGAGTGGGGTGTGCTCCGAGGGATGCGTGTGGGTGAGCAGCGTGCCCCAGCCGCGGTGGGGCTGGCTGCGCAGGGGTTGTGCTCCCCGCCGAGCCCCGCCCGATGACTGGGGAAGAGCCCCCGCGCTTGAGGGGGTGGTCGTGGCCGTGGAGGTGCTGGGCGGGGGGGGGGGGGGGGGTGCAGGGCTGGCTGCGGGGCAACCCGGAGGAAGGAGGCAGCCGGTGCACCGGGGCCGGGGGGGCCGTGTCGGGCAGCCGGGAGCGGGGCGGGAGCGGGCGCTCACCCCGGTCCCCCGCTCTCCTTCCAGGAAAGCGCACGAAGAAGGGGATGGCCACGGCCAAGCAGCGGCTCGGCAAGATCCTGAAGATCCACCGGAACGGGAAGCTGCTGCTCTAGCGGCGGGGCCCGCGGGCAGCCCGGCGGCGTCGCGCCCGGGGACGCTGCCGCTTGATTCTTGGCCACCACGACAATAATCCCTTTAACTTTCGGCGGTCGGAGTGTACAGAATCCTGCTATAAATATTTTTTAATATAGATGTCCTTTCTCAGAGTGCTGAGAGTGACTAGCCGCAAAAAGTTAATACTAATCTCGGCCGCGGAGGAGCGTGCCAGCCGGGCCCGGCCGCGGGCGGAGCCGGCGGCGAAGCAGCAGCAGCAGCGAGGCGGGAAGGCGCCGCGCCTCTTCCCGCCCGGGGCGGGGCGGGGCGGGGCGGGGCGGCAGCGCCCGTGTGGGGAGGCGGGGGCGGCCGCCGGGCTGGGGCGCCGGGCCGGGCGGTGCGGGGCCGGGCCGGGCCGGGCCGTGCGGTGCCGTGCGGTGCGCTGCCGTGCCGTGCGGGGCCGGGCCGGGCCGGGCCGTGAGACGCCGGGTTGTGAGGCGCCGGGCTGTGAGGCGTTGGGCTGAGGCGCCGGGCTTTGAGGCGCCGGGCGCGTTTCTCAGGCAACCCCCTGTTGCCCTGCGTAGCTGCGTTTCCCGAGACATCCTTTTCCTAGAATGTAGCTTGTACATAGCTTTTGGAATAACCACCACCGGTTTTTTATAAGGGGAAAGTCTCTCCGGGGCGCCGCCCGCCGGTACCAGCTCTTTGCGTAACTTCTTGTACGAGGAGGGAGACAGTTATTTTACTAGCACCTTGTGGAGTGTTTCCGTGTTTTGTGACGATGTAATTTATTAATGTTTGTAGCTTTTTATATTTGTACATTTCTTATGGGCTTTGTTTATATACACACATTACCAGGGCGCGGCGCCTGCGGGGAACCAGAGCCACCCGCAGCCGTGGGCGAGGGCCGCGAGGGCCGCGCCAGCCTGGGTGTCGCGCCGGCTTTTTTTATTATGATTATTATTAGTAGTATTATTATTTTTTCGCGACATGTACATTTCTAACAAAGTTTATCGTGGCTATCTATCTATGACGGTGTTTTATTTACCGATTCATATCAAATGCTCTTGTATCGAGTTCACAAAATCTAAGTAAACCTAGAGCAAAGTTTAAAAAAAGAAAAAAAGAAAAAAAAAAAAGAAAGTAAAGTAAACTATTTCAGGTTTTGTACACAACTGCCTGGGCCTGGCCTTTTTGTGGGGTTGGCAAGGGGCAGTGCGTGGGCTCGGTGGGGGAGCAGAGGCAGCCGTGGGCTCCCTCGGGGTGGGTAGAAGGAGCAAGCAGGGACCCACAGCAGGTGAAGCAGGGCAGGCAGCCCAGCGTGGTGCTCTACCCTATTCAGCCCGTCCCTCAGCAGGAGCAGTCAAGCAGAGGGGAGCTCCACTGCCCTTTTGCAAGCGCACCATGGAGTGCTGAGCCAGTGCCCCATCTGCTACCCGAAACCCTTTCCAAGACCTCTGCTTGCTGTAGCACCACAAGAAGCCCTGGCTAATTTGGCATGACCGTGAGTGTCCTGGTAGGATACCCCACGGTCCACCCAGACGTGTCTGCCCACTGCCCAGCACTGCTCTCATCATCCACCTCCCTTGGACAAGCATACACGTTTCTCTCTGCTTCCTCCCTCCATCACAGAGGTCACCGGGTGCTGCAGGCTTTCCCCTTGTTTCCACTCACTGAAACACCAGATACCTTGCCATTTACCTTGGACCATTTCTCCAGATTGACCTTCCTGTCCCTGGGACCATTTTTCAAATACTCCTTGGTTATCGCAAGGGGGACTGAACATGATGCCCATCGACATATGCAACCACTGCTGTTCCTGCAGTTCTCTTTCCTAACACAAGGCTGTTCACATCTCCCACACCTTGGCTGCTGCCTAGCCCTTGGCCACCGTATGCTGAGAGACACGAGTCAACTACAGCCTGCACAGTTAACATTACCCCTCCTGACAGCCCCAGCAGGCTCCAGGTTAGTGTTGCAGAGTCCTCTACCTAGAAGTAAGCATGAAGTGGCTTCAAAACCCAGTCATGCTGTATTTGCTTACCAGATGACAAGGGCACAATGAGGTAATACCAGTCTTTTCACTGGCCACATCTCTTCGAACAGGTTACCTTTTGATGAAGCTTCATTGTAAGTAATTCTTTAAGAAAGAAGGTCAGGTGTGCTGTTGATGGATTGCTTCCTTTTTGGGAGGCTTTGCCTCTGAAATACATACCTTGTGTCTGTCCCGGGTCTCTGATGGCCAGCAGTCAAACACAAAGGCCGTGTGTGCACAGAAGAGGTGGTTACCTGATATTACGTGCAGTACAAAGCTTTGCAAAACTCATCCCAGTTAGATGTTGTCAACTTTCAAAGGAGGCAGCCAGTGGTGACATGTAGTCAGTGGATGACGACAGTGTTCCCCGGGGGGAGGCTCTGACAACCCATTTGGATTGAGGAGTCTGAAGGAAGGCTGAGAAGTTACTTTCATCCAAGGGTAAGCTTTTGGCTAAGGACAGCATGACAAGTGTATGCAGGGGCGCAGGGAATGTTCCTGTGACAAGCAGGGCACCAGGCCCTCAGAGGATGTACCAAAAGAGGCAGCAGTTTGAACCCCTCTCGTTGCCTTCCAGCAGAGAATTCAGTCAGATGTTGGCCATTAGCTCCTTACAAAGTCACAGGCCAAAATGGTAGTGCTTTGATAGACACCAGTGCTTCCCAATCACATCTAGTTCCCTCCTTCACTCAGGAATTCCCTGCAAGAGTGGGGAAAACACTGCCAGCAGGGATGCATCTTGCCTGCATCCCCACACCCACAACTTCTCACTCCTTGCCTGTGTTTTCCCACCAAGCATCTGGCATTGGCTTACCGATCTCATGAGAAGCTCGCCCAGAGCCAAAAAAGGTGTTTCATTTTCCTGTTGGAAAAGTGTTTTGGCTCCTGGCAACCTCCACGTCCAACAAGCGCCAGAGCAGGTGGGTGCCTGCATGAACACAGCGTGGATCAGGAGTACAACATTTGCTGGCTGCAAACGCCTACCCTGGCACGGGCACTGGCAGATCTGCAGCAGCATGATCAGCTTCTTTAAGACCATGTGAGGGTGTGTGCTGCTAGGCAGGTGAACAGCAGTTTCTCTGATTATGCTGCCTTCCCATTTATGCTGTGCAGCAGCGTTCCTGACACTTTATGTGTTAGGGATAACCTTTAAGCTCCATCAGGGATGGTCAGTGATCTGTTATCTCTTATGTACAAAGCTCAAAAGAATGTGCAAGTGACATGAAACTTGTGGCACGGGTCAGGTTTTGTGGCTGTGTTATCTTGAAGTCATACTTTGAAGCAGTCCGAGTGTGATATTCCCTCATGGATATTGATTGAGCATTGATAGAGAAACCGCTGTGCCCACAGGTGCTGGGGATTTGGCTCTTCCCACATTCCTGTCCGGCATCCCACAGTGCTCAGCCTTTGTGAGACAGACAAACCCCACCAAGCGTATGATATCTGTAAACGCGGGCTGACCTTGTTTCCCTTCACAACCGCCAGATGAGACAGTCGTGCTGCTGCACCGCTCGCCTTGGTAGGCTACGTCAGCACATGCTCCTGCAGATGCGCATCGCTCAGATTTCCCCTCCGGCCTCTGACTGTGCAGACATCCCCGGATGCTGATGAGTTGTAGGGGTTGGTCTTGCAACATGTCCTCACAGAGACATTTTGGACTGGAGGGAAAGTGGCTGCTGGTAATAGCAGACGTTCACCAGCTGGGGGAGTTCACAGTTCAGAAACAATCACAGCCTATAAAAACAGGACCTGTTGTAATAAAATGCCTAGCACCTCTTAAGGCTCGGTGACACGTACAGCCTTTGTTAACAGGGTTTATTGCAGTGCAGTTGAGGATGCCCTGTGACTCACTCCAGTGCACACCTACCAGCAGCCTGAGGAGGCCACTGCAAGGCTCTGGTTCAGTCTGTGCAGAAAACACTCTCAGAAATAAGCAATAACAGAGCGTAGCTGCAACAGTCCAAAGGAGACTGTGCACTGGCAAACAGGTACAGAGCTGCAGCTCTCACCCAGTGACAAGAGGTAGCAGTTGATGCTCTTGCGTTGCTTTGCAGTAGCGCAGGGCTGGTATTGGGTGATGCAGCGTGAGACCTGGTGGCCCCTGTTCCTGAGTTCAGCTGGGAGGATCCTAGCTTTCAGGAAGGTCCTTTTGCACACCTTTAGTAAGCACAGGCAGGAGAGCTCAAATGCTTCATCCTAACCAACAACTCAGGCTGGCCTCATTTACACGCCCAGAGGCTTTTCCAGCAACACAGGCCCAGGGCTGCCCACAGGCAGTGCAGTCCCTGCGCATTCCTGCCGAGGGACGCTGGTCAGCCCCTCTGCCTTCTGGCCTGGGGTGCCAGGCACACCTCCAAACAGCAGCAAGATGGGCAACTTTAATTGGTGGGCAACGTGGTTTCCCATACATGCAGCATGGCCATCAGAAATTTGAACAATGTCATTGCACTTTCCAAAGCATTTCTTACCCTTCCCTATCCGTAGCCAGTAGCGAGATTTGAGGCATGTGCTACAAACACCCTTCACATGCTGCTTCTCATGTATTTCCATTATGACATTTCAGAAGGGACTGCCTTGCTGGCCTCCTGGGTTGATAGGGGCTTCGTGCGATTTTACTTCTGATTTATCTTGGCTTTTTCAGTCTTCTCCCTAGGAAGAACACACAGGGGCTTGTTACAAGTCATTCTTCAGTCCATGATTCTGCCCAGTCATTTCAAGTCTCTTGCCTACTTCCTGGATTGTTATCGCTTCCTTTGCCGCACGGTTTTTGCCCTTCCTTTGTGCCCCCAAATAGTCTGTGTCTTTCAGTCATATGCTTATGCACCAACTGATGGGGTGTGTAGCTCAATCCTGGCATTCCCTATGCTACACAGGGTCGGTAGAAGTGTAATAGTGTCTTTGTCTCTACAGATGGGCTGCTGACCCTGTGCACTTAACACCATTTCCAGGCAACTCCTCCACCCCTTCTTGGACAAACTCCAGAGGGCTCTGCATTTGACAAGTTCTTATCCTACACAAAAGTAATATAAAAACTAGACCACAGACAGGAAAATGGGGGGGGGGGGGGCAGCCCAACTTAACCTCTGGCTGGCTCCGTGTGTCCCATCAGCACAGCAGCCTAGTGCTGACAACAGAGACAAAGCATGCCTGGCCCAGGTCTAATCTCTCTCCTGCTTCTCAGCAGGGCTCTCCAGTAGGCCTATGAGCAAGCACAAGTGAAAGATGTTTGGGTGCCAGTGAGACAGAAAAGTCACTTTTTTTTCCCTTACAGTACCTCACACTGAAAATACCTCCTGTATTCAGCAGCTTGCAGTCGGCGTGCGATACCTCTAGCAGCCCCCTGACTGTCATAGCCCCTCTGCCTTGACGCTGTGCTTGGAGAATGGTGCCCCAAAACCTCTGCTCCAAGATCAGCTGTGCGGAGATCCTGCTGCCCTCCACCTGCCCAGCTCCACATACAGCAAGGGTACACTTAAAGTCCCCCACAGGCATTTGACAAGGCCCTAGTTGTTTCACATTTACTCCTGATAAGTTAGCTGAGGACATCTAACACCCTCGGACAGTCTCACTATGCTTAATGGGTGCTTTATTGGGCACTTTTGCAGATTCAGGTGAAATACTTTTTAATTATTTTTTTTTCCAGTGTGCAGCTACCTGCAGGAGGGACAATAAGTGCACCTTACATTTTACTTTTACAGTGACTGGCGACTGGAAATTCGTAAATCTACTGCTCAATATACAAAGGATGCCATTGCCAGGGAGGTATTTTCTGCACATGTGTATGTAGAGAGGCTCTTGGCTGCTCCAGGCAAATGATTACAAACAACATTTGGGTTTCTACTGTTTCTGTCTTTAAACCGACAATAATCCTTCAAAAACGGACATTTGGCACAGCCCCACGTTAATCTTGAAAATGCAACATTCATCTTTCATCTCTGGTTGGGGCAGACTCTGACTGCACTGCAGAGAGCAAGTTTGTTACTTAAGACAGTGGCACAGTGCCATCTTGCACTACAAATGCCATTCTTTCCATTAACATCTGACATGGATTTGTAGTACCCACCCCGCAGAATTCACAGGATTTGTGTAAACAGTTTCGAAGTTGTTCTTTGTGTATCATAAGAAAGTCTGCTTCTCCTCTTCTCTTAAAAGGGTAATAATTATAATTAATTAGATTTCCTTCTGTTTCCAGTCTGCTGGGAAGACACACTTTGAGACCCATTTTTAGGTCACTCTTCTGTCAAACTTTACATACTTCTTTCCCCCAGCTAACTGTATTTACTAAACATTTAGCTCCATGGCACACTTCTCGGGGAAAGGCACAGAACAGCCGATCGCTGCCAGGCAGAGCTTGGCTCACTCCTTGGCTCGCCTCTTCACACACTGGTAGGCGTTTGCAGACTGTGTGCAGACCATGAGTTTTCCTCTCACCTTCAACTCCGTCAAATTAATAATTAGCAGTCACTTAAGTGACAAGGAGAGACATCTTAAAAGGCTTTGTGTTTACACTACTCCTTCATTTACTGTTTAAAAAGCTTTCTTTGGCAGCCCAAGGAAAACATAATGCACCTTTTCTTCCTGAGGTCACCAGGGCATCTTTGGTTCAGCTCCTCATGCTGGCCTGCACACGAGCCTCGAGCCTCGTGCCTGTGCAGTGAGGGTGTCCATCACTCATTTCTCGCCGTTAGCGGAGAGAAGGCACCGGGCACCACAAGCCAGACTCCTGCTATGACCACAGCTCTTCTGCAAGATGTTGCTTCATGGCCATGCAAAACCTGCCGTCATTTCACAAAAACCCTGCACTTACGCTGCAGAGGTCTGTGAGGACTGCACGGGTGTGCAGAGCCTCTTAATGGTGACGGTTCAGTCAGGGGGGTAGTGCAAATTCTGTGTGTTGGTTTCTTCAGCACAACTGGAGGACTTTTAGCATAAGGCCATATGTGTAATCCCGCCCATTCATCTTCATTCTTGGTCCACTTTACAGTACAGGGACTACCTACCTCAGAGAGGATTTGTTTTCCCTTCATTTGTGGAATGGCCTTCTCCCAGAGCTGAATGCCTCTTTAGTGTGGTGCTACTCACAGACCTATTGAGAAGTCCCTGACCCCCAAAATTCCTTTCCTTCCTTTCCTTTCTGCCCTTTCTCTTTCTTTTGTAGCACCATCATGTACCTCCAGCAGACCAATACCCCCCTGTCATTTGCTGTCAGGCTGAACAAACGAGATGCTGCTGTGTAGGAACATCTTGCAGATGGCAATCTGGGCAAATAATGTGAGCATGACTCCTCATACACGGGAGTCTCTATAGGGTCCGGGCTTTTCCTCGGTGAGTGGACAATAATAATTTAACTGGTTTCCCCTGGGACACCACAGCATCCTTTTTAACATAGGTGTGCCACTGGCCATAACGCACTGGGATAATGTCATCCAGTGATACATGAGCAGAATGCTCAAGAGGTCCTTAACACAACAATGAAAGAGCTAGTATATCAATGTCATGGGAGCCATTAGATGGATTAAGTGCCTTTCTCTCTCTCTGTGCACAGCCAGGGAGGGCTTTCATCAAATTGCACCCGATAAGCTCATAGGTAAACCACTCAACACATAGTGGCATCATTTTTCTTACTGTACCTCCAGTTTACGAGTCGGAGATCTGTAATTACTTTGCTCTCTCTGGCAAGCTGTATCCTGAGGAATTACAGCTGGATTAACAGACTGCTGCCTAACCTGTGGCAAAGTGAATGCAAAAGAGCTGGACCAAGCCTCTCAGCTTTGAGACAGTGACATAGACATCTGATGGCTCCAACCAACTGAAGCTTTGCAGGGCCTCCCTCCTTCTCTTGCTCAGCTCCGGGGTGCAACTTCCCTCCACAGCCGGCGCATGTCCCCTTGGCCAGCCTCAAGCAGCCTCCGGTGAGCCCCGACACAAGGCAAAAGCTGGAGATGTGCCGCTGTGCCGCCTGGCTCGGGCAGCGTGGGCTCATCCCGGGCTGGCAGGCTGAAAGCTGGATGATATTCCCAGGTTGGCCAGCGACTTGCTGTAGAAGTTCAGAGAAATCACCTCTGGCTGTTTTGCCAGTAAGCAGCATTTCTTTTTTCCATTCCCTTGGACAGAGTACCCTAAAGATGAGGATGAGTCCCATGATGAGTGACACAGTTTCATCCTTTAGCTGTTTAGGTGGTTATGGTCTTGCTGGAAATGACTGATGTGATTCTGTTATTGCAGTGCCCGGCGCACCACACCCATATGGCCCTACACCCGTGTGTCACACAGCTCTTTGCCATGAAGACTGGATGACCACCAGCCCGCTTTATCTAGACTCCTTACACTTGCTGGCAGCAGAAACTGGCCATTTTTTTTTCACTTTCTTTGCTGAACTCAGCAGTTCCAGCCACATAGCCACTGTATTTTATTACTGTCATAAAATGTATTTGGTGGGTTGGTTTGGAAAACAAACACCTCTGCAGAATATGGAATATTAGATGCCCCAGTCCAGAGGAGGTAGAAAGGGAAGAAGGGGTGAATGTTTCCTACCAGCATTTATGAATAAATTTATTGGAGCAGAGCATAAAATAGGACATAGAACAAGTTATACAATAAAAAAGTGCACTAATACCATATGGTTTACATGTCCCTTGCCCAAGGTTAAAGACTGTAATAGCTCCTTTCAACATACTTTCTTAATTCAAGCTCACCAGCCTTGTTACTTTGCCTAAAAATGTGCAAACCTTTAACTTCTCTCAAGGGATAACTTGAAACTCACTCTGAGAATGAAATATTAATTAGACTAAAGAATCTCACTGTACACCACATCACTGTGTGGCCTCTAGGAAGCCAGAGGAAGCCAGACACACTCCAGACCTAAAGTACTCCCTTTGTGTGGGGCTTTTGTTCCCCACATTCCACCCGTTCTGCCCTGTCACAGCTGATAACAGCTCCCCAGCCCACTGAAAGAAAACTGTCATAGCTAAATGTACCTTGGCCCCTTACAGAGAATATAAGCTATTAACAAGCTTGTTATCGAGCAGCTTTTACACAAATTGTTCCCTGTCCCGAATTTGGCATAAGCAGTGATGACAACTTTTTGACAGATGCTACTGAGATGAAAATAAAGATGCTGTGGCTTCAGACCATCTGCAGGGATTAAACCTTCATCACATTAGGTGACTTTTCTGCTCTTGAGACAAAGGAAACTTTTATTTTTCTCTAGCTACACACCTCAGTTTCTCCAAGACACTGTTTCACTGCCAGATACTTTCATCATAGCTTGTCTATCACAGAGCCATTTGAAAATCACTGTAAATTGACTTTTTGCCCCTCTAACATCTGGGCAGATTTAATCCATGATGCTCATTAATGCTTTTCTAAATCTCCATCTATGATGTCCTGCCTGATCCAGCGCTGTTTCAGGAAGGTTCTGGATGCTGCTTAGGCCACCAGCTTCCAGCACCGGTGAAAGCCTGCACTAGTCACAAATGTCCAAAGAGAAAGTAACTCTGCTTTGTAATGTGTGACCTTAAGAGTAACTACTTTTCATAAGCTTCTGAGCTATGTGCAAAGGGAAAAAAAACCCAAACTGTAAGTCACCAAGAACACTGATTCTCCATTTTCTGCACAGTGTCACAAATACTATTGGAAGAACAGAAGGGAAGATTTCCTATTTTAAAAAATTGAAATATTAATCCTAGAGTTTGTTTGTCCCATGCATAAAATTGAACAGGAAATTAAGCACATCCAGGCAAAGCAATTAACTTCAATTAAGAAACTCTGCTATTAGTTTTCATTATGTTTTATCTGGGTACAGTAGCATACGAAGAAGAAACATCATCATCTGGAGCCTGTTTATCTGGTGGTATATCTCATGAAAATTACTCCGTCCTGATGTCTGATGCTTCTCAAGATGCTGTGGCTTACTCCCCTTCATTACAGTCGTATTTCCATTGAGCTTCTGATTATCACTTTGCGCTTTTATTCCTTCCAGAGCCCTGCTGAGTATTTTTCAGGTAGGACTACCAATGTGGTTAGCAGGATTCCTGCAGATCTCAACTGCTTAGGTATCACAGACTGGTTGGCAGTAGGACACTGATGCATGTGCTGTTGCTGGCCAGAGCAGATGTCCTGACTGTGCTACGCTGGATGAACACATCATACTAGTAGTAGCACACACAGCTCCTTCTGACCAGTTTCTGTGCACTTTCCAAGTGCACTTCCCATGTGAAAAAGCCATGAGAGTGTCCTCTTGGTGCAGTCCAAGTACCTACCCTTCACATTTTACAGCTCTCCTGGCTCTGCATTTAGTACTCTCCTCTTGATAAAAGCGACCTTTCTCATTGCTCTTTAGATGAAAAGGAAGAAAAGTACAATTACTGTACCTGAAGACTGCCAAACCCCCAAACTGACTTTTCATAGACATAATATGAACACAGGTAATAAAATATGTCTCCTGGAGATGCTGTTGTGGCAGATATTTATGCTAACTGCTCGTGTGTCCATGGTGGTGTGGGCTGCTTTCTCACCACCTGTCTAAATCCATTGAATTACACAGGAAGCACCACTGTCAGAGTCACCCTTCACATTCAAGCCAAACGGGCACTTCCCAAAGCACTCTCCAAACTCTCAGCGTTGTGACCTAGTGACACCACGTTGCCAGACTCACAGTGCTGAGGATTTCCATCAATCTCAATGGACTTTGGGTCAAGGAAGGTGCCAGCCATGGGCTTCATGCTCTCCAGAGGTCAGCTCGGTTCACCATGCATCTCCCCACAGAAACAGGAGTTATCTGGATGGTACCACAGTGCTAATGCCACCTATAGCGACTCACACTGACCTAATTCATCCTTGCGACAGAAAAGTTCTTCTTATTGGTTACAGGTCTTCCCACAATACTCAGACCTCTCTGGAGTCCACCCACATGCGTTGTAAGGGTCTGGTGCCATCATCCTGGGTGGGTAACCTGCTACCATGTACAAGGAGTGAAGAGATACAAAGCAAGCATATAAAAATCTCACATTGATAAATCTCACATGTAATAGATGGTGTTCTGCCTGTTTTTCCAAATGTTTTTCCTACCCTTTCTATTCTGAAGAACCCAATATGTTGAGAAAGTCAAAACAGACCTTTCAGAGGGTGAGACATGACTGTCACAGGAATGTTACTCCACGTACAGAAGGGAGCTTGCAAGAAATAAAAAAAGGGGGAAAAAAAAAAAAAAAAAAAGAAGAAGAAAATAAAAGATTGCCTGGGAGAAGCAAACAAAAGAATATTCACAGTGTTGTCGTTTGCGGAATGAGACCACAAGGTGGGAGGCTGAGTTGGCTATGGGGTAAGACTGGGTATGTGAGGAAGGGCACAGGTTTTGCGAGGTCTGACAAAGAGTTGAGTGCCTTATCAGCTGTTCTGGCAGGCCAGAGCTATTGAGCTATGAGCCCACAGGACACCAGAGAGATGGGACAAAGCATGACATTTCTCCAAATAATACTTCCATATCTGAAAATAGGGCTCATTCCTCTGAGCACATTCTGTGTTATGCAGAATATCAAGTCACCTATAATAAAAGCAAATGAGTAAGTAAACCAAAAGTCCTCGTTATTTTGGTGCCCGGAGTTAAAAAGAGTAGACTATTTTGTTTCTACAGATTCTGTGTCTGCTGTCAAAAGAAACCCACTGTTTGCATAGTGCTATTGATACTGTAGTTTTGTACAGTGCTGCGCTGCAAAACCTCCCACCGGTCTCTCAGCAATGCATTAAGGAACATTAATAACAGATGACTGTTGACAAAGACCTCAGTTAATCTCCCCATCCCCTCTGCTTTGGCAAGGTTGGATAACCTGTAACTCGCAAAATTAGATGGCAAAACAGCTATACCCTCCCTAGGCCATTTCTGACCTCCCTTGTCTATAATTTTTATTCGAGAGCAACACCAACTCAATCACTACCCAGCAAGAGCCTCATGAAATATTTTCCTGAGTTTTAACAATCTTGGTTTGCTAAATGAGGAGCAGGGGGAGAAATAAACCTGTAAAACTTGGGCAGCAAGTGGTTTTTTGATTCATGCTTACCTTGCACTAGACAAAAAAGCTAGTGAACTGTTAGCATGTCTCTTCCTGTGTCTGCAAATGGATATCCTTGGGTTTTGGAGGGCTGACTATGAGCCTAAGAGCATCTGCTTCCAGTTGTTCTTGGCAGGGCTTTTTGTCTGCAGTTGCTACCATTAGAGCCGCATCTGGGGGTGGACTGCCAGCCACATCACAGCACCACCAGCATCACCTTCCCACTGCTGCACCTCCTCTGACAGGGTACGTACGTTGGCTGTGCCTCTATAGCATGTGCTCCTTCGCAGCATCAGTTTCTGGCAATAGAGGGGAGAAGGGACTGGGATGGGGTTCAATATAACTGCACGTCAAGGAGGAAGAAGCCCACAGAAGCTGTCTGTCTCATCAAAATTGTTTCTTGTGGATTGCTATTTAACCCTGTTAAGTGGAGGCCACATATTTGTACACTGCCATGAAATGGCATGCACCCACCAGCACAAGGGGAAGGTCATGCAACCCAGAGTCCTTACAGATGGTTGAGCTGCCCTGTGTGTGCAAGGAGGAACTCAGTAAATACAATACTAAATGGGCAAGTAAGGGACTGTATAAGGAGCAGAGCTTCAGCCTCAACCCCAGGATCTCACTCCTTAGGATCAGCACGGTGCCTTCCAGGAAATTCCCACCCAACCATCATCTTAATTCATTATTGTGCTGCAGGCCAGCCCAGTCCAACAGCACTCACAGTCTCATGCACCCAGAGCACAATGTCCCCGCAGGGTGCAACACACACTACCGGGCATGCTGCTGCAGAGAAAGCGGCAAGAACTATGTTTGGGACATTGTCAACAGATCCTCTTTGTAGCCCATTACTTGTGCACAAATCCATGCATCTTAAACTGAAAATAAATAAAAATTACCCAACCACAACCTCACAAGCCTCTGAAATGAAGCTGTCTTGCCGTGTCACCAGGTATCCAAATAGATCCCAGTTTTCTTTTTAAAATATTTATTTTTCCAGCAGTGTACTCTATGCTTCATAGTATGTTGTCCTGCATAACCCAATTTCCTTTTAAAGCAGAATAACTGAGCTTGAAAGAAAACATGACTTCGAAGATTAAGAGGTGGGATCAGAAGTAAGCCACCTGTCAGACAGGATAAGAACCCAGGATTTTTTTCTTTGGATTTAACCAGTCATTTAAAATGTAATAGTCATATGTTTTAGTGTTCTTTATATGGTCTAATTTTAGAGTATTTGTACAAAATAAAAGGGTGCCTCATGTTTAAAGCCATATTTTCAACTATTATCTTCTTCATTGTGTAGTCAATAATGACAAGGACCCAGACTCTATTATAGTTATTTCTTGCCAGCAGCAATTTGTTTTTATGAAGAAATCAAGGGAGATTTCTGTCTGAAAACTGCCTCCACTCTGGCCCTAAATGGTCAGTAACTGCTTGGCCAGGCAAAGAACTTCATATGCACGCATCTGTCCTGGAAGTCACATTAATCATGTGCACAGTATAGGTTTGCATAGGCATAAATAAATAGATCATTCTGTGCCCACAGTCCTCAAATACATGTGTCTTTCTCTATTTGCACGTTGTGCCGAGTGAGATAAACCTTGGCCCAGGTCCCTTTCCCAAGGCAGACCCTGGCTTAGGCATCAGATCTGAGCAAGGAGAGAAGAAGTCCCAGCTGCATCTCCCACAGGCTGTGCAGCACGACTCCCTGCGTGCAGCCCTGAGAGGTGAGCAGAGACAGAAATAGTTTGTCTATGCAGTGATTGCCATAGAGAGAAGTGTCGTTGCTGATGCTAGTTAAAGGTTTGCTGTTTCTTAGAGCACTGTTATTGCCAGCATCCCATGAACAAGCATCTAATTTTGTGTACCAAAGGCAGACTGTCAGGACATGGTATTTAAGAGGCATTCCTCCTGGAAAAATGCGTGCTTAATTCTGCTATGAGCCAATGCGCTTGTGGTTGATGGACCCATGTGTGATTTGGCTGCAGCCCTTCTGCATGGCTCCGTGGTGGGAATCCCCAGCTCAGATCTACCTACAGATTTACAAGACACATTACACTGCTTCTTAAACATTATTTTCCATAATGAGTGACTAGGATAAAAATATCTAGAATAGTTAGGGGGTTTTGTCTGGCAAGACATGGCTTTGTGCTTAGGTACATTCCTTTAATATATATATACTTATTTTATTTTTAATATATATATATGTATTTATGTATATGAAAAGCACACTACCCTTAGACATAATAATAGCTAAAAGTCATACTTCAAATTGTTATTCATTGTTATTGCTATTAAATGGCTGTTATTCATAACACAGCCCTGCAGTACTTTGGATCTTAATCTCCTTTTGTGGTATAAAATGGTCCAAACAGCTGCTAAATGGAACAAAAGTGTAATCCATCAGTATCAATTTGAATAAACATAAACATCCCATTTCCTTGCAGACAAACATGGCATGGGCTGAGCAGCTTGCTTTGACCATCAGAACGATGCTCCTAGAGCTCTAACAGTGTGCCAAACTGGGGTATTAACCCTAGCCTGGCACGTGGCACTGTTCTGGGGAGTCTGGGAGCATGTGAAAGGCTGGAACACATCGTGCCTGTGCTTTTGGGGAGGCTGGAGGTTGGGAAAGAAGAATCTGTGAGGCTGAGTGCTGCTGGCAGAGCTGCAGGTTGTGAGTGCTACTGTCGGCAGTGTTATTCCACTGCCCCGGTGCTGGCTCCCCGGCAGCTCATGCCTGCTCAGAACACTCTGCAGCATGAGAGGAGTGTCCCGGCTGCAACCAGAGCGTGAAAACCCCAGCAGAAAAGGGTGCTCCTTGTGTTTGCTGCAGAACAAACCACACTTCCCTCATTTTCTTCACGAAGAGAGTGGCCAGGGTGCGCCTGGCAAGGTCCTTGATCCAAAACTGAGGGGACCCCAGCTGAACACCTGGACACCAGGCAACTGCTCATCTGGGCTTTTGTGTGGGGAGAGAGCTTTTAGTGCCTTTCCCCTGTGCAGTCACCCCCCCCACCCCCACCAGCATGGGGTAGGATCTGTCCCTGGGCAAGCTGACATTTCTAAGGACTGCCAGGGAACCTGGAGGTGTCTATCGATATTTAAGTGCCTGCAGAAGATGGAAAAGCAGTGACTCAGGGTAAAGACAACATGTTCTTTTCCAGATCCATTGTTTTTCCACACACAGGTACTTCCACCCTGACTCCTTCTTGCACTGACACAGCTCTGGCTTGCTGCTGCCAGCACAGTCCCAATGCCCTGGTGAGGAGGGGGGGAATTTTTCCTGACTTTTTTGTTCCCCCTCCTCTGTGCAGGAAGTCTGCAGCAGACCGGGGTGCTGAGTTCCACTTCCCAGACATCACACAGGGTTGTGTTGTCTTTATTTCTGCTTCTTTCTGCCAAAAGTCCTTCCCTTAGTGATGGTTGCATCAATTAGTTTGGACTAAAGTGTGAACCAAGCCTTGACAGAACCCCCTGAAATGCCATTTTTCTGGGTAAAATCCTCCAAATCTCCCCAGAACTCAAGTCTTACTGTGTTGAGTTAAATCTGGAAATTGTCTGATTTTTCTGTGCTGCTGTTCTATCCCTTTATTTTCACAGATCCAGAGGTAATCCAGATTACCTTTTAGGCAACTAAAATTAAAAGTGGAAACTATTGGCATGAGGTTCCCCTAGAGACCACACTGCCCAGTGCTTTCTAAGCCCCTTCCTCTGTAGCAGCAGCACTTGCCAGCATGCTCCTGGTGGCGTAGAAATGACCATGACTGGAGGAAGAGGAAGATCAGAAAAGTCTGGTTTTAAGAAGCAGAAAATCTGTCTCTGATTGAAAGTTATAAACCTCAACCTAATCAGAAAAATGTTTCTCCCATTAAGATGCACAACTATTTTGAACACACACACACACACATTTCTGTTCCTCTCGGGTTCAAAGCAGGCACTCAGCATTCAAATGCCACTTGGCCAACAGGTTGGGGTAGGATGGATGAGGTCATGCTTCTCAGCCCCATCCCAGTACATCTCCTATATGCTGTACCTCTACACTGAAAGTGAGTCTAGAGGCAGCTAAGAAAAGGAGAATCAGATACATAGTGGGCAACTTATACTGAGCTGCAGACAGACTTCACAATTTGGGGATCTGCTAGGGAAAGGAAAGAGGGAAGGGAGGAAAGGAAAAATAATGGATCCAGAAAAGAATGTGTTCTCTTTGCCCACAGATAACTGCTACTTCCACCCACTGCCCTGAACCACTGCTCTGTCATCTTCTACAGGCACTTAGATATGGATAGACACCACCATCAGGTAATTTCTCAGGAAGTCTGTGTTGCTAAAATTACCCCAAAACAAGAGTACTGCACCATTCTAGCACACGCCTGGCTCTCCAAGACTACCCAGGTGACTTGCACTTTGCCATGAGTTTCAAATAAGATAGTGGCTGGCACTGTGTCCCCTCCGTCTCCTCTGGAAAGTGCACTCCAGGTCTTGGCTTGCACTGTCAGCTGTGCCTTAGTCAAGTCGAGGTAGAAGTATTAGCATCTGTTAACACTGTGCCATCGAGAAGATACACAGCAAAGGAAATATTATGGGTTTGGGTCTGAGACTACATGGGAGTTCCTTTTTACCTAAACAGCCAGGCCTCTAAATCTTCCCTTGCAAAAGAAAATTATTAACAAAGTGGCTTTGTTAATAACGAAAAGATTCCAGTGTATCACAAGTGCGTGCAAAAAGTCCATGTGCTTTCAGCTATCATCAGTCCAGACTCAGAGTCCCATTTGAATGTGATCTGCTTATGAAAGTAATTGGAAAAATATGTCTAAAAATGTGTGTGTACACATGCACATAAGAAAAACAGCTTTCATTAAACAGCAGTAAGCATAGAAACATGTGCCAGATTTAAATCACAAAAGTTTCCTCTGATTACTACAACCAGCACTGGATATATGGAATCGTACCTTGCTTAGCCTGATTGCGTGCAATGCTGATATCTCCAAGCAAAGAGGTGAAGTCAAAAAAGAGAGGTGGGTTGGGAATTTGGAGACTTACAGCTGATTATTGTGGATCTTCACCAGATCTTGTATTGGCAGCTGCTGCCAGAAAATGAGGTCTCACTCTTAGAACTCCCATGGTTTTCCCCTGTGATGATGTGTCCTAGTGACTTGGCACTAATTTCTATTTGAACAGTGAAGATATAGACTGATTTATAGCTTCATGGTGAAGAGACAAACTGATTTTTTTGTAATAAATATGCACCTACACAGGTAAGCACAAGTTGGGTTTTCTCTCAGTTTTCTGCCTGATGCTGCTCACTTGTGCCTATGTCTGGACACAGGTTGATTTTAGAAAAGCACTTGGAAGGGAAGAAAAACTCTTGTGAAGCTCAGAGGGCCCGAAGAGCATCCTGGGCTGCTAACCCTGGTCAGATGGGTGAGGTAAGGGCACTTCCATTCCCAGATGTCCCCTGAGCCTGACAAAAGCCTGGCAGCTGCAAGGGCAGGCAGGAGCTCGGGCCCCAGTGGCCCTGCTGGGTGGTTGCCCACAGAAGCTTTCATCACCCTTTCTGACACCAACCACCTCCAGTCCAACGTTCTCTATGACCCGTAGGCCATGTCCAAGTCTCCAGCAGGAACAGACCCCCCCAAGACTTAGCGGCTCACCTCCCCATGTCAGTGACGAGGAGGGCGGTAAGCCGTGCACCAGCCCAGGCTGAGGAGACAGCGATGCTTTTGAGCGCTCCACTGCAGAGCAGCCACCTCGGCGCGGTGACCTGCCTGGCATGGACATCATCCCCGAGCCCAGCAGCTGTGCGCCAGCACCCCAGGGAGCACAGCCAGATCCACCACTGCACAGGAAGGTGTTTTCAAAGCCCAGCTTGTACATGCACTGCTACAAACCTGGCAACCAACGATAACCCCACGTATGTGATTAAACTGTGTCTAAGCCCCTCTGTGTACCCTCAGTGAGCCCATGCCACCACCCCCCTGCCCCACATCCTGGCCTGATGAACTGGGCCGATTCGAAAGCAGAGGTGCCATGCTGCTGCACAGTGCAGCGTATCCTGTTTACAGTAAGAGAGAATTAGCCAATCTGGCTGTTTATGCATGAGGTTAGCTGGCCTGCTGCTGTAATGGGAGTGCAAAGATCAGGGGTTTAGTCTGTAATGTGTTTAACTTGTTTGTTTTGAGGCTAAATTAACAGACCTTTATGTTAGGGAAAAAGAGAATTGTTCTTGAGGGGCCTCTTGTAACATGAACCCAAAGGTTAGACGTCCTTTGAATGTAGCCTGTGACTAGCTGAGGTTCAAAGATGATCCTTTCCTTTCCTTTTTCCTTTCCTTTCCTTTTTCCTTTCCTCTCCTTTTTCCTTTCCTTTCCTTTTTCCTTTCCTCTCTTTTTTCCTTTCCTCTCCTTTTTCCTTTCCTTTCCTTTTTCCTTTCCTTTTTCCTTTCCTTTCCTTTTTCCTTTCCTTTTTCCTTTCCTTTCCTTTTTCCTTTCCTTTCCTTTTTCCTTTCTCCTTTCCTTTCTCCTTTCCTTTCCTTTCCTTTCCTTTCCTTTCCTTTCCTTTCCTTTCCTTTCCTTTCCTTTCCTTTCCTTTCCTTTCCTTTCCTTTCCTTTCCTTTCCTTTCCTTTCCTTTCCTTTCCTTTCCTTTCCTTTCCTTTCCTTTCCTTTCCTTTCCTTTCCTTTCCTTTCCTTTCCTTTCCTTTCCTTTCCTTTCCTTTCCTTTCCTTTCCTTTCCTTTCCTTTCCTTTCCTTTCCTTTCCTTTCCTTTCCTTTCCTTTCCTTTCCTTTCCTTTCCTTTCCTTTCCTTTCCTTTCCTTTCCTTTCCTTTCCTTTCCTTTCCTTTCCTTTCCTTTCCTTTCCTTTCCTTTCCTTTCCTTTCCTTTCCTTTCCTTTCCTTTCCTTTCCTTTCCTTTCCTTTCCTTTCCTTTCCTTTCCTTTCCTTTCCTTTCCTTTCCTTTCCTTTCCTTTCCTTTCCTTTCCTTTCCTTTCCTTTCCTTTCCTTTCCTTTCCTTTCCTTTCCTTTCCTTCCCTTCCCTTCCCTTCCCTTCCCTTCCCTTCCCTTCCCTTCCCTTCCCTTCCCTTCCCTTCCCTTCCCTTCCCTCCCTTTCCCCCTTTCCCCCTTTCCCCCTTTCCCCCTTTCCCCTTTCCTTTTTTCTCCAGATCAGCCAAGGGCAGAAGTCTTGGCTACTGACAGTCAGCATCTCCCCAACACCACACAGCCCAGATGCCATGAAAGAAAATTGCTTCAGAGACACTCAGTCACTTCCAAAGCAGCACCAAGGACATGGGGCGTGGAGTCCCGTAACCACATCAGGGCAAGAGTCAGTCCAGAGGAGCAACTGCAGAAGATAAAGGGTGGAACATGCAATCTTTGGAGGTGGAAAAATATGCAGTTCATATAATGGCCCTACAATGTATAATGTTTAGAAACATGAAACCAACAGAGCCAGTAGGGTTTTTTAATTGGGAGTGTAGAGTTTTATTATTTAAAAGGTTTTATAAAGGAGTTTTAAATAGACCATGGAATTGCAATAGCAGGGTTTTTTTCTGTTGGAAATTACTCTGCCATTTGGTTTCTATTTTTGCAAAAAGCACAAGCTTTTTAACAATCATTTGATATGCTTGTTGATGCATCACAAAAAGGAGATATGCTTTGAATTCTCCTTAAAAATCCCATGTAAACACAAGGCTTATGTATAATTGCAACAAAATACCATCTCCTTATTGAGTGCTTTCACATGTAATTTCCTCTCTGACTACTGCGTGTAAACACACTTATTGTATTTGGGAAACTCCCAAATCTCAGGCACAATCAGGATCAATAGCTCAGCAAAGGCAAATTATAGCTTAAAATGTCCATGTTTTGCAACAAGATGCCTAAATAGTAACAGAGGAAGAAAGAAAGAGACATTTTAACATAGAAGGGTAGCTGGATGGCCCTGTTTTCCACCCCTTTGTATCACAGGTTTGCACCATATACACCAGCAGCATCCTCCACACCCAGGGACAGGCTGCAGGATTGGTATCCAGGCACAAGATTGTAATTTCAGACAGACAAGGACATACGCTTCTCTGTTCCCTAAATTGTCCTCTAATTTTCCCTTTCTTTTTGTAAAAAAAAAGACAGTGTCTTCCACCCGTTGGGGTTGTGTTCCTTTTTCTTGCATTTTTGCTTCCCCAAAGCAGTGGGAGGCTGTAAGAGGTTGGACCTCAGCGTCTGCTGCCACTCCAGGTCTGTGGCCAAGCCAAGCTGGATTTTGAGCTGGCCCCCGGCTGCGCTGCCATCAATGCCCCAGAACAAGCTGAAGGAAGTGGCTTACCAGGAGACTTTGTATAAGGAACATCATAAATAAATAAGCAACAGCACCAAGACATTAGACAGGTGAGAAGAAATAGCAACTAGTGTAAAATTGAACATGATAAAAAACTGTAAGAAAATTATTAATTACCACTGCAATAAGTGGATTATCCTGGTTTCTTATTGTGCACATAGCACATTTCTGTGCATAGGGTTTCCCCCAGAAGCAAGACAAAATGCTCTATGCGTTTTCCAATTCTTGATGTTCAGCGTCCCCATGGCGACTTGCAAGGTCTTTTTAGTTTACCACACAAGCCATTAACACCCACAGCTGGGCCTTCTGGACAAATTGCTGAAAGTCTAAATCCTATTAATTTGTAGATGAATAGCCATGAAACTCTCTTAAGAAAGTTCTAAGGTACTATTTGTACTCCTTAGGCCATTTATGGTTATAACTGGTTATATGGTTATAACTGTCTTTATGATTATAATAGTTATATACTTATAACCATCTTTATAGTTACAATTTTCCTCTGCTGAAATTTATATTAAAATTTAAACTAGATAGAATTCCGTCTGTACCTGAAGGCAACACAGGATTTGGTTTCCGCTTCTTCAAAGCTCTTCAGCTTCCCCTATGCTGAATTACTTAGCTCTGGGCTGAGCACAACAGGGGATTAGTGCTGCTTGGACTCTGCCAGTGTTGCAGTACGGCAGAGCATATTTAGCTTTATCCACATACAGGCAATCACATCACTGGAGAGCATAATATTGTCATCAAGCAAAGGAGCTGTGTAATGTGAGTATCCTGTAAAAATGTCATGATTGCAAGCTGAAATGGTTTTCCCCTCAACTTTATGTATATTTTTTATTTTCAAATTTGTTTCTGCTATGCCCTGATTTATCAAAGCACTAAAACACATGCTTGACTTTAAATGCCTTGCTGCAGCTAAAACTAATTGCATACTTAGTCTTTGATGGCTCAAGGTCATAAAGAAATCACTAGCTTTTCCAAACAAATACTTCAATATGTTAATTGCTAGCAAACCAAATCCCACAACATCTTTGGTTATGGGTGTAGGTTTGTATGCCTGACTAGAAGGTGAACGCACTCCTGCCTGGGATTTCCCAGCCCAAATGTAGGCACCACACAATTACTCAGGCCACAAGAAGTCCAAAAGTATCAGACTACGTGGCTTGGTCGAACACTGGTGCATCGCATATTTACCTGGATATGTGTGGAGTAGGACAACTGCACAGGACACAGGCTCAGTACAAAACCTCTGCTTTCTATGGCTTTGCATCTGACATGAAACAGAGCACTGGGCAGAAAATGCAGCTGTCCTGGCCCTGCTGGCACATGTCTGGGTTGGAGGTGCCTCACCTGCCAGGGTTACCTGGACACATCTCTGAAGCCTTCAGCATCTCTTCAGCAAGTATGTCTCATCTGGCTGTGGGCATATGATAGCCTTCTCCTGATCACACAGATCATGCAATCCATGTTTTGCCTAAAGATGAGAAGGTTCAGAGGCCAGGGAGGGAGCGTAAATCATGAGCATGAGACACGTGGGGCAAGACACTGGTGGCTCAGAGCTGGGTGGACATGAGGACGCCACTCATGATGGGGACATTGTGCCAGTCCTGATCACTCTGCAACCCAGAGCACTGGCACCATCTGCATGTGCATGTTGGCTTCTGCTTTGTTTTTTCACTCTTTAAGTGAGGCTGAGAAAGAATCACAATTTTCTCTGAAAAGATAAATCATTATTTATTTGTGAAAGCAGGAAGCGAAACTAAATGTCTCATACCTAAATGTATATATATGTACACACACACTGCATTCATATATATACACACACCAGGTGAGCATATATATAAATATATACATATAAATAAATAAATAAATAAATAATATATAAATATATAAACTTATTCATATATAAAAATGTGAAAGCAGTACTGCATGAGTAGTGTTCCCATGGACATTCGCTCTGACAGCCTGGGGATATTCACTCCCTCTCTTTATACTGGCTGCTTTCCTCTCCAAAATTCTTACTAGAACAATAATATTTTAACAGTTGCAGCTTTAAAAAGCCTGATTATGGCCAATCATTTCTCCCAGGCAATTGTATATTTAGCAGAAGGGAAAAATTAAACTTCCCAGGAATGAGGTTATTTAGGGCATAAAATTCAAGGAAATAGGTATTTAGGTCGTTGTGGGCATGGTTTTTATTTTCCCTAATTTTCAGATTACTTTCGATTAGGTCTGTTCAGAGTAGAAACTTCTTGATGTGAAATAGATACTATCTAAATCATTAGAGCTCATTCATTGCCATGTGCCACCTTTTAGAGCAATTAAACCTGACCTTGGGGTTACCTAGCTGAGCACTCACCGACCCAGGGCACTTCCTCTGAATATGAATAAGCTTGTAGTACAAATACAGTCAGGAGGCAGCATCGCTCCTGGCACAGATAATGCCTTTGTTAAATGGAGCTGGGGTCCACAGGCTGTTAGACTATAGAGTCCATTGATTCAGAACATTCTCTGTTGGGATCAGTTGTGTTAGGGTTTTTTTCCTTCTTTTTTTTTTTATCACTGACATCTGGAGTCTATCCCTTCGCCAACCTCTCAGCCCCCCACTCAAAAAGAGAAAGTGAGGAAAGTAGACAGACAGACTCACAGGCAGAATGAGCCCCAAAAAAACTTTGGCAAAATTTAAAAAAAAAAAAAAAAGAAAATCTAATTTTAAAAATCTTTTGGATGTCAGTATTTTTGCCAAGTATTTTCCAGCTGAACTCAAAGCAGTCTCAAAAATACAACCCTGATTTTCCCCAGATTGGTTTCTTCTCACTTTCAAACTTCAGGTAGTTCTTCCTGCAGCCACAATATGCAGCACCTGTGCGCCAGATTTGTAGCCCTTTGATCACAATATATTTACAGGGCAAGGAATGTCCAGTATGTGAGTGACTGATTTCCCTGCAAATATCTGGGAGGCCAACCTACCTATCAGACTTATTTCAATGCCTTCTTCCTTTGGCAGAACAAATGTGGAAGCTGCCTCTACTTATATTAAACAGAAAAGGAGATGCTGGTAAACAGTTACTTGGGGTCTTGTTTAGAGAACAAGTCTTTTTATATGCTGCCAAGCTATGCTGAACAATAACTGTCAGAATCTGTTAAGAGCAGAAAAACAATATTGCTTGGTACAAAACTAATTTTGCTAGCATTTGTTCACAAACCGCATCACACATTTAGTCCCATTTACCCCACGAACTCTCAACAATCCAAGACAGTTCCAAATGCTGTTTCTTTTAGCTTTCATAATGTGTTAAGTAGGGAAAAAAATCCATATGGCATTCCTTCACCTGGCAGGGCTACTCCTCATTAGGCTGCCAACCTGAAATGTAATCTCCACCGTGAATGTGCAGGAATGACCTGCAAAGTAAAAGCCCCTTTTGAGACATAATGCCAGATTCTTGATTGCTGATCTGTTAGGATTCACCTCTAGGAGGCTTTGTCAACCTTTATTTCATTGTCATGATGCACGAAGGTGGGACACCATAGGGGTCTTCTTGGGTCCTAATGACTTCAGAGATAATCTAGTTTCTCTTTTTTTCTTTTTTTTTTTTTTTTCCTTCATTTTTTCCATGTTTGCTACATGTAATATACTGAATTATATAGAATTAGAAAGTTTTCTCTTTTACCTTTTGGCCAGTTTATAGCCTGACCTACATGCAATCTGTGTATCTATGCTGACGTCCAGTGGTGTTTCAGTGATGCTTGGATGAGTCCACGACTGCTGGCAGGAGAAAGGAATTTTTCTGTCAAAAGAAAGTATGCTTTTCTGTATTAATGTTTGATAGTGGATAAAGCATTGCTGTTTTTTACATTTCCCCCCCTGATGTATTTAGCCAACAGCAGTCCTGTGAGCACAGTCAAAGCCAGCCCTCAGAGCCAGCTGTGCTTGCATCTTGAGGACAGAATGGGCACATGGAGATGCTATCCAAGTTCTCATTTTCGGCATGGCAATTTGGGAACCAGATTGTACTGCACTTATCCAAACTGACAGTACTGTGGGTGTATAGATGTTACACAGACTCCTCTTAATAAACACTTGCTTCCAAGCATGTCTTTCTGTTCATTTGCAGGTAGAAATTAAAGCTACTGAAGGAACTAACTCAAACCGCCTTGTTCCTCACTGACATATTCCAAGAGGACAAGATATGGAAATACTCTGTATTGTACCACTTGAATGTCTTTACACATCTTGTACACAGGATGTGAAAGTGACAGCACAGAATGCAGAAACAAGGTCAGGACTTAGTGTTGGAAGGCAACACTATTTCATCCAGTCTACAGAATTAGCAAATATTCACAGCCATGGAAGATTTTGGGATTCAAATATTTTTTTTTGCAGGTATAATTGGCAAAAAAGATGATGGATACTTTTTTACATCCATCTTTATCTAAAAATTCCATCCAAAGTAAGGATGCAGCTGAATTAAATTGTGAGAAAGATTCTTCATGCTGATTGTTATCTTCATAATTGCTAATATGTCATAAAAATATTAGTCCAAGAAAACCTTTCAGCTTTAAAAGGCTTGAAGATGGTATAGAAAAGTCCTCAGACTTCTGAAGGCTTACTCACACCTTGGACCATGATATATTGATCTGGCTACAGTACCTTTTCAGCAAAGGGAAGCCAAAATTTGGAGAGTCCGTGTAGATAGATAAACTGACATTTCACTGAAATCCACTGCTAAGCAATGTTTTCCAAGTGCCTTTAACCATGGGTCTTACAGTACCCGCAAGAGAAATAACTGTGATTGTTACAACACTGTGCTCCAAATAGTCCCTGACCTGTCTGATGAGGGAGGAGATTTCAGTTTCTAAACTGAAAAATTAAACATGTTAATGAACTGTTGAATGCTTTATCATAAATTAGACATAATGGGAGGTTTCCTTTCCCTGGAGTAAGGCATCCATGTGTCCACCATATATGCCTATCTAAATAAAATATCTATTTTTGTAGAGCTGAAGTAGCAGATTTTGTATCAAACATGACTTCATGATCTTAAATTGCCTATAAATAAATAAGCATTATCTAATATGATTTAAAAATAATCATGCTATTAAGCCTATTACATTACTCTGCTCTTGTCCTCCACTTGCTCTGACTCCTACCCAGATGCTGTGTGGATCCAGTGATTGGACTGTTGCCTTTCAAAATCCAGCCTACATTAAAATCAGCTGCTTGATCGGGGAATAGCATTTCCAACAAGAAAGTAAAGTGAGAGATACTTTGAGAGTTAGAGTTATGGAAATTGCTGGCCTTTTTCTCTCCTCAAGTAAGGGTAAAATTATCATTGGGCCTCTTATAGTAAAGACAAAATGATCACAATTCCAGATGGAGATTTTATAATCTCATCCAACCAAAATGTTTTATTTTTTCAAGTGGAATGGCTGCTAATTCCTGGGGAATAGCATAGTAATATGGGGATTCTGCCTGCACTGAATTTATGAGTGTACAAAGAAACAAACTATAAACTCATCCTGGCTTAACCAGAAATTGGATGTTATTCCTTAGACAGTGGGGAATGTATTTTAGTCCCAGATTTTTATGGAGGTCTTGCATTTTTCCTGTGGCTTTGATACCACAACTGTTTGGAAATCCTGTGTTGCTTTGGTCAGCAGCATACTTGGTGACAGAGGTCCTGCCTCCACATTTACATAACTGTAAAAGTAACTGCCCCTACATCTGCAATGGTCTTTGGACTGTAATCTTGATGCCTTGCTGAGTTCGTCATGTTTATTTACGGAATGGGATCAAAGTTACTGACTTTGAGTCTGAAACCACCCGTCTCCCCAGAAGATCTGTGCGTGAGTTGTTTTTCTCCAAGTTTCTGTTCAGGCACATTCCCTCCATGCTACATCCATGACGTGTATTTTAAACAAAACCCCCCATTTTTACTTCCCTCCAGATGGAATGCAGCAAAGCCAGATACCCAGGGCTTTGATGATAATTATGCCAACTGAGATTTGCTGTGCTTGTTTTTCAGCATTACGGGAGCAGACTGTTGCTTCCTAGCACCTAACAAAGCAAAACTTGGAGGAAACCAAGTTCCCATGGTGGCTGAACAGTTTCAGGGTGAAATCTCTGCTCTCTTTTCAACTTCATGTACGCATCCAGAATCAAACCAGCCACTATTACACACTCGCAAGTGCAGCACTTGAGTTGGTGAGAACAACACTCCTCCTCTTGAAAGGGAGCAACTTGTTTTCTGTGTAAGCATGTAATTTGAAAACCATAATATTACTGTGTAGTGAGTATAATGAAATGTCACCCATGCTAGGATATTACATTGGGAAACAGAGGCTGGAGATTCACACCCCTGCCATCCTTCACAGAGCCATCAGAGCCAGCACCACATCACTGGCAGCGGAACTGTAGAATACAAATGAACTTGAATTTGCTCAGTTAAAATACTGCAGTTTTACTTGATTAGATGTTTCTATGTACAACAACAACAACAATAGGTTGATTACCTGATTACAAAATTGTATTTTCCTTGTTAATACAAAATTAATAATTAAAAAAAAAAAAAAAAAGGAAAGCAATAAGTAAGTCCCACCTTCTCTGACCATGAGGTAGACAAATTAAGCCATGATCCTAAAGCAGCTGCAGAAGGACCCTGCCCGCCCATGCCCTGGCAGCATCTAGCGTGTTGCTCAGCGATGTGCCTTCATGGGCCCCCTGTTCTTGCACAGAGGAGAACAGATGGGTAGTCATTACTGGTTAACGTCTGTTTGCTAGTGAAGGCAGGAAAAATGTACTCATAATAGAATTCCCACTAACTAGATACTTCACCCCCAAAATCATCAGCATGAGTTGGGAGTGTTGGAAAAATGGCCAAGACCATAGTTCACCAGTCCAGTGGCACTGCTAGCATCTGTGTTTGCAGTTTTTGGTATTATTTTTTTAACCAAACTCCATTTCATCAAACTAGAAGTATCCTACTTCTAAGTAGATCTTCACTGTCCCAGGCACAGAACCACTGCATTCATAGGAGAAATTAAACATAAAACCCTGCTTAAAGCCAACCCATTTCTTGCAGAAGTTTAAATATCTCAGTAGCCACACTACTCCGGCTTCTTTTTATCATACAGTTAGAAAGAATAAGGGCTACAAATCGAGGACTGCCTGTGAATAAGAAGGGGTTTGGAGGCAGTAGGAAAGGTAATATTGCCAGCTCTGCTCCCATCATTAGCAAGAGCAATTTGCCCCTAAACAATCAGGAAAGAGTTTTCTCAGGTTACAGTAAAGTTTACAGAGTTGGAAATTCCTCCCCTTTTGAATTAGCTCAGCCTTCTTTATGCAATCATTTAGTACACGATGAAGTGCAAGAAAGATTTTGACAGCAGCAGAAGCAACTGAGTGGCATATAGCTGATCTGCAGTTCAGGGCACTGACCCAGGAGCTCCTCACTGCTCCCAGCCGCTCCAGGTGTGAAAGCACAAGACTTGCTTGTATGGGTGCCTTTGAAAACTGAGAGGAAAATTAAAATACTTGTAGGCTGATTCTTATCTAACTGGTTATTTAAGGGGGTAGGTACAATTGTCATAAACAAAGGAAATTTAACAAGATACGGCATCACCACTTTTATATCAGATTTTGATGACAGTCAGAGCACTGCAAAATCTCATGAGCAAAGGGAAAGCTGTTGAGATGAGAGATAAATAACATAGATGTGCCAATAGAAAACATGCATTCTAGATTAATTAAAATTAGCAGTTGGTCTGAGCCAAAGGCCATTATGTGACACAAATTAATCAAAACATCAGAAACCAGCTCAGTTATTCTGTACATCAGGAATCTCTTCCAGAGATGTCTGATCACAACATTCTTTATATCATTCCTTCAAACATACCTTTCTGTCTCCTCGGATTTAAGACCTGTTATTATAGTGTCAAAGTAACTGATTATAAAAAAAAATTGAATGTCATCCACTTACATCAGAATCTTCATCCATCTTTATCACACCTAAGATCTGATGAAAGAAATTAAATTAGGAGAACTCTGTGTGGTCAACAAAGAGTCCTTCCACTTAGAGGTCATCAGGATTTACCCACACATGGTCTTTACCACCAGAGGAGAGCTAGCAAAGGAGCAATGAACAGCTGCTGGAGTCACCTCTACCTGCAGAAGAAATTAAAAATGCCTGTGCACTTTAGTTAAGCAAAGGGAGAAGCTCTTGCACAACATAGACTTGATCCAGAACCTACTAGAGTCATCGTTACCGACTCAAGTGTCTTTGAGAGATGTCTGTACAAAAGACCATGTTTTCTTTTATTATTCATTAAAGTAGCACAAGCAGGGCAGGGAGAGTTGCTTCAAGACTCATTTTCTTTGAAGCCAAGTGATGGTTTAACAGGGTTGATCTTCCAGTAACGGGTGACCCATCTCAGGCGCAGACTTGGTCATCCTCATACAATGGTTGAAAGCAGCTGGTGAAGTCATAGCCTCCTTTGTTTATAACCACCTCCCTTTTTTTTTTTTTTTTTTTTTTTTTTTTTAAGTGCCATTACATTACTGGAAAAATGCTTAAGAGTTGATCAGCACTGCTTAATCCTATTCATTTCCATCTGTGCCTCTTTGTAGCCTGACACCTCTCCTGTCCCGAGGCCATGGAAAGCAGAGGGTATTTAGTGTGGGGGCTCTGCCATTGGAGGTCTCTGGGGAGCAGCTGTCCCCAATCATCCTGTCCACGGCCCCTTCACTCCCAGATTACATCTTGCACCAACAGTTTGTGTGTGGGAAAAATCAAAGATGTCAGGGGCTCCTCCCAGGACGTGCACTTTGCGTAAGGTGCCCAATCACCGGGGCGCGGGCGCTTGACCTTTGTGCTTGCAGAGAATAATGAATTGGGGGCCAGTTTTCAGGCACTTGTCATCATCAGCCAGTCCCCACTAGAGCTCAACATTAGAGTAATCACTGACATGTTGAAGCAATGAAATCAATCTGTTGTTAACTGCCTGAACTGGCTTGTCCCAAGCCCTCAGACTTCCTCGTTCAAACATGTCGCACAACGGTAATGGTCTCTTTCTTTAAAGGAGAAAAAAAACCCTCAGCAGTCTAAAAGATACCTCCTTGTAGCCTTCCTTCCCCTGTCTAGGGGTTCAAGAACAGCTGACAGCAAATCCAAGAATGAAGTTTCAGAAATTATAGACAGTAATGAAAGTTGAATGTCTGAATAAATCCTAAAGGACAAGAAAGATTTGATAACAAAAATAATTTCTTTAATATTAGTTCTTCACCCAAGCTCATGGCAATGAATCTATTGAATTACTCACATTCACTGTCCTGGGAAGGGACCCGAGTCTTTAATTGCAGGTGGTCAGGGTATTTCCAATGGTTTGAGATTAAAACATGTTTACAGTTTGTTTATGGATGCAACTTTGAACCATAATTCACAGCAGACAAAATGCTACAAAGCAGACAGGGAAACCAAAAACCTGCTGCCTGCTGAGCTTCAGCCCATCAGCAGCAGCACTGAATCCTCACTCATCTGCATCAGGCTTTCAGCTGAAATGCTGTTCTCCAGCACTCACTTTGTTACCACTTTGTTAGTAGTTGCATATCTACTAACAGTAGTATTTTATCTGTCTACTTAACATTTACATTAAGAGCTCTGTTGGGCAGGGACCAAAAGCTGTGGTGTTCCTGCACACAGCCTGCTCCAGTATGGCACTGCTTGGCTTTTGGCTTCTGGTTATTTTTTTTAGCTTCAAGCATGATCCTTTTCACGACAATATAAATAAAAATATAAAAATAAAGTGTAGTTTTATGATTATATCAGTGAAGGACAGGACAGCTAAGTGCAGCTAAGCTCAGTGCAGGAGCCCATGGTTGAGCTAGGCAGCAAATCTCACTGGTTGCCACCCATGCCATGCTCGTTAGAGGGTGCCAGCTTCCCTGAGTCATAACGAGCAGCAGACACATGCACAACTTTATGGAGGGGATGGATGGGCCAAAGACACTCAGTGTGGTTGCATACCCCACTGGGAAGCCCATTGTGCCCAAAGTCGGTGACCCCCTTCCCGCCAGGTCCCTGTCCCCACCATACTTCCTGCATGGCACCAGCCCTGCTCTGTGCATGGCTTCCAGCACAGCTCATCCCTCTAGTCTGCTGCTAATTCCAGCCAAGCTACAACCTCAGAAATATGTCTGGCTCATACAGCACAACCTGCACTTCCAGGAAAGACCGAGGCTTTAGTAACTCAGTAACCACATACGTGGTTAAGAGTTCAGGACAGACAGCATGAGAGTATCATATTGAACTGCTATTAATGCTTTTAGAAATTACAGATCCAACCTGGTATCAAATGCTCATTTTTCACTGCAGAAACACAGTTGTTGAGGATATAAATGGTATTGCTAGATACTTGTTAAACCTAGATAATATTTTATGAGTGATTTAAGCACTTTTCCCAGTTGTTAAACAAAAGTTTCTCTTCCAGCTTGGCTCCGGTAATGCTACTTAGTTCCTAGGTCACGTAAAAATAAAAGTGTTGTTAAAAGTGTTGTTATTTTATGAACAGTGTGAGATGACGTTATCACTCTTTCTTCCACACTTCAATGACTCCCTGTTGCTGACTTATTAGCAGGTATTTTGCAGGATTAAATGACTCGATGTTATCTGGCTGCAGGGCAGAGTTCGGCCTGTCGGGACAGATCTGATCAACTGACGGAGTGTCCCCTCTTCAGTGCCCAGAGAAACGATCCCCATTTTTCATGCCACACTCCAGGAGACATTGTCAGGGTTGCATAAAAAGATATTTTGACAAGGAAATTTAACTTTTCCCTCCATTATTTTGTCTAATGCTTCTCATGTTTTGTCTATTATATTGCAGATTGGTTAAAATAGGAGTGAAGCCCATGCAGCAGCATGCAAAATACGTAGACAAAAATGCTTCATTTTTCTATTAGACAATACTTGTGGGTTGAAGATCTCTACTTCAATTTAGGAAAATATTATCATGTTTCAATGCAAACCCTTAAAAAATGAAGTTTTAACACCACACATGCATATTCCAGCCACAGCCTTGACACTGACCCTACAGTTGTGCCCACTGATCCTCAGTTGGGAGAACCAGCTCCTGACCTAACCTAACTGAAATGTTAGGTTAAACATTTCAGTTAGAGATTATAAAAATGATTAAATTCCCCCTGCTGAAGGGCTAGGCCACATGCATCCTCCTGTTATCAAAGAAGAACCTGGCCACATGCCAGCAGGCTGCTTCTGGGCCTCCTCTCCATCACCTGTCCTCCCCCAGCACTGCCCTGTATTTGTCCTGCTTGCCCACAGGGACACAAGACCCTGCCTGACATGTATCCATGCCTGATCTGGCAGATCCATATAACTTACCTGTAATAATTTTACTTGTCTTAAGCTACCAAGGACCATTCCAGACCCTTGAGCATCCTCCTGCAGTAGCAAATTAGGTTCATCAGTTGTTCACCAAGCATGAGGAGAAACAAAGTGCAGAATGGGTCATTGGTTTGAAACCTCTACAGTTGTATTCTACCTCACTTTACAGATTTACAGTGCTATCTTTATTTATAAATACATATAATGTCATATGTAATCTCTGGAGAAGTAGCTGAAGCTGACCGGCGAGCTCTCACCAGAGAGACCATGCTGCAGCTCAGAGGTCAAATGATCCTTGATATTTCTACCCCTCTCTGTCCATCCTCCACACCTTACAGGTGTACAAAACACAGAGCATGTTTCTTAAACAACTATCAATTACAATCATATCAGTATTATAACACCAGTCTGTGCTGTCTCCCTTAAAACTAAAACAATCTTGCAGTGTGCCTTGAAAAACGAGGGATTTTGAGAGATGAAATCTTAGCTGTCTGCAACTGAGTGGTAAAACTTGCATTGCTTCCATGGAAGTTGGCTGTCACATCAGCTTTTCTGGTCTGGGGTACAAAGGGAAATTGCATGCACTGTGCAGAGCCCCTCTTTTGGAAGGGAAGGTGTTCGTTTAAGGATCTCAGCCCACCTCAGCAGTGGTGGTGTATCTACAAGCAAGTTAATAGCTGATGTAGGTATCTCCAATATGAGTTATGAAGTTGTTAATCCTCCACAGGTTTTAATAATCATTTAATATTTCGTGAATACGCTGCACTATAAATGTCTTATTACGCCTAAATTAAATGCAGATTTGGAATATAAATGTGTTACAGAAATTTATGAGGGATCTTAACAGAGAATAATTTTTTTAGACACTGCTGTGAAAGCTACATAATATCAGTTTCCAAATTAGTATAAAATACCATGTGTTAGTTGTCTGTTATTAGAGAAAGTCTGTGCAGGTATGTCCCATGCAATCCCCAAACTTAATTCATCATCAGGAACTGCCAGGTCTGTAAAAAGAAATGAAAAATTTCCATGTCAGTACAGTATTGCTCTACTTGGAATCACTGTGTGCAGGTCTCACCTTTTCCATGTTAACCCAGCTCAGGGCGTGCAGAAATGCTGCGCACATCCCAAAGGCTGCAAACGTTAGTGTTGATGATGCTTGTTTGGACCATCAGTGTTCATATCCAACATTTAAGGATTTCCAGCATGCTATATTGGTTTCAGTACCAGATTTGATACCAGACTTCAAGAAAAAGATGAATATGTAGTTCTTTTCTCTTAGCACTTGTTTCCTGAATTGTTTTAGCCCTAAGGTTTTTGACAAACAAACAGAGAAAAAACAAACGAACAAACAAAAACCTCAGAAAACATTTCATTTTACACCCTGAATAGGTCTGCTAAAACCTGGCAGGATAGCTTGCACACCAGCTCACTCACATAAGACCTTTGCCAGCTGAGCACGAGTCAATTTGTCCAGCCACAGTCTGAGCAATTTTGACAAAGTTCAAGACCATTTCAGACACAGATCAAACCAGAAGCCACCTTCCCCTGGCTAGGTCAGTGATGAGCCACAGTCTCCAAACCCCCACATCTGCCCCAATTCAGCATGGTCCTGCCCTGCACAGCTCCCAGGCACTGCAGGACCAACCCCTCCTGCAAAAAATGATTGGGTGTGTCCACCCAAAAGGGAAAAGAGCTGAGAAACTCATGCCAAAATGAAAAGGAAGAAAAGAGAAAAAGTATGGAGATGCTCAGTGTCACTGCTGGCTCCAGCTGCTGCTGAGAAACACCAGTCAGAGCACCTCAGGTTCCCTGTGAGAAGCTGAGAATCTGACCGTAGTTTTGTCAAGTCTGAGTCCTGCAGAAACAATGTTGCATTCCTTCAGGTCTTGGTTTCTTCTTCTTCCCTGGGAGTGATCATGAGAGCTCTTGCAGCTTTCACTGTGGAGTCTGGAGATATCATTGATAAATTCAGGAAAGCCATTCCCAATAAATGTAAAATGTATCACATACCATGAGGTATCATTAAGTGATCATATGGTTTTGTATGTGTTGACATGCCCTTGGTAGAATTTACATCAACAATACTGTGCATTAATTTGAAATGCTTACTGTTTTTTAAAAGAATAAAAGCAAACCTAAAACAATTTCAACCAGCTTACAAACCTGTTAATGACTGCAAAAGCTGGACCTCATTCACACTTCAGCCATTTTTTGGCTCTGAGGTATATGAGGATCTCATTTTTTACAGGAGAACAGGTTATCAATCTTGCAAGGTTTAACACCTTTAGGCAGAGCAAAGCTGTTATCTGAGAAATTAACATCACCAGTGCCATAGTCAAGAAAGAGCATCTATCTAAAACTCCTCAGTGGCTGGGAGGTTAGAACAAATTCTAGGGAAGATAAAATAGTGAAGCAGCTAATTGGTCCAATGATTGTGCTTTATTTTAGAGTCATTCCAAATTTACTTCATGGTCTGCACCAAAAATTAACATATAGCTGTCACGTCCACATCTGTATTTCTTAAAGGACCATCTCTGTTTCTAGTAATTCTAGATGCTATTGTAAACTTTACCTTAATCAGGCATTATGGAAATCTGCTCCCATTCTGACAGGGAAAGAAGGGGAGAAAGGAAGCGGCAGGGCAAGGGCAAGCTCCTCCGAGTGCTGGTGCAAGCGCTTTAGATGGCTTCTAGATGAAAAAAAGAGACACGTTAGATTGACTATGTGTTTTCTGCAGAGCAGATTAGTGTTGATGACTTCCTATCATTTACAAGACTGATGCATCTACAATTTCTCTTTCCAGCCCTGCACTTGATTAAAGGACACTCCACATTCAGAGCAATGTTGTTATACAGAATGCCTGTGTTATCAAATAATAAACTAACTGTCACAATATTGGCTCAAGGTTTAGGAATTTTCTAACATAGGAAGATTAAGACGATTACAGTTCACATAAGTACCATTTTTGACTAATTGTTTGCAGATATGGCATAGAAGCAATATGACTTCTTTTGGGAAAGTAGTATGATTTTACTATATAAAGTTCTAGCTGAAACATAGCTGAAAAATAAATGTTAAGAGTCAAAACTTGTACATTTGCATTCATGTGAAGGGAAGCTACACTTACAGAGCTGAAGATCTGTCCCATCATGCTAGTCTCCCCTTTAAAACTGATATAAAAAATTAGTTACTATATTTGATTCAATCACTTGGACTTATATTTTCTTACAACCAAATAGACAGCTCTTCAGATCTAGTTTACAGACAACAGACTAGACCTGTGAAGTCTTCCCTCTCCCTGCTACATACCTATAAAAATACACACACATAAATTTACTCTACAATACTTCTAGAGGCTCCCAATGTTTTTTCTAAGCAACAGTACCTGGCCTTTTCTATATAGGAAGGTGTCAAAGACTATCAAATCTCCAACACTCACTTCGTATGCTCCTGTGCCGATCTCCATGGTGTGACCTGAACAAGCATCCTCTACTCAACAGGCACTCAAGCTTCTCTGCAACTCATTGAGCAACAGGTACACAGGAAGAAAGATCTTGGTTCTCCATTCCTCCTGAATCAGAGGCTCAGTATGTGACCTTCTGTTACTTGGTCTTCTCATGTCAAAATCAAAACTGAGTTTAAAACTAGGAACACACTGAGAACCAAATGCTCCATCTGAGCCAAACCTTTCTGGGTAAATATATTGCAAAGAGCACAAATCATACCATTTCAAACTTTGGGAATCTGTATATATTTAAATGTTTACAAAATTCTGCTGTTTCTCAACAATAGATTCATATTTTAGAAGAACAGAAATCCAGCAGACTGAAATGAATAATGCATTAGAACAAACACCAGTGCATTGTTTCCCAATTAAGGAACTGCCTGGATATAAATAAATCCTTACTCATATTCTGTGATTTAAATAACAGAATCATTCTTACCCAGAGTAACAATTGCATCTTTCAGTGAAATAAGAGATTAAAATTATTTTCAAGAAGAAATCTGAGGTATTAGTCTTAAACTCTGATGCACCAGTGCTTTTGCTGTCAGTATACAGAAACCACATAACTGGAATACAACTCAGTTCAAAATGCTTTATCTGGATGTTCCCAAAATTTGAGGAGAAGACTGAATTGGATGAGGGAAATGCAAGCTAAAGCCATTTCTACTTTTGATGTGCTACCTAAAGGTACTGTTTCCACAACGTGGCCAAATCATGTATTGCCTAAATTTGCACTAGCATTGCCTCTCACTAAGACCAGGTTTTCCTCTTGCAGAATGCAAGAAGCATGCAGGGCATGGAGACATGGATACAAATAATTGCCCAAACAACAACTTAGCTAAAAATCAAAAAAGATGAACATGGATCAGGGATCATGGACCCTTGCTGAGATAATTTCCTTACAGATCCTGTCTGCTGGCAATGGGGTATGGTATTACACCAATAGCGAGAATGTGTTTTGCTTTGTCTCTTGGGTTACAGCCTGTAATGAGAGTAGATCATGACTATGCAAGTTCACTGGACAACAAGCAGCTGAATTATTGCACATTTGCACACCTCTGACAATACCTCCAAACAAGGCCAGAAAGAATTCAAGCAAATGTTTTTAAAACATCACTTTTAAAATCTGAAATTCAAAGGAAGAGGTCAATTTAATAACCAGTTGTGCAGTTCAAAAAAAAAGTATGGTGCTTTACATTCAAAAACAGTAACAAGATCATTTTACCTCTAAGTTCACAGTGGAGAAAGTTTGTTGCAAGATAGATTACTAGCCACTTTCTTTTTATTTTATTTATGAAATGCATAAACCCAGAGTATCTTACTATAAAATTCACTGCAGCATACACAGCATTTGGAGTGAACAAGGAAAAAAACAGATCATAAAGTATTTTCCTTTGCTTATATTGTCAGTTTGTGAAAACAACCATCTTATGAACAAACCATTTTAAACAAACAGAATTTTATTAGTGCGCAGTAGAACAAATTGTGGTTATTTCTCACATAACTTTGTTACATGTCAAGCACTGATTTCCTTTTTATGTAAATGAAAACCCATAAACCAATGCAATTACCCTCCACACATACATTAGTTTAAATGCTGGGGCACTACAGAAGTAATTTATCTTTCATACTTTCTGTTAGGCTGCAAGTCAGCTCTAAGGTTTAAATTTTGTTTAAAAGTTCTTGGCTAATCGATCACTTTGGGGATGCCTTAAACACAGGTAAAACACCGACAAAGACTTTTAAAGTAAGCTTTCCTAATGGATGAATTGCAACTATCCATCATTCTGCTTGCTACTTCCCTACCACCGTCCCATTAAACCTAATAAATTCTATTAAAGCTGTTAATATGTGGCATCTGTTAATGGAAAGTGTATAATGCACAAGGCATGAGGGGGATCTGAGGGCTCATAGAAGTAAACTTTAGAACAGAAAGACAAATTCTGACTGGTCGTGAAGTTAATGTAATGACAGGTCAGTGTTTCAGGCCTTTGTTGCAGACTATTCCCATTTAAAGCCTTGCCTGCGCAAAGGCAGCAAGTCTAGGTTCACCAATACAGCCATTCGGTGTGCATGTTATGTTTCAAATGCTTTAGCAGATGAAATGTAGAAGTTGAAGGAAAAAGAAATATATTTATATTTGGCTTGAGAAAACAGTGTGACACATGACAAGCCTGGATCTCTTTTGGAGAGACTGTGCTCTGTATTACTGAGATTAAGTTTGATCATTCCTGAAGGAACACAGAAATCCCCAAACCTGGATGGCAAGGGCTGTAATAGTTGCTCTTAATGTCTGCTGTTAGCTGATTACTGACATCTTGAAAGCATTGCTCAAGCAGGCCTTCTTGCAAGCTTCTGTCATGTGGATGCTCTTGCAGATGGAGAGCATGCATCGTAGAGAGTGGGTGACTGGGAGCTTCAAGGACCGGCACGTAATCAAAAGCTTTGAACTGTTCCTAGCTTGTGAGACTGCTATACTTGTTACTAAGGGGACTATCAGAACATATTATAATGACCAAAGCCAGCCCATGTAGTAACAGCTGTGAGTGTAATCCAAAAATTAGCTCATTAATTCACAGGAAAGTACTTTCTACTCCTCTTTCGTTACAAAAAATGTGTCTGCTTGTTAGCGAAATCTGGAGCTTTAACTGGAACCTTTAAAACATTAGCAATGCACATGTGCTTTTCTTTGCCTTAGTGGGAGATTTATTAAGTTTATTCTCTAATCTCTGTTTACAAGCAGAAATATTATGAACATAAATAATTTGAAATAAGATTTCAAGCTACAAATTCATTTTGATATTTTCTGACATCATTATGTTATTTCAAACCTGCAGTTAATTCTTTTCTTTGTTGACCTGTTTGTTTTTAGAAACAATTTCATTCCACTTGACCTTTGTATTTCTTGGAAAAATGTTCAAAGTTGGAAATAACTCTAGATGTTATCTGTTAGTGCTTATTTACCATACACAGCATGCTAAACTTGAGCTGAAGCTTAGGAGGCCCAGAGAGATAGAAGATGTGAGGGACAAATCTACAAGCTACCAATAGAAATTACTATCACTGTGGTGCTGTGATCATTATGAAGGACAGTCTGGCTACTCTCAAGTGGTGAGATATATTATATTTCTTGTAAAAGAGATATATTATCTCTCATAAAAACCTCAGATATTAAAAAAAAAAAAAGGAAAATAATGATGATACATTGACAGCTCTTGCAGAAAACTTACTCTGTTATTGCTAAAACATGTTTCCTGTCATAGGACCAAGCAGCGCAAGTGAGCAATGACACTGCCAATTAAATGTTTATACAGTAAATGGAAAAGCCCAGATACAATGCATAGCAATTATCTTGCAAAATATTAGTATATCTTGTTTATGCACTACACAATGATTCTCTTTTCATAACATGCTATGATATATTTTCTTCCCTATAATGAAGAAATCCACAGACACGGAAAGTTAGAGATCTAAACAATAAAGTGTTTTTGCACTTTGAACAGGAACAAGACAGTTCTGTGCACCTGTTCTGGCATTGTTTGAAATGTAATGAATAATCACAGAAGTGTGAAAAACCACCTTGGCATATCCCTTGTTTTATGGTCCCTTCCTCTAAGGTTTCCTCATCACCATTTGGTACAATGCAGGATCCCTAACCACATATATTTAAGAATTCTACAAAAATTGTTCTTGCCAATTTGCTGCAAAGATTAAACTGCAGTGAGCAACAGTTTAACCATCCACTAGTGTTCAGCCTTGGATCCTGAGCCATAGCACACCCAGTTTTGTCTCAAAGGCCAGCCTGCGAGTGCAGCCCCTCCTGTCAGCCGAGACATGGATTCTGAGTCCATCCCCAGGCGCCGGGAGGGATCTCTGTGCTGTGCACACACTGGGACTGTGCTGTGCACCCACACTACGATTTACTCCTGGCACCAACCAGCACCCATGTTAATATACAGCAAATACATTTAGCCAGTGGACGTGCAGCTGGGAGATATGGCTGCTGCTACACCCACAAATAACCTGGCTCTGGCTATTCTCCCCCATGTTCATGCAATTACTCTGAAGCTTGGGTTCCCAGCTGAAATTGGTGGGAAATGCGCTATTTTGGCAATACTTGACCAGCCTCCCCTCAAAGCCAGCTCGAAGTAGCTCACTTTGGTCTGCAACTCTAAAATGTCAGATATTAAACCAGCCTCAGCTATCTTTCAGAATGAAAAACATTTGACTGTATGAAAATGATTGAATGAAAAACCTTTTAATTTGTTGATAAACTTGGACACACCAGGCCTCTAGTACAGCTTGCTCAGGACCATACACTCATTAGGCAGGAGAAACTTTTAATTAATGAAATATCCCAATGAAAACCCAGATGCCCATGCAGGTAGGTTATGCTACAGCTTTCAGAGACTAAAAACCAAAAAACCCCAAACAACCATAAACTTTAAATTAGACAATTTAAAAAAATACATCTCTCTGATTCTATAAGCACAGTATCAGACTGGAAAGTGGGACATGAATCCTTTTCCAGGGTGTGTGCATTTCTTCAGTGTTTCTTCAAATCCATATGTTCAATCTCCTGAGTCCACGATGACACCTCAACGTACCACATATCTGTACTGCAGCAACCCAGACTGGAGCCCAAAGATATTTTATTTAGTTTACCTTTTCCTGAGGAACAGCTGATGGTCTGCCTTGAAATGGGAAAAGAAAAGCTGGCCCAAAGCACACACTCCAGCAGCAGGAGAATTGCGGACCCCAGAACAGGGGCTGCATATCCTGTGGGAAGCATGGGTGCAGCTGAGAGAAAACTAGAGTGCACAAAACCCAATAACACGAACAAATTGTGAAAGAGAATAAGAGGTTGATCCCAGAAAGGCTAAGACAGAAAAGTACTGAAATGTGGACATACCATTTTTTCCTCGAACCCAAGCCATTACAGCTGCTAAAATGAACCAAGGGAAAAAAACATCTGGCAGGGCATCTCAGTAAGATTTGGTTCTCATTTATAAAAGAGAGAGGTATTATAAGCTGATGAACAATGAGTTGCTGTGATAGGATAACTGTGGAAACTCTCTCAGCCCTCCTTTTCTCTGTCATGAAAAGCACAGGAGAGGTGCAGAAGATACCAGCCTAACACGGGGTTTGGTGTTGCAGTAAAATGTCAGCACACTGCACAATGGTGCCACTTCCAGTCTTTAACATTACACACAGGGCTAATGCTTATTTTTTACACTGACCCGTAGAAAAGCATCTATTGCAAAATGCTAAAGTCTAATGGGATTCTGCTCCTGCAATGGACTCCTTGTGAGTTTGGAAGGGCTTAAAAACATTTCACTCTTTTTGGCTGCTCTTAACCCATCCACCCACCTTCTTTCTCCCTCCCCCCAAAATAAATACTTTTCAAACCACTGCATTTTAACTGTATTTGTACAAAACTGTCATCTAAAGGATTTTACTGCAACTTGCTGACGAACAGGACAGTAGCAGAAGCTCAGCATGGTTACGGTGGTGGAGCTGCAGTAGTGCTATGATGAACAACACAATTAGTACAAAGACTTACTTTCTGAAATAAAAATGCTTCGGGTAAGAGTAAACACTTTAACACCTCTGTAGAGCTCCATTCTTCAAGGTGCTGGGCACACTGGCCATGACTCAGGAAAGCATTTCAGTACATGTCTACCTAGGAGTAACTGTGAATTCAGGCCTTCAGGCCCACAAACACTTACTAGTGCAATAAGTGCTACTTGGGCACAGGTACAGAATCGGACCCAAGGCCCTGAAACAGAAACTATTGTCATTACTGTTAACTAACTACAATTATTGTCATTATGTTATTGTTATTGAACAGGAAAAAATGTGCTGTTCACTAACTGCATTGCAGCAACTTAATCCCTGTCTCAGGAAAAACAGGACTCTACAAAGCTGATAATCATGATATTAGAGCAATTTTAGTACATTCTTCAAGACTCAGTTCTATATTTTTAGGAAATATTGTCTGTTTTCAGTGGGAAATAGATGTCTTTAAATGGTTGTGATGGTTTTGAGGCCTCCACTGTCACCTAAGGATCTGCTGAAACTTCTACTTTCACAAGTATCAACCATCTATATTGGATCAGGAACAGAGCAACATCAGTTCTTTAGAAGCATTAGTTAAACTATTTTACCTCCATCATATATAGTCCAGCTACACAATCTCTGCTTTTTTTCTGCTGGAGGGAGGAAAAAAGTTCAAGTCTGGCAACAAAAAAATAATCCAAAGTAAAAATGTAGTACAGAAAGCCGACAATATTTACATTTAACAGATTGTAGCATTTTGGTTTTCAAAAGACTGAGTCCAAGGTAATTAAAACTTTGGTGGCCTTTCAGTTTTTAAATTGCAAATAAAGGATAACAAAACCTAGAGAGTGAGGTCTTTCTCCAGCACATGTGGCATGAGAAGTCCATGCTGTCACAGTTTGACAGGTGTGTGCTTGTGCGCTGCTAGGACTGCTGTTGCACCGGGTTCCTTGTGAAACCTGAGAGTGTTTGTAAACAGTCTGTACTTTCTCAAAAGTGCCCTAGAGATTTGTTACAGGAAGTCAAATTGCTCAAATCTACCTAATTTGGCACGATACGTTGAAAGCATGCTTGAGTGATCATAATTGCACTGGGACTGACTTCATTTAGCAATCTCTAGGCATACCTTTCCAATAACAACTGCAGGCGATATAAATTCAATCTCTTGTTTGTTTCTGAAAGTGATTAGCCTAAAAAATTTGGAATTTAAACACTCATAATTGCAAAGTGTTATTTATACTCAATTTTGATTTATTAAATAAAAAAGTCCCCTTTTTTCCCCAGGAATGATTTGAGTTGCTTTGGAAAGTGAAAAGGATAGCAAACAGAAATGAAAGGAAAAAGATAATTCTCATTGGTGGTGAGTGCTGCTCTTACGAGGGCATTTTTTCCTTCTACACCTTAGAATATTGCAACAAGAACATAAAAGATTCTGATGTTTATTTCAAGCCTAGACTTTTTGCTGTGAAATACCTATGATTCACTAGGATTAATATAATTTTTCTTCACATCTGTGAGAAATATGTGCAAAGATAAACCAAATCAACTGCACTCTACAGCTAAAAGGACAGAAAGAAAGCTGAAAGAGTCTCATTTTCATTCTGAGTACAATAATCAACATATTCAATATGATGAAAAAGTTTTTATCCATTCAGATTTTTTAAACCAATTAATCTAATACATATATGCATCCTTCTTATAATGACATTCTCCAGAAACTCTTGGGATACACCCCATGATGGATGAGAATTGTCCTGAAAGTGAATTCTGGGAAAAGGTCTGCAGAAAGGAAATACTGAATTCATAAATATAGGCAAATATGAAGCCTTTTCAGCAGGATGCAAACTCAAACAAGCAAAAAAAACCCAAAACAAAACAAAACATAACTTCTGTATAAACCCCAAATGTCTGATTTCCAAAGAAAAATACTGTGAACTCTTTATAAAATGTGCTCACAAATTAAGAGCTGAAAGAAATTAAATTTCCAACAATTACGTTGGAAAGAACAATTTCAAAAATTCAGAGAAAAACACAAAATTCATTAGAAAAGATTGTGTGCTGAGAACATCTTGCTCAGCCCTAATCACGAACAGATCCATGTATAGCTTATTGCTCTAATCAGAAAGAAGAAATGAGAGATGAAGCAAAGCAGTAAAAATCTCCATAAGGATTAACCCTCTGGCCCCAACCTTACACTGTCAGGAAGGACAGGGTTCTCCTTGCAAAAAAAAAAAAAAAAAAAAAACCAAACAAAAAAAACAAACCAAAAAAAAAAAAAAAACAAAAAAACAGAAGCCGAACAAGTCTCTTTCCACACTGATTTCTTCATATCTTCTTTATAAACATCTTCCTCCTTTTCCTCCTCTGATCCTAACCTGAATTTTCATTGAACTTAGCTAATTCTGTGCCCACAGATGAGAAAAACATTGTACTCAACATCAGAAATGTTACGACTCAACCAACAGTCCTGATACACTCTTGAAAACATGTTCAGCACTCAGATAAGCCAGAAACACCAGTCCTCTGCCCGCAACAGCACCGCACCAGAGCTGCTCTGTTTCATTGCACCATGTCATCTCACCTGCCTGGGTGCTGCTGCTGCAGGATGGTCGCAGTGCACACTTTAAACCTTGCTGGGAAAGGTAGCAGCACTAAGGACATGAACGGAAAGGCAGCTGGGTGTACTAAAACTCGAGTTAAATCTTCCAGGCATTTCTGAATCGCCACAGGTCCACGTGACAAGTTGTGGGATCCCATGTAAGTGCGAGATGCCTGTGCTGGAATCCTGCAGAAGTTCCTGCTGTGTGATGCCAGTAGATGTATCCAGGGGGAAGGGGCCACTGAAGTGCCACTGGAACAGACCCCTCAAGCTTTACCTAAACTTTACTTTGTTTTTAAAGTAACAAATTAACCAAATTGTTACTAAAATAAAACCAAACCTCAGGGCAGGTCTGAATGTATAAAGGGTCTGTGAACAGTCTGTTTCAAACTAGGTGGGACCTTCACCTACCTAAGTAAATAATTTAGTGCTACAATTTAGCCCATTTCCCCTTCAGCAATACTACTTGCTTACCCAAAATATCTCCATTTATTTTTAAACCAAATATATTATTTATTTGGTGGGAGGGAAAAGAACAGAAAGAACGGCACAACCTAAACATTCATCATTGTTGTTTGTGCTCCTTGAAGGACATTGTTGAATTACTGCTATAAACATTCCACATTTGGCTAAATGTTGTTGATATAAACAAGGATTTTTCCTCATTAAGGTAATTTGGTGCAGTCTGAGAAACTGATTTATCAAGAGAATTAATTAAAGGCAGATATGATTTGTGGCTTTTTGTACTTGTAGATGTTTCAGCATAAACATCCCCATTAAAATAAAATTACTGCTAATTTGATCCTACTAACAGCAGTTTTAAAATACACTTCACATATGCAGCCTTGATGCCCTTATTCAGGTTTGGAGCTGTGCAGCACAGAGTCCCAAGCTCACAGTTGTCATGGTGCATAGGTGGAAGAAGAATTTTGCAGATGTGTTGTGTGGCGTATGGTACATTCACACTGAAGGTTTGCTGGATTTGGGGGAAGACAGATCAAAATTCTGTTTTTTCCTACAGTTTTCCCATGAGGTATGGATTTAAGAGGAGTTTCTTAGGCTGGGGGGTGGTCTAACTAGGCAATTAAAACAAAAAGTCCCTCCCTCCTTCTACCTGGACTTTATGTAGTCCACAGAGGCAGGACACAGATCAAGTATCAGCCAAACCAACTCCCCCTGAATCAAGCAAGATAAGTCTGTAGCACCTTGGTTTGGGAGTCAGTCAATTTACATAACATTTCCTAGTCCTTTTCTTTTCAAAAGGCTACAGAAACAGGAGGAAAAAAAAAAAAAAGACACAGTGGTGGATGATGTCCTGTTTGTTGGACTTGGGTGTTTTACAGCTGAAGTCCCTCCAGGACACATATTAGTCACCCCCGGGTGCAGCTCTTAATTTCTTCTAACCCAGAGGAACCCTGATACAACTACAGAGCTGTCACAGGGGGACACAGACCAGGGTCCCTGTGCTCTCCTGGGGCAGCATCTGGAGACCTGACAAGAATGACACTAAAAACTTATGCTTATGGACCTTGAGTCATCCTTTCACAGGTTCCTCAGCCTGCCTTTCACATAAACCCATGAGGGAAAGGTTCACAAGCACCAACAAAAGTTGCTGAGGCACTGCTCCTCTTCCCCTTACAACTGGCCCTCAGAACACATCCACAAAGCAAAACCAAAGCACAAATTTGGCCTGGGTTTCCCAGACTACCTTTACACAAGCTGTTTTGGATGATGCACAAAATGGGCAGCAGTATCAGTTGTACCTGTCTGCCTGAAAAACAGGTCTGTGCTCAAGGAGGTACTGATTAAGACCCTGATAGAATTTATTTTGGTTCCCATGCTTGCTTATGAAAACTAGCAAATAAATGTGGTGTCCACCCCTGCTTCAAATGTAAGAGCATTTTCTCCTTAGTTTTTAGAGGGCACTGGCCTTGCTTGGAATTAGAACACACTGGTTCTCGTGCGCTTATGTATTGGTTCAAATTCCAGAGTTATCAAAACTGATCACATCATACTGATTTTCTTACCTGCTAGAAATATAGAATATATTTTGATAAAGAAAGCGAAAACTTCTAACCTTAACACAGAAAGAAATCAGGCATGAAAAGGAATAGGGAAGAAGAGCAATCTAGCTGAGGTCATGGGAGTATACCTCATGTCTTAAATAAAAGCCTCTCAAAGACTGAAGTACTTGCTGTTCAAAACACAGATGAAAATGCCTCAATTTATCTACAGTTAAAGGAAACAGGCATTTTGTAATTTAGGAGAAGCCACCTTTCTTTTTCCAATCTTAGTGGTCAATCCTGTAAAGATGTTGAACATTTTCAAGCCACTGTTAATAGATTGCTAATTACAGTGTTCAGCAACTCACAATCCATAAACATCACAGAGCCAGATAGAGTACATATTTACAAAAAGGGCCTTTGGGAATTCTAGATTAGTCTCCGGACAACTTGAAAGGAAAGATAAAGAAGCTTAAGGAGATTCTTCCTCTCCTGCAGTGGAGGAATGAATTAGCAGTGAAGGCTCCAGCTCTGGTCAAAGGGAAGGGATAATATGGTGATGAAGTAGGTCTTAAATCATTTTGATGCATTTATGTGTCATGCTAAAGAAGATCTAGAGGTGTAGAGAGAAAACAAAGTATCAGTCAAAATAATCAGGCAAATTCAAGAATGCCATTGGTTGGTTGCATACATAGTTTTTTCAACACAAAATTTCCATAATTTTAAAAGATTTTTTTTTATATATTGTTCATTGAAGTGACTGAGGGTTTTTTTAATCAAGTTATTTGTCCAGTTTTATTTCTTTCTCTCACAAGGGAGTCTCATAAAAAGCATTTTATTTTCCACAGCCAGAACAGTGCCATGGGGGTAGGGAGGGTAACGTGCTGTTTAACCAGGAAACTACAGTCAGTTGTGAGGACTCTGATGGCCCTACCAAGGGGAACAAAGTCCTTCCCTGGTCTCTATCATAGGACAGAGCTTGACATGTGGACTCCAGTGCCAGAATTTGATCCAGTTACAACAGTAACACTGGAGTCAGCATTATGGTGGTACCCAAAGTTCCCAGTTGATGTATGGTTGTCATTAAACACACTGATACTCTATGTAATCGATGTGTGGTGTTTGTCTGAGACACTTGCGGGATTGCCAGGCAGACAGCTGCATCTCTGAGGATCAGAAGAGCAGAGATGCTCTCTCAAAGTCACCACAGTGCAACACAGGTACAAGAGGATCATCTGGGATGCTGCAGGGGAGCAAAACAGTCCTATTCCAGAGCTAAATCCAGTCACCAGAGTCCCTTTTTGGGCCAGTCTCCATCTCTAATCATTGAAATAAAGGCAACAAAAAGAATACATCATGCTCTTCTATTTGAGGCTTGAATTTCACATCTTCTGACATAAATCACAGAGATACAGGACTCAGAGGAACACAGGGGAAGAAAAACTGCTTTTTGCATATACATTTTCAGAAATGTGTACTCCTCAGGATACATGCACATAGTTGAGGTAGTACTGTATAGAAGAAATCCATAACATTTCACTTGGAAGTCATTAACTAGGAATTAATTAACGTCTTTTGCCTTCATACAAATATTTATTTCAGGGAAGGATATTTGCATATACATCATCTGGGAGGGAAGAGGGAGAATGAAGGATTTATCTCATAGAAACTGAGAAGACTCAGAAGTCATGTTGTTCCTACACTTCTCATAATAGTTGGCTGTCAACAGCTGCATTAAGTGGGCTTCACCCATTGCAGGGATGGAAGCTGTCATCAAATGAATTAGAGGCTTATTTGGCCATAGTGGCATTTTATATTCTGCTGGTAATTCACTATCTGTCTGGCATGCTAATGAAAAGTAGGATGGGAAGAGGGCACTAGTGCGTAAGAACAAAAAGTACATAGATTATTTTTCCTTTTCATAATGGAATACTGTGAGTACTTACAGTCATTTAAAGAGACTTTTTTCTTTTTTAATATATCCCATTACTAAAGAGCAGTTGTCACCTTAAATCTTATCTAAAGATTCTTTTGAAACCACAATTAATGGCTATGAGATAATGCCACATTTGCAAAGTTAGATAATTAATGAGTAATAACTGATCTACTTGTAACTGCAAACAAATGTGTCTCCACTTTAAATTTAAGAACAGACAAAAATCCTAATTCACCCAGAATACCAATACATAATAAAGATCAAATATGAACTGACCTGATCTTTTGCACACCAGTTCTGGAGGAAGAAAAAAAAGCAAGTAAATCAGATGTCAGTCTATCCCCCACATCTCCAAATCTCCCACATCTATGGGAGAAATACCCATATCCCATGGTCTGTTGGTGAAACACTGTCAAGGGACCTTCTATAACACCCAGAAGCACAAGAAAATCTTGCTGCTCTTCCCAAGGTCACCAGCAAGAGAGATATGCAACAGTGATGGTAAGCGTTGCTCACACAGGGACCAGAAAATAAGGGGAAGGGTTGCTTAGGGTCCAGGTGTCCTCCCCCCACCCCATGCTGTTACACCTTATACTGTTATCTGCTAACTGCCTCCTATGATGGACTGAAACCAAGGAAACTGTCCAAACGTTTTTCTTGTTTACAAGGAAATTCTCTGCTGCCCTGTGCTGGCTTGAATCTGGCCCCTACATGCCCAAGTACACAGAAAGATCATACAAAAGGTGCCTACTTAGAAGACTTAAATGCATATTTTAGACTTATTTTTAAAGTTTGAGTAATGAGTATATTAGAGTTTAGCAGAGGAAAAGGTGGTTTATACATGAGGGCATTTATTTTATGCAGGTATATCCACTTTTCTGGGGTCAAGAAACAGTTGTGCACATATATTTTACCAACAAGAAAGAGAGGTGGGGGATAGCAGGGAGAAGTGCCTATTAGGTGACTATGTATCTTTGTTCACTTTGGACCCAAAATGCTGAGCCTCACTGACTGTATCAGTGTAAAACATTGCAGCACCCAGAACTGGCAAAGAGCAGCCTGTGTGCTGTCCATAGGCTCAAGGGACAAGTATCACCTTTACAGCTCATTAGCAATTTGCTGTAGGACTGTGATCCCACAAAGGCGATACATTTCCTCTCTGTGAAGGTGCAAAGCTGTTCATCATTTTCATGACAGTACAAAACACCCACATAGTTTTCTTAATATAACAAGATCTGTGTTGAAAATGTGAATTCCCTGTATAGGAAGTGGGGCAGTTCAGCTCAGTTATTCTGACCTCCTCCTCAGAGATTAGAAGACAAAGCTATAACAAGAGAAAGTATGTTATATGCTATCACAAAAACAAGCCAACACTGCCCTCCTAATTTTTGTTATTAAACTGGTCCATCTCTTTGTGCAGTTTAGTTGCTTGTTCAGCAACTTGTGGCTGAGCTCACCAACACCATCGTATGGAAACAATAGCCAAGGGGACAGAATATTTCTCTATCAGTCATAGTCCTACAGCCCTTGCCCATCTATTACTCCTAAGTTTATATGCACAATGTAGTGACAAGAGCTCAGTGCTTTGTCAGTGTCACCTCATCTATTGCAGAGCTCAGGACAGTTCAACAGCACAACCTGGACACTGTGAAGTGTTGCAGAAAAATGTTGCAGCATTGCATCAGTGTTTTGCAGCCTTCGGACCTACCTGCAGTTCCTGAATGTGGCTGCGTCTATGAAATTCATTTTGCACTTTTGGTTGCAAAGTAATGCAACCTACTAGGCCTAACAAATTACCCTGATCTAGAAAAACATGTCTTGAAAAACAGTAATTCAACAGAAGTTTATGGAAAGTGATAAATGTAATGATTATAATTGCATCGTGCTAATCAGCCCAGCACACCATCAGTAAGAGGCTATATAGACAAGGCTGTAAACCTTCATCACCTCTGGGATCCTCCCATGTAATTCATCCATCCTTCAGAAGCAACAATTCTAATGAAGAGATGAGGTGAAAATTCCACGTGATTCTGTAAATTACAAAATCACCCTAAATTTGTCTGATTCATGAATCAACACCCCTCACTCCCTTTCCTTCTGAATTAGTCCCATCAATCCTGCAATGAAACAAGTCATTTTGCCTTTGAGTCTCTTGATCCAGAATTAACAGCCTTTTAGATCCAGACGTTTGTATTTGGGATCAACCAGTCCAACTGCAAATATGAACATGAGCTACACTGTTTGAACTTGGAACCATTTTCCCCAAATCTAAGACTCAGTATAGTTAAGAGAGAGGTGTTGGATTTGCAGGTCACCTCTCAATGCAGATGAGTTTATTGAAATCCCAGTAAAAAGCTACTGTTGTGCAGCAGGCAATTTTGAAGTGCTAATAAAGCAGCCAGTTTTACCAAGCAACACTCTAGTTCCCAAGATTGTAATAAATACTTGAGCATCCTGCCAAATCTCAGTGCAAACAATGAAGTGTTTTCTGTTATCAGAGCACGAAGAGCACTCTTAACTAGTGTAACTTGCCCCTTAACTTTAATTCAAGGCACCCCCCAAAATCATTATCCCCTGGATGGCAGTGCTCATTTAAGCAGGCAGCAGTCAGGTCTGGCTGGGAAGAGCTGGAAGCTTGACATTAGTAAGGTACTCTATGCCTAAAAGACCATAAAGGGAAAACCTTAACTAGGTGTTATAACAAGGGTATATGAAGTGTCACAAAGTGTGTAAAATGTCACCAGCTCTCTATAAGGCCTCTATGTTAAAAGTCTTCCTCATCTTAGCTACTCTGGGTAACATATTTTCCTTCTGCTGCTGCTCCTTTTCAAATATTTTGATAATGAGACTGAAAATGATAATTTCAGCGGCGTGTATGCTGGCAGTTTTGTGGGGATGGCAGTACAGGTCACAGAATTGAGGAGAAACAGGGAGTACATAGCCTGATAGCAAAAAAGCAAACATATATTACTATTAAAAGCTGTTTACAGAGTGTTAGAAGTGTTTCAGATACAACATAAACCCTGCTTCCTACTACGAGCATTTACAGCCTCATGTTTAGGCATGTTCTTAACTTTATGCACTTGGTAAATCCATGGATCTATTCCCATGCATTAATGCCTTCAGGGCTGAGGGGCTGTAAACCCAATCCAGCAAGTCTTGAACCCATCACCCAAATGGAGCTAATCTCTGTACTAAAAACTCTGTTAAGGAGGTATCAATGGATAGAGCCCTGCAATGGAGCTGTACCAGATTGTATTAGATCACAGGAGAAAACACTTCTGGAAAGAAAAGGGCAGTGTTGTTTGGGGGTTTTTTTGAGAGATAATGTTTTGGAGAGATAATGTATTAAAGATGATGTGATAGGATTGTAGGCATGTAGATGTTGGCTATACCATTTTCTATGCATGGGCAAAGAATAAATAAAATAATGATTATTCTGCTATGGCCATATATTTTATAGTAATTCTCACACACTGCTTTAGTTTGTAATTCCTGGTACAAGTAGAAATGGTAGTTTAAAATTACTGGGAGACCTGTCAGCCTGTTCCTCCTTGTTTTGCACTCCTGCAAGGGCAGGTCCTGCAGAGCAGAGGCCATTGCCCACAAGGCAGGAGCAGCCATCTCACACATGCTTCAGTCCTGCATGGGCTGCCTTGAAATAGTCCTGCATCTTACACCCAGCCTTATCTCTGCTGTAGACATCAGTATGAATTGTTTCACATTATGTTTTTTTTGTTAATGAGAGCAGTGCTGAAGTGCTGTGGGAGAACCTTCCCCCAACCCTGACATTGTCATTGCTGCCTATGATGAATTAGGGCTGTGCTTGAACCTAAAGAGCAGCAAATTAACAGTTAATTAGGAGTTGATAAATAGCAGAGTCACACAGACCCTCTGATTTAGCTTGTTTTCAGCTGCTGCCCTTTTCCCCCATCTTGAAACAGCAAGTGTTTATGTGCTTGTAACAAGTGCCTGAGTGGGCCGCCATGTCTGGGGTTTGTCAGGGCCCTGGATGGCTCTCTCGTGGCCCCTCCTGCTCCCGCTCACTTACACGGCTCTACTTGACACAGCAGCTTTATCAGTATTTATCCCTGAGATAAAGAGATGTGACAGTGCTTTCAGGGAGAAATTAGACTATGTGGTGGGAGGGAGTGGGGGGAGCATTTCCTAGCCCATCCCTTGGTAAAGCCTGGTTCACTCACATGTAGGCACTCCTGGGCCTGGAGTTTCCTCTCACAGGGACTGATGCCTCATCTGACCACATCAGACAAGCTCTTGGCTCTGGAGAGGGGTATTTTATGAAGCCAAGGGAAGTGCAATTCATCCTTCCTCTATACAAGAACAGTTTTCCCAATTCCTGCAGAATTCACTGGAAGAAATTCTCCATTTTGCTGGGAGCAGCTTCACTCCTTCCACCTCAGGCAGAGCACAAGCACTTTAGTGATGTCCCCTGTACACTTCAGCTGAAGCCTCTTTCATGTCTTGACACTGCTGATGGATGCAGGGGACCAGGGAAGGTTATCCGTAAAATCAAATTATAGGATAAAATAACTAAATTTGGTTAAACCTGCATAAGACTGGAGATGCTGGACATTCAAAGGGCCACCTCAGGCTCATAAAATCCATTAACAATGACTGTGTGCATGGTGTAAGTGTATGTGTTGGTGGGCACATGCACACTCAGTTATCTTCACTCTGCTTCAGAGCAACTTTAAGAGATAAGGCTGGAATAAATCTTTGAACTAACTTGAAACATATCTGGTTTGGAAAGCCACAGTGCAGGGACATGACCAATACATGTTTTCAAAATTTCAGAGGTTAAGGTTTTAGGTTTTTTCCTTATGAATGGGAAACTGAAGTGTATGTGTTAGAGGTCGCAATCGCGAAAGAACTTATCTACACACAGCAGATAAGCAGGCACTTCTTTATTCCAGCACTGGGGAACACGGGGGATAACTCCGCCAAAGACGTGTTCACCGACAGGTACAAAGCACAACATATTTATACACTTTTTTCAGCAGAGTCATGGTTACATAAGATCAACAAAATTCATAAAGTTTAAGTTGACCTAAATAATGATTGGCTTTCAGTTACCTCATCTTACCTATATTCCTATTTTACAGAAATCATTGGTCATCTTTACCGATTGATTTAAATAGAATGGGGGGATGACAATGATTAGCATATTCATGTCAGTTCCTGGAAATTATTATCATATGCAAATGTCTGTAACACATGCGTGGTTATACTGGACGGGGGTCCTCTGGTGGTCGTCGATAGTCTTCATCACTGTGTCGGCTGATTGAACTCCATCCTTGCGCCTGCTCACTCCACCTTTGGTTAATGCTCACCTCTCCCTTGGCTGATCTTCCCAACCAAACCAGTTTCTTCTGGTACCTATTGTTTCAAGTCAAGATCCATAACCAGTACCTATTGTGTTAATTCAGAGTCCATAACGATCGTTACAGTGTTCAAGGCACACAGCATACTAGTTGCTTAATCCTAAGAGCCTCAGTGTACTTTATATTCTCAGAGCTACTGTAGCTTCATGTTAAGTCAAAATCATACTTTTAAAGTAAAATCAAAATAATATTCTAGGATCCCAACTGTTTTATTAAGGTAACTGCAACATATGTACCTGTGTCTGAGTGAAATAAACAACATCGCCTAGATTCAGCTGAAAACATGATCTGTGCCTTTCTAAAAAATGTCCACCCAGTTGAAGGCAGCATTACCTAAATTTATAACTCCATGCCATTGCAAGGAAGGAGGGGCAAAAAGTACTCCCAGGGCAAAGAGATGTTTCAAGAGGAAAGGAAAGCAGGATGCACTGGCTAAATTGACAGAAGCTAATGCGAATAAACCACTCATTGTCCAACAGCTCTGCTCAAACCAAGTGAAAACAATTAACCTCCTCTTTTTCATTCATTGTGTCCCATTTTAACCGACAAGATGGTTTTCTAGCTCTTCAGGGTATGGGGCCTTCAGCAGTTTACATATGCTGTATGGCCCATTGCAGGAATTGCTAGATTTGGCCCAAAAAAAGGAGACTATTTCTTAATTTGAAGGGGCTGTATATTCATGAAGCAGGATGTAAAAGAACCCCTGTTAATAAATACATAAATCAACAAAATCCCTTAAGTGCCTTAAAGGTGATTAAACATACACTCAGATTAAATTAAATTCACTGTAGCTTTTACACATTTCTTTAAATGATTTGAATAGGTTTGTTTTCCCTCAGAAAAAAAAAACTGTGTCACATTCATCTAAGAGCATTGCTTCTCTCAATAAAGGCACATTCAATCAAATCCAGAAACCAACATTTAAATAATGTTACAGCTGGACTTAAACCAACAAGCAGAAAAGGTTGCTGTGAGAGAATGATACCACCTTCCTCCCTAGTCCTATTTTATAGAAAGAAGGGCAACACTGTTAAGCAGAAACAATTTACTAGTTTTACTTTGGAGTCTCTGTGGCTTTGCATTGCTAATACTTGGCTCCAAGTACCAAGCAATTGTTTATTGTATTAGACTTCCATGATTGGAGATGTGAAACAAGATGGAAACTTATTTTAGAAGTTATTAAACAGTTAACAGTCTCTGAGACAAATTATCATCTGCAAATTCTAATATCCTAATTAATGGTAGCCAGTGGTAAATGGAATATCACTTATCCCATTTCCCTCCATCCTCACTCACCGTGCAACACGACAGAGGAACTGGGCCATTTCAGATGAATGCCTTTATAGTTATAGGTTTCATTTACCATCAGCGCTCAGAAATGTAAGAACTGAGGACATGAAATAAAATCCAGGCTACTGAAGGAGTCAGTAGAAATTGACTTCCTAGTATCAACAACCAGGAAAAAAGGGTTTGATCTGGCTGTATGGAACTATTTAGTCATATTTCTATATCCTTGAGCACACACATAACTTTAAGCAACAGTCTTAAACTTATATTTATCTATCCTAAAGATTCCAGGCCATTCCTTTGACTGGTCTCTGGCATTTTCCTCAAATTATATGTCTTCAAAAGGATATGATCTTTCAAGGTTAGAGCTCACAGTAGCAAACTTAATCTACAGCTATATTATTAATTGTGTATTGTCATAGGATTAACATTATTCTGCAGCACAGACTCTAAGTGTCTGTGGGAACAACTGGTGGTTATTTTTAACCATGTAATTTGGACTCCCTGTTTAAGTGAAGGAAACAATAATGGTGGGCTTAACTGCAGAAATTAACAGTTACTTTGTGTTTAATGACTAGGTGGATGGAAACACTAAACCTAATGTCACTTGGCAGACAACTGGAATTGATAATCACCTCTATAAAAGCTACTGCTGGTAATCTGTTATGGACAGATTTGGTTAATTCCAAGCAGAATTTGTGTACTACTTAGCTTTAAGATACAGCCTCCAATACGTAGACAATAATGGAGGTTATTCACATATCATTTAAAACAGAAACATAGATTCTGTGAAGAAAACCTCAAAGTACTAAGAGCTAATGTTGTTTCCATCACTTGTTTTTTATAGAGGGTGCTTACTTTCAAGTATTAGTGCACTGCACATTATTATCTGCCTTGTATTACTGCCCTATATTACTGCATATAACGTATTCCATGTACTATTTGTGCTACGTACTCTCAAATAACACTCTTCCCCAAGCTGTGTTGATGTATGCTGATGTGCCATTCAGTATAAAAACTGGATGTCTACCCTCCATCAGGAAAGAACCCACAGCAAAGCCAGATGATAACATTTGGTGGAGGTGCCTTTAGTGGAAGAAAATCCTTAGAAGGGATAATTATGGGACTGATATTGAACAGATCAGTATCAGTGGATATCGTAGGTGAATTTTCTTGTATGAAGGCATGAAGAAAGACTTGTCCAAAACTGCCTTGTTTCTTTGATTTCTATCTCCCTAGTGGCTTGGACAGTAGTTTTCTTTTTCACTCTTAAAATTTATTTCAGCAGAATTTGCAACTATCTTATATACCGCATAATTTGTATAGACAGCCTTGGTCCATCCCAACCGAAATATTTAACAGGACCCTCTGCTGAAATTTTTTGTGACCTAAACAAAGCCATAGCAGAATGGATGTTTGTGAGGAAATGTATAATCACTGGTATCATCTTTCCTCATCTGTTCTGTAAAAGAGCACCTGTTTTACTGGGCAAAGTAGCCTGCCCAGTACTTTAACAGGTTCCAGCTTTACCTTGTGATTAGTTAGATTCCCCTTTAAGGTAAAATAAGGAAACCAGAGGTGAAAAGCCATTATATTTATGCATAGTTCTCTACCCAGATTACACAGGTCAGGGCCAACAAACTCACTGGATTACATTATTATCCTTACACAAAGAAGAGCATTTCTTGAATGTCTGTCATTTTTATAGAAAATAAAACACTTGCCCTTGAAGGGCAACAGGGTCCTTTAGTGTGAAAACCAATCTCCAACTGTTCTGCTAAATCCTAACTACTGACAGATCTCCTACATTTTTATGCAGAAATCCCAAACACCTCTATAAGTTTAGGTGTGGAATCAGACACACAGATAGTGTAACGGATCTAAAATGCAAATAATTCCTCATGTTTCTTACCCCTCCCCTATCCACCTGAAGCTTTGGGGAAATATTTTGCTAGATAGCTCTGGAGTTTGTTCCAGGTTTGCATCTTTGCTATTTTGTCACTGGAGGAAAATAAAGATTCTGAAATTTCATGCAAAAGATTGGTCTTGATGCCATGCCTTCACAACACAACAATATGCAGGTCTTTCATGCTTTCAAGCATTCACTGGCAATTTCAACTATTTCAACAACCAGCTGTTGTCTTGGCAGATAAGCCAATGCTATTGTGAGGGAACTCTCTTCCCAGTCATTTCTCTTCCAGAAACAGCTAAATGACTTAGGCAATTCTGGAGTCTTGTCCAGGAAACTTGCTTAGGTATAGAAGTCACAGAACCAACCTCTTCTCTTTGTTTGAAATATATATAAGACATTAACTCAGTAAGTGAAGAAAATCATATGATAAACCCAAAATTGTTTTTCTGTCAAAGCAAAAAGCTAAGGTAATGCTTTAATGTAAAGTGAAGTTGTTTTAGTCATCCACTAGAATCTAAACACCAGCTAAAAAAGTCTTTAACTGCTTCTGTGTAGTCAATGGGAAGTCAATCAGTACAGAGCAAAAAATGATGCACTATAAATGTGTAGAGAGGAGCTTTGATTAAATAAACTTGCCATGTTAGACAAACGCTCATGAACTACAGGGAATTATACCTTTCTTTGTTTCTTATTCCACTGCCTTTTTTTCTGTGTGGTAAGATCATATGTTGGGTGTTATTCATTGGTTTCAATAAGCATGAGCCAGGATTAGTGGATCCAGACTAAGCAACAAAGAGTGCTTCCTCAGAAAAAAGTATTAGGTGGTAAAGTGAAGCCCTGAACAGCTACGTATATGTATAACTAAGTACCTCTCAGCACTTTGCCCTGCTGTGCAGGTGCCATGCATCAAAATCCTGCTCTTGTGTCCAAGTTGCGTACTGGAAAGATCATTGCACCAGCTGCATCTGGAGTAGCCTTCTAAAAGTTGGACCTTTATCTCAAAGGGTAGGACACTGCAAGGCTGACTTCCAGAGCTGTTGAAGTCAATGATATAACTAAAAAAACATCTGGAAGCACATACAGGAGCATCCATAACTAACTCACAGGACTGAAATGGAAATACATTTAATTGATATTTTCTTCCAGCTCAGAGATGGGAGGACTGTCAGCTTCAACATGCTGAATAGCAAAGATCAGCACAAAAGTGAGATTATGCTACAAAACAGTACTCCAGACAGGATCATTGCTTGTGGCATCCATGTGGGGATACATGTAGGATGAAAGAAGAAATTATCTTTTTAAGGAATACGAGATTTAATTCAGGAAGACAGCATCACCAAGATGCTTTCTATTAAAGTACAATGCTGAAGACAACATGGAGAGGATAAGCAGAAAATGCACTGAGCAGAAAGAAAAAGAATAGATGATTCGAAAATCTTTTTTATTGTTCTTCTAACTTGCTACAAACATTTTGGTCATTTTTTCTGCATTGCTATAGCTTTAGAAATTGAAAGCTTGATTAATAAGAAAGATTTAGAGTCATATTTCTGCCTAGCCCAATATACTTCACTCAGTATAACTAAACTTTCCCTAACATATAAGGAAAAATGGAAGTTAAAAGAATAGCCAGAAGGGTACCAGAGGAAAACGTATATTTTCAGTCACAAATTTAGGATAGAAATGAATGGTGGAATACAAATATGAATACTGAAGAAATAAAATTTTAAAAGTGTCAATACAATAAAATAAAATCAGATTTGTTAGTTTGGAGTTTTTAATAGACTGCATATTTACGTAATCACAAAAGGAGGATATTTAAAGTAATTTTAAATGCCACTAAGTAAAGACATAAATTATATAAATCCATTTAATAGAGAAATAGGTTTTAGGTGAAGTAAAATGCAATGATAAAGAAGAAAATATTTTCTATAAGAAAGCCTTCACATTTGGAGACTGCTAGAACAAGAAGCCCTATTCCTTCAACCTCTCCCACAAACATTCTGCATTGTGAAAAAACATGTATGTTTTCATCCCAAAAGAGTTACATATTTGAAGAAAGTTGAAGTATGAGAAAATGGAAGATAACAGTAAAAAGCTAAACAGAACCTTCCCTGAACTTCAGGCATTTGGCAAACTACAATTATATAGAGTGATTATTGAGATAACAAGAAAGCTAGTAGAATCTGAACAGTATATACTCAATTTTAAAGAAGTATATTTTATAGTTAAAATTTCTCTTTCCATGCAGGGAGAAAACAAGTCCTGACTTACTTTATAATTTAGTAATATATCTCATGCGATATTTATTTCTTGAACAGTAGATGTATAATCAACATCTCTTTTGGTTAAGCAATGATATTTTTGTGACTAACCCAAGTGGATGTCTCAGACATTGGAAATGCACTGAACTACAATCAAAGATGTCACCAGCAAGACTTGCAATTAGTGATTTAATGTTGTCTTGGTTTGGGCTGAAATAGAGTTAATATTCCTTTTCAGGGACTAGATGAGTGCTGTGTTTTGGATTTAGCTTTGGGTTTGGTATGGGAAAAATGCTGATAGCACACTGGTGTTTTCAGCTGCTACCGAGACTTCAAGGACTCTCCAACTCCCCGTGTCCTGCCCGTGCGCAAGAAACAAGGAGGGAGCATGGGCAGAGCACCAGACCCAAACTGGCCAGTGAAATATTCCATATCATGAAACGTCATGCTCACTGTATAGAGGAGGGGTGGTCAGGAAGGGGCTCACTCTCTCTCTCTCGCTTCCAGGATTGCGATTGTGGGATCTTGGTATCTCGGGGTCGCTGGCCGGGAACGGGCTGGGGATTGGTCAGCGGGTGGTGAGCAATTACGCTGTACATTGCCTGTTTATATATTTCTTTTTGTTTTCCCCCCATCATCGTTATTGTTTTCATTTTATTGCCATTATTAAACTGTTCTTATCTCAGCCTGCGAGTCTCCCTTCACCCCTCTAATCCCCTCCCCCATTCCCAGGTGGGGAGGGGGAAGGGAGGGTGATTAGCTGCGGTGGTTGGTTGCCGATCAGGCCCAAACTACAACAAATGTGTATTTTAAAATATTATTTTAGGTTTTGATGCTTTGCTGGTACATGTATTCTATATCAACAGGCTGCGATCACAACCAATTTTCTACATTTTTTTTCTTGAAAAGTGCTTGAAATCTTTACTTTCTCATTTAAGAACCAAAATTTGTCAAGACTAGTCCTACTTATGTTCCAAAGAAGTGAGTCTGGCATCCAGTCCCCTCTGCACAGGACATCTCTCTGAATGCCCTCAGAAAAAATTATGCACAAGGCCCTTCGAAGGCACTCCTGAATCATTAGCAAGACTGGAAAGATTCAGCAGTTCTCTTGCAGTCTCTGGCCTGCTCAAAGCAGCTTGGCCATCCTCTGTTGCAGCAGCTGATCCCACCTCTCAGCTCAGTAGTCCATGGGGTTGGAGCTCCACTGGGAAGCCACCTGCAACCACCCAGGGACGTCCTGGAGCGGCAATTCTATGGCAAAGAATTTTTCAACGTTGTACCTCAGGAAGCCCAGCTATATAAAAGAGCTTGGGCTTAGTCTATTTTTGGCTTTGAGATATTACCCAGTCCCTCTTCGTGGATGCACAGTAATGCTAAGATGAGCAACTCCCTTCTATTCCAATGCACAGTAAAACATATTACCTTAAACTAGCTTCACTGGCACCTTAGAGTGAAAGGTCATTTATCACATGGCTACAGCAGAAAGGAAATAGCTACCACCTGACAGAGAGTGGGTTCTTCAGCTGACTTTCAACTCCATATGTGTGTTTGTAAAATAAAATACATTACCAGAAAGTCAGCACTTAACACAAGCCTCTTTACTTTGCACTGGAATGACTTATATCTAAATGTGTACTGCAGCAAAAGACATGTGAGAGCTGCTGCCCATCACTCTATGGAGAGTGCCCTGCCCAGGAACACCTGTGCCCCTGACTGTGCACCTTCCCAGGGACATACTGTCTCAATGGGTGACGGCTCCCTAGCATCCCAGCCCAAAACCTAAGATGCAATGTGCAGACAAATAACAAGGTGGACAGTAGGCCTGATACTAAACTTTAGACTGGGGCATAAAAAGTGATGTAAATTAATCCAGAAAGATTTTCACTTACAAATATGTTTAATTATCCACAAGATTTTTATTGATGCTTTTAAGAATGAGCACTACTTTATAAATTAATTCCTGACTGTGCTATAAATAAAATATGTAGAATGGAAGTTTGCTGTAAAGTAAGAGGCGTTGAGAATTTGTTGTGAAAGCTAGGAGACAGCCCAATTATCAAGGCGTTAGAAAAAATTCCCCTACTTTATTCCAGGCAGGAGCCAAAGTCTATTTTTTGCCTAAGCTGCAGGCAGTGAGATCCATTGGTAGGAGCAGCCAGCCAGTGTGCTGGAACCCTGTTGGTGACACAGCAGCCTCATTGAGAGGGGAACTGGATAAATACACAAGCAAATTCCTTGTTTCCCTTCAAAGCACTCAATTCCAAATAATCTACCAAGAAAAAAAAAATCCAGAAACTAAGCCAGCAGCAATAGATATTATCAGCAGATATTATCAGGAAATTCAACACAGCCCAGTTTTAGCTTTGATCTTACCAGCTTCTAGGAATTTAAACATTTTTCCACATACACTATTTCACAAAGACTTTTAAAAAAAAATAAAACCCAAGCTCTAGCTTTTATAACATGCAGATTTGTCTCCAAAATGGTGCTCTAAAACAGGAGCTAACATTTCATCTACTCCTTTCAATAAACAATACGAATTCTGAATACAATACTTTACTGTATAATGTTGAGGCTATGCACGAATTACATCCCACTTCAACCTAATTTTACAGTAGAGCCTTTGTGCTTGCTCCTTACACTAGTACAAATTCTAACCCTGATGCCCAGGGTTAGATCCAAGCCTAACTCAGACAGTCTAAATCAGAAACACAGTTTGTAGATATCAGTTAATAAAAAATACTCAATATGGTTTTATGATACAAAGGCAGAACTGTCCTCTTTTGGTGATGCTGCACATCATATATATCTAGATCAGGAAGTGTGTATAGCCATTAATCACCAGTGATTAGTCATCTCTTGTTGAAGATATGTCAGTGGAATTTCTGCATTATGATCACAGAATTGTTGAGGCTGCATATCACCTCTGGAGATCATTCAGACCAAACCGTTTTTTCGAGTAGGTTGCCCAGGGATATGTCCAGTCAGGTTTTGATTATTTCCAAGGGTGGGATCCCATGACCCCTCTGGGTAACCTGTTCCAGTGTCTGACCACCCTCACTGTAAATCTCCAGCATTTCAATTTATGTGCATTACCTCTCATCCTGTCACTGGGCACAACTGGGAAGAGTCTGGCTCCATCTGTTTTTTTACCCTGCCCTTTCAGGTGTTTACACACACTGCTAAGATCCCCCTGAGCCTTCTCTTCTCAAGGTTTAGAACCTGGAAACTGAATTGGCCTGTTTATTTAATAATGACTTTATAAATTCATATAGATGGACCTGAGATCTTACCCATTGCTACCTCACTAGCCACCTAAAGCTTTCGAGTGTGAAACAAAGTCTCAGATATGATGCTTTCACTAAAATCTGTCATTCATTGCAGAAACATGATAATTTGTCATTAGTACATTCAGTAAGAAGCAACACTCTGGATCACAGGTACTATTGTTTTGACAACTGTCAGTGTAATCAAACATATAAACACTCCAAAGACTATTTTGAAGGTATCTGGACCTTCTGAATACACTCAATTTTCTCTCATTAGAAAATGAAATACAAAATAACATTGGTCAACAGTATAAAAGCCATGCGCTACAAATTGACTTCAAAGTCAATCATGTGTGCTGTATGCATGTTGTTTGCCTTTGATTCTCTAAAGATTTAAAATATCACTAATTACTTAAACTCAACACCAGCACCTAAAATGCATAAGTACAGTTCTAAAATAATGAAATAAAAGATTTTTGGTGGGATTATTTTCCTTGCCTTCTGATTTATGATCCATAGGACTTACAAGATTTAGTCAATCTTGCATGCATTAGGCCTAGAATTTGTTTTGAAGTAAGAGATGATTCACAGAATTATTTGCCTGTGGAGTGTGGGCTATTAGGCAAAAGTGAAATATTAGGAGAATGATCATAAATTACAAGTGTTAACCACACTGCCACCCTACGTATCAGGGCAAGATTTTGTTTTATTCCTCTACATGAGATTCAAGGCTAAACATTACTATATGTCAGAGATTCCTTGGCCGGAACTACAGGACCATGAACTCAACCACAAACCTGATACTGAAAAACGTTTAAATGGTAACAGCCTATTTCTCAGCTGCAAGATGATTGCAAGACTGAGATCAAATGAAAATCAGTATCAAAAGCTCAGATAAATTCTGCACTGTGATAGCTTTAAAATATCTCCCTTTGACCAAACACATCCAGAATAGTGCAACTTTTACATATGTATATATAATATATTAAAACAAAACAAAAAATTCATATCCTTAGGAACATTATCCTTGAAAACAGCCCAGGATAATGCTGGTGTGAGATGAGAGTTTAAAAAAAAAATTCATGGATTACATTCTTCACCTTTTTATTATACACAGAATTCTAGTATCTATAATGTTTTAAAGTACTTATATACACTTTAGTCTAATATGATTTATTTAGTTATTGCAATAACATTTTAGTGCCATTTTATCTGAGAGTTCATGGAATGTTTTAAAATCCAAGCCTAATGGAAGTCAATCAATCATCACATTTTCAAAGAACAAATTATTTAAGTTTTTGTACTACACGGAGCTAATCACTGCACAGAGATATCCTATTGTTTTGACTGATGTCATTCATTTTTCCTTAGGCTGACCTGATTGATAGTCTAAGTGCTGAAGTTAACCAGACAAATGGATATGTACTTCTGGGGTATTTCCAGTCCAGCTGCCTTTTTAGCACTAAAACCTTCATAAGCCTGATAGCAACATGCAGCTGCTCCTGCTCATACATTTGAAATTAAAGTCTGGAACTGAAAGTGACAGCCTACACTTTTTCCTCTTACATGAAGGATTTTGTCCATGGTGCCTCCAAGCAATCACCAGTTATAAATGAGCTGTAGTAAGTTCACGTCTGTATTTGAGTACGTAGTGGCCTGGTTTCCAAGTTCCCACTTTCATATCTTAAAACACTTATTAATAGCATTGCTGAGACACCCAAGTATTACTGAGTCCATTTCTTCCTCTCCTCTGTGAACTGGAATCCAGAACTGTGTCATATTAAGGCTGTTGCTTTTGATACCCAGAAAAGTCTTCCATGTGCCAAAAACTAGCTAGACTTCACCAGGGGAGCTGACTAACTGAAATCTGTCGGCTGATTACCTGATTAAGACAAGGAAAACTTGGCATATTACACACAAAATCTTCAGTAATAAGAATGTAAGCTTCCCCAAACTCTGTGAAATCTAACACAAGCCAGTTCCAGCACAAAGTACTGACTAGATTCTTTTACTCTACTGTATTATGTTACTTCTTTATTGGCTGACATGTACTATAAAAAGTTTTAGGAAAGGTTTGCATGAGAAATTAAAGGAAAAGCTTGCATATCCATGATTTTTTATGTATGCAGTCACTGGACCAAATATATCCATATTTCCAAGCAGTAACATTCAAAGCTGTTAAAGCACAGATATATTTGGCCTTTATGCTATGACAGAACACATAAGCAAGTTATACAAGCTTTGATTGTTTAATCTAAATTTACATTTTGAAGTCTCCCCCAGCATTCAAAATATCATCACTGTTCTTTTTTTGCTGCTAACAGGAAAAGTTTTCAGGCTCTGGAAATGCATGAGCACCTTTGCCATTATTTGACATGGACTTTTGTATTGCAAACACAAGCTGCACATAGCTGCACTTGGAATAAAATGGCAGAGCTGGAAATAAGAGAGTGGTTTATTATCTGACAAAATGCAAGCATCTCTTTATGAGGCTGCAGTTTTATACAAACATGTGAACTTCCAGAAATAGAACTGCTTCACCCAGACTGATTCTTTGAGTAAGTATGCAAAAATATATATACATGTATATGTATGTATAGGATGATAAAAACATTCAATAAAAGGAAAATCAATAAAAAACATTCAATAACATTTTTCATATCTCATGAAATAATTTCCACTCAATCCTCAGCAGTGAGGGAAGAACAGACTCTTGAGAAGCAGTTTCTAACTAAACCAGTGTATTCCGTGATTTTTACATAACAAAATGCTCAAACTGAATTTAGCAGGAGCTCTGCCTCATGCCCATGAAGCACCTCTCATGCCGTATTTCTAATGACTGGCTTTTACTTTCAGCTGTACATTTTTGCTATATAGCCAGGAAGCTGAAGACTCAAATATTCTCTTTACATACTGACATCTTTTCAGAGATCTGAAGGCTTTAGTTCACAGTTACACCAAGTATAAACAGGCAACACATGCAATCTCCTACTGCCTGTAAGAAGCATGTTTACAGTATAGGAATCGCCAATACCATATAATATGGTTTTTGCAAATGGAATTTTAACTGTGTGCCACCTGACAGAAGTAATCATATGTGGTTTGAACACTAATTATGTTATTCTTGTAAAAAAATCTGCCTTGTCGGCCACAACTTAGAGGTCACTGCTGCTGTACAAGAAAAATAACAGTAAAGCAAAAGGCAAGTACAAAGAGTTAAAGGAAACAATTGCAGATATTGGTCCTGGTAAAAATAACACAGGTATAATAAACAATGATGTATTACTTAATTTTACAAAAATTAACAATGATGAAAAATACCTGCCATAAATCAGCCTGCCGCGAATTAAACAAAATTTTGCTAGAAACCTCCTCCACTGGAGGAAAGCTCTTCAAATTTCTGCAATGCATTCTTAAGAGACCCGGCCAAATGGCTCACCAACCACAGAAACATCATGAATACTATAAACAAAAGCAACATGAAGAAGTTATCTTCAAAATGAGCTTGTTGAAAACCAAGTATTTGCAAGGGTAAATCCTGGTCCTTTTAAAAACAGTTAGATGTTTTCCTGCGAAGCCCAGGATTCTGATGTCACAAAAGTGAGATAGAAAATAAATAAAAAATAAATATTTTCACAACCATTCTTGTAACCAAAAATGTCTTGCTGTAGTTTTATTAGCTTGCATTTTGCGAAAGCTGAATTATTGCAATACAAATATTCCCAAGTGGCAGACAGCTAACAACATGAATAATTAATTCAGCCCCAAACTGGGGTTGATTCCATGAATCTTCAGTTGGCACCTGACATACAACTGCTGCAGATACTACTCTGTCACATCATTATTTGACAAACTGGAAAATACTGGACTAAGATTCATGTTTAATCCAGAATTTCACATAAAAGCATCTGTTTTCATTTAAGGAAAAAACAAACAAACAAACAAACAGAAAACAAAGAAAACCCAAAAAACAGATCAAACCAAAAAAGCCACACGAGGATCCTTTACAGTTTTGTGTGTAGTTAATAAAACAGCCATATTTAAGAATTACATTATGAAAAGCAAAATCACTTTTAGAAAGTATATAGCACCTGGGTCCACATATTTTTCTGTGATGAGCTGAGTGAAAATTCAGTATCTCCTGCTACGTAACCATACTGTTGCCTTCTATGTTTTATCCTTTTTTAATATTCTGGTTCTGAGATATTCCTAGACTTCATAAAAATGGCAAAATCCCTACAAAATTGACTTCTCTGAGGTCTTCTCGAACAACAAAGAGTTAGAAGTAGGCATAATTCTTCCCCATATGGATTCTTCACAAGGGAGCATTCTGTCATCTATCTTTGTAAAAGTGAAACTTCGTATTATGCCACCTCTCACCTTTGCATAAATTCTGTTATTCTACTGTGACCTGAGAACCTCAATGAAGCCAGCAGAGTTAAAATACAGGCAGGATTCAGATGATACAGTTAATTTCCTGGGTTTTTCTTGAAGATCCTAAAGTAGGACAGCATCACGTACAGCAGAGTTATATACATTAACATATCAGTATAGCTGGCTGCAGCATTTGCCAAAGAACTGGACAGATTAGACAGATATTTTGATTTAAGTAGATCAGAATGATTAGGTTTGAAGTGCCCAGTGAGTATTTAATTGATAAAGTGCAGTTAGCAGTTATATTCTGGAATTTCATAGCGAAAGTATCACATCAAAAGTGAACTGACTGGAATTTTAAACCGCAGCTGTTTAAAATATGATAGAGTTTTACTCAGTACAGAGAATGAGAATTTTAAGAGCCATAAAACCAGGAACCTCCAAAACACAGAATACAGAAGCTCTCAATTCACTGATGAGTTAAAAGGACTCCATTCATATCTAGAATACATTTAAAGTCAGAAAACAGTTATTCCATGTGGAACTGGACTTTGGACAAAACAGTCACGGCCTGGCAGGAACTACTTTATGTTCACCAGGACAGTCTGTGGGGCTGGTCTCCACCTTTCATCACAAAGCTTGTCCTGGGGACTGGTCCATGTTTCATCATCCTCACCCTGCTCACAGTTACTTATTTGTGACAAATTGCCTTCTGCCACAGGAAGAAATGGGTTTTGATTGGTTTTAGTCTACTTCTCTATGAGTATCAATTTTATAAATGGTTTAAGGTGCGCAGGTATCTGTGTGGGAATTGCCTAATTGTACAAGCACTCCTTCTTTTGTCTCTAATAAGAATAATGCTGATCATATAACATTAACAAAATCTAAAATGGAACACAATTTCACACAATCAGGTGAGATTCTGATACTCATAAAAACTCAGAAACCCCACGGTGATTAATGGTTGAGCTTTCAAAGCTATTTTCTATTTTACATTGAAAGAAAAACCGTTCCGACTTTTTTTCAAGACTTGGAAACAGCTCTGAGGGGAAAAAAAAAAAGAGAAGACCTTTCAATGAATTAATGTCTAAACCTTGAACCCTCTAATTTTTAAATTCAGTCATAGACTATGCCTCTTTCAGTCCCACTGAGAGAGGTTCACATGACCTGTTTGCACTGACTTGGTCCTTTTAGGTTTGTTCCTTTGTTTTCATCTCTGTAAAATACACAACAATTAGTCATGTGCACTTGGACTTTGGTAAACATATATTTCTATATAGCTGTCTCACTTCTTTGAATATATATAGTAATAAAAACTATTTATTTTAGAATCCCTGAAACAAATTACAAGAAGAAAACCCAACTTTAACAGTGTCACAGAGACTCAAACAAGAAAGGACAATCTACTTTGACATTCTAATTCTTATATAGAATTCACTTATATGGAACTTACATGTAGAACGTTAAATAACACTTTCATTGTCTGAACACTTGTTCATCCATAACACATCTTTTAGAAAAAATCACAGTCTTCATGCAAGAATTTCAAATTAAGAGGCCACTACATATACAGGCAATGGATATTTCCAGTAGTTACTTTGGAGAAAACCCCATCTTTGACAAAGGGAAGAGAATTGAGACCCTTACTAAACTAGTTATATGATTCTCCTCTCCCTAGAACAACTTCCCAAGCAGCGTTTTCTCAGTCTATTCTGTTTTCTCCTTCCTAATTGTGTTTTATTTTTCATGATGTTCAGGTTAATCTGGTTCCTGTTATAACTTCTCTGAATAAAAATTACCACGTTATGGCTTACAAATAGATGTGGCAAAAGGGAAAGCTTTTGTGAGAAGTATGGAATACAAATACAGAATGACTGCAACTTTGTGTTGACATTAACTTTTTCCATATTAAAATTTTAGTTGCTGTATTTTGTTTCCATTCTTTTTTTCACCTACAAAACTAGCTAAAAAATGTTCCATGCACCAAAAATTATGATCTTACCTAATATCACTAAAAATTACCGATGTTATGTGTTCAGCTGGGTGATGTGAATTTATCTGGTACACATTTGAGAAAGAGACATTTAGTTTAATGTTGCAATAATTGAAAGCTGCATCCCGTGTAGAGCAGAGCATCTGTGCTGGCTTTGCAGTGATTGAGATCCATTCATCCCTGTTCACCCCATGTATGAGCCTTCCTGCAGTTTGCTGAGCAGACAGAGCCTTGGTGGCTCGTGCCTGGTGCGAGGAGCCCAGGTTCACAGCTACATGCTGAACATCATGCCACAGAGCTGCGAAGCGATTCTTGTCAACACACAGAGCAGGGGAACTGCTGCTGAACATCATTCTATGAAGAATCAATTATCTAAAACGTAACTTCCCTCTATACTTGCTCATAAGTAAACATATTGCCTGAATTATTACTTAGATTAGCTTGGGATCATGTATCTTAGGGACAGGCAAAGCAGATAGTCTTTATCAGATCAGCAAAGTGCTGTTTACACAGTAGCAATGATGAAGTCTTCAGAAAAGTTTGGAGAGTATTTTGCTTTTTGGCAAAACTGAGGGCATCAAAGCCTGGATCTCAGAATGTCAACAGAGGTGTGATTTAACATCTTCAGGATTTCACCTAAAAAGTTTAAAAGACTTTCATTAAATAAATGTAGCCAGATCCGCCTTTTATAACATCTGTATTTTAAACTTTGGTTAGAGTGACAGAAAAGGGGAAGCCCATACCTAGGACATGTAGGAAACACAGCACTGTAATTGATATGCTGTCTAACAGGGAACTAATGTAAATCTTTCAGCAAAGAGGAAATATGCTTTGAATGTTTACTTTGAGTGATAAGGTCTCCTGATACATTTTGAACCTGCTCAGCTCTGTAAAGAGTCTTGCCAGGAAAGCCTGTGAGCATTAACGTAATGAGTGGACAAAAAAATCTGGACTGCCATTCCTACTTGCAAATATAAAATGCATAGTTGGGCAGTGTGCTAAATGGAGTCTTTAACTTTGAGACTAATATTTCCTAATGTTTATTTAAGAGCCCACAGTGATGGGAATTGCTGAGTATAGGTATCATATTATTCCTATTAATGGTAATGAAGAATAACACAAAAGAAATTAAGCAATTGTTGAGTTTACTCCAACAGAATCTAATCCAATTTCCATTTTATCAAGAAGAAATTGAGTTTTGTAATACTCAAGCAGATATATTGCTTTTTTAAATGCAGATTTCTTTATATTTTAAAATAACATCAAAAATATAAAATGGAAAGATTTAATTTTCAGTAATTTTCTTTAAAACACTATATTAAACATTGCTGTTTGAAACATTTTTGTTATTTTTTTTTATGAAAGGCATGTAGCTTTACTCATTTATGGTTGAGAGGAGTATTGTTTAAATAAAATGCCTGAAACAGAATCTCTTGAGTCAATGGAAAGACTTGCACCAGCTCTCTGGGCATTTGATCAAACTTTCATTCAGAAAACATTTGTCTCTACCAACATACTTAAGCTGTTAAAATTAAAATGCAATTTAAGCAATTACATAAATAAGAGTGACAAATGTTTCTTTTCCTAAGTGCAAGCAGGTGGAGAGTACAATCAAGGTTATTCTCCAAGAGCGGTGATCTTTACATACATGAGCAGTGCCGAAAGAGCCCAAGACAAAAACAACAAAACATTATGAACCTTAAACAAGATTACAACTTGTTGTGCAAACAGAACTACAGCACCATCTATTTGAACTATCCCAACTGTTATCACAAGCTGCTGTTAATACTCATATGACATGAGCACAACACACAGAAACACATAACATATATATGTTCAAATAACAAAATTCTGATGGTTTAATCTTCATGACTGCTCAGTTAAGTAATTATATTTTAAAGAAATCAGAGCACATCTACCAGCTGGTTTAATTTAAAGTAGGAAGTTTAGTTACATACTACTACTATAAAGTAATAACTTCACTGGAAATACACTGATGTTTTCAACAAAAATCTGATTCAAATATATAAGGAAGTTGCAGAAAAAAAAATTGAGCCTTTTAAATGACAGATGCTTTGATCAGCTTTCCACTCTCGTATATCCAAAAGCCAGCTCAACCCTTAAATACTCAGATTTCTGCCTTTGCTGATAACACAGCATCCAACTTCAGGTGAGCAGAACATCACCTCAATTCCTTATAACATTTCTGAAAATAAAAATTTAAAATATGAAACCTTCAGCTACAGTAGTGCAGCAGCTAATGTAAAATATCTACACTTAAAACATATAGGAGCTAGAGAATCCATTATTTGATAACAACAACCTCTCCATGACTGATCCCCAACTGTTGAATTTTTCTTCTAATTAGGCTCAAATGCTCAATATGTACTCACTCTATCAATACAAAACCTGCAGAATATTCATTATAACGGTTTTCTTTAGTTAACCAGAAAGTAAAATCCTTAGCTCATACAAATAGACAGTGATTTACAGCTAAAAATCAGATCATAGAGTTTTGTTTTGATGGCAGTAAAGTCTATTTCTGTGGTTTCTAATGGTTTCTGTTTGAAAGAACTTCTGCATTTTCACTGCCAGCATGTGATTTTGCATGGACAGGTATAGTTTATTAGTTAATTTTTCAAATCCCTTTTCATATATTTTTTCCTTTGATTTTCTCCTGCTTAGTGATGAAATAAAACTGAATACAAGACCATAAAGCCAACTAAAGTTAGGATTGAATAACATAATTGAAAACTAAATTTATGTTTTCCTCATATATTTATGTCCCATTAATATTATTAGTACTCTTCAATATCTTTTTTGAAAATTTGTTATTATGATTTTTCTTGAGATTCTTCTACGTAAACACAACTTACTATCAGAAATCCATGTAATATGCAGCTCTAAAATTGCCCAACATTTGCTACTTGTAGGGCTGTGTTTTCTCCTACCTTCATCTCACATTGATAGCTTACACTGAAATCCTGTTGGAGACACAAAAAATGACATTGAGAGCAACAATGTTAGCGCTTCTTCCTCAAGAGCCAGCTGGCAAGTTGTGAAATGTGCAATATAATGATAGAAAGGCATGGCACAAAGAAGATGTCAACACTATTATTTCAGTATGAGAAAACTACAAATATTTAAACATTTGCTTGTTTTTTTTAGAACAGCTTTGGTAACACTATAATGGTAAAACAACTGTGTGTGGCTCATTTTTTAAACAAAACTGTTTCAGAAATATTTTTGAATAATCACTGCAACAAAGATTTTTTCTAAGTTTAAGAAAAATTACAATTCAGTGGTTTTTTCTTTCCCATATATCTGTGTATAAAAATTAAATATATCTGCTAGCCCAAATGTAATTTTGTAGGAAATAATTCAGTATAATGACTTTATAAATGACTGAAGGATTTCATGATTGATCTATATTGAAGGAAATGATGGAGAGTTTTGAAAAAAGCTTTCTAGATTCCCATGTAATTGACAGGTGGTATTCCCCTTGCCTGATCCCTGATGAAAAGTCATTCCCCTCAGAGCACTGCCATAGCTGCTATTAATATAACTTCTCTTTATAGGGAGATATGAAAAATTAGGTACAAAGTAGGTACAGTGAAAATGAAACGAATGTTCAGTTCTTGGTGATACCAGTAAAAACGCCGGGGAGTTTCACTGAGGTTGGTGTAGTTGTTTTGCATTTTCCTCAGTGCAAGGAAGCATCATCTGGTCCATGTTCACACAAAGGATAGCTCCAGGAACAAACTGGGTATCACTACTCCACAGCTCATGGGGATCATTCAACCAGCACTAATACCGACCGAGGTATGGTGTCATTGGAGCTTCCAGTAGAAAAAATTTTGGCCAAGAATTATGCTCCAATTCCTGATAATCTTTTACTGTACATAGAAGGAAATCATGCCAACATGCAAATCTAGCATCATTTATTTCTCACTCTTCCTTGATTGAGCCGAGTGGGTTGCCATACCAGACGTGAAAGCCAGTGGCTCTGCTCGTACCTCAGCCCTGCCTCTCCCCCAGGTTCTTTCTCCCCTGTGAATCTTTATTCAAAATAAAGGAAGAAAAAATGTTAGAGCATATGCACTTGACAGCCAGTGCAGATCCTTGCAACAGGGTCTCTAGTCTCTGGAAAGAAAGTAATCAATAAAAATGCAACCAGGGCAAGTGACAGACATGAGTTAGCTAATTTCCACGGTAAAACCCTGCCTGCTAAGGCACGAGGGGGCCGCACGCCACTAGATGGCAATGCACAATGAAAAAGAAATAATTTCCATTTTACGTGGCCTGTGTTGGTGAGATGTTATTTGTAACAGTATCAAGACTCACTGGAATGCTCCACCCATTTCTTCAGAAGGAGTTGCAAATACTGTTTCATGATACAATAAGGATTTATTGTAATTTGGAAACCGAATAAATTACTTCAGTGCAAGTATCCAGGGAGAAGGAGCAGTAAAACACTCACAGTAGAACCTGCTAGCTATTTGGTATTTTTTATCTTCATGAAACAGTTTAAAATAAATCATTCTCTGATTTCTGTGCAGTTCTGTTATTATTATTCTAATCCGTGGTGTCATCTGCAAACCACAAAAACAGGCCTTACATAGCAGAGCACATGTTTCAGATTTATCAAAAATCCAGATTTTGTTATTTTTTTTTATCACTTCAGTCTATGCTATGAAAAACCAAATAATTTACATGCAAATTTTTGCAAAGAGGATATAAAGGAGAGACTAATAAAATGCTTACACTGTGTTATACAATTAGCCTTTAGAATTTTTCTATTTTAGTTAGAACTAGTACTCAGGTAATTTTTATTTTTGTTTTTATTACTGATGAAAATTTCCCTGGGATTACAGATACACATGCAAACACATAAAAAAACGCCCATATTTTAAACTATACCCACATTTCTAAATCCATTCAAGGGAATAAAGAAACACGCCACATTCACTAACTGTTCCCTAAAGGGGATTTTTAAAGAATCATTTGTATTTGAAATATATTTTATTGTCTATTATTCTTTTACAGATAGTGCCAGGAATCTCTTCCTCAGGGAGTTCTTTAGCAGTGTAAAATACTGCTTCGGGGCATGTATCTTATATGATTCTCCTGAGTAGCCTTAAAGCAAAAATATAAACAGCAGCATTTTAAAGTCTTTCTAAACACAACTTTGGGACTGTAGCAGCACTTTTTGATGAACACATACATCCATGGAGAGACTAAGACCTTTATCTAAAGCATAGCAAGCTCAGTGCAAAGACTTATCAATTTCAATAGCTTTTGAATTATTAAACACACATACCCAGAAACTATAATCAGCCACTTCACTTATTTATTTAGCTCCTGTTTTCAGCCAATTGAAATGAAAGACAAGTATGATACAGTGTGTAGAATGATTTTCTACAGAAGAGTACAAAATCAAGGCCTCCAGTAGAAGATTTTGAGAGTATTTGGGCCTGAATACTGTACCTGTATCTAAAGCTGTACACCGAGGGTCAGCAGGATTTTTCAGAAATGCCTAAATACTTCAATCAAGGAAGTGAATTTATTGAAATTTGATCAAACACAGTCATTTTCTAGGACATTAGGTACTAATCTGCATCTTTAGGCAGTTTAGATTTATTGTCTCACACACCTAAACCTGGGACTTTCTGATACTTTCAAACCCTAGCAGCATCTTCATTTTAATGGCATCCTCAGTCAGAAAACCTGTCTCCCACCATTAGTGTGCTAATGACAAGTTTTCCTTTAAAACATTTAATAATTTGAGGAGTATTTATGTCTAAAGAATATAAATTATAATCTTCAGCTGTCAATCCTTTAAAGATACACTTTCCATTTTTATGTTGTTTTACAGCAAAACTTCCTCCTGTAGAATCTGGACAAATCTGCAAATTTTTATAAAGAGCAAATGGTCATGAGTAGGCTGCAATGACAGGAATAGTATAGACCTCTTAGGACTTAAAATCTAGTGCATTTTTTGGAAGAAAAGAGATTCCCAGAGCTAGATGCCCACCGTATCCATACTCTTTTAAAAGATACAGAAATGTTTCTTTTCATCTTTTTTTTTTTTTTTTTTTTTTTTGAGGGAGGTGGTGGTGGTGGTAGTAAATGGTAATAAAATGCTACCTTGTAGAAATACTTTGGGATCTGTTTTCTGAGAATTAACACTTTCCTTCACAATTAGCATAAGTGTGTGATTTTGTGCCAGGTAGCACAGCTCTAGTTACTAAGAATTCTGTTCTTTTAAAAAATAATTGGTAGATATTCCAAGTACTGACTAGGGATTAACACAACATTCATCCAAAGATTAATGGAAAGCACATGGTGAAAACTTCACAAATCACCTGGAAAATGTATCCTAAGAAGCAAGTAAATACCTGCTAAGGGACAGAATCTCCTTGATTTTACATAGAGAAATCCATTGGTATTAAGGGCAATGTTAATCCTAAAGAAGGATAATAAAATCTACTTAATCTTCCATCAAATGTGAGAAGTTTGAGAAATTTCAAAGCAATTTTTAATTCTCTGAATTTGCTCCCAACATATTATTAGAGGTCTGCAGAAACATTCAGTGCTGGATAAGTCTTCCCAGTGTATTCAAAGTAACACTGAATGCAATGTAAGAAGCCGTTTGGCCTTTTAAGAAAACCATCAGTTCAAAGTATTTTCAGCATAATCCAAGACACTAAATCACTAGTGAAATAGAAACATTTACTGACAGCTTGAGTACAAATGTTTTATTGTGAAGAGCAATGAATATAATAACCAAAGCTGTAGCTTCTTGGTCTGGCTAAACAAGGTGGTGGCATTGGTGGGTATATGTGATTAAAATGTCATTGCCAGGGCTAAACTGGCAGCTAAAAAGAAAACAGGAAGAGTCCCCACCAGGCCTATTAAAGCTTTAGAAGGGCTTTAATAACCTCTGTCAGTATGGGTCTAATTGAGATAGCCTTATTTACTCTGAAGAGGGCAAAAAAATCCATCAAAGACAATAAAGCTGTTTGTAAAGTTTAATAAAGTGGAAGACTATCACAAACTGCTCCCAAATTGATAAGCCATCTCAAAGTTGGTTGAACAAACCAGCCTTAAAACCAAAGGTTTCCATGTCCACAGTGAAACAACTTGTGCAACTGCTTTCTTTAATCAAGTACAAACCAGTGGTAATATCACTAGTTCTAGTGTCCATAGCAGCACGAGTGCAGCAGCACACACAAGCTGCTCATCCCGGGACCCTCCAGTGTTGGTACAGTGCGTGTCAGACTTTGTGCTCCCACAGTGACACTGTTCTTGGCACACAAGTGCTGGGACAGGTGAGCTATAACACACTCTACAGCTGCACCCTCAGAGCAGACCCAAATCTGAGTTACTACCCCATTAACCAAATTGCAAGTGTTTTCGTTACTTAGCAGTTTAGCCTAATAAAAGAAAACTAATTCTGGGTTCAGTGATTCTATTTCTCCTCTGCCATATTCTTTTCACGCTGCAGGTGTTTTCTCATTACTACTTTTCTACAATAATCTTCTAGTTAATAGTGGGCCTCATTTTAATATTTCTTACTAAGTATCAAAGCTGACCAGGCAAAAAACAGCAAACCTCTAATGGCTTCCCAAACTTTGCAGAATTGTTTCACTACTACTTACATGCAACGTAACACTTAACCTCACTTGCTGAATACTTGAAGACCTTTGTAGCTCAGTATCATGGACAACAGGCTTTGGAGGCATGATGAAATCTACCTTTCTGCAGCCAAAATTATGGAGATTGCTATGCATGAAACAGCAGTTCAGTGATTTTATCAGCCAGTTTCCACCCCTCAGTCCTTAAAGAAAAAGAACTGCACCATAATACCTTGATATCTCCTGAGAAAAAATAAAATAAAAGACAGTTTATGTGTTTAGAGATTGGGTTCTAGACTGCAAAATCTTTGGTGATAATTGTTAAAGAAATTCACTGGTCTTCTGAATAAGTAGACAAGTATTTCCTGCTACCCTGATGCTCCGCATCAAATGCTAGCAGGATCTTTCCCTGCAAAAAATGCCCTAAACAGTCTCACAGCAGCTTGCTCATTCTTTTTTAGGCAGAAAAGACACCAAGAGATATGATAGTGTTATAATGATAGTCAAAGACTCATAGCAGAAACAAGGTACTCTTCTCGCTCATCTGAATTATGCAATATTGCATTGCAAATTGAATAATTTGAAATGTAAAGCAGAGGGTGTTTTTTGCTAACAATCTACTTTGAGTATGTCAACTATTTATTTTCTCTCTAGCTTTCAAAATTATCAGAGTACTATTATCTACATACTTAAAAGGAACAATAGATTTCATTTTACTGCCATTAACAAACAATGAAGACATATATACTGCTATAAAATACTTTGTTACTCAATTTTTCAGGAACCAGAGTTGAGGAAAAGTGCAGGAGGACAAGGTATATTTTATTTTATTCACCAGATTATCCATGTGTGCTGTGTGATGAGGGAGTTGCCATGATCGGTTCACCTTTTTGTTGGAAAAAAAAAATTAGTAAGCAAGAAAGTATGCATTGACTTGTCAGCTTTTACATTAAGGCTGCCTCAGGGTAGCCTTCATTTGCATGCTTTCCTCAGAATTTCTTAATCCACATAGCTTGAGCACTGAAGCAGAACCCATTTCTTCCTCAATTGATTCTAAGATTAGAAGTATATTGTTTTAAAAAAACTCTTTAATAGTCTTTTAAGTCTAGGGTTAGATTATATTTGAGTAAATGCAATTTAGGCAAAGATGTTAAGCTAGGTACACGTTTCCAGGCTTTACTGAATGAGAGACTGCAAACCAAGTTACCCTCAGTGAAAATGGGCAAAGTTTGAAAGAAAGCAGGAAAACTCATCACAAATGCTTTCTTCTCCCAGCTGAAGATGCTATTTAATTTTTTTATCAACTACAAAATGTGGCCAGATAGTAAGTTATTTGTCTGAATTAAAGGGTGTTAGTAGTTAAAAAGAAAATGCACTGAGGGTTAAAATGTTCTAGATTTTTCAACATTCTTTAGAAGTGATATAAATGCTAGAGTACAAAAAAATAATGTCTCTATTTCCACATGGCATGATGGCAATCATCTCTGCTTAATGCAGGATGTGTACAACTTCTAAGTAGGAATTAAAATTCAGAGACATCCCTTAAGGATGTCATTGAAACAACACACACCAGCACTTTATATTAGATTACTTTAATTGTAAGGGTGTTTTTAGGCTTTTGACTTATTTTGGGTAGGTCTGATATCTGCCTACAAGTATACCCCAAGAGATTTAGAAAAGTACCTAGCAAAAGTTAGAAATATTTAGGTCAGATCCATTAACAAGAAGATCTACTCTGAACCACAAGTATGCTTGTGCTTCTGTTTGCAAGGATACATCTACATGCACCAATAGGCCAAGTTTCAGTTCTGCAGACTGAATTGAAAGATAAGTCTTTCTTGGAGTTCATACAAAGGAAATCAAAATGCAGAAAAAAACAAACTGAATGCAAAGGACTTGTTTCCACAACTTTTGATTGCAAAGATGTGTGCCTGACACAGGATTCATTTGCAAAGCCAACAGCTAGTCAAGTAAAGGCCAATGTATTCCTACTACCTCAAGATTACAACCTCATGTATTACCTAAAATTCTTTGCTCTAAGGAAAACATAGGTATCATAGTTCTGTAGAAAAACAAACCCCTGCAGCAATCCCAGCTAGATCCCCGTTGCTGTCTGGGACCACTCACTCCACCTGCCCATTCTTCCACACGTTCCCAATGGACTTCTTCCCACCTCCCTCTACTCCAGCTATGGCATTCACGTTCTCCATCAGCTGCAGGTGGCAGGGGTGACTTTTACCTAGTCTTCTTTCAGCACTTTTCTTTGGACCTTTTTTCCAACCTGGAAACTTGCACATGCTTTAGTCTAGACATGAATACGCTGTCTGTTTTTGCTCCTCAGACAGCATCTTTTCACAGTAACGTCACACATTATAGCTGAAAGTGGAACCTCGATATTTACCATTGGGGGAATGGAGGAAAAAACACCTCTACTTTGGCAGTCCCAAGTCTCTGCTTCCCTGAGTATCCCTTACTGAAATTCTGGTGGTGAACAGGGACCACTGAGACAACAGCGTTTGCCACCGAGGAATGCCACTGTAGGGAAGAAAGTATCTTACTGCTGTGGAGCAGAGAAATTTTCTCAGCAGCCCCCGGTGAGGAACCGCTGGCAATCCCTCACCAGCACCAGAAAGGAGGGAGGCTGGAATGTGTTCTCTGGGTGACAGCAGTGTCCTGCTGGGAGCTGCAGTAGCACAGGGGACTCCGGAGTTTGAGGGAAATCAGGAGTTGGAGGCAAATCTGGAGCCCAGAGGTGGGAGAGTGCCTTGGTGCTGCCTTTGCACCCTACCCACCCACCCGCCTTGGTACTGAGACTGCTGAAAGACAAGATTTTCTTACACTTACCCTTCTCCTCTGCATCCTCTGCTCCCCACTGAAACAGAACACTTGGCAACCAAGGTCTTAGTATAGCTGAAAGAAGTTAAAAACAATTACCAAAGATGATATTTTTTTTTCATCAGGCTGATTTCTAGGATTTCAGGGTAAGTACATTCCATCCCCAATGTACCATCTCTGACAGGCTGCTGAATTCCTCCCTCAAGCCTCACTCTGTTCACCACTCAGTACCCAGCTTGTGCCTCAAGCCCAGGCCGCATTACTCCTCATGGTTCATAAGAGCTAATACAGATTTTGTTTGAAAAGCCACACGTTAGCAAACCACAGTTATTTGCAAGCCTGGCCCAGGGCTAATGTCAGACATCAACACATAAGCAGCACAGATATTTTATTTAATTAAGTCATACCATCTGGGCCAACAATGAAGGCACTCATATACTTTGCCTTTGCTGTCAGGCTGCATAGTGCTCTGATCCCCCCAAAATTGTTCTAAATGCCAAATCTCCATGGACTTTAAAGAACACTTTCAGCTGCTACTTGCATTAGACTGAATTTCTGCTGCAACATACTCAGGATTTTTCCTATCCTAATAAAGTGAGTGACCAAAGTCAGATTTATGTGCCTTAGTTTCATTTGAATGATGCATCTACCATGCAGGAAATCACTAATGAGCAACTAAAATATATATGCTATATATAGTATGTGTGTATACTACCACATAGCCACCAGCTTTATTCTGCCAAAGGTTACTTGCTATAAAAAACAAAGGTAGCACCACACAGCCAGGCGTTAGACAAGTAGAGTTGCTACGCATGCTCTGTAGGCTTTTCAGACCTGCAGCATTACTATTGCTGTCTACAGACACTCCCTACAAGGATGGTCCTTTCTACCAAATCAGAGGTTTTCTAACACACTCACAATGAACAGGAACCAAAACAAAATGTTTTGTGACAAACATGAGCTCAGATCTTCAGAAATGAGAAATGTTTAAATGTTGTAAGTTTCCTAATTTAATTTTGGTGTAAGCTTCCTAACTTAGTTTGGGGGTTCAAAGAAATACATAAAAAAAAAATCCCGTATACCACAGATCCAGCTTTGTGTCACAGCCCTGATCCAAACACAGTGTGCAGCCATGCCCCTCTATCACATGTTAAATAGCTATGAGCAGACTTAGCACTTTAATTCTAAAGAGTTATAGATACCTACACAGTTTGAGAACACTCAGAGCGCTGAACAGGATTAAAAAGCAAAAAAAACAAATACCTGGTGCATGGGCAGGAACTGAGCACTTATGCACTGTTCAAGTTACTCTCAGTTGCCTTTTACCTGGACTGTGGCATTTGCACCTTGCTTATAGGGAATTTACTGGCCCTTCTTGGTGACCACCACACTTAGCCAATGTTATGACATACAATTACAGTGTGACACACAAATGTTTAAAATTAATTAAATTATTTCAGTAACTCTACTGAAGTATTTCAGTAAAGTTTAATAACTAGCTGCAATGCAGAGTTGAGTCAGACATGTAATCAAGTCATTGTGTATTCCCTCAATATGTGTTACCCTTACTCTTTATTTGATATAGAGAACATTTTATCATGCTAATCGAGTTAAATAGGAACTGAAGTGTTTAACTGAACTGAGGTCTAAGCCTATGGAAATTTATTTTTTGCTTACTGTATTAAACAGCATAAGGTATTACTTAGGATATCTATAATATTCAGCTTTTAAAAGCTCTAGAAAGACATGTTGAAATTTCTGTGAGGTAAGAATGGAGGGTACACAAGCTAAGATCAAAGTACCGTCATGTCACTCTCTAACTGCTGGATCTCCAGTAAGTTACCCAAGTCTTTGCACTTCCTAGTTACAATTTACATCTGACTAAATTAAACATTTATTTCTAACACACATATGTTTTAGCACAAAAAGTTCCCATCTCTATGTTATTAAAAAAAAAAATCATATATCCTGGGAAATAACATCACAGAGCATTTTCAAGGGAAAGGGTATTTTTACATTCCTAATTTCCAAGTTTCTGTATTTAGCAATGCTGGGCAGAAAGTCAAACATTTCCTTTTTACTGCAGCAGATGCAAGCTGCTGAAACTTCTCACGCTCTTACTACCATCCTACATTAAGAGAGCAAGAGTAAGTACTCCAAAGCACTGCTAAAATGTCTATGTTGTAGACATGAACAATAGATGGACACTTCAGTCAAAGACTACTTAGTATCATAAGCAATGAAGAGTCAGGGTTCAAGGACACTTGAAAATTAATTTCTTTAGCATCATGCATACTCTGGGCCATCACAGGCTGCCTATTATTCTATGATTATGGCACTTACTATGCACAAACATTTTTAATGGATCCAAAAGAAGTATAACAGAGGTCATTATGAAGTATTTCACTAATGTACTTGACGATCTTTTTCTTTGCTTCCAAAAATACGATCATACTGTTTTAACATAGCTGGTTTATGTAGTAATGAACTTAGGAATATCAAGCAATAATGAAGATACTGTACAGAACAGCAAAACATTCTGGAGAAATGAAAGTATTGGAATGTGTTTTAGCATGTCAGTTGATAAATCAAACAGAAAGGCCAGCATTGTGATTAGCAACTGGTTAAAAAAAAAAAGGAATAGAATCGCTTAAGGCAAAGCATTCAGAAAAATGTTCAAAATAAGGCATTTCAAGAGCTGCTAATACCATTGTAAATGTTTCAGAAAATATTTAAAAGAATATAAATATTCTATAAAGTGTAAAAATCATTTCAGTTTGTTAAGGACTGTAAAATTGACTTCCAAATTATCACCTCAAATTTAACCTAAAAGAATTAGGCCAGTAAGTTCCATGTATAAATTAAGTACAGTTTTTAAAAAAAGAAAATTTGAACTGCTAAGTAAGCACGGGCTTGGGGGGAAAAAAAATGAAGTGGGGACTATTAGGAAATAGCATATTTTGGTAAATAGGAACTCTCCATATTTACACATTGCATGACTGGGAATGAAATCAAAGTAGTCCTTCTCTTGCATGTATCGCAAAGAAGTCGTATATATGATATATAAAGCCAGTATTGAAAAGGCATTTATTGGATGTGCAAGGTGATTCACGTTTCTAGCTCCCACTTTGGAGAGCCTTTAAAAGACTGAATACAAAGAATAAGTTTCATGATAATGAGACAGGAGGATTTCAATTTTCCCAGTTTAAAAATAATTTTGAAGACCTTAAATATACCTCAAACACTGCCCCTGCTTGCCTGTCCTAAATAGCTCACTGATGGAGGAAGCAGTCCTTTTTTTGCTACAGCACCATGGAGTCAGAAGCTCATCAGCTGGAAGATCCTCTGTTATAGACACAGAAGATAAAGCAGACAAGGAACAATGGCCAGAAGGAGATTTTTGGCAAGAATGTAGGAAAACATTTTGAGAAAGGACAACTGGATAGTGAACAGATAGACAGAGAAAGGGTTGTTATACTAGTAACACAAAATATTAGTTATTATTAAAAAAAAAAAAAAGAAAAAAAAGAAAAGATAGTAAATAAAATCCTGCTAAGATATAAGGGGGAATACTGGGGTATTGTACATCTTTTGTAGACCCTATACAATTGCTCTTCAGAAAGTGCAACTACATTACGATGTATATAGACTACTTTTTGAGGTGCAGGGTGCAAAGACTGTCACAATTTTTCTCAATTTATAAAGACTTTGAAAAGTTGTAGGAATTATTGACATCAGAATGGCAATTTCTTGAAAGCATTCAAAGACTGATGAGTTACATTAACCATCCAAAAGGATATGTATAAGCATGTAGAAATTGAAGACAAACATCAGAGTAGAAAGTTAAAGCATGCTGAGCTGAAAAACAGACTGAACATGGACAGAAAGATGAAGTCACCTTGCATTACTATTATAATTGTTCCTTTCTCCTAATTCAACAAAAGGACATAAACATAGTCCAAAGTTCCTATTTGAATTGAGCATGTTCTTAAATTCAGCGGTATTTTAAAATGTGCCTTAGATGCTTTACTGTTTGGGATTAATAAGTTTTATATTGTGAAAGCAATAGTTTAATGACAACAAACGTTCAGTCTTTCTGTCTCTCAGACTTTTTTGGCACCTCTGACTGCTTTCTTTGGACTATGTCATGACATTTACACACATTCTTAGGTTTTATCCATTTCAGTAGGAGGACAGACATAGGGTAAAACTTTACATGTGAGTTTGGAACATTAAATCCAGTCCACAATTAACAAGATTTCAACCAAACATGACAAAGAATAATTTTCTCACTGCTTAAAAGATCTTGCTAAGGGTACCTCAATTCTATGACTCTTGTGAAAACAGCTCATGCCAAAATCTGTAGTTCCTACATTTACTGCTCTAAAGGCAATTTCCAGGCTTTATCTTTCTGAAACAGATAAGCAAGGAGACAGATAAACAATGAAAAGGGAGGGAACTCTATGAAGAATAAGTAACTGAAATTATACATCTTTATGCAAAAAATTATGCACAGAAGTTTGTGGATACAAGTCAAATTGAAAGCTCAACATCAATTCTTCACCCTCTAGCCGCAATATTAAAGCATGTAATTTCATAAAATTTCAAGACTGTGATAACTAACTCATAGCAATTGAAGATCAACTTATTTTTTTCTTTTTGGCCTAACAATGCTCCAATGCTGAACACTTGTTGTGATGAGGAGTATTTTTGTTAAATAAACTTTTATGAGGAAAATAAAATGACCCTGTTGTAAACCTAAATTTGACTTTCATATTTTTATTGACTGTGAAGTGGTATTGGCTCTTGGTTGAATTTTTAATCTAATTGCTCTTAGATTTCAGGAAGTTATTTAAAGTCACTGAGCACATGGTCCTGTGCTTGGTTTCTTGCACACTGCACACTGCATATATATGTAAACTTGTATACATGTCTCTGTGTGCATTTATATGCTATATCCAAACTACATTAATATATATGTATGGGTGTACATAGATATTTTAGATATTTACCAGCACTGCACCTCTTCACTCCTTTGAAAGCACAACAAAACGCCTGTTGACATGAACTGATCAAGATTTTAGGCCAATGATCGTTAGGCTGGGGCTTCCAAACAGGTGTTAGGATTGTAGAAAGGCCTAATACTGTTATATGGTCCAAAACCAGAATACAGGGTCACAGCATGCCAAAGGTTAAGAATCATTGTTTAATGCTATTTATTTCCAGCAAAATTATGCCAGCCTGCCTTTAAAAAAGGCTTTTCTTAAATTTTACTCCTGCTCTTTCACCTGATTGGATTAATCTATTTTCCACTCAGTGGTATGAAATAGCTGTGTGACAAAGTGAAAAAGAGATTCCAAACAGAATATAAAATTAAATATAAATTATTTGGAAGTATGTTACAGCAAAGGATAAAAACACATAATTCTATCAACGAAAAGAGTTGACTGTCAAAAATTCAACACACAAAGTACATATGAAATATACAATCTGTTTTTTTTCATGTTTGAAAAATTACATTAATCCTTTTAGTGAATTTTTTTAACGTGTGGAGTACATTAGTCTGGATTAACGGATAGTGTTTATCATACTTTGTACTGTGGTTTCAGGAAATAGTCTGGCAATGCTAGGTTTCTACAAATGGATTTAAAATTAATCAACATCTATTTATGAGAAAGTTTAAACCATTATTAATACACTGTAAATACAGATCTCCTTAGAGTTGACCCCAAGTGTCTACCATCTGCTCAAGTGTTGTAATCACATTTTTAAAGAGCATGGTCATACATAATGATTCTTCTCAGGAAAGAGCATCCTTAAGTACATCAGCAACATTTTAAATTCCACTTGTGTAATGCAATAATTTCCTACTGCCCTTTGCTAAGGAAAAAAGCATATGGCAGTGACTAAAAGCCAATCAAGCAATCCTTGATTTGTTTTCAGTGCTACATGGGTGATGAAGGACTTTTTACTTATTTTTAGAAAAAAACAACTAAAAACTATAGCTTTCATAACATTATCATTTTTTAATTAAATGTAAGTATTCTCACTGGCTTAACTAAAGCAGTGTTGATGTTAATATAGGCATAGATAATATTAAAATCAATACAAACATTGTGGTAACTTCAGATATGTTATACGCATAAATTAAAGCCCAGTTTTAACAAAGCCAGCTGAACCAAACAATTTAATTTGAAGTAGTCCACAAAATCCTTTCTAATCCTGACATCGTCCTTACAAGTTAATAAACAAGGTACAAGACATTGGTTTACAACTAATCTGTTGGAAACAGGGACAACACATCCTGTACTCACATTATTTACACACCCAGGACAAGCAATGCTATCCATTTAAGACACTTAATTTCTTTTTATGGGACAAGTGGAAGATAGAGGGGGAGGAAGAACATGGCCCAGGTCAGCCTCTTGTTTCCATGGCCCTTGTAAGCACACAAACCAGCCCAGGGACCACTGCAACATATTTTTAAACACCACTTCACACCCTACATGCTTGCTGCACCAATTCGCATCTTGCCTATCTCTAACAGGGAAGGTGTTGTGGGGCTTCTGTGGGAAAGTTAGTGGAAGAGGCACTGTTTCACATGAAACCATCTTCATGCTATGCCCCTCCTGCATGAGATTCTCAACATTAAATCCCTATTTTAGCTACTGAAGCAAAGAAACCCTACTTGTCTGTGTACAAAGGAAAGGCACATCATTCAAAGGTTTCTAAAACATTAACCCTAACATACATTTTTTCAGCTAACTCATAGTCAAGTTCAGGTTTTAATGCCTGAACAACATAAATCACTGAAAATAATATCAATATCGATTCACTGTTTGCTTGTTTAACAAGAATGAACAACAGGGATATTCTCTTTTTATTTTCTATTTTGATAGTGTTTTCTAGAATAGGCTCATGGTGCACAGCCAAGACTACATTAATATCATTCAATAATTTTGATCATCACTTTTCTTGTAAAATGAGCAGCAAATGTAACCAAGACATACACTGACATGCTACAGTAAAGGGTCTATCTTCTATTCCCTGGTGGAATGGCATAATTCATTCACAAAACTTTTTTTTAGCACTGGACCACCATTTTGGAAGTATGTTAAAGAAGCAAGACAAATGTAGGGACAATTTCCGTCTCCCACTTTGTCTCAAAAACTTTCTATAGTTATATATCTGCTTTTTTCTCTCTGAGTGTGGAAATGATATTTCATTATTTTAGACCTGGAATTAGGTCACAGAATCTAACACATAATCATAGGAACACTTTCTGGGCTCCAGTTACAATTTTTGGGCTGCTTGCAGCCCTCACAGGCTGTTGGGCTCCATGGAGCTTGGCTGCAATGTATTGTTCATTCTTGATTAAGAAAACCAAGAATGAGCAGTGCACCTCTCTGCCCATCCCACCCCACTGTTTATATAACACTTTCAGCAGTAATTCGCTCTCCCCTGTAGTTTTCTGCAGAGTTTTTGGTGTTTTTTTTAAAATCCAACACATTGCTGAGTTGTCAAGCAATTACCATTCTAGCTAATGTTTGTAAATTTAACAAATAATTTAATTTTTATATTTTATTTTAAAAATATTTTTATTGGAATGAAATTATGCATAAAGTTTATTCAACACTATGACACATATAATAGCCAATGTTGTATGGTATTTCCGTTGTTATTCAACAGTCTTATAGATAAATGGAATCACTAAATCAATTATTCTGGATTTAATGTGTTGAACTTTCTTCAAATGCCACTAGAATTAAAGATGTCTATAAGTATCCCAATTAAAACAAACAAATAAACAAAACCCAAGACTTTCAATGACTCAATTCCTAATAAGATACAGAATTTTTCATCTTTAAGTCACAAGGTCAAATCTATCAGCAGCCAGTAGTACCAGAAAATCATTCTCATGGGCTGCTTTTATAACTGTGCAACATAAAATAATTTTATTTTCATTGCAGCTCTGAAGAGTTTGCTGAGCTTGCTTCAAATTGGCTTGACAAACCCTGTTGATGGATATGGCAGGCTTGATTTCACATGTCCAAATGGACTCCTCCATTCCTCCACAATACTCCACAATTCCCCAGAGAACTTGGAGAAGAAATTCTACAGACTATGAAACATCCTGGTAAATCTGTCACTGTATAGACAACTGACTTCAGTAAAGGCACCTGTGACTATGCAAGTCATTAATGGAACCTAAAAATCATTACTTTCAAATGAATTGGACACCTTGAATGCATGAGAGGACATTTAAAAATGCACATGTATTTCAGTCACTCAGGTTTGTTATTATTTTATCTTGTGAAGAAAGTGTTAGACATAGAAAATCAGTGCTATCTGCAATGACAGGGCTTGTGTTACTGTTTGTAGCTTAGCGGTATTCACTGGAATTCAACTGGAAGGGAAAACAGATGGGGATGGACATAACTCGAGCAAAGCCCTCTGAAATGCTGCCAGCAGGCTACAATTACGCTATTACTGCAGCTGATGACTCCAGTAATGGCTAGAGCAGCCTTTACTTCCCAGGTTACTTTCAGAACAGTAATCAAGGACTCATTTTCAGCCATGAAGGAAATCCAAATGAATTACTCTTTCACAATGGGCACAAATTTATGTCTGTGGAATCTGATGAATTTCCAGATGAGGGAATTAGTTACAAACATTCTCCTGTCGATTAGTATCAAGCCAATGGGTGAAGAAAATGTTTTAGCAAGACTTTGAAAGCTCCTTGCACATTGTTGTCCTACAAAGAAAGCCGTGGCTGTGATTTGCTTAGCCATTCTTTGCAAATGTAACAGAAACTTACCCGGCAGTCAAATCCAGATGTCTCCCAGAGCTGCAAGAAAATTCTATACAGACAAAGTTTGGGTCATCTAGAAATCTGCCAGGCTGGTGCAGTAAAACTCATGGGAAAAAATGTACAAAATGATGTTGATAAAAATAAGGCAAGACCGATATATGCTGATGCAGTGTATGGGCAATGCTGTTGCACAATATTACATTGTGGTTTTTATAATTCTGTATGTATTAAAATCAAAATGCTGATATTGATCCATACTTCTGTAGAACAGAAATAGGCTTTCTATATAGTTATTTCAGAGGAGAAACCACACAATATTTTTCCCTTGTCCACTCAAAGGCTAGGTTTGCAATTTTCAGTTTGGCAATGCTAGTTATTTGTTTACTGCATGTTGTGGCAGTGAAATGAAAATATATGATGTTTCTATGCCATCTGTATCCCTACATCCATATGCTAATTGACAAAATCTGTAACAGTATAAGATCCCAGTTGCTTTTCTCTGCATTGCTCTTAGCACCATACTGAAACACTTTGAGAAAATTCAGTTGCAAAGGTGCCAATTCTGCACGAAAAGGGAGACTTCTGCAGAGAACAACAAATTCTGTTCACGTAAGGGCTCTGATGTCTACCATCCACATACAGAAAAATTTTCATTCAATGGACACATTCAATTAAAACTTGTGGCTATTGTATTTATTTATTGTATGCATAAATGTGACTAATTACATTAATTATTGCAATGAATTCATATATTCATAATTAAACACACAATTCTATTTAGCATTTTAAAATGGAATACAAACATGCTTTTACAGACGTGTTTTTTTATGCCCCCATCTTTCTAAGCAAGTTCTTTTCTTTGTTATTCACAGGTACAGACGTATTCTCAATTTAGTGCAGGTTATAAATTACTCTGAATTGTTCAGTGTCTTTTAATGTTTCTGGAATTAATGCAATACAATGCTTATATTTAATAAAAAATAGAAGAAATAGAGGACTGTTAATCAAGGATTAAAATTTGAATCTATTTAAATTTGCTGAGACACCTGCCCTCCTGAGCTATTTCCAGGAAAAGATTACCAGTCCTTGCCCCAAACTACATATAATATGCTTTGGCATAGCCAAATTCTTTATTAGCAAATAATGCCAAAGGAATGTACATAATTTGCCTTTTATAAGAATAATGACACTTATGAAAGAAATAAGCCAAAGAAATCTATTTGGGATTTACACCTGTGTTTGCTCATGAATTCCTATTTGTTAGCAAACCTGTGACAGATGCCTTCAGCCTGTGACAGGTATTGCTCTCTGTCCAAAAGCACTTAACAGAACCTCTGTCAGACCAACAAAGCAAAGCAAAGCTCAGCTGGTTTTGCTGCATTGTTTCTGCCAAAGTCACTCTGCGAGCAAGACATTAACTTTCCAGCCATCTTTCAACACAGAATTGTCATTTCTTCCCTTGCATTGACATCATCACATGCTTTTACCTTTACAAGGAGCCTGCTCGGAAGTTCTGTTCTTTCTTTAGTTTTGCAGGATAGCAGGCAGCTTTCTGCAACAGAATGCAGAGGGAAAGAATCCAATGAGAATCCTGGGAATGAGCTTATGTGTCTGATTTCTTTAATTGGTTGTGTTACATTAGTTGCTAAACCCATAGTTATATTTCCCATGTGCAAGTACAAAAAATGCTGTTCAGATTTTCAGATTCTCTGATTCTATTAGTTTCAACTCTCATAATTAAATATATTGAAGATCTCTCTACCTAATGTATAGTTTCTTATTATTTATTGTTATGTTTATATATTATTTATTGGTTTATATTTTTAATAAGATTTATTATAATATATCTCATATTATCTAATTATCTGACAACAATTATTAGATTATCTAATTATCTGACACATGTGGGAAATATTTAGCCAAGTTTGTTACATTTGTCAAAAATTGACTGCTACAAAAATAACAACCATATAAGGGTTGTTTTATTTGGGACCAATTTACAGACATAAGCCCATATGAACATATCAGTCTCATATAACTCATGAGCAAATGACATGGTGTATGGTAAAGCAGCATGAACAAACAAAACAGCGACTGATGAGCAATTTTGCTTTAGAGTTTACACATCTATTTTAATTATTTGGCCTATTATCATTCAATATATGTGCTACATATACAAACCTGTTTGACAGTGACAAGCTGGAAATCAACCTGATTGGCAATATCTATGTGCTTGATTAAATTAGCGACTAGTAGGTGCAGACTGATACTGGCTAACACAAAGTAGCCTTTTTAGCAGTACTCCTAACTGCTGAGCTGGTCAGGAGGAGCGCTAGAGAGGTTTCATATGGATTTGGCCTGAAGATGAAAGGGTTTGCTTTTGTCTGTCAACTGAAAAACATAAAGAGAAATTAAATTCCCTGACTTCTTAAAAAATACTCCTGATGGTGGCAGATTACTTGATTTTACAAAGCCTATCTGAGCATCTCATGGTTTTCTTTTTAATTAGCAAGCTTAAGAAATTAAACAAGCCAGTCTTTATTACTTGCTGTTGTTCAAAATCCATTTAGACCTAAAAAATGTTCTTGAAAACATTCACCTAAATACACCTTCCTGACAACATTTATCTTTGCCAGTACTCACCAGCTCACCCTCAGGAATTTTCTCTTATGCTTCATCTTCAGGAACCTAGGTAGAGAAACCATTTATCAGTGCAAATATCTGGGCTGTGTGTTCTCACTGGCACTTAGCAGTGATTGGATATTGCAGACCTCAACTAGTCGTTTCTGAGCTAATATCATATCCTTAAAAGCCACAACTTCAAGGAGGAAAAAATATTTTCATGCCTATATTCTGCTTTCTTTGTGCAGTTATGCTCAGACGATTTTCACCACAACTGCTTTGTAGCTGGATACAGCAACGCGCCATGCCAGGAATTCAAACTGCACCACAATAATGAATCCTTCAGCAGTATCACAATACTTTTTTTAGGATTGATATCATGGGGAATTGCTCACTGCTCTTGAAGATAGCAGAGGTGTTTAGCAAGCTTGCTCAGCAGGAGACGGGCACAGCCTGGCAGAATAGCTTGCGTTGAACCACCAAGTGCCATTCGTGGCTGGGTGGTGCCCACACGCAGGGCCGGGAGGGGCATCAGAAGCACACACCTGGCTGAAGGGTTAATGGCAGAGACCAAACACAAGCTTGAGTGATGTGTAAAAGCACTCGAGAGTATAATTGATGAGGGTTGAAGAGAGACAGCTATTCTGTCAGGAGCTGTTATTTTCTGCCAGGTTCGATTTGAAAGTGAAGGAGGGCTCTCCACTCCCACTAGCAGACATCTACCATCTTCACTTGCATGCTTAATTCCATGAAATCAGGGCACAGAGCAACCTGCACTGGTATCAGATGCACAGTTATGTGGCTATACCATAAAAGGGAAAAAAAAAAACCAAAACATTGTCAAATTGCAAGCATTGAACAAGAACTTCTTTCAGCATAATTTTTTCATCACATCAAGGAAGATGTAAATCTCATTTTAGCATTGAGCCATTAAACTCCCTGTGTAAAGACAGAAGTAATTACTTCTTCTCACACTGTTTCAAGCAATGGGCATGTCCCAGTGGATAAAAAGGTAATTCCTGCCTGTGATAAATACTGAATCACAGTATTAAACACAAATCCTTGAAATTACAAGCATTTCAGAAATTCTAACTCTAGAATGCCGCTATGCTTACATTATCTCAGGCAGCAGAGCTGCCTGATAACAGCTGCTGAGGTAACATCATATGAACAAAGTAATTAAAATTTAAATACAGGTGCCAACTTTTCAATTGTGATTCACAGACAAACTTCTAGGATCACGAGAGTGAAAGTGTAAGACTAGGTCCTTAAGCAACCTCTACTTTACTAAACTTTATTTACTCAGGATTGCATTTAACAGTCATGGAAGACTGAAAATCAATGATGCAGAAAGCACTTGGTAATTTATTTTGTAAAAATCTTCTTAGCAGTTTTTGGAAGCCACAGCTGGATATCCAGCAGAAAATAAATGAAAGTTGCACTTTATGACATGACTGTGTAAAGTTAGGAAGGACTGATTTATAAAAAATAGGCTATAGTACCTTTAAAAATTTCTCTGTCACGTGTTGATTTAGACCTACATTTCTGAAATGCTTTTAAGCATAATATTCAATATTTCACTATGTAATGCATTGTTTCTTTCTTTTAAAAAGTAATTTATTTATCTATGATTTCTGCATTTATGTGCACTACACAGATGATAGAATTTGACACCCCTTTCCTGTACCAGATGTACTTGGTTCCAATAATTACTATTGCAGGCTAGGTACCTTTTTTACATTCATTTTGCTGTAGGATAAATGAAAATACAGAGTACGGTGGAAGATGGAATTTGGCCTGCTGCATCAAATATTTATTTACCAAATAGAATGCAGAAAGTATTAACACATAAGAAGAAGCTTTATTAGTGCATATCCAGTGCAAGAATTTAACATTTCAATGCGTAACTATTTCTCAAAATATTACTTGAAAACAAACTGCACCTACCTGCAGGTTTAAAGTAAGAAATTAAACCATTTGGGAAGTGAAACAAATGTTAAACCGACACTTCATTACTTTAATCTTTATTATAATTTTACTTAGGTGTCCACACAAAATTATTATCTGGAGTACATTATTGCTTGTGGCAGATGTATGATATCTGTATGTTTATGGCAACGTACTGCCATTGACATTAAATATAGCAGGGTCTGAGGAGGTTAATATATTCCTTCTTTCCTTCTGGAGGTCTGGGTTCAAATTTAGTTCAAGTCACAAGTGAAAATGAGTTTGGTGGTCTCGAAGCAAAACACATTTGTCCATATGCTACAAAACCACCGCCTAATTTGGCACATGTCTGCTCCATTGAATGTTTTTGCTCCGAAGAGCAGAGCTGAGTGAGCTGGAATGCTGCAGGTCAGCAGTGCGGTGTGCCGGCAGAAGGAGGTGGGAAAACATTAGCACTTGCCCTGCTCCACCAACAGATCTCGTAGGGGTGCCAGGCTGACGCATCCCGTGCATTGCACCATGAATCTGCACCCTATTAACGAGCAAGAAAATAAATCACCCTTTTATAGGTGAAATATGGAAGAGATTTTGCTTTTTGTAAGATTCTGCTTGCTTTCAGAAGATTTTGGAAATGTTTTGGCAGCTGTAATGCTCAGGTTTTTCAGAATATCTTTGAGAAGGTATTTCAAAAATGTAAAAAAAAAAAAAAAAAAAAAAGGTGAGGCTCTGACTGCAGTGTTTTCATTTGGAGCATTTCATTAATTTCAGTGAGCTCAGGATTTCATTGGAGTAATTTATTTTGCCACATTTTCCATACAGAGTCTATTACTCCAAACTGATACAAGATATAACAAGGAAAGAGGAAACTAATAATTTTTAACTTAAAAGTGTTTCAAGAAACAGCTGTAGAGTATGTATTAAAAATAACAATTATTGTAACAATATTAAGATATATACCTATTGAAAATACTTTTCCTTAAAAAGCCTAGTACACAACTTAAATACTGGGTAACTGGACAAGACTAAATATCTTTTCTTTCTTGTCACACACTAGTTACATCTGAAATATCAGATGATATCAGATGAAATTGCCAGAAAGTAATTATTTCCCCTGGAAAACAGGAATTTATTGGAATTATTAAAATAAACTATGTAAAGGTCATACAAAAGGAGAACACTGAATTCTTTTGAAATATTTCATTTTTGGGAAATTCTGCTTCTGAAGACAGATTGGGGCAAGGGAGGCATTTGTCTTCCCTGAATAACAAATACACATAAATTCTCCTGCAGCCTTCTGTGGTACATTTACAATATGTATAAGCAAGTGACGAAAAAAGACAAAATTCCTAAGGCTTTCTCTACCTTTCACCATTCTTCATTCTTTCTCCCCAATATCAGAGTGTCTCAAAACCGGAAAAATAAGCCAAGCAATTACAGGATATTTGATGATTTTTTTCAGTGACTAACACAACTGACATGAGGAGGGCTTATATAGCAGAATACTTTCCATTTCTCTCTGAGTTGACCAGCTACTCTCACCTGCCTCCTTCCCTCTTAAATATTTTCTTCTGCAAATATTTGGACATTTGAATTTAACTCCCCAAAAGCTTGCAAGAAAGTGAGGCTTTCAGCTGGAATGTGTTTGGGGAACTGCATCAGAAACTACTGTTTATTTATAGCAAGGGAAACATGATGCCTATTTTATTAATGTAAAACTAACTCTCACCTTGTCTAGACTGAAGAGATGTCAGCTACCTTTGCCTGCTTTATCACTGAACAAAACTGTGTCTACCTGTGTGCAGTTTATGGGCACTGGCTTTAGGGGAGAGTGAAAGAGCTGGATCTTACAGCTCATGCTTTAAACCCAAGTATAAACCAAGGAGAACAAGAAAACTTTTGGTATATTTCCTTATCCCAAAGACAATTGTGGAATTTTCTGTGGCAACAGAGGTTGCATTTTGGTAGTTTTGAGCATTTAGCATGGAAGCTTATATTTAAATATGCCAAAATAATGAGTTTATTGCTAACAATGTAAATAAAATGCAAGAACCAGAAAAAAAGCACTCAGTTAAGTAAAATATTCCAATCCTAATGTTTACATTAGTTCAACTCTCTCTGAAGGTATGTTGTAGTTGAGGAAGATGTAAAAGAAATAGTTAATACTAAACTGTTGCTACTAGCTTCAATCTTTAGGTCTTGGTAAACAATTTTATCTCAGATATTAACTGAAGATCATGCAAGGTTGTCTGCAAAATGTAAAGATACTTAAAAGTAATCTGGAGTATATAAAGGAATAAGAAAATCTCTGTCATTTCCCAGTGAGAGACTTGGATGCTGTCTAGTTCTACATGCTATAATTTTTGGGAAAATATTTTTTTGCAAATGATGGGAAGTCAGTAGTTACAGTTACTGCTTACTGTTGACATTAGGTGACTGTTCGTATGCCCAGAATACCACCTACCTCAGCTAAATGGTATCTTTATGAAATTAACAGAATGTGGTTACAACATGGCTATAAGAAAAAATATTAACATCAAATTTTGGATTATAATTGGAAAACTGACCTTTCGAAAATATGCTACCACTACAGTCCTGAACTGTACTGTAAAATGACAACTTTAAGATCTGGAAGAATGACTGTATTATGCAGTTTAGAAAACACAGCAAAATAAAAATAATTACATTCTTTACGCTTCACTAGAATTCTAAATTAAAAAAACCTTGAAGCTTTCTATGGCCTTCCTTCTGTGAAGTAATTTACATTATTTTTGGCCTTCCAATCTTTTGAAAGTATCTGTCAAGCACTCTAAAATACTTTTAGTAAACTAGATTTTTTCATCATTATATAAGAAATCTCGATAGGCAATTGTGACAGGTATTGTAAATAAAGTTTTTCCTAGAAACATCTCACAGCAATATTATTTCACAACATATATATGATTCTCTTTTTTTTGTGGATAAACAGCTATATTTGATTGAAAACCCTGAAATCAAAAATCCAAAAATGCATCACAGCTGAAAATTTTGAGAAACTTCTACAAGACTCACTTTGATATCTTGCTGTTTCTCTTGGCTACATTTCTCTTAAGGCTTCTGCCACTCTTTTACATTTTAATCAGCACGACATGCATTTTCAGTTGCTTTTGGTCCATTGCTGTCCTCTCCAGGTCAGTATTTATTAATGTATATTTCTGTATGTATATATAGCTTTATTAACCATTAGGCTAGTCTTATATCATGAAGCTGAATGGCATTTTTCCAATAAAAACTCAAAGATGCATAGAAAAAAGTAAACCTATCAGTATTTTTCTTTATGGACTAATAATAAATATTTAATACCTCAGGGTTTTTTCTGAGATATGAATGCTCAGTTATAGTTTTGTTTCTCACTGGATACATAAAAATCCCACTTCCACACAAAACTTTCAATCAATAATTTAATAAATAGACTCCTACATAGATAAGTACAACTATATTGAAACTGTAATTAATCTAGCTATGCTAAATTACCATGTAATGGAGAATGCAGGAGTCAAAGCACTTAGCCTAATATTTATTTCTAAGACAACATTCTGTTTATTCACAGTATAGAAAAAAATTTGAGAATTAGAAATATTGCATCTTCTCCAGTTTGTCAGTGACTGATGACTGAAAAATAAATCCCAGAGGACTGAGAGAATCACATGAAACAATAACATTGATAAAAAACAATTTAAAACATACCAACACCAATATGGAATACCTTAGTGGGTGACTATCCTCCAGGTTGTGTCAATGGAGCTGGCAAAACCCTTCCAAAACATAAGTTAGATACAAGGATTACCAAAGTCAAGCAAGAGGTTGTGCCAAAAATAACATTAAAAGCCTCCAGAATTCTGAGGGGAAAAAAAAAAATCATTCTTACTCAAATATTATTTTTCGTCTCAACACAACATCTCAAGATTAATCTTATTTAATTTAAAATTAAAAATAAAAAATTTTAAAATAATCAGATTGTGTTATTTTTCGAATTAAGCATTCTGGATTGGTTTGTTTCAGGTTTTTAGTTTTGTTTTTAATTTTGCTGAGAAAACAAAATTGGTTTAATTTTATGGCAACTCTATCTCTACCCAAAATTTTGGGCTTGGCTGGAGAAATTAAAAGAATAAAATATTCACACATTGTATTTTAGATACAGATGGTGTAAGCTAAAAGGTCTGAGTTAAGGCTCACTTGCATAATGATGAGTAAGAATCTTCTGGACAATCCTAGAGCATTTTTTTCACCTTCTTTTTGACAACCATGTAATAAAGCACGGAAATTAGTATTTCTTGATGCATGGCAACCATTCATGGCCAAAACCTCTAGGGTTTGCTATACATAATAAAGGTAATCCACTGAAAAAAATGATTTCTGGTGTCCTAGGAGGGAATGATACAATGACAAACCAGTCTATTTTTCACAATTGTATGTTAATCATTACTGCTCGATTCAGAATACGTCCATGATACGTCATCAATCCCATCCCCTCAGGGTTTTATCTTGCACTGCACTACAAAACAACCTCCACTCCAGTCACCTGCAGAACAAACTCCCTTCACTTCCCAGCTTAGCAGAGCAGCTATTTTTCTCTCTTTTCATTAAAATCTTTATGTCAGTAGCATGTATTAAATCAAGATCCATTACAAGCCCAACTTTCAAAAGAGCGTTTTTTTTTAAGCAGCTCATATTTTGTCAAGCCTAATTGCTTTAGTTCTAGGCAATATTAGTTGCAGAACAGCCAGTAATAACCTTTAGTCCTGGCAAATTTTGTCTCTACAAGAACTCAATCACATAAAATAAACAGCTATAAAAGGAGGCTTTTTAAAGCTTTATTCATAATGTGTAGCACATGCATGTGGCAATGTATATCAGATCACAACACAGAATGAAATATGAGATTTATCCATGATGTAAGTTATGCCAACATATAGTAAGTTGAGAGCATTAATTTGAATTTAGTTATATTAGAAAGGAGAGGGGAAAAAATGACATGCTGCTTTATTGATGCAGGTTTTCCCAATTTAATATTAAAAATCATTTCTTGATTCCTGAATGTACTTAGTAGTGGTACAATGTTTGATAATGCAACTAAGTGTAGAAAAGACATATCACGCTGTGGGCATCAGAGAATCAAGGTGGTCCATATGAAGGAAAGCACACTTAGGATTCATGAAAAAGAAAGATTTTACCTTTGCTATGGTAGGGTGGTAAAAAAGCTGTAAGGACAGAAAAATCATAAGAACAAGAATTTAGGATGGCCCCCAGGCCAGCACATGCCCACAGGCTGATGGAGCCCCAGCCTCAGACACATACCTGAGAGCATTCCTGAGATCCACAGGCAGTGGAAAAGCCATGTGTTGGCCATCCCCAGCTGGCTGTGTATCCCACAGTGCAGGCTGGATTATTCTCAAAAGCCCGTGTGTAATTTATGGGGTGTATTTACAAAACATCTTTAGCTTAAGCCACTGAATTTGTTAATCTCCAGAGATGAGGATACAGTCTTCAATATGGCAAATACACTGCAAGGATTTAACACCAATTTATTTAACACTTAATCTAGTATATTTTAAGCCAATCTATTAGAGGAATATGCCTCACAGACAGTTTTCAGCCTAACCGGTAGTCAATAAGAGAGACAGTCTTCTCAAACCTTCCACCAGCTCACTGTCCTCTCCTGAAAAATGGCACAGTAACAGAGGGCATATTTATTCCATTCTGTTATTTCGCTGCATTTTATTTTATTCAAATAATGAATTATATATAAAGAAGCGAACCAGAGTCGAGTAGTCTGAAACATCACAGTAGAGGAGGATATTATTTTGAGAACAGTAAGGTAAACATGAAGCAAGTCACCCTGTCTTTAAAACAGAGAAAAGGCTGATAATGAATTATTTTTTGTAGTTCCATATAGTATAAATTACCTAAGAGTAGTATATAAAAAAGAATCTGAAATGTGGTGGTAAAACTTGTTTTGTGACTTGTAAACTTCTCTAAATCAAAAATATACCATTAACTTTGCAAAGGCTAGATGCAGAGAGGTACCCAAAGTGAAAATCTACATCACAAGTCTGAATATGAAAACTCTGAGATTCTCAGGAAACAACCTTCTGTAGGACCATTACTTTCACCAATAAGTTTGCATAGTTCAAGCCAAGTTTTTCTAAAAGGTAATACAATCCTTTTTCAAAAGATCCATTGCCAAGTTCAATTATTTGTGAACATTGGAGAAGTTCATAGATACATTATGCATACAAATTCAATTTTAGAAGTTTTGGGAAGTCCAAATTCATTAGGGAAGGGTGGTCACAACTGAAAAGCAATTTGTGAATATGTCCAGCCCATTTATGAGTGTTTTGCAATTCTTGAAATGAAATGTTTTCTTTAGTAGTTACAAAAACTGACCAGTACTCTGTATCTTGTTTTTTCTATAAATACTGTACAATTATTTACATATAACACAAATAATAAATATGCAGATTATTTTCAAAATGAAATACAGATTTGCCCTTACCCTTAATGTACAATTTTTCTACTTGAAAAAATGTATAGTATCTAATTTTGTTCCTATCTTATGAAGATTTAGGAATTGGAGTTATGAAGAAACCACTTCTTAAACTTAACCTACAGCATGTTAAAATCTTAAAAGTAAGAATCTCTAGAAATATTTGCTGGGTAACCGAATTAATTTTATTTTCAAATGGTTAACATCAATATGTTTGGTTGAAACATTTTTCTTCTAAATCGGATCAAATCCCCAAAGCCTTCCAAATTAACCTTGAGCTGCTTCAGTAGACTTTCTCCTTGGTGCCTGAACCTGAATGCAAAACCAGGCAGGCACAAGTATCACCTACTTGCAGCATAGTCACGTGCAATTTGATAATTTAGTTATCTTTGGCACATTCAAAAATAGAAGTGCACAACTACCAAGGAAGATCACCAATACAAGACAAGTATCAGACAATTACAGACACCACTTTCTGAAGCACAAGTTAAATAAACATTTCTAAACAGCATGATAGGTTTTCATAAACTTCCCATCTCAAAAAAGAATTTTTGGACTCACTTTCAAGCTAATCATGGCCATGCTAGATGGATTCCCCATTATAGAGCCTCACTGCTGTCCCAGGAAGTCCATGTAGGTGAACCAGTTCATCCCTGGCTGCCATACTGTATATTCCATAGCTCTCCAATGAGACTATATTATGTTGAGTAACCCAGTAATCGCAATAGCTTGTTCATAAGAATATAATTGAAGAAAATGTAAAGACACAAACCAGCTATAGAACAGCACTTTAAAAATAATTTTTTATTCAAATAAACCTTTTTAACATACAGATGGTATTCATACAGAACAGTGATATAAAGTACAATGTTTAAAAAATAAGAAACAAGGTATTTTCTTTCTGGAAATCTTTCTGAAGGAATTACCATAGAGAGAGAGTTCATTAAATTTCATATTTCTATCAGGTACTTAATTTCCTTTTGTCAGCTGTTATTTTTATTTGTAATTATTTATGTTTTAGAAAGCCACACAAATTGACATTTAAAGATGTATATACAAATAACTATTAATATCATTCTGTTAAAAAAACAATATCCCCTTAAGATATAGATTTATATTACCTAATTATACTCATTTCCTGAAGAAGAATGTCAATAGATTTAGGATTAGTTTGCATACCAGGTAACAGGACTCAACAGAGTTCAAAGCTATTAAAAAAGAGGTAGCTTTATTTGTGTTATTTACATTGCATACTGGCTTGACCTGTAATTACAGAAAAGTTTTCTTTAGCAGAGGCCACAGCAAGTGGAAACCACACTGGCTTGTGCCAATAAAACTTCTGCCTGCTCCAGTTAATTACTAAATATGTTTCTCTGACACAATTTTATCTTTAAGACCAATTTTCTAATTATCAACTTGGCCTTTTTCTGATACATCACCTGCATTACTGTCCTAATATAAGCCCTAAATACCTAAGAGAGAAGGACATGTACAAGGGAGGTGAAAGTCGAAGTTTTAGAAGTTCTGACTTTCTCAAATCTGCATTACTGACTCCTTAGGTCCTTCTTCACAAAGCCCTATGCAGCCAGCTGGATATGATGTACTGAAGATGGAGCAGGTTATTGCAGAATCACTGTGGGTTTGATGTTTGGAGTATGATACTGGTATTGAGTTAGACATGACTGACAGAACTTTTCAAGTATATTTTACATTTCTCCATGAATGTTGAGGGTAATATCCCCACGTGTTAGAAAATTTAGTTTCATTCTCTCTAATGACATTGGTTAAATAATTCCAACCCTCTGGGCTACTTGTTGATTTACTATGCATTTTACAGAGTTATAGATGGCCTACAAGCATTTGCATATCTATTACAAAAAAATCCAGGAAAACTTGTCATAAAAACAAAGAGCGAGATTTTTCACGGTATAAATGGCTGTTGGTCATTCAGCTCCTAAAAGAAGCCAGAAAAACCTCCCCTTTGCATTAATTTTCATCTACACTTAAAAACAAACAAACAAACAAACAAGTAACCAACCAAAAAAAAAAAAAAAAACCCAAGCCCAACAAAACCCAAACCTTTAAAAATGGATGGGAAATATGAGACTAGATCAGCTAACAAAACACAGGCACACAAACATTTTCATAACTTAAACTGGTCTGGTTCCCCAGAGCTGTCAAGGACTGAGAACTCAACAGGATCAAGTACTTCACTACTAAATCCAACATCAACATGAAAGACTGCATCACAGGGTATTTATGTTCATGATTCACACGTGGTATTTTTGCTATATTCTAATATAATAAAGAATCTAAAATGTCACAATCCACACTTACAAGGCCACGAGATTAATTCCTCTCCATTCTTTCTCCTTACTACAGTCTCCACTGCTCAGACTTTACAGGTTTTCTCACCTTTTTTTAACTCAATACCTTCTTTACTGCACTACTGCATCTGAAAATCCGAAACACATTTTTCTACCCTGTCATGTGATTAGAAGTAAAAAAATCTCTATAAGAAAGGGACTGGATTTTGAGTGTTTCCTTTCTTAATTTTCACAACAGTGACTTTATTGCTGTTAAAAGTTTTGGTTATTAGCAGGAACATCAAAGATGTCACATTTAGAGGTATTACTCAGAATCTTACATCATGTATCATCATGTACCATAAACTCAAAAAACAATTGTCATTACTTCTATAGCAATGAGTACAAAGACAAAATCTTTAAACAGACTAATTTTAAAACCTGTTTTACACTAGAAAGCACATACGTATATAGCATTACAGAAGCCAATAGTTTAACAATTTCCTTTATCTACCACTGCAATCCCCATGATCTTGACTGTCACCTAATAACAAGACCCATACAGATCAGCTCCTCTGATTACTAAATGGGCAAAAATTAAGACACTCTTATCAAGAAAGTAACTAAATACAAAGGTTTTATTAAATACTATATTATTAAAAATCTAGTAATGTTCTATTCTATTCTATTCTATTCTATTCTATTCTATTCTATTCTATTCTATTCTATTCTATTCTATTCTATTCTATTCTATTCTATTCTATTCTATTCTATTCTATTCTATTCTATTCTATTCTATTCTATTCTAATTCTATTCTATTCTTACTAGTCATCGTGACAGTACCTGTAAAACAACAAATTATCACTGCCTGTATGTGTTGTGTGTAGTACTCAAATTTCTTTCATGCAGTTCCTCCTGAAAGAATAATCTTACAGGCTGTCTCTAAGCACTGGTCATGTATGGAACAAAACAGAGTAAAGCAAGCTGAAGAGTTATGCATTAGTATTGCCCAGTAACCTCCATTTTCAAACTAGAAAGGCCCTAATTATTTCAAGAATGAACCAAACCTCACTTAGCTCACACTGTGCCCTTGTTGACTTTGCTATTAAAAAGAAGTTTGCAAGTTAAGAATTAATAGAATTGGTAGACACTACCACTATATCAGTAGACCGTTAATAATGCTGGGAGCTCCTGATCCTACAAAGCTTCCTGTATTTCTGTTCACTCTCATCACTAGGCTTTCTATTAAGCCAATTACTCCAGTTACTTGGGCCTGGCTTATGAAGTGCACTGTAAAACCTGTCCCAAGTGCTTCAGCAAGCAGAGACAGCACTGCAAGTGACTGAGCACTGAGCCCTAGGATTGCAAGTTCTGTGATTATCACGAATAAAATCTATTCCAAGTTTTTCAGGTAGAAATACTCTTTTAAGCTGACGTTTATCTCTTTGGCAAATGTTTATGAATTCAGATAGATATGTCTTCAAATTTAGGCCTCTGCTGCCCAATTTTCAAAGCTGTATGTGCTCTGCACTTTCAGTAATAGGCTACTCACTAAATGGCCAGGTCCCCTCTGTGGACCCCGTACTTTCTGCAACACGCTGGAATAGCCAAGAACAATTAGGCCGAACTGATGCTTTAATGACTTTGCTAAAAACTGAAGCTCTGATAATGGAGAGGCACACTAGAGAAGAACAGTAAAGTTCAGAGCAAAAAGAGACCTAAAAGAAGAAACTGAGGAAGATGCAAATAGCTTGAGATAGACACAGAAAGCAGTAAAAATGTACCAGCAGACACTGAAGACATTCCAGTAGTGCAAAACTGGAATTCAAATCCAGGTTTGAATATTAAAAAGTCCCAGAATATAGAAGTGTTTGGATCTGGACACATATTGTAATTATGTTTTCTAATTTTCCAGTTTATAATGTATCAGAAAAGGGTCAGATATTTTGTACCACCACATAAAATACTGTGGATACAGTACAGCAAATTGTAGAAGTGCATATTTAAATCCTATTAACTGTGTACAGAATTTACAATAATATTAAAATTATTTGTTGCATTATAGATTAAATTAGACATGATTACTACAACCAAATCCTATGCTATTCTATTTCTAAAACTGAAATCTAATTCTGATTTAGTTTTCTAAAATCGACAAACTATTCATATGGACTAGTGCACCAGCCTTGCAAGTTCCAAATCTCAACCTGCAGGCACATGAACTAGGCTTAAAATGCACCTGGACACTACTATGGAAATACAGAAATAAATAGCAGAAGCAGTGGGAAAACCTACCCTGATGGAAGAAAAATGTTACATCCAGAAGGGAATGCAGCTAGCAGATACAATTGCAATAACTACAAGTGAAATGGTTCTGTAAGTAGGTATCATATGGAAAACAAATTAGCAGATCTTGAAAACATCTGGAATAGATATCAACATAAAGCTCAACAATGTGTTTGAAAAGCAAACAAGATTCCAGCAGAAATATCATGGAAATAAAAGACTGGAAGCAATACTTAAGTACTGCATCATGGAGGCCTCAGTTAATATAAAGGATTTGTTATATTTATTTCATTGTCATTATCAGTTTGCTATATATATTTTGTCTAATAAAGTGATACATGAAATCAGGTGACACAGTGGTACTGAAATATGAAAGACTAAGAAAAAGAAAGATCTTCATTAAACTAGTTTACTTTTACTATGTTTTGTCAGTATTTTGCCTGCAGTCTAAATCTGCACATGTAATTTTAGCAATAGTATAAATAGGGGGAAAAAACCCCAAACAAAAAAAACCCTTTACAGAATGAATTGTACTTCCTGGAAAGATACTCTGTTGAAATCTGAAAAACGGTCTATTTTTTAAGATAGACAATATTCAGAATACAGCATTGTTCTACAGCAAATGTTTTAAATATACAAGAGAATAGCCAGTTTGGGGTTAATTTAAATGTCTTTTTACATTGATTCATATTCATTATGCATAATACAACATATTTTCTTAGTGTATAAACATCCATATATTTCTGCAGTTGGAACATGTGGATTTTAGTACCAATTGCATTACCAGGTCACTATTTTAAATCTATTAACCATTTTGAAAAGCCAGAAAACCCCCTTACATCACCACCGCTTCCCAGACACTTTTCTCAGTAACTCCTTTACCTTTTCCTCCCTTGATTGCCCCAGTTGCTGAAGGGTCTGTTCCTTGTTCAGTTCCCCACTTCAATGGGACAGACTTTTTCCTCCTGTGAGTCTGAGGGATGTTAACTGGTCCTTCCCCACTCAGGACCCAACAAGGCCTATCACATATATACAGACAGACCTTCCTCATTTCCCTCTCTCCTTACTAGTCTTGTTTTGAAAGTGGTATTTATTTCATAGGCATGTTTAAAACCACAGAGAAGTTGCTTCTTACTGCCTCAACCATTCCACTACTTCAAATTATACTGGTTTTCTCCCTGATCATTGAAAAGTAACTTTATATGGTTATAAAGAACATGCTTATCTTGAGCAAGCCATCAGTCCCACTGCTGTCAAAGAACACAATGCTAAGCACGGACTGAGAGTTTTGCAGAATTGGGACCTTATAATAATGCCATAAAGACTCTCCACTTTTCCTCACTATGAAGAGCAGGGAGAGATCACAAAAAAAGGACTGTCCATCACAGCCACCCCCTCTTCCCCATGCAGATATTCTACCTGTATGCATCTTCCAGTAATGCTCCCTACTGTGCTATCTCAGTGATTCTGATCTTTATGAAAACTAACTTTACAATGAAACAAAGTAGGTTTAATTTTAGTTATCACAAATAATAGGAATAATTATTTTTTGTTTGGGAAACAGAAAATCTCAAGTGTATTTACATTTAGACTGCATGATCATCTTTTCTTTCCACCTTAATTTTTCTTGTGTATTACATCTAGGTGACGCAGAGCATTTCTTCCATAATCACTCTTTTTTCAAAAGTATGCAGGTTTAAAGTACAGTTCTACATTGAAAAACATAGACTAAAAGAAAAGCTAATATAAAAGAAGTGCTGCCTTATTAAACAGTTTGCCATCATTTTAAAATTCTGATCAGTATTACTCATTGGCAGCAACTGGCACATTCAGAATATTCTATTTCAACCAACATAGGTGTTAGCAAAACCTGGAGCTAGAAGATTAATTATCAGTGATGAAAAAGATTTCAGACTGACCATAATTTCAGTTGAGTTTGTAGACATGGCAATAAAAAAGTAAAATAACCAAAGTAATACTGTAGGTGGTTTAACTATCAATTTGTAAGAATTAATAAAAAATAATTAGCAGTTATGCTTAGACACATCTAGTATGCTGTAAAGTCATAAACACAGTATTATAGAAAGTTAAGTGTAATTATTATTTCTCTGTTGTACTCTACAAAGACTGATTTGTAGATGTTTTAGCAAAAGATCAATCATTAACTTTTATAAATAAGTCATAAATATTAATTTAATGTAGATGTTGACCATTTTTTTTTTTTCCTAAAACAAAGATTTTTCACTGGAAATAAACGGCAATGATCACAGTTTTCTGTATTAGTATTTTTACAGTAAAACTCAAAACTGTAAAGCAGTTAATATTCATAAAACACAAAGAAATTATGAAAAACAGATATGGGAGAGCAAAAAAGAAAGACCTCAAAACAACTTTAAATCTTCTTTCACTTTGTTGCCTTTTCAAATACCTGGGTTGTCTTTTGAGGTTTTTTGGTAATTTCTGCTCTACTAATGTTTGTGCTACTTAAAGTGACTTTCTATCCTTCAGCACTGAAGCTGCAATGTTGAACCTGTAGGACAGTGGTTTGGACCTAAACTCTATAAATTTCACAGTAATTTTGCACTGCCTCAGAGCTTTTTCAGTGTTTCATTTAACATGGCTTTGCATTTTCATCAATTGTTTTCTCCATCACGACTGAATTGGTCCCACAATTCAAAATTAATTACTTACTCTTTGGAGTATACCACAACCAATTATACTTTCTGGATCTGTGAGATAGTCTTGGTGTTTGTAATGGAGCGCATGACAAATTACCCATTTCCATGGATCCAGTGAACAAGCTACTGCAGCAGAGAAGTACTTTCAGGTGAAACAGATCTTTGTCCAAGCAGGAAGCAGGGCCATTTTCTATCTCCCTGTATTTTCCTAACACCAAATTAGACTCATAAAACTAAGATTAAGGCACCATGCTTAGTATGAAGAAATTCTTCAGTAGTTCAAAGCTAATGCTTTTTTAGCAATTGATATTTAAAAATTGGCTCCAAATAGTCATCATTCTTTGTTTAATCTACTGTTTACTTACCAGATTTTTTTCTGCAGGTACAATTGCATCTGGCACAAAAAGCATACTAATGTTCTTCAGCTAGGGAAAGCACATGCACTACAGTCTGCTCTAGCCACAAGGGGCTTAGTTTTCATTAAAGCTGTGTTTACACGACTAACTTTTGGGGAGTGCACAGACACAAAACAGAGGATGTACTAGACTAGGAGCTCATCGAAACAATGGCTGCATATAATCTTTGAATTGTTCATTGATAAAATATTAGTGTGTCAAATCTCTGAGCATCACAGTCTTTACCAAGAAATAGATATTTGAGAGAAAAGAATTACAGTGGAATTAGGATCAGTAAAAATTCAACCCACTAATTACACTTGGCCTCCTTGAGATGTAGGTGCAAGCAAACAGAGTCCAATTTCTCTACAGAAAATCTTTTACTTCTGTTCCTGCTTTATTTTGGTTTCATATGACAGACACTACTAATTCAGTGAAGCAGTGACCCCTAGACCCTGTTTCTTCTCCCCAGGGGAGCTCCAATCAGTCAGATTTTTCTCTGCCTTCCTTGCTACCAGTGTATTTCAACTGGTTTCCCTAATTTTTTTTCTGCTAATTCCCATTTCCTTTATAATCACAGGCTTTTATGTGACTTGCTGGCCAAGCAATTTTCAGGGGAGCTGTAATTGCCACAGGTCTTAAACATTAACCCTGCCAGGTGTCACTGCTGGGACTGCTTGTGCATTTGATTAATGACACCAGAGCAAAAAAAAATGTTTTTTAATTGACTGTCATGTTTTCCTTCTTGTTCAAGTGCTCCTGAAACAGTCAGATGATCTGGTACAAAGGTTTCTTGGGAAAAAACACCTGAGATGGCATGCTGAAATACAAGAAATACAAGCTAACTTAATGAAAAGTAGAAGGTCTCAGAAGCCTGAGATGTATTGACTGGTTCACATGTGCATAAATCTCAGGAAGTCTGAAGCATTTCCAGCTTTGTCACCTTGGATGGATGTTACAGCACTAGGAGCGGAGACACAACCAACGACTTTAAATATTGTCTCTCTCTTTCATAAATAAACACACACACAAAAATAAAGTAACTTTGATATTATTCATTCACAAGAACGGTGCTTTTATTTGGCTTGGGAAAGCCCCACAACCAGGCTCACCATCACAGGAGGGTAAGGAACTCTTATTTTCCAGCTTGCCATCAAGGGGTCAATTTACATGCTGGGAGTTCAGCACACACATGGCTGAGTTCTCAAGTTGCAGACAATTTTTTTTGAGCCAATAGATAGCAAGATCCATATACCTGTTGTTCCTTTTTAGCACTTTCAGGATCAGAAAATTCATTGCTTTGATGAACTGTTTGACATAAGGTGTTTCCCTCCTCAGAAAGCAGAAGCAGCTGGGGATCCACCAGTTATGAAAAAGTAGCTTTAAGAACTCTTCCAAAGCCATCAACTGTAAGCAAAATACAGTATTTAAACACACGCATCTCCACAAGATACTGCTTGAATCACATTACTTGAAAAAAGTTGTTAGAGTTGGATGCCAGTGAATGTATTAAGACAATCTCCAGGCAAACCCAGAAAAAGTTATTACTCAAACGAGAAAATTGTTTTAAATCTATTAATAGTTAGAATTCTGTAAAATATGTTTGCAGTTTCTTTTTCTTTGTCAGTTAAAAATATGAGAGATTTACATTAAATTTCACTATCCTAAGTGAAATAGGAATGGAGGAAAATAAGCATAGGTCATTGTCCCATGGCCTTGGAGCACACTCTTTTAGCAGCCTCACCTCTGTTAAGTCAGCTGAAGCCTGACCCAAGCTGTGGTGCTTCCATTAGGCACAGTACATTCAAGCCAACAAAAGCAGGCTCAAATTAGCTCACCTGTTTAAAAGTATAAACTGATTTAAATTGGTTGAAATGATGCTCAATAGGAAGTCTACTATTTCAGCACAGCAGATTTTGTATTTTAAGTGCTTTAATGACATGTTGCAATCCCACTGACTTCAAGAAGCACTGGGCCAACTCCTACTCCTGGCCTATCTTCAGTACTGAAAATTCATGTTTCTCATGGACTGTTATTGGTATATATATATATATATACCAGAGCTCAGTTTTGCTGCTAGGCTATAAACACTCTAGGATAATTCTATAACATATTTAAGGCACTCATTTAGTAGCGCTCATAAATACTTAATCCATTGTTAACTTCTAGCTTTTCAAGATGCAATTTCTTCAGAATACCTCTTATTGTAAAATCACCCTCCAGGAGACAGAAATCACTCTGGGTGTATGGGGGAAAAAAACAGTGGGGGTGGGGCTAGAATGGAAGCTGGAACTCTATTTCTTAACAATAGCAAACACTGGAAGTGATGGTTATAAGTGTTTGTTTGAGATACAGTTATTATATATTGCCTAAATATTTAAGTTAGCCAAATCTCTGATCAACTGAAACAAAACCTATACAGGCCAAGAAGCTAGAGCTAAACTGTTAGGGGGAACATGAAGCTGGCATTAGCACTGAAGCAGGAACAGAGGTGGTGTGAGGCACACAAACCCACAAAAAGTGATCTCATGTCTTTAAACTGTCCAAAGAATCATAATAATAAAGTTCTAGATGAGTGTTGAGGGGACACATGCCATTTCAATGAAAAAAGTAATAATTTTAAATGACATTTTGAAACATTCCATGGAAATGTATTTGAAATGCAATAAGGGGACTCTAAAAAAGAATATGTTTTTAATACATTACAGATTATATGTGATCATCAGTTTAAGACTTCCCCTCAAGAAGCAAGGTAATTCAAGTAGACATCTAGTCTGTCTATACAGTTTGTATTGCCATCCTTTCAAATGCAAACTCTGATGTTTCTTCATGACTGGAGAAACACAGAGGAGGTATGGTTTTAATTTTTCAAACTCCTTTGCAAATAAGCTTAAACATTTTACAGTTAAAAGGACAGAATTTACATTTGCTGTGTCTGGTCAGTTTTAAAATGGTATCTGTTATGAATCATGTTCTCTTTTAAAGTTCATTTAACTTGGCTTATGGTTTACTTTTAAATAAATGTTATGCATCATTTGGAGCTGCACTCCTAGCCACTATTAGTAATAATAAAGGCGTGCATGTTCCATCTGATGGCCCTTGTATAAACTTGGATTTCCATAGGAAAAAACAAACAGGATCCACACAGATGGTAATAAATACCACAGGCTTGTGCCATTATTGATGCCAGGAGTTTTAATCAAGGTACAGCCATTACAGATCTTTCTGCCACCTTAGTGGGATGTCTGTGTGGATGATACTAGGGAAAAAAAAATCCCATAAATCAGAAATGCAGTGGGATTTTTTGCTTTTAATTCTAATGAGCAAACATGCCTTTATGATGAGATGAAGTCATGGAATAACTTTAGTGGGACTTAAGGACTCTCAGTGCCTTCTGGTACTGAGCTCTTTTAGGCTAGTCTCAGTTTTGCAGCTCTTGTGCTCTTCACTCAGGTTACCTAAAAGGGTCCTGTAAGAGAAGCACATCCATAAAGAGAATAAATGCAAGATTAAAAAATCATTTGCTTTCAAGGTGAATTACGCTCCTTCAGTTAGCAGAGACAGCTCCACATGGCAGTGTCACCTCGCCACATCCATTTTTCTTTCTCTGAAGGCTATCCCAAATTGCAATCCTTTCCATCAGGTTGAATCACCTATTTATTTTTGAGGCCTCTACACCACTCTACTCAGACCATGGCATCATTACAGCCCCAAAATCTTCCCCACTGACCTTTTTTTAAAAAAATAAACAGCAATACAAAAGCCAGTGGACTTGCTGATCATGCCAAAGGAGCTGAAAAACCCATGACATTAGCACTTCCAGTGTTGCAATAAACACAAACTGAGCCTCTGCAAAAAGGTGAAAAGGTGATGTAGAAGACGAGGAACGGAGGTCCAGAACTCAGACTGTTCACACACCTTCATCTTATATTTCCAATTAATGTCTTTTTTCCCTCATCATTATGTATTTCAAAGGAAGAACAAAAGAAAAAAACACGTTTGTCCTTGTAACGATGCAAGCACTTGCCTTCCATTCAAGGTTATTCATTGACAGTTTTGACAAAAGAAAACAAAAATTTTCTTACAGTTACATCTTTCTCATAAATACAATAAAACATCCATACAAAAAGCTACCACATGAAATCTAAGCATGGAAGTAATGAATAACAAAAATCACTTTTTAGCACTGCAGATTATAACCTCAAAGAACAAGCTATGTTTTACTGATGCCCAATTTGATATGGTCTGCAGAGCAGTTCTTTCTGGCTATTATTATGTTCTTAGCCTCTCTTCTTCTATCTCCGTCACTGATGGATAAGAGACCTTTCCCTCACAGCAAAATACTAGAGTAATATTGCCTTGCACTCCCCAGCCTTTTCATGAGAAATTTTTCCACTCTTTAGATCTCTCTACATGCACATTTACTTGTTACTGAGTAACTGTTTAATCCAGTTGAATAAGTCCATCCTCTATATCCAAGAGTGCAGTAAAAAGTTCAGTTAGGCAGAGAAGCTGATGGTAAAAAAGGATCACCTAAAAAATCACCTTGCTGACATGGCGAGTAGCCATTAAATCCTGTGGTCTACTTCCCAAAGTAGATGGACTATGATGTCTCTTAAGACATCAGGTTCCTCCAAACCACTATGGATGAACCTACAATGAGCAACCAGGTCTTGGACCATGATGAAAAGACATGTCTCTATGGTCCCATGAGGAGCGTCAGTACAGTTTAAGAATCAGAAAAAAAGTATCCTAAGGTTTGTGACCTATTTGTTAAATTTTAGAGATGTACCACTGAACATCTCTGCAACAAAACTTGAATGCTAATCTACCACTACCAACCTAGTGAGCTTCTGGTAGCTGCTGAGAACTGAGATGGCCATTTGCTGAAGTGTTGTTGTTTGAGTTTCAAGCTGAGTTGCCTGCATTATCTTGCTAACAGTCCAGTGGTCTCTCAAGCCAAAAAACAGACATAATGAAGCTGTTCCAAGAAAAGTCCACTCAGTTATGGACCTCATTTTATCTTCTGCCCCCTCATTTAGTCACAGTTTCTCAGATGTATGGCACTGGTTGCAGCAGCTGGATAATGGCACTGGCTTGTATGAACCATCCAAGCTTGAGTTCAGCCACAAGCCCTATGGATCCCCCTCCTCAAACCCTCTGGTTTCTAGAAGTTGCACCAAGAAAAAGCTCAGGAGACACAGAACCCAACTCACCTATGGATATCTGTACAGATACTGAGTAGTTATCTGGAAAAAAAAAAAAAAAAAAAAAAAAAAAGAAAGCCAAAAACCCACTAGGGTTTTGTGTATGGAGGAGAGTAGGTTAAACCCAACCATGCAGATGTACTTATTTCAAGTGTTATCACTCAGCAGGTCTGTGCTCTGAAGCATAATCAACAAAAACCAAAAACAAACAAACAAACAAACAAACAAAAAACAAGCACAAACAACCAAACAAAAAATCCTCAAGTCCACAGATGGGTAGTGCCGAAGTGTGAAGTATTTCTCTTGTGCCACAATAGTGTTTAATAGCAGCACAAATGTTTACCTCAATATTGCCTTTAAAACCAAAGGTATTTATACATTCTGCAAAACAAACCAGAGAACAGGTGTTGTGGTTTAACCCCAGCTGGCAGCTCAGCCCCACACAGCTGCTCGCCCACTCCCCTTGGGCAGGATGGGGGAGAGAATTGGAAGGGTAGAAGTGAGAAAACTCATGGGTTGGGATAAAGACAGTTTAAGAGTGAAAGCAAAAGCCACGTGCACAAACAAAGCAAAACAAGGATTCATTCAGTACTTCCCATGGGCAGGAAGGTGCTCAGCCATCTCCAGGACAGCCGGGCTCCATCATGTGCAACAGTGACTTGGGAAGACAAATGCCATCACTCTGGGCATACCGCTCTTCCTCCTTCTTTCCCCAGCTTTATATTGCTGAGTATGACGTCATATGGTCTGGGATATCTCTTGCGTCAGTTGGGGTTGGCTATCCCAGCTGCGTCCCCTCCAAAATTCTTGTACACCCCCAGCCTACTCACTGGTGGGGTGAGAGGCAGAAAACCCCTTGGCTCTGTGTAAGCGCTGCTCAGTGATAATGAAAACATCCCTCTGTTATCAACACTGTTTTCAGCATAAATCCAAAACACAGCCTCATACAAGATACTATGAAGAAAACTAACTTTATCTCAGCCAAAGCCAGCACAACAGACAATGTAATTAGCTTCATTTACTGCGTATGGTGAGGAAGCTTGATAGGCCTGACTGAGAAATCTAGAGCTTTAATGGGAATTACCAGCAGTCACCTAATAGAAGTAGGTGAGTAATGGCTAACAAATAATCTATTCCATGCATTTAGGACTTCTTTCCATTTCAAAACTGTCTATGAACACATTATTTATTGTCAAATAACTTCTAAAGCAGTTTCTCAAAAGATTTCACGTTCAAAATATATTAGTCAGATGTGCATAATCCTTGGAATTATTTCTTGTACTGTGCTAAAACCAATAAGCTCAAAACTTTCGCAGAAACAAAAAGTTGAATTATTTTATTAAAATTTCCCATTTTCTTGAATGTTCACACCTTATTGGCTGGACTATTCTCAGAAAGCAGACAGAGTAGGCAGGGAATCCCACAACAAATTTCTATTGAGTAAGTAATTACACATTTCCCTCTGTCACTCTGGAGACAACTCCAGTTCACTGTTTTCCCCATCTAGAAATTGATTAACATGCTAAACAAAGCCTTTTCACCTCTGTTCCTGGAACCAATGTTGCTGGAGGAATTCCCATCAGTGTTGCGTCTGCACCAGCTGCCACCTCGGTGCTCAAGGACATGCCTCTTGTGCGAGCCAAAAGGTACGTCACTCTGAGGAACCTCAACTCTTCAACAAGAAAGAGTATTTACTTTGGAACAAAGGAGGATGAGCTCACCCAGAAACACGGCGATGCTGTCAGCAGTCATGGTGACTGTGTTCCCGTTCCTTATTCAGATGGAACAGGTCAGTGATTCTAGTATGAGCTTTGACATATGGGAAGAACTTTGGTACTAACTGAGTCTAACTGAGGACCATAAGCAGCTAACTCTAAGTAGCACCTTGGAGAAATAGAAAACAATAGTCAGATAAGGATCTTCTTGATATTGGTGCCTAAAACGTTGTCCCAACTGGACAAGTATAAACCAAATATATCTGTAGTCTGCTGCATGCTGAAAGTATAGCTGAGTTGAAAGGTATGGTATATATTTAACATTTCAAATATCAAAAGTAAAGATGTAAATGTTCCTTGCGTGCATCTGCCATACTGTATAGGCTTTGGATATGAAAATGGAGAATTAATACTTCAGTTCCTTATATATTTTAAGCACACACATTCTAAACTGCAGCTCTTGCCATTTCCAATTCCCTGTTTGTGACAATACATAAGTAGAAGTAAAAGATTATAATCAAATCAAAATACATATTGCAAACTTAAGAGATCAGAGATATCCATGCATAAACAAACTATTGAAATGTAGTGTGTACCACAGATGGGCTTCTGGGATTTGCAATCTGTTATCAAAAGCGGGATCAAATGCAGGACAATTCAGGCTCATGTCAAGGTCTGGCAGGATTCTCCCACCCACTGCAACACCAATCCACTTCATAGAGAGGATAACTCAGACCACGAGCTAGCAAGCAGGTGCTTTGATGATGAAGTGGTTAAGTTGTTCTTCATCTCCTATGTGTCCTTTGTTGTCAAAAGAAGAGCTGCCAGTGGCATTCAAACTGCATTCAGGAATTCAGTGAACACATGCAGTTTTGGATATGCAAGAAGTTTCTACCCTCTCAGTGCAAGGCTGTGTCACCAGACTCCCCTTTTGGTTAAAGAGCAGATTTGGGTTCCTCACTCTGTAGCACTTGGTTACGTCATTTAGCTCCACTTGGCCTTAGCCTTCCTTCTTATGAAATGGCATTAATGTTTCCGTATCACTCATGTTTATTAGAGCCTTCACAACTTGCAATGGTGGGCATCATGGAATGCCTATAATAACAAATAGCTTACGCAGCTGACTGCCTTACTGCAAACACAGATTAAGCATTTAATGGTATCTGAGGTGCATTCACCTCACTGAACTGGAATCTGAGTAAGTAAAAACTTTCCCATGTCAGTTTAAATCACATCGTTACCTACATTTACACATACATTAAGCAACAATGATGTTGAATTCCTAACAAGTCGTTACTGCAGCATTCAAGAAACAATAAGAGCGAATGGCTGAAAAGGAAGATTTTAATCAAATTATACACATCTGATAGCTAGTCTGTTTTCCAAAATAAAGGCTTAAAAGACCAAGTACACTTAATAGATCTTTACAAATTTTCTTTTTTTTCTAAAAGCTTTCAGGACTGACTTCACTAAAACTCAGTTCCTTGTGACTTGTGTCTGTATCAGTACAGAAGATTGAACTCATTATTACTGAGATAAAAACAGTGAATAAATTCATTGGGAATGCTTATGTTTCTCTATAATAAAGAACTTCCATCCACATTAAACATTTTTAAAGGAAATAAGCAGTTGCTTCAGAAACACTGGAGGTAATGTCTGCAAACAAGCTCTTTCCTGTCTGGGTTCTCTAGCCTTAAAATTCACAGCACATTCACATTGTAGCACTTCTTTTAGTTGGGGTGCTCAATACAATTTCTCTCTTCTCTTCTAACACTTGCTGAAGGGGAAAGGGGAATATGCATATAAGTTTTGCTTCATGTGAAACTAGGTAAATATAGAAATGCTGTGCCATGTGTGCTGTAGGCATGATGTCTTCTGTATGATACTATTCAGTGATAACTTTTTCATAATAAATTACACCAAATTGGTCTATTGTCAGTCTTGAGAATAGGATCAGCTTTTCTGCATCATTCCTGATAGATCACATCTAGCTTCCTGACAAATACCTTTAATGGTAGAGAATCCCAACCCATTCAAGCAATCCTTATGATTTCAACAACCACACCATTTAGGGAACACGAACTTTCCTCTCTGCAGCAACTTTAGACCACTGTAGCCCATCATGTCTATTACGAAAAAAAAAAAAATATTATTCTCTTTTTCCTTGCAGCAGCCTTCTAGATGTTTCATGTTACCGTTTTCCCTCAAGTATTTTCTTCTTTAAGCAACCCCTGCTCTCTATTTGCGCTTCAGATTTCTAGACTATTAATCATTTCCACTGATGTCCTTCGGACTCAACACTTTTATTGACGCTTGGTATCCAAAACAGGTCATGATATTCCAGCTAAGGTCTTTGCCTTTCAACAGACAAGTAGAGAGGAAAGATAGTATCACATGTCTCTCTGGCTGTAATTCTGCTGATACATTCTATTGCAATATTTGTATTTTCACAACAATGATACATTGCTAATTCACATTCAGTTCGAGTAAATCACAAGTTGCCTTTTGCAGACTATGCTGCTGATACATTCTATTGCAATATTTGCATTTTCATAACAATGAGACATTGATAATTCACATTCAGTTTGAGTAAACCACATGTTGTCTTTTGAAGACTATGGATGAACCCATGGATTGCCATGAGGAATCCAACAATTTTTTGTATATTCAGTAGAGACAAAATAAATAACCAAAATCCATGTGCTATTTGTCAAAATAATTTTGGGTTCTGAGATTGTCCTCCAGCATACTTGCAGATCTCCAGTGATTTTTTTCAAATCTCTTTTATTTCCAAACAAAATTGTGAAGAGTAAACCAACTTCACATGGCCCACATGTCCTCCCACTCCAACAGGAAATTAATAATAGCTACTCTCTGAAACTGCATTTACAAAAAGTTTGATCCCTTCCCAGAATATTTTCTATACTACTATCATTTAATGACTTATGAAGATAGCAGGTGAAATTATCTCAAAAGCATTACTAAAGTCAAGATACATGACATCAGCTGTAGGTTCAAAAAACATTTAGTTAAAATATCCATCTCTGCAATAAAGACACCAGTTAGGCAAGAACTGAAAACTACTCAACAGGGTTGAAGGCAAAGCTAAACTCAGGAACTGCATTGGGCTTGGGGTTTACTTCATCTAACTCAGACGTGAAGAGAAGTTTGTGTTCCCCAAATCTAGTCTATTCTTTTCCCCCAAAAATATATCATTTCATTTGCTAAAAGACACCATCACAGCTCCTCTCTGTTTGGTACCAGCCTAGGTTCCAGTACAAGATCCAGGACTCTTCAATCATTCCCACTTGGCTTGCATTTTCCCTTCTGACCAATAGAGACTGTGGGACTTTTATGACTCTGCAGCCGACTCCTAGGATCTCACACTGGAGTATAACAGAGTTACAACATTCCAAGCCATATTAAATCTAACTCGCAACACTGAGAACCAGTTAGTGTGTTACATTTCTTTCTCAGGTTCCAAAGACGCGTAAAAATACCCATTCAGCTCTCTTTTTCATGCAAAACATATCTCTTGTAAGAAACTAACATTGCTTTACACCTTTCCAAGATGTATACTAAACTTACTAATCATCAAACTGTTGCATAAAACAGAGACAGAGATTAATTTAGCAGTACTCTGATTAACATTTCAGCTGAAGTATGTATAAGGTAACGTACATCAGCATTGCAATGAGGAGAGAATTCTTCAAGGAGATCCAAGAGAGGAAAGTTCCATTTTCTTAAAAGGAAGTATTTATAAAACTGGATTATGAACCAAAAATGTATATTACTAGCTATCAAATAGGAAAGAGAAAAAAACACATTTTTCAGGTTTTCCTTCTCACACTGGCCAAAATAGTTTTTATTTCAAGTGTATTCACTTCTCAACTTGACAGTGAAGATTTAAGCAGTCCAGTAAAAACCTCCATAAAAAGTTTAAGTCTGGGGATTAATTCCTCATCTTGCAGAAGCTGGTTAGTGAAGATTTCTTGTGTGTACGAATAGGTAAAAATACAAAACATTTTCCTTAAAGTAACATTTTATTTTAGAACTGCCAGAAATTTAATATCTCTTTAGAGGAAAACTCCCTCAAAACTTCCACTTTTGGAAGAAGCAGAAACATCTTGCTACAAACATAACATATTTCTTCCTTATGCGTTTGTTGACATATATTACTTTAGAGTTCATTAGTGCAATGATGCTGTATTTCATGGTTGGCAAATCACATCTTTTGGCATCCAGTTCTTGGCAATCAGCAACAGTCATGAAAGAAAAATCATTGAGAAAAAAAAAAAAAAGTTGATCCCTCGGATTTCCCATCAAAAGTCATGCATCTTCATTTAGGCACTTTCAGAAATCTCTGTTTCAAAATACAGAGCCAAATAACATGTGGATGGTTCCTCATCTATGATAGGGCAAGTACAAACACTGGGCCAGGGTGTTAGAGTATCAGAGAGAAGGCACCATCTGTACTGTTTTGATACTCTTATCTCAACCAAGGCGTTTTCTCACTTTTTCTCTTCCCATTCTCTCCCGCATCACAGCATCAGGGAGCAAGCAAGCAGCTGTGTGGTATTGAGCTATCTACTGGGACAGTCCTGTTTGGCAACAACATGGGGCTTGAAGAGTTTGAGATAATGACAGATTTCACTGGAATGTGCTATATAATTAATTTTATAGCTGTTTAGGTATCAATTGGCAAGTTCCTGTGCTTGTCACGGGGCTTGTTTGTCTTATTGTATGTTAGAATCTAGTGCTCATTAGTGGCTGTTTTTTGCTTTCAATGCTTGCTGTGCTGCTGATCCTCTGACTCTGCTGCACCTGGGCTTATTCTGATAACCACAATGACAGTGCAACTGGGCTGGCAGGTGATCAGGTCATCTCTGCTGTTCCTGTGCTGCTGTATTGGGCAGGCTAGAACTCCAATGTGAACTCGAGTTGAAAGGACTGTGACCTGTGGACGCGTCCACGTGGGAGCAGGACACCCTGAAGCACTTGTGATTGTGGGCAAGTCCACAACAGAGCAGGTGCATCTTGAAGTGTCTGTGGCCAGCCATGAGTATGTCCATGCCACAGCAGGTATACATACCTCTGAAGGGATTGCAGTTCAAGGATAATGGGCTCCATGATGGAGAAGATACATTCAAAGCATCTGGGACTATGGATACACCTTGAAGCATCAGTGGCTGTGCATGAGGTCATGCTGGAACACCTCTAAGCATCTGTGGCCATAGCTAAATCCACAACACAAAAGGTGCACCCCTGAAGCAACTATGGCCATGGATGAGGCCATGTTGGAGCAAATTCACTTCTGAAGGGACTGTGGCTGTGGGTAAGGGCATGATGGCATAGGTACATCCCTGAAGGGATTGTGGCCTATGGATAAGGCTTCACCAGAGCACGTGCACCTCAAAATGACTGTGGCTATGGCTAAGTCTATGCTGCAGTAAGTATACCCCTAAAGAGACTGTGGCTCACAGATAAGGCCACAGTGGAGCAGTTACACTTCTAAGGGACAGCGGTCTGTGGATAAATCCCTGCTGGAGCAGGGATAAGGGGAGGAGTTCATTGCAATGTTAAGCCCTATGATCTGGCCTAAAGGGACCAAGGGTTGAGATTGTAATGGATATACCTTTAAATTGTTGTAACCTATGATTTACGTTGCATGTTATAGCAAGTAATATAGCAGAAACCACCTGAACCACTGGAGGCCAAACCTTGCAAGAAGCAGTGCAAGTGCAGCAGTGACCTGTCCTGAGCTTGCTTTGGTGCCCAGTAACTCCACACAATACACCACCTCTCCTGTCCTGAGTGACCACTATAACAGATGGAGCCCAAAGTCATGGACTAAATTTACGAAAGGGACATTCTATATCTGCCTGCCAATACGAAGTGGTGAATTTTTTTGCTTTGCCTTTGTGTGCAGCTTTTTTGCTTTACCTATTAAACTGTCTTTATCTCAACCCATGAGTTTTCTCACTTTTACCCTTCTGATTCTCTCCCTCATCCCACTGCTGGGGGAGTGAGCGAGCAGCTGTGTGGGGCTGAGATGCTGGCTGAGGCTAAACCACAAAAACTGTAAATAAATACTGCTGTATGAATACAAATACTGCAGCAATTTGACAATATAGTAGCATCAGCCTGCTCTAGCACATAGGCAAAAAGGAAGGATCTCAGGAATACTGTCAGAAAACTGATTTGTGTTTCATTCCCACCTGTTTTATATCAGTGCAATTCCAAAGTCTCCAATAAACTTACTCCTGTATTAAAATGTACATAAATATTTTCAATAATATTTAATTAGGAATTTTGTCCAGTATAAGAAAAATAGAAATCTGTCTGTCTTCCTTTTATAATCCTCCATGGTATATGAATGAATTGTAGTGAAATGCAAATCTCCAAAACAATGAATTATTGGTGTGCTTTGTGTATGATAGAAAACAAGATGCAATGAAAGTTTTGCAAAGCATTGCACAGAGACAAGCTTCTGCATTTATTCAGAGCCTCGGTGAAGAACCACACAGAAGAGAAATCTAACCACTTTCCTTGTAGTTATCCATGGGGCATGGTGCTACAACCATTGGAAAGATGCTAACAGGGAAAAAGAAGAGATATCCCAATATGGAAAAAAGATGAGAATATGACTAGCTGTTCTGCTAGATCCCAGAGACCATACAGAGACTTAGACTTGTGTCACAGTTTAAGCCCAGACGGCAACAGAGCACCATGCAGCCACTCACTCACTCCTTCCCCCTCAGGGATGGGGAGGAGAAAATACAACAAAAGGCTCCAGAATCAAGACAAAGACAGGGAAGGATGACTCACCAATTATGGTCATAGGCAAAAGACAGACTCAATTGTGGAAGAAGAAACATCATTTTAATTTGAAAACCACCAACACTAATGTACCAATCAAGCAGAGCAGGACATGAGAAGCATTATTACATCTCAAAAACACCTCTCCCAACCCCTCCCTTCTTCCTGGGCTCAGCTTTGCTCCCAATTTCTCTCCCTCCTCCCCCCCCGCAGTGCAGGGGGACAGGGGATGGAGGTTGTGGTCAGCTTATTACCTGTTATTTCTGCTGCTCCTTCATCCTCAGGGGGAGGGCTCCTCATACTTCCCCTGCTCCAGCATGGAAGCAGAAGTCCTCTATGAACTTCTCCCATGTGAGTCCTTCCCACAGGACTGTAGTTCTTCAAGAACTGCTCCAGTATGAATCCTTCCCATGAGCTGTAGCTCTTTCTGAACCACTCCAGCTTGGATCCCTTCTGTACATTGCAGTCCTCCCAGCAACAGACTGCTCCCGTGTGAGCTGCCGAGTCTCAGCCTTCTCCAGTCTCAGATGCCTGCTCAGGTGTGGGGTCCTCCATGGGCTGCAGGTGGGCATCTGCTCCACCAGTGACTTCCATGGGCTGCAGGGCACTGCCTGCCATCTCACCATAGGCTTCAGGGGCATCTCTGCTCTGGTGTACCTCCTCCCCCCAGCTATTTTTTCCACCGACCTTGGTGTCTGCAGAGGTATTTTCCTCACTCCTCCTTCTCCTCTCAGGTTCTGTTCTTAAATACATTATTGCAGAGGTATAGCCACCATGGCTAATTGGCTCAGCCCTGGCTCCTCTCATAGGAGCTGGCAAGCTAGCTTCAGGGTCAGTTAATCCAGTTTACAAAATAAAAATCATGTATCAACATGAGGAAAGTCCCACTTCATTACTTAGTCTGGTACTCAAAATTAATCAAACTATCCATGATTTGAACAGTTCCACAGCTCTAAATTTCACAAATGCAGCAGATAAAAAGAATAAAATTCCCTGAGCTTCAGCCACAGTTAAGACAGCATAAGAAGGCAACTCTTCACCCATGATCAGGCAGACAGGCTCTGAAGAAATTTCCATGACCTCTACTACAGCTTTTTCCTCTCCTGCCTTTTTTGTGTTACAAGCTATTGGAAACCACAATTACCTGCAGATTTCATTTTTGTTAGTCAGTCTACAACCTGCCACATCATGTGTCTATCCATAACACGGAACAACTGGGTTTCTGCTCGTGGAATGCTACGAGAATGGGAAGGAGGATCCTGACATTCTTCCACCCCTTCCAAACACTGTGTTATATCAATTAGACCCAAAGAATTGGGTAGCACCTCAAAAAAGCTGTAAACTCACTTCCAGGTGCACTAAGAATTGACTGTACAGCTGACCAAAACTTATTTCCACCCATATTTCCTTTTTTTTTTTTTTTTTTTTTTTTTATCATTAAGGTCTTCCCTAAGTAGACACTCTCAGTCCCAGATAGAGAAAAGATCTGGAAGAGTACAAGTGTTAGCAAAGCACATGTCAGTGTTATGTGGCTGGAACATCTTCAAGGTTCATTAAATGCCACTTCAGCTTAGATGACTGTAAATGATGCCTCAGAACTAAATTTTAATGTAAAGTCATTATCATAAGCATACTTTGATTTAGGAAGTGGTATCTTTGTAACAGCTACTCAAGTGTAGCTGAGCTCTAAACCATCAATCCCATGCACTGCTCTAAACCAACTGTGTCACCTGCAAGGAGAGAAGCATAAATACATTGCTGAACTGGGGCATAGGTTGCTTTTCCAGAACACCTCCTCAGCTTGAAAACACAAGGGAACAGAGGAAGCCAAGGCATATTTGTTCTTATATTTGTCTTGGTATACTCTCAGAACATGTAAAGCAGACCCAGACTGCAGACTGATAAGTGTCATGTGAAACACAGTCTGCTCACAAGCTAAATGATGTTTACCTAGTTGTTTTATTTAATAATGGAGCCATTATGAAATTTGAATTCCTACAAGTGCCAAATGTAAAAGAATTCCTTGTTTTGGTTGTCACTGAAATCTGCTGTTAATAAGATATATGGTTGCATATAAAACCCTTGGAATTATAGAAGAATCAAATGGCTTATTCATAATGGAAATTTTGAGACTTGTAGCATTAAATCTCAATGTAGCAGTTTATCTCAAAACAATGAAAAACCCTTAAAATAAGATTTGAGTAAATATTTATCTTGGGTTACATAGGGATAAAAAAAACTTGAGATTTTGCAATTTGCGATGCAAAAAAAAAAAATCAGGGAATGCTAAAAACCAAAGTATCCATCCAACCACTTAGAATATACACAAATGCATTTTCATTTATTTTAAATTTGCAGTTATTTTGAAATAGTGTTGCTCCATCCTGACTTGAGAACTGGACATTTTGCTAACACAAATCTCTCCATACTACACTGAAAGCACAAAGTCAGTGCAGAACACTGCAAACATTACAGATGATCAAAGTCACTGGGTGCTATATCAAAACACAATTTCATTGTTGATCATTATTTCGTTACATAGAAGTCACTGTAGTTTGATCCAAACTCACTGAACTCAAAGGAAGCTTTTTATTAATGACAAGGGTTCCTATTTATTAAAACAGAGGTTTTGGACAAGATTTCAACTAAAACACAGTTACCATGGTATTGTGTTCTGATCAGGAATTATCTATAAACTCTTGATGCAACATGGCCCCATAGCCCATTTTTACACAGGTCAAAAGGGAATTCATCAAGACATAAACATTTTGAAGTTTTAAATCTATGAGCCAAAATATTTTTATAATATGTCCAAGGCTTAGTATTGCTTCTAATTGAGTTCCAGGAAGAAAACCTAACTCCTTTAGATCCCACAGACACATATGAAAAATATATGCTTCTTCAGCATGACCATAAGATTAGTAATAAGCAAAATTAAACAATCTACAATCATTAGCCTGTAGTAGGACAATTTACTCATAGCTTGGCAGAACTTCCTTCCCATCATGCAAAAATCTGCATTTTAGTAGTCTCTACAAATGAACACCATGTGTTTCTATTATATAGCCTTTTCTGTTCATTGGATCCACCTTATAATGAACCTGCTGCTTCTGCTTAATTCAATATATGTCAATTTTCCACTGACTTCAACAGAAAATCCATTGTGCAGTGGTGAGATATCATTCCAGAGCTGAAGATACTATGGATTGCTGTGATATAAGATATAGTAAAATGAATAACTGGGTAAGAGGAACAGATCAATGAGAAAGCTCTGGTTCAGTCACAGAAATCTGGATAATCAGTAGTGATGGGAAGCTAATTCAGAGAAAAGAACATGGCAGTTAAATTAAATTTACTAAAATATGATGTTTTTAAAAATTGCTTGAATATGGCAGGACCTTTTCTAAATTTACAGAAGTGTCACAGTTAATTTGCTTGTGAAACTCATATTGGGTTTTTTTAGTCAGTACTCAGTATCATCTAACAAGCTTTAGTCCTTCTCTCTGCCTCTCATTTTTTAAGGACATGTGGATTTATTGCATTTGCAAGCAAAATCTGAATAGTTACCCCCCCCAAAATAAAGCCAAAAATAAGAGCTGGGAAGGAAACAAGCTGTGGATCATCAATGTTGCTTAGTTATCATTCCCCTCTACTTTATTTGATAGGAAGTGAAAGATGCTGTGCTGGAACACATGCTCACATGCACACAAAGGGTCTCCATCCTTCTTCCATGATGTGAAAGAATGCAGTCACGTTTGACGGTGCACCTCTGCCTCTCTGGCAACATGGACAGCATGCTCAGCTATTCCTGTTCCCAAGCAGGGCTATACGTCACACAAAGCCACCACACGGGGAGTCTTCCTGAGAAGACAGCATGCTCAGACAGCTAAGGATCAGTCAATGAAGACTGCAGAAACACTGAAGAAGAGCTGCAAAAGCATCTGCGGCTATGGAGGTGTTCCAAATTGAACGTCTGCACATTTATGTGCATACACGAATCTGTTCTATTTCTTTGACCTCTCAGCAACTCTCTTCCACATCAAAGTCCAGACAGGTACAGACTGGGAACATCAATTTCCACAATATTTCCATTTTACAAGTAAGAAATTTAAAAGGCTGGTTCAAATTAATTACCTTGAAACTCAACTTCTTCTACCTTCAGCAGCTTCGTTTAGAAATTAAGGGTAGTTGTGGCCAGATCTTCACCTGGTACCAAACCAGCACAGTTTGTTGACCTTCTGAAGCCTTCCATGGATTGGACACACAAAGCTGAGGCTGCCTTCTCACAATGTTTGTAATACATTGTCAGCTCATTCTTAAAGAAATCCCACCAGGTGTCTAGCTTCTGCAAGTCCTGAAGTCCAATATTAGCCAAAGTCTTGCTGATCAGATTTTTTTTTTTTTTTAATTCAGTATTTTAAAAGAGGAAAGACACTACATCTTGAATAAAAGTAAAATACTTTTTCCAGTCTTTTGCTGGCTTTGTTCAACTTCAAGGCAGGTGCTCAGTGTTTCCTTAGGATACTTTCTCAGCGCCATGTTTTTTTGGTTTGGGTTTTGGGTTTTTTTCAGTATTATTTCCTTTCTCTTTCGATGTGACAAATCCATATTTTTTAATTATTTATAAATGGAAATTTGGGGTTAAGAATGCAAACTGAAGTTCTACTTTAAAGACGCAGATCTTAGATCAAATATAGTATCAATTTATCATCAGATGTATTTCCTGTTTTTAGAAAATAACACAAAAATATCTATATTGCCAAATTATACAAAAATAGGAGCACAAAGGCCAAAGCAATCACATGTATATAGAGGGAGAGAGCAAAACCAAAGTATCCAAAGATGCTCCTGTCCAGTAGTCACCCTATTTCAGAAAGTTAGTCTTGTAGTACACAGAAGAATGTTTAAGGTAAATGATCTGATCAGAGATTTCACTAGGCACATTTTAGATGGGTATTCAGCCCACTAGATGCTACTGCAACCTGAGCTAGAGTCTCTTCATCCCCTGGAAAAGTTATTGTGTACAACTTGTGCTTACAGTTTACATGGAAGACTACGTTCAGATTTACAAACCAGTGAAGCAATAAACAACAGCAAGATGTTGTCAGAAAAAAGTAGATTACAGTAAAACTACAACAATCAAAAGTTTGTGATGAAATGATAAAATACCACAATATTTTTTTTTCACGAAAACCTAGTAGAAAAGACATTTTTCCTGACTCAGAAAACTAAGTATAATACAAATAAAGCAATCATAGACATACTCCTTAGATATCTGACAGCATAACACTTTTACTTAATTTTGTGCTTACAAACATATCAGCAAAAACCAGAGCACATGAAAATGCCTGGTTTTTATAAAGCTGGATTCTCTAATAGATACCTAATTAATATCTAACAGATATTGCACCATTTTAGAAAGAAGGGCTTTTGTACCTCTTTTCAAAAGAAATATCCAACAGTTTTCAGTAATTATATCAAAGGCTCATCCCCAAGTTTAAAAAAAAAAAATCAGGAGCAAGAGCAACACAGACTAAAGTAAGCATGTGTATATAGATGGAGAGAACAAACCCCAAAGGTCTGAATTTCTTAATTTCATAGCAGCACAGGCAACTGAGAATTTGTTTTTCTTGAAATTTTTCTTTTGCTTTCTGTAAAGCAACATTCTATTTGTTAACAAGATAAAATATTTTTCTACTATACTTTTCTGATTAATACCTTCACCCTCGTCTTCCCTCTTTCAGCACAATGTAATTTGTGTGCCATCACCTTACTCTCTTAAAAAGAACTGAAAAATTGCATACTTACCCATTATTTATTTTATAAAACTTACTGACCTTGTTTCATCTCCAGCTTCATCTATTTGCTGTGAAATGAGTCTGAAACAGTTTGTCCAAGCCTTTATTTCAGCCAGTGATGGAAAAACATTGTCTTAACACATCTTGGCTGCAGAAAAAAACAGAGGAAAGTACATTTATGAACTGCGAACTGTAGCAACCATCCCTGTGACCCACCTCTGGGTCTCTGTGGATAGCTTTATCATCTCCTGAACAGTGCAGCAGTCAGGAGACAAATATCAAGTCCTGATACAATTATCTTTTCCTCAATTCTGATGATTTAAAAATGAATGCCGGAACAAAAATAGCTTAATCTTTGTTCAAAGAAGTTAGATACAGAAGACATTCAAGCTCTTAGTTCAGCTGTTAGTTAGTCAGTAATGTTACTAATGTACCACTGAAACTTTTGATAAAGAATAAAAGGGCAGACAGAAAGTAAGTTCATTGACAAGTTTTAAATAACAAGATATTGTTACTGTGTCACCATCTCTCCACTTCAAAAATCTGAGTTGTATTCCAAAAAAAAAAAAATCAAAATGTTAGGAAGTGTAATCAAATTGTGTTAGAACTGGTCAAAAATTACATAAAACTGCATACTATTCTACATGTCATGCAAAGTCAATTAAACCAAGATTACATGAAATTCAAATCACTGCAACCTTTTTCCTATGCAGTACTAGATGTAGGTTTCATTTATCATCAGGGAAAGAAAAACAATACAATACAGAGAAATATTGAAGGGTTAAGCAGGACTCATTTTTGCATTAAAAATGCACTACATTCCCATTTTCTGTCTTCCCTTTAGCCTTTAGTATTCCTCTTATTTTAAACATGTTACTCAGTAATCACATGTTGATGGAAGTCATCTACTGTAGTTCTGTTCAAAACCATGAGCCAGATATTTTTGTAAGACATCAATTTACTACTGACTTCAGGGAATATAGGTGAACTTGGCATCAACAGAAAGTAAGGGTTCCTTAGGCACTATGATCTTAATGTAAGCATACATGAATGCACAGGCACACAAAAACTGTCAAAAGAGTGGTTACTTCATGACAGCCTCCTAACATACCATTTAGGCACCTAATTAAGACTCTATTTACAAAACAACTCAGTGGCCAACAGTGTCTAAGTCATCTGAAGTTCAACTTTAGTCTCCTATTTTTAATATGAATTCAGCCACACACTATCTGATTGTGCTGATAAGTACAAAAAAATTTGTAATGAGAGGGCTGCAAGGATGCAATAATTAATCAGAAGGCCTATGCAAGGCACAATGTGCTCCTGTGAAGTCACTGGAGCAGCCTGGAGGCAGAACATTGGCCAAGGAAACACTGAACTCCAGAGCTTGCCTAACTCAAATACTGTACATAGGTAAGTACAGAAAAAAAAACAACCCAAGGAAATATGTATCTGAAAGTCATCTCACAACTCTTAGAATTTATTTCAGATCTCCTTCCTAACAGGGATGTGAATACATTTTGGTTTTAAAAATTCCTCTCTTGATAGCATATAATTTTTCCCTTAAAAGATACAAACAAAACCCAAAGCAAACAAAACCCCACAAGGTACCACTTAACGTCACGTGACAAGAAGAGTCTTAAGACCACATGGCCTATTTCCTCCCTGTCCGGAATTTGTGGGCACTGTCTGTCCTGCTCAATTTTACTGAGCATTACACAATTCTAAACACTGGGTTTTGGATCACTTAATGGATTAAAATCTGTCAGCCTTTAGCCAGGGGAAAAAAAAAAAAAATGGAAAAAAGAGCCAGGTGACACATTAGAAGCAGTATATTGTTGCTAAGTACATACAGCAGGTTCACCTTGACAGTCTGTCACAACATAATGGAATGTTCTGTCACAGATGAATCACCTAACACCCTTCTTACAAAGAGGAAACACTGAATTCGAAGTAACACAACAAGCCATGATTTGCCTCAATCCTTCAAAACATGCTAAGGTGGAATGCAGAAGAGAAAGACAAGGAGGAAGAGATAAAAGTTTAAGGCAACAATGCAGTGCTTCAAGACAGCACGTGTTTTACTCTACTGTGCTTGATGGACATGGCATGACTAAATGGCTAAATATGAGGTTAATTGAAAACAAACAGCTCATTTTTTAGAAGTGTATTATTGACCAAAAATATTATTTTCTCAGGAGCTTGTTAAATGAACATTATTGACATGAATGAGCATTACTAGCGTGTCAATCACTTTCAGGTTATTTTTATAACCTTGTGCATGTTGTTTTATTGCAACATATACAGATAGAAAAGGAGATACACACAGTAAAGACGACTGGAATTCATAATCTCTACCAACAGTATCTGTTTTGCAGTGTCTGGAGCCATGAGGAGTCTATAGGAGGGCCTTTTCCACTGGAGTAAACATGGGAATTGGATAATCATCTCTTAGCACTGTTGGTTTTCTCCCCTGACCTTCTGTAGCCAGGACTGTTCATCCCCCAAGACCAAGGACAGTCTCTCAAGACATGTTCATTTCCACAGCTAGATGGCCCAATATTAAATTTAAACAGAGCATACAAATCAAAGTGATTGTATGTTACATAGAAGCACATAGAAGGAGTGAAAGGGTTTGCTAAGCCAACTCCATAAGTACACAAGAATTGGTATTTAGGCTCATTGTAGTAGGAATAATTATGTTTAAAAGTTTATCGTTCAATCTAGTTTTTTGAAAAACATCAGTCCTGATTCACAACCTATCCACAGAGCTCCAACAACAAAAATACTAGCAGTTTCAAAGCAAGTTTCTTCATCTAACTGCCACAGAGGTAACATGTTGAAGAACTTTTTGGCTATTCTGTTAGTCACCAAGAGATAAAGGGGCTGACCGCTTCCAGGAACAATGCTGAAACAATGTGGTATTAAAGAAATCTCATTAACGACCACAGGTAGTTCCACTACCTACCCAGGTCAAATACAGTGCAGATACTTACCACAAAATAGCCTGGTTTTTGTGTTCAGTACAAATTAATGTTGATAATGGTGATGCTGTACAAAGCATATATTTTCATTATTTTGTTATCTGGAAGACAAAAAGGTAGCAAATGTCTGCATCACAGGACAAACCCTGGCTCAGTTTCCAGGGCTGCCTGAAACTTTTTCCTGTGCAAAAGACATTAGCAGAGTTGTTCTATTTCATTTTTACTGAAGGAAATTAACTGTATTTTGTGTTCTTTACTTGGGGCAGTCAAGGGGCAGTTGGCAAATTCAAAGTCCTGTGGAAAGCTAAAACATTTATCTTAAGCCAACCAAAGAGTTTTTTGTAAAGTGACACCCATCCATTATAATGCCCACTGGGCATTCGCTGGCTCCAGCAAAAGAGGAGAGATACAAGCAACATGACTGTTTTCAATTTCACCATTTCTTTTTTTCTGTCTGTCATGAAAAGGAATAAACCACAGCAAGCTGACAGTTCATTGAAACTCAGCATCACGTGGGATAGTAAATAAAGAAATAAGATTAATTATTTCCTTTTATGAAAACATCTAACCAAGAGATTTTGTCAAGCCACCACCATGGTCGCAAGGCTCTTGTTTCTTTTTGGCTGTGGATGAAGTGCAACTATGCCGTGCAGCTCCAGTATTTACTTGTGTCATGGATTAAAACTTAAACATTCCTTTTATTTTAACTCTTTCTCATAGCTTGGTACAAACAAGGTTAGATCTGTGCTTGAAAACAAAACTGAAGGTAAAATGATAAGAGGCTCCTGAAAAAAAAAAATATGAAGTAGCATTCTACAAGAAAAAAACAGTAATAGAATTGTTACTCAAAACCTTTACTTCAACAGGTTTATATCAGTAAGTCCCCATAAAACTTCTCAACTGAATTGGCTGGGTTAGTCAAAATAGACCTGTAATCCAATTAACTTTCTTATTTGTATTTTCAGAAAAATTAAGGAACTTTCTACATATTCCTAGGTCAATAGACTGCTGGAGGCTGCTTCCATCATAAAACCCTGTACGTCTCATGCTATAACCATGTCTGAACTACAGGGTTTAGTGACTATTCTTAAACAAAATGGGAAAAAGCCTATACTATTTAAAATTTAGCGAGAAAATGGAAGCCAGCTGCAAGCTGTACTTCAAATGTAATTTTACTGAAACAAAATTTAAAAACTAGTTTCTTAAGTTATTCCATGGCTTGTAACATCACTGTACAAGATGACTGTGTTGTGTCAGTTCAACAGTTACTACAACAGTTCGTTGTTACTACAACTATCAGTTCAACAGTTACTACAGAGATGAGCAGAAGACTGAAAAAAAAATAAAAAAGAAAAAGAAAATATGAACATTATATTTTCTTGCATTCATTTTAGAAAAAAAATAACATTCAGTCAGAATTAAAAAGTGTTCCCAAGATTATGGAGCGAACTCAGATCTAGATTTAGATTTTCAGTGTACATAGGTTAATGGAAAGATGTAGGTCCTCTCCTGCACCTGACATGGCTTTATGAAGTGGGTCCTAACCATTGTAAAGGTGAAGAATGCTCCTTCTTTTTGCCAGCTGAGGGCAACAAAACCTACAGCCTATTCAGTGCAAGTCTCTCTCAATCACACTCTATTCTGTAATTAAACAGAAGGAGCAGGACAGATCAGCACAACAAATAAAAGAAAACCTTCACCCTGCTGTGGTCCCTCAGTTAGCCAAGAGGAAAAACCATCTTCTGCACAGAGTCACTGTCCCATAGTCAGCCATTACCTTTTAGGAGAGGGATCCTTGGGCAACTTCTAGTCCTTCTTGCTCTGTCGATACTATAAATCAACTACACCTTCAGCAGATTAGGAACTGCTGTCTATCATTTCCTTACAATGTGGAACGATCTTTGCTCCCTAGAACACCTAGACCAGTACCCTACACAAATGCTCCACAACGGTACTGCACAGAACAGTTGCAATGGTTGCTCACATCAACCCAGTTTTGCATGAGACTGCCTTAAGCTTTTTGCATGAATCCTATTTAATCGTGAACACTGCCATCCTATCCAATTTTGTCAAATTTAATTTGCACAGACGGGCATGTTGCATAAGAGCAGATGGCTTTCCAGTGAAATGACAAATATCTTACACAGCACAAGAATAAGCAAATTTATAAAAGTCAGAAACTCTATTTTCAGAAAGCAGAAGCAAACTAAGTACAGGGTAGCAGCCTTGAACCACAACTTGAAATCCAAAACCCCAGAGGTTACTCTTTGGAGTGTGTAGAATTCAGTCTACTATATTGTTCTGAAAACTATGGCATGGTTACTTACCTACTGCCGCATTCAGAGGCTCTAGAATGATTAGGATTAACCTCTGGCTGGAATAAGATAAAACTGTTATTGATCATACAGCCTATACATGTCCAATATGAATGAAAACATTAAAAGGCGACTAAGGTAACCTGATGCAAAACAGAGCACTGGACAGTCACATCTGAGGACATGCCAAGGGAAATAGTGAGACTGAAAAATAAAATCTCTCATGACTTTCACTGAAAATACACTGGTGATTTTATATGAGAAGGACAATATTTCCAGCTTCATTCTTTGCAGCTCTGCTTCTGTATCTAAGATCATAAAATACTGTACATTGATAAAAACTGTCCTGTCATCACAAACATTTGCTGGTTATGGAGGAATTAAAGACCACAACCCACTATGGCTCAAGATTTTTTGCCATCACCAACATCACTATAAAGTTGCATCCCCCTCACGCTGTTAAGCCCTCATACCAGCTTTCTCTGAGCTTTTCTCCCCAGCCATGAGTTTCTGCACCTTCCTTTGTGTGAACTAAACCTCCCACATCTGTCCTGGGAGCCACATCAGAGACCCAACATTAGCATCCATGCAAGGGAACTTGTGTCTAAAGGGAACAAAAGAATAGGAAAAGCTCTTTTACTTATTTCAGACTGCAATTCCACAATTCCTTTCTATGAAGAAACCACAGGGCTGAGACAGGCCACATTTTGGAAAAGTGGAGTCATAGGAACCCCTCTTTGTAACAGCAAAGAGTTTCAAGCAAGAAGGATTCTACTACTTGCAAGACTGTAGATAGTTCAGAAAAGCCTTGACAACCTTTTCCCAGTATTTTTAAAGAACATAACTGACTTCATATGCATGTGATTCAATTTACAAAATTACACATGGGATCACTTTTTTCACTATCCAAACCTTTTTTTGGTTTTCAAACAACTGGTCTAGGTTCTGTGGAGTTCTTGGAAGCATGTCCATCCTTACCACTGGACATGAAGATACTCATGTGTTTTCAAACATCTGGATGTCTTGACGAGAAGCACTAGATGAGAATTCGCTTCCCAGTTTACAGTTTCTTACAGATGTCTGATGCAGACCTGAGAAAGTTCTCTACGCTATTTATTTGCATAAATTTCACATCCAGAAAAAGGAATAGGAATAGGACTACATCTCTGGATTGTTGTGAAGATAAATGCATTGAAGAATGTGAACTATCTAAATATTACATGAATGAGAATCACAAAAATACCAGTGATAGGTAAGCATAAAGGCACGAAACAAAAAGAGATGTCTAGGACACATTTTGACTGACAGATCTCAAAATCTAACCAGTTTCCAGAATATAAGAAGCTCCCCTTGCTCTTCAGAAGAAAGTCTTTAGCCCTCCACAATTCAGTGTTTCTTTACATCACTGTAAGAACTATCAATACAAATGCCACCGAGAGTAGGTGGCTGACACCACATCATCCAGCACCACTTTTTTCCTCCTCTCACAGAGACCCACAGAAATCCGAAGCAGTTCTGGCAATATTGACTTTCACTGATCAGATTAAAATCTTTTAACTATATGATAAATTAAGCTTTAACTGTTTTTACTGATTCTTGCTGAAGGTTTTGTGAATGTACTGAATTCAGATGTTCTTAATGTAAGCATAACTCCTTAAAGGTGGAGCAGAAAGCTTCTAACAAACGCAAACATCCTACTTCAAACAAGCAAACAAACAAACAACAAAATATTGATAAATTTTCAAAGTTTCTGAGATTGATAGTAAAACTGGATTTCTGCATGAAAGAGCTAATAGAAGAAAGGGGAAAAGTATCTCATTCCATTTAAGAGAAAAATGCCTTTGAAATAGCATTTGTAATGCCCATCAGTGTATGTACATATATAAAAAGGGCAGAAATTATATATCTATGCATGTATTTTCCTGCTGGGTTTATACAATTGCTGTAACTGAGTGAATGAAATTAATTTGAGAATGAAAACTCTGACTTATTTAAAAAATAATAATAATAATAAACTGAAGCTCATACTTCTGCAGCCATTTCTAAGGTATCACTTTTTCATCATAAGCTTTTCAGCAGCTGTGACTCATAAACCATAAGCATTCAGTACCAAGAAATTGTAAATGACACATGGTTTATGATGTGTTTGTATCTCTATATAAAAACTTTCTTTCTTTACATATAGGTTCAATGTGTTGGACACAGCAAGCGTGATTCTTATATAAAAGGAAATCAGCCATGCAACTAAGACACCTGGCAGGTTCCCTTTAGTGTACTAATCAATTTTTTTAATACTGAATTTGAATGACACAGGACTGCCTGCATTGTCTCAAGGACACAGACTTTGATTTAAATAATATACAGTTGTTTTTTTTCTTAGAGTGAGCCATGACATTCCAAGCTTGTGTTATGTGTCTGATCACATTACATTAAAAAACTGTTTCCATATTGGAATCTTTCTAGGCTAAAGCGTATATATCCTCTGTCAACAGGATTCCACATTTCCCAAAAAGTAAAAAACAGAACAAACCAGTTTTAACAGCTTACATCAGAGTTCCTTGGATAACTTCAGATTATTATTTCCTGTTGTCACTGCATGATGGGAGTAAATACATAGTGTTTTACAGACTAGACAGTGATTTTCTGTTTTTTTTAAAAAAAACAAAAGCTTAAGCACACCTCAAGAAGAAGGTGTAGAAATATCATTGTATGCAATGCACATAATCCTGAATACATATGTTAAGTAACCCTCAACAGTATAAAAGAACACCCCCTCCAGGAGCATAAAATCTGTATGACACTACATCCAAAGGTAACCAAAATGACAACAGTGTAAAGGATCAGACACACACAGTTCCATTCACCACATCTTAAAGATTAAATACCAGTTAGGTTCTGGTTCAATTCAGCTCTGGTTGTTTTTTTTCTGTTGTGTTTTCTCTCATTGCGACAAATTCCCCACTACCATTCACAGTTTCTGAAGAAGTTCAACATTTTTAAATTCTTTTCCCAAGCAATATGAGGCTGTTAGTTTGGCCCATCTACAGGGATCACTTCACTGTAATATAAATAAGCACTAAAAGTAATGTGGGAGTTAATTTTTTTAAAAAAAATAAGAGTTTATGTATTGAATAATTTACTGTAGTTGAAGCATGGACAGGGAAATGATGCATCACATATCATATGAAATTTAAAATTGGATTATTTTGGGTACATAAATGTTGGCCTAAACCACCTGTAATACAAGTGCCTTTGAAAGTGCTCGGATTCCAACAGGCTACATGTTATTTGCAATAGAAAAATCTAAAATTTATTTTATGTAATTTGTTATACACTGTAACATTTTTCTAAAATGGCAGGAAATTTTTTAAAATTACAACAAAACAATTTGCTTCTGACAGGTCTTGATTGTTTTCTGAGTTAAAATAGGATAGTCCTTTTTTCCCATTTGAAGTGCAAATCCAGCCAAAAAAGGAGAAATGACTAACTATACTCATGAAATGAAGACTTGGCCATCCATTCAACAATCAAGTGCACACTTAGATAAACTGAAATTTCCACTCAATCCATAGGTTTTACTTAATATAAAAACTTTCATTTATAGTATCCATAGGAACCAATTAAGGCATATACATGGTTTTTATGCTGCTCTCTAGGAGTTGTTGCTCTAACAACAGAAACACTTCACCAACACTACCTAAAGTCCTGAGAATAAAGCCTGAAGGAGTAAATTCTTGACTTCATCCTTCTCATATAGAAGCCAGAAAGACAGATAATTTTATTTTCCCTTTTTCTAGGTTTTTTGAAAGGAAAATCATCATTTCATTATAGAACAACATTTTAAAGAAGCACAAAAATCCCCACACCAAGAGGGGGGAAAATGTCATTTAGAATACTAAAAAACTCTGTACGGTCATCCAGAAACATACTGAAAAAAATTGCTCGCTTTGATTTCTGACAGAGTCCAGTTAATGAATTGGTAGAACCAAAAATCCCAGTGAATGTAGTGGAAGTAGACAACATATGGACAACATAAAACAGCTAAAGATGTCTACTGGATGCAGAGAAAACTTGGAACTTCTTACCACTCAGATGTGCTTAACTAGTAGGAACTTACACAGCATAGATAAATAAAACCTCATAGAGAAAAATTCTACTGAGAGAGATAAAGATTCACTGCAAAAGGCTACTGCAAGTAATAAAATAAAATAAAAAAATAATAAAATAAAATAAAATAAAATAAAATAAAATAATACAATAAAATAAAATAATAAAATAAAATAAAATAAAATAAAAATAAAATAAAATAAAATAAAATAAAATAAAATAAAATAAAATAAAATAAAATAAAATAAAATAAAATAAAATAAAATAAAATAAAATAAAATAAAATAACATAAAATAAAATAAAATAAAATAACATAAAATAAAATAAAATAAACCAAAGAATACTATGACTTAAGATGTCAAGAAGCATAGGAAGGCAAGAGGAATTTCCCAAGGGGAGCATGAGCTTGCAAATGTTATTAAGTAAAAGGACTTCAGTTTCTATTGTGAGTGAAAGATGCATCACAAGATAAAGCAAAGCCACTCTGTAACTGATGGAAGGCAAGTACTGCAGGCAATCTATGGAAAACACAGTAAGTACAGGAAAGTATCTCTGCTGTCAAGCAGGATAATGATACTGAACAGGATGCTTAATCAGCATAAGGCTATGGAAAAGAGAACTCCATCAAATGGGTGATAAGCCCCAGAAGCATGAAGAAAATTCAAGAGGAGGGGAACCAAACAATTCCTAGCCCAGACTGAAGGAACACTAACAGTAGTGATTTTAAATTGGTTTGGGGTTTTTTTGTACATTTAAAGTGATAGCAGAGATTCAGTGGATAGCAATGTGTTACTGGCTTCAACAGTATTCCTGTTTCCAGAACATGAAAGTAAGTGGAAAGCAGGATAAAATGCAACATCAAGAAAAGCTGATCATGATAAAAGCCTAAGACAAAAGAATATAGCAGATCCCCATATTTTATAGTAACTTTAAGAAAACTTCAATACACAACTGAAGGGTGAGAAACTTAGCAAATCATGACACAGAGTAGTAAACCACTGTTCCCTATCTCTTATAATAGGAAAAAAATTGAAACATCATATGAAATTAATAAGAAGCAAGTTCAAACCAAACAGAAGGTGATAGGTCTTTATGTATTAAGATGCAGAAGAGCTGACCCTGTGATGCTGAGTGTCAAAAGCTTGTCTGGATTTGAAAGTGACTGTTCAAATTCTTGAAGCAAAAATTCATCAAGAGCTATTAAGCAACAAGAAACCACCTCTGACTCAGAAAGTCCCTAGACTGCAGACCACTGCAGCCTAGGAGCATAATTTCATGCCTGATGAGTTCCTGTGCCTCCCTTAAGCATCTGTTATTGTCCACTTAAAAAACAAAGTACTGGGTTAAATAAACCATCTTACCAGACACGGTCTGTTGTACCTGTACTCCAGAAGAACTCCCCGTGTAACTGATGGGGAAGAGAGATTGGAGGACTTGGGGAACCTTTATCAGTTCCTTTGTCTAGTTAAATTACTAGCTCTCATCCCTCTAATTCACTTCCAGAGCATTTACATTCAAAGTTAATATCAAGGAAGAAAACTGTAAGATATAGCATAATGATGTAGAAGAACATACAGATAAAAAATGGTGATAACACATTTAATCTAAAATTTAGAAAAGTATTTCCAAACCCTTGAGCAATGACTGGAATAAGCTTTCAGTAGAAACAGCAGAACAAACAACTATTTTTAAGATTGAGGTTGATCATAAAAGAGGTCATGTGTCATAGTTTCCTGTAAAAGCAGCAGAATGGACACAGCAAGGTAAAAGATCCTTTCAAGTCTCACACTGCTAATTTGGCTTGTGTACAGCTAGTCTTTCATCTGCTTTGACTCAGAAGGAGTACAACTATTACTTTATGCTCCACGGTGCTGCATAGACCAAGGGCCAAAGAGAAGTAATTGCTATGGCACAGAAATTAAAGCAGAGACATTGTGGTTTTCAATTTTGAACACACTTGTGATTGTAAAATGCTTAGAAAAGGCACAACCATTACACTTGTTTTCAGTACATTTGTATCCCTCTTGCATTTTGAATGTATATACAACTGCACAAGTATGATTCCAGTTTGCAAACAACAAATTGTATAGATCAGAGCATTAGCTATAAATAAGTATATCTTTCTTTGGTCTTAAAGCCCAAATTCCTTCTAGGGGAAGACTGTAATTAGTATGACATAGGGGCTTTTAGCAGATGTGAAACCGGATAGATTGAGCTCTCATATGAATAGCCTGAAACGAGGTCTGCCTTGCATGGTTTGTTGTAATGGAGAGGAAATTGAGCATTAAATACAAATCAACAATCATTCATTTCACTGCAGCATGGAGCAGCAGAGCTAGTGAAGTCACTCTTTTCAGCACCTTGCATCCTGCTGGACTTTATTTACAGCACCGGAGCTCCCATCTTTGGAAACGGCCACCTACAGGGTAACTCAAACAAAGAATGATTAAGAGAGAAAGCAATTTAAGGTTCAATTTTTATACACAAACATCAGAGAAGTGACATTTTCTTTGCTTGCAATTTATGACAGGCCTTTAGATATATTCATTAAGCTATCATTATAACAGCCTGAAGTGAGGTCAATGTGGCATAGTGCAGCAAGTCAGGATAACAGTAGATATTAGCTGGATACTTGTACAAAAAGTGAAGTCAGAAGATTTATTAGTTTTCTAATCTGAAGATTGACCTGACTCTCCATTTAAAAGTTGAATAGGAAGTTGAAAATCCCTCCTAATGTTTTTGAGAGGTGTGAGGAGATGAGGAAAGCACCTGCAATGCATCACTCTGTTTAGATTGCAGCATGAAACACTGGATTTGTTGGCTGCAGTGGTCTCTCAGTAGAGGGAACAGACAACAACAATCGAGGAGTTCACTGCTTATTATGTGTGAAGAGAAAAATGGAATACTATCTCCTGAAACACCAGAATTCTCTCAAGGCCAACAGCTCTAAAAAGCTGCCATAAAAATAAATCTGATTTAAGCTCTGAACAGTTCAAGTTCATGCTAATGTTTGGATACAATTCTTTGTACAACTAAAAGAAAAAGTTAATATTTAGCTATTTAGCATTTATCTGTGATGTACAGAGAGCAACTATAATTTCCAGAAAAAAGCAATGTCTTAACTGTATGTGCTATAATTACTCTTCACAGTGTTTTCTGGATAGAGGAGAATGCCAAAATAAAGTTAATTTCTTAACAAATTTCATTCCCTCTGTCAAAAGTTGCACCATTACCAAGGCCATCACAACAATATCAATATTCAGTGCACTATCAGTTTGACACAGAGGCTGTCACATGAATTTAAAATAACCCCACCATCTCCCATGAAATAACACCAGATATCATCTCCCCCTACAGTCAGAAACCCATTCCCCACCCTGATCCACAAAGGCTTGCCCCACGTGGGTCCTGTTCACCCGTGCAGTAACCCTGCTGCTGCTACTGCCACAAGCTATGTTATGCAAGAAACACAGAAAAAGGGATTTCAAATAAAATCATGGCTTAAAATTCATCATGGGAAGAGGATGATCCAACTCACCTCCCACTTAACTAAATAATTTGGGAGGGGAAAGAATACCATTGTTTTCCCAACTTAATTACAAGCAAATGCAGCACTAACGAACACTATAAAACCTAAACCATGAATCTTGAGTACACTGTACAGAGTGTTTCAGGAAACTGGTTAGTGAACTTAAGACTTCTTTAAACACAACTACCTTAGAAAAGAAAAAATTTAAGAGAGCAAACATATTTCTAATGAAAGCAGAAATAATAATTTGGTAACTCCAAATGAGAAGATTTATAATTGAAAACAATATGTAAATCTAAGAAATATCACTAGGAGCAATAATATTTTTCTGAGTTAAAATGGTATCCACATTTATTGTACGACTTTTATGTTTGATTTGTGAATCACAGGACAGGAAATCTAGTTAATTAAAACCATATAAATCCATAAAATATTTATTCTTTAAAATAATAATAATAAATGACATTTTATGAACTCACATCCAAAAGATATGCCTTAGAGTCAACAGAGTCTATAAAATTTTTATATATTAATAAAAGGCAAGAGCCAAAGATATGCCTTAAATAAATCTGACTTCAAATGAAAACTGAAAATGCAAAACCGTTACAGAATTTTTAACATTGTTTGTCAGCATTTTCTACAGATTTTACTCAGCTTCAGCATACTGCAGCTGAGTTCATCAGTCTGTTTTTAGTCTAAACTAAGAAAAACCTATGTCATTATCAGCTCAATAATGACATGCAAAATTGCATGTTTACTTACAATGCTCATTCTGTATCATTTTTTTACAAATAAAAGCTTAACCCAAAAAGCATAATTATAACCTCTACATTCAAATTTGTTTTTTTTTTTTAAATCACGTTTGAAGACAGGTCTGTCATTGAAGAGTAGATAAGAGGAAATGGAAGACATCTTGCTGTAAAATTTCAACTAAGATTTGACAAAAGTTCTTAAATCCAAGCTTGCTTTCTGTTCATTTGACCAGAGCTTGATAATATCTAGGACTGCATAAAAATAAGCATTTTAATGTGGTGTATTACTTGCAGTTATTAAAAATAAGCATTACTAGTTTGCCAGCCATTTATAGTAGTAGTACATCTTTTTGAATCACAGGATTGTAAGAATTCTCTGTTCTCTCTTCCACAGATGAAAAACTGGTAAGCAAAGCAAATCAGCCCCCCAGACGAACTGATCTTTATTAAAAGGAAATATTTTTAAATTTTTCTTCCCCAGATAACTAGGTCAACAAGAACTTTTTCAAGAAGCATCTTCATATGTATACACAAATTTTTCTCATGACATATTTTTATTAGATGCTTTATTTCAGCTCTTAAGAGGTGATACAACTCCAAAAGAATCAAAATTACTGAGTAATGGCTAGAACATCTGCAATTTGTGAACAATAATTTACCTTGGTCATTATGTTTCTAAGTCAGTTCTCTACAGATGTACAAGAAACTTTTTCACCCCAGGGACTCTGGCTCTGTTGGGGATGCTGAAAGATATCAATATTAGCTCTTCATTCCTTGCTCAAGGAGGGTTTTCTCAGAACAGGACAAGAGTATGACATCCACCTCCCCATTCTCTCTGTCCTTGAATACTACATGTAAACAACACCTACACACAAATGTATGTTCAAGATGCCTAAAAGAAAAGTTCTGGCACTGCTTATGGTTCACTGTGAAATGGTTCATCAACAAGTTAAGAGGCAAGTTTAGTAAGACAGTCAAAAAAGTCACATTTTTTTCAAAAACTTTCAAAACACTGGGGCTTCAGCCTAAACACAGTAATACCAGACTAGCTGGGCTGGATAGAGGAATTTCAGAGAATTTTCACTGAAAAAAAAAAAAAAAACAAAACAAAACAAAATCACAACCAATCATAAAGACCTGAAATCCTCATTTCATTAGCAGTACCCTCACATTATAAACTTCCTCACCAATATGAAGTTCTCTAATTGTTGAAATGAATGTCATACTCCACAGAAAAAGTCAAAATGTCTAATGAAAATAAAAAAAAAAAATCACAACAAACAACACTAAAAGGAATCAGCTGACAAGCACATTAATGTACCATCACAAGGTTCTCAGCAATTAGAAAAAACAGGAAAGAGGACGTTTAAACAGAATCCCAACTTCAGATTTATTGGTACCCTGTTTGCCTCAATATCGAGGCCTATTTCTGGCAGATTGAACAGATGATGCATAACATGGAGAAGTTGTTCAGGGTGTGATTATTCACCAATTCTCATAACACAAGAAACATGGGGAATCACTAAAAAGGAGATGCTTTATCACATTTTAATTACACATTTTTGGCTAAAAAGGAGATGCTTTTTCACATTTTAATTACATGTGAGTTCATTGCTATAGAACAATCTCCACCTTTCCATAACAGTCCTGTAAGATCACGGTTGCTGTTTAGGATATGAAGGTTGTTCCCAAATCAAACACACACAAACATGTAAAAGTCTGCACAAGCTCCAAAAGTGACTGAAAATAACCAGTAAATTAAACATCCACTCATATCGTCCAAAAAGAATGTGAATCTATATACAGATACAGATGATGCACTGAAAAAATCTGTATTGCTCCCCACAGTTAAGAAAGACTCTTGTGTACTGTTTTCACACTATAAACATCAGAAATTTAGTTTTATCCCACATTTTCAAACCACTAGAAGAGCTGTTCTTTACTGGAGGAGGAAACTGACTAAATCATCAAGAAACAAGATTAATAGATTTTAACTTAGAAATTCCCTGAGCCTTCACAAGTACAGCAAGTCCACAAAGATGTTCCTCATCATCAAACACACAGGCAATGATACTGCTCTGCAAAAACAGTATTTAGGAGCCAACAACCACTTGTACTTCTCCATTCTGGAGGTTTCTGAGTTCTGATGATAACTGAGCATTATAAATTAATGACAGCTGGGCATTACTGAGAACCATGGGCAGTCTTTGCCATGCACCCCTTCCTGCAGTATGGCCTAGTGCCTTGACTGCATCCTGCTTGAAGAATGGAGCTGGGAGAGGAGGCAGGAAAATTGGGCGTGTTAAGTGTTGTCAGGAGGATCTGCAACAGCTACATGACAGCAAAGGATCATACTGCATGGGGGGAAGAGCCAAATGCTTCAGTCAACACAGTTTTAGCATCACTAGAGAAACAAACAGCAATGAGGATTTGTACCAAGACAGCTGCAAAATACAACCACAGGCTGACTTTTTCACCAACAAACACGCATATTCCCGACATTGACGACTGTGGATACACTGTGCAAATAGTGACAACATCAAAGGCAGATTTAAATGAGCACTGGTAAAAGACTGACAAAACAGCACCCAGCTCCCCTGCTCTCCTGTTCAGAATGACAGCCTCTTTGAATTTGGCAAGTGTGTATCTTTGCAAAATGGAGCAAGGAGGATCTCTCATACTTTCAGACTTGAACATAACAGCAAGTATTACATAAGATGAACTAAAATTATAAACGTGTGAAAGCTGTTGGGTGTTCAGGATGATAATGGTTAACAGGATCTCTAATATGAAAGGTTTCACTCTGAAAATAATCAGAATTAAGAAAATAAGATGCTTCAAGAAAAAGTTGTAGGCAATTCTTCTAGTGTACTGCTGCAAAGTATTTTCATTTCCTTCTTGCAATCCTGTTGCGTTTCTGTTAATGCACCTCTGATGAATCCCAGTCCTAGACTGGGCAACTCATGCACACAGAAGTACAGGTCTCTCTATTAGCATTTATTTAAAAGACAACCCCAGCCCTCAACACCTACTTTCAGCAATAAAAAATGAAAGAAGACAAAATGTTTATGAATTCTATAATATTATCAAAACTACACAGATTCTTGTATAAAAAGAATAAATTAAAGGGAAGAACCCTTAACTAGTTCTGTACACCACTCTTCATCACAGTCTGATATCACCTAATAAAATGAAAATCAGAAATATGTAATGGAAGCAACCAGGTTTTCAGACACATTAAATTCAACAGGAACCATGTCTGCTTATACTTAAACTGTCTTTAGTCCATTACACGTGCTCCAATACAACCAAGTAAGAATCCTACTTATCCAGCAGGAGCTGTCACCAGAAACACAAATATCGCATCACCCCCGGATGGGGTCGGACTCTCAACAGCAACACATGGGCATTGCCTGTGGGTTACTTGGTGGAGCTTAACTATTATGAACACTCCTATAAACCCAGACCTGGTGACTTCACTGTGCAACTTTTGTGTACAACACTCACTAGCACACAAATGCTACTAGGGGAAAAACATTTCTGATTCTTCTTTTTTCTAGACAGATTTAGGGAAAAAAAAACCAAAACAAACAAAAAAAAAAACAACAAAAACCAGTGCTCATTTTGAAATGTGAGCAGTAAAGATCATTACCCTGAGTACTGACACCCTGTATAATTTGAAAAATGATGTGACTTTTGGATAAACATGAACATACCATAAAGGAGGTGTTCTTACATTAATTAAAAAAAATCAAGTCTACAGGCTGGGTAATGAGCCAGAAAAAGGCCTGATTTTTAAAACATGCATTACAAGGCATGAATTATGTCCTTAGCTATTTAAAGGTATTTATTGCCTATATTTTTTTAAACATTTAGAATCAGAGACTATCTTCAGAAAGCAAGAAAACATGGAATAGATATACTTTATTATATATTTTTAAATGTCATTCATAAATCAATTTGAGCCACAATATAGCATACAAATTATCCCATTTATACATACACGGTGAATAATAACTGCTGAGCATGCAGGAGTCTTAACAATCATGGGAACTTTTCTATGGGCTTTAATGAGCCACAAATCTGATCAGAGCTGATGGGAGCTTTTCTGAATAAAAATTAAGTGGCAACCTCAGGTCTTGTCTCTGATACAGGTGCACAGTACAGCTCAGAAACAGTTTGCAATGGAGCCATCAATGAAGGCCCCAGATGTTTGCCAAATAGGTGGAAATAACATCACTTAAAAATTCACAAGAAATACCATGAAATAGGATACCACACATTACCGTACTCAAAAAGTTGAGAGTCTATTTGTTTTATTTGGATGAGTTTTCAAATAACTCAGAACTAAAGTAATCTATGGTGGGCATAACAACACGAAGGAAATACTGAAGCTGGTGTGTCATACGTCCTTCACCGTAGTTGTTGAAACAGGACTCGTAAATGCATCTAAGGGGCCTGTGCTAGACATGCCAAGGCACATTTTCTCAGTTAATGTTTTTCAAAGCTTGTGCAGAATCAATAAAAATTAAAGTGAAAATTTAAAAAATAACTCAGACTCAAAATTAATTTATTTTACTATAAAAGGATAAGACAAATAAAAATAGAAAGGATATCATGAAGTACAATTTTTTTTTATTAATAATATTCAACTATAAGCTCATTTGAGCTCAACTACAGGACAGACTGACTACATAAACATAACCAATATCTTGACTTCAATTTAACAAACACAGGTTATTTATACTTTTCACAGTCATCACTTTGTAGCACAATTCTTAGCCCTTAATAGATCAAATAGCTCCTGGGTATCTTTAGGTTTCATCAACAAGTTCTGCCCCACCAGCATCAACAAAGCCAAGACAATTTACATCGTGTGAGAATCTGGATCAAGACAAAGGTAGCACTGAATTATCTAACTTCCTTGGCTATTGAAAATATACAAGTTGTAAACGATAGATAGACTTAATAAAAAGTTTTTTCCCCCTTCACAAGGAAGCCTGTGGGAATAGGAGGTGTGGGAACATGAGCAGCATCATATTCCAGAAACTCCCATGTAGGGCAAGGCCAGAGTTGGCTGCTGATTTATGCCACAGCAGATCAGGGTGACCTCCCTCAGGCATCTGAGTACAGTTATTTTACAACTATCACTACCTCTTCAACAAAGCTCTAGTGGCATGGCTTATCTGACTGATTATTTTTTAGTTTCACTGTGAACATCTCCATACAGGCAAATATGGCTGTGACAGTCAGGGCTTTTTAAAAATCCATGAAACGCTCAACATGTTCCCATATGTAAGCTGTTTGACAGTCACTCTCAAACCACAAATCACCTCCCTTACATTCATGGCCACCAGCATTCCTGTAATAACTTTTAAATTCTTTTTTTAAAAACAGTAACAGGTATACCACTATCTTCACACTGTTCACTTGTATCTTTTCCTTTAGGATACACCACCTTACTGATTTTTGCACATAAATTCATCCCCCTTCATGGTTTTTGTTCACTTTCCCTCCTCTGGGTAATAGCATCCCCACTCCATGTTATGAAGCAGTTTTCCATGAACTTCTAATCAGTCAATGAGCTCCATCTAAGTGCATTTCTAGAGACAAATCAATGTAGAAAGTGTTAGAATTACATATATAGTTTTTTGGGTTTTTTTTTTTAAGAACCACTAAACAGGTATGCATTTAGGACTGAGATGCACAAGCGTGATTTTCTGTTGCAGAACAGATTCTGTACTCAACTGTGGACCTAGCAGGAAGCCCCCATAACATTTGCTAGTCTGCAGTATCTGTGGACACCAGCAAAACCCTCTGAATACCCAAATCTTAATTTCAAATTTCATAGCCAAAATACATGTGACTACCATGTACAACATGCAACTTCAGTGATACAGGTACAACCAGCCATAATATGCTGTTACCTTGAGCTCCACAAGTGTAGGCCCTAAGCGAGAATGAATTGGGATGGAGAGCATCAACGTGACAGCAGCAAGCCTGTACACCCTTTCTTCCTCCTGTACCCTGTTTGGGAGGGAACAGTCCTACAGCAGGCACAGCAAAACTGCCAGTGTCCACCGCAGCTGTGCAGTGGAGCAGGGGTTCGCACTGGCTTTCCTCCACTTGCAATGAACGTCTCTGCCCACGCTCTGGAGCAGCCTATATTCTGCCTAAGTCATCTCAACTAATCATTGGTGTTAAGCATAAACAGAAAAAAAGCAACAAATCATAACAATGAAAGTCCACAATCTTAAAGAAGAGCCAGCTTATCCCGTTCTTTGAGTGAGAGGTTCAGTTAAAACACACGATCTGCAAATTTTCCATTTCATCAAATCCTTCTAATAGAATTCTACATTCTGGTAGTTGAAGCTGATGTTAGAAAAAGCCAGGGAAACATTTGCTTTGGCACTAGCAGGTTCTCAGATTTTTCCAGTTGGAACAATGATAAATGACTTAACCCTGATAATTTTTCTGAAACCTGATTTTTTTTGTTTGACATTTATTTACAGTTTCTATAAACACTAACACCTATAAAACATGGTTTACTGTTTGATTGCTTGGCGGACAAGCAAGCCTTAAATACATAAATTATGAGCACCTAGTTAATGAGTGACATGATGGACATGAAGTTTTATTTACCATTGGCATGAGCCTTCATATAAAATTAGTGGCATAAGAAAGCCAGGTTTTGTGAATGCACATAGTCATACTTATTCATGGCCTGACTTTTTTTTTCCCCCTTCTTTTTTTTTTTTTTTTTTTTTTTTTTTTTTTTTTATTTAAAGACTTGACATAAGACTGTGGCCTATGTGTAATTTCATTGCCTGAAGCAAGGTTAGGAGAAAGCCACTCCATCTGGCAATTTCCCTTTGACTGGCACATAGTTAAACAATGATGCAGTTTGACAAATTTCAAACCCTGCTTATGAAAAAATAACATAAACACAATAGTCACTCTGAGTAGATTGTCCACCTGTGCAAGCGGGCATGAAGTGTTAAGTAAAGGCTGCTGGTAATGAATAAAGATGCAGTGCATAGTTGGATTAGGTCGTTCCAAATGTAAATCACTGTCAGATAAAGCACTTGTGTTTACATGTAGCATTAATATTTTGATCAGTATGTTTAAGAGAATTAGCTTCTTAATGCAGATGTTCTCATTTGGACCTTCACACCCGTAGCTTCAGCCAACTCCTTTACCATCAGTTATGTCAACATGTCATAAATCTTAACTGCTTTAACTTCTATTTTAAACAAAGCTTTGTTGTAAAATTTGGAGGCGTGTTTCCTTTGGGTTTTATTTTTGGCAAATTTTTTGTTATTTTGTTGAAAATCTGACACATTAATGTCCAATTAACCATCTTTGAGTATTTTACTGAGAAGGATCCCAGCAGCAATCAAATGCCTTTTTATTGTAAGAACCTCCCTGCCCCCCGCCCAACCAGCTGTATCCATTATGTGAACAAGAAGTCTTTATATCTTGACACACGAACAATAAAGGCATTACACTTAGTGGAAACAGGACATATGTCTCAACAGCTACACAGTCTATGCCCTTTCAGACTACATATCATAAAGGTAAATGCTCACAAAATGGGATACAGTGAAATTTCAATACAAAATTCATGGACATATGGCATTTTCTTTTTTAAACAAGGAAAATCTTTTAACCTATCCAAGTTATTTTAACATCAATGTCCTTCTTGCAGGGTTGCTGGGGGATGTGACACCTGTGATAAAACAGCCCATATATGAAATGGTGCAAATTCTCTCTTAGGGTCACTATGACTGCAACGATGGTGTCACTTTGCAAACTTCACAGGTTTACCATTCGTAAAGTGAACATTTCTCCTTTTTTACTTAGTGATTTTACATTCTCTCAAATGTCATATTTTTTCCAGGTACTTCTAAACGTTGAGAATGAAATGATAATTTATTTTTAAAGCAGTGTTTTTTACAGGAAAATTAATTAATTTTTGCTGAGAGACATGTGCAGCAAACAAGATATCCCATACAATAAGGGGCTTTTTCTGAAATTCTGAATAAAAAGCATGAAAAAGACAAATATTTGCATTTTGGAGGGTTTGTGTTTCATAAAAAATGTTTTGCATACCTCTGATTAACCATGGAGTTCTAAAACTCAGTGAAGTGATACTATTTAATATGATTTTCTAACTGCAATTTGTAAACACTTGACAGTTTCCTATCAATCTTCCCATACTCCACAATCATTGTCAAGAATTAATGTGCCCTTTTGCAGGCATGGGACTGACTGGAAAGACCATTTTACCTTCCAGAGCTTCTCTGTCATTATTGCAACAAAGGCATTGAGTTACATTTTTAAACAATTTCTTCCTTTTGATTAATTTATTGTAACAGTTTTGCTGGTTTTCAATATGATAAGTGAAAGAGCTAACGTTCATGAGAGCAAGATTTGGCAACAGGGATCTTTGGGTCATATGTTGCTCATCATAATGATCATCTGAGAGTTGTGGAATACAGATCCATTGCAAGAAAACGAATTTGCCTTGAAACTTATTTCAGCGTTTGGAAAACTATAAAAGTTTGTGGCCTATAGCAGCTATAACAGGAGGGTGAACAAAAAACAAGTACCATTTTAAGGATACCATAAAGGAAATTGATATGATGGGACAAAAGTGCCATTTGCCCTTTGCCCCCGAGATGAAAGGAACTTTCTATTGCTACTGAAAGAAAAACATAGAGAAAAATTTGGTGCCTCAGTGATGTAACTGTTCTTATATGCATTTAAGGCTAATAATAAACATACCTAAAGCAGTGCAAGAAAAGCTACCATGGACTATTTCCCAGGGAAGGAGGTATGACACATTTTATAGATAATTTCTTTTCTGACTGTCATGTAAAATGAAAACCCAGAAATAATAAAAAGTTGAAGGCTGAAAATACTGTCATAAGACTAGAGTCTATTGTTCTGGTTGCAATCTAGCAAAACATTATCCAGATACTTAACTGAATTCCTGAGCAATTCCACCATCTCCTAGGGAGTATCAATAATGCTGATACAGAGGTTTTTGGTCCAAAGGAATTAAGGAATAGGACCTAGTAGGTGTAGCATCAATAATTAAATCAGAACATTTTCCTCCCACTTTTCACTTTGAATATTTATTTACCGAAAACTTTATTTGCCTGCACATTTGTGCCCATAGATAACCTGGTGTTGTCTCGGGGTGAATTACCTCCTTTTCTGAGTTTAGCAGTTATTTTCAATGTATTAATTTTTAATAAACCTGCAGGTAGAGTGAGCATATTCCTCTAAACTTCTAAAGCGGTGGGAGAGACACCATCCTTGGCTAACAGAGCCGGACAAAACTCACTTCCCCAGTAATAAAACTGGAGGATGACAAGCACTTTCTGCTTCTACCAAGTTCCAAACATATGGTTCTGTACACAACTGCTACATCACAGTCTATCAGCTGCATTGTATATGCGGGGTGAAGGAAAACAGTGTAGTATATGGATTTATACTTTGGATATCAAGTCACCTAATGGTGCCACTGCCTGTTTGCAGAGTGAAGGTGTCAAATCCCCTAAATTCTGAACTACTGTCATGGAAAACACACACAGTCCAGAGTCTGGCTGCAAGAAGGTCTCTGCTGAAACCTTCAAAGAAAGAAAAAAAAACAAAACAAAACAGAAGTATGTTTTGAGGAGTGGAATGTCTTCATTTAACTTCAGAGAGTCATTCATTAAAAAATAAACGAAGAGCCAGCTGATCTACACAGAGACCCTAACCACTAAGCCAGCATCAAAATTCAACTCCTGAAACATTTCAGGAAAGAAAATCAAATCACAAAACCAGTGCAATTTGCCAAAAATTGCAAACAGTGCTCCTCATTCTCTTACTAGAATTCCAGAGATTTATTAATGAAAACACATTAAAAACATTAAAATCTATCTGCTGCTTTGTAACTGCATACTGCAAGAACTACATGTAATGTCCTCACTTCAGTGAGAAATCAAATTTACACATGAAAAAGCCCTAAATATAATTTTAATTTCTGAAATTATCCTAGTTAAACTACAGGACAAAGCTGAACAACACCTCAATATCCCTCCCAACCCTCTGTAAACATCTTTCTTCAGATGACCCCACAGAGCCACACTCTTCTATTCTTATCTCTCAGCTTCAGGACATCCATGGAAAAGACCTGAGGAAAAGGCTGATCCACTGCTCCAGCTGAACTGATAGAAAGTTCTAGAAGGAGCAGTGAGGAAAATCCTCACTGTGCAAGCCTATACCGATGCTCTTATGTGTATGATATCAAATATCATACATTTGATACTCAGGCTTTAATTTACTAACCTTCCAGCTGCTCCATGGAGTGTGTCTCATTTTAGAAGTGACACCACCACAAAACTTTCTAATTTTATGCATCTGCTTTCTTAAGTTTTATTACTCTGAAATCTATTTTGAGATCCTAAATTTATATACAAAAGATTGGATCCACTTTTACTCTTTGCCTGATCTTGATGCTTCCTAATGGATAACTACTACTCCTCTATTTTTGTTTTAATTTAATAATGATAAACCAATGAAAACTGCAAATCTTCTTAAAAATACCAGGATATACTTTTTTAATAATGGCACACAAAAACATTTATTAAAAAAAAAAAATGCCTCAAGAACTCATAGTCCAAAGGTTTCCAAATTAAATATCAATTTGATATAAACATAATAAATACATCCATATCTAGGCAATATTACAAAAAAATATATTTGGAAAAAATCAATTATTCTGCTGTATAATGCTCAAAATGCTGGTTGCTAAATATTCTTATTGACTGGAATGAAATCAAGTCATTCAACACTTTTTGGTTATGCTAATCCTTTAATATTACTATTTATTCCAGCTGAGAAAAAAGGGCTAAGCCAGCTGCTCAAAATGTCAGCATTTTAATGTTCTCAGTGTTGGTGTAATATTTTATCACCTGTTTTTATGTTCTGTGTCTTAGTTCATACATTAAATTATGTATCAGTGTTATTTATGGGGATAGCAATCAGTTTATACTGATTTAAGACTGCAATAAAAATTGCACAACAGTCTGAAAAGATATAAAATACTAATGACATAGTTGCACTCCCTTACACTGTCGCATGGCCCTAAGAAGAGCTGCAGAATCCAATCCCAGCAGGTTTCTGGGACCTAACCTGAGCCTCGATAGCCTGCAGTGCTGTATAAGAAGTTCTGCTTTAAGCATCACTTGTCCATATTAATATTCTAAACTACATTCTTGTTATCACAGGAAAGTAATTTTACAGCTAAAGATGGCATGAATGACTTCAGAGAAGGAAATAGGACAGCATTACTGAAAATAAATAAGATTATTTTTACAGTATTGACTGATTTGGAAAAAAGAGGGGAAAGAAAATCAAACCTCTTATGCTACTGAGCTTTAAATTTCTTGTTTAATCACACAATAATGATGCAGTATATCTGATTTCATTGCTTTTCTTGTAGTTCATTTTTGTTCAAGTATCATGGCAAGCCATGAATGAAAAATAATGGATGCACACAAGGAAAAGTATGGAAGATATCTAGCGTTCCAAAGAAAATGGAGGAACTGAGTCTGTAAGGAAATACATGATCCTGGCTAAGCCCCTACCCAGCCTATTTATTTTTTTACAGTGTAGAATATGTTGATGTCAACTAACGAGTTTGTAGTGTTAAACCAGTATGAGTACGAGATTTGTAGATTCCACTTTTGTTAGTAGAAATTGCAAAGAACTTTAATAAATATTACATTTCAATGTGTTAAGATTCCTTTTGGCTGACTAGCTGAACACAAGGAAATAACACTAGTGAGTTTTTGAAATTATATAATTACTTTGATTCCAGTGAAGAGGCTGCAGTGTACCACAAACCCTATTCTCCACTTTCTTCTGCTCATGACAAGGAATTGCTATCAGTACCACTATTTATTTACAGCCAAAAGGTACTGTGGGCTCGAGTCGTGGTCAGTAAAGGCTCTACAAATATACAAGAAAAAGGCCAAAGCCTACTTGTTTTACTCCTTTGCACAAGCACTAACTGATAGGCCAACCACATGAGCGTGAGAAAGGACAAGCCCTTCGGTGCCCCAGCAGGCAGGGACACAGATCAGCTGGAAAGTTTGCATGTGCTATAAGAAGGAATCCTGATCTTCAAGCAGTGTGTTTCTAGGAATCCTGGCTTGTTCATCTCTAGTGACTTCCTGGGAAAATGCCCAAAGATTTCTAAAATCCCTGATGTGAAAGCTACAGATCTATTGCTACAGAATAACTCAATTTCTTCTCAGATACCATTTCAACAGATATCTGCACCTCATTTTTGGCTACAGAGTCTAGCAAAGTTCTTTCTGATTATGCTTGCTCTACCACTTTCTTCTCAATTATTTGCCCATTTGCAAATGCCTTTGCACAAATATTTTGATAGCTGTGTTTACTTGATGTGGCATGCAAATAAAGACAAATACATTAGGCTACCCTAACACATAACAGGTTTTGTCACAGCAACTAGCAAGATCTTGAATTATTTTCATATTATCTCAATACAATATGTAAGTCCTGATTAGAATTTTCTAGTAATAAATATTAACAGGCTCCAGGACAAAGCAAAAAAATCTGGAGTCCTAGGAAATGCTTCCTACAGCATGCTTTTACAACAGTAAGGCTATTAATAAAGTTTGAACATTTATCAGTTACATAGTTCACGACCCTTGCAATTTATTTAGTGGTAACAAGCACAAAGGGCATCTTGTTAAAACAGAGGCATTTATAAACATTTTGGTTCCACCTTCAAAAAAGATATAAGATATCTTTATGAAATTTTAATTTTCTCCCAGAATACATAATCCTTTATTTTTCTGACTAAACTCACCCATCGAAAGGCTTGTATAGATGGAAAGTGTTATGTTTTCTAAAAGTCAGACCTGATCTTCCATGGCCCAGCTACATGGCAAAGGAGAGTAGCACTATGGTCCTCCTCGCTGCAGTTCTGTGCAGGCTCCTAGTCGGTCAACATACAGACAGGACAACAGTCCCCACATTAGTGAACTGAAAATCAGATGGCGTCTTAGAGGAGTGCAGTGATACACTCTGGCAACTAAATATGGCTAATTACAATCCAGTGCTATGGAGGGCAATTTTTTGCAGACAGTGTGTGATGTTTCTTCAGATGACCAGTCCCCAAGAAAGTCTCCACTCAAAGGTTTTCTGGAATAACCTGAGAACCGTGGTCTCAAACACTCAGAATTAAAGAAAATTGAATACAAAAAGCTGTTGCTTAATAGGAAGTTGAATTCAACGTAGGACTCAACTGATCTGGTAGTCCTTGCACAGGCAAAGTTCTGACTCAAGTTAAGAGAATTTTTGACTAAGGAAACCAGTGTTTCAGTCAAACTGGGCTTAAATGGAGGGGATTGACCTTCAGTAAGTCCAAATAAACCAAAGTCACATCTACTCTTCCAAACACTTCCAAGGCAGAGTTTTCTGTTTTGCCATACATTCTGTTACACAGCTGCCTACGAAGGTTTTGGCAGTAATGGGTGGCAAAATCTTCTGCATGAACATTTTTTCATAGTTTTAATAGAATTAACTGTTTAGACACCCACATATTTCTCAGATCAGTGCTGAGAACACTGTAAGAGTAAAGCCCACAATCAACTTAAATATACTATCAGTTTAAAATATATTTCCTAATCTTTAGAGGGTCAAGGATTAGTGAAGGTTCTTGAAGATTTTTCCAAATGGTATGCTGCTTCAGTTGGAAAACCCAGCATTTCTGAACAATCTTATGACTCCACCATGTTAAACAATAAGCTCTGGATCAGCTGGAAAAATAAGAATACAACTAAATACTATGATGAAACAATACAAGAAAGTATTTTCTTTCCTGAAAAGCAGACTGTAAGTATATCACAAAAAGTATACATTTTAGCATTTTCTGTAATGCTAAAATATTGTTCAGTAGTAACAAATGATAGTTGTTCTGTACCTGAAATAATCTCAATTTTTTGTTTGATCTTCCTCTCTGAAATTTTGATGATTATAGACTCCTAATTACTTTGAAGAATAAACCACAGTACTTTATCACCTGTAACAGTCAGCCTTCCTCAAATTCACTCTATGCAGAGCAGCCAGCAGTTATCATGAGTCACAATAGAACAGTCATGTCTTTCATCATATTCTCTGCTCTGACAAAATATTCACCAGCCAACATCCTGGGTTTATTCCAAATTTATTGCCATTGGCATAATGAGAACTCAAGGTCTCATATCTCAGTTTCAGTAAGCTCTCAACAAATCCAAAACAGTCAGCACATCTAGCCTGACCTTGCACATTTCACAGCATAACAATATCCTTAACCACGGCTACTTGTTATATGCATGATATAGTAACAGTGGTCAGTTAATTTTACATTGACACCTCCTCCTCTTAATTTAGAGGCCTACAAGCTTGACTAACAATTTGTTTTGTTCTTGCAGAATGAAGGTACAGGCCAATGACATACGATTAATTTAAAACAATGGTTTAATAATACCTCTTTACAAGTTTCAGTATAATAATAGACAGAACCTAGTGAAAGAGACAAGGATTGTCTCACAGGATGCACAAAATTATTGCTTTGCTGGAATGAGGGAGAGGTGGCTGCTACCAAAGCTTCCCTATGTGCTGCAAGGCAGGTAGCTACTGTGCTGAAGAACCACGAAGAAAACCACCCAAGAGGAATTAAAATACTGGACATCTTTTTCTGGGGACTTCTTCCAAAAGCTGAGCACTGCAATGGAACTCTACACAGATAAATTTTTTCATTCACACAGATGTATTGGTAAGGACCTTAGTTTCACTAATTATTGCTCGAAACATCTAAACATCCATCCTCTGCAAGCATTCAATAACATGTCAAGGTAGTATAAATGTGTAATTATACTAGATAATTTTAACTTTCACAGATTTCTCAGATGAAGGGTATGAAGTACACCTTCAAATGATCATTATGAAACAGATCTAAGCATGTGTAATTGTTTCCTGGATGCTTTATAGGTTATTGGCACTTTTGTTTCTTATGTAAAGCATATTTAATCATTTACACTTAAAAAAAAACATTCTGTTGAGGCAGCAAAATGAATGGAAGTAACTTCTCCACAGGCAGCAGACTCCAACATTTAAGGCAAAGAGTGTTAAAAGATGGTTTAGAGACTCCGCCACTGGTACTTAGTCATCTTTTCATGCATCATACTTCTGTCTGCTTGTGCAAGTTAGATTATAAATTTCTTAAGGTGTGGATTGCCTCTTACTCTATGTCTGTACAATGTCTAGGGTTGTAGGGCCTCACCTCAGCTGGGACATTGAGGCACTAATGCTATAAAAGTATTACTAACAACAGTAAAGCAGTTCTTTGATCACACTACATTTTGAGAACTTAGTGGAGCAATGGTTCAAAAATAAGTAGTGACCTGCCAGAACCTTATTTATCGTAGTGCAGCCACAATCTGCCAAAGAAATGCAACCCATTACATTCCTCTCTCGTGAAACACTACCTGTTTAAATGGGGTTACTGGAAGAATGAATACAGCACCCTGCATGTAAAGATATTCAGGATTCTTTTGTAAGCATATAAAGATAAAAAAAAAAAAAAACAAAAAAAAAAAAAAAAACCTCTCATTTAGATATAAAGAAATAGTTAGCTCTTTAAATGTTTAACAATAAATTCATTGTACATGTAGAATACATACTGGCTTCTTTCCAATTCTACAGAATTCTAATTAGTGGTGGTGTTGAAACTGTGTATTTGTGTAAGTGATTAGATTGTTACAGTAATCCATACAGAATCAAGACACAGTGCAGATGATTACTGATTACAAAAATGTTTATGGGATCTAAATGAAGTGACACACATAGTTCCTTGGTATCCTTTTACCCCAGAGCATTGCAAAACGTATCCTCACAGCAGCTAATGTCACCATTTGGCTGCCCAAAGTAACTGCTGTTATTTTAACCAGGTTTCTAAAGTTTTTTGAGGGTTTTTTAGCATTTGCTGTAATATCAAGTTTTCTTACAATCATGATCACTTCTATAAAAGCATTTTCCTCTTCCCTGAGCATTTTGCCTTGAATTTAAACTTTTGAGATGAATGAGGCAGAGGGCATGACACAGCCCCAGGGTACAAAGCAGCACTGAGAACTGTAGATGGGCATAGAAATGCTGTGTACTCTCCAGTTCAACCTCTCCTGCTTAAAACAGGTCTGGGGACACAGTCCCCACCTAAATCAACACACTCTTTACCTTTGTGGTGTATCCTGAAGATGCTCTATGGGGCAAGCCTTACATGTAAAAAATCTAGACTAAAGCTTCCCAGCATATGAACACAATTGTTCAGGATCTTGGCATTATGCTTCTTGACAGAAAGCTGTTTAGATGCTCAGGGTTCCTTGACAGTTAGACCTATACATTGTTTTCTGTTTTAAAGAAAGTATATTATAATATTTGCTACTGATTTATGACACATTTTTTTGCAGAGTTTCACAGAAGTCAAAAAATCCTGTAAGACCCAATCCAGTTTGGAAGACCTTAACAGCTCTTGAGCAGCAACTGCCACATTTTATTGATGTGTCTGACTATAAAAAAACTAGTCTGAAGAGGAATTTGGAGTCTGACTCAAACCACCATCTAAATGTAGCCTCCACCAAAGTTTTGGGTCAAGAGGCTTTCAGTTCCTGAGTTTTGGTTCTGGTACATCTCCAGCAGGACAATATATCTGGCTAAGACTTTCAGAATTAGTGTAGCCAGGAACCCAATTATTAGTCCTTCAAACTATTGACTAACACCCAGCCCCTCCAAAACAGACAGACAACATGAGAAAAATAAATAAAAGCACACATACTCAGAATAAACTCATCTTCTTCAAGAATATGCTCATAACATCTGCAAAACACATGTTGCTCAAAATAATATCCTTCAGATCTAGGTATAACTGTAAAAATGAACAATCAACTTTTTTTTTTTTACTTCCTGTCTTGCAAGGAAAGCATACTTGTTTGGCTACAACTAATCTATCCAAAAACCTAATTAACTAAAATTAAACCAACACATCTAATTTTAGCAAGAAAAATAGCTGCAAACTCGTGTGCTACAGCACATAGTGACTCTGGAAGCGAGCCAAAGTCTCACAGCCACAGAAACCCAGCTGACAACCAGGGAATTCAACTGAATCACTTCCATTGCCTACTGCCTCATGACAAACTCCCATTGTAAAATCACATTACTAGAAATTGTCTGGTTTACAAAGTGGTTAAAAAATTTGAGAGAACACAAGCATAATTTTTAGGGCTCACTTAAGCAGACCCAAATGTGGAGGGCTTTCCCTCTGCCTCCCTCCAGTAATTGCTATTTAAAGATCATTTGAATGACCTTCTAGTACATCTTAGCCATCTTTTTATTTACTTGTCTGGTAAAACCCAATCCTTCATCAGGCCAAATAGTCAAAGAGATGGAAAATTTAAACCTTTCCAGCTCCTGAAGGAAAGTTTCTCCCAACAGCTGTCTTGCTTTATGAAAGCATGAAGTCAGTACATCCAATCTCATGCTATCAATCACGCCGGCTGACATTTCCTGCAAACTGTGTCCACAAGACAAACGGGGAAAGAGAACCTAAAAGGAACAACAAATTGCCAAAAAGCAGATGGAATTATGTGCTCTCGTTTATATTTGGCTGTTCAAATGAGCCTAGTCTAAATGCCTTTCCCTTCAGAATTACAGCACTAAGCAGTCATTTGCATTACCGCTGAAAACACCTGACACTCATATTAAGAAATATTGGGTTTAATTGCAGTCCATTAAAATGTGGAAATGTCTTCAACATAGGATTAATGATTTAAGTCAACTGTCAGCTTTTATTTTTAGGCGCTCCTCCTGCAGATGCAAACATCCTCTTGCTCCCCACCACCACCACCCCACCACCCTGAACTTTTGCAAAAAAGGTCTGCCACATGTTTCTCATCTCCTGGCTTTAGGTAAGTAGCATTTAAAATTACTCTGAACATCAATCCCCTATGATTTGTGACTTTCAGAAGAGTGTTTGTGTACACAAAGGAATGTTAAATTGTTGTTTTGACTTTAATCTAAATAATTTTCATTTCCTCTTACGGTGAACATTTTCTACACATACAAAACCAGGATTTTGGTTTTGTCAGTTCCTATACGTGCACAAGTATGAAATTAGACACTGGGTGGAATGCACTGACCACTGGTGCTCCATTTATGACTTTCCTTTACATACACAGTTAGATTTAGCCCCAGACAAAACTTGCAGTTGTATTCCAGTTATGCTGGCATTGAAGTCTACATGCATGTATGCAGAGCAGAGTGAGGGTAAGAGCTGTTGTTGCTGAAAACTGTAAAACCACAGGAAAAAAAATACTAATGCATTGAATACTGTAAACCTAAATATAAATGTTTTCATTATCTGGAAAAAAAAAAAAAAAAACAAAACAAAACAAAACAAACTGCTTCTTGGGTGAAATCACCAGGACTTAAGTTGCTAAACAATTGTTTGACATTCTAGGATATTAACTTCAGAGCCGTCAATACCCTGATGGGGAGTGGATTAAAGCTATCATCATTTTAACTGAAAATCATTTCTGGCATTTACCCCAGCAAAAAAATCACCACTCTGCTACACCTCTGAAGTTGTTAGGTTCTGGCCCAGCACTGACCACCAAAGTGCATGGATCCTGGTGGATCCAGCAACTGTGTAATAACACCAGTCCCTCTCCTACTCTGCTCTCCCACCCCGGGATCATCCAATAAAAATTTGTAAGGCTGTGCTAGCAGGCTGCCAATTTACTGACTTACTAATATTTTACCACAAGAAAGTATGGAAGGTGAAGGGGGCCCAATAATCCAAGGAGTCTGAAAACCAGTACAATCATCAACACATCCTCTGCCTGCAAGCCTAGAAAATACCGCTTTCTGCTATACCCCTTACAGTTGGTTTTCAGTTCCTATATTTATATACCACTGCCCTCTCCTTTCATATACTAAGAATCAGGAAATTCAGAATCATTCAAACATACAAAACTCACTGGATCAGCTCTGAAGCTTGTAGATGTGAGAGTGGACAATGTGTAAATGCAGGTGCCATGTACATAGTCTTCCAGATCAGTCAGTTGGTCAAAAACAAAACAAAATTCACCCTAAAGTCTGAAATTCTATTTGTCAAATAAATTAATGGAAAATTAGATGCAATGTTAAAGTACAGAAAAGGATTTTAAAACCTTCAGTGTCACTATTTAGCAAAGTGGTCACAATTCTTGTGCCATGTGTATCTCTAAGGGAAATTACAAGAAATTCAGACAATGTCTGCAGTGTCAAAGGCCAAAAAGTACAAAAAATTTATATGGAGATTGGTGTTATGAGATGTTAAAGTTGTGCCTTAAAAAATGCAGATAATGCATGATTATTTGCCATATATTTGTCATTTAACTCTTATAGAAATTGGTATCTTACATTTTGAAAAAAGTATAAGTCTTTAATTATAATCTCCTGTATATGTCAAAAAAATGCCCTATCATTTTCAGAAGATGTATGTTCTTATGTTCTTTCTCCACTGTTCCCACAAAGAGCCATAAAAAATATCTTAATTCTCTAATATATGTTATCTGAAAACAGGCCTGGAATATTCTCAGTTTGCATGTGTACTCATTATTTATAGCATGTACTAGATCATTAACATTCAATTATTAAAAATTCAGTTCACAGACCAGGTTTAGCTAAACTCCTAGCACATCTAGCTCTTCATTTTCTACACTGTCATATATACACAAAGTCTAACGTTTAGTAGGCTTCACAACATTTAAAAAAATATTGTACTTAAATGTTTAAAATATTTTTGTTTAAGCTTTTTGACATGCCTGTGCTTATAAACAGCTCCTGCATGCAGAAAGGTAAATTGCAACTAAATTGAAACTTGTTTTAAAGCATGGTCATCCTTTTGGAAAACATGAGCATTCAACCCCTGAATGATGTTAAATGCATCATTAAGCCTTTTATTTCAAGCATGTGGTAGTTTCACAATTTATCTCAATACCATTAAAGAAAACGGAAGAATTTCTGAATACATCTGATCATATTTGTCTTCCATGCATTTTTCCATACTGACTACTGCTGCGAGTATCACGCTAAAGATCAAGAGCATTAGCTTCTCAGCAACCCTTTTAGTGCTATCTATACATGACTGACATCAGTTTTGTGTTCCTAAAGACAAAGAGTCACCTGAAGATAAACTGCACTCCTCAGGTCCACACCAGGACTTGATGTGGGAGTTGGGTATTTTCAAGGCTATCTTTTTAACCTCTCTGACAGGATTATCTCTAATTTCCATCAGGTTCAATAGGAACCGTGTTCCACAAAATAGCATGTTCTGTGATAAAATGTCTGGAGATTAAGCCAATTCTTGCAAAAGATCTATGATTTTCCCAAAAGTCAAGTATTTAGAACATGCAAAAATAAGACACAAAATAGTAGCCTGTTGTTTTGTTTTGTTTTTTCAAACAAGCAAACTACTCACATTCTGTCCCAACCCCAAGAATCTGAAATAAGCAAGAACATCCAGAGAATATTGAAGACTTGCAAAATAGGGCAAGTGGAGTTTAAGCAGTCAGAGGGACCATACCTCCTGGACAGCCAGCCAATAAATTGCCATCTAAATGGATTATATTACTCCTACAGCAAGGAAAGAAATACTACAGTCCTTTGTGACTCCCACCGCCCAATTAACAGGAGCTCCATGGACTGAAAGAGAGGAGGGCCTCTACAAGGCATTTGTGAAGCAACCACCCCCCATCCCAGCCTTCACCTTTGCTAGACAATATGGATAAATGCTCAAGACCTTGGCACAGACATCCTGCAGAAACAAGCAGTCCTGTAAGAAAGTACTGTAGTTGCTTTAAGAAAGCTCAAGCATCTGGAATGGTATAAATCAAATCCTGAAGGAAGACATTTCCTATACAGTTATTTTTATTTCTGCAAGATCCATGCCATCTCAGGCTAATAAAATGCTGTATTTCATTATAATTCTGTACAGAGGTACTGAAACATTGAAGTTGTTTGGTTCTTGTTGTTAGAGAGCAGTGTCCACTTACCTCTTCCTTGCTTCTGTTGTCAGAGTTTTCAGCCAGAATCTAGGAGAGGATTAGATACCTCCAGATGTCCATAGATTTGGAACCAGACGGGAAAGGCATTGGGACATAGAACTTTCACTGAAATCCACTTGCAAACAATTATTATGTGTTAACCACTAACTGTGCTAGCAAAACTGGGTCTCACGATCTGGGTCTCCATCTGCTGGTGAAGAGAACGACAATCCAAGGCCAAGGGCTATTGTACCTCCACAGTTAGTAGGCAGTATGTTTGCAGTTGTACTCACTAAAGACAGCAGAGCACTTGTCTCTATCTGCAAAAATAGGGTGGAGTGTAATTCTTCCTAAATAAAGTTGATCCAGGATATGATCAAGGACATACAGCTTAGACAATGGGTAAAACCTTACTACCATGAAAATCAAAAAAAATCTACCAAATACTACCAAAAAAAATCCAAGTTGTAGGATGAACAGACTTTTTTTTTTTTTTTATCCAAGCATGCTACCTCTAGCAGAAAGCTTATACATACAATTAGGAAATACTTTGACAAGATGTTTGATTACCATGCTGCTCAGCTCTATTCTTTCTTCTGACCTGCCATGCCATACATACACTTTTCTAGTCTAATCTTGTCCTTGAAGGATAGCCCGTAGGGTGGAAAATGTATAAACTAGGGAAGTCGGAGAGGTCCATAGACAGAAAACAGACAAGCGTGGCAGGGTTTTTTAGAACTGTTCATTAAATCTCTCCTATCCAACAATATATTCACAAAAAAAGAGATAATTGAAAAAAAGAGATTGTTTGACATGCCTGAATAAATTAATTTGTGAATCCTAGCAAGTTGATACAAATAACAGATAAATTTTTGCGCCATATTAATTATCACTTTATAAAGCCTACAAATATGGATACTTAATTGTTCTCTGTTGTCATCTTTTACCATACATGTACCCTCCAAAACTGTAGTCCTTGCTACTGCATAAGCAACGGAAGCCTGTGGAATCAGAAAACAAAAGAATCCCAGGTGAGAGAGAGACATGCATGAGAAGAATGGTAAGGCAAACAAAATAAAAAATAAGAACATTATATTATGGGAAAGAATACAAGATAAAGGCAGAAGCAATTTTCAAACAACATTAAAAAGGTATCAGCGAGGGGAAAAGAAGAAATCACAGAAAAAGTTCAAAACCTGAAGTGGATGGCACTGCCAGATGAACACCCAATTAAGGCACAGGGAAAGAGCAATGAAAAGACAGAACAAGCACCAGTGAATTAAGTTTTTCTGTTAACTACAAAAATAGAGTGTAAGGTACTTAGAAAGGGAGTATTTTTGACAGGAATATTGGGGCTAATTAATGACATGCTGTAATTAAACACCTTTTACAATCTGTGGTCTTAATTCAGCAAGACTGAGGTTCTCTGACCAAAACTATTTGTATAAAACTGATTTAAATTTTGTTAGTCTCTGAAGCCCAGGGCTGCACACAGACTGCACTCAGAGCACATACTGGGAACAAAAAAATCATGAAGGTAGGAATTTAATGAAGAAATAAAGGAGTCCACAGCTCATGCTGCAGACTTTTACATATGGATAGGAAAAGTGAGCTCAACTCAAGTAATAAATTATTCCTAACAGAAAAAATAATAGATATTCAGAAACCTTCCTTTTCAGGAAGCTCACTCATATCATGTCCAGGTTTCAATAAAAGGCAACTTTAACTTTTTTATTATTAACTTACGTAAGAACCTACAAACTAAGCTATACCATGAAGAACACAAGTCCCTTATGCAATAGAACTTACGAAGCATGCTGACAGCACTTTGTGTAAAGCTATACCTTACATAAAATGGGAAGTAATTTTTAAGAGAAAAATCATTTGGCAATTCTATGTGAAGCCTACTAGTTACAGGAAAGTATTGCTATCACTGTCATTGTGCCCTGACCATTCATTCTAAATTCCACTGCTGTTATGTATATATGGATTTGCAATAGGCATCCAAAGCTTAATTCTGCAAAACTTCTAACATTTTTTTTCCCGAGGACTTTAAGAAAGAAGTCAAAAGGAAATGCCAATATGTCTAGCAAAAAATACTGCAGCTTACATGCAAGAGTCCACACATGAGAAATGGCTCTAGAATCATCAGCTGCAACAGGACACTGGAAAACCACATGCAACGCTCTGCACAAATGAAACTGCTTCAGCAGTGAAGTATTTAAATGGCCTCTTAAAGGGATATGGATCTTATCCACACAAAAAGCTCTTCAAATTTACTCTGATCAACCACCCTGTGCATGCTTCTGACCACTTTTTCTTTTCTACTTAACAGCAAAATTAACTACAAATCCACTTTGTCTCACTGACGTGTAAACACATTTCATGCTAACCGCACAAGAAATGTGCTCCAGATTATAGCTTTAATATCTGAGTCACAAAACTTTTAGAGCCCCTGTGTTCTTTGTGGATTAACATACTATCAGAATTATTAGGCAGCATTAGAGGGCAATTTCCTTCATTTCGTAAAGTACAATTATTCAAGCAATTATGTAAGCATAGGAAGCAATTGTTGATAACTTATTTTTTCAGAAATAAGAGCCCAGTTTTTCAGAAATAACTTCCAATGTAATTGCTGTGAAACTTGAAGAGCAAAAACAGCCACTCTGTAAATACACAGATTTTACAATTTAAATAAATGGTTATTTTTTCCTTATAAAATAAAGTGTTACCTGATGCCTGAAAGTTTCAGATGGCATGAAAATTGGGCTTCAATGGCACAGAGAAAGTAACTACTTTGTACTGGCAATGGCTAAACACTGTAATGATTTGTAAATTAAACTGTGCTGTAATTGCTGTACAGAGTTCTACAGTAAGTGGGAGTATGGCAATATCAGGCTTATAAAATAGGGTGACACATTTTGCATTGGGCTACTTTAGAAATTGCAGCTGCTATAAAATGAAGCATGCATTGGCAGTGCTAACTACAACTGCAGTTCTCATCAAATGGGACACAGCTCCAAACAATTACCTGTAATCTGAACCAGTGAAAAGACATTCAGAAACCATTACCTGGGCTTCTGGCAATGAATCTGAGCTCCATGGTGAGAATCCCAGCTACTCCACCACCCTGTCCTATCTGCTCCTTCTCTGTACAATAGGTGAGGTTCAAACTCTGCGAAGTCCCTCTGTTGGCAAGCCTGGAGGCTAGTTGGAAAATTTTTGTCATCTTGAACTGACCAATATGGCCACTGAGTCATCAGAAACATTCACATGCCACATACACACTAATCTAATTATTTTGTGGTGGCACTATCAACCCTTTATGGAAGCAACTATGTCAACACACAGTAGAAGTCACAGCTGACCTACACAGATGTAAACTTCCAGTCCCTTAGAGGCTGACACTGCTGGATTTAGTATGCCAAATCAAGCTCTAAATTCACTGTTGCCTGTAAAATCAGACTTGATGGAATATGATCATCAAATAAACGTATGGGTGTGAACATGGCTAAAGCGAACACAGGAAAATTACCTCTTCTGTGGAAGCACTTTTCAAGGTCACCCAACTCTGCACACAGTTTTTGGGTCATCCACCCCACTTGATCTCCTTTTCTGTTTTCATTGAATATAACATTGAGTAAACCCTTCTCTTGGCCGACTGCTTCTCCAACTGCCTGTCTTTTGTTAATCTGAACTTTAGCACTGACTTGTTCTGCTGGCTGGCAATATCCCCTTCCCAGTCATGCACAATCCCGTTCCAACCCTGTTCCCAATGGAAGCCTCAGAGCCATGTGTGTGTTCACATGAAAGCTCTCTTCCTCATGCTCCTCTCTTCAGAATGCCCATTGTGCTTGACTATTAGCATCTTCCCTCTCCTCAGTTCTTTCTTCCTTGGAAATCAACACTTTATAATTTCCTAATCCGCTCAAGCCCTCATTTCATGTATTCCTTGTAGCAATTTACCAACACCATTTCATTCCACATTTCCATTATGCTCATGTGCTAGCATTTCTAAAGTAACTTCTCCTTCAGTAATCTCTCCACTGTGAGCATTTTTCTGAAAAGAACATATTGCCTCTCCCACAGCTTACTCTTCTTCTGCTTCCAGTTCACCACCAGCAAGTATATGACAGAACTGGTAATTTTTCACACTCTTCATCTTCTTACTTCCCCCAGCTGAGGGTGACATTCTCAGTGCCTTTTCTCCATTTCTTTATTCAGTCTGTCATGCTAGTCAGCCAGCTCTTCTTCAGTGCCTCCAAAGCCCAACTCTTCTTGTCATCATTATCAAATGTTTATTAGCATGCTGCCCCTCGATCACCACAGCTTCCTCATTTCCCACCTCTCAGACTTTACCTCCTCTTCTCAGCCAAGGATCCCTTGTTTATAACCATCTCCATTCATAACCACAGGCTGCTGGTTTCTGCCCCTGCTTCTCCAATCTTATGATTCTTTTGTTTTGCCTTTGAAATTTCTCCTGGTCAAGCTTATAATGCACATTTGTCCAACTTCTCCATTCATCTTCCCATACCTGGACCTCATGTTTTCTCTCCATTTTCACAATTCTGCACCTTATGCAGTCATCCTCCTTGCCTGGATCCCCTTTCCTCCTCTCTAAAGCCTCCCTTGTTCTGATCCTGCAACACTCTGAAACTGTGAACACCGAAATGTTCTTACGAGTTTGCTTTCTTTGCTCTGGTTCTCGCTCCACACTCCCCTCAATTTGCTAATTGTTTCTTTCTTGACTGTGCTAACTTTATGAAATTGAGTATAGACTATAACTTTATTTCTAAACAAAACCAAGCACTGGTATTATAAACTTGGTAATGCTAACTATATACATTTTTATTCTGAACATGCTGAATAATTGGAAGTAAAGAATAAATGATATTAAAAATTAAATTATATATGGAATCAAGCATTTTAAGAAAAAATACCTAGCCAGAAAATTATCTAGCTGGAGATGGTCTAGAAAACACTGCTACTATTTTGCAAAATTACAGAGTCAAAAGTTCTAATTCACTTAATAGAATACTTCTATTTAGCTTTACTTTATTAGAGTAAGAGCCTCATAGCTGGCTGGTTCTATTCATGAAGCTATTCCAGCAGACCTTATGCACTATTTAGATTGTCTGGCCTAATCAATGATAAAGTCTATAATTAAATCAGAATGCTGTCATTCAAACTTACTTAATTTGGAATATATTATAGATGTAAAAGCGTAAACAATGACAAGGAAATAGCAAGCTTAATACAGCAATTAGAGAAAGGGTTTCATTAAGGGTCACCCCAGCATATGGATTCCATTTCACAGAAAATATCTGCCAAAGCCACGCAGAAGCCACAAGGGTTATTCTGTTACCACGGCATATGAGTGCATCTGATCTTACAATACTACAGGAGAAGGAGCATGTGTAAATACTTACTCTCTGATGTCAGTGGAAAGCTGTCCACTGAAGCCACTGCACATTGGAGTAAGAAAAGGAGGCTTTTCGAGATGAAACATTATTTCAGAAGTGGCAACCAATTCCTCCTGGTTATGGGAAACAGTTCTGTGCATCATCTGGCTGTACAGCAGTAGTATCCAGAAGATAGGTCAGTACCATTTCTACAGTTTACCAGTTAAAACACATTTTTCCTTCACCTACATTGATGAGAAAGAACAGATGCTGTTCTCGAGCCACATACTATATGTAATGGCAAAATGTTGGTTTGTCTATTGTTAGAAGGGACCTCATGATAGTACCTACCTGTAATTTCATCAGATTTCTTTAAATGTAAAAATCCATCAAGACGATAAAATTAGAGTCAGATTACACCCAACTGCAATGGTTCCTTTGGACCTCAAAAAATATATGAACCTATGAAATTTTCAAAATTCCCTTTTGGAAGGATTGCCCACACATCTGCAGGAACAAATTTTAGCTTTTTTATTATTTAAATAAAAACCAGGAATATGGAAGCTATAAAATGCTGTAATATACATGGCTTCTTTATATATCAACTAATACCTCTTTTAAAAAGCAGACCCTGAAAATCAACTTTTCTACATTGAAGCTACAACCTCTTCCAGACTTTAAAGCTACATCTCAAGAATTTGCCTTGCTATAGTTACAACCACTGCTTTCTCCTGCTTTAACACAGAAGAATCAGTTATAAAATAAAAAATACAAAATGAAGAAATGGCATAGAGACACATGCTCCCCTGGCATCTCCATACAAAGCAATTCTAACTCTGTCAGTTCATGGACTGGAAGATTCCCAACAACTGCCCTCCAAGACCAAGCTTCTCACCCCCGAGGAGCCCTCCAGTGCCCGGCAGTGGTGGAGTGGGGCAGCCCCAGACCCTGCCCCTACAGCCCCCGTGGCCGCCCCCACCCCAGCGCGCTGCCTTGCAGCAGCCAGCAATAAACCCTGCCCAGGGAGCGCTCCACTCCCGCCCCAGCCTGCGCTGGGAGCTGCTGATGTTCATGTCCCTTTTCCTTGAAAAGGGGACCGTTTTCTCAAGATTTTTAAACCAAAGTTTAACACTTCATTTGAAAAAAGGGCCTAGGGCCAGTTCACACTAGACTACAGCACCATTTCTGTATTTGGCCCCACTCCAACGTCATGCAGCCACAGAGATGTACCAGCATCCTGCACCTCTGGTACACACAGCAAACCAGGACTGTGCCCTGCTCCACTGTAGAGCTCTCAGAATCCTCCATGCACAGATTCCCTTGGGCCTGGAACCCCTCATTTCCCACACACGAGGAGCTTAACTGCTGAATTCTCTCTAAGTAGTACTAATATTGGTTTGGGAGAACACTTAAAATGCGATGATACTATTTCATTAGAGTCTGTGTTTCCAGGATGTTTTGGGATTAGTGGTAAAAAAAAAAAAATAAAAAATAAAATAAAAAAAAAAAAAACACATCTCAGAAACAAGCCAGAGCAACTGCTGCCTATTAAAGCAGGATGGAAAAAGTTATTCTATTGATGCCAGCTATGTTAGTCCACTAGTTAAATGATTAATGTTGATAATTCCTCTCCAGCAGACTCATTAAACCTGAACTTATTTTTCTTACAGGCCTTTGACATTTCCTACTTTCTTAATATCAGAGGTAATGACAGTGGCGTGATTATATACTTATTCCTTTCCACCTTCAAGCAGTTTTCTTTGGCAAGAGTTACTTTTTAAGCAGAAAGCCTGCACATGAGTATTCATTCTTTCCCCAAAACTGTTACAGCTCCATTAGCAACACTAAATGGCAGTGCCTGAGAGGAATGCACAACAACCCTTCTAAAAATTAAATAGTCAAGGTATTCAGAGCAGTACCACGAGAAAGGTATTTTCTACAGAACTGCAGTTCATAATGATTGGGGGGTTCTGCACCCTCCCCCCACATTTCTTTTAGATCCTGTTGTCAAAAAATGTCCAAGTTAAACAAAGAAGAAATTACAGAATGAATCTGGAGCTTAGCCTTGAAGAATTAGGTTTCACTCTAATTGAGATCATACGCTGCATGTGCAGTTTTGGCACATAAGCCATATTAATCAGAAAGTCTTTAATCGTGGATAATTTCTCCTGTGTGTGCCAGATTGGGCATTCTGCTGCTGGCCCAGCTTCTAAGTCTGTTTAAGAGTCCACCTTTGACTTCATAAACACCCGCTTACAAAATTGGGGTCAACTTCCTCCTATGAAGGTATTCTACACTGGCACTAAAAAAAATTCCCTTAATGATTAAATTGCATCTCATATGGAAATAAAAATGTGCAGATTCCAGAGGAGTGACTATTTCGAGTGATTACAATTTGTGCTGGAAGTAGCCCTCAGTCAAGCTTGTCTTTCTGTGAAGTACACAACAGATGAAAACCAGGGAAGATGATCCAATAGCCACAGTATGAAATTTTATGGCTGCACTGAGCATCATTTAATCTACTGTTATTATACTACTGCCAAGATCCAAGTCCAGAAAGAGTAAACAGGACACAAAAATGTTTCTTTACTTCAATTCAAGACTGAATGGGGAGGGTGAGCAACTAACGATGCGCCAGTATCGACTGGACTTTCATCCCTTTGTTGAAGGGATGAAGATGGAACTACTGAAGCAGACAGTGAAATGCCCCACATGCATAGGTGAAACCCAGTTCCTGCCAAACTAGAGTATGAATTTTGAGCCACTGTGACTTCAGTGGAGTCCACAACCTCATTCCAAAAGTTGGGCTATGTTTGCAGGAGGTCAAAATTAACTGCACTCCTTCTACTGAAAAACATTATCACTCACATCACTCATGCATTTTATTATATTGTTCAGATACTTAAAACTTTAACATCCATAGTGCACACACAGATCTGTAGAACCTAGCATAGATTTGTCACAAGGCACAAGCAGTCTTTTGTAATAAATGGATCTTTCTATAAACTTTTGCACCTGTAGGTTAAAAATGAGCTTTTGTCCCCAGTGTTTCATTTGTTATTTAAGATGTTCAACAGTATGACACCCATGAAAGATAAAATTACTACTACAGAATCACCCTTGTATGAATTTTAAAGTAATAAAGCAAAGCCAACTGCAGAATAATATATAAACCTAAAAAGAAAAAAAGAAAAATTGAGAACCACCTCTACTCAAGCATACCACTCCCATGAAACATCACACCCACTGCACTCACATCTATAATTTATTTTACCTGTGACTACTAGAATTTCCATTACAAAATTTCCAGCTTCAGACACCCCTCCTTGTTTCTAAAACTTTGTGTTAACTAACTCCAGCCTGCCTTATGCACCTTGTGTCTCTCTACTCCCCCACTTCTTGAAAGCAAAAGTTTGTCTCCTCTTTCTCTCTTTACACATTATTATCCACTTTCTTCTCTGCACTTCATGTGAGAAGGCTGTTCTAAATATTGTCCCTTCACCTAATTAACTCAAGGAATTTTTCTAATCTGCCAAAATTTATACTTTCCTCCTTTGCCCATAGAAATTGTAATTTACCTCTGTTTGTGACAGGTGGATTCTGCTTCTGAAGGAGGAACTGAAGTTCTGCATGTTCTTAGTTGAAAAAACAGGAGCTGCAAGCTGCTCACACTAGGGCAAAAGAACTGAGAAAACTGAGAGCTTTAGCTCTCATAAAGTCTGTTTTGATGTTTTGGATGCTTTTCAGGAAAGGGACAATTCTCTGACTCTTCTGGGGTTTTTAATTTCAAATTATTAGGTATCATTTTGAGGTGACTTCCACAAACATTTAGCACAGTTATAATGCTGCTTCTTGCCAGGTTTACCATGCCTTTATATAGGAGACACAGCCCTGTCTTTATTAAAAATGTACTCTTCAGAGTAAACAGACAAGCTTCTGGTGTGATGACTTATGAAAACTCCAAATAGAACATATTTTGTCTTACGGGCATTTCCAATAATCACCTCTCTTCCAGTAATTCATATTGCATTGCTTTAAAATAAATGCAATAAAAATAAATCCTCATAAGCACCTTGAGATATAAGAATCTTAGAAAAAATCCTAAATATTAATGAGGCTATCATAAAAAAAAAAAAAAAAAAAAAAAGAAAAAAAAAAGTGTTATTAAACAAAAAAGTAGAAGTATCACTTCTTTCAGTGGAAGGCAGTCTGGGAAGCAACTACCAAAGAGTTTTGTGGTCCTTACTTGGCATGCAAGAAATTCTGAGGAAAGAGTGCTGCTTTTCATGCTTTCCTAATGTTTTTCTTGATGGCAGAAGACTCCAGCTGGAAATAACAAGCAAGTCTGCTGTTCCAGATAATCAGTTTCAACGTTTCCACAAGGAAATGTGAAAGGAATGATAATGTAACAAAGCCCCCTAAAGATGGCAGAGAATCACAATAGATGCTGGTCACCCAGGTACCTTCACCTCCTGCATACCTCAGACCCTGTTCCAGCAGCCAACAGTGAAGAGATGTCCCACAGGTAATAGCTGCCTGGCAATTACCTGGCATACAGAGCAGAGGTGATTGATTAGCATACATACTCAGTTATTCTTAGAAGCTAGGTCAGGACTCAAAATTGAAACCAAATTACTTCAGCTTGGTAAGTTATGGCTTGTCAACCAAGTCATGGTGTATGCCTATACCTCATCTCTTGGCTTGCAGAAGAGGTAAGGTAATGCAACTAAATGCAAAATCTGAATTAGAGTTTTATCAGAGTTGTATCATGTTTTGCTATGGGCCAAGAATGTGCAGACTGATGGTTAAGAAAATTAATAAATATTAATGAAAATACAATAATTGTACTTCTCCTTTTTCTCTAGAGCCAGCAAAAGGGATCCTCTTCGCCTTTGACAGATGCTGAATTCAGTTTTTAAGTCAGGTCATGGATCACATAGGGCTTTAACCACTACCATTAATAAAATAGCCTCCAGCGTCCAAAGTTCAGTCCAACTTAATGCTTTAATTAAGTTTAGACTTCATTAACATGCTTGGGAAGCATGGGGAGATATCTGTCTATGAATGGATAACTCTTCTAATTGTTCAGAACTGTTTTACTGTACAAGCTGACATTATGATTGTTGACATCTATTTTGCATATTTACAAACTAAAAGTTTCTGTATTTTTTCCCTTGCTTATGAGCTTTATACCTTATTTATTCCACAGAATAGTTTTAGCATGACATTGTCCCTTATTAAAATCTAGTGTAAACATTATACTTTTTCCAAACTTTAAGAGAATCACTGTGTAAACACCAAAACTTAGTCCATAAATATTTCTTATCAAGGGAAAAAAAGGGGTCTTCTTGCATTGCAACAGCTAATAAAAAAGCGTAAAATAAACTGCCTTTTTATTTTTGAACTAGGGAAATAGGAACCACAGAAGGAGGAAACTAAGGGCCACCTCACCAGATACAATCCATGGAAAATCTGCTCTTCATGTCCTCCTTCCAAACTAACATTGCTTTTCCTTATCTGTGTATCTAAGTCTAATAGGAAAAGTGCATAACATCACTGATTTATGGTAAAATTGACTGTGTGTCAGAACTAGTTATCTTACTATTTCTTTTAGTAACACTTAGCAAAAATGATAATGTAAACCTCCAAAGCAGAACAGCACGCTAACTATTGGCCATCAAACTTCAGAGTCATGTTTCAAAGCTCATCATTCAGTTTCAAAGGGAAACGAGCTGCAGACAGCTGTGCTCATTAGGGATTTCTCAACATTTAATACACCAGAAAGATAAAGGGTGAAATCTCTGACTCATTGAAGTCAATGGAAGTTTTGCCCCTGATTTCAGCAGGGCCAAGTTATCGCTGTCAGAATTAGGGAAGCCTTTGTCAATAGATATAAACTAGTAAAAATGTCTTCTCTGAAAGAATGTTAGCTTCCAAGTCAGATAATGGCACCATTCACTAGCAAGAATGACATGTTTAATCTGATAGATTGAGCATCCTTTAATCCTTCCAGCTATCCATTAAACTGTTTATTCTCAATGTAAATTGTTGCAGCCATAAATTTACACCAGTTAAAGTGCCTATCATTCTGGTTTATGTTCAGCCACAACCACAACCACAATTTTTGTATTTTATGACACACATCTACAGATTTTCAAAGCTCGTACTATCTAAACTTAAATCCGAAGGCAGGTCAAATTAAAGCTGCATTTTCCAATAAGAATATTCCTACATTTAGGAAATACAGTCTGTATTTAAAAGACATGCCTCTCAGATTGACCCAAAAAGTTCTATAGTCTCCAAATTGGAGGAACTTAGCCAAAAACCTCTTTGTAAATGTTTTGTATCACTTTGGACCCAAACTACTGTTCATTACAGTCAGCATGATTCTTGGCCAAATTATCTGGATAGGCTTTGCAACACAGTCCCCTTAATACTGGCATCCAAGGTGAGAGAAAAAGCAAATGTGTTTCCTTAGCACAAACTATTGGACAGTTTTCTGGGCTGGGAATGGCTTTCTTGGTTTCCTCCAACCAACCTTCCTTAGGCCACATTTTTCCTTTCCAGTGCATAGGGATTTTGTAGGCCCTAAAAACCATACACATTTTACATGGGGGCATGGGTACACAGGACAAAGATGAGCTACACACAAACCTTTACAGTCCCCCAGCTGGTCTAACTGCAGAGAAAGCAAGGAGCAGCTACTGACCTGGAATTTCTTCACCCAAATTTGACACCATGGCAGTGAACAGAATGGGAAACAGGGATACTTTAACAACTTTCAGTTAAGTATGGATTCATTAGTAAATTGATTCCCAATTAGAGGACAACAACTATATCCTAAATTATCAGTTCTGATTCATGTATATCAACCAAGGATATGATTATTCACAGAGGCAGCACAAAGGAGTTGAGAATTCTAATGATTTAAAAACACGTTTTCCCTTTTCCTCCTTAAATTCTGACAAACAATTGTCTTCAAAATAAGTAATTTATTATGAAATTATATTCAACAAGTTACTTAAAGGGAGGTGGCAGTAAACAGGCCACATTTGCTGTGGTCTTACAGATGCAAACTTGTCAGAAGATTCCAGGAGCTGTAGTGGAATGCAAAATTCTCATGACATGTTAGACATTGGAAAGTAAGTTGAAGTGTACCCATAATGTAAATCCTCAAGTAAACTAACAACGAGGATTTGTATACACTAAGAGAAAACAAAACAAAACAAAACAAAACAAACATTGAGACACCAATTCAGAGCATCCTGGCTTCCTAAGAATCTCATTTGAGTATAGTTCTGTTGCTTATAAAAACATATCATATGTAAGATTGTATTAAGCTACAGTAAATACTTCCAGTAGTTATTTTAAATTTTACAGACTATGCTGAATAGAAGTGCAGCTTTTATAAAAACTGAATAGTAATGCAATACCAAAGTCACTCACTTTTATATTCATATGTATACATCACTTTATAAAAACTCCCCAGACAAAAATTAAAGCCCTCTAGCCTTGTTCATACAAGACTTTCAAATACAGAAGAGTATGCCATGCACACGTAGATCTAGCTTGCCAAAACTGGTACTGAACCTTAAGTAGGATCTGAGTCAACCCATCTATTATCTTGTCAAATATGCATTATACCTTTCGGTTGACACAGACAAAACCTGGTATGTCTGTTATATCTTAAATCTATATCACTTGGTAAGAATACTAATTTACCAACAAAATTATTTAGGGGAAAACTGTTCTTTGGTCCTCATTTTTCCCTATTTTAAAACACTTTTCCCTATTTAACAATCTTTTTTGTTTAATGGTTAGCAATGTACTTACTACAAAGCTTCTTGTATCTCAGTTTATATGATCTTTGCACCCATTGATACATTCATGATTCAAATTAGCTTCCTAAAGTTAACTTTCTAATTTTATTAGGAAAACATTTCTCTATGTAGAGACACCAAGTTACTGCTTTATACTGGTATCATATTACATTAGAAACTTATTTCTTAACAGGAAAATATAAATAAGTGCCAGAGCAAGTAAAAGAGAATTACCACTCTTTTTTAAAAAAAAAAAAAAAAAAATTAATTTGGATTAATTAAATACAATATGAAAACAAAGTCTGGGCTCAGCTACTAACAGTAAGTTCCCATTTGTATAAGAGCCAACAGAGGTGCCAGAGAAATGATTTTTCTTGTCCCTTGATGGCCAGACTCCAACATCCAAAGTCTAAAGCAATGACCTGGTGCCACATTGATTTAGAAACAACTGATGGGCCTGTCCTAACTGCTAGAAGCATGCAAAGCTTTGAAGGATATTAATCATGCTTGTGGTAATCAGCCACATCCTTTAACAAAGGCATCATCACATTTCTGCTGAATTCACTGGGGGACAAGAGATTTATTCCAACATTGGTTTTGAGCAAGTCCTGGGAGAGCAGATGACATGAGCCCACTAAAACATAAAGCTCCATGGGCAGATGATACCTCATCTAGCATAAACACTGCTGATATGAAGTTAACCCATCAAAAAAATTTTTTTTAATTAACTTGAACCAAATAAAACTTACTCTGAATCAATGCTTTGTATCATGTACAAGGAAACACAAAGCCAGATCTATTATGAAACTGAACAACAGCTTCAGAGAACTGCTTCTTACACAAGCAGATCATAGATTTCAATTTTTTTCCAATACATAACAACCAAAGCCTAAATCAATACATGCCTATATAACAAAACCCCATCCCTATTGAAGTTGGGGCATTGGATCTTCCACCGGAATGAAGATTTCAGCTCCATTGTTCTGGGTGGTACAAAATAACAATTTTATACCCATTTTCCTTACATCTTCTACTACTCAATATCTTTGTCAGGAATTTTGGTGTGTTTATGTTGTTGACTAGATGTAAACCAAGCCAGAGTGTTAATAGCGAAGTACATCACTCACCTTTTCTCTGAGCTATAAACATCCATAAGAAACAGCAATGATGAACTCACTGAACTGACCTCACATTTTGAGGCCAGTCTTTGATACCTCGAGTCCTCTCTCACAGTCTGCTGAAGAGCATAACTTATCTTCTTAAGTGTCAGATCCAAAATGAGAGCAAGTTTGCTGATCAGCTGAAACACAGACTGTCAGTTAATGTTTTACAACTTTTGCACCATAACTTGCATGGTAACTCTACCACAAACAGTACAAGCCACCTACAGTTACCAGCTAGGATAGCAAATCCAGTTCAAATCACAGCTACAGACTAGATTTTTATGGCACAAATCCCAGCTCTGGATCCTGGCAGCACATAATGACAGAAGCTCCATGCAAGCCCTGGGTGGGAGAAAACCCACGTGTCCTGAGTTCTGCTTTTTATTTGGTCTTCTTTCCACATGTCATTCACCTGGGAAGTTGTTTGCCCATATCCCCAGACAGCCCACGGGGTTCCCAACCTACACCAGGCAGAGGGTTACTGAGCCTACAGGGACTATTTTTGTGTTAATGGCAGTGACATTTTGCAGTCTTGACTGTCTGAAAGGTGCTGGGTTAAAGAAGCCCTAAGAGGAACCAGACCTTCTGGGCTACTGATGATTATCATCAAAATGTTCAGCACAGTATCTGCAAAATGTTCATCTGAGGCCAGCTTCTTGAATGGAAGCATGTTTTTGCCAGTACATCTTTATTTGGACAAGTGCTGCAAGTTTTCAGCTCAAAACTATTCTCATGAAAAGGTAGAGGTGTATTTAGTTACATTTAAAATCCAACTTCCATTTTGAATTATATGTGGAAATAAAGTTGTTACTTCATATGCAGACCTACTCCACTGTTTTTTTTCATACAGAACCCTATTTTTCAGTCCAATTTATTGTGTTTCCAGTACTGACACAAAGTGAGGATTAGGAATTAAATGAGCAAATAATTGTGCTGCATCACTTTATGGCGTGTCAAGGTTAGTTGCATTTCAGATTTTCTGCTTTTTATGATGTTTGTCATAAATGGCTCAACGTTTGTGAATATATTTTGATGGAGCATCAGAAATCACATGTTCCTAACTACTATTTATGATTTCTACTAATGTGCAGCATAGCTATTCAGTCAAGGCCAATTTATTTTCCTACCACACTTCCATTATTTGATAAAGAGGTTTTTGCTTAATAAAGACTTAACTATTTTCTAGTGTTTCAGGATATATCTTTTTCAAATATACTGGCACATTATGCAAGGGTTTGGAAAGAAAACGTTGCTCTGAGACACAATTTTACCAGAGCCTGTCATTTTCTATATCCTTTTTCCCTCAATTCTCTTTAAAAATGCAGCAAAGATGTTTACATTTAAATCTGATCTTCCTACAGGATTTTTCCAACTCCACCTTTATTAACTCCCTCCTAAAAATAGTGCATGTATATCTGTAAGATAAACAAGGCTTCTTGCTTGACTGTAAGATAAACAGGCCTTTTTGCAAGAGAGAACTGCAGAGTCAGGGAAGTACATCTGACCAATTAAAATAGATATAAATATATATGTATATATTATTTGTTTTCAAACAAACACCAGGAGGAACAAAATATGAATTTTGCACCTAAAAGCTGTAACTAATAGAAAGCATCACCTGCTGTTCTGATTCCACAAATGGACAAGCGTGCGTTTAACCACGACACCACTACTATTTTGAGGGACTACAAAAACTCTCAAAATTCCAACTGACTTCTTTTAAAAAGAGTATTCCAAATCACTGTAATGGTCAAAACTGATGACCAGAATAGCACGTTAACACTGCCTTATTTTAGTTTATGCATTTGAAACAAATAAAGACATCACTCCTTACAGACCAAGGTTCAGAGCATGTGGTATAATTTAAATACAACTACTAACACTTCTGTAGAATAAGTGCTCATTTTCAGAAATAGCCTCCCACTATTCACATTTCCCACTATTTTAAAAAACTACAACTGCACTGTATTTTAACATTTAAAAAAAAAAAAAAACCTTAATTTTTAAGTTACCTCATCATTGTGACTCTCTAGCATGTCATCAAGCAGCAGAGATATCCTGACTAATGTAGTGTATTTGTTTTTAACCAGAGGTAGCTTTCACATGAAAAAAAAAAAAAAAAGCAAGCAAATTTGCAAAACTGACAGAAATTTTGCATCTTTTCTTAAACACCTCTTTCAAGTGGTAAATGCAGGATAGATTCATCTGAGGAATTAACATATATTTAAAAACACAGTCTTCCAGGTTTCTATTTTATCACCAGCTAAACAAGAGTTCACCTGGTACACATACAACCATTTTGACATCCAACACTGGTCTTGCAGGTTCTAGAGCAATCAAAAGAACATACAGTAAAATAGGAAATGCTTTTCCCATTCCATTTTTTTCTTCCAGATATGGCACATTTTTAATGTCAAATTTATCAGTTTGCTTTTCTGATACTGATGTGATAATAACTGTGTTGGGTCTGTGTGTGTGGCAGGGTTTTTGGTAGCAGAGGAGGGGGCTACAGTGGTGGCCCCTGTGAGAAGCTTGTTGAAGCTCCCCTGGCTCCAAGTCAGACCCACCTCTGCACCAAAGCCGAGTCAATTAGCAATGATGGCTGAACCTCTGAGATAATGAACCTGGGAGGAAAAGCTGGAGTTGTGAGGAGGAGTTGCAAGGACACCTATACAAACACAAAGGTCAGTGGCAGGAAGGAGGAGGAAAGGCTGGGGGAGGTGCACTAGAGCAGAGTCCCCTGTACCCCACGGTAAGACAGCAGGGCTGTCCCCCTTGCCACCCAGGGAGAGTCACGGTGGAGCAGAGGCTGACCTGAAGCCTGTGGAGGAGCCCACACCAGGAGCAGCGGCTGCGTTGAAAGGAGGCTGGAACTCTGGGGGGAGAAGCAGCACCCCCCTGTTTTAGTTCAGTGTTGGGAGAACTGCAACATGCGAGGGGAACCTGTGCAGTGGCAGCAGAGGGAGGTTTGCAGCCTGTGGGAAGGATTCACGTGGGAGATGTTCATGAAGGACTGTCTCCCATGAGCAGGAGACCATGCTAGAGCAGGGGAGAATGTGAGGAGCAGGGAGGAGCAGCAGACTGACTGCACCCACCCATTTCCTGCTCCCTGCACTGGTGGGGGGGAGGAATTAGAGAAATCGGGAGCAAAGCTGAGCCCAGGAAGAAGTGGGGGTGGGGGGAGGTGTGTTTAAGATGTGGTGGCACTTCTCACTGTCCTGTTTGTCTGTTAAATGCTGTTGTTGTTAGTGTCTGAATTAAATTTATGTTCTTTTTTCTTTCCCTAATGATTCTGGCTTTTGCCTGTCACCATAAAGGGTTAGTCATCCCTCCCTGTCCTCATCTTGACTCCTGAGCCTTTTGCTTTACTTTATTTTCTTCTTCCCAGTGCCGAGGGGGAAGGGGGGAGTGAGCAGCTGTATGATGCTCAGTTGCCCTCTGAGCTCAAACCACAACAATGATGTATAGTGTAGATATATATAAAATATATTGTGTGTTTATATAGTAAATATACACTATGTATAGTAATTCTATAGTAAAATTACCAGTGGACTTCTGTAACAAGTTGCATTTTTTATCTGAAGAACTTCTAAAGACACAAGGTGGAAGAAACATCAGGCATGACCATGAGTATTGCATAATTAGCAATAAAGATGGCAACAGCTGCTAAAATCCCCAACAAAGACTACTTACATATGAAAGCAGGATGCTGAAAGAGAACGCTATTACTGCATCTACTTCCTTTCTTATTTACTTATTTTACATGCATCCTGTTGACTCGATTTTCAGTAGCCTAGCCAATGATGTATGCAGAAGCATATAGGATTGTTTCAGTGTACTTCCCTCAGGTTGGCTTCCATGGAGTTTGGCCTCTGCAGAAACTCAAAACAGTGAATTATAGTCAGACTTGCCAATCTTTGTCCAATTTGGGGACAAAAAAATGACAAACCAGGAACTGCCTGATCTCTTTCCCTCCACAGTGTGAAATCCAAAAACTAAGTAATGTTCTCCTAAACCTGGGGCCCCAATTGACAAAATGTTTGAGTGCTTCACTGGAGACCCATTCAGTGTCAGGTGCATCTTCACATCAGTTTTTTGCACATAGCTATACTGAGAAGGACCATCAGAAGCACTACCATGGTGAAATGAGATCTCCCTATGGTAGTACAACCTTAACAGACCTGGGCAGACTTCCAAGGCTTCCAAAAATCAAAAGCTGATCCAAAACTCCTCCAGGCCCCTGTATGACTGGGCCAGGAATGTCCTCTTCTGGGGTGCAGCTCCACAAGAATGGCAGCACAGGGAAGCTCACCACAAACTAGATAGCCTCTGTGAGCTACCCTCTCTGCAAAGTCTTTTCATTGAGGCTGGTTCATGCACTACATGCGCATTGCCCCTGCATATTGCAACAGAAGCAGGACAGGGCACTCACACTAGAGTGACTTGGTATACTGGATGTTTCTAGGATTCAGAGGTGTTTCCTTGTTCAGATGATGGTGTTATTCTATACAGTGACAGAAATGCAATACTTATGTAAATTATACATCACCACTCACCACTCCAAGTGTAAGTGCAAATGTCAACCGGGAGCAAGAACCTTTGTAAAAGATTTCAGGCTGCAAACTCAGAATGTTCTGTGGTGGCTTGGTTTCACATCCCTGTCCCTCCATTTCTTTCTGGATGCACAATACCCCTCACATAGCACTGGTCCTGCTGAACTCCCACTCACCCCACTTCTGGGAGCACAGAAGAAACAGAGCAGCTAATCATGGAATAAAACACAGCATGGAAGAAATCAGAAGCTAAACAACACAGTATATCCTAAGGGGGATTGGAGCACAATTAAAAGCTGAGAACACCACAATATTTACTACTGAAGGGAAGCTCACATCCAAAAGGTGAACAACCATTTCACCTGAATAGTTCAGTAGATGATCCTGTAAACACACCAGAAAGTCCTGAAAATAGAACTTTTTTATGTGTTTGTTCACTCTCCCCGGTGTATAACACCTCAGATAAGTCCACACACCAAGCTAAAATAGAGGTGGGCCTAGAATAAACCTGTATATTATAAATGTTGGAAACAATCAGCTCCTGACTGACTGCCAAAGCGTTCAAGAGCTCTACTGGGTAGTTCCAGACTTTCACAGAACTGTTACCGGCCTTTCATAGAAATCATTTTGAGGTACACATGTTTCTCTCTGCTTAGTTCAATTTAGCTAAATTCAGAGTTGTACAATTTTGCTGGTACACTGCTTTTCCTGCAATGGGACAAGCTGACACACTGATCAACCAAATTAAATTCTAAAGTAACACAGACTCCTTTGAGTAAAAATATTGTATTTCAGATGCTTTCCAAATCTCAAGAAAGCCATGTCCCACAGCAAAAAATATGCCTCCTCATGAGCATAAGAACTGAGCAGAGACTACTGTTGTACACTAAGTAGTGCTACACAGAAAGAAAATGTGAATATTTCATCAACTGTTAATCCTACCAGTTTGGTGTTAAATACCATATTGATGCAAAAACATAACTTCCTCTGATTTTTGTTGGGGATTTTTGATTTAATTTTGGGATTGGTATATGTAATCTAGAGCAATTCTTCTGTCATTGGTAATCTTCACTGAAATTATTCTATTTATTCCTGCTGGGGATTCTGTCATCCCTATACTGTGAAGAAAAAAAAAAAGTAAAATTGGATGAACTGTACATTTCATGCTCTGATCTCTCTGAGCACTGGCTGCAGAAATGCAGCTGTTCTGTGAGTAGGATATATTCTCTGTAATCTCTACTTTCAATGGATGAAAAATTTTCGTCTGATATTTGATTGGATTAGTCCTAATTATTGCTAAAACAAGCCTAAATAACATTCATAAGCACCTGTTAAATTACTCCCTTATCCCAAGAAACAAGTTCCTCCAAGATCTTAAAAAGAAACATATAGAGATATTTTTCCCCCTTCCTCTTAAAATGTTCATTCTTAGCATTATTATTAAGACACCACTGGATCTTACACAAACTCAGATAACTTATAGAGTAACAACTGAAAACTCACGTTAGGCAGCACATGCATGCTAGGGAGCCAGAAGGCAGCAGCCCCGAGCTGCCACGCCAGCCTCCCAGGCACCCTTCTGCTGCGGGAGTGTGTTACAGCTCACAGTCACTTGGCTGGAATACAAACAGCTGAAGTGAATGAAAGACCCTGTGTATGTGTGGGGAACATAAATGTGATATTAATTATTAATTTTGACAAGTCTGAATACCTTAATAATGTATTATTTTAAGCTGCAAGCTTTTTAAAAAGCCACTGAGGCTAAAACGAGATGACTTTGCGGCTTGGACTCTCATTCCTCAGCATATAGTAAAATGCACTATGACAACAAAATGGGCTGTGACAGACTTTGGCGGGTGCGGTCTTGTTTTGTATATTTAATAAAGGGCCGATAAATACAATGTTTAAAGTGTAAGGGTTGGAATATATCATCCAGAAAACACTATGTGTTAACCAACCTGTCAAGATGGAAAAGATGCTTTAAATAAATAACTGCACAAACTAACCCGCAAGCTGATTCCCTCCTGCTTCATTGCTCTTTAGTAGCACGACACAGGTGCAGGTAACATCACTTCTGTAAAAAAAAACAAATTATCTGTGCAGTAAAATGTAACATGAACTCATCCTACTCTATTCTGCAAACTTATTGAGGTGGAACTATGTTAGATTTCTACCATGTATTTAAGAGTAACTTTGTGGGTAATTTGCAATAAGAATTTCAGAAGTACTCAGGGAAGCTTTACTTTTGACACCACCTGCAACACCAGTACCAGGCACCACTTTAAAATCCACCATAAACCTTTAAAGCACTTCCTACATACAAATTCCAGAGCATTTTACGCCTGTTAGAGAAAACCTTATAACATTCCTGCAAGTTATGTATTACTATTACATATTAAGCAGATTTTAGAAAAGAAGGATTCATGAAACTGGGCACAAAAGAATTATTCTCCAATGATCCTTCTTGGCATAGATAAAATGGTACGCTTTATCTGAAACTGGAAAGGAGCTGAAAGTCAAAAATTAAATATAGCACCAGAGTAATGATGAACATATTTTAATCATAGAATCGTAGAATGGTTTGGGTTGGAAGGGACCTTAAAGCCCCCCCAGTCCCACCCCCTGCCCCAGGTAGGGCCCCCTTCCCCCAGCCCAGGGGGCTCCCAGCCCCGTCCAACCTGGCCTTGAACCCTTCCAGGGAGGGGGCACCCACAGCTGCTCTGGGCACCCTGGGCCAGCGCCTCACCCCCCGCACAGGGAAGGATTTCTGCCTTAGATCTCACCTAAATCTGCCCTCTGTCCGTTTAAAACCATTACCCTTCATCCTATTCTTACACCCCCTGACCCAGAGTCCCTCCCCCCCTCTCCTGCCCCCCCTTTAAGCCCTGGGAGGCCGCTCGAAGGGCTCCCCGGAGCCTTCTCTTCTCCAGGCTGAACCCCCCCAACTCTCTCAGCCTGGCCTCCCAGGGGAGCTGCTCCAGCCCCCCAAGCATCTTTGTGAATCCAAGTTATTTTTTTCCTATCATCCTATACAACTACGGAAAAGTTTGCAAATTGGATTAACCACACTTTTTCATATTATAATTTCTAATATTGCTACAGATGAACTCAGGAGTTCTCTTATTTCTAAAGACTGTCACAATGTTGCCTGTTACTTTTTACCTTGAACTTCATGATACTTAGGTTGTGGGGTTTTTTTCTTAGTTATGTATAAAATGAAGTTGAAGCTTTAGGTTTCTAACCCTCAGTGGTACAAAGCGAATATCAAGAGTACAGAGAAGCTTTACAAAACACAGCCCAAATGACTTAAAAATCACAAGCAAAGCAATTAGTGTTTCATTAAGCTCTGTGATTCTTTTCAAGCCAGTTTTATGATTCCTGGGGGTTTGACTCCTGATTTTGAGCAGGGATTGACAGTTTTATAACCAGAGAGAAATAACAATCAGGTACCAATTCATGCCATTCAAAAATTCAATCCCTGACACATAAAGATGTTTTCTTGAGCATGATAGCTGACTAAAAATGAAGACATATACTTGGGGTTTGAGGAAATAAGAGGGAAAGCAAATTTTCTTCCTTCTTAATTCTACTATACACACACACACACTAAAAATCCCTCAAATTGGTCAACAACCTAATGAACGCTGGTTTCCTGTAGGTCCTGTTTCCTTAGCAAATAGGTTGAAAAATCAGAAATCAGCAATTTTCATTGCAGCAAACGGGGATTTTGTAATGAATTCCAACTTTTTTTTTTAACTGCTTGTTGCCATGACCCAAACCAGTCCTGTCTGCAGACTAAGTACCAACCTCAAAAACAAGTGCCTCATACTTTCACTTCCTTAATCCTTTGTTTTCTGAGTGACTGACCTTAAGATATTAACAGCAACATAAAACTTTATAAAAAGATAAAGGCCCTTTTCTTCTGCATAAGTGAAGAGCTTGAAAGAAAGTATGCACCCAAGTTCTACATCCTTTTTGTTCCAGTTAGCAAACAATCGAGACTTTCCCATACCCAGGTCCCTGACATAGCTGTATATTCAGTGCTCATATAGTCCATGCAGCTCCATGGCTTTTACCTTCAGCTCCACTATTCCACTGGTTTGCTTCAGCAAATTCTGTCTAATTCCCTGCAGTCAGATGTCTAGGTGGTAATAATACTACACTGGTTAACCTGTGTGAGCATGTACACCTCATTTCCTGTACCTATTTTGTAGTCCTACTGAATAAAGATTGTATGACATTAAAAGAACAGTTAAAACTCAAGCTGTTAAGACATGCAAATACCATTTCTTAAAGAAAATAAATGTCTTTCCCAGTAGTTACAGTAAACATTAACTCTCAAATTATCTGAAACAATAAGAAGATAATTCAGTTAGGTACAATTATCAGAACTCTTACATGGTAATTTTCATTAAGTCTAAGTCACGCATATTACCCAACTGTTCTTTAATAAATCAGAGATAGCTCTAAATGTCATCCTAAACCCTATAAAGGCAAAAAGCTCAATCATCTTCTACCAGCCACTGGTGGCCCAAATTCTGTAATAACTGTCCTCAAAACTTATTCAGCCAAGCCCTTAAGCATGTGCAAAATCCTTAGCCCTGCTGAAGTCCCAGAACTTTAGAGCGTGCTTTAAAAACAGGATTTTTGCCAAAGTAAAGACAGATTTAACAGGAACAAAGCAACCTAAAATTTAAGCAAATGCCTAAAAATAGCTGTTTCTTTTGTGAGGAACAGAATTGTCGACTTCTTCCTGTGTGTTCAATTAATCAAAAAAATCCTTTTAAGCAAGGATTAAATTGCAGTTACTACCAAGAAACCCTAGCAACATATACTATTTAAATGGATTTGGGGACTGAATAAACACTTGCCTCTGTTTTTATATCCAATTATGAACGTAAGAATGTATTTCCCAGTCACATCTGAAAGTGAAATAAATGTGTGTTCATCTTTCCCTGTATGATACAGCATTCTTCTGATGTTTTTAATCATGCTTCAAACGCTGAGGGAAACTGCTCACTCCATAAAGTAAGCGTGCTGCTAAAAAAGAGGGAGATTTTTATCCTTTAAGTATACTACTAAAAAAAAAATCTAAATCACAAGAGCCTGTGGTAGACATTTATCGTCTCATGAATTAGATTGGGTTATGTCCCATACATGAGGTAAAGTTACCCCAACTAGCTCATGGCTCTCAAAACTTCAAATATTTGCTCAGACGGCAGACAAATGTGTTATCCATTATTATAATATACATGTATGCATACACAGACATACAATGGAGTCACAGAGGCAAAAGAGGCACAACCCCCGTGCCTAGCCTGCTGAACACTCAAGATGCCATCTAGCTGATTTCCACATCCTAGCATTCAGCTGGATGGTCCTCACCACAGCTGCTGGCAAGTAGGTCCTAGATATCACCAGCCAGTTCCTTCTGACTCCACGATATTCCAGTCAACAAGCATGAGAAAGAGGAAGCTCCTCTATTTACAGAGAAATACGTTCAGAGTGGTTAAAACCAGTGACTTCTTTTTGGATAATTAGAATTTGGTTCAACTACAATCTGTATCTTGGTCTTCACCTCCTGTTATATTCCCAAACTCATCCCAAACAAAGCAATTAACAGGTGGGATGCAGAGGTTTTAGCAGTGGCACACACATCCCGCACAGGTGTTTCATTTTCCATTTGTCAGCTAGCCAGCACAAAATCCTCATCTTCTCAGAGTGAGGTCTGCACTCATTCTTGAAGAGCAAAAGGAGTTTATTAATCCTCTTAATTCTCTCTCTCCTTAGTAGGAAAGAACACAGCTTTATTTTAAAAGCAAGATTAAATAGTGAAGTCTGAAATGTAATACAGAGCGTGATGGTACAGAGATGGATAATCTAGGGAAGTTCCATGTCCTTGGTTGGAGGAGTAATCCATGCACCAGATGTCACAACAGACTGTAGAAGAAATGAAGATGTAGAGGAGACTGAAGTCCTCTACTTAATGATGAAACACAGGCAGCAGCAGTACAACTTTCTTGACACCACTCAGCCAATGTGCCTTAACTAAGTCGTCAATTCCCAACTGCAGCTGGTAGAGCAGCTTCCACCCTCCTCCCTTCTGAGAGAAATGCTAACAAGTTCCCATCTAGACCCACGTGGACTTTCATTAGATATGTAAATTAGGACACTTATGCAGAGAACACTCATTTTGCAACGATTTTCAATCAATCACTCAGAATCCATGCAAGAACAACACTGGTGGTCTGGAAGCACCAAATTATTACACCATCTCCTCTCTGATTTTCTACTGATATGTTTTAAGTTTTAAAAAACCTTGTTGTTGACATGCAATAAAAGCCAAACTTCACTGTGAAATTAATACTTCATCCTTGAAAATCCTTTTATTTTTGCTACTATTCCTGCTTCATATACTAAAATATGACCCCAGAAGTAGGGATAAATGTGCCAAGAATCTTTAAGATAACAAAACTCTTGAAGTATTGTCAGAAGTCAAATCCGAGTAATAAATTTATTGTGTCTGGATGGATTGATCAATCATTCTAGTTAATATTTTTTTATTCACATTTTCTAAAACACCTTATTAAGTTATTTAAAAACAAAACTTTTAAAATTAACCTCTAGGATTTGCAAATCTTTTTCAAGCAGATTAAAAAAAAAGAAAAAAAATCTGAGAAGCTAAATTAATAAAGACAACAGTCTTAGCAAGTGACTTCTTCCTAAATTCAGAAGAGAGGCATTCAATTGTTATTACCTGAAAATGTACTTGCTTAAAAGAGATATTTGAATCAGCATGTGGAATACTCCATCAAAATAGACAAGAAACAAATAAAGCACCAAAGCTAATGACTGTCAATAAAAATCCCTTCAGAAAATAGATTTATATGTAATATATATAAACACTTACATGTTTATAGCCCTTGAAATATTTGAAACACTTTTCAATAAATATTCAATAAAGTATGGTACTATTATCTATTAGACACAAATAATGGCGCACTAATCAAAATGAGCAGCTGTCCTGGAAAATAGACAATTATCATCCAGCTTAAGTAAAAAAATACCACTTTAAAGATGGCAAGTGCTAAGTAATAACCTTACAAAAAAAAAGCTAAACCTTAGATTTGATTTTGGCATTGGGAATAAGGACAGCAACAACAGTCCCAGTAAGGAATAACTAATTCTTCAACGGCACTAATGGAACAAGCCTCTGCCCTATTCCCAGAGAACAGATGCAACTTTTTGAAACTGCCCTTAAAAGTTGCGTTTTAGTTGGGCAGTCAAAGAAGAGCATATGGATAACATGGACATTGGAATGACATGGTCAGAGGTGAAGCACATTGGCTGGGGCCCACGAGGAATTTCAAGCCACCATGGCCTTGATGTACTTGTTCCATAGCCAAGCAGACAACTTCTGCCTCTAAAGCTGCAAATCCCATATTTTTCATAAGAGCTGGATTCAATTAAAAAAAATAAAATTTAACTGTTCAAAGACAGGTTTCAGTTAAATGCTAACGAGTTGTACCACTAAAATCTTGCTGTGGCTCCCACTGCCAGAACTTCCAAATAAACTAAGCAAACTTGCTTATAATAGCAGGAAGAAATTGGATCTTTCCAAACGCTGAGGCTCAGCCAAATGCATCCCAGAATCCTGTGTTGCCATGATCTAGCCAACCGTCATTTGAACTGAGGCTGGGGCTGGTTTCCACATTGCTTTGTTTATATTGACTGCATTTATGATGCCTCAGAAGTTGCCAGTAAAATATTTATTTAGCAGTTAAAACGTTCTGCAAATGATTTTGCTGTCCCAGAAGATAAATATTTCTCAGCATGCTGAAATGATACATTGATGTTTTTGTTAAGGAAATTGCATGTTGATAAAATTTTCTCAGATTACACTTTGTCGTTCTTTTGCATTTGAAGTGGCCACATTAATTTTTTGTGATATTTATTGTAATTGTAAATTGCACCAAGGTTAGAAACATTAAACTTACTATAAAATGAAACACATTTCGAGTATTTCCGAGTCATCTATTTAAGGACTTGAGGACACTTTTGATCCTTCAGGTGGACCAGAGTGCTCTAAGCTTACAGGACAAGGATCCAACACAGACTAGAATCCCACTTTAAACTCTTGGGGAGCCATTTTCTTGTCTTTTCTGTCTTTCCTCTCTTTCCTTCTTTTCTAATACACTAATATCCAGCATCACTTTGGGGTGTCCCTGCACTGCAAAATTTCAATCTAAATGTGAGGTTTGCAGCAGATTAGAAATTTATGCAGGTCATTAAACAAAAATAGGCACCGCACTGCCATCTTCACTCCTTCCTTCTGCTTTCTTTAATCTCCAAGCAACATTCACATCCATGGTTTCAGTTGAGTTTACTGGTTTAGAGGCAACAGTTTTATTTCTCTAGACAAGGCCAGACACTTGCAAATGAGTGAAAGCTGGCGGTGCTCCAGATCATCAAAATTTCCATTAAATTCTGTGGTCTTTGTGCCTGCTCCCAGGCATGTGGGGTACCTGAAGTACTCTGTATTGCTGTAAAAAACTTCACTACAGGATGCAAACACAATCTCAGTGCAGCAACATGGCTACTAAATACAGCTTCTGCTGTTGCGTCACTGCTGAGCATCCTCAGCCTTGTCAGCCAACACCCCAAAACCCAGCCCTCCCCATGGCAAACCTCAGCAAGGTTTGATACTGGTCTGTACTCCAAGATCCATGGATGAAACCCTCTGCAGGTAAGTTCTTCAGGTATAGACTGCAAATGGACTGCAGAAGAAGCTCACACTTCTGCCACCCTCTATGGTGGCATTACTTGGCCTCATCATGGCCTCCAGGTCGGTTTGTACTATCAGAATTTTTCTCCGCAATTATAGTATGTGTGGTGTGTAATTCTATTGCACATGGTTAAAAAGTGGCTGTACTTCCACCCAGAGGTGACCCCACATTTAAATCTTCAGGTGCAACACTGGAACTACTCTGGGTTTAGCATCCACATTAATCAAATAAACTTTGATTTCTGGCCACTCCTGTATTAGGCGTTAATAATATGAGACATGTGAAGAGTAATAGAAAGACAGATGTCTTCCCTCTTTCTAATATGAAGGAAGCTAGCTTTGGCTTTTCCAAGTATCTGATGAGGCGGTGTGGCCTTCCAAGGACAGGAGGCATGCTTGTTTGAACAGGCTCAACACCTCATCTGCTACAAAAATAGTCTCTAAGCAGCTTCATATCTGGCAAATAAGGTTTTACCAATAGAATAAGACATCTCAAGTAATGGATAAATATGCAGAGATTCATAGATGTAATTCTGAAAAAGTCCCACACCACACATAAACAGGCAGAAACATGTTCCTACCAAGTACAAATAAACATCCACATATTGCTAAATAAAATATCTTTACTTTCCCTCTCAGATTACTGGGGCAAATCCGCTGTTTCTACCTTGATTTTAACTTCTAATAAATAGTCCTAAAAAGAATTTAGGAATTAAATTCATTTTCAGCACACTCGGTTGCTGTTGTTACATTAACCCTGCTGCTGCATTTTATGTGTGTGTGCACGAGTATACATGAAGGGTGTAGGGAAACTTATAGGGAAAGCATGCATAATGTACAAGTAAGGAAAAATAAAACTGTACTTATATTTGTTCACTTACTGTTCCAAATAATTTTGTCTTCATATTTTGAAAAGAAACTACATTTATTTTGGTAAAAGGCTAAGATTCTTGTGTTAAAATCTGGTAGGTAAAATCTTAGCCTAATTAAATCCCATAACAAAGCTGAAATTAACGTCAAGGATGCTAGTACACTGACTGATAAAAAATTCAGTGTCATAGGTATTCAAGGGTTGTTTTTATTATGGAAAATTAGTTGGATTTCATAAACACATGTGACATCATCTTCATTTTCTAATCTCAAAAATTTGGTTAAGGTTTTGCTATTATTATTTCAAGATTTTCTTCTTTATTTTCTTTTACATAGGTGGATTTTTTTTATTTTTGATTTTTTAGCTACTTTAAAACATTCAGGTATATTACCTGCAGTTTACCCCGCAACAGGAGAAACCTGACTTCAGCTCTACCACAGTCTTCTTCCTTAAACTCTGATCCTCAGTTACATCTTCTAGGAAAAATCAACCTGAACATATTACCTGAATGCAGTCAGAATATATTTGCAAAGAGCACATGATACTGCCAGATCCCAGCAGTCTATTTCTGCTCAAAACAGTGCCAGATTAAGCAGTCAACATCAAAAATATTCTACTTTGTTAAAATTTCCCATCTTCCTCACCAGTCTTTTAATGCATGATATTACCTAGGTTTAAAATAAAAACATTTTTCCAGCATTTGGAGGGAGATTTTTTCATATTTGCCTATGCAAGGAAATTTTTTTCCCTCTTTTCTCCTCTTTGGTTGGTTTTGGTGGGGGTTTTTTGTGCCGTTTGACTTTAGAGAACATCTCTGAATTTATTGGGAATCTACAGGGACAGGATGAAACATTAGACACATAGGGAAAAGTTCCCATTCTAGCTGTTTTAAGTCCAATTTTTTAAACTGTCAAAACAAACTTTTCAATAATGAACTTTGACATGAATGAATTCCAGCTTTTAAAACGTACAGTTAATTAAAAGAAATCAAAACCAGCTTTATAAATGAACAGGGTTGCAACCACAACCTCTGAAGAGGCTTCCACCTTTTCCTCTGTAAAGCAGAGCTCCATTGCCCAGCCAGCACATGAACCATCATCTTGCAGAGTAAAACATTTAGGCCTCTTCCACGGGAAACAACATAAAAATTCCTCTGGTCACCATCAAGCCTGAGAGCGCTCTGAATCAAAGCTAACCATTAGAGGGCAACCTGATTACATGAGCAGGGATTATTCTAGCACAAGGACTGGGTTTCACTTCAAAAACAGTGATATGGGGGCTTAAGGTACCACAGACAGACATGAATTTACAGTCAGAACTCTGAAAAAGTGCTTGATAAAGTATATGGAGGAACACAAGCCAGAACGGTCCATGCTAGGAGTTCTTGCCTCAAGAAGCACTGTACATGCCTACCAAGTCACTGGTGCTCTTCAATTAGAAATTAAACCCACCACGTCTTAGACCAAAGTGTGTGATGAACCTCAGCACAATCCAATGGGTGTGACTGAGATGCAGGGAAGGCAGAAAAAGGCTGAGGGAAACAATGACAGAGCTCCATAAAACAAAGATTTGCATGGGGAAAAAGAAAAGAGACCACTACCTTTGTGAAAACATACCACCTAAGTATATCAAATGAAGTGATCAGGTGTCAATTTAAAAAATGCAAACAACAGGAACTAGTTCTTCATGTATTGAACAGATAATAGAACTTGTTGCTGGACAATCTGACATATGCCAAGGACAGCTTGGCTGAAAATGACATAAATGTAAGAAGTGCCTACTAGAGACTAATATACATATGCACTTGTGCCTCAGGAAATCCTTGAGCAACAAATGACTCCAAAGTACAACTGCAAAACAGAGGAGCATCACTATTTGCTTACCTCTTTTTATATCTTTTTCTAGGCATACTGCCGACTGCTGTCAAATGCAGGGCATGGTTAAAGCTGATCCAGTACTTCAGTCCTTGTAGTCTTAGGAAATTCTGCTTTCTGGGTGTCACCCTTTTCTGTGGGTAAATTTTGTTCTTGACAGAGATAATGTGAGCGTGGGGGCACCAAACCTTGTTTGCTTCAGCACACACTGACATCATTAAGGACTGAAGTGAAGGAGAGAGTGTAACCCAGAGTGTAAAGTCCCTGGAGTTGTCCCATTACTCATCTTCTAAGGTTTAAGAGGTTCTTCATCACATGTCAACTCTTATGGGTTGCAGCACAACAGAAACTAGAGGGGTCTGAATATAACAAATAAGATTGTGTCAGAACCCAGATCAAGAAGTTGGGCAGTGTAGGGAAAAATACTTCTGATTAGAAATGAACAGGGTGAAACCTGTATTCGTGCCACTCTAGAGCAATTGTTACTTCTGACCCTTTTGTTTCTTTATAAAATCGATGCATATAAGGATCCAGAATTAAACCTACAGTTCTTTTCTGGGAAGAGAAGTTTCATCTCCCAGGTGCAGCAGCTCTGTTTATAAAATCTTCGACCCTGGAAATCATGCTTTGCCTTGAAGCTTTCATCTGCATTGAATGCAGTAACAGAATGTATATTGGACAGAATTTGTGGATACTCAAGGACACAGTTACCATGAATACGCTAATAAAAATATCAGCAGGGAAAATGCACCTGGAAAATGTGAGATATGTAAATGTAAGGTCAAAGAAGAGAATTCTTGTCGAGTGCATATATCCAGGCCTAAGAAAACACAGTGGAATTTTTCATTTTAATAGAGCAGAAAACATAAATATGTGCCACAGTCTTTGACCCAGTTTTGGGTACCACCAATTATGGGCTCTCTGCTTATAAAGGTAGTATTTTCTTATCCAACACAAACATAACTATTCCAAATTCATATAGGGATAAGATCTCTTATGGAGTTTGTCTCATCCAAGAGAAGACATTGTGAGGGACAGAATCAAAAAGTTTATTTACAAAGAAATACCTTTTCTTCCTAACTATTATTTTCTATATCAAACCAAGAGATCACATTATTATATGGTTACAAAAAGTTCGGTCAGGATGTCAGTTGCTTTTATAAATTCCTTCAGAAAAAATTAGGATGGCAATACAAGAAAGAGAACACAACAGGATGACTGTACCCATCTGACATTGCAACACCCGGAAACCTGGATACTGGTTTATGACTGGAACTCCTGAGTACCAACATAGTATAAATATACCTTAAAAATACACTAGGACTGCTTTAGTGACAAGTGTTCTAAACAATACAGAGTCTTTTTTTGTCCCCCTGTAGATGTTTCTGAGCAACATTTCCATGTGCATCCCTGTTAAGTACAACTCAGTAGGTTACACGGTTTTATAGACAGGATGCTACAGGAGGGTCTCAGCAAATAACAAAGATCTCTTCCTTACCTTCATGACAATCTTTTTCATTCTGAAAAGCATCATCTTCTGAAGTAATAAATAATCATCATTTCAAAACCTAAAAAATATATCATACAATATAGTAAAAAGGGCTCTGCTGGAAGAATAAAGATCAATGGGTAGAAGGAAAGCACAGTAATTTCAAAAGTAAATATATACAAAACTCTGCTTGCATAATCATGCAAATCAAGGAAACAAGAAAATGCATTTTACATATTTAGAGGCCTGGAAAACAGAAAACCTCACCTTTTTAGAGAAGAGGAATTTGCGAGTCTGTAGAGGAGACAGTAGGTATGAGTTTCTGATTGCACAAATGCCACAAACACATTTGCAGGTACTACAGCTTTTAGCAGTGAAGTATCACTCTTACACTTCATCTACAGCTTCTTTGGCCATACGTCCAGCACTTCTGGACACCCAAAAGCTCAGTGGAAGTACACAAGACTACTCGTACAATGCACACTCAGTGGGTCTATACCTCCTGGATTCCTTGGACTATGTTTGCACTGCAGACATGGCAAAAGAACAAGGCAATTCTGGAAATCCAGAGCAGGAATTACAGCAGCAACTCCTTTATTGTATTTTAAGCATTAGGAATACAGGTGTGAGATCCTTCTGTGAAGGTCTTGTCATTCAGATATTTCCTGTTCCAATAGGGGTAAGAGGGCAACAAAACTAACTGGAAATTATCTGTATCAAAGAGCCTGGAAGATGGCTGACAGGTGCCACACACTGTCTCTGGAGCACATCGCCCAACAGCGTTTGCCTTACTGACCTTTCAAAATCTTAACTACATCCATTTGAAACTCAATACTCTTTCTGGAGTTCTGCTTGCACTGAGCCTGTTTTCACACTGAAAATACAAAATTTGGCTAAAATGGTATTTCATGAAAACCATTACAATTTCTTCAGCTTCCACCGAGAATGAGTTCTCTGGAACCGCAGGGGAAGGGCTTGGCTTGCAGACCCTGGACGGTGGATCCTGGGCAACACACATCTTCAACATTTGGTACTGCTTGTGCTTGCTGGAAATTAAAGAGTTAAACCACTCAGCACTTACTTTTCACCCACAAGCCAGTGAAAGCTACAGTCCACTAATGTTTTTTTGAAGGGTTTGGTTTTGTTTTCAAACAAGGTTATTTTTCCCTTTAAACTAAGAATATAGAAGTTAAATCCAGTGGACTTAGCTCCAATTTACTCACTGGTAAGTGTAAAGCACTGGCATTTACAAGCCTTCTGTCCCATATACACATACATTACGCCTTAGCCAAAAATCTGCAAATATTCATTAAAATTCAGAAGCAAATTTAGTCATATTTACAGCTGTTTCACATTTGCTTTCTGCAAATATTTGAGCATTTGTACTTTACTAGTACAAATACTAGTGAATAATGAATTTTAATTTCAAATAACTATTGAGCTTAACGTGTTATGTTCAGTTATTACATGCATGGTCCATGCACTAACACTTACCCAGTGAGACACACCATTCGACCAGGAAACAAGCAGTATTCTGTGACTTCTACAGTTAAGAGTACAAAATCTCAGTATGAAATATTTGCACACTCATTAAGGTGGAAATTTCATGGCACACCACAGAATTCAAAAAACCTTATAGTGCCCTTTAAACCTTACCTATGGCAGTAATAAGCCTCAAAGAGGTAAGATGAGAGGACGCCCTGAATACCTACAACGACTGACACAAAAATCCAGCATTTTGCATTGACTGAACAGGCCCTATGAGAATTTCTGTTTAAGAAACGGGAACATTCAGCAACCCAACTGTCACTTTTACAGAAAGGAGAAGAGGACAAGATATGCAAATGATTATTTTTCTTAAGCATCTATTAAAAACTATTTTAATTTAAACGATATGCTATTCACTTCCATGTTTCAGCAAATGATATAACTGAGAACATAATTTGAAATTATTTGGAGTATATGTTAAATTCTTAACTACTTGTGTTTAATCTTTAGTAAATACATGAGAAAGTGTGCCTAGCAGCACTAATCAGGTGGAATCCCTCTAAGGCCTCTTAGTCAGTCAAGCATAGAGAAGGAAAAAAACCTGTTGGCTCCAACTGAAGAGCCAGTCTCTCCCTCACAGACCTTACCATGGTGAAAAAAAATCATACTTTTGAGAGTACCTTCCTTGCCAGCTGGAGTCAGACTTGTATTTTGCCAAGATCTACTGCCATATGTAGATTTACGCGCAGAACACTTCCTGGACACAATATTCATACTGCGCAAAGTGCAAGTTTGGGAGTTGGAGAGCTGTTGCACTGTAATTCATGTAAGATGGCCCAGCATAGTGTTTGAGGCTCTCTTCCCCTAGTTATTGTAACACTGTGTCTTCAGAAAGACATCAGAGTGCCTAGGACATAGAGTTTTCAGTGTGTGAATAGCTACTGCACATCTGTCTAATCTCTTCTGGGCTCTGTTTACCCCTTATTTTCTTTATCCTCGTGGAATGTCGCTGAGGTCTAGGGATCCTGCACAAGCAAGTTTTCAGGCTAGGAGTTACGAAATACCAGGCTGGAAACAGTTGTCATAGATTAATGGGTTTTGCATAATTTTTCACTGCAAGTCATGCCTGAGTAACTTTTGAGTATGAATGAGAAAGGACATCATGCTTTAAGCATATCTGTACTTGAACTCAGCAGGCAATCTCTTTACCTCAAGGATTCTTCCTTGAATAGTACCCTTCATTTAAATACAATACACTAACTTTAATATCTGTTCAGAGAGTGAATGTACACTGCTTATCACTCTTTAACTATCAAGGGGGGAAAACTGTGTTGAAAAAAATAAATCTTGTTCCAGCTAATACTCAAACTTTAGACACAAATCAGTCTTCTTTTATTCATTGGCCTTATATGCCACTTCAATTGTGGAAAGTTTCCACATTCCCATCCTAAAAAAATATGTTTTAGAAATGCTGCAAGCTTATTTTGCAGTTTGTTAATATACGTACAGTATAAACAATGGATTTGAGGATCTTGCAGAGGAAGAACCCATTTTATACATAATGATGTTTTAATGGACTCTGTTTGTAAACTGATGAACCATACAAGACTGTGACTGTGACTTTTTCCATCAACACAGAGCAACATGGATAAGAGCATGTATTTTTAAAGTATGCTATGGAAACCGCTGCCTACTGACGCAACGGTCATCACCAGTTTCATTAAAGGTAACCATCCATGTTCCAGAGCCCTGCTTCTGGCAAATTTCCTCTAGATTTCATGGAAAAGTTCAGCCAAGCAGAGATAATTGTATCAAGAGTTGTGCTAGAGTGTTTAATAAGAACTTGCCCTGAACTTCATTTACATATTGCTCGGCTGAATTTCATGGAATAAGGCACTCGGCGTTTAGATTTTATCTACCATACAAGTCAGCTGAAACAACCAAATGTGTAATGACCTCAATCCAATATTTTGGATTAAGACAAAGGTCTAATAACAGTACTTCACATGCTAGTTAATGATTTTTAGAGAATCTGACTGAACTCAATAGGTCATATGGATCCCTTCATTACATTTGTATCCAAAATCGTGATAAAAAAGCCCCAGATAGATGTTAACTTTTTTCTCCTCAAGTCCAACAAGGCATAAACCCACCCCAGAGTCAGCTCAGCACACACACATGGTGCGAGGTGATGTATTTTATCAGTACCTGGGGGGGTGCAGGCTGCAGCCACCTGTGGAATCCCTCTACATCCTCCCACATCCCGCTCCATCCTCCCCATGTCCCATCAAAACCCCCTGCATCCCCCCACCTCACAACCCCACATCCCTCAGTATTCCCTCTCTATCCACTCCGCAGCCTCCCACACACCGCTTTGCATCCTCCCACGTCCTCCTCCATCCTCTCCACATCCCCCCAAAACCCCCACATCCCAATCCCCACTCATTCATCATCCCCACATCCCCACACACCTCCCCTCTGCATCCTGCATCTCCCTCTCACACCCCTCTGCATCTCTCAATATTCCACTCCCCATTCACCCCACATGCTCCCCACGTACCCATGCATCCTCTCACATCCCCTCGCAATCCCCTACACCCCCGCTCCTCCATGCCACCCGCAGGCCCCCACACACCCCCTTGCATCCTCCCACATGCACCCCCATCCTCCCATCACAACCCTCCACATCCCTCCATACTCCCTTATCCACCCTGCATCTTCCCTCATCCCCCTCCATCCTCTCCACATCTCCCCCCCTGAAACCACTGGAGGGAAAAGGGCAGTCTCAAGACCATATTTGGGGGGGGGGGGTTGCTGGGGAGTTTCTCTAGGACCAATTTTTGCTTTCAGAAGGGTACAGCAGGTCTCCACTTGCCTCACAGGTGTGGAGCAGGGCAGGGCCGCTGCCCCCCAGCAGCAGGGCACCCCTTCACAACACCCTCACAGTGTCCGGTTCGCTCCCGCTGCAGCAAGCTCTCCTGTGCTTTTACCTCAGTATAAACCTCACGTCATTAATCTTGAAATCCTCTGGTTCCATGAAGCTGTATTTAAATAGACACTGATGAGAAAGCAGCACCTTTCTCAGGTTTCCCCAAGATGCTTCATAAAAAGGGGATTTAGGATGTTTGAATTAGAAACTCGTCTAAATGGATTTTTGTTAAGAAAACCATCATAATGTTTGCCGATTAACTGTGACCCAATTATCATTCAAACATGGGAAGAACCCACTTCTGGTGCTGCTTTTCCAGCCTTCAATCTACGCTCTTTTACTTTGTTTACAGAGAAAATATATGCAGCTTTACCTATAGTGGTGTGATTAAAATGGTAGAGTTCCCCAACATGGATGCGTTTCTGCCAGAATAAATGAGTTACACCAATACAGATTATTTATATACAGCAAAGAGAATAAACATCAGGTATTTTAGCTACATGCATACTTTTCTGGCCCCAGAACTCTACGGCACTGACAAAAGGCTCCTGGGGTAGAGGACAGCTTTTCTGTCAGCCGTGATTTGGGGTGCTGCAGGTGGATGTTATCCCCGCAGGCAGAGCAGGGCTCTGAGGAGAAACCACAGCACTGGACAAAGTCATCAGGTTCTTCCCCAGGGTTCAGACATCTCTGAGTGCATGGGCTGATGCAGGTCTACTGCTGAAGTGTTGTGAATGCGAGTATCACCCACTGCAGCCTAACAGCATCCACACTGGTTCATTATAGCTGAAAATGAAACAGTTATGCTGCACTAATAAAAAATATCCATCAGCATGAAACTCATGGGCTGGTGAGGCCCATTGTAACTTCCTTGTGGTGGCTCACCAGCCAGCGAAGGTGACTGATGGTGGTTGAGGTGAGCCCGAAAGCCCTGTTTGTAAATGCACTCAGATATTATCAAAATGTGTTTGGAAGGGCTGTCACTGGCAGCTGGTGGCACTCGCCTTTGCTTTTCAAACAGACCCCTCTGCTCCCAACTCTGAGCTGCTCCCAGCGAGGTGAGATGCCACATCGACCAGCCCAGCAGGCAGTCTACCCTGTGACATGGGAAAATTAAACTTGAACAGAAAATATCACAGAAATTCATTAAAAGAGATAATAACTTACATTTTTTTAAAAAGTGTTTTAGAAGGGGAAAAAACAAACAAACAAACAAACAAACAAACAAACAAAAAAAAAAAAAAAAAAAAAAACCAGAAAACCACACTTGTCAGGTATATTGTCTGTTACTTCTAACAGGTTTCTCATCTGAGAGGACTTTGGGTTATATTAACATCAGTGACAAAGTTTGTCATTGAAGTCGCGAGTACCGAAAAATGTTTCCAGGCAAGCAGCTGCAAACATGGAGCCCGTTGATGCAGAGGCCCCGGCACGTTGCTGGAGGTACAGTGTTTTCATTCAGAGAGTGTTTACCCGCCGAAATACAGCCCACTGTGCCGCCGGCCGGGAGGGAGGGAGGGAGGGAGGGAGGGAGGGAGGGAGGGAGGGAGGGAGGGAGGGAGGGAGGGAGGGAGGGAGGGAGGGAGGGAGGGAGGGAGGGAGGGAGGGAGGGAGGGAGGGAGGGAGGGAGCGCGGCCCGGCCCGCCCGCGGCCGCGGTGCGCGGTGCGCGGTGCCCGGCGCCTGCCCCCGCCGGCGCGGAGCCGCCTGCCAGCCCGGTTTTATCCTACCGCAGGGAAACGCGGGGGGCGAGGTGGCGAGAGCGGGGCAGGAGAGCTCACGGAGACTGCAGCCGACTGAGATCCCACGCAGGAGGGGGCCGTGGGGCAGCCGCTACCGAGCGAGGGGGGAGGCTCCCCCGAGCGCCCGCCGGAGCTTTTCCTGCCGCGGGCCGGCAGAAAAGAATATTTTCCTCTGGATCCTCAGGGGGAAGAGCGGGGCGGCGGATGCTCAGCCCTCGCAGAGACGCCTCTGCGCGGGTTCACAGCCTGCGCGGCCCCCCCGGGCGCTCCCGGAGCCGGGGGGAGAGGGAGCGGGGGGGGGCGGCGGGGGCTGAGACCCGCGGGGAGCCGCGGATCCCCCCGCCTCCGGGACCAGGCCCCGCGCCCGGGTCCCGCACAGAACAGAGCCCGCCTAAATCCCTCCGGCTTTTCTCTCTCGCTGTCCAGGAGATACAAATACAATAAAGTAACTTTCCTTATTTAACGCCTTTATGGTCTGTGAAAAATAATCACTTGCCCGCCACTTACTCAAATGCGAAAAGAAAATATTAACTTTATATCGTAAACGCGACAGTAGTAGCTGAAGCCTAGCTGCTTCCAAATCTCTGCTTAACATTGGTGATGGACGCAGCTTGTCATTCTGTTAACTACGTTTAATGAGCCCGTGAATCTACCTTTTCATTAAAAACGGCTGCTGTTTTCGTCGTTAGCCTGTAACCTAACCAGAAACAATAGCCAGAAAATGAAATAAAGTGACAGAAACATCCACCGTGCCCTGCCCGCGCCCGGGGACCCCGCAGCGCGCCCGGGCTCTGCCCGGCCCCCTCCCTCACCGCACCGCCGGTCTCCCCCTTCCCAGCGTTAATCCTCGCCCCCAGCTTAAACAAAACATTTCAAACGAATAGTTTGTTTAAATATATAAGCCATTTTAATGTAAGGCTATGAGCTTGCTTCCCGTTTACTCAGCAATGGCCGTATCCTGTGCTTACAAATACTCCATCGCTCATCCCGGGAGTTTATTTAACCCGGTCTAGGGGAAGCCACCGCGGGCAGCCCCGCGCATCCCGCCGGACCCTCCGCTCGCCTCCTCGCTGCCCCGAGGCCGGGAGCCCTGGAGGGTGGCGAAACGGGCAAACGGGGAAAACTGGGAACACGCGTGTCAGGAATGGGGGAACTCGAACTCCGGCTTTACTGGTGACAGGTTCGGAGCGGGGAGGATCGGGGCTATTTTTAATTAAAGGACGTAAATATAGTCAGCGCGGCTGCTTTCCCGCCTGCCTTCATGCCGTTAGCGAGGGATGGAGGCCTTACCGAAGGCCGGGTTCAGCGCGGGGCTGGGCCGGGTTGGAGATGTGCCCGCTCCCCGTCGCCCCGGCCCCGCGGTCCTCGGGGCCCCCCCGGGAGCTGCCGCCGTCGCCGGGAGAGCGCCCGGGGCCGGGGAGCGCTCCCGGGGGGGCGGGAGACACCGACAAGCCCCCCCCGAAGGTGACCGCTAATTACCACCTTACACTGGGACACCCGCCTAATTAGGGCTTTCGCAGGAGGGGCTGAAGCCGGGCCCCGCCGCGCAGCGCCCGCCCGCCGGTCACCGCTCAAGCAACGCACCCGCGCAGCCTCCGGCCCCGCTCCCCTTCTCTCGCCGTTTCCTGCGGTGCGTCTGTTTTTTAGCTGAACGGCGGTAATTGCATGTCTCGGTATATGCTCTATAATTTGATATTTCGATGGAAAATGTACAGCAGGGACTCGAAGCGGGGAAAAAAAAAAAATGGTAAGGAAAAAAGCAAAGCTCCACGATTTTGGGCTACGTCGCAGCAGTTCACAAAGAGCCCGGGAGACCATCGTGTGCTATCAGGCCTCCTGCTATGCTCTGTCCCAACCGCCTTTTTAAAGAGCATCACTTAGGATGCACAGTGCGGAATGTAATAAACTTCTTTGACAGCAATTAACGGACCTTTAAAACGCGAAAGCATCGAAATTTTCCCGACCAAAAACTGCAGGCCTTGTCTCTCCCGGCCGCGGGCAGGCTGATGCGTCAGGGAAAGCAACGGGAAAACCCGTGCCGGTACCGGCTGGGACAGCACCGCTTCCTTCTGCCTCTGTAGCTCTGCTTGCGAACTTGGATTTGAACCTCTAGTTTGCCTCCGCGAAAAAGAAAAATAAAATAAAAAAAAAATAATTAAAAAAAAGCGCATTACACAGACTAATAGTTCATAAAATACTTTATTGAAATAAAGTAAATATCTTCGCATTAATAAAACTGATCATAAAATGCAGTTTTCGAATAACTAGGGGCACCACAGGGTTTTAGACAGCGAGTAGATGTGAAAAATGGGATCCAGTGTCCTCCTGGCCCCTCCGGGCCGGCGCATGAGGCAGGCGTCCGTAGCGCAGTGCTCCGCGGGCGCGGAGAGGAGCGGCGGGGCGGAGGGGACGGGGACAGGGACGCGACCGACGAAGACGCCCAGTTCACCAGAGGCCGAAGGCGAGTGTAACCACTAACCGTGCTGTCCTCCATCCTCTGCCCCCCCGGCCGCGGCGGGCGGCGCGGAGAGGCGCGGGGCCGGCGGCGGGCAGCGCCCGGGGGGGCGGCCGGGGCCGGGGCCGGTGGCGGTGGGGCCGGGCGGTCGCCCTCACTCCTCCTGGCTGACCTCGGCCGGCGAGCCCAGGCTCTCGGGCGGCTTCTCGGCGTCCCGGGCTCGCTCCTGCTCCGAGAGCTGCTCGCTGCTGGGGATGGAGTTCTTCTTGGGGCGGCCCTTGGGCTTGGTGGGGGACTCCAGGCCGCCCCCCTGCAACACCTGCGAGGCGGGGAGGGGGCAGAGGCGGGGGCACCCCGGTAAAACCGTCAGCCCGGGGCGGGGGTAACCTCCTTCTCCCCCGGGGCGAAGCACCTCCCGACCTGCTCCGACCGCCCTCCGCTCCCACGGGCCGAGATGCAAAGCCGGGCGGGCTCGGACCTGGGGCCCCAGTGATGCTGGCCTTAAAGACCGGAGGCATACTTTTTTTTTTTTTTTTTTTTTTTTTAATTTATTAGCATTATAATTATTATTTGGCTAGGGCCGGCATGCAGGAGGATGAGCCCGCGGGGCAGCGCTCGGTACCGCGGCGGGGCGCGGACCCGGCGCGTAGAAGGGTCGGACTCGGGCACTTACTATTTTCTTCCATTTCATACGCCTGTTCTGGTACCAGGTTTTCACCTGGAGCTGGCTGAGCCCCAGCGATTCGGCCAAGTCTATTCTGCGGGCGAAAGAGAGAGGCGGTTTGCCCCGGCGGCTTTCGTCTCGGCCGGCAGCTTGATTCCTTTTCCAGGAAAAACGAAGCCCCCCACCCCGTCCCATCCCGTCGCCGGTCCGGAGGGTCCGGCGTCGCCTACCTGTCGGGCGTGGAGAGGTATTTCTGCTTCTCGAAGCGTTTCTCCAGCCCCATGAGCTGCAGCTCGGTGAAGACGGTGCGGCTGCGGCGCCCCTTCTTGGCCTTGCCGCCCGGCTCCGGCGGGCCCGGCTCCAGCTTGCCGCGGAGGTGCAGCTCCAGCGGGAGATGGGGCGAGGCGGAGCCGCCCTGCAGCCCCGAGCCGGCGGCCAGCAGCGCCGAGCCCAGCCCCGAGCAGCCCAAAGGAGCCAGCGGGAACTTGAACACGGCGGCCGGCTCCGCCTTCAGCACCGCTGCGGGAGAGAGGGGCCGTCAGCGCCGGGCAGCCCCCGGGGCTACAGGGTGCCTCGGTTTCCCCGGGGATCAGAGCCTGCGAGGAACCCCGGGCCCTTCTCCTTTCTCGGCAACGGCCGAGCGAGGCGGAGCGGAGCCCCCCGGGGCCGGCGGGGTGCGGGACCCCCGGGGCGAGGGTCGGGGCCGGCCCTGCCCGGGTCCCCCCCCCCGGTCCTGCCGCCTCCACGGTACGGGGTCACGTTTCACCCTTGAGCTAGCAGTTGCTGATTAGGGAATGACTTGAGGGGGTTACAAGTGGAAATAGTTTAAGTGAACCGAAAAGCGTTCCCCTCCGATGCCACCCAACAGCTGGCGGGCCCGCCGAGGGGCGGTGCAGGAACGGGCCCGGGTTTCCCTCCCGAGCAACTTTCAGGACATTTTCGACGGGGGAACAATTTACATCCCTCTCCGTGCACCTCCTGTTTTCCGATGAAGACGCGCCCGGGGACAGCACAGGGAGAGTTTCCAAAGGGACCGAGCCCATCCCGAGGATGCTGCTGGCAGACAGGCTCGGGCCGCTCCCGGCCCCTCCGCGGCCGCGCAGCCACCCCGCTCCCCGGCGCGCCGGGGCCGCTGCTCGGCCCGGCCCGGGCCCGCGATCCCTGCGCTGGTCGCGGAGCGGGGGCGGCCGGTGCTCCGCTCCCGCGAAGGGGCCCGAGAGGGGCCCCGGCCCGGCCTGCCCGGACCTCCCCGCCGGCACACACGGCAGCAAGCCCGGCGGCGTGGAAAGGACGCTGAGAGGCGTCTCTGCGGGCTCCCGCGCCCCGGCCTGAGCTGAAATTTCCCGACACCCTCCCAGGGCCTGATCCTGCTCCCGCTGAACACGGTGGGAGCTGAGCCGTGAGGGCTATAAGGAGCCTTTTATCTGCTCCAGTATTTCAAACGGTTCTGCCCATCTTGAAAATAATACTGATTTCCAGATATTCTAATATATGTTGCTCCCTTGCTACGGGGCTTGACGCTTTCCTCTTCTTTTAAAAGGAAAACAAGAAATTTGGATTCTCCTATTCTTTTCGTTTCTACGGATAAAAAGCGACGTCTCCGCAGACGAAGATGGCTTGGGGAATGAAAGTTTTTGCAATCACACAATAAATACTGGCATTTATAATATATTAAATACTGGAGTTTTTTTTTTTTAAAAAAAAAAAAAAAACAACAACAAACAAACAAACAAAAAACAACAACATCCAACCAAACAAACTATGTCCTTAATACACTACATTTGTCCTAAGTACTATATCGGACTGGACTGAGCACGATGACTCCCGCTTTATAAAAAAATATATATAAATATATATTTAAACACTATATATATTTTTAAAGTAATAGATACTTTATATATATGTCGGGTTTCCAGCTAAACCTACGTCCGTAGAGCACCGTGCCGCCTCTTGCAGCCACACTGATACATTCCCCGCTGCGTAGGCTCCAGCAATTCACACCTCATCGGAAAACACGAAAAAAAAAAACGATCAACAACAGCGGTCTCCCCGTGAAATTCAATGGCCGTTTTGTGCAAGAGGCTTCGGAGCCGCAAAGCCGCTTTTTTCATTTTAGGCCCCAAACACTCGGCAGGTTCCAAGCTGGGAGGCTCCGCGGCACGGCGAGGAGCCGGCGGGGATGCGCACGGCCGGCAGAGCTGGGCAGCTGGTTTTTAGGCAAAACTCACGAGGTTTTCCTCCAGCGAACCGGCTCTAAAACACGCTCGAGTGCCATCAGCGGGAAATGCCGCCCCGCTCCCCCCCGCAGCCGCGGGGAGCCCTCGGGGAGAGCGCGGGGGCTCCCCTGCTTCCCCCCCCACCGCCCCCCCACCCCCCGGGACGTACCGAGGTGGTTGTGGTAGGGCCGGGCAGAGAGCAGCGCCTGCACCCCGAATTTGAGCAGCTCCCCGGCTGGCGCGGCCCCCTTGGCATCCGGGGGGTCGGTGAGGATCTCCTCGATCATGAAGCTGCGGTAGCGGTGCGAGCGGTGGTCGGGGAAAGCTTCGGCCGGGAAATAGTGCGCGGCCCCCAGCTCCAGCGGGTGCTGCATCCTCGCCGCTGTCCCGGGCGGGGGTGGAGGAGTGGGGGGAGTCCCGGCCGCCGGGACCGCCGGGCCGCCCTAGCGCAGCCCCCCGGCCGGCGCTGCTGGCAGCCGGGCAACGGGGCGGCCCGCGGGGGCTCTGCCCATCGCCCCGCCGCCCCCTTACCCTGCCCCTGCCCCCACGGGCCGGGCCCGGCGCGGCCCCCCCAGAGCCAGCGGCCCGGGAGCGCCCTGAGCAGCGCGGCGGGCCGCAGCCGTTACCGCCGCATGCACACGGGGCGCGGCACCGGGGAGCGACTCTCCGCCCCGGGACGGCGGGCAGCGGCCTATTATACCGCCGGCCCCGGCGGGGCTGTCAGCGCTGCGGGGGAGGGCGCGGGAGGGGCTGCGGAGGAAGGAAGGGGCCGGGGCGGGCGAGTACCTGGAAGCAAGAGGTTACGGCAGAGCATTTGATCCCCTGCCATATAAAGCAAATTAGCCTTGCTGCCCGCCGCGGGAGAGCAGACACCCAAACAAGCGCTGGACCCTTCGGAGCGCAGCCGCGGCCCCGGGGCGAGCCCGGCCTGATTTGGGGGGGGGGGGGAAGGGGACGGGGGGGCACGGACACGGGGAGCCACCCCCGGGGCCCGCCCCGCCACCTGTCCGGGCCTCCCGCCCTCAGGGCCGGCTTCTGTCGGGGCGACCGGCCCCGCACGTCCCCCACCCCCGGCAGGGAAGGGCCGCGGCACCGGCGGCAGCCGGGAGCCTTCGGGGCAGCCCCGGTGCGGAGGCCGGGGGCAGCCAGGGCCCGGGAGGGGACGCTGCGGCCGTGCCGTCGGTCCGGGCTCGGGGCCGCCCGTCAAGGGGTCCCGGCCCGATGCCCTCAGCTCCGAGCTCCCTCCGGGCCTCGGCCAAATCGCCGTAAGCAGCTGAAAGGAGCTGGTCAGGGAACTAAACAACACACAGCACGAAGCGGGGCGTTTTCGTTGACTTTTGTAGCCTTTTCACCAACATTTTGCTCGGTACAACGGGGTTCGTTTAATTCCCCTTTAGCCCGTGTCACGCAAGACAGCAGATAATTAATGACCGATCCCTGCTCATTACTGACGTACTTCGTGCAAGATTTATGTGCGAGAGTCCCAACGCTCGTAATTCCCAGCAGAAAATCTAGGCGCCAACGGATTAGAGGGGGGATATTTTCGGCGAAGCCCCGGCAACCCGGCCGGCGTGGTGCCCGCAGCGGGGAGAGCTGGCAACGGCCGTGGGATGGTTTTTGGCGGGGCTCGGCCCCCTCCTCACGGCGGGAGCGGCACCGGACACGCGTTGACGATTTCCACGGGAGGTATCCCACGGACTCAGGGCAGCCACTGCCTCTGCGACGGAGCTGGCCCACACAGAGGGACGGGCATCGGGCTCGGCTCCGGGGCAAGGGAAGCTCAGCCTCCGTCTTCACGGTTTTCGACCAAAAAAAGGGGATTTCGGCACTTTTTCTCGGCCGCTGCGGAGCCGGCGAGGGTTCCGCGGGGGATGCGCGTGGAACCGCCGGCAGGATCTCGCCCGGCCCCGCTCCGTAGGCCGTGAGCAGGACGGGATCTCCACGGGGGTCATCTGTGGATGCGTTCCGTGAGCGCAGCCCCCGGCGGGGACGTGTCCCACCCGCGGTGCCAGCAGCGCTCCGCTCCCGTCGGGGGCCGGCGGAGCAGCCAGCCGCCCCCCGCTGCCCCGGCCCCGGGCTCCCCGCGCTCCGCCGGCCCCAGCGCTTCTCTCCGCGCTCCCCGGACGGAAAACACGCGTGGGGAGACCCCGCAGCCGGCGCGGCCCGCAAACCCAGCGAGGAACCTCGCGGGTGGTCTTTGCAGCCGGAGGGAGATGCACAGAGTCCTGGCTGCAGGGACCCTCGGTGGATCGGGACCACCGGGCCGGTAATTTTAATTAAATCGTAAGGGACGGATACGTGGACGCGTTTAAGGAACTGTCGAGAGCACGAGGCCGAGCTGCTCGCTCTTGTTAGCGTTATTTAAATCCTACTGTCCCGTCGTTTCACTGCACTACTCAACCATTGCGTTCGACAAAAACGGGGTGGTTCTTGAATTATTTTATTCCCTGTACTTCTGTCTTCCCGGATAACCTGTTCCATATGTTTACTGCCACTTGGATGGAGCAGTTCCGCACAGATTTTTCTGTTTTTTTCCACGTTTCTTCAGTTTAAAATTATGTCCCTTGTTTTGCGAAACACGAAAGAGCTGAAACCCACCTTATTAGCCCTCCCCGATCCTCCTGCCGCCCCGACTTCCATTAGAGGGTTGTCATTTATCCAGATATCCCCCTCAGTGTTTGGACCGCCAACGAGTTCATGAAACAGGGCGAAGCAGCGGTCACGGTGGGGTGCCGGCGGTGTCCCCCGCGGTGTCCGTGGCCACGGGCGTGGGGCAGCACCGCCGGTCCCTTCCCCTCGGGACACTCCTCGGGCAGCGGCGTCCCGGCGCGCACCCGCGCAGCGCTCCGGGGAGCCCTCACCGAGGTTAACGGGTCCCCCCAAAACCAGAACAAAACCACTCCTAGTTTCCTTACGTGGCTTTTTGTCTGCACATCTTTTCTCCATCTTCTCTATTTAGATCACAAGGTATTTTCAAGCCAATGTCCTGATTTCTAACAGCCGAGGCAAAAGAAGCCTTTGGAGCTATTGTAATAAATAACAAGGAGAATAATTACGAGTAAAGTGAGAAGAAATTGGGCCACATTCAAGAGAGCAGACAAATCCACATCGGATTGTTTAAACAACCTCACCTCCGAGACTAGTACACTCATAAACAAATAGTATACGTAAAATAAATTACCAACTCCCCCTACACACACCCCTTGATTATTTTTTTTATTTAAAATAAAACAGAACTCATGAATAATTGTAAATATTTACCCCCTACCCCATCCCCATCTGTGAGCAGGTTAGGTTTAGTTTCGTAGAGACTTGGTGCCGTTTCCCAGCATACAGAATTACCTTTGATAGTTTAAGTTATTATACACCTTGTGAAACATCTGCCCCTAGGCTGCTTACGTGGGCAGCCGCAGCCAGGCAGGCACGGCCGGCCTGAGGACCACACATCAGAAACCCATCCTGGGAGCAGGCCTACAGCCCCCAAGTTAATTTTTAAAAATAAATAAATAAATAATAATAATAAAAAATATTAATAAAAATAAATAAATAATAATAAAAAAAAACCCGCACCTATTGTAAGATTTTGATGCTTCACTGTAAGAACGGAAGGACGAACTTCACCATTCGGTTGCAATCACAGTCAAAATTCGAAATTGTTGCAATACAAATCCTACAGCTAAAAGTACATCAGTCAATATTTTTAAAATTATGACTCTTACAGTGCCCGAAATTGCCCAATTTCCTGGGGTCTTACAGAGTTCCTAAACCTGCACTCTCATTTTGCATCAATCTGTCCTGTAGATACAATACTGAGTGATTCACAGAGCTGCTCTTTTATAAACAGCATCGTTTCAGAGTTTAAGTTCTGCAAAATACGTGGGGCTTTAGGCAGCATGCACAAGCTGCAGGCCCCAAATTTTATACTTTTTTTCCCAGCTACTAGAAGGGAATCACCTTTCTCTGAAAAAAATGCCCCTCTTTTAATGAGTGGGAGTTTTTTTGCTTGCACTGGGAACAGACTTTATATAACTGTTAGGAACATAGGGTATTTCTAGAGTTATCTATTTTAAATTAATTCTGTGCAAATATATGTAACTCGTTTCAGAAACTATCAATACATCTACCCCATTTAGAGGCTCTTCTAATCTTCATTTTATATAAAAGTGGAATGCACTTTTAAAGGCTTCTTTTGCTTGCTTTTAGACTTCAGATATCTCAATAGATGCCTCTATTTTGGTTGGAGATCTCAGAAAAGGATGACAGTTCAGCTAGTACAAATTTTGCTATGAAGAAGGAAGCAAGTTCACCCAGTAATTTAAAATTCTTCGCTAGGGTAGGAGTATGTTCGCTTTGCTGCTTAATCACCTTTTTGACGGGAAAAAGAGTTTTGCTGAATTTTGGACGTTACCGGCCCCTCAGTTAAGTTCTCATAGCATTCTCCTAGCTCGAACAAATGAAACGCGAAGAATAAATTAAACCTCTTTGCCTTCTGGATCCCTCAGAAAACATCCCAACCGGGAAAACATTTTGACATAAAAAGGGCAGCAAACGAACCCCACGCGTGCGATCAGAAACCCAGGCGCTGTCGCGGATAAACGCCACCCCGCGCCCGTGGGCTCCTCAGGAGCTGTGTGGGCTCCTCGCCCCGACCCCGGCTCTCCCCGCACCCCGTCTCCCACTGTTCCCACACGTCTCGCCCCCCGCCCTGAAGATTCACGAGATGAATTAATGAGGGTTTTTTAATTTTTTGGATCAAAGCTCTCGATGCATTTTAAATCCAAACACTCCTCGGTTTACCAACATCACTTTTTAAAGAAATCGAATAAAACGTCCCCTCTCCCCGCCCGCCCCGCCCCGTGCCGGCTGCCGGGGCGAAGCCCAGTGTCGCCGCGGGCAGTGGCACCGTGGGGACCCGGCCCCGGTCCCCGGAGCCCACCCCGGCCGGGGTGGACCCGGCCCGCCGCCGCTCGCCCCGTCCCCAGCTGCAGGAAAGTGGGGGTGACCCTTCCCGCCACGGCGGGGACATCACCCCCCGCAGCCCCTGCCCTTCCCACGGCTGCGGGGTATCCGAGGGGGGGGATCAGTCACCGACTCGCTCGCTTCTCCTGGCACTTAATGTTCAGGAAATCCACAAAGTGCTACAAAGAGAGTGGAAAACGTGACATCACAGGCTAACTGAGGAGCATTAGGGCTAAGGGAATAGCTCAGTCCTGAGTAATACATTATGTTTAATGGCTGAGTAAATCTCCATCAGCATTTAAACACGTATCCCTCTAAAAATTATTTTATGCAAACACCTGGCCTCATCAGACAGTTTGCCTATTTAATTACATTTGGAAGTCACGTTTAGAGGATGCAATATGGTTTGAGCGAGGGCTGCAGGGAACTGTGCCCCAGCCCCTTTATCTCCCTGCCCTGAGAGGTCCATCACCCGTCCTCCCTGCTACACGCACCCCAACAGCTCTCGCAAACTAGGTGTCCCCCATGTCTTCCAGAGCTTCACAAGCACAAGGAAAACACCCCCAAAACTGCTGCTCTTTTAGTTTATATCCAATAGAAGAGCCTGCAAGATCAGGAGCTCCCCATGTGTGCAATGTCCCTCCACACCACCAGCACTGGGGACAACACACACCCGAAGGTTACACTCCTTCTGTCATGTGCAACTACGTACCCGTCCATTTGACTGATCCACCTTTTCCCTGGCATCCTTCTATTTTGCAGAACACCAAAAGAGCACAAAGAGTAAGACACACACTGTGAAAACCTCTCTCTCTCTCTCTCCTTACATAGAGGTTTTAAAATTTTGATTTATTTATTAGTTTTAATTTTTCCCTAGTTCACAGACCAGTGTTCCAGTGCTTGCAAATACAAACGAGTAACTAGCCACAGACGTGATTACATTTCAGGCTGGATGGTATTTCTTGTGACAACATCTCCCCTGTGAACTGATTTCTAGTTATGAAGAGATCTGTAGGTTCAGAGGCTCCTTCGCCAGCACTGCCAAAAGCACAGTGGCTGCAGCCCCTAAAAACAATGTCCCAGCTAACAGATAAGTGCAATTATACTCTCCCTTCTTGACAGCGTATATAGCCATCTTTCTCCACCCAGAGCTGCTATCAAAAAGCAGTGCAATACTGCGCACAGGCCTTGGACTCCAGTCAGCGGTCAGCATAAATCCCCCAGCCCAGGGTTTCATATCAAAACTGATCTTGCACAGCACAGCTACACCCAGAGTTATAGATGTGGAGCTGCGCATGTGAAACTTCAGGTAACAGATGTGTTCTGCAAATTACAGTTAGGAGATATATAAAAGGGTAAGTTAAAAGTAAGTGCATTAGTTCAATAAATAATTACACTCAAACTGAAACAGCATCTACGGCTGTACTATCCATTTCTAGATGCTAAATGAGTTTTAGACAGAAAGCAATGAATTGTGCTTATCACTCCTGTTTTAGCTGAAATTCAAGCAACCCCTGCAACTGTTGCAAAATTAAGGATGCCCTTAATGGTATCAAATTAGCCCCTGTGCTGTAAACACTTCAATGTGTGCTTAGGTTATTCACTGTGTACACAGTTGACTGACTGGGATAGGCCTGTTTATAGTTCATAAAATTATGTTAATGACTACATCTGTGCAGAGCTGGGGCCTTCAGTTTTTAAAAGTGAAGAAACAGAATAAAATCCCTACATTCCTTGGTTTTATGGTTAGCCTCCAGTCAGTTTTGGTTCCTAGTTCTCAAGTACTACATCAGATCTGGATGGTTTGGGTTTATAGATCATCAGGGAGATGTTTAGGTCATTTAACACAATAATGGCTAATTGAAACATTTTATTTAAAATTAACAAGATGTTTTATACATATTAAAATCATATTAAAGCTGACTTCTCAGTCTCTCACAAGAACCACTACAGCTAGTTAAAGCCCCCTGAGTTACAGAACCAATTACATAAAATAGCTTTCATTAAATGCTAAACAATATAAAACAATTAAGTGATGAAGGGGTCCTTTCTGTTAGTTTATTTCTTAAATGTGCTTTTGATTTCTATGTGTACCTTGTTTTAAAATACAGGTGCAAAAACATTAAAGTGCCCCTACAATAGGGATTAGGAACAGAATCTCTTCTCATTCCTATAGAAATTAATGGTCTAATGGTCCTGGCACAGGAGAAGGGTGTGTAGCCTGGGCTCACCAAACAGAAAATTATACCAATCAAAAATACTTAAGAAGAATGTTCTAAAAATGAACAACGAGGTGCCTGAAATCTCCTAAATGGCTTCTATTTTAAGAAGTTTCCCTTTACCATGCAGACTGCTGCAGATATTCCACCTGACAGGCCAACTGATCCGGTGTGGCTGAAACCTGCCATCATGGAAACATCAGCTCCTGTGAACTGAGGCAAATCAGGCAAGCGTTACCTGCTGTGAGGGGCCTTAATAACAGAAGGCAATTAAAGATACATGGGTTCCCAGATATCAGACACTCAGAAACTGAGTATGGTTTATCACTGCAGACTAGAATTTAATTTTTTTTTTTTTTTTTTTTTTTTTTTAAGAGTTGTGCCATGTGGATTACGATTTCTGTATGCTGTTTACGTTCCTATGAGTCTTCATCTGTTTTAATCTCCATATTTTAGCTGAGATTCAATGGATTCTTAAAAACCTGTGGTAGGAGTCTTGGTCATAAAACAGTAGATGAGGTTAAAATATTTAACAGAGGTACTTGTGCTCAGCGTGAGGGATGCAGGCAACCAGGCAGGGGCTTGCTCTCCTCGCTTTCATCTGAGTGGGGAGCCCTGGCCCATGAAGAAACCCAGGTGCCTCATGCTCATGTGCTAAATTTAAGCAAACTGAAACCAAGGTTTGGTCCTGAACCAGGTGACAGTGGCGGCAGTTGTGTCTCCAGTTCAATGGGAGCAGGATCTGGGTTTGAGGGAACCTGATTTTCATGAGAGATGGCAGGACGCCGGCAGCACCGGTTTGCAGGTGCATGCAGGTGGGTTCATGGTGTGGGTTTCATGCCATTTCCTACTGCAGGGAGCTCCCTAACTTCCAGGAGTACAGATGTCCCGGCCAGCATCCCCCGCTAATGCTGTAAGCCAACCTGCGCGATGATCCTGCACATCCTCTCTTTAACTCCTCAGGCCAGGGCTTTGCTTAGTGTCTCCTACTGCAAAACCAGCACAAATCACAGAGGCCCGCAAGTGAGATCGAGACTCATTTTCTCACTGTTGACTTCAGGGGGGAACTCAGGCAGGTGGGGATTATGTGCTGATCCCCCCAGCTCTGCCCACTCCAGTTTAGATCCTGCACCCTGCACGGACCCTCCCTGGCTCACTGCTGACTGTCTTTGGACAGGAACAAACTTGCTACATCGTGATACTCATACCTACAGAAAATCCATCCCATATATCCACTTAGGCTGGAACAGAAGAAGGAAAGGGTAAATTTTTCTACAGTTGTCAACTTCCTCCTGTATCCCATTTCAGTTGGAATAAGCATGTTTTTCTTACTACTGTTCACAAATCAGTCTAATTTAGAATGAAATAGGGAATTGGGAAGGTCATATTTTGATGAAATACTTTAAAAGAAGCAATGTTAATAGAGGTCAATCTGTACACAGAAAATTTCCCTTGAAGGTGTGCGACTTTGAGAAATTAATTCCGTCATCATTCATACAAAGGGAACCAGCTGTATGAAGAAATTAATTACTCTCAGAGTACACCCAGAGTAAAGCCACACAGGGGTTTTACTGCCACTCTGAAAGTTATAATGAACCTAGAACACTGAAGGAACAGATTGCCTCTCCTTGCTCAGAGATGATTAACGAGAGTTATAGGGCTTTCTAAACTTATCCTTAAAAAAGAGCAGTGTTCTTATAACGTTAAAGAAAGTGTAATGGGTTTTGATTTCCAGGCTGACCCTACAGGCAGAAATTGGACTGTGCTTTAGGTCTTCTATTCTCCCTGCATGCATGAACTGAGATTCTCAGGAGGACTTAACGCCCTGATGCTGAAGCAGGTATTTTGTTTTCTGTCTGTATGTGGGAAAACCTTGCTCACACTGAAGTCAGCAGATGGAGATTTGCTATCCACTTCAGGCAAAACAAGAACTGATTTTTAAACTGCCTACACTGCAATTCTTACACCTGACAGGGCAAATTTCTGTTTACTACGTCCAGAACTAAATTTCAAACCGATATATGGCCATGACTGCTTAAGGAGTTTTAACAATTTTGCTTCCCATACATATATTACGACACTTGCAAATTTTTGGACTCCAATACGAAACTCCAAGAAGCCACCGACAGCTGTCTGAACCGCAGATGGATCGATTTAACGCAGCTCCGTACCCTTCCTGCCTTACTCAATAGCTCTTCCCCACTGATCTTCTTGAGCCTCCCCCCTCCCTTAGAGCAACCCCCGCCCACCTCTGCCCAGCCGAGCTCCCCCGGCTCCCTGGGACGCTGCTCAGCCGCAGGGCGAGCGCAAAGCCAGCCGGGGGCTCGCGGGGCCGGGGCCGGCCGCTGCGGCCCGGGGCGCGGGCGCCCCCTGCCGGCCCCACCCCGGGACAGCCCCGCCCAGGGACGGCCCCGGCCCCGCCCCCGGCCCCGCCCCCGGCCCCGCCCCCGGCCCCGGCCCCGCCCCCGCCCCCGGCCCCGGCCCCGCCGCTCTCGGTGGCTTCCAGTGCAACGGCGCGCTGCACCGGGGCTCGGGGGGGTCCCTGCGCCCGCCGCCCCCCTCGCCCCAACAGCCCCGCGTGTTCCCGGGAGCTGCAGAGAGAGGGGGAGGTGTTTGAGCACCCATTTTTTTCATGTTAAATACAAGTTGAGAGCAAGTACTCAGCTTGCAATTTAAGCGTCCAGAAAAGGAAACTGTAGAATAGAAGGAATATTAGTACGGAGGAATGGAGAAAACGGGACTAGCTTGGCCTTTAATTACTAAATATTAGCCCGTGTAACAGCGGGAGATTCACTGAAGGGCAAACGCCGCGTTGTCAGTAAGGCAAGCACAGAAATGCCTGCAGGCCATGGCCAGCCCCACAGCAGGGCAGTGGGTGTGGGGGCTGACCTTTTTGTCTCCCTTTCTACAGCTGTTTTCACAGATTTGGTACACTTCTCATTGAGAGCCAGATCAGGCTAATGCCTTCCAACTGCCCAGCGCTGGTACTTACACAATAGCGCTGAACACCAAAGTCAACAGGAAAAAACTGCAAACACTTTAATATTAAAGACAGATCCAGCAGTATAATACTGTTAATGCAAATCTTTCCACATAAGAGAATTAGGCCTTCGGCTTACTCAGAAAAATCAGCTGCAGATCATGCTTATTCCCTTCACATACCAAATAAAGTTCCAGCAAAAGGCTTTTGCTTTTTTTTTTTTTTTTTTTTTTTTCAATTACTTCATCAATATCACAAGATTTTGGTTCAAAAAGGGAAGGCTCTACTTAATGCATTTCAATGAATGGCAACATGAGCATGCAAAAGCTGAGATTTTAGCAATGACAGTAAATAATAAGAATCAGTGTTTTTGAGGTTTTGTATGTAACTGGCAATAACAATACATCTGCACGTCCAACAGCTGGCTCTTGCAGATCACCAACAGCTTTTGCAAAACGTTTAAGTACCCGCATGCCCCTGCTCAGTAACAAACCTCCTGCTTGGCTCCACAGACCTTGGTGTACTCTGGGGCTGAGAGCCCATGTTCCAGCCGTGCAAAAAACAGGATGCAGAGAAATACACCGGAGCATCTCCTCAAAGCCACAACAGACCCTACTTCTACTCCCTCTTTTTCACATAAATCCACACATCACCTCATCAACTACTTCTCGGTGAAGCTCCAGATAGCATTGCTACAGCACTCCCTTTCCAATTCCACCACCCATCAACCAGGACAAGTAATTTTGGTCCTCCTAACTCCTATCAAAATCGTCTGCCTCAGAAGGTTCTGAGATCTGGTACAACAGGCATTCCCAGGGAGATCACATTTTAACTGAGATAGCAGTTTTCAAAGTCTTTTGTTATTGTGAAGCTCTTACATGAACCTCCTTTCTCCTAAATATATGTAAATATTTATTTATGTATTGCTGATACTTTATTTGATTACAAGGGAGGAGGCTGGGATTGTGCCCAAGGACTTGGAAAGCTCTCCCACCTCATCCTGTGACTGAGCATTGCCTTCCTGCACATACTTAGAGCTGCAGTTAAACAACAGAGACATACAACAACCCTATGTCTTTTAATGATTTCTCATTTGCCACCCTGTCTGTGGAAGAGCAACAGCTCAGTTGCAACAGAGAAGTTCACTTTTCAACACCCCAGAGCAACAGACCATTGCATAAACATCAACTGCACCGTATGCGGAGCTGCTTTGTACTGAGCTGCTAAGAACAAACCAAACATGAGGGTGATCAAGAGCTACATGCTGTAGAACTCAATCATCCCACAGTCCTTTTTAGATCTTTTAATTTATGTCCAAATTTCTCTGGTCTTTTTTCAGCATGCTAGCTGCTGCTGCTCTGCTGAGGGATTAGACTAGCAGCTCATGAATGGAATCACAGAATCACAGGATGGTTTGGGCTGGAAGGAACGTTAAAGTCCCCCCAGTCCCACCCCCTGCCCCGGACAGGGCCCCCTTCCCCCAGCCCAGGGGGCTCCCAGCCCCGTCCAACCTGGCCTTGAACCCTTCCAGGGAGGGGGCAGCCACAGCTGCTCTGGGCACCCTGGGCCAGCGCCTCACCACCCACACAGGGAAGAATTTCTGCCTTAGATCTCACCTAAATTTGCCCTCTGTCAGTTTAAAGCCATCACCCCTCGTCCCATCCCCACCCCCTGACCCAGAGTCCCTCCCCCCCTCTCCTGTCCCCCCTTTAAGCCCTGGGAGGCCGCTCGAAGGGCTCCCCGGAGCCTTCTCTTCTCCAGGCTGAACCCCCCCAACTCTCTCAGCCCGGCCCCCCAGGGGAGCTGCTCCAGCCCCCCCAGCATCTCCGTGGCCTCCTCTGGCCCCGCTCGAGCAGCTCCGGGTCCTTCTGCTGTTGGGGGCCCCCGAGCTGGCCCCAGCACTGCAGGGGGGTCTCCCCAGAGCGGAGCAGAGGGGGAGAATCCCCCCCCTGGCCCTGCTGCCCCCCCTGCTCTGGCTGCAGCCCAGGGCACGGGTGGGTTCTGGGCTGTGAGTGCACATTGCTGGCTCACAGGCAGTTTTCCATCCACTAATACCCCCAAGTCCTTCTCTGCAGGGCTGCTCTCAATCCATTCATCACCCAGCCTGGATTTGTGCTTGGGGTTGCCCTGACCCATGTGCAGGACCTTGCACTTTGCCATGTTGAATTTCATGAAGTTTGCACGGATGTCAGATTAGAGACCTCAGATTGGAAACTCAGGATTACCTTTTCTCTCTGGAGAAATTGAATGACTGGCTTTTGAGTCTTAAATGACAGCAATCCTCAAACAAGTTATGGAAGAGCCTCTGAGTTTGACATCTTTATAAACACCAACCTTTTTATCCTCAATGTTTGCTGTTTAAGGAAATCCCTTCTAGTTCTTATGCATGTATAACATATAAAACAATCGAATTAATACCATATGAGGGTAGAGGGGTGAAAAATCACATCTATAGTCAAAATAGTTCAGAAAAACTGTACAGCTGAGGTTTAAGATTGCCTATAGTGACTTTGTATTTTATTTAGACATGGGTGTTAATACTTCATACAGATTTTGTGCAGTACAGATTACAACAGTATGTGCTATGTCTGGTATAATTTATGAACTATTAAACTTAATTCTTATGTTTTAGGGTTGTGAGTTATAACTAAACAGAATCTAAGCTACCAGCAAATGAACATTTTTTTATTTTTTTTTGTTTTTCTGTATTAAACTGTTGAGAGGGAAGATGGACCCAGAGCCAAATACTTGCACACAAGCTAAGAGCTCAAGCTTTATAAATTTAAATAGCTTTTATGTCCTGCACATGTATAAACTATACTGGTGGAGTTCCAGAACAGGGATCATCTGGCTGGTTTTGTGCTGCATGAGAGAGGAAGACCTCGGCAGCTGAGGAAGGCAGCGGGGAAACACTTCTTCCTCTGAACTACAGGGTGACAGAGAAGGAACTAATGGTTGTATGACACTGAGTAATAAAATCCACAGGTAGCCAAGCAGCATTAACTACAAGTCTGCACTGCCCTCAAAAATGGAGTTGCAGCATCTTGACTTTATTACCTAGCTCAATTAGACACCGATGTACTTGTGACAGCATGGAGCTCAGGGCAGGCCTAGGTTGAATGCTTACCCCACTCCTCTCCCAGATTTGCAGTCCACGCTGAGCTCCATGCTGTCACAGGTAAGTACTGGTACTGTCTCTCTACCTGAGCTTCGAGTTCAAAGCCGCTTTGCCGTGTCTGTGTAAGTAGCAGGCAGCATGTGAGCGAACACTAGCAGAGGCAGCTGGGAAGAATATAAGGAAATAGCTGTGCAAGTAATTAGGGGAGGGAAGAAGTGATCTATTAATGGAGATTAAACAGTGGTTTTCTTTAGTTCCCTATGTAGTCAGCGGAGATTCTCATTTGCAACCTATAACTCAAATACGCTGTCCTTCTATAACTCAAATATTGTCTTTTGTGAATGCTGGGCCATTTATCTCCCTTAGAGGCAACAGCATTTGTGATAAGCAGGTCCTAGTCAGAGATGCTATGGTACAATTAGGTTTAGAAACAGACTTTTACTTGCAGGCAGCTGAAAACTAGTATTTATTGAGTAAAAAGGTCCCGTGGTCCCTTCATCTCGGTTCTTGTATGCAAATACTGCCTGATGCTAGGCTGCCCCAGACAAAGATTTGGAGGGAAATACCTGCAACTGTTTTAGCCTATGGCCAGTATAACCAGAACCTTTCTGACAGTCACCGCTTTGCAACAAGGAGCGCCAGGAACAGCTGGCTGAGGGTCCCCACTGAAGATGTTCAAATGATACCAGCAAGCAGTGTTGTTTCACTTGGGCTCTCCAGAACGAGTGAGATTTCTCACTCCCATGCCTGGAGTTTACATAGCAGCATTTAAGCAAACAGCTTTATGGGGGAGGAAGGAGGAACCCAAATAAAGAGTAAACCTGGAAATCCCAAAGAGCTGATAGATGAAGCTACCACCCTCTGGGTATGTTGGCAATGGTGGTGAACACACTCTCCTCCAGCTGCAGGCAGCTGCTGAGGTAGCCAGCCACTACCGTCTCCCTCGCTTACAACTTTCTCATCTGTCGTCAGGGCTCAGAAATAAAACAAGTCTTGGCCAGATGAGTCTCTTATTCCTCATGGATACTTGGTATCTGGGGCTCTATCCAGCAGCTGAATCACCATAAGGACTTTTGCAAATCACACTTTTCAATAAATTCTATTTTAATTTGACATGTTTTATTGTTTACAAGGTTTACTTGGGAGATGAAACAAAAGTTAATTACATCAACTGATAGGTCAAGAAAATTGACTGATTCGATATCCTCTCCAGATGGGCTTCCTTTGCGTGGCAGTATGCATACCACATCTTAACGAAAGGAGACAAAATACGTTAGGAAGGCACATTTGAGCCATCAGACTGACACTTCTTTATTACAGTGTATTTATTTTTTATCATGTGCTTTGACAGAAGTCTCATAAAGTGTTATGCTCCTTCTGTAGGGTCAAAGTCTTGTGACCTTTCATGATTTTAGAGAGAAGGAACATCATTTTAGAGGGCATGTTTATTATTTCTGTAAACAGTCTGTTTTCCATGCCAAGAGAACAGTTTTTCTGTATGTACTTGGATGACAGCTCAACTTTATTGGCTCACTTTCCTGACCAAGTCTTGCCTGCCAAATGTTTTTGATCATAGTCTGGCAAACAAAACAATATGAATAATAGAGGTGAGCAAGTAATCTCCAGAAAACTGCTGATTTTTTTAAACCTCTTTTTATTGCTTCCACCATATCCCTGAATCAAATGCAGTTTCCATGAGGTCAATTACAATTTTAAAGCACCCTATTATTTATTAAAAACAAAATAGCTCAACTCCATGGAATCAGAAAAGTCACTTGCAAGACAGTTAGTTGGGACAAAGCAGGTTCACCGCATCTTGTTGCTTACATTCCCGAAAAAACGAGTGTCCACACTGTTCCAGCATGATTGCATGTGCTTGTCAGTTTAAACTGTGGACGTACAGCTTCCAAATCTGTTTTTACTGACACAAATGTTCATGGATGGTATACAAGAGCACAGCCAAAACAAATTTGTTTTAAAAGCCTAATAGTGCATTTTTGCAATACATACTGTTTCTGATAAATGCACTGAAGTAACTTCTTTTCCCTTCAAATAGTGAAGATATATTTCAAATACACCTGCATTCATGCATGGTCTGATGCTCTGTTAGAGGTTATGGTACAACGTATGCTCCAAGCCCTTGTTCTCTGATGGTCCATAAAAACTCCTGCAGCACCTTGCAGATGCTGTGAGCTTGAAGCAAATTGACCCTTTACCTAAAGGTTTCAGATGTTTCTTTGCATGGAACAGAGCTCAGAAAATCACTCCATGCTGCCCCACTATTATGTCAAGAAAGCCAGAATTACAGTATGTACATTTGGCTGTTATTTGTAGAATAACCATTTGGAAACCAGCACAGCTGAACACAAGACAAGTTTTAAGATACGACGACAGTACTGATGGCACTGAACAAGACTATGTCAGATTTTACTCCTGTTCCTTCCTGCACAGTGAACGATCTAAGAGGGATGAAGACTCTGGCTCACTACCCCCTCCAGAAACATTTAATTTCCTCTTCTAGAGATGGGTGCATTCAGGGACTTGGATGGGACTTAATGAAAATCCTAACTAAGCATATCATGCAAATTACCAGGCAGCTGTAACTGGAACAACCCTCCTTCTTAGACAATTTGCAATACAGCTCTCTAGCAATATTTCCATACCTACTGAGAGCTGCCCCCCTTCCCTCTGGACACCCAGCTGTAGGCGTACCAATAAATTCTTCTGAATACCTGCAATTCTCTTTGTCAAAGTCTAACTCATCCTGAGGTCTCCCTGGGTTTTGCTCAGTGCCTTAATGGTCAAGAAACCACAAGAGTCCACTTCCACAGCTCGGTTTTCCTGAGCTACATTTTCTGCCTTCTTCCTACAGCAATCTTGTGGCAGGTTGTTCTGTTTTGGCAACCAAAAGATCCACGCTGCCTGACTCTCTTCCTTGGTCATTCCAGATGTTTTGTTAAAAAGTAATTAATACTTCTTGGTCTTTGTTCTCTTTTTCCCAACCAACTCAATCCCAAAAATCAAACTTGCTGCTTCAATCCTTCCTCTTTTGACATCTCCCTCAGGAAGCAGCCATTCCATTCTGCCTACATGTTCTCATTTGATGGAAAAAGAACTATTATTTAGTTAATGAGCTACAGATAATACCTATTCTGGCAGCAAATGTGCTGCTTTAATGCACACCGTGGCCTTTAGCAGCTGCTGAGTTTAAGAAACTGATCAAATTTTGTACAGATATTATTCTGAATTTTCACTGAGCATCACAGGGAATCTGGCATTTATTACAGAATTGCTCAGAAACACTAATCCAGCCTAATGCAGAAGTCACTGAAAATCCCTTTCAATTGAAGACATATGATGTGAAAAAACAAACAAACAAAAAAAGATGTGGATTGATAAGCTTTAACCATCAAAAAAAAATTACCACTAGAATTACTACTAGAATGAACTGCATCTTACTTAAGATATTTCTTACTAATGCTCAAGGCAAACTGGTAAGAGTGTGTGGTTTAAATTATCTCCCTGCAAGCTTACAGCTGCTACATTATCCTATTAAAATTTATTTTCTTCCATTGTGGCTCATATTAATTTGCAGCTATAGATCTACATATAACTTCAACCATCACAGGCTTTATAAAATGAAAAATATGTAAGCATTTGTTTTAGAAAGTAAAATGATTACACACAGATGAATGATGAAACCAGATTACTGAAATAAATGCAGCAGGTTACACCTTCACCTACTGAAAAGTTATTTCTTTAACATCCTTCTGGAAGGAGAACACACACCACACAAGAGGGGATATGAGGCTCTCCTAGTCCCTGTATTCCCTACTCTGATCTGGGATAGAATTTACCATAGTCAAAGCTGTAGACTTTGGTTATCAAATTTCTTAATCATTAATTTAAAGTACAGCCACTTGAAGCCCAAGACACTCAGACCTTTCCCAACTAGTTTACCTGTGCTACTGTAAAATGGCAGGTGATTATTAGCTCTCTGCTGAGGTATAGTTATTATGAAAAAAATTCCTTTAATGAAAAGTGTGGGTAAGGTAAACTACAGAAATATCTACCTTTTTGTGACAACACACTTACTCTGAATAACTTTTCACTTGACTTACCAGGCTACAACTATAAAGGCCAAAGTACAGTTTTAAAGTCTTGAAGCTAACAAACACAAAGCAGGTAGAAAATGAAAAGACAAGTAGAAGAAAATTCAATACAAAGTCCCATTAAAATAGCCAAGTTTAAAAAAAAAAAAAAAAAGCAGCGAGAATAAGAAATCTCTAGAGAACAGAGAGAAGACTGGTAACATGGCAGAGAAACACATCTTCTTAGAAGTATGAACCAAATCCACACAAAACCAAATGCAAGGACATGAAACGGGCACAACAGGAAGTAGAACTGTCTCTGTTGCACTTGTCCCGATCTGAAACTAAATACAATTCGCAGTGAGGGGTTTCCATCCTCAAGCTGTTGTTTGCCAGAGGACAGGAGGGATGAGTGGAAGGTGTCAGGAAGTTAAAAAGGTGAACAAGTTCCAGCAAAATACTCAGTATCTAGTAGATCCACCGGCTTCAGTGAATCAGTCTTGCTCGTACTCAGGATCCACTCTCCAAACTCAAAACAATGGCATTACCACATTCCACTGATGACTCTTCTAATCCCAGAAGCAGCCTCTCCAGCTATTTTCTCTTGCTATTGGCATTGTTTCATTACATCTGCTGATTATCCCTCATAGTCTTTTGTTCCCTTCCCATCACACTGATGTTCATCGCAAACAAGACAGATACTGTATAATGTGCAACATGCCTGCATAAACAGTGCAAATGAAAGGCTTATAGTGAAAACTAAAATCATCTTTGTAAAGCCTGTGTTTATGCTGGAAAAGAACACTGCTATCCCCAGTGAGCAAGTGGGATGTCAGAAAACAAAAAGAGGAATAAAGCACTTAAATCCAGTGCTTGTGCAAGAGAGGCAAGGACCATGAACAATTCGGATGCAGAAATTAAGGTAAAAGGTTAAAGGTAAACCTTCCATATTTTTTACAATACCTTACTTTACAGATTATCCCCATACAGTTACTCTTTAGCTGGCTGCTAGCTCTGATCAGAAAGTGTTCAGAAGACCTTGCTGAAAAGCATGCTTTATGTTGGCCTAACGTTACGGTGCAAAATATCACCATATTGAATAGGTGGGGTTTCCACACTACGCACAAACTACCAAGATGAAGTGCAGGAACTTCATAGATGCAACCCATCTTGCCCCCACAGCAATCCAAGGAATATGAAAAGAGAGCAGAATCTTAATAAAGAAAAGAAATGTTTTACAGAGCTGGAAAAAAAAAAAAAAAAAACAAACAGATGCATCGTGTTAATTTGCCACAAGGTGGCATGTGCTGATCTAAAATAAGTTCCAATCAGGTAAGATTTGTAAACTCTAAACAGCAAAACTCAGATCTGGGGTAAGCAGGCTCAGTTTCACTGGAGTTACTCTATTTGCATCAGGTTTGAACTTGGCCCTACAGTATTAGAGAATCCCATTATGTTCCTAGGATTATCATCAAACTTGAATTTACACTTCTACCTCGAAAAGAAAGTTTCCCTTTCACCCTTTCACCCCTTATATTCATTCTAATTGCTCTGACAAGAATAACCTCCTAGCTGCATCTGGGAGCCTGTATTTCATGCTCACTCTTGCAGAGTTTCTCCTGGTTTTGTTACGTTATCTGAACAAAACCCCATTTCTTTCAAAATATGACATTTCTGAGCATTCCTGCAACATGTATTTCTCTGCACGACTGTGTTGAGGGAGCCCTTCACAGTTCAGCCAGCTGAGATGAGCAGTGACAGAAGCAGACTTGCCTGCTCCTCACCACTGTACTGGCACAAGTGTTTGTGCAGCTGCACCATGAGCCGGATCAAGGACGCAGTGTGGTAAAAACCTAATCTTTTTCCTTATTTCAGACAGAAAGGAACAAACCCAGCATTTATTTTCAAAAAGGGTGGTACGCCTCTGTGGTTGTATCTTTACAAGAAAACAAAGAAAACTTTATGCTTTCTTCTATGAATTTTATGAAATTTGTAACTTCTTTCTGAAGCATGCAGAAGTTTGTTTATTCATGTAATTATGTAATGATAAACACAAATTTTGGAAACAGATATCATATGGTGTGCTCACAGCTGTGATCAGCGTTCCAGCCCTGAGCTAGCAAAACCCTAAACACATGAAAACTGTAATTGATGGCAAAGGCACAAATCACACTCAGCAGGATTGAGCACTAAATGTCTCCTGTAGTTAATTTACAAAATGAAACTTGTAAACTTCAGCAACAATTTCTGACAGGTAGACACAGGAAGGGAAACCGCACTCCAGTCTTTTAGAGGGAGACAGAGGTAAGTCACACGGCCAATTTTTTTGCTTGTTTAGAAATCATAGTTATTGTAGGATACTCAGTATGCTAATGCTGTCAAAAATCAGGACATGTTTAAGACACTTCAGTACTAATCAGGTCTGGCACATTTTAAGAAGCAAGCTTTGTCTCCTATGCTGACAGCTCCTCTAGCTTAGTAGACAGAAAGGATCCATAGAGATCTCTTCAGCATTTCCACTAAGCTCAAAAAGCTGGTTTTATCTTTAAAAAATGTAAGTTAAAAATATATAATGTACTAGAGACACTAATTCCACAAACCAACATACTAAAGAGGCTAATGAGACAGACACTTAATACTGTCAAAAATCTGCAAGTATTTTGAAAACCACAACTTAACTTCACAAGGACACTCACTTCAAAAACGTCCTTATTACCCAGCAGACAGATGTTTAAGCACTGCATGGCTTTACCGCTATTACTCCTTTAATCAGGAACTGTGTATTCAATTCTAGTATTAAAATAAACCATTACAAACCTATTCCACGCTGTGTCCAAGACTCAAGTACCTTTTATGCCTGTTAAAAAAGCTAAAAAATACTCCTCTAACTAAAGCCTCTCAAAACTGTAACCAACGTCTGCTTGGCATCTTTTCACTGCCAACACTAAACCCCTTAATAATTAAGATGTAACACAACTAACATCGCAGTTGGCTGGAACAGAGGTCTTTTGGGCTTCAAATGTGACAGCCACCCACAATATACACAACTGTAGGCACAATTTACCAAACAGACACGGTCTTTTGAATATTTTCAATTAAACTCCCAAACATCAATCACTAAGGAGAATCAGTGACTCACGATGATGCTAAAAAAATTAAACTGTGCCAGTAAATTTATCCACTATTGTTTTGTGTGCTTCTCGGTGTGAAGCAGCTTACAGGAGGCCCAAGGCCTGGCTCCCACCCAGCTCGGGCCGGGTGGAGGCGGCTGAGGGGGACACCGACCCCCTCCACACCTGACTTGGAAGAAAACACGTAATCTTTGATAAAGTGGGCGTCGCGCTAGAGCTTTCACGAGGCGGCAATTTCTCCCTCAGGCGTTTCTCCTCAGCGAGGGGAGGCGTGTGCTCGCCCTGCCCAGCTTTGTGCCACGGCGCCCCTAAGGCCGCGCTAGGGAAACGCGGGGGGCGAGCCGGGGCGAGCCGAGCCGAGCCGAGCCGAGCCGAGCCGCCCCCCTCCCCTCATCCCGCTCCCTCGTAGCGGCGCATGCGCCCTCCCCCAACGCCGCCTTTCCCCACGCCGGGCGGCGGAGCGGAGGCCTGACGCGGCGGGAGCCAGGTGGGTCCGCCGCCCTTCCCGCGCCCCTGCCCGCGGAGAGCAGCTTCCCGCGTCCCGCCCACCCCCTTCCTCCCCGGCCCGTCGGGGCCGCCCCGCTCCCGCCGCTCCCGTCGCCATGGCAGCGCGGCACGCCCGGCGGCGGCACAGGGCCGCCAGGCAGCGGCCATTTCGCTCCCGCGGCGCGCCGGCCCCGCGGCACACACGGCTGCTCGGGCGCTCCCTCGCCCACAGGCCTCGCTCGCGCGGGGGGCTGCGAGCGGCGGCCCCGGCTGAGGTAAGCGACTACAGTGTGCTCAGCACATGAATAAAAAAAAAAAAAAAAAAACACCCCGAAAAAAAGTCTTAAGACTTAAAGCACGCTTCTTAGCTAGTGGCGTGAAGTTCTCCGACAGTTCCGCGCTTGCTGTCTCGGTGACATTCAGAGTAGAGACCCTTAAGAATTTAACACCCACGGACACCCTCAGCCCCCAAGCTCTCCGGGCTTCCGAGGGGTGGCGGCTGCCCTGCGCCCTCTGGGGTGACTTATGCGGCACCAACAGTTTTAAGGGTAACTCCTGGAGGTAGGACTGTGAAGTCATCCAGGCCTTACTGCCAGCTAAATAATTCCAGTTTGCTAAATAATACTGCAGATTTCAACCTTCGCCAAGGCAGATGTCTCAATGAGAGCAGAGGAGGGTGGCTTCTGTAGGTGATACCGGCGATGGAGAGGGAGACATTCCCCTTCACAGCAGTGTTTTCATGTTTTGTAGCAGTTACACTATAATCATCACTTAACTGCCCTCAAAAAATGCATCTGAGTCCTCTTTCAAGTTGAAAAGACAGACATGCATTTGGTGTATTTTTCAATCCAAACACAGGATAGTAATTTTTAGATGTAGCTATCACTGCTTTTGCCAACAGGCTGTAACTATACTACTGTTCAGAAAATTAAAAAATTGAGAAAAGATTATCTGATATATTAATAGTATAAATTTAAGCGTTTTCTTTTAGCACAGCTCCCTTGCTTTTCTGTTCTTAGCCCTGTTTTCAGGAACCTGCACCTCAATTAGTAAAACTGAGCACCACATCTGTGAAGTAATTAATCTTGAAAGAATATGTACAAAATTAATGAGTTGCGATTAAGTATTGCTTGAAAAAATATTCTTCCATCTTTTGTTTTCATCAGTAGTTTATGTGAAACATACGTGGAGCTACATGTGTAAGACAAGAAGGATGAAGTGAGACAGTCTCCAGGGCCAGATGCTGTAAGAATATCACCTCAGAGATATAATTAGCAATGTAATCATCTCTCATAATGTGATTGCTTGGGTGGCAGCATAAACCGATTTGAATAGTGTTCCTTCCACATGTTTGAGTAAATATTTTACTTCATCATAAATCAAATTATACCACTATGAGTATTTTTTTAATAATAGTAAAATTACAAATGAGAGGAGTCACAAGTAGAAATAGTGAAATATGACATGGATGAAGCTAGTTGCTGGGAAAGACTGTGCTACAAATATTTAAAAAAAAAAAAAAAAGGATTGCAGGTGCTCAGATAAGGTAAAAGATTACTTGTATCTTTTAGTACTAGCCAGCAAATATATTCCCAGTTTCTGGTAATATAGTTAATGGTCCCACTTTTCTGAATGGAGAGTATGGTTTGCTGGCTTACTTAAATTTTTTTTCCTGCTAGTATATAATTCAGAATTAAAGACATACTTGTTTAAAGAGGCTCAGTTCAATTAGGCAAGGTGAGTTTCTCATTCATATCACCAGATGACTCAGACTCCCTGGTTGGGTGTTTTTCAGCCATGCTGCAGAGGCTGCTCAGCTCATGGCTACCCAGAGCTGGATGGCTGTTGCTGACTGCCAGCCTCAAAGTGCTCATCTAGTTCACCTGTACAAGGTACTTAATACCTGTAATTCCTTAAAACAAGTATATTTCAAAACGATCTCAGTCCTCCCGTGTTAGCACCAGACACAGTAAAAGACCACCTGCCTACTTTGAAGCAGTTCATTGAAGGTCCTTTCCCTCCGTCTGAGGAAGGGTGCTGCCCGTGGCAAAGCTCTGTGGGAACCTGGAGCGCCTCAGCTGCAGCCAGCAGTGTGAGGCACCATGATCCTCCACTGTCTGCTGTCACCCGGTGACTCCCTGCTCTTTTCTCAGACACATTTCCTAGGCATAGATTTTCTGTTTCTTTGTGAAAGAAGATTCAGACTCCAGAATTACTTAAGCAAATATACAACAAAAAAGAAAAATTATTTCTAACCTTGTATTCTGCGGTGATTTTTAAAAGAAAATATAGATCTTTGTAAACATTTTTACTCCTGATCTTGGGTAGCTTGTTATTGCTGAAAATAAGAAAAACATTAAAAAAATACCCATTTAATCAGTTTTCTCTCCACTCTGGAGTTTTTCCTGGACTTAATCCAGTCACAGGAACATGAGGACAATACAACCACATGCAATTCTGGCCACTTCTGTTAAATTCCTTTGACCTTGGTTCTTCACTCAGACAGTTCCCTGTGTTACAGAGCTTGACCATTTTATTCCTTAGCAAAAAGCACATGATAAAATGCCTAAAAGGATTTGCTACCTTAGAGCTACTTAATTTTCTTAACATTTCCTCATTTCTTTTAACTAGTCTGCCATTTTTGAACAGTTAAATTTTATTGTGCATAAACTTGGTAACTGTTCTGCATACCCACAGCAGGTCTAATGTTTCTTAGAAATTATGTGTACATTAAACAGTGCTTTTGCAAAGGTCATCACAAATTGTCTTAATATATGATAGCTCTTCAGAAGTTCTGAAATCTGTGAAAGAAGGATTTCTTCATAATTTCTGTTTTCCACCAACTCAACATTTGCCAGCTATTTCAAAGACAGAGCTGCCAACCCAAAGTAGATTTACTGGATGAGGGCCTTTGCAGCTACATGGATACTGCTGTGTCATGTATGTAGAAAATGAGCTATCTCACAAAGCAGAGCTGGACAGGGTTGCTATAGTTCTTTCCTTTTCATATCTATATCTAGTTTAAGTTGCGATTTTGCTTTCATTTTAAGGCCTGTGGCTAAAAATTGGTTCTAGACTATTTTCCTAGGCTTGTAGTGCAAGTCCACTGTATGACCTGTAAGTAATACTGAGGACAATTCTTCAGTTTTAGAACTCTTTTGAATTGAAATGTTCATATTACTATGCTGCCTTTACTTAACATTTCACTACATTTCCATTTTACCTTTTATTGACAGTTTCACCTAACAGTGGAACAAACAGAAAAAGACAGAAGTGCAGATGATGAAAGAGGACGGGGATCACAGGTGAGCTGCTACTCTGGGATCTTACTAAGTAGCTAAACATATATATTTATCTCACAGCTGTAACACTGCCAGTGTAGTCCAGTCTATCACAGATAGGCTTTGACCCTGCTTTTATGATTGATTTGCAGTGGTACTGCATTATGCTTAAGGAACAGAAATACATATTTAAAAAAATCTAAAAGCAGATCTTACAAATAGTCTTTAGTAACATTTCATACAGTTTTAAAGTTACACAAAACTAAAGCATTCCCTGCAGTGTTTCAATACAAGCTGAAAATAAAGCAACATTAATTGATTTTTATTATCCAAACTATAAGAAGAACAAAAAGCAAAAGGTGAAGCTGGAAATGTCCAGAGCCAGCGAGGAACCTAAATAGATAGTTTGTACTAAATTAACTGTAATGTAAATTAGGCTTTAGTAAACTTCAAGTTTTAGGATAATTTGATGTCTTGCTTCTGTCTATGTACCAATGAAAATAGTGCAGTCTAAGAACTGGTCAAACTTCTGAATTACATCCAGCTCCTTATGAGACAATTTAGACAGTTTTCTACCTGCCTAATCTGATTAATTAGTACCTAAGGTCATGGGACAGGTGGAATTGCCAAGTCTGCTGTAAAGTAGCCACAAGGCAGCCCAGGCAGTGCAGAAGTAAGCTGCCAAAAGTGTAGTGATCCTGTTGTACTTACCTAAAAAGCTTGTTGGTATCTTTAAATGTCAATCATAATTCAATAGAATTTTCCAGAGGATTTGGGATTCTTCAGTTTTTTTAAATAGGAAAATGCCAAGCCTGGAGAGATGAAGATTATTTAGTCACTAGCATCCCACCTACTCTGTGTATTCTTTCCTTGGAAATGGCAAATTATTTCAACCTAATGGTTAACTCTCCTAAAAAGTTGTCCTCAGTTAGCACAAAGCTTTGTCTTGACAAAAATATAATGACATAGCCTGTTTGAACAAACATGTTTGGCACCAATTCCTGGAACTAGCTAAACTTTGCAGATCACTAGAAAGAATTAATTATTCAGCTGAGTAAATTGCAATTAATACTGAAGATTTCAAATGTAGGAACAGATATAAAGGGCAACTCAGCAAACCTCTAACATCTACAAATCGATACAGCAGAGCAGCGGGCTGTTGCACTGAGAATCCAAACCATCCAAGAATTAACCTCACTCTGGAATCAGATAGTTAAACAGTGTTATATTATCCATACGAAAATAAACAGTAAGTATGCCGGTGACAGCTTCTCAAATGTGAGCATTTAGAACCTTCCCCAAAAGATTACACTTATATTAGGAATTTAATTAATATTTCTTAATTATCCAAAGCTGCTCTTTGTTCTTTAGTCAATTAAGCAAAAATGCTAACTTCCTCCGTTTCTTCCTCCAGAACGTTTTAGCAGATGCTGCATTTGTTCAACACATTTTTTGTGTGCTGGCACTTGAAAAATGTGTATGTGCCTTTACTCACAAGTCTTAGATTCTGATTTCTAGAGCCACTTTATAATGACTACAAACAATGGGTGATGAAACGAAGAAGCAGTGCTGCTATCACAGGCTGTTACTTGTGCAGGGGTATTCAGATGGGGAATCTGTCAGTGTTTGATCTAACTTGGGAGTCAGTCCTGCCTTGAGCAGGATGTTGGACTAACTGACCTCCAATTCTTTCTGCCCTACATTTTCCATGATGATAATACAGGTTCTCACTGAAGGTCTTTTATTCCCAGGAAGGCAACACTGCATTCTGCTGGGTCTCTACAAGCAGTGACCTGCTTTGGTTACTGCTTGGGATCCACTTTCACAAACACCTAAGCGAACGCGTAATTCTGTGTGCTTATAGCCTGGCATTGAACAGGGCTGCTGGAGGCAGTGGGGCTGTTCACTAGTTCTTGTCCCCCAGGGACCTGCAAGGAGCAATGTTTTGGAGGTGTTGAGCTCACCAGTTCCACCTGCAGGCTGGGGAAGCTGGAGACACTTGGCACCCTTGGAACTGAAACTTCTACAGAAAGATGTGCAACGTAGGATTTTAGGCTCTGCAATCTCTTCAGGTTTTTAAGGTACCTTAGTGTGTTTTCCAAAATTGTGTACAAATCCTTTGAAGCCCCCTTTTTATTTAAGGGGGTTTTTTGCACAAATGTTCATACCTGTATATAAAAATTGTGTTTTCTGTTTCCTAAATTGTCTGGATGCAGTTACTTCATGCATGTGATTTTTTTTTTTTGTCCCTACAAGATGAGTATGAAACTAGATGTGTAATTTTAAGGATTACTTTGTTAATTTGTCTCTTCTCAGTAAATTATTTTTTTCTGTAGAAAAGTAGTTGGATTTTTCTTCCTTATGATTTTTATTAGCAGTATACAGCAAAAACCCGACTGCAAAATTATTTCTGAAAATTAACAAAATGATCTAGTCCTGTTATATGCTCTATCTCCCTGCTGGCCAAAATTAAGGCAGATGGTTAGCTGAGATGATGTTTTTTGAATTCATAAGGTTGTTGACATCAGACCTGAGTTGTCTCATGTAGCTTGTTCTCCTTGCTTGTTTAAATAATACACATATCCTATCCACAGAAGCTTGCACAAATATTTTGTTTCTGAATAATTGGGAGGCATTTTTAATTATGAGCAGTGAGTAGTGCTTAATTAACGGTAGGGATTTTTTAAATAAGGCATGCAGGGAAGTGATGGAAATAGATGAAAGCCTTTTTTTTTGTCAGATAATATTTAATGGTTGAAATTGATTTAGTAAGATAGAATAAGATACAGTATCCTATTTTATTTAGCTTGTTTTATTATTTTATCTAGTATTTAGTTAAATCAACAAAATCCTTGCTTTGGTTTTTAGTAGATTGCATACTTTACATTCAGATGAACTTACTTTTGTTATGGTTTTGCAATACTGTTTTTAATGCAGTTAATTTATACTTAGTGTAAATACTTCAATGATATTCTGTGCTTTATTGGATGGAAAAATAAATGTTTTGTTCAGGGTATAACCACAGATAGCAATGAAACATTTATATCTGATTTTCTTCTCATGGCATTTCAAAATTACTGTATCAGTTTAACTGTGATTAATGTAACCACAGAATTATCTCTAGCTATGTGCTTAGTTGTCTGATACATGTAGACACACACACACACACATACATATATATTTACTTGTGGTTGATAATAGGAAAATGAGGTGAACAGAAAAAAGAGATGGAAGATTCGGTTAATAAAAAATCAGGTTGGTGGTGTGGCCTGTTTGACTCAATCTCTTTAAAATCTAGGCAGACACAGAAAGCAGTTTATGGGATGATTATCTGCACAGGCACTCCTCATACAGTTTTAATTTAAGAAAATACAGTTATTGGCTCCTCCCAGATTACCATCACGAATCCAGTTAACTACAGGAAATACTATGTAAACGTCATTCAGCTTCTCATCTGTAAAATGTGATTTCCCTACAACATATTTCTTGCGGTTGATACTGCAACAATGAAGGGATCAACAATCATGCATTCTTTTTGCAGGGTAAAAGGTAAGGTGTTAAAATTGAAATTTTTGAAGCTATTAAAACTCATGTAAATTTACTATGGGTTTGACTACATGAGATTGAAAAATAATTCCTCTTACTTGCAGAGTTAATTTTTAAGCTTTTCCACTTCTGAATGCTGGTAAAATGCGTTACTGACAGTATTACCTTCTTCTGTATGTAGTCAGTCTTAGAAGTCTGATAGCCTCTTAGTAAACATGGTAGTCATGATCAAGAGTGTCTGAGTCACCCATTTTGCTTGTAGAACAGTTAATATATTCATTTGACACCATCTCCTTTACAATTCTCATTAGTAATTACAGGCTGCCAGTTTGTTCAAGGTAGTTTAAAATAACTTGTGTTAATTATTGGGTTAACTGTACCACAGAAAGCTGACGTGGCTTTAAATAACATGAATTAAGTCAACTGGTAGACATGTCCATCAGTTTAGCTTGCAGTTTCTTGCTATTTATGTCAAAAAAAAAAAAAATCTATGAATGGCAAGTGCTGAATCACCAGACCAGCAAGTACATAATCTTCTAATTAATTATATTCTTTTGTCTCTTTTGTATGTGAAATCAGTTAAAGCCCTTTGTGAATATCAAACTTAATGATTAAATGACATTCACCTTTTACTAGAACAGATGGGGAATATTTTTTTCCCAAAGGGGGAAAAACACGTATAGAAATAACAAAACAGTTCTGGTTGTGGCCCCAGGGAAATCACTGGAGTTTTACAACAGCTGTAGTATTCTTTCTGCTGTGTAAATTACATATAACTAAAATATATGAAAATCTGTTAAATAATTACTTTGTCTTCTTTATGTCCTATATCTATGTGTTTAGTTTATTTTTCCATTTTTTTGGTGTTTCCTTGCAGGCGGTAAACATTTTAAATTTCAGATAAGCCTAGGGAATTGAGGCATATGCCTACTGAAATATGTGTGCTCAATGCTAAAACTGCCTTCAAGACTCCTGTTAGTTGTAGCTCAAGTATTTGTGAAATATCCGCTATCAGCAAACTTTTTTACTGATATATACATTAGAACAACAACCATTGCATTTTGTTTCGTTATTCATAATAATCAAGTTTAACAAAAAAGCTATCTAAAATTTTTAGGGAACTGTAGAAATAAATGTGTTGTTATTCCTGGCAATGTTAAAATTAGATAGTCTGTTGTAATTTAAGACACAATTTCATTTACCTGTGCTACCTATATAAGTGACTAACTATGTCTCAGCAAATTTAGAAGATTTTTCTGTTAAAAACTCTCATATCTGCCAATCTTAAAATGTCAGAATTAAAGCCTGAATTTAGAGACTGTTAAAATTTAGTAGCTGTTAACCACTTCATTAAAGTCCTCCTTACACTATTGTGTTTTTGCTTAGTCTTTGTTATCTAAGTTACCTTTAGTTATCTATCTAAAACATCTTAATTAGTGCAGTTTACAGAACATTGCATTTTGGCAATGAAACTTTATGCTATATGATTGTATATTTAGACAAATACCCTGTTGACTTCCTTGAGGCTGCTCACAAAAGCAAAGCTTCTCAGGAAGATAAGTACCTGCAGAATCAGGCCATGGAGTAAATTTTAGAGGTGTTACCTGAGTGCTTAGGTACTAAGTTAACATGGCCCCTGCCTGTGTTTAGGTGACCATGTTCCTTTAAAAATTTGGCAACTTCGTCATTATTTACCCATGACTGCAACAGGGAGAAAACAAATTTACATTAGGAGACGAGAAAACAGTAAAAAATAACCTCAGAATTCTATGTGACAGGCATAAGCATCAGCATTTGCCTATATTGTATGAATTTGAGGTTTTAAATAGTTTTTCTTATACACTGGTATGTTAAAATTGAAAGCTTATTCAAGATTTTTTAATGTTAATGCATAAAAGCAACCTTTTGAAATATGTGGTCTGCTGTCGTATTCTTGATGACCAAATCCGCACAAATCTGGAGAAATGAGAGACATCACTGTTAGTAGGTAGTTCCACAGAATGCAGTGGAGAGCTTTACAATTGGATTACTGTTTGTGCCGGCAGCTGAACTGCCCCAACTGGAATCGTTCCAGTCTGGAACACAAGCTCTCCTCTCTGTTTTGAAAACATGTTCTGAAGTAAAAGATAGTAATTGCATCTATTAGATAACCATCTTAATTGCTAAAGGTAGAGTGAGACCAGCATCTTCTTGTCTCTTCACTGTTTGGCTATATAATTGTTTTCTGGCTGCTGCTAAAATATTAGATGTTGCTTCTTTCTCTCATTTCATTCTGGAGCACAAATTCAGCCCAGTGACTGGAAGCCAGTGATTTCCAGATCCGGAAATACTAAAAAGGAATCTTCCTTGTTTCAAGCCAGAGTGACACCTATGCCAGTTGCTAATTTGCTAACCCCATTGCTAGTTTGAGTCCATCCTGCAGCCTGCTCATGTGAACCAGTAAGGTATGCCTCCTTTATGTTCTTTTCTGGTAAGTCTGCCCACCCATTAGTTGCAGACCCTGCTTCGTTGTGGATCCTTGGTGTCCCAGTTGTTTTACTTGTTGCATGACACTTTACTGCTCAGCCTGTAACTTCAAAAAGATAAATGCTTTTATTCCAGAGGAGATGGATATGGACAAGAAGCTGCTTCACTCCTTAAAAGAAAGTGGAAGCACAGAGTGATCTCACCTATGACAGTGCAGCATGCCTATACTATTTCCTCTGCAAGAAAGTTACCTCTCTGCATGTATGAAGCAGTGAGTAGAATTTGACAGCTGTCATGTCACCACATGCAACAAGTAAATAAATGGTGCAACCAACAGGAAACAAAAAATGTTATGTCCTTTCTGTTAGGAATTGGTCTGCTCAGAAGTGGGGGAAAAAAACCCCACAAACACCTCAAAAATACATACCTTCATCAAAACAAGTATAAAATCCACACCTGGAGGGGACCTCCTGAAACATCCCCCATAGTGCTTGACATCTGACAGTGTGTCATGATTTCAGGAGACCCTTGTTTCCTCAGGCAATGTGGTATTGCTTTTTATTTCAGTCAGCAAACAACACAGACATTATTTTTACTGTGTTTTGGTTTCAATAGCTGTGTTTATGCACGCTTAATGACATTGCTTCCTGTAGTAGAACATAAAGAGATGGCATACCACCTGAGACACTGTTCCATTGCTTGAACTGGGAAGCGGGGATTAAAAGATGAGCGTTGCTGTCATAGCAGTAGAAATGCGTGTCAGAGATAACTGAGTGGATCTGATTAAGGTGGTATCATGATTGCCACAAGGCACGCGACTCCATTCACTCAGACAGCTAATGAGGACCATGACCTGGAATAACACTTCAGGCTTGTTTTTTTCTCCAGCATCTATCAGGTGTTCATATGATTAACAAAAATGCTGAAGAGGGCCTTTTATAAGCTAAGAGTATCTGGTACCTGGAAAAATCAGGAGAGGGTTTTTCCTTTTACCCCATCACTTTTTTTAACACTCTTTCTATCTGTGCAGGAATGTAATACCACTTTCTAGTAACATCAACACTGAAATAGTACTTCCTGTCCCAAATTAAAACATTTACCATCTGTTTGAGAGAGTGCAATGTAACTCAGTAAAGTGATTTGTCACAATCTAATTTCTTTTCAGAAATAAATATAAGGGAATTGCTCACATTGATCACACTATGCAATTTAAAACACCTGTCAGGAAGTAAATTTAGCAAACTGAAAGGCACGCAGACAAAATATTTAAGTCAGTTGGAACCGCTTGGCTCCTTAAAAGTGCAGAGTCAGATGTCCAAGTAGCAGAATAAGAAATGCTCCAGATACTCTTTAATCTTTATTAAGATTCATCTTAATTCATACTCTTATTAATATATTTACATTAGAAATGCATTTCTGAGCATCACTGAAGTTTCAAAAGGCTTTCACAAGTCAAACGTAATACACATCTTTTTGAGGCGACTGATACAGCAGTATTAAAAGGCTGTTAATGTGTATGTGAATTCTGTTCCCACCTTTAAGCGTCTTGAAAACGGCAGAGCTGCATTAGGTGACTTTGTGAAATAAAGTCCACAAGCATTGTTGGAAGAATAATTTATTCAAGTATGTGATAGGTAATGTAATAAAAGAATGAATTAACTGCTATCTTAATCTATTTAAATATTTCCTTTAAAAACAATTATGCAGAATTATAGATAAAAGGTGGACAGTGAACAGCAAGCTGTTAACACTACACTTTTATGCAGCACAAGACTGTTACACCACCGAATCCCCACAATGCTAATTTTTTTAGCAAATCTGTCTTAAAACACTATCTATACTGCTGAATCCTAATACTGGTTTTGTAGAATTTGGAACCTAAGTTTTGTCTATTCAGTAAAGTTTCTATAGTTATACATACAGCAGAGATGTACTTAGTGTGGTATTAAAAAAATGCTTTTTTGTTATACTTGCAACTGTTTTCCTATAGAGATAAAAAAAGCAATGGTAATCTTGTACTGGTTAAGAATTTCCACTCAGGATCCATGTAAATGGTTTATTTGAACATCACAGTGACTGATTAATATGCTTTAGCTTTCTTTGTGTCAGATAGAAGGTGTTCAGAGCAGGACTTACTTTGTATTAGAAATTACATTAAAGCATGAGAAACAACTGATTTCTGCTTGGATAGACTCTTGTGTTCAGTTGTCTTGTTAGAGGAGAATCATCATACATGTGTCTTCGAACTTGCCAACAGACTGAAAACAAGGAGTGGAGGGAAGAGAGCAGAGAAGGCATATAGTTTGTGGGCAGTCTGTTTGGCAAGTATCAACTAAAATTATAAATGGTGTGATCTAGAAATCATGCTGCCATTATGATATTATCAGCTTTACTGAAAGTGCCCCTTGCAAAATTTCAGTTTGAGATCTCTGATGATATGTTTACTTTTAAGAATTTGAGAAAATCAAGATGGCATTACATTAAATGTTTTTAGTTGAGTGATTCCTGTCCATATAAAATACACAGTTATAAAATACATGGTCAGCCAAACTCTAGGACTTGAAACACACAATTGACTAAACTTTTAATTGCTAGGACAGACAGTGAAGCTGTTGAATTTTAAGATCACTGTACACCAGAAGAGAAAGTACAGTCCACGTCTGCCCAGATCTTGAGCCTTGGATAACTCTATAATCAGGTGCCTGGTACTCAGCTTTCTTACGCATTTTTGAGCTTCTGTTACACATTTTCAGTGAACATATTACTGTTTCAACAGGTACTGCAATGGCTGCAGGAGTTTTGCTGCAAAATGAACTACCATATTCTTCATTACTAAAGAGCAGTCTATATCTTGCAAATATGAGTTCAGGTAATGATTTTTCTGCCATACACCATTCACAAAAAGTGCTTAGAGAATTTCTGGAAAAAAAATATTTTCCATAGAAAATTGAAACTGCCAGAAATATTATTGCCAATTATAAACATAAAATGTCTGTAACAAAGCCAAACTGCATTACTGTATCATCACCACGATTTGTTAATATGTTGAGTTTTTCTGTAGCTTTCATATTGTCAGATCTCTTAATTGAAAAAACTATGCGATACTTATGTTCAAAAAATGCATAGCGCTCTGCAAATGCAAACACACCTTCAACAAAACTCCCATTTCTAACAAAGTATATAAACTCTTACAGGATGTAATTCTTTCTTACTGTTTTGGGTGAGTACTTGCAAGTAAGATTCAGTAGGAAAATAATGATGTGCAGCATTTTATTTTGCTCATTTCTGGCTCCACTATCATTTGATATATACTGCAGAAAAGTTTCTGGGAAGAGAAAGAGAAAAAATTAAATACAAGAAAGCAATATAATTAATTAGAAAACATTTTTCATAGGTAGCACTCAAGATAGACTTCTTCATCTTTCTCTTCCACCCAGCCTCCTAAAATAAAAGCATGTCTAAATATTTTCTCTCCTCTTGATATCAGTTTTATTGTTGAATTAGAAAAGTCAGAGTTTCAAGACAACAGCCAACAGAGTCAACTTTAACATTTTCCTTTTCTCATACAACATCATTGATGTTTCAGGACTGGTATCTACAGCAAACCTTACTACGTCTCCTTAAGAGCTGGGGTGCAGTATTCAAAATTAAATCACTCAATTCCTGTTCAGTACCTAGAAGAAACAATAGATTTTTGCCTGATGAATTTTTATTAGAAGAGAACTTTCTCTTACGCAAATTCCTCTGTAGGAGTTACTGCTTTTGTAGTACAAAAAGAAACACAGACCGAAGATAGTACATATATTTTAGGAAAATGCAATGGGATTAATTTGCTTATTGTACAAAGTTATGGTGGGTTTTCTTGATTTCCCCAGTCTTTAAGGTGCAATCAAAAGCACAGACAATGGGATGACAGAGTGTTTTTTAGCATTGCTATAATAGTCTGTTCTCCACACAGTTGCATGAGAATTTTGTGCTTTTGGGAGTGATGCAATCTTTCTGGCCAGCTCATTCTCCTTAGCACACTGGAAGCAAAGTGGGAGGCAATTTGCCACCTAATATCTACCTTGAAAAGCCTAAAGCACTCAACTGATATATCTTCTCCTCCCCATAATCTGCTTTATCTCAGTCTGTAGGACTTACAGCTTTGCTTAATAAAAAAGCTGTGCTCTGAAAAAAAAAATAAGCCTTTTGTTTTGAATAACAGATTGTGTTTTGTTAGAAGATATGAATGGTCCAGAGCAAACAGTCTACAATTCATCATGTACTGAACCATTTCAGTAGGAACACACTAATCCTAATTATTACAGAGCTAATGATGCATTTTGGAGCAGCTAAGTGGAGGAGGAGAGGTGGTTGTGGAATGTTAAACCAAGAGGTGGGGGAGTATAAGGTACTTACATATTTCTCAGGAATCAGAGCCTCCAGCTACATTTTTATTGTTCTTTTCAATCTAGAATTTTGTGTCTTAGTGAGTTCTGAATGCGTGTTATTTACAACTAACTAAATACTCACATTGTTTACGGAAAATGTTTTGGTTGTTCCAGTCCATTTTCAAAATTACCTACTTGAAATGCAACTATTTTCATCAAGCAACGGAACAGTTTGTCCCAAACAGACTCCATTCCTATGAAATGGAGCAGCCCCAAGGATAGCTGGCAGCAGTGCCTTCATTGTTCGTTACTATGGAGACAGCTCAGCCCATGCTGACTAGCTGCTGGAGCTTACAGAAGGATGCACAGTTCTCCGCAACTTCAGCACTGAGCAACTTGGATTTCCTATCAGTGCATCCTCAGCAGCCTTGCTAGATGGTGGCTGGGGCTGGTCAGTCATGCAGGGTTCACCCCGAAGGCGGTCGGCAGTGAGTATTTTTAGCAACTTTTTCCAGGGTCGGAGGCATTCTTCCTCCGATCCCCTTCTTCGCATAATCCAGAGGCGCCGGAGCTCAGTTGTAGAGGTGCTCTCATCATCGACTCACAGGGTTATGGTGGCGGTGTCGTCTCTGAGCCCCGAGGAGCTGGATTCAACTTTTCCTGAAAAAAAAAGTAAAGTACTTTTCATTAAGACTGTTGGCAGTTTTCTGGGTATTTTCTTGGTATTAAATTAATATATTTTTGATCCGTTAACTATATAATATATATATATATATGCATAAAATAGTGGGTTTTAATTTTTCTCCCTGTATTTTATATTTTGTTCACTGATGCCTTATTCAAGGATTAATACATACCTTTCACTCTTAACAGCTCAGTTATAAAGAACAGGTAAAACAGAAGCACACATTCACACATACACCAAGTACATGGCTAAGTAGTTTCAATTTCAGGTGGAAGAAGACCGTGACATCTTTTCCTCTTGCAAAGGATATCACACTCCTCTAACTTCATCAGAAAAACCACAGCTACTGTGAGAAAAAACAACCTCTGTAGTAATGCAAGCAGTTTTTTTCCTCTCAGAATCCTTACTTTAAGTCTGTGTTGAAAAATGAGCCTTAAATATATATTCTATATATGTATGCTGTTTGTAACTTCATCAACTTAAGGCTGAACCGATACTTTTAAGGTGGAGATGATTTCTATGCTTCCTTACTAAATCTGTTTTTTCCTGTGTTCTAGGAAGTTCGAGACGTCCGACAGCGAAATACACTAAAGTAGGGGAGCGCCTTCGCCATGTCATTCCTGGTCACATGCAGTGCTCAATGGCATGTGGTGGACGTGCTTGCAAATACGAAAACCCAGCTCGATGGAGTGACCAGGAGCAAGCCATTAAAGGGCTCTACTCTTCTTGGTAATAAGCAGCATTTCTTCTTACTAAATGTAACTGCATCGATTGTATTTATTAAAAGAGAGAATTCAAAGAAAAATAATAAGGTTTTTTTAAGTCAGCTACTGCTAAATTAAGTGTAAAACATAATGATAGCTTGATTCTGAATTGCAACTTAACAGTAAACCATAATGGCCATTGTACGTAGCCCAGTAAAGATGATGAAAGATTTCTGTTGACTTACAATAAGTTTGGTTCAGATCCAAAAGAGGAAATTCCTATCTGTCATGAGTTGTAAAAAAATCTATTCTGGGTTATAAACAGTTCTTGCTAAGATTTAAAATGCAAATTAATGTATTCATAAGAGAATTTAAAAATAAAAACATTTACCAAAGGTGAAATCATGTAAGGTATGTGTTCAAAAGCATATTCATATGCAGTAATATTCACATGAAATGTATCTTTACATTCTTACTGATTTTTTTGTAACATACCAAATGCTATTCAGAAGCATACAAACCTCAAAGGGCCAAACAGAGGTCTGAATCCAGATTTCTCTTCAGGGGATTTTTTTAGTATGTTCACTTGCCTGGCATTTAAACAGTTCCAGGTTTTTACCCATTTATCAAAATGGTCTTTTGATACGTTATATCTGCATCAGCTTAATAAGATTTATCACAAACACTATATGATAGGAGAATTTTTTGAAAAATCATTTCTAGTTTACCAGCATGTATTTCTGTCTTTCTTGAATATAACATAGTATTCTTACTTTGGTAGATTCATACCCAGGAAATTTTTAATAACAACATTGTTACCTACTTTTCCATTTCCCAGGATAACAGATAACATACTGGCTATGGCTCGACCCTCAACAGAATTAATTGAAAAGTACAACATTATTGAACAGTTTGAAAGGTAACAAATTTAGTCATTATTTATCGTAGGTATTACTAGTGTAATTCCTGATCCATTTTCTCTTTCAACATAGATTTGGATTGTTGATAAAGATCCTTTCATTTTAACGATATACAGGTAAAGATTTATTCTCCACTAAGAATTAAATGTGTTTCAGAAAACAAGGGATGATGAGATTTTGGCTGCATATAATACTTTGACTCATCTATTCCTTCCTTAAGATGTGGCATAAAAACCATAATTAACCTTCAGCGTCCTGGGGAGCACGCGAGCTGTGGGAATCCACTGGAACAAGAAAGTGGCTTCACCTACCTTCCTGAAGCTTTTATGGAGGCTGGAAGTAAGTTCACTCCTGCTGCCGTTCCTCGTTAATTATTGATTTTGGTACTTGAAGATATTTTTACTTAAATTTTGTTGTGTTAAAAGCAGCTATAAGAAAAGTTGCATGAAATGGGATGTAAACATGAAACTTGGCAAATGTCATCAAGTGAATAGTGCATTAGTGAAGATGCATATACGTAGAGTGAGCTGGAGGGTTTATGTTCAGGTGTTTGAAGAAAGGACAACAGCTAGTTAAAGTTTTATTTTTCTTCTGAGTTCACAAATATATAAAACATTGATGGTGTTTCCAGTTCTGGTACAATTCATGCTTTATTATCTAGACTATAAAAGGTTATTCAATTTGAGGACATTTCTATTGACAGTATCCTTGTATTTTCATATTATGGTGAGATGAGAAAAAGTGCCTCTCTGTAAGAAACAGCTTTTGACTGAAGAAGTGCTTTTATTTCTAAAGAGAAAAAATTACCCTCTACCTATATATAGCTCGGTAATTTTTGTGTGAATCACTCAGTTTTGTTATACCTTTTACATTCTAGCTGAACTTTAATTTGACATATCTTTGCTAGCTTCATGTATTTATCAAATTTCAATAGCAAGTATACACTGAAATGGGAAAATAATCTCTTGCAAACAATTTGTAGTCAGATTCTAAGATCCATTATGCAACTTTAGTACTATCATTTATTATTAGTCATCTCTCCTCTGCATATCGTATTCAAAATTTCTCATCTGTTTGGCAGAAAATAACTCTCTCTCTTTTATTTTAGTTTATTTTTATAATTTTGGATGGAAGGATTATGGAGTGGCATCTCTCACTACTATACTTGATATGGTAAAAGTCATGGCTTTCGCCTTACAGGAAGGGAGGGTAGCTGTTCATTGTCATGCAGGACTTGGTCGGACAGGTATGTGCTCTACTGTGAGATCAACAGAACTGTTTGTCTAAAAATGCAAACCAGTCTCTGGTTATAAATTATTAATAATTTATTTAGATTCTATATCATTGCAAGATATACATCTATAAAATGGTTTAAAATGCTGAACAAATTTGTGAAAATTACCAGAATGGCAAGGGGAGATCACTTTTAATATTAGAAACAGAAACCTGTAAAGTTAGAAAATTTTTAAATCTGTGTAATAATTCCCTGTTACATTCAAATGAGACATCTGCTTTTTGATGGGAAAAACTCACCTAGTACACTTCCATTGTCCGGTATTTATTACATGTTTACAGACCTGCCACTCATTGTTAGATTGGGTGGATTTGGTGGAGCAGCTAAAATTTAATTTACTTCTTTCAAGACCTTTTTGCCCATATTCTTCCTGTAGAAGCCACTATTGTTCAGAAATGATGGAACTCCTAAAGACACTGTGATGAGAAACTAGCTCTCACTGAAAGGCAGTGAGAGTGTTTTTACTGTCTTGTGGTCCAACAAATGCAACTGTACATAGGTAAATGCATCACATAATAGAGGGCATAAAGCCTGTATCTTTACCTGTATTAATTGTTATCTTATAGTTGCACTGAGTATTTGTTTTAGTCTGATAGTTCTTCAACTAATGCTTGTTTTTGTATTTTCCAGGTGTTCTAATAGCTTGCTACTTAGTTTTTGCAACAAGAATGAGTGCTGATCAAGCAATTATTTTTGTTAGAGCAAAAAGGTCTAATTCTATTCAGACTAGAGGGCAGTTATTATGCATCAGAGAATTCACTCAGTTTTTGGTTCCTCTGAGAAACGTATTTGCATGCTGTGAGCCCAAGGCACACACAGTGACACTGTCCCAGTACCTGACCCGTCAGAGACATCTGCTCCATGGTTATGAGAGTAGGCATCTCAAACACGTGCCAAAACTTATTCATCTAGTTTGCAAATTGTTGCTAGATGTGGCTGAAAACAGACAAGTGATAAAAGCAGAATTGTTAGATGTACCAGATCTCTCAGCTGAAATTGAAAAGACTGTTTCTCAGTTGGTGTCCACACAGCTAGACAGAGAACTCGCAAGGCAGCACAGTGATATGTCGGACTCCTCCCACACACGCTCGTCCACTTTCGAGGCCCGGGATTCTCTTTTCTCCCTGGGACATGAATGTGACCATCTTTGGAAAAGAAGGAATGTTGAATGCCTTCGGCCTCTTACTCATCTAAAAAGGCGTTTAAGCTATAGCGAGTCAGATTTAAGGAGATCTGACTTGCTTTTAGAACAAGGAGAAACTGCATGGACAGTACCTGCTCAGCTATTACAGTCCAACAAACTTAAGCAGAAGAGTGGTGAGGAATGTTCTGCCACAGGTGAACAAAAGCCACAGTTGGATTTAAACAAAGAAGCATTAGCGCATAATACATGCATGTTCTGGAGTCAAGGTAAATTTAATTTGAATGGGCAAAAAGATGGATCCTTACTTTATCACAGAAGGAACTCTATCAAAGAAGTACAACGCAGCAGAACCTTTTCTTCTGGTCTGGCATCTATCCACAATACCAGGGAACCTGGAACACCAAGGCATAATTTTGCCAATGAGATTGGTCATAGAAAAGACTGCGAGACTAGTATATATAGCAGAAGAGTCTGTGTCTCCAAGGCCTCTGATTCTTCTTCTAAAGTGAACTTTTCCATTGGATATGAAAGCCAAGGTAGCAAAGATGTGTCGGAGGCAATCCCAAACATTGTTCTGCAGCCAGAATTAAGTTTGGAAGCTCGAAGAGTTTTGGCAGGAAAAGCACTTGCAGATATAAATGAATTTCTGGGAGAGGATGAAGTGAAGCAGAAGGTAGAAATGTGGCAGGTAATTTTTAACTCTATTCAATGTTATGGGCTCTGTATATTTCACCGAGGTTAATTCATGGAATGTCAAAAATGTCACCGTGTGCTTTGAAATGGCACATTGGGACACCACTTTACTGTGGTTCAGTAAATAACTGTCAGTTATGGGCCAGTTCTTTCAAAAACAAGCAAAGTGCACCTACAAATTTTAGTCTCTAGCAGCACCAAACATCATTTCTGATTGTGTTCGTTCGTTTTATTAACTAATGAAACTTGATGCAATTACCTGTGGTTGTAACTTGGCTGCTGGTAGCATAAAAGCGCTACAGATTTTAAGCTAGAGCTGTGTTGTTTTTAATGAGTGCTTTCTCAGAACTAATCAGAGGATTCTGTGTGTAAAAGTAGAATAATTTAGTAGAATCTTGACTGCTTATCCTCAAAGCCAAATCCTCCTAGCAGCATTTCCTTTGACGTTGGAATCCAAAACTGTTTTATGTATTCTAGTAGATAACTGGGAGGTTCTGACCTGCACTACTTATGTCATCCTTCTGTTTTAAAGAATCTCTTGTATTAGTGTTGATAAACGTTGATGCTTTGGAAGAAAACTAGAAATTTTTTTCTTTTTAACTCTTAAGTCTTCCTTTTTTGTTGGAATGTAAGCAGCCAAGTACTGCTACAACCAGAGAGAATGTTGGCAAAAGTAAATAGATGATGCATTTTCAGTTTTGTTTTGTTTTGTTTTAAGAAAGAACTGAATTCTCGAGATGGAGCTTGGGATAAAATCTGTACCGAGAGAGATCCTTTTATCCTCTGTAGCTTGATGTGGTCCTGGATAGAGCAGCTGAAAGAACCTATTATATCCAAAGATGATATTGATATGCTGGCAAACAATTGCACAGAATCACAGGATGCACTTTACTTACTGAGAAAGGTAGATATTGTATATGTCAATTAATTCTTTAACTCCCAAGTATGTGTTGTTAACGTGTGTTAAACTGTTCATTTATGGCCTTTAGGCAAGGGAATTACACTTCTAAGAGGCAACTTCAGTCTCTTTAAAATCAGAATGAGAATTATTTTGGTATTGAATAGTATGAGTTGTGATCAATGCTATGATGATGATTATTGCAAGAAAAGTATACCAGATACTGCCTTTGAACACCATTCAGTAGAAGCTCAACTTCAGCATATATCCCTGCAAATTCTGCAGTTTGAGATCCAAAGGCAAAGATGAGAAACCTTTTCCTTGTGACCTGATGTATGGCTTTCATTAATGTCACATCTGGCAGCTGTGCTTAATGGTTGCATTATTTGCTGTGCAAATATCTTAATCCATCAGCTTTGGAAGAGCTAACACAAGGAATAGGAAGAATTTGCCAATTTAAGGAATCAGAAGCCAGGCCAAATTCTGCTACCTAAGTCAGAACTGTAGCCATCTGTATTCTAAAATGCTTGTGAAAAACAGGTAATTCTGATACAAACTGTTTAATTGTGCTTTCCCCAAAGTGTTAGATGTGAGGTAAATTAAAAGAAAAAAAATCTCTATTCTTGATCTCTTAGTTGCACAAATTAATTTCCTAATTCTTCAGAAATTCTTTGTTTCCAGTGTATTTATGAAGAAAATAGGGCCCCTTTTAACGGCCTCCAGATATCCAAGAATAGAGCTTCTCATCAATAGGTGGTCATAACTTTATGTGCAGTCACCATCTTCATGACATGACATTCAGAATTCCTGAGTTCATCTAAAAATACCATGTTTCTTCCAGAAGCATTCTTCCACTCTGAGTTTTAACTTTCCGTTTGTATTAAATAAAAAATATCTGCTTGATACCTGTTATAAATGAATGGGAAATTAATAATAATTATGGTTTTTCTTAGTTTAAAAATATTAATTTTATCCTACCTTATTCTATATTATTTCAGAATCACAGAATAGTTGAGTTGGCAGGGACCTCTGGATATCTTCTAGTCCAACCGCCCTGCTCAGTACAGTGTTGACTAGAGCAGGTTGCTTGTATGACTGATGCTCCAGTCCCTTAATCATCGTTGCGGCCCCTTGCTGGACTTGTTCTAGTGTGTCGATGTCCTTCTTGTACCAAGGACCCCAGAGCTGGACCAGCTCTCCAGATGTGTCGCCTCCATTGACCTGCTGGCAACTCTCTGTCTAACGCAGCCCAGGATGTTCTTGAGCTTCCTTTACTGTTGCTGGCTCATGTTCAACTTTGTATACAGTGGGACACTCACCCAGGTTCTTTCCTGCTAATCAGATCTCCAGCCAGTCAGCCCCTACATGTGTACTGGTGCATATTTAGCTGCTCTTCCCAGAAATCCCTCAAATTTTAATTTAATTCTCACTATTAAATGACCTGCCAGTGTGGAGATCTGTCTGTCTTGGAAAAAGGATGGGAACTAGCAGCCACAGAGATACTGTTGCTCCCTTTATGCATCCTTGCTTGCGCTGCCCAAGTGTCTTTCTGCAAGCTTCCTTTAATGGTGAAGGAGACACCAATGGTAGGACAGAGAGATGCAGATCATCCTATATTAGTTGGGGAAAGAGCCCTAAACATGCGTAGCATTTGGGCCTGGAAAAATAAAATCTTGCTTTTTCTGTGCCACTTCACATGAATCCTACTGTTTGTGTAGGGGACCTTGAAAAATAAGTCTCCAGATGCATGCCGGACCTAGAAATTTCCAGAGCAGTTTGTGGTACACTAAAAGAGAAGAGTTTCTCCCATCGTGGATGAAATAATTATGTAGAGGCTCTTTAGGCTTGTGAATATTCCCTCCCCAACTCCTACGCCTGAGGGTTTCAATACAGGAGGGCACAGTTTGATATTTGAACAGCAATTAATGAAAACTGAAAGTTAAATGTTTTTCATTAAAATAATTCTTCTAATGAACTGCTGTTCCTTTTACCCACCAGGAACAATGTCAGACTATCCTTTGTATTTTACACTGTGTAGTGAACTTGCAAATGCTACCAGCTGATGTGGAGGAGGCCTTACTTTCTCGTGCTGTCAGAGCTTTTACTAAGGCAAGTAACCATTTGTCCATGACAATGTATTTATTTGTTTTAAATCATGAAGGGTGAATCAACAGAGCAGGCCTCTGTGAGCAGAGTTACAGTAATTCCTTCACACTTAGTGTACTCTTACCTATTTCAGATTCTTATCTATTCAGATTCTTATCTGTTTCAGAGATTACATTTTATAATAATCAGCCTGCATAAAGGGTAAGAAATACTTCCAACATAATTAAATTCTGGAAATACAGCTTTTATCATTTAGTCTAATTTTTCTGGTTTTGTATCACTGCCAATTTGTGGACTTTTTCAAATTAGGGAAAAGATAATTTTTAACTGGTGAGAATAATTAGTGACTGGGAGTAGTTTACCAAAGGCTTTGGTAGATTCTGTACTACTTGGAGTCTTTCCATCAGATTAAATCATTTTCTGAAATTGTGTGGCAATTCAGTTACGTTTCGGGCCCTTAATATAGTATGTGTAAAAGTAACTTCTGCTCTTGGAATCATTTAATAACAGGGGCAGGTTAAACTTGCTATTGCTCAGCTCAGAGCTGCCTTCTTCTCAAATTCAGCAGGTGAAATTATTTGAACAGAATGTTCATCATACTGCTTCCTAATCTTTTGTAAATCTACAGTCATGTCACCTGTTAAAACAGTCATTACATTTATCCTTTTACTAGTTTGTTTTAATGTCTAGTTAGCATCAAATTGAAAATACTTCGCATAAACTACTCCATTAGGAAACACATACTTTCTTTGATATATCCGAAAAGTAATTATTTTTAAATGTTGGTCATCTACTTTGCATTTTGTTGTATGACATCTGTTTAACAAGTGAACTTAAATCTCTCCCTTTTATTAGACAAGCTTCGATTCTGAAAATGGACCATATTTTTACAATACCTTGAAAAAAGTATTTAAAAAACACTGGAAGAAAAAAGAAAAAGGCTAAAGGAAGAAACAGAGAATCCCTCTTGATGTCTGCATAGCTGTGCTGAAGAATTAGATGGGCCTACCAAATTATTTTGCATTTTCCAGCTACTGTATTTTGTGCTATCTGGCATGATTTACTTAGCTTTAGGTAATAGCAGTTATTAACAAAGCATTTTATTTTTTTAGAGGGAGATTTAGTGACAATTGTTCTATCTACTCAGTTCTAAAGAACAGCTCCTGTGTGACTGTACTGTAGCATTTGGGTGCAGGTACTATGCTTTTATATTGTGAACTGTTCTCTTGTTTTCAAATGTATTTATTGATTTAGAAACCTCTGTCATTGACAAGCAACATTATTTTCAAGTTACACAATTGCCATAAGTTCAGTGCCATGGTACACAAAAATGTAATGGATTGCATTAATATTTATGTAATATGTATGTTTACGTTAATGTTATTTTACTTTGCAGAAAATAAATACTGACTGAGCTTATTGAACTCCTTTTCCTTTTAGAAATTTTAAAATAAGACTAAGAGTAATAATGAAGTGATCTTGAGGTCTGCTATGGACAGCAGGTAATTTTTTCCTTTAGATCTCTTAAATACTTGTCACCAGTTATTAGTGTTTGTAAAAGGTGTTGCAGTAGAGAAAAACATTAAGTGTATTGAATATTAAGTTATCAAGGTCTTAACTTTTTTGGCTAAGAAAGCTTTAAAGTGGTTTTAAGAGAAAATTGATTGTGACATTTTAAGTGCTTTGAATAAGACTAAAATTGTACCTTATTAGCTAAACCTTTATAGATCTTATTTTAAGTGAGAAAACTCTTTAATTATCAGACCTTAATAAGGATATAAGTCTGTCCATACTTATGTTCAGCAAAAACTGGCATAAGTAAGTGTAACATTAATAATACTAAAAAATAATCAGTGAGATCTTGTTATCTGCAATACACTTTGTAGAGGCATTTGTATCTAATCAGGCAATAACAAATGGGATATCATCATAACTGCAGTTTTTGATTACAGCCTTAGCATTCAGTCTGGAATGTGAGTTTGCAGAATTAAGAATTTATCCAGTTTGATATATTTTAAGTAGTTAAACAAGAATCTGTCCTTTTCCAAAATATTTTTATTTGATCCTGTAAATTACTAATATTTGGAATTAAAAATAGTCCATTTTAAAATATATATAAATTATACATGCTTCAACTGTTAGATGATTCTATGTCAAATTCAGACCCAAACGAGTACTTTGGCAGAATCATCCTAAAGTGAGCACACTTGAAAGTAAAATACTGCATATGAATCACATACACCAAAGCAGCTTTGTAAAGAGGCAGGGCAACATAACAAGCAGTCTCACATTAGCCAGCCTACCTTAGCAGTCAGACTTGGGAATACTAAGATGTATTTGCAGTTGTCTTAGTTTCCCAATAAATTATTTCAGTTTACTACAGTTAACAGCTCTGAATAGCTAGCACCAGTTCCTGGTATAATACACTTGGGGCGTACAAACCAGCTCAGTATTGTTTAAATCAGTATCATTAACAAGGACTTTCACATATTATTAGATCTAGCTAGAATAATCTTCGTGAAGTTAGTGTCAGGCATTGGCGTTTGAAAATTACCTACATGTGGTCCATGTAAATCAATATTGTAGAACTGGGTGCTTCTTTATTTAGTAATTTTTTTGGCTGACAAATGCAGTTGTGATTATGGCCAAATTGGCTACCACATCTGATTGAACCCATCATGGGAAAAAAAAAAAAAACAAACCAAAAATAACCCATCTAAATGAATAATCAAACCTATTGACTTTAGCAGCAGCCTATTAATTAATGTGTGATCTGTGTGAAATGCTTAAATAGCAAATACCCCTTTTCCTTATCACTTCCTCATGCACTAAACTTGACTCACAGCTTTGTGTGACAGCCTTGCAGCTGTGGGTTCTGTGTGGGCAGATCCCGCTCACTCATCACAAGCGCTGCCTTGTCATGCTGACGCTCCATCACCAACTCCTGCTAAAGCAAAATGGCCACAAGCTAGTCGCAGGATGGGACAGGATGGTATGTGATAGCAAGGCAGGCATGTGATAATTCCACTGTGTACTCTCCCATGCCCCTGCAATCTACAGCGCCAATATTGTGAGCAGCAAAAGACACTGGGTGACCTCTTGGCTGGCACGTGCCACCTCTGCAAACACTCTTTCCAGGCCATGTGCAGCACCTCTAGGAGCAGATGGACCAACATACGGCCCCTCGGGGCTTTCTGACCGGGAGAGCTCACACACAGAGAGAGGAAGCCCTTGCTAAAGCACCAGAGGGTAAAAAATCATCATCCTCACTTCTTGGGGAGAAGCAGTAAAACTGTCTCCCCCTTAATACTTGTACACCTTGTTGTCAGTAGTAACCATGATCTAAGCCAAGGCCTCCAAACTAACACTAGGCCAACCTCCCTTTGGTCAAAAACCCCACGTGCCTACTGTTGTGTCCCCCCAAAACTGCCCTATCCGTACTAATCCATAGCCTTGGCTGTAAGTGTGTGTTTTGAATCAGTGTCCTGTAAACAGCCGCCACAGCCTTAGCACCATCGCTGAACTCTTACAAATGCTTCAGCCATACTTTCAATACACTGTTCAAGGGGCAGGGTGCTCACCACTTTCTTGTGGTGAAAACCTCACTTAACAGGAGGCTCAGCACCCTGATGTGGACATACTGTGCCACACCCCCAATTGGTGATGGCCCATCAAGGGCCCACTGATTAGTGAGGACCTTCGTTTTGCCTCCAGGGCATTTGTTTGTGAGGCTTGTGTCCCTGGATCTGTTCTTGATGGATTCCCTTTTCCCTGGGTATCCCATTTGGAGAGGTCCATGGCCAGATAATCCTGCTGCAATAAACGTTCCCTCGCTACACAGACCCTGAACAATCCATGCGACTGGCCAGTTCAGGCTCCCATCAGTGCCTCCCGAACCATGCCTTCTGCATGCTGGTGTCACTCTCTGTTGCTGGCTGTGGCCACCACCTCCCCCAGCCCCTCTGGGCCCCGCCGCCAGTCCGAGGAGTGCTGTGCCTGGCCCCTGCCTGCCAACACTGTGGGCATCCGCAGCTGCGGCCGGGCATAGAGCTCAGCCACTGCTGGTACCTCACAGGGTCTGCTCTTGGTACTACCCAGACACTTGTGCAACAGCTCTGTCCCTCTTTATCTGAAGAAACAGCTGAGCCCTGAAGCTGTTGGGGGCAGGTCCTCTGCAGAACAAACCTGTTTTCTGAGAAAATCACCTGTCTTCAGTTCAGAAGACTTATAGTGTCCTCAACCTTTCTGCACTAATACACAATTGCCAAATAATGCCAAATTAATTATGTTTTAGCAGCAATTTCTTGCATACTTGTAAGCAAGCGAAAAGTCAGGGAGCGTAGAACACGTATGCATTTTATAATGCTAAACCTGATGGTATTGTATGTCATATATATCCTCAAAGGTGTCCATGAGGGGTTCTGTCTCCGCATGTCCAAGCCCCAACCTGGCGGGGCCACCTCCAGCCCCTGTCAGAGGGCCAGACCAGCGGGCTGGGGGGACAGCGGGGCCATTTGGGTTGTGGTCAGGGGGTGCTGGACGGGGGTGCCCCAGCAAATCCAGCCCACCAGCAACTCTCCTCACTGCCGGCAGCACCACCTGTAACTTACTAAAAATCGGTACCTGAATTTACCTCTTTCCACCTTCCTGAACAGGACTCCTGAAAAATAACATTTAATAACTGCTACTTCTCGGAAGCCCTCTCTGCGTGCTAGCTAGCGAGATTTATTACGGTACCCAAGCAAAATAGAGTGGCAAGGTGGTGTTTCGCTGCTGCACGTGCTGCTGGCACAGCTGTCTCTCTGGGTATTCAGACCCCATCTTGTGACCCGCAGTGGGAGTGCAGGGGCTAACAAAGCGCTTCTCGGTTGTACCTGGCGGACACCCGGCAAAAGGTGCTCACCCCAACATGGGCTGTGCTGTAGCGTCTGTATTCGTCAGGAACAGAGTCCACTGACACCTGGAAGTAAAAAGGAATTTAGCAGCCGGCCGAATTTATTTCACAACGTTTCACCTGCACAAGGATGAAAACTGCATTGGGCTTCACCTTTCAGCTGTTCAGGCATCACGATTTCGTTTGTTCGACGTGCAAAACCTCTGCCTTGTCCAGACAGGAGTCGGGGCACCGTCTGATCTGTTCGTTGCTCTGATCGCCGAAACCAAGGCGCCGTGTTCCCTTCCCACATTTGAGATAAAAAACGTTATTTGTGAAGTAAGACAGTGATACCTGTGAACTAAGATCATTAGAAAATAGATATTTGTGGAATAGAGTTATTAAGATTAATTTAAGCTGTTTTAACCATATAACAATTGTGCTGTAGAACAAATACTGATCTTTTGAGGCACAGTTAGAATAACTTTAGGATAAGGAACTCACAAATAATCTTACTGGAGACGATTCGGCCTTGTAGTAGCAGGTGCAAAGAAACATAAAGGAAGCTGCAAACTAGCAAGAAAACCAGACCAGGCCAGCCTTGAAGCATAAGGTATCCGTGACCACAGGACTGAGTTTGCGCAGAAGTAAGGGTCAGCTGGCAGACACAGTGAAGAAGACAAGCCTTCATCTGAAGACCCCCAATGACCACCTGAAAACTCCAACAGGCATGCGTAAGAGACATTAACATATGCTAATGAGTTCCTGGAAAAGTTATGAGTATGATAAAAAATGCTAAAAATGCAATGAATATGTATGATTAAGGTAGTATAAATGTTTGTTGGTTTTGTTTTCACACACACACATTAGGAGGAGCTCTCCCCTGTGTGTCCGGTGCTGTAATAAAGAATGCCTGCTTTCTAAAACTCCAAAATTGAGTCTTAGAGAATGAATTAATTACCACTTTCTGGTAACAGATTTTGGCGACCATGGCAGGACACTGTCTGGCTGCTGGAACCTCTGAGTCAGTGACTACCTAGGCTGGCCCCAGAGAGGTTCTCTGGAGGGACTCACCAATTCAGCGGATCCTTACAGGGACAGACAAGGACCTCTGGTAAGGATAAGGCATTCTTTTCTTCTTCTGTTCTGAGACCAGTCATTCTGAAGCTGCCCCTAAGTCTCGGTTCATAAGAACCTGCAGGGCGGCATACATTTGCACGTATGATATCTATTGATCCTTGGGGTCATTATTGTCACCTGTTGGTGCATTTGTATCTGATTCTGTATCTGAGTCTGATTTTATGTTACATGCATATGCCTGATACATGCATATCTGAAAATTTCTGATTCTACCTCCTACTCCTTACCCAGCCGCACCTACCCTCCTGCTTCGGCGAGGAGAGTTAGAAAGCAAGGGGGGGATTGGAATCTCCAAACTTTGTCTTGGTTTCCTTAAAGTCGACTTTTGCTATCCAGGGTTATAATTACTTTTGTTATTATTTTTATTTTTTTAATTTGTGTTAGTAATGGTTAGTTTTGTGCAGCGTTCATTTGTGTAGTGTTCGTGTCCCATCCATCTCAGTGTTGTGTAAATACTAAGTCTAAATGGGGAATAAACAGAGCGCAGTTATGAAAAAAGAGTCCTTTGGGCTGTATTTTAGCCCACTGGAAAGATAATTGGGAACCACCAGGGAGAAGTGTGGACCATAAGAAGTTAATTAAATATTGCAATCAGTGGTGGCCTCTGTATAAGCTCAATGGAGAAAAGTGGCCCCCTAATGGAACTTTAAAATATGATACCTGGTTGCAACTCATGTTTTTCTGTGCCAAGAAGGAAAGTGGGATGAAGTGCTTTACACAGATATGTTTTTCACTTTGCAGAATCACCCTGAATGGCAGAAAGAATGTGGAATTAATTTAGCACCCCGGGACCCTATAATCCTGGTGTTATAAAAAAGAGAATAATAAGCAAGATGGAAAATTAAAAATATGTTGTTCATTTTGTAGTATCGGGCAGAGGTGTTTAAAGATTAGTTCACAAAACAAGGGATTGGAGGAATATTGGCCTCCCATCACCTCCACCGGGGAAGGCACTGCTATTGATGAATCAGAGGTGAGGTAAAGGGAAGAAGTGGGTGCTGTATTCTCTCCCATTACTACTAGAACTCAAAGTAACATGGTACCTGTTATACAGGCTCCACTAAAACAGGCAATGGGAGTGGGGAGGAACTAGCTAGGATTAAAGTGCCCTTCACATTTGCAGACCTAGATGGCTGGAGAGCAACTGCGGGGAATTATCAAGGTGACCCTGAAAAGGTTGCTAAAGGGTTCAAATTGATTGTTAAAAACCAGCAGAACATGGATTGGGAGTGTGTGGATGCAATGTTGGATGCAGCGTTCAGTGAGTCAGAAAAGCAAATGATTGTGAAAGCAGCCAGAGCCCAGGTGCAAGTTCAGATTTTGGCTGGAAGACTGCTGGGAACAGTACTGTACCGAATACTGAAGGTTCATGTCTTCTAAGAAGACAGCACTGACATTCTTGAGACAATGGAGCAATAGTTATTTTGCTGAAAACGTGGCCATATTAGTGCCTGCAATGGCAGATCAAGTCACAAAGTACAGGATACGGTTGTGCCAGAAATGTTCATATTTTTCTCATTTTTCTTTTCTGTTCAGTTATTTTTCTTAGTTTTTTTTTTTTTTTTTTGGCGGTGATTTGTTTCTTTTTGAAATGAGTGCTATTCTGAGCCAGTTTTAAGGCCCTTGGACAGAGCTGCCCGCAGGGACGTTCTCCCCTCAAATGCAGCCTCGGCGCGGCTGTGAGGTCACAGAGCCCTGTCATGTCATGATGGTCATAATACCGACCACTCAGCCCGCAGCCCCCGCTGCAGCACCAGCACCAGCAGCAGCAACACACACAGCACCAGCAGCAGGGGCAGCAGCACGGTGCAAGCACGGGGCCATGGCCCCCACCCACCACCTCCTCCTCATCCTCCTGCTCCTGGTGGCCCTGCATGCCAGGGCTGCCAGGACAGCTCCGTGGAAAGCGTGGGGAACAGGTAAGTGGGGGACGGCTCGTGCAGCCTTTCACGGGCCAGAGGGCTCTTCTCCCCAGGAAGCGTGGAGGATGATTTTCTCCCTCCAGTGCTTTAGCAAGGGCTTCCTCTCTCTCTGTGTGAGCTCTCCCGGTCAGAAAGCCCCGAGGGGCCGTATGTTGGTCCATCTGCTCCTAGAGGTGCTGCACATGGCCTGGAAAGAGTGTTTGCAGAGGTGCCCTGTCGTTACGAGGGGCCCCTTTCCAGTGCCTGCAGTTCCCTAAGGCAGGCGGGGATCCCAACATGCAATGGAAATGTTTCACATCTGTGTCTGCTTCTAGATGAGGCTGGTGGCAATGGTTACAAGGCTTCTCAACTCAATGGTGACTGGGAATCTTTGGGCCATCCTGGAGGTAAGTTCTCAATGTCCATTTTGTTGAAAGAGTGAACACTGACAACTTGGCAAGAGTTTATTCACGTGCAGATCTCCTGAAGACCCCCTCACTGTCCACGGCTTCCCAATGTCTTTATCTAGTATTCCTGTCCTCCAGCCTGAGAGCAATCTCACGGGTAATTTAGAGGCAGCAAGGAGCATCTACCTTCTAATTTTTTCTTTCCGTGTGAAATGCAAGTTGCTCGTTCTGCGGCCGACGCGCAGACGTGCAGAAGAGCAGAGAGGGAAAGGGTCGGGCTGAGTGCCGTGCCCCGGGGCGCTTTCCCTTGCGAAGCTCTTTGCCGGCCCCTGGGAGCCTGAGCTGCTCCCTCCCGGTGCCGGCTGCCAAGCCAGTGGGCTTCTTGGGGCTGACTTCAGAGCTGGTGCGAGCTCCAGGGAGTCCTTTCTCCCAGTGGCTCCACGCGTGGTTCATTTTGTCCCAGCGTGGTGCCACTGCAGGCACACGGTAACTCTTTGCACCAAGCTCCTGAGCGGAGGGGAGGAGGAGTGCCGTGGAGTAATCCCGTCTTTGCCCGGCGCTCCTGAGCTGCCACTCCGATCTGAGGAAGGATCCTGGACTGTGTCACCGGAGCCGTTCTGTCCTGTGCTTCTTTGCAGCCGTGCCTGTAGGCGCAGGTGATGCAGCTTGGCAGCTGGGTTCCAGGACGGCGACTGCGGGAGATGGCACGGGTACGTCCTGGCTTTTCCCTCCCCTTCAGAGCTGCCCGCTCACAGCCCAAAGGTCAGCCGGCCGGGCGCCTCTGCAGGTGGGAGGACGGAGACCTGCCCGTGGGTGCCCTCTGCTTGCGTGACCCCCTCACCGCTCCTGCGATTCGCGTCTGCCAGTGTAGATGACGGGAGCTTCTCTGGGTGATTAATAATTACAGATGTTCCTGACGGGAGGACTTTTCCAGCTCCTCGGCTGGATCTGGTGCAAGAGTCTGGCTGGCATCCCACGGGTGAGTATTCTGTCCTCTGCTCACCTCACAGGCTGTGCACTGGTTTTGTGCAATTTATTCATGTGGAATCGTACCAAATACGTTCTGTTAAGGTCCTCCCAGAGCTGAAGGAGGAAAAAACTCCCGGGAGCCATCAGAAATCATGAAGAAAATACTGGAGGAGCTGGAGAGAACACAGGGTGGGTACACTTTGCTCTGCCTTAGCCGTGAGACTCGTCAGCCGGAGCTCTTAGATCCGTGTCCAGACACGCCGTCGCCGGCCCAGCAGGCAGGGGTCGAGCAGAGCCTCGCAGCAGCGATGCTGGGTTTCACGCCTTGCAGGCGCTGGCGAGCCACAGAGATGGGGCAGAGCCTCTGCTGCCAGTTGTGGCTCAAGCCAAGTGCCAAGGGCAGCTGGTGCCCCCGTTTTACCATCACGGCTCACAGCTGGCTTGTGCAGATGTCGGCAGGCAGATTTATTTATCTAAACCTTACCGATGGCTTTGAGAAGCGTTGCCTCCTGGAGGTGCCACCGCCCTGATGGGGAACGGTTCCACCTGACCCAACTGTCCCGCTTTCTTTCTCAAGAGACAGACCCAGAGGCTGTGCAGGAGTCGGCGTTTCCAGGAGGAAGCAGTGGCTCACGGCCCGCCTCTGCCTCAGCAAGGGAGGCGATGCAAGCCCCCCGCATGCCAGGTAATTGCTGTGCCGGGGTCAGCCGCTGGCACCCATCGGGATCGCTGTGCGTCAGCAGGCTCTTCCCCACCCCAGTCCCGCTCTTGCACGTCACGTCAGCAGCCAAAGGGGAAAGTGCTGTGGGCTCGCGGCACCTGGGCCACGTTCCGCAGATGATGGGGAATGTAACTCTTAATCCGACGCACCTCCCGCTGTAGCTGCATCCCAGAGCTTGCCATGAGTCCCTCGAGGCCCAAGAGCAGCACAGAGCGGGATCCCTCCCGTGAGCCGAGGTCCAGAGCGATGCCCTGACTCCCCAGCTGGGCAGGGGCTTGGAGGGAACCTCCCGTCCTCCTGCATCCTCTGTGCCTGAGCCATGCGGAGGCTTTACCTCTCCTCTCTGCTTTTTGGCAGTGCTGTCAAGGTTTGGGAACATCATGGCAAAGTGTATGAATTTCCTCAAACAAACTCAGGTACTGAGCAGTCTTGCTGGGGTCCTTCAGTGGGAGATAAGTCCAGAACTCTGGGAGCGGCTGCAGGCGGTGCCCATGCTGGGGAAAAGGCAGAAGTGGGGAGGGAGGCTCAGGTGTCTCTTGAGAAGTCCTGACTCCATCCCCTGGTGATGTGGGAGCTGCCCGGGGGCAGGGAGAGTTGGGGGTGGCACTGCCTGCTGCAGGGATGGTTTCTTCTGTCCGTGTCCCTCGAAGGAGCGACTGCTCGAGCAGATGCGCTCCCCGCCACGTGCTCCTCTGGCCGCCTCAGTTTTGTTTGGGGGGACAACCTGTCCCAAAGGGTGGGAGCGTGCCTCCGGGCACCAGCACTGGTGGGAAAGGAGACCATCCTCACCATATGAGATGCTGCCAGCTTACAGTGGTGCAGGACAGACTAACATCCCAATTGCATCTCCAGGTGCGGTCGGCGAAACACCACTTGTCCCGTCCCCAGAACACAAGTGTCTCTGTCCCAAATGTGGAAGGGCTGCATGATGGCACTGGTAGATTTGTGACTCGTGCCACTTGCACTGCTGTGTGCGTCTGCATCTGGAGGTGCAGGAGAGAAAAGAGTGAGTCATGATTTTCCCCACCACCACTTTCTTGCATGGCTGCTCGTGGGCCGTGCTCTGGAGAGGAGTCCCTGTGTCCCTCCTGCAGCCGAGTGCCTCAGCGGCTCCTCTCTCCACAGACATGCCCCTGCACCTTGGGACACGGCTGGAAACCAGCTGCCCCTGCACCCGGTCACCCACCAGCCACCCCGGCACCCGCTGAGACACAGACCAACAGCAGCTGCAGCCCCGCGAAACAGGCACACTGCCCTCCAGACGGGCCCCACTGCCTCTGCACCCCAGCCCACCCCGAATGCCTGAAGCCACAGAACCTGCCCAGCTACCCCGACCAACCCAGACATCCCACTTGCCCCCATGTCCAGCTGCACAGGAAGGGCTGAATGCGCTTGTAATGTAGGGTTGAGGGTGGGGAGACAGAGCCCCCCACCCAGAGCTTCGGGGCAGCCCTTTCACCCCCCCCATGAAGAGGGACAGAGTCGGTGCAAGCGTCCACATGGCCCTAACAGCCAAACCCCACGAGGCACCAAGCACTGGCTCATCTCCACGCCCAGCTGCGGCTGTGGATATGCCCACTATGTCCACTCGCGGTGGAGGCAGGCAGGAGCCACGCACGGGGGGCTCCTCTGACTGGCATGCACAGCCCCCGTGAGCTGGGGAAGCGTTCCCCTCACTCCCCCCAGGCACGCAATAAAGTTACTGTAAGCAGAAGATTGCTTTGTGTCTGAAGTTTATCAACTCTTTTGGCCTGAACAGATTTCATCTTTACACAGCAAGCTGTGGTAGTCTACAGGAAGTCTTTAAACTTCCCTTGTTAAAAGCCAGGTTCCAAGTGCTATTTTTCCAGTCACCACGCGCTTGTATTCTAAAATTCCCAAAGCAGGGGATGCGTGAAGATGACACTGCAGCTGTGGAGCTGCCTAACTTTCCCGAGCAGCAGCAGCAGCAGCAGCAGCAGCAGCAGCAGCAGCAGCAGCAGCAGCAAAGACGAAGGCGTTTGCTGCCTACCTGTCCTGGGTTGAGTGAGTGGTGGAGTTTTTGGTGGCAGGGGAGGGGGCTATCGGGGCGGCCCCCTGTGAGAAGCTTCTCGAAGCTCCCCCAGCTCCACGTCAGCTCCACTTCTGTTTGGGAAATTGAGCCAATCGGCTGCGCCTCTGCGATAACGTATTTAAGAAGGGACGTGGTGACGGGCAGTGGGACTTGTGAGGAGGAGTTGCTGCAGCTGCGTGAACACCAAGGTCAGTGGAGGAACGGAGGAAGAAAGGAGGGGGGAGGTGTGCCGGAGCAGAGACCCCCCTGTATCCTGTGGTGAGACGGCAGGGCGGCCCCCCCCTGCCACCCATGAAGATCTACGGTGGAGCAGACATTGATTTACGGCCTGTTGTTCCTGCTCAGCTGATCAAGGTTCTGTGCCCGAAGAAGGCCGGGGTCTCATGGGAAAAGGTGGCCCCGCTGCTGTAATTCAGTGCTGGGAGGATTGCAGCATGCGGGGGAGTCCCACACCGGAGCAGCTCGGGAATGGCTGCAGCCGTGGGAGGGAATCCAGTCGGAGGAAGTTAGTGACCCATGACGGAGCAGTGTGGGGAACGCTGCGGTCCATGGGAGGAATTCAAGTCAGAGAAAGTTTGTGGAGGACTGTCTCCTGTGAGAGGGGGACCACGATGGAGCAGGGGGTAACAAGTTTTGGACACTCCCCTCACCGAACACGAAGGAAGTGGCAGCACTGACTGCACCCCCCATTCCCTGCCCCTGCGCCCCTGGGGGAGGAGGTAGAGATATCGGGAGCAGAGCTGAGCCCGGGAAGAAGGGAGGGGTGGGGGGAAGGTGTTCTCAAGATGTGGCAATGCTGCTCACTGTCCTACTCTGTTATGTGTTGTTAGTGTCTGTAATAAATGTATGTTCTTTTTTCCTTCCCCTAACGAGTCTGCCTTTTGCTCGTGATCATAAAAGGGGGATTTTCCCCCATCCCAGTCCTATCTTGAACCCCATGCCTGGCTCTCTGTCCCTTCTCATTGCCGGAGGGGAAGGGAGAGAGAGCTGCTGCATTGTGGTTGGCTGCCAATCAGGCCTAAACCACGACACTACCACAGCCAAGGGCTGAGGCTCCAGCCAGCCCCCAGCCTTCCCCACACGGTGGGGAGCAGCCAGCGCTCGCAATGCCAGTGCTCTCGTGATTAGGCCCGCTCCGCAGCATTCCTAGGCCCGCTTTTAACGGAACCGCTTGTTAACGGGGCTTTCCACAGAGGCGGCCACCCGTCTATCATCCACCGCCTCTCACGCCCATTGGGTTTGGGGCCGTGCGGCACCGCCTCCACCTGGGACGCTCTCCCCTCACTGGACAGCGGGGAAAAGTCTCCGCCCCCTCCGCCATTTCTGCCGAGGCTGCCGCAGGAAAAAAGGCGAAATGGCGCCCCCGGCGGCCGCCCCTCAGCCGCCGCAGTCGACGGGGCCGCTCCGGGCCTCTCCTGTCCTGCTGCTGTCCTGTTCTGCTCGAGAAGCCGTCTCGCCTCGGAAGGCGCTCCGTTAGCGTGGTGTTACTCGACCGAAATCCCTCGCCTGGCGCGTGGCAGGGGCTAGGGCTTCCCGCAGGGCGGCGCGGGCTCTCCCGCGCCCTCGTTTTCGCGCCTCTGGCGGCACACCGCGGCTGCTGTCACGGACGCACCCGGGCCGGGTGCAGAGCAGCGCGCGCGGCTCTGCCCCTGCCGTGGCGGGAAGAGGGGGGCGGGACCGCTGCTCCACAGACAAGGCCCTCAGCCAACGAAACGCCTCGTGGGGCGAGAGGAGGCGCAGGAGCGCTGGCCGCCTAGGGCCGGAGTTCAGCTCCTGCCGGGCTCGAAGAGGCGGCCCCCGCGGGAGCTCCCCTCAGAGGGCGCAGCGGGCGAGTGTTCGGAAGCCCTCCCCTTGGGACGGGGACAACCCCGAAGGGAGCTTGGTGGGACTGAGTGCCCTCAGCCCCCCGCCCCCCTCGGTGAGGGAATGGTGCCTCGGGGTGAGCTTGAGTGAGCGCTTGCCCCCTTCGGGCACCTCTGAGGGGCGGGTTCCCCCTTCGGAGAGTGGGTGCGCACCTTGGTATCATCACTGTTCACGTGCCGTCGTTGTCGTTCTTCCGTGTTGCTGTGCAGCAGCAGCTGACGTGCGGAAAACAGACTCCACAATCTGATAGATTGTAAAGTAGGTATGTTTATTCAGCGCTGGGCACACAGGGGATCACTCCTCCTAATGCGTGCTACCATGTGGCACCATTGCCTTAGATTTATAGAGCAAATGATTACATATTCATAATATTTCGCAATACGCCTATACATATGCATCACCTATCCCCGCTTCGTATTAAAATTAGCATTTCCATGGTCTCCTCCCAGTTGAGTCTGCGCAGTGAGTTCCTTTGGTCCTGGGCAGGGGTCGTGAAGGACTGGGCGGTGGTGGTCGTGGGAGGAAGTATCTCCTCTTCCTCAGTGCTGAACTTTTCACCCCGGATTCCTGCGCAGTCTCTGTCACCCCCTGGACCGGCAGAGCAGGTTTGTGCCGGTTGTGGGGTAATCTTCACTTACTCAGGGGTGGAGGAGGCTTTTTACTTAAACAGGAGATAGTGGTCGAGCAACACAAACATCTTCACTTACTCAGGGGTGGAGGAGGTTTTTTACTTAAACAGGAGATAGTGGTCGAGCAACACAAACACCTCCAAACACCTTGTACAAGCTAGGCAAACCCTTATCTCGACTATTTCTCTTGTCATCCCCTTCTTGCTATTCCCATATTAACCCTTACATCCCCTGTTCCTATCTAGGCCCTGTATCAATCCCCCCTTTTCTTATCATACTAAGTAAATTCTTTTACTTCAACAATTTTCCCGAATAATATAAAGCCTCATGCATAGCAGTTATCCTTTTAAACATTCTCCAGACCCATAAATATAACATGATGGTTAGTACTAATAAAATTCCTAAACTACCTAGTAGGATCACAATGGGGTGTATCATAGTGTTAAGAATCCCTGTTGCAGAAGGCGACCAGCCGAAAAAAGTGTCCCACCAGTTATGACTTGCATCTTGTTTTGCTCTTTGCAAAACCCTGTTTATTTCTTTTGTATCATGGTGAACAGTGACTAAAGTTTTCTCTCCGTTTTTCTGAATTTCTCTCAAGATCCCCAACAGATCTTGGTGTTTAATCAATTGCCTTACTAATGTAAGGTTCATTCCAATAGGTGTAGGTGATAACTCGAGATACCCTGTGATTTTAAATTTTATCAACTGGTGGGAAACCACTGGTGCCCAATATACAAAGTCACACCCAATGATCTTAACAAAGTTACAAATACAGAAATTAGAATGATTCCCAATGGGCAAAGTTACATTGTCATGATCTATCTCTACGAATACACAAGCAGTTCTTAAACATATACAGCCTTGACCAGTATATACAATCACCGTTTTTTACTATTATCTGGGTGAATTTCGAAGTGGCAAATACTTTGCTCAGTGTCAAGGCATACATCTTGGGCATCAATTGTATTACTTTCACAAATGAACCCCTGTTGTTCTTGGGTAATACAAGATTCCACATTTACAGTCTGCCATTTCTCATTCACCTTCCGGGCCCATGCTCTATGTTCTGAAGGATAGAGCACGTGTCCTCATGATTCAATCCTAATGCAATGATGGGGTGGATTACATAAACTGTGGCATTATGTATAGTGAGCACAAAGGCAGTAGCTATGTTAGTAGTGGGGTCATAAGTAAAATTCACCATAGTCCACCAAGATTGGAATCTCCTTTCAAAATTGGTGGCTTTGTCCCAAACAGCCTTTGTTTTCCTGCCCAGTAAGTAGAGCTATTAAATGCTCTGCATCTGAATTTTAATTTCTTGTCCCAATGTTCCCTGCAATTGTGGTTCTCCTGGATAGGCATCCCATTCTTCTTTTGTGGGCACATTTGTCCCCTGCATAACTATAGTAGCCAACGTGTGGTTGCTCACATTTCTAGTCTTATTAGTATGCCCAATGTAAGCCTGGGACCATGGCCATTCACTGAACCTTCGACTATGCATTAGAGGAAAAATGATTATCAGACTTATCGTGAGAAGCGTAATCTTCCTGGCCGAACTTGGGTAACTTTCCATGGGGATTTATGGGCTTTCTTTACTCGGGTGTGATGTATCCAGGCCGAGTATTCCCTAATCTTGATGGCTGTAAACGTCGTGAGCAGCACCTGGAATGGCCCTTCCCACTGTGGCTCCAAGGTTTTCTCTGTAAGAGACTTAACATACACATAGTCCCCAGGTTGTATATCATGTACAGGTCCATCCAGCCCTCTACCTCGAGTACCAATTACATGTTTTCTGATCTTATTGAGTTGCTTCCCTAACGCCACCATGTAGGAGCTCATGATTTCATCTCCAATTTGTGTGGATATTCCTTTTTGTACCCCGTATGGTTGTCCATATAAAATTTCAAAGGGGCTTAGCCCTTCCCTTGCCCTTGGCCTTGTCCGTATGCGTAAAAGGGCCAAGGGCAAGGACTGAGGCCATGTCAGGTTTGCTTCTTGCCCCAATTTTACAATTTGCTGTTTGATTAGTGGTTCATCTTTTCCACTTGACCGCTTGACTGAGGGCGGTACGGGGTATGAAGCTGCCAATCTATACCCAAATGGTGGCTAATTTGTTGTACTACTTTTGAGACAAAGTGTGGTCCTCTATCTGAGGATATGATTGCCGGAACCCCAAATCATGGTATTATTTTATTCTTGTATCAGTTACAGTTACTCCCGAGCCTTAGCTGTTCTAGTAGGGAATGCTTCTGGCCAGCCTGAAAAGGTATCAGTCAGTACCAACAAATATCGATACCCCCCTTTCTTGGTAATTCCGTAAAATCTACTTGCCATTGTTGCCCAGGCCCCTTGCCCTTCCCAATCGCCCATTTCTAGTTTGGGGGCGTTTTTGGGATTAGTCCGGAGGCAGATGTCGCATTGTCGAGTCACCTGCCTTACCGTGGTATACAAATTTCTGGCTACAATCTCTTTATCAAATGACTATACAAAGCTTCTGCTCCCCAGTGTCTCTTTCTATGCTCCTCTCGTGTGAAATGCCATAGTAAACGAGAGGGGATAATTAACTTCCCCTGTGGGGTATAAGCCCACCCTTCCTTGTTATATGTCCCTTCCAGATCTGCAATAAGTTTCTGATCCTCCCTGGTATATTCTGGTTTACTTTCCAGGGAAATTTGCCTATCGGGAATAAGTGCTCCTTCCGTCTTTATCTCTATTTTGGCAGCCCGTTTTGCCTCCCTATCCGCCAGCTCGTTTCCTTTTTCCAATTCAGAGTTCACCTTTTGGTGTGCTTTAGTATGCATAATCGCCACCTTCTCAGGAAGTTGAACAGCTTCTAATAGTTTAAAAATTTCCTCCGCATGTTTGATGTTTTTCCCTTGGGAGTTCAATAGTCCTCTTTCTTTCCAAATTGCTCCATGTGCGTGCACAACTCCGAAAGCATATTTGGAGTCCGTGTATATGTTTATGATCTTACCCTTGGCCAGTTCCAGGGCTCGAGTTAAAGCGATTATTTCTGCCTTTTGTGCAGAAGTATTTGCAGGCAGAGGTCCTGATTCTATTACCTTTTGACTGGTGGTAACGGCATACCCGCGTGTCGATTACCGTTCAGGACGTAACTGCTTCCGTCCGTGAACCAGTTCTCCTCATCCTTCATGGGGCTTTCCTTCAGGTCAGGGCGACTTGAGTATGTCGCCTCAATTGTTTCCAGACAGTCATGGTGCACTGGTTCCCCCACATTACCGCTGAGGAAAGAAGCTGGGTTGACAATATTAGTGACTATTATCTGTACATCATCTTGTTCTACTAGTGCAGCTTGGTATCTCAGAAATCTTTGTGGGGAGAGCCAATGCCCTCCCTTTGCTTCCAGGACTGCCGATACTGTATGGGACATATAGGCAGTCATTTTCTGGCCCAGAGTGAACTTCCGAGCTTCCTGTATGTTCAATATCAGGGCAGCCACCGCTCGCAGACACCCAGGCCACCCTTTTGCAGTCGCATCTAGTTGTTTAGAGAGGTAGGCGACAGCTCGTCGGTATGGACTAGGTCTTGTGCCAGTATTCCCAGGGCAATGCCCTGCTTCTCATAAGAAAAGAGAAGAAACGGTTTACTCACATCTGGGAGTCCTAGAGCCGGGGCCGACATCAAAGCCTTCTTCAGTGAATCGAAGGCTCGCTCAGCCTCCTCATCCCATTCGAGGTGCGTCTGTTCGGTGTTCGTTAGCGCATACAGGGGCTTAACAAGCAGTCCATAATTATAGATCCATAGCCTGCACCACCCCGTCATTCCCAAGAAGGTCCTTAATTCTTTTACTGTCTGAGGTTTCAGGGTTTGACATATGGCCTCCTTACGGGACTGTCCCAAAGTTCTTTGCCCCGCAGTGATCTCATAGCCAGGTAGTTTACTTTACGTTGTATCACCTGAGCTTTCTTCTTAGAGACCCGATACCCCCGTAGTCCCAAAAAATTTAACAAGCTCACCGTCCACGTTGTGCACAGTCCTCTTCTGTCTCAGTAGCGATCAAAATGTCGTCCACGTACTGCAATAATTTTCCTTTTTCGGATGGGGCTTCCCAGGATTCCAAGTCCTTTGCAAGCTGGTTGCCAAAAAGAGTAGGGCTATTCTTGAACCCTTGTGGCAACACTGTCCAGGTGAGCTGGTCTTTCGACCAGTTTTAGGATTTTCCCATTCAAATGCAAACAACTTTTGGCTGGCTTTATGGAGAGGAAGGCAAAAGAAGGCGTCCTTCAAATCTAAGACAGTAAACCAAATCAACTTTAAAGGTTTACAAAAATACGCCTTTTCAGATTGGCCGGTCGCTCCCTTTACCATAACATAGTCGTCCCCCAGTGGTATTAAAGCTTGATTCAAAACAGAGTACGTTGCTCCTGTGTCTACCAAAAGTTCTACTTCTTCTTGTTCTCTCCCCAGCTTAAGTTTAACCAGTGGATCCGCCAGGGTAGATCCCCCAGGTCCCCGTCAGTCCTCTGTTACATTTGACATTCATTGAAGCCTTCCCATTCTCCAACCCTTGCACAAAGCACTCTGATCCCGCCCCAGCCGCGGTCGTTGCCTGGCCGGTCTCTGAACCAGAGTGGCCATCAACTTCATCTGTCCTTGTCGACCTTCTTCTTCCCTGTTGCTAAACACTTTCCACGCCTCCTCTAACAATACCTCCAGATTCCCACTTTCCGTAGGGCGCAGCTTCTGAAGTTTTCAACCTTATCCACCTTCGTACATCTCTGTCCAATACTACATGATGAGCAACACCTCTTTAGCTTACCCCTACTTTCCTTACTTTCTCGTTCAAGTGCGAGCACCATAGGGTCCTGTGGGGGTACTAACCCACAGTCCCTTTGCCACTCTGGGTGGTTTCGCAAAGTGAAAAACATATCTGTATGATACCTCATCCCATTTTCCTTCTCTCCTTAAAAACAACATAAGTTGTAACAAAGTGTTATAGTCCAGTGTTCCATTAAGCGGCCATTTAGCGCCATCCTCCAGCTTATAGAGCGGCCACCACTGATTGCAATATTTTACAAGAGTCTTTTGCTTTCCGTGCCTCTGCTCCCTGCAATGTCCCGCCAATGGGCGAGTATACAGCCGAGAGGGCTCTTTTTTAACACCCCTCTCTGAGTATTACCCATCTTGTTTCTGTAAAACACTCGCTTAACACGATCACCACACAGCAGTCACTCACAATCTTATGATCACCACACAGCAATCACTCACAATCTCCCATTCTCACGGACGTCCACATACTTACAGCACTTTCATCTGAAGTTAAAACAGAGCACAACAAAATAAAACACTACAAAACAAAACGCCTTTTCAATCACTCTTGCCTGTGGCCGCCCTATCGGCCAACAGGTCCCCCCCCGATTGGAGCCAGCGACCGCTCTATCGGTCTGTGGCAAGATGTAATTGCCCCCAGACTCCCCTCACCCGCACGACAAATAGAACACAACAAAACAGAAGAAAACACAACAAAACAAAGGCCTTTCAATTTGGAGCCAGCGACCGCTCTATCGGTCTGCGGCAAAATATAATTGCCCTCTAGACTCCCCTAACCCGAATGGAGCCAGCGACCGCTCTATCGGTCTGCGGCAAAATATTGCCCTCTAGACTCCCCTAACCCGCACGAATTCGCGCCTTTTCGGTGCACCTACCTGGCTTAGCTGCACGCCAGACGTCTCTGCGCGATTTACCAGCTGCCCCAGCCACGCGTACGACTTACAGGCTCCTATCCTTGAACACACCGTTTAGTCCGCGGCTTCAGGAAGTCCTTGTCTGCTCCCACGGTGAGCGGCTGGTAGCGGAGGCTCCTCTGAGGAAAGTGCTCGGGGCGCGCCTGGGAGAGTCCGCCCTGCAGTCGATCCCGCAGTCGAGCAGAGAGTCTCCTGCCTGGCTCGCCAAAACTGACGTGCGGAAAACAGACTCCACAATCTGATAGATTGTAAAGTAGGTATGTTTATTCAGCGCTGGGCACACAGGGGATCACTCCTCCTAATGTGTGCTACCATGTGGCACCATTGCCTTAGATTTATAGAGCAAATGATTACATATTCATAATATTTCGCAATACGCCTATACATATGCATCACCTATCCCCGCTTCGTATTAAAATTAGCATTTCCATGGTCTCCTCCCAGTTGAGTCTGCGCAGTGAGTTCCTTTGGTCCTGGGCAGGGGTCGTGAAGGACTGGGCGGTGGTGGTCGTGGGAGGAAGTATCTCCTCTTCCTCAGTGCTGAACTTTTCACCCCGGATTCCTGCGCAGTCTCTGTCACCCCTGGACCGGCGCAGAGCAGGTTTGTGCCGGTTGTGGGGTAATCTTCACTTACTCAGGGGTGGAGGAGGCTTTTTACTTAAACAGGAGATAGTGGTCGAGCAACACAAACACCTCCAAACACCTCGTACAAGCTAGGCAAACCCTTATCTCGACTATTTTCTTGTCATCCCCTTCTTGCTATTCCCATATTAACCCTTACATCCCCTGTTCCTATCTAGGCCCTGTATCACAGCAGCGTCCCCAGCTGGTACGTGGAACTTAGTTAACTGTTATCGGGGCGTTGTTTTGGCTGCCCGGTCCCCGTCATCTCACTGGCTTCGGCTGTTTGGATTTGGTTGCAAACTAAAGTTTGTTAAAGCTTCTTGTCCGTGTGAAGCCGCTTTGGTATACCTCGGTGACCTGGTGATATTCCTGGTGGGTTTTTTGAATGTTCTGGGGGACGCCCAGGGCCTGTAGGCGCATCAAGGTCTTTCAGAGGAGGAGAGGTGTTCCTTCAGCTTGCTGGTCTGTCTGCAATACCGGAGTCCTCGGGACTAGTAGATGCTCAGGGAGGGAGGTGCTGTGTTTCGAAGCAAACTTGAAACACAGGTCTGTTTTCTGTGCCTCTTAATTCTCACAAGGTCACTGGGCTAGAGATACCTTGGAAATGGGGGAACGCACAGAGTCGTCAGTCTTTGTTTTGCAAGGAAGGGTTTCTGTTTTCTTGTTCGGAGAAATGTTAGAAATAAGGAGACGTCTGTGAGTTCTTAACAGTTGTGTTCAGGGAGTTTGACTGATGAAGTTCTTAGGTGGTGGTGTCCTGTCTTAATACTTCACAAATAACGTTTTTTATCTCAAATGTGGGAAGGGAACACGGCGCCTTGGTTTCGGCGATCAGAGCAACGAACAGATCAGACGGTGCCCCGACTCCTGTCTGGACAAGGCAGAGGTTTTGCACGTCGAACAAACGAAATCGTGATGCCTGAACAGCTGAAAGGTGAAGCCCAATGCAGTTTTCATCCTTGTGCAGGTGAAACGTTGTGAAATAAATTCGGCCGGCTGCTAAATTCCTTTTTACTTCCAGGTGTCAGTGGACTCTGTTCCTGACGAATACAGACGCTACAGCACAGCCCATGTTGGGGTGAGCACCTTTTGCCGGGTGTCCGCCAGGTACAACCGAGAAGCGCTTTGTTAGCCCCTGCACTCCCACTGCGGGTCACAAGATGGGGTCTGAATACCCAGAGAGACAGCTGTGCCAGCAGCACGTGCAGCAGCGAAACACCACCTTGCCACTGTATTTTGCTTGGGTACCGTAATAAATCTCGCTAGCTAGCACGCAGAGAGGGCTTCCGAGAAGTAGCAGTTATTAAATGTTATTTTTCAGGAGTCCTGTTCAGGAAGGTGGAAAGAGGTAAATTCAGGTACCGATTTTTAGTAAGTTACAGGTGGTGCTGCCGGCAGTGAGGAGGGTTGCTGGAGGGCAAATGCTGGATTTGCGGGAGGAGCAGAGTGCTGTCATGAGGCAGACCATCCCATCCGTCAGATAAATAAATGAGGAGGTGTGGAAGATGAAAAACCTGTTGACTGCCGAGGAATTGGCAGCCTGAGATTGCAGTACAAAACAAGAACAAGGAAAACAAAGGGGAACTACGAGTTAACTGCACAGATTAGCACCTCTGAAAGGGAACCCAGTGATCGAATCCTGGGAACAAAAACCACCTCACTTAAAACATAAGGACTTGGCTCAGACTTTTGGAATGCCAGCTGCAAAGGACTGTTATCTTCATTCTAATTTTACCTGGGAACGGGGCACTACTGGGGGAAAGAAGGGGCTTCCCTTTCTTTGGAAGGCATAAAATCACAGTTTGTTTCAATAAACGATTTCAGTACTCTCAAGTGCTGGGGTCCGTGCCTTCAGTATACCACAAACGCTGCCCGATTTGGGTTTTTTTCAGGAATTAATAGAGACATGAAGAATGGAAAAGAAAGTGAAGAATGATCATTCTTGGTGGTATACTCCCGAGCTGGACGGAGGGAAGGACATATTGAGTACTCATTAAAGTTTTTCATCACCGATCGCTGGACCACACAGGTGAGCAGCTACGGGAAATTCTACATAAACAGACATTACGTGGCAGTTAGCAACTAAGGAACAGAAATTGTATGCAGAGATTTTACGAAGAATATTGCGTGAACAGCAATTTAAGGTTGCCCCTGTGCAGATAGTAAAGTTACTTGTTTGGGTAAGGGATCATCGTCCGTGGTTTCCGGAGGCTTGTTCTTATGACTTAGCCTTGTGGCAAAAGGTGGGCGAGGAAATTCAGACTAAACAGTTTTTGCATCTGGAGACCCCAGAAGGGTAATCTTAATAACATGGTGAGTTGTCTCTACCACCTTAAAAACATTAATGCCTGCAGAAGAAGTTTTGCAAGGGGCTTCCGATAATAGTGCTGCAGCCGAATCGAGAGAACCTGAGAGAACTGAAAATGTAAAGGTCAGAAAAGAATCTCGGTCATTTGAATTACTATACTCCAGTTCTAATCATGAAAATTCAGAGGTGCCTGCTGAGTTGCCAAAGGATGAAAGTTTGGGTATGGATGATCCTTTTGATACAGGGTCAATTAATCCAGGTCAGGAGGCAAACTTGTATCCACCGTGAACACCAGTAAAAGTGTTACAGCCTCAGCCCCAACTGCAGATGAAATTTTACAGCGACAACGGCAAACTTCTATATCACGGCTTTCTATATCAAAACCACCTCCCTCCGCCCCGGGGCCACCTTCATAGCAGTCACCCGCTGCGGCTGCACTGGGTGAAGTGCGTACTTGAGGATTATTAGACGAATGTCGTTTTGAAGCATTAAAAAAAGGGGATATTTTTATTTTACAAGCTATGCCAGTCATTTATCTACCTAAGAGGCCTCCGGAATATGCTCGTTTACCATAGGATGTTATTAAGGAACTCAGAAAGTATATGAAGGAGTATGGACTACAGGTGTCTTTTACAATGAACTTGTTGTAAGCTACAGCTGACTCCTATGTCACGACTCTGTTAGATTGTAAATCTATTCTAAGATTGATTTTATTGGCTACTCAATTTTCTGTTTGGGCTTAAGGACAGTAGAGCTGCGGGAATTGCATCTGGAGAACGAGAGTTGCTAGGACAAGGTAACTTTGCTACTGGAGCGTCGGCCTGGATTTGGCCTCAACGCAATCAGCCACAATAATTGATACCAGCGTATCTTTATTATCAACAGGGATTTTTGGCCCATTACCAAGAAGTTTAAATGCTCTATTACTTGGCAGGTCTACTACTAGAGCCGGATTGCTTGTACTACCAGGAGTAATTGATTCTGACTATATGGGAGAAATAAAACTATGGTGTGGATACCCCACCCACCCCGTACTATACCGGCAGGAGAACCTTAGACACAATTGATTTTCTTTCCCCATATAGTCAGTAACAATCGACCTGCCTTACAACAGCAGAGACGAGATAAAGGTTTTAGGAGTTCTGGTATGCCAAATACTTTTTGGACAAAAAAAGATTACAACAGGACAACCTATGTTAACCTGTAAGGTAAATGGTCATGCAATAACTGGGTTATTGGATACTGGTGCTGATGTTTCTATCACACAAAAAGCAGATTGGCCCCCTGAATGGCCTTTAATTCAAGCTTTTGCTGAAGTTACAGGAGTAGGGTGGAACACAGATACCATGGCAAAGTAAACATTCATTACTTCTAGAAGGACCAGAGGGAAAGCAAGCAGTGTTTGCAACCTTATGTACTGCATGTACCGTGCACCTTGCGGGTAGAGACTTACTTCAACAGTGGAATATGACTTTGTCAACAAATTTTTAATGAGGGCCACTGAAGTCCAGCTGCGCCTTAACCTAACTTCACTTGCGGATCAGCCTGTGTGGGTCAGTCAGTGGCCTTTGAAAGAACGGCTGGAGCAATCTTGTCTGTTAGTAGAGGAACAATTACGGGCAGGACATGTAGTTCCATCTACTAGCCCATGGAATACTCCAATTTTTGTTATTCCAAAGAAACCACAAAAATGGAGACTTTTGCCACATTTAAGAGCTATTAATGCTGTTATGGCACCTATGGGAACCTTGCAGCTTGGGACACCTAGTCTAACAATGATTCATGAGAACTGGAATTTACGAGTCATTGATTTAAAGGATTACTTTTTTACAGTTTATCTACACCCTGATGATATCGATTTGTTTTTTCCTTACCTGTGATAAATAATGATCGGCCAATGAAACGTTTTCACTGGGTAGTCTTACCACAGGGCATGAAAAATTGCCCAACCATTTGTCAAAATGTGGTGAATGAAGCTCTTTCTCATGTCAGGCAAATTTATAAGGATATAATTTTATATCAATATATGGATTACCTTTTACTGGCCACAGAAACACTAACACACCTGAATATTGTATCTGATTCCTTAAGACATGAATTAGGTCGATATGGTTTTCAAATTGCTCCAGAGAAAGTACAAAATGTGTCACCTTGGAAATATTTAGGCTGGAAAGTATATGAATCTACTGTTTATCCTCAGACTGTCAGAATTGCACCTACGATACAAACACTGAATGATTTACAAAAGTTACTGGGAACTATTAACTGGTTATGTCCCTTAAAAGGGATAACCACACAGGAATTGTCACCCTTATTTTGTTTGCTTAAAGGGGGTACTGACCTTACTTCAGAATGATGATTTAACAGAGATTGCAAAGTCATCTTTACAAAAGGTTATACAAAAAATTAATACACCATTTGCAAACCAAATACATTTGGATTTAACTGTTAGGCTATTTGTCATCTATCATAGCTTTCAACCATATGCTTTACTTGGACAGTGGTACTCTGAGGAGAACAATGAAAAATCATCTCTAATTATTATATAGTGGTTATTTCTTCCTCCTTTTTTTTTTTTTTTTTTTTTTCCAAAATGTTGACAACAGCAATTGAAATGCTTTCTTGGTTAGCTACTTCTGGACGACATCATGGTCAACAATTAACTGGAAATGATCCTCACTATATTCATTTACCTATAACTAAGTATGATTTTGCTACCTTGGTTAGAGTGTTACTGGAAAGTGGTAATTAACTCACTCACTTAGACTCAATTTTGGAGTTTTAGAAAGCAGGCATTCTTTATTACAGCGCCGGACACACAGGGGAGAGCTCCTCCTCATCTGTGTGTGAGAATGAAATCAAGAAGCATTTATACTACCTTAGTCATACGTATTCAACGCATTTTTATCATATTCATAACTTTTCCAGGAACTCATTTAGCATATGTTAATGTCTCTTGCGCATGTCAGTTGGAGACTTCGGGTAGTCGTCGGGGGTCTTCAGATGAAGGCTCGTCGTCTTCTTCACTGTGTTCGCCAGTTGACCCTTGCTTCTGCGCAAACTCAGTCCCGTGGTCACGTAGATCTTGTCCTTCAAGGCTGGCCTGGTCTGGTTTTGTTGCTAATTTTCAGCTTCTTTATCTTTACGGTTCCTTGCACCTGCCACTACAAGGCCAAACCGTCTCCAGTAAGATTATTTATGAGTGCCTTATTCTACAGTTATTCCAACTATTCCTCAAAAGATCAGCATTTGTTCTGCAGCACAATTGTCAAATGGTTAAAACACCTTAAATTGATCTTAATAATTCTATTCCACAAATACCTATTTTCTAATAATCTTAGTTTGCAGGTATCAGGTAAGCTCGGGTCCTGTCCAGGGGATCATGCAGACGGTGGTTTGGGGGTACCCACTTTGCGAACCCATGTGTCCTGTTTTGATAAGAGGTCACACATTTCTTTCCTCCAGTTCCTGTGTTTCCTCCAAACTACATTCATCGGTGTCTCGCCAGATGTCCCCATCCCACCCCTCAAGATCTACACTTATCATTGACTTTTGGATCTGGACAATTACTGGGTTTTTTTTTTTTTGCTCACACCAACATAATTCCAATGTTTTCTTCCAGTAACTGTATTCACTCTCTTTTGTGTAAAAATTCCTTCCTTAAACAATCAATTTCTATAAATTATCTTTCTCCACTATTCCAAAGTGATCTAGCAACTGAATCAAACAGGCACCTAAGATGGGGCACACGTTCCCTTTACCTTGGCCAGCCCAAAAACTTCTGTGGCTCTGTTCCAACTTCCCCACAACGGCCATCAGATCAATCCGTTTCACCTTCACCCACTGTACGTCTAGGGGAGAAGGGACACAACTGTGCCTCCATAATAGCTCCACTGTCAGCATCCTGCTGACTACGTCAATTAAAATGTCGTGGAGGCTCTCAAGATAAACAGACAACAATTAAATTTATGTTAATACAATCAATTGGCACTCTGGCAATCGTTCACAGAGGGCAGATCTGAGTGTCAGGGAGAGGAAAAGCTATTGCTGCACAAACTCCTGGGATTTAACGACAATCCAAAGCGCTTGGTCACTCACCTAAAAAGCGAGGGCTCTCAACCGTGGGGAATTTCTTCGGGTGGCATCCCGACCCAAGGGGGGAACCTCAAGGAGTTTCCTTGGGCAGCGTCCCGACCCAAGGGGACGGTCCTCGACCTCAGCTGTGCTGCTCCAGGGAGGACTAGCTCAAAATGGCTCCCCCCGGGGGCTCCGTTTCTACCCTCGACAAATCTGATCTGCGGTCAATAATCAGCCCTTATTGGCTGAGGGCCCCAATTCCCATAAAGCCCTGAGAACAAGGGCACCAAAAAAAAAAAAAAAAAATCAATGGCCACTATATTTCAGCAGCCAGGAAGCCCCATTTCCAGCAGGTGGGTGCACCTGCCACACATGGTTTCCTTTTGCATGTCAAATAATTTAAGAGAATTTTTGCCTGTTTTATCGATTGACTTTGCTCTGTGAGGACCCTGACAGAAAGTATTCCCTTCAATTACACATGAAGAAGAAATGGAAAAGTGAAAACTTCATCTTTGCCCTAAAACCAAAGGGACCCATTAGCCCTGGTTAGTGCCAAAGGGGGCCCCAGCCTGGAAGATGACTCCGGGAGGGCATCTTGCACTTGTCTCGAGACTGAAATCCCTCGCTCCATCAGCATCATCCTGAGCTGTTGGTAACAGCACCCGAGGAGGTCAGAAATCCCTTGCCTGCGGTTTCCTCCTCTTTGGGGGGACTGGGAGCTCCTCGCTGCCCCTGTGACAGTGCCTGGAAAGCAGGGCAGAGCTGTGGGCTCAGCCCCGGGTGGGACTGTGTCCCAGCCCTTGGACGGAGCTGCCCGAGGGGACGTGTTCCCCTCTCCGGGAGGGCAGCTCCCCCGCCTGCGCTCCAGCGGCTCTCCACGAGCGCCCTGAGAGACGTCCCCACGCAGCCTCGGCCCGGCTGTGAGGTCACAGTGGGGCTGTGAGGTCACAGAGCCCTGTCATGTCACGACAGCCATAAATATGGATCGCTCAGCCCCCGGAGCCCACTGCAGCACCAGCAGCGGCAGCAGCAGCAGCACGGTGCAAGCAGAGGGCCATGGCCCCCACCCACCACCTCCTCCTCATCCTCCTGCTCCTGGTGGCCCTGCATGCCAGGGCTGCCAGGACAGCTCCGTGGAAAGCGTGGGGAACAGGTAAGTGGGGGACGGCTCGTGCAGCCTTTCACGGGCCAGAGGGCTCTTCTCCCCAGGAAGCGTGGAGGATGATTTTCTCCCTCCAGTGCTTTAGCAAGGGCTTCCTCTCTCTCTGTGTGAGCTCTCCCGGTCAGAAAGCCCCGAGGGGCCGTATGTTGGTCCATCTGCTCCTAGAGGTGCTGCACATGGCCTGGAAAGAGTGTTTGCAGAGGTGCCCTGTCGTTATGAGGGGCCCCTTTCCAGTGCCTGCAGTTCCCTAAGGCAGACGAGGATCCCAACATGCAATGGAAATGTTTCACATCTGTGTCTGCTTCTAGATGAGGCTGGTGGCAATGGTTACAAGGCTTCTCAACTCAATGGTGACTGGGAATCTTTGGGCCATCCTGGAGGTAAGTTCTCAATGTCCATTTTGTTGAAAGAGTGAACACTGACAACTTGGCAAGAGTTTATTCACGTGCAGATCTCCTGAAGACCCCCTCACTGTCCACGGCTTCCCAATGTCTTTATCTAGTATTCCTGTCCTCCAGCCTGAGAGCAATCTCACGGGTAATTTAGAGGCAGCAAGGAGCATCTACCTTCTAATTTTTTCTTTCCGTGTGAAATGCAAGTTGCTCGTTCTGCGGCCGACGCGCAGACGTGCAGAAGAGCAGAGAGGGAAAGGGTCGGGCTGAGTGCCGTGCCCCGGGGCGCTTTCCCTTGCGAAGCTCTTTGCCGGCCCCTGGGAGCCTGAGCTGCTCCCTCCCGGTGCCGGCTGCCAAGCCAGTGGGCTTCTTGGGGCTGACTTCAGAGCTGGTGCGAGCTCCAGGGAGTCCTTTCTCCCAGTGGCTCCACGCGTGGTTCATTTTGTCCCAGCGTGGTGCCACTGCAGGCACACGGTAACTCTTTGCACCAAGCTCCTGAGCGGAGGGGAGAGAGGAGTGCCGTGGAGTAATCCCGTCTTTGCCCGGCGCTCCTGAGCTGCCACTCCGATCTGAGGAAGGATCCTGGACTGTGTCACCGGAGCCGTTCTGTCCTGTGCTTCTTTGCAGCCGTGCCTGTAGGCGCAGGTGATGCAGCTTGGCAGCTGGGTTCCAGGACGGCGACTGCAGGAGATGGCACGGGTACGTCCTGGCTTTTCCCTCCCCTTCAGAGCTGCCCGCTCACAGCCCAAAGGTCAGCCGGCCGGGCGCCTCTGCAGGTGGGAGGACGGAGACCTGCCCGTGGGTGCCCTCTGCTTGCGTGACCCCCTCACCGCTCCTGCAATTCGCGTCTGCCAGTGTAGATGACGGGAGCTTCTCTGGGTGATTAATAATTACAGATGTTCCTGACGGGAGGACTTTTCCAGCTCCTCGGCTGGATCTGGTGCAAGAGTCTGGCTGGCATCCCAGGGGTGAGTATTCTGTCCTCTGCTCACCTCACAGGCTGTGCACTGGTTTTGTGCAATTTATTCATGTGGAATCGTACCAAATACGTTCTGTTAAGGTCCTCCCAGAGCTGAAGGAGGAAAAAACTCCCGGGAGCCATCAGAAATCATGAAGAAAATACTGGAGGAGCTGGAGAGAACACAGGGTGGGTACACTTTGCTCTGCCTTAGCCGTGAGACTCGTCAGCCGGAGCTCTTAGATCCGTGTCCAGACACGCCGTCGCCGGCCCAGCAGGCAGGGGTCGAGCAGAGCCTCGCAGCAGCGATGCTGGGTTTCACGCCTTGCAGGCGCTGGCGAGCCACAGAGATGGGGCAGAGCCTCTGCTGCCAGTTGTGGCTCAAGCCAAGTGCCAAGGGCAGCTGGTGCCCCCGTTTTACCATCACGGCTCACAGCTGGCTTGTGCAGATGTCGGCAGGCAGATTTATTATCTAAACCTTACCGATGGCTTTGAGAAGCGTTGCCTCCTGGAGGTGCCACCGCCCTGATGGGGAACGGTTCCACCTGACCCAACTGTCCCGCTTTCTTTCTCAAGAGACAGACCCAGAGGCTGTGCAGGAGTCGGCGTTTCCAGGAGGAAGCAGTGGCTCACGGCCCGCCTCTGCCTCAGCAAGGGAGGCGATGCAAGCCCCCCGCCTGCCAGGTAATTGCTGTGCCGGGGTCAGCCGCTGGCACCCATCGGGATCGCTGTGCGTCAGCAGGCTCTTCCCCCAGTCCCGCTCTTGCACGTCACGTCAGCAGCCAAAGGGGAAAGTGCTGTGGGCTCGCGGCACCTGGGCCACGTTCCGCAGATGATGGGGAATGTAACTCTTAATCCGACGCACCTCCCGCTGTAGCTGCATCCCAGAGCTTGCCATGAGTCCCTCGAGGCCCAAGAGCAGCACAGAGCGGATCCCTCCCGTGAGCCGAGGTCCAGAGCGATGCCTGACTCCCCAGCTGGGCAGGGGCTTGGAGGGAACCTCCCCATCCTCCTGCATCCTCTGTGCCTGAGCCATGCGGAGGCTTTACCTCTCCTCTCTGCTTTTTGGCAGTGCTGTCAAGGTTTGGGGAACATCAACGTGGCAAAGTGTATGAATTTCCTCAAACAAACTCAGGTACTGAGCAGTCTTGCTGGGGTCCTTCAGTGGGAGATAAGTCCAGAACTCTGGGAGCGGCTGCAGGCGGTGCCCATGCTGGGGAAAAGGCAGAAGTGGGGAGGGAGGCTCAGGTGTCTCTTGAGAAGTCCTGACTCCATCCCCTGGTGATGTGGGAGCTGCCCGGGGGCAGGGAGAGTTGGGGGTGGCACTGCCTGCTGCAGGGATGGTTTCTTCTGTCCGTGTCCCTCGAAGGAGCGACTGCTCGAGCAGATGCGCTCCCCGCCACGTGCTCCTCTGGCCGCCTCAGTTTTGTTTGGGGGGACAACCTGTCCCAAAGGGTGGGAGCGTGCCTCCGGGCACCAGCACTGGTGGGAAAGAGAGACCTTCCTGGTCATATGAGACGTGCTGCCAGCTTACAGTGGTGCATTGGACAGACTAACATCCCCAATTGCATCTCCAGGTGCGGTCGGCGAGACAAGCCCCACTGTGTCCCGTCCCCAGAACATCCCAAGTGTTCTCTGTCCGCAAGATGTGCGGAAGGGCTGCATGATCGGCACAGTGGTAATCGTGATTTTCGTGCCACTTGCACTGCTGCTGTGCTACGTCTTCGTCCGGCAGCGGAGTAAGAGCAAAGAGTGAGTCAGTGATTTTCCCTGCACTGCTCCCTTGCATGGCTGCTCGTGGGCCTTGCTCTGGAGAGGAGTCCCTGTGTCCCTCCTGCAGCCGAGTGCCTCAGCGGCTTCCTCTCTCCACAGACATGCCCCTGCACCTTGGGGACACCGGCTGGAAACCAGCGGGTACCCCCTGCGCTCGGTCAGCCCCACCAGCCACCCCGGCATCGCTGGCAGCTGGGACCAACGCCAGCAGCTGCAGCCCCCGCCTGAAACACCGGCACGTCCACCCTCCAGACGGGACTCCCTGCCACCTCCACCACCACCGCCGCCAACCCCTCTTGCCCCCAGCCCAACACTGGCCGCCTCAGTGCCTCAAAATGGGCCCAGCTCCCCCAAACCCCAACCCAGACGTCCTCCCCGTCCCCCAAGGCCACAGGTCCAGCCCTCTGACGAGGGCTGAATGCGGCTCTGCCAGGGTAGGGGTTGAGGGTGGGGAGACAGAGCCCCCCACCCAGAGCTTCGGGGGGCAGCCCTTTCACCCCCCCCATGAAGAGGGACAGAGTCGGTGCACAAGCGTCCACATGGCCCTAACAGCCAAACCCCACGAGGCACCAAGCACTGGCTCATCTCCACGCCCAGCTGCGGCTGTGGATATGCCCACTATGTCCACTCGCGGTGGAGGCAGGCAGGAGCCACGCACGGGGGGCTCCTCTGACTGGCATGCACAGCCCCCGTGAGCTGGGGAAGCGTTCCCCTCACTCCCCCCAGGCACGCAATAAAGTTACTGTAAGCAGAAGATTGCTTTGTGTCTGAAGTTTATCAACTCTTTTGGCCTGAACAGATTTCATCTTTACACAGCAAGCTGTGGTAGTCTACAGGAAGTCTTTAACTTCCCTTGTTAAAAGCCAGGTTCCAAGTGCTATTTTTCCAGTCACCACGCGCTTGTATTCTAAAATTCCCAAAGCAGGGGATGCGTGAAGATGACACTGCAGCTGTGGAGCTGCCTAACTTTCCCCGAGCAGCAGCAGCAGCAGCAGCAGCAGCAGCAGCAGCAGCAGCAGCAGCAGCAAAGACGAAGGCGTTTGCTGCCTACCTGTCCTGGGTTGAGTGAGTGGTGGAGTTTTTGGTGGCAGGGGAGGGGGCTATCGGGGCGGCCCCCTGTGAGAAGCTTCTCGAAGCTCCCCCAGCTCCACGTCAGCTCCACTTCTGTTTGGGAAATTGAGCCAATCGGCTGCGCCTCTGTGATAACGTATTTAAGAAGGGACGTGGTGACGGGCAGTGGGACTTGTGAGGAGGAGTTGCTGCAGCTGCGTGAACACCAAGGTCAGTGGAGGAACAGAGGAAGAAAGGAGGGGGGAGGTGTGCCGGAGCAGAGACCCCCCTGTATCCTGTGGTGAGACGGCAGGGCGGCCCCCCCTGCCACCCATGAAGATCTACGGTGGAGCAGACATTGATTTACGGCCTGTTGTTCCTGCTCAGCTGATCAAGGTTCTGTGCCCGAAGAAGGCCGGGGTCTCATGGGAAAAGGTGGCCCCGCTGCTGTAATTCAGTGCTGGGAGGATTGCAGCATGCGGGGGAGTCCCACACCGGAGCAGCTCGGGAATGGCTGCAGCCGTGGGAGGGAATCCAGCCAGAGGAAGTTAGTGACCCATGACGGAGCAGTGTGGGGAACGCTGCGGTCCATGGGAGGAATTCAAGTCAGAGAAAGTTTGTGGAGGACTGTCTCCTGTGAGAGGGGGACCACGATGGAGCAGGGGGTAACAAGTTTTGGACACTCCCCTCACCGAACACGAAGGAAGTGGCAGCACTGACTGCACCCCCCATTCCCTGCCCCTGCGCCACTGGGGGAGGAGGTAGAGATATCGGGAGCAGAGCTGAGCCCGGGAAGAAGGGAGGGGTGGGGGGAAGGTGTTCTCAAGATGTGGCAATGCTGCTCACTGTCCTACTCTGTTATGTGTTGTTAGTGTCTGTAATAAATGTATGTTCTTTTTTTCCTTCCCCTAACGAGTCTGCCTTTTGCTCGTGATCATAAAAGGGGGATTTTCCCCCATCCCAGTCCTATCTTGAACCCCATGCCTGGCTCTCTGTCCCTTCTCATTGCCGGAGGGGAAGGGAGAGAGAGCTGCTGCATTGTGGTTGGCTGCCAATCAGGCCTAAACCACGACACTACCACAGCCAAGGGCTGAGGCTCCAGCCAGCCCCCAGCCTTCCCCACACGGTGGGGAGCAGCCAGCGCTCGCAATGCCAGTGCTCTCGTGATTAGGCCCCGCTCCGCAGCATTCCTAGGCCCGCTTTTAACGGAACCGCTTGTTAACGGGGCTTTCCACAGAGGCGGCCACCCGTCTATCATCCACCGCCTCTCACGCCCATTGGGTTTGGGGCCGTGCGGCACCGCCTCCACCTGGGACGCTCTCCCCTCACTGGACAGGGGGAAAAGTCTCCGCCCCCTCCGCCATTTCTGCCGAGGCTGCCGCAGGAAAAAAGGCGAAATGGCGCCCCCGGCGGCCGCCCCTCAGCCGCCGCAGTCGACGGGGCCGCTCCGGGCCTCTCCTGTCCTGCTGCTGTCCTGTTCTGCTCGAGAAGCCGTCTCGCCTCGGAAGGCGCTCCGTTAGCGTGGTGTTACTCGACCGAAATCCCTCGCCTGGCGCGTGGCAGGGGCTAGGGCTTCCCGCAGGGCGGCGCGGGCTCTCCCGCGCCCTCGTTTTCGCGCCTCTGGCGGCACACCGCGGCTGCTGTCACGGACGCACCCGGGCCGGGTGCAGAGCAGCGCGCGCGGCTCTGCCCCTGCCGTGGCGGGAAGAGGGGGGCGGGACCGCTGCTCCACAGACAAGGCCCTCAGCCAACGAAACGCCTCGTGGGGCGAGAGGAGGCGCAGGAGCGCTGGCCGCCTAGGGCCGGAGTTCAGCTCCTGCCGGGCTCGAAGAGGCGGCCCCCGCGGGAGCTCCCCTCAGAGGGCGCAGCGGGCGAGTGTTCGGAAGCCCTCCCCTTGGGACGGGGACAACCCCGAAGGGAGCTTGGTGGGACTGAGTGCCCTCAGCCCCCCGCCCCCCTCGGTGAGGGAATGGTGCCTCGGGGTGAGCTTGAGTGAGCGCTTGCCCCCTTCGGGCACCTCTGAGGGGCGGGTTCCCCCTTCGGAGAGTGGGTGCGCACCTTGGTATCATCACTGTTCACGTGCCGTCGTTGTCGTTCTTCCGTGTTGCTGTGCAGCAGCAGCAGCGTCCCCAGCTGGTACGTGGAACTTAGTTAACTGTTATCGGGGCGTTGTTTTGGCTGCCCTGTCCCCGTCATCTCACTGGCTTCGGCTGTTTGGATTTGGTTGCAAACTAAAGTTTGTTAAAGCTTCTTGTCCGTGTGAAGCCGCTTTGGTATACCTCGGTGACCTGGTGATATTCCTGGTGGGATTTTTTGAATGTTCTGGGGGACGCCCAGGGCCTGTAGGGCGCATCAAGGTCTTTCAGAGGAGGAGAGGTGTTCCTTCAGCTTGCTGGTCTGTCTGCAATACCGGAGTCCTCGGGACTAGTAGATGCTCAGGGAGGGAAGTGCTGTGTTTCGAAGCAAACTTGAAACACAGGTCTGTTTTCTGTGCCTCTTAATTCTCACAAGGTCACTGGGCTAGAGATACCTTGGAAATGGGGGAACGCACAGAGTCGTCAGTCTTTGTTTGCAAGGAAGGGTTCTGTTTTCTTGTTCGGAGAAATGTTAGAAATAAGGAGACGTCTGTGAGTTCTTAACAGTTGTGTTCAGGGAGTTTGACTGATGAAGTTCTTAGGTGTGTGGTGTCCTGTCTTAATACTTCACAAATAACGTTTTTTATCTCAAATGTGGGAAGGGAACACGGCGCCTTGGTTTCGGCGATCAGAGCAACGAACAGATCAGACGGTGCCCCGACTCCTGTCTGGACAAGGCAGAGGTTTTGCACGTCGAACAAACGAAATCGTGATGCCTGAACAGCTGAAAGGTGAAGCCCAATGCAGTTTTCATCCTTGTGCAGGTGAAACGTTGTGAAATAAATTCGGCCGGCTGCTAAATTCCTTTTTACTTCCAGGTGTCAGTGGACTCTGTTCCTGACGAATACAGACGCTACAGCACAGCCCATGTTGGGGTGAGCACCTTTTGCCGGGTGTCCGCCAGGTACAACCGAGAAGCGCTTTGTTAGCCCCTGCACTCCCACTGCGGGTCACAAGATGGGGTCTGAATACCCAGAGAGACAGCTGTGCCAGCAGCACGTGCAGCAGCGAAACACCACCTTGCCACTCTATTTTGCTTGGGTACCGTAATAAATCTCGCTAGCTAGCACGCAGAGAGGGCTTCCGAGAAGTAGCAGTTATTAAATGTTATTTTTCAGGAGTCCTGTTCAGGAAGGTGGAAAGAGGTAAATTCAGGTACCGATTTTTAGTAAGTTACAGGTGGTGCTGCCGGCAGTGAGGAGGGTTGCTGGAGGGCTGGATTTGCGGGAGGAGCAGAGTGCTGTCATGAGGCAGACCATCCCATCCGTCAGATAAATGAGGAGGGATCCAGAAGTGTTTTCCCCAAATGAAGCATTCTGTGGACGGCACCTTTGTTTTCAAAGCAGGAGATACTTCCTGAGTGTCGGTGTTCTTTTGCGCCTGAGACTTTGCCAGATGCGCGCTGGTTCATGGGTGGCTGTTGCTCGTTATACCCGTAATTGGGAGGTGGCTTTGGTTGTGGCTTAGAGAACAATTCCACGGTATGTCCAGTCAGGCACCAGCCAGTTGTTGACGTGACAGTGAATTGTTTTATGACTTTCTGCCCAACTCGCATCTTGTGTTTGAAAAGAAATGCCAGCCCATCTCTTTTGCTGGACTGCGCGTAGCTGTGGCTTAGCAGGCCGTTTTCGATAGCGCTGATTATTTTAAAAGCAGATCAAGGCACATTGAAACTACGTGACTTGACATGTACTGTCCTAGGAAGAGTCTTTGGTCTTGCAAAATAGCGCCGAGTAGTGCTGCTCACCTTCCTCTCTGTTTCTTCAGGACAGATAGGAACGCGAGAGTCTAAATCTGTTCCTCATCTAAGAGTCGAGACACTAGTGTAAAAGTGACAGCTGAAGGTTTGCTCGCAATTGGGGCGTTCACATTTATCCACCATTTCCATGTGAAATCCTGCCATGTCAAAAGAAGCGTTAGAACTTCTGTTGCAACCTCTTTTCACAGCGTCTGCTTAGTCACGCGCAGCTTTCCTGAAGAACCTCATAATGTTGTTTGGAGAGGTGCCACGTGCCAGCCAAGAGGTCAGCAGGCCCCTCTGCAGTTTTGACAGCCTCCAACGCTGTTGGGCCCCCCTGTCGTTACGAGGGGCCCCTTTCCAGTGCCTGCAGTTCCCTAAGGCAGACGAGGATCCCAACATGCAATGGAAATGTTTCACATCTGTGTCTGCTTCTAGATGAGGCTGGTGGCAATGGTTACAAGGCTTCTCAACTCAATGGTGACTGGGAATCTTTGGGCCATCCTGGAGGTAAGTTCTCAATGTCCATTTTGTTGAAAGAGTGAACACTGACAACTTGGCAAGAGTTTATTCATGTGCAGATCTCCTGAAGACCCCCTCACTGTCCACGGCTTCCCAATGTCTTTATCTAGTATTCCTGTCCTCCAGCCTGAGAGCAATCTCACGGGTAATTTAGAGGCAGCAAGGAGCATCTACCTTTTAATTTCTTCTTTCCGTGTGAAATGCAAGTTGCTCGTTCTGCGGCCGACGCGCAGACGTGCAGAAGAGCAGAGAGGGAAAGGGTCGGGCTGAGTGCCGTGCCCCGGGGCGCTTTCCCTTGCGAAGCTCTTTGCCGGCCCCTGGGAGCCTGAGCTGCTCCCTCCCGGTGCCGGCTGCCAAGCCAGTGGGCTTCTTGGGGCTGACTTCAGAGCTGGTGCGAGCTCCAGGGAGTCCTTTCTCCCAGCGGCTCCACGCGTGGTTCATTTTGTCCCAGCATGGTGCCACTGCAGGCACACGGTAACTCTTTGCACCAAGCTCCTGAGCGGAGGGGAGAGAGGAGTGCCGTGGAGTAATCCCGTCTTTGCCCGGCGCTCCTGAGCTGCCACTCCGATCTGAGGAAGGATCCTGGACTGTGTCACCGGAGCCGTTCTGTCCTGTGCTTCTTTGCAGCCGTGCCTGTAGGCGCAGGTGATGCAGCTTGGCAGCTGGGTTCCAGGACGGCGACTGCGGGAGATGGCACGGGTACGTCCTGGCTTTTCCCTCCCCTTCAGAGCTGCCCGCTCACAGCCCAAAGGTCAGCCGGCCGGGCGCCTCTGCAGGTGGAGGACGGAGACCTGCCCGTGGGTGCCCTCTGCTTGCGTGACCCCCTCACCGCTCCTGCAATTCGCGTCTGCCAGTGTAGATGACGGGAGCTTCTCTGGGTGATTAATAATTACAGATGTTCCTGACGGGAGGACTTTTCCAGCTCCTCGGCTGGATCTGGTGCAAGAGTCTGGCTGGCATCCCAGGGGTGAGTATTCTGTCCTCTGCTCACCTCACAGGCTGTGCACTGGTTTTGCGCAATTTATTCATGTGGAATCGTACCAAATACGTTCTGTTAAGGTCCTCCCAGAGCTGAAGGAGGAAAAAACTCCCGGGAGCCATCAGAAATCATGAAGAAAATACTGGAGGAGCTGGAGAGAACACAGGGTGGGTACACTTTGCTCTGCCTTAGCCGTGAGACTCGTCAGCCGGAGCTCTTAGATCCGTGTCCAGACACGCCGTCGCCGGCCCAGCAGGCAGGGGTCGAGCAGAGCCTCGCAGCAGCGATGCTGGGTTTCACGCCTTGCAGGCGCTGGCGAGCCACAGAGATGGGGCAGAGCCTCTGCTGCCAGTTGTGGCTCAAGCCAAGTGCCAAGGGCAGCTGGTGCCCCCGTTTTACCATCACGGCTCACAGCTGGCTTGTGCAGATGTCGGCAGGCAGATTTATTTATCTAAACCTTACCGATGGCTTTGAGAAGCGTTGCCTCCTGGAGGTGCCACCGCCCTGATGGGGAACGGTTCCACCTGACCCAACTGTCCCGCTTTCTTTCTCAAGAGACAGACCCAGAGGCTGTGCAGGAGTCGGCGTTTCCAGGAGGAAGCAGTGGCTCACGGCTCGCCTCTGCCTCAGCAAGGGAGGCGATGCAAGCCCCCCGCATGCCAGGTAATTGCTGTGCCAGGGTCAGCCGCTGGCACCCATCGGGATCGCTGTGCGTCAGCAGGCTCTTCCCCCAGTCCCGCTCTTGCACGTCACGTCAGCAGCCAAAGGGGAAAGTGCTGTGGGCTCGCGGCACCTGGGCCACGTTCCGCAGATGATGGGGAATGTAACTCTTAATCCGACGCACCTCCCGCTGTAGCTGCATCCCAGAGCTTGCCATGAGTCCCTCGAGGCCCAAGAGCAGCACAGAGCGGGATCCCTCCCGTGAGCCGAGGTCCAGAGCGATGCCCTGACTCCCCAGCTGGGCAGGGGCTTGGAGGGAACCTCCCCGTCCTCCTGCATCCTCTGTGCCTGAGCCATGCGGAGGCTTTACCTCTCCTCTCTGCTTTTGGCAGTGCTGTCAAGGTTTGGGGAACATCAACGTGGCAAAGTGTATGAATTTCCTCAAACAAACTCAGGTACTGAGCAGTCTTGCTGGGGTCCTTCAGTGGGAGATAAGTCCAGAACTCTGGGAGCGGCTGCAGGCGGTGCCCATGCTGGGGAAAAGGCAGAAGTGGGGAGGGAGGCTCAGGTGTCTCTTGAGAAGTCCTGACTCCATCCCCTGGTGATGTGGGAGCTGCCCGGGGGCAGGGAGAGTTGGGGGTGGCACTGCCTGCTGCAGGGATGGTTTCTTCTGTCCGTGTCCCTCGAAGGAGCGACTGCTCGAGCAGATGCGCTCCCCGCCACGTGCTCCTCTGGCCGCCTCAGTTTTGTTTGGGGGGACAACCTGTCCCAAAGGGTGGGAGCGTGCCTCCGGGCACCAGCACTGGTGGGAAAGAGAGACCTTCCTGGTCATATGAGACGTGCTGCCAGCTTACAGTGGTGCATTGGACAGACTAACATCCCCAATTGCATCTCCAGGTGCGGTCGGCGAGACAAGCCCCACTGTGTCCCGTCCCCAGAACATCCCAAGTGTTCTCTGTCCGCAAGATGTGCGGAAGGGCTGCATGATCGGCACAGTGGTAATCGTGATTTTCGTGCCACTTGCACTGCTGCTGTGCTACGTCTTCGTCCGGCAGCGGAGTAAGAGCAAAGAGTGAGTCAGTGATTTCCCCCCCACTGCTCCCTTGCATGGCTGCTCGTGGGCCGTGCTCTGGAGAGGAGTCCCTGTGTCCCTCCTGCAGCCGAGTGCCTCAGCGGCTTCCTCTCTCCACAGACATGCCCCTGCACCTTGGGGACACCGGCTGGAAACCAGCGGGTACCCCCTGCGCTCGGTCAGCCCCACCAGCCACCCCGGCATCGCTGGCAGCTGGGACCAACGCCAGCAGCTGCAGCCCCCGCCTGAAACACCGGCACGTCCACCCTCCAGACGGGACTCCCTGCCACCTCCACCACCACCGCCGCCAACCCCTCCTGCCCCCAGCCCAACACTGGCCGCCTCAGTGCCTCAAAATGGGCCCAGCTCCCCCAAACCCCAACCCAGACGTCCTCCCCGTCCCCCAAGGCCACAGGTCCAGCCCTCTGACGAGGGCTGAATGCGGCTCTGCCAGGGTAGGGGTTGAGGGTGGGGAGACAGAGCCCCCCACCCAGAGCTTCGGGGGGCAGCCCTTTCACCCCCCCATGAAGAGGGACAGAGTCGGTGCACAAGCGTCCACATGGCCCTAACAGCCAAACCCCACGAGGCACCAAGCACTGGCTCATCTCCACGCCCAGCTGCGGCTGTGGATATGCCCACTATGTCCACTCGCGGTGGAGGCAGGCAGGAGCCACGCACGGGGGGCTCCTCTGACTGGCATGCACAGCCCCCGTGAGCTGGGGAAGCGTTCCCCTCACTCCCCCCAGGCACGCAATAAAGTTACTGTAAGCAGAAGATTGCTTTGTGTCTGAAGTTTATCAACTCTTTTGGCCTGAACAGATTTCATCTTTACACAGCAAGCTGTGGTAGTCTACAGGAAGTCTTTAAACTTCCCTTGTTAAAAGCCAGGTTCCAAGTGCTATTTTTCCAGTCACCACGCGCTTGTATTCTAAAATCCCCAAAGCAGGGGATGCGTGAAGATGACGACACTGCAGCTGTGGAGCTGCCTAACTTTCCCCGAGCAGCAGCAGCAGCAGCAGCAGCAGCAGCAGCAAAGACGAAGGCGTTTGCTGCCTACCTGTCCTGGGTTGAGTGAGTGGTGGAGTTTTTGGTGGCAGGGGAGGGGGCTATCGGGGCGGCCCCCTGTGAGAAGCTTCTTGAAGCTCCCCCAGCTCCACATCAGCTCCACTTCTGTTTGGGAAATTGAGCCAATCGGCTGCGCCTCTGCGATAACGTATTTAAGAAGGGACGTGGTGACGGGCAGTGGGACTTGTGAGGAGGAGTTGCTGCAGCTGCGTGAACACCAAGGTCAGTGGAGGAACGGAGGAAGAAAGGAGGGGGGAGGTGTGCCGGAGCAGAGACCCCCCTGTATCCTGTGGTGAGACGGCAGGGCGGCCCCCCCCTGCCACCCATGAAGATCTACGGTGGAGCAGACATTGATTTACGGCCTGTTGTTCCTGCTCAGCTGATCAAGGTTCTGTGCCCGAAGAAGGCCGGGGTCTCATGGGAAAAGGTAGCCCCGCTGCTGTAATTCAGTGCTGGGAGGATTGCAGCATGCGGGGGAGTCTCACGCCGGAGCAGCTCGGGAACGGCTGCAGCCGTGGGAGGGAATCCAGTCAGAGGAAGTTAGTGACCCATGACGGAGCAGTGTGGGGAACGCTGTGGTCCATGGGAGGAATTCAAGTCAGAGAAAGTTTGTGGAGGACTGTCTCCTGTGAGAGGGGGACCACGATGGAGCAGGGGGTAACAAGTTTTGGACACTCCCCTCACCGAACACGAAGGAAGTGGCAGCACTGACTGCACCCCCCATTCCCTGCCCCTGCGCCCCTGGGGGAGGAGGTAGAGATATCGGGAGCAGAGCTGAGCCCGGGAAGAAGGGAGGGGTGGGGGGAAGGTGTTCTCAAGATGTGGCAATGCTTCTCACTGTCTTACTCTGTTATGTGTTGTTAGTGTCTGTAATAAATGTATGTTCTTTTTCTCCTTCCCCTAACGAGTCTGCCTTTTGCTCGTGATCATAAAAGGGGGATTTTCCCCCATCCCAGTCCTATCTTGAACCCCATGCCTGGCTCTCTGTCCCTTCTCATTGCCGGAGGGGAAGGGAGAGAGAGCTGCTGCATTGTGGTTGGCTGCCAATCAGGCCTAAACCACGACACTACCACAGCCAAGGGCTGAGGCTCCAGCCAGCCCCCAGCCTTCCCCACACGGTGGGGAGCAGCCAGCGCTCGCCATGCCAGTGCTCTCGTGATTAGGCCCCGCTCCGCAGCATTCCTAGGCCCGCTTTTAACGGAACCGCTTGTTAACGGGGCTTTCCACAGAGGCCGCCACCCGTCTATCATCCACCGCCTCTCACGCCCATTGGGTTTGGGGCCGTGCGGCACCGCCTCCACCTGGGACGCTCTCCCCTCACTGGACAGCGGGGAAAAAGTCTCCGCCCCCTCCGCCATTTCTGCCGAGGCTGCCGCAGGAAAAACGGCGAAATGGCGCCCCCGGCGGCCGCCCCTCAGCCGCCGCAGTCGACGGGGCCGCTCCGGGCCTCTCCTGTCCTGCTGCTGTCCTGTTCTGCTCGAGAAGCCGTCTCGCCTCGGAAGGCGCTCCGTTAGCGTGGTGTTACTCGACCGAAATCCCTCGCCTGGCGCGTGGCAGGGGCTAGGGCTTTCCCGCAGGGCGGCGCGGGCTCTCCCGCGCCCTCGTTTTCGCGCCTCTGGCGGCACACCGCGGCTGCTGTCACGGACGCACCCGGGCCGGGTGCAGAGCAGCGCGCGCGGCTCTGCCCCTGCCGTGGCGGGAAGAGGGGGGGCGGGACCGCTGCTCCACAGACAAGGCCCTCAGCCAACGAAACGCCTCGTGGGGCGAGAGGAGGCGCAGGAGCGCTGGCCGCCTAGGGCCGGAGTTCAGCTCCTGCCGGGCTCGAAGAGGCGGCCCCCGCGGGAGCTCCCCTCAGAGGGCGCAGCGGGCGAGTGTTCGGAAGCCCTCCCCTTGGGACGGGGACAACCCCGAAGGGAGCTTGGTGGGACTGAGTGCCCTCAGCCCCCCGCCCCCCTCGGTGAGGGAATGGTGCCTCGGGGTGAGCTTGAGTGAGCGCTTGCCCCCCTTCGGGCACCTCTGAGGGGCGGGTTCCCCCTTCGGAGAGTGGGTGCGCACCTTGGTATCATCACTGTTCACGTGCCGTCGTTGTCGTTCTTCCGTGTTGCTGTGCAGCAGCAGCAGCGTCCCCAGCTGGTACGTGGAACTTAGTTAACTGTTATCGGGGCGTTGTTTTGGCTGCCCTGTCCCCGTCATCTCACTGGCTTCGGCTGTTTGGATTTGGTTGCAAACTAAAGTTTGTTAAAGCTTCTTGTCCGTGTGAAGCCGCTTTGGTATACCTCGGTGACCTGGTGATATTCCTGGTGGGATTTTTTGAATGTTCTGGGGGACGCCCAGGGCCTGTAGGGCGCATCAAGGTCTTTCAGAGGAGGAGAGGTGTTCCTTCAGCTTGCTGGTCTGTCTGCAATACCGGAGTCCTCGGGACTAGTAGATGCTCAGGGAGGGAAGTGCTGTGTTTCGAAGCAAACTTGAAACACAGGTCTGTTTTCTGTGCCTCTTAATTCTCACAAGGTCACTGGGCTAGAGATACCTTGGAAATGGGGGAACGCACAGAGTCGTCAGTCTTTGTTTGCAAGGAAGGGTTTCTGTTTTCTTGTTCGGAGAAATGTTAGAAATAAGGAGACGTCTGTGAGTTCTTAACAGTTGTGTTCAGGGAGTTTGACTGATGAAGTTCTTAGGTGTGTGGTGTCCTGTCTTAATACTTCACAAATAACGTTTTTTATCTCAAATGTGGGAAGGGAACACGGCGCCTTGGTTTCGGCGATCAGAGCAACGAACAGATCAGACGGTGCCCCGACTCCTGTCTGGACAAGGCAGAGGTTTTGCACGTCGAACAAACGAAATCGTGATGCCTGAACAGCTGAAAGGTGAAGCCCAATGCAGTTTTCATCCTTGTGCAGGTGAAACGTTGTGAAATAAATTCGGCCGGCTGCTAAATTCCTTTTTACTTCCAGGTGTCAGTGGACTCTGTTCCTGACGAATACAGACGCTACAGCACAGCCCATGTTGGGGTGAGCACCTTTTGCCGGGTGTCCGCCAGGTACAACCGAGAAGCGCTTTGTTAGCCCCTGCACTCCCACTGCGGGTCACAAGATGGGGTCTGAATACCCAGAGAGACAGCTGTGCCAGCAGCACGTGCAGCAGCGAAACACCACCTTGCCACTCTATTTTGCTTGGGTACCGTAATAATCTCGCTAGCTAGCACGCAGAGAGGGCTTCCGAGAAGTAGCAGTTATTAAATGTTATTTTTCAGGAGTCCTGTTCAGGAAGGTGGAAAGAGGTAAATTCAGGTACCGATTTTTAGTAAGTTACAGGTGGTGCTGCCGGCAGTGAGGAGGGTTGCTGGAGGGCTGGATTTGCGGGAGGAGCAGAGTGCTGTCATGAGGCAGACCATCCCATCCGTCAGATAAATGAGGAGGGATCCAGAAGTGTTTTCCCCAAATGAAGCATTCTGTGGACGGCACCTTTGTTTTCAAAGCAGGAGATACTTCCTGAGTGTCGGTGTTCTTTTGCGCCTGAGACTTTGCCAGATGCGCGCTGGTTCATGGGTGGCTGTTGCTCGTTATACCCGTAATTGGGAGGTGGCTTTGGTTGTGGCTTAGAGAACAATTCCACGGTATGTCCAGTCAGGCACCAGCCAGTTGTTGACGTGACAGTGAATTGTTTTATGACTTTCTGCCCAACTCGCATCTTGTGTTTGAAAAGAAATGCCAGCCCATCTCTTTTGCTGGACTGCGCGTAGCTGTGGCTTAGCAGGCCGTTTTCGATAGCGCTGATTATTTTAAAAGCAGATCAAGGCACATTGAAACTACGTGACTTGACATGTACTGTCCTAGGAAGAGTCTTTGGTCTTGCAAAATAGCGCCGAGTAGTGCTGCTCACCTTCCTCTCTGTTTCTTCAGGACAGATAGGAACGCGAGAGTCTAAATCTGTTCCTCATCTAAGAGTCGAGACACTAGTGTAAAAGTGACAGCTGAAGGTTTGCTCGCAATTGGGGCGTTCACATTTATCCACCATTTCCATGTGAATCCTGCCATGTCAAAAGAAGCGTTAGAACTTCTGTTGCAACCTCTTTTCACAGCGTCTGCTTAGTCACGCGCAGCTTTCCTGAAGAACCTCATAATGTTGTTTGGAGAGGTGCCACGTGCCAGCCAAGAGGTCAGCAGGCCCCTCTGCAGTTTTGACAGCCTCCAACGCTGTTGGGCCCCCTGTCGTTACGAGGGGCCCCTTTCCAGTGCCTGCAGTTCCCTAAGGCAGACGAGGATCCCAACATGCAATGGAAATGTTTCACATCTGTGTCTGCTTCTAGATGAGGCTGGTGGCAATGGTTACAAGGCTTCTCAACTCAATGTTGACTGGGAATCTTTGGGCCATCCTGGAGGTAAGTTCTCAATGTCCATTTTGTTGAAAGAGTGAACACTGACAACTTGGCAAGAGTTTATTCATGTGCAGATCTCCTGAAGACCCCCTCACTGTCCACGGCTTCCCAATGTCTTTATCTAGTATTCCTGTCCTCCAGCCTGAGAGCAATCTCACGGGTAATTTAGAGGCAGCAAGGAGCATCTACCTTTTAATTTCTTCTTTCCGTGTGAAATGCAAGTTGCTCGTTCTGCGGCCGACGCGCAGACGTGCAGAAGAGCAGAGAGGGAAAGGGTCGGGCTGAGTGCCGTGCCCCGGGGCGCTTTCCCTTGCGAAGCTCTTTGCCGGCCCCTGGGAGCCTGAGCTGCTCCCTCCCGGTGCCGGCTGCCAAGCCAGTGGGCTTCTTGGGGCTGACTTCAGAGCTGGTGCGAGCTCCAGGGAGTCCTTTCTCCCAGCGGCTCCACGCGTGGTTCATTTTGTCCCAGTGTGGTGCCACTGCAGGCACACGGTAACTCTTTGCACCAAGCTCCTGAGCGGAGGGGAGAGAGGAGTGCCGTGGAGTAATCCCGTCTTTGCCCGGCGCTCCTGAGCTGCCACTCCGATCTGAGGAAGGATCCTGGACTGTGTCACCGGAGCCGTTCTGTCCTGTGCTTCTTTGCAGCCGTGCCTGTAGGCGCAGGTGATGCAGCTTGGCAGCTGGGTTCCAGGACGGCGACTGCGGGAGATGGCACGGGTACGTCCTGGCTTTTCCCTCCCCTTCAGAGCTGCCCGCTCACAGCCCAAAGGTCAGCCGGCCGGGCGCCTCTGCAGGTGGGAGGACGGAGACCTGCCCGTGGGTGCCCTCTGCTTGCGTGACCCCCTCACCGCTCCTGCAATTCGCGTCTGCCAGTGTAGATGACAGGAGCTTCTCTGGGTGATTAATAATTACAGATGTTCCTGACGGGAGGACTTTTCCAGCTCCTCAGTTGGATCCGGCGCAAGAGTCTGGCTGGCATCCCACGGGTGAGTATTCTGTCCTCTGCTCACCTCACAGGCTGTGCACTGGTTTTGCGCAATTTATTCATGTGGAATCGTACCAAATACGTTCTGTTAAGGTCCTCCCAGAGCTGAAGGAGGAAAAAACTCCTGGGAGCCATCAGAAATCATGAAGAAAATACTGGAGGAGCTGGAGAGAACACAGGGTGGGTACACTTTGCTCTGCCTTAGCCGTGAGACTCGTCAGCCGGAGCTCTTAGATCCGTGTCCAGACACGCCGTCGCCGGCCCAGCAGGCAGGGGTCGAGCAGAGCCTCGCAGCAGCGATGCTGGGTTTCACGCCTTGCAGGCGCTGGCGAGCCACAGAGATGGGGCAGAGCCTCTGCTGCCAGTTGTGGCTCAAGCCAAGTGCCAAGGGCAGCTGGTGCCCCCGTTTTACCATCACGGCTCACAGCTGGCTTGTGCAGATGTCGGCAGGCAGATTTATTTATCTAAACCTTACCGATGGCTTTGAGAAGCGTTGCCTCCTGGAGGTGCCACCGCCCTGATGGGGAACGGTTCCACCTGACCCAACTGTCCCGCTTTCTTTCTCAAGAGACAGACCCAGAGGCTGTGCAGGAGTCGGCGTTTCCAGGAGGAAGCAGTGGCTCACGGCCCGCCTCTGCCTCAGCAAGGGAGGCGATGCAAGCCCCCCGCATGCCAGGTAATTGCTGTGCCGGGGTCAGCCGCTGGCACCCATCGGGATCGCTGTGCGTCAGCAGGCTCTTCCCCCAGTCCCGCTCTTGCACGTCACGTCAGCAGCCAAAGGGGAAAGTGCTGTGGGCTCGCGGCACCTGGGCCACGTTCCGCAGATGATGGGGAATGTAACTCTTAATCCGACGCACCTCCCGCTGTAGCTGCATCCCAGAGCTTGCCATGAGTCCCTCGAGGCCCAAGAGCAGCACAGAGCGGGATCCCTCCCGTGAGCCGAGGTCCAGAGCGATGCCCTGACTCCCCAGCTGGGCAGGGGCTTGGAGGGAACCTCCCCGTCCTCCTGCATCCTCTGTGCCTGAGCCATGCGGAGGCTTTACCTCTCCTCTCTGCTTTTTGGCAGTGCTGTCAAGGTTTGGGGAACATCAACGTGGCAAAGTGTATGAATTTCCTCAAACAAACTCAGGTACTGAGCAGTCTTGCTGGGGTCCTTCAGTGGGAGATAAGTCCAGAACTCTGGGAGCGGCTGCAGGCGGTGCCCATGCTGGGGAAAAGGCAGAAGTGGGGAGGGAGGCTCAGGTGTCTCTTGAGAAGTCCTGACTCCATCCCCTGGTGATGTGGGAGCTGCCCGGGGGCAGGGAGAGTTGGGGGTGGCACTGCCTGCTGCAGGGATGGTTTCTTCTGTCCGTGTCCCTCGAAGGAGCGACTGCTCGAGCAGATGCGCTCCCCGCCACGTGCTCCTCTGGCCGCCTCAGTTTTGTTTGGGGGGACAACCTGTCCCAAAGGGTGGGAGCGTGCCTCCGGGCACCAGCACTGGTGGGAAAGAGAGACCTTCCTGGTCATATGAGACGTGCTGCCAGCTTACAGTGGTGCATTGGACAGACTAACATCCCCAATTGCATCTCCAGGTGCGGTCGGCGAGACAAGCCCCACTGTGTCCCGTCCCCAGAACATCCCAAGTGTTCTCTGTCCGCAAGATGTGCGGAAGGGCTGCATGATCGGCACAGTGGTAATCGTGATTTTCGTGCCACTTGCACTGCTGCTGTGCTACGTCTTCGTCCGGCAGCGGAGTAAGAGCAAAGAGTGAGTCAGTGATTTTCCCTGCACTGCTCCCTTGCATGGCTGCTCGTGGGCCTTGCTCTGGAGAGGAGTCCCTGTGTCCCTCCTGCAGCCGAGTGCCTCAGCGGCTTCCTCTCTCCACAGACATGCCCCTGCACCTTGGGGACACCGGCTGGAAACCAGCGGGTACCCCCTGCGCTCGGTCAGCCCCACCAGCCACCCCGGCATCGCTGGCAGCTGGGACCAACGCCAGCAGCTGCAGCCCCGCCTGAAACACCGGCACGTCCACCCTCCAGACGGGACTCCCTGCCACCTCCACCACCACCGCCGCCAACCCCTCCTGCCCCCAGCCCAACACTGGCCGCCTCAGTGCCTCAAAATGGGCCCAGCTCCCCCAAACCCCAACCCAGACGTCCTCCCCGTCCCCCAAGGCCACAGGTCCAGCCCTCTGACGAGGGCTGAATGCGGCTCTGCCAGGGTAGGGGTTGAGGGTGGGGAGACAGAGCCCCCCACCCAGAGCTTCGGGGGGCAGCCCTTTCACCCCCCCCATGAAGAGGGACAGAGTCGGTGCACAAGCGTCCACATGGCCCTAACAGCCAAACCCCACGAGGCACCAAGCACTGGCTCATCTCCACGCCCAGCTGCGGCTGTGGATATGCCCACTATGTCCACTCGCGGTGGAGGCAGGCAGGAGCCACGCACGGGGGGCTCCTCTGACTGGCATGCACAGCCCCCGTGAGCTGGGGAAGCGTTCCCCTCACTCCCCCCAGGCACGCAATAAAGTTACTGTAAGCAGAAGATTGCTTTGTGTCTGAAGTTTATCAACTCTTTTGGCCTGAACAGATTTCATCTTTACACAGCAAGCTGTGGTAGTCTACAGGAAGTCTTTAAACTTCCCTTGTTAAAAGCCAGGTTCCAAGTGCTATTTTTCCAGTCACCACGCGCTTGTATTCTAAAATCCCCAAAGCAGGGGATGCGTGAAGATGACGACACTGCAGCTGTGGAGCTGCCTAACTTTCCCCGAGCAGCAGCAGCAGCAGCAGCAGCAGCAAAGACGAAGGCGTTTGCTGCCTACCTGTCCTGGGTTGAGTGAGTGGTGGAGTTTTTGGTGGCAGGGGAGGGGGCTATCGGGGCGGCCCCCTGTGAGAAGCTTCTCGAAGCTCCCCCAGCTCCACGTCAGCTCCACTTCTGTTTGGGAAATTGAGCCAATCGGCTGCGCCTCTGCGATAACGTATTTAAGAAGGGACGTGGTGACGGGCAGTGGGACTTGTGAGGAGGAGTTGCTGCAGCTGCGTGAACACCAAGGTCAGTGGAGGAACGGAGGAAGAAAGGAGGGGGGAGGTGTGCCGGAGCAGAGACCCCCCTGTATCCTGTGGTGAGACGGCAGGGCGGCCCCCCCCTGCCACCCATGAAGATCTACGGTGGAGCAGACATTGATTTACGGCCTGTTGTTCCTGCTCAGCTGATCAAGGTTCTGTGCCCGAAGAAGGCCGGGGTCTCATGGGAAAAGGTAGCCCCGCTGCTGTAATTCAGTGCTGGGAGGATTGCAGCATGCGGGGGAGTCCCACACCGGAGCAGCTCGGGAAGGGCTGCAGCCGTGGGAGGGAATCCAGTCGGAGGAAGTTAGTGACCCATGACGGAGCAGTGTGGGGAACGCTGTGGTCCATGGGAGGAATTCAAGTCAGAGAAAGTTTGTGGAGGACTGTCTCCTGTGAGAGGGGGACCACGATGGAGCAGGGGGTAACAAGTTTTGGACACTCCCCTCACCGAACACGAAGGAAGTGGCAGCACTGACTGCACCCCCCATTCCCTGCCCCTGCGCCCCTGGGGGAGGAGGTAGAGATATCGGGAGCAGAGCTGAGCCCGGGAAGAAGGGAGGGGTGGGGGGAAGGTGTTCTCAAGATGTGGCAATGCTTCTCACTGTCTTACTCTGTTATGTGTTGTTAGTGTCTGTAATAAATGTATGTTCTTTTTCTCCTTCCCCTAACGAGTCTGCCTTTTGCTCGTGATCATAAAAGGGGGATTTTCCCCCATCCCAGTCCTATCTTGAACCCCATGCCTGGCTCTCTGTCCCTTCTCATTGCCGGAGGGGAAGGGAGAGAGAGCTGCTGCATTGTGGTTGGCTGCCAATCAGGCCTAAACCACGACACTACCACAGCCAAGGGCTGAGGCTCCAGCCGGCCCCCAGCCTTCCCCACACGGTGGGGAGCAGCCAGCGCTCGCCATGCCAGTGCTCTCGTGATTAGGCCCCGCTCCGCAGCATTCCTAGGCCCGCTTTTAACGGAACCGCTTGTTAACGGGGCTTTCCACAGAGGCGGCCACCCGTCTATCATCCACCGCCTCTCACGCCCATTGGGTTTGGGGCCGTGCGGCACCGCCTCCACCTGGGACGCTCTCCCCTCACTGGACAGCGGGGAAAAAGTCTCCGCCCCCTCCGCCATTTCTGCCGAGGCTGCCGCAGGAAAAACGGCGAAATGGCGCCCCCGGCGGCCGCCCCTCAGCCGCCGCAGTCGACGGGGCCGCTCCGGGCCTCTCCTGTCCTGCTGCTGTCCTGTTCTGCTCGAGAAGCCGTCTCGCCTCGGAAGGCGCTCCGTTAGCGTGGTGTTACTCGACCGAAATCCCTCGCCTGGCGCGTGGCAGGGGCTAGGGCTTCCCGCAGGGCGGCGCGGGCTCTCCCGCGCCCTCGTTTTCGCGCCTCTGGCGGCACACCGCGGCTGCTGTCACGGACGCACCCGGGCCGGGTGCAGAGCAGCGCGCGCGGCTCTGCCCCTGCCGTGGCGGGAAGAGGGGGGCGGGACCGCTGCTCCACAGACAAGGCCCTCAGCCAACGAAACGCCTCGTGGGGCGAGAGGAGGCGCAGGAGCGCTGGCCGCCTAGGGCCGGAGTTCAGCTCCTGCCGGGCTCGAAGAGGCGGCCCCCGCGGGAGCTCCCCTCAGAGGGCGCAGCGGGCGAGTGTTCGGAAGCCCTCCCCTTGGGACGGGGACAACCCCGAAGGGAGCTTGGTGGGACTGAGTGCCCTCAGCCCCCCGCCCCCCTCGGTGAGGGAATGGTGCCTCGGGGTGAGCTTGAGTGAGCGCTTGCCCCCTTCGGGCACCTCTGAGGGGCGGGTTCCCCCTTCGGAGAGTGGGTGCGCACCTTGGTATCATCACTGTTCACGTGCCGTCGTTGTCGTTCTTCCGTGTTGCTGTGCAGCAGCAGCAGCGTCCCCAGCTGGTACGTGGAACTTAGTTAACTGTTATCGGGGCGTTGTTTTGGCTGCCCTGTCCCCGTCATCTCACTGGCTTCGGCTGTTTGGATTTGGTTGCAAACTAAAGTTTGTTAAAGCTTCTTGTCCGTGTGAAGCCGCTTTGGTATACCTCGGTGACCTGGTGATATTCCTGGTGGGATTTTTTGAATGTTCTGGGGGACGCCCAGGGCCTGTAGGGCGCATCAAGGTCTTTCAGAGGAGGAGAGGTGTTCCTTCAGCTTGCTGGTCTGTCTGCAATACCGGAGTCCTCGGGACTAGTAGATGCTCAGGGAGGGAGGTGCTGTGTTTCGAAGCAAACTTGAAACACAGGTCTGTTTTCTGTGCCTCTTAATTCTCACAAGGTCACTGGGCTAGAGATACCTTGGAAATGGGGGAATGCACAGAGTCGTCAGTCTTTGTTTGCAAGGAAGGGTTTCTGTTTTCTTGTTCGGAGAAATGTTAGAAATAAGGAGACGTCTGTGAGTTCTTAACAGTTGTGTTCAGGGAGTTTGACTGATGAAGTTCTTAGGTGTGTGGTGTCCTGTCTTAATACTTCACAAATAACGTTTTTTATCTCAAATGTGGGAAGGGAACACGGCGCCTTGGTTTCGGCGATCAGAGCAACGAACAGATCAGACGGTGCCCCGACTCCTGTCTGGACAAGGCAGAGGTTTTGCACGTCGAACAAACGAAATCGTGATGCCTGAACAGCTGAAAGGTGAAGCCCAATGCAGTTTTCATCCTTGTGCAGGTGAAACGTTGTGAAATAAATTCGGCCGGCTGCTAAATTCCTTTTTACTTCCAGGTGTCAGTGGACTCTGTTCCTGACGAATACAGACGCTACAGCACAGCCCATGTTGGGGTGAGCACCTTTTGCCGGGTGTCCGCCAGGTACAACCGAGAAGCGCTTTGTTAGCCCCTGCACTCCCACTGCGGGTCACAAGATGGGGTCTGAATACCCAGAGAGACAGCTGTGCCAGCAGCACGTGCAGCAGCGAAACACCACCTTGCCACTCTATTTTGCTTGGGTACCGTAATAAATCTCGCTAGCTAGCACGCAGAGAGGGCTTCCGAGAAGTAGCAGTTATTAAATGTTATTTTTCAGGAGTCCTGTTCAGGAAGGTGGAAAGAGGTAAATTCAGGTACCGATTTTTAGTAAGTTACAGGTGGTGGTGCCGGCAGTGAGGAGGGTTGCTGGAGGGCAAATGCTGGATTTGCGGGAGGAGCAGAGTGCTGTCATGAGGCAGACCATCCCATCCGTCAGATAAATAAATGAGGAGGTGTGGAAGATGAAAAACCTGTTGACTGCCGAGGAATTGGCAGCCTGAGATTGCAGTACAAAACAAGAACAAGGAAAACAAAGGGGAACTACGAGTTAACTGCACAGATTAGCACCTCTGAAAGGGAACCCAGTGATCGAATCCTGGGAACAAAAACCACCTCACTTAAAACATAAGGACTTGGCTCAGACTTTTGGAATGCCAGCTGCAAAGGACTGTTATCTTCATTCTAATTTTACCTGGGAATGGGGCACTACTGGGGGAAAGAAGGGGCCTCCCCTTCTTTGGAAGGCATAAAATCACAGTTTGTTTCAATAAACGATTTCAGTACTCTCAAGTGCTGGGGTCCGTGCCTTCAGTATACCACAAACGCTGCCCGATTTGGGTTTTTTTCAGGAATGAATAGAGACATGAAGAATGGAAAAGAAATTGAAGAATGATCATTCTTGGTGGTATACTCCCGAGCTGGACGGAGGGAAGGACATATTGAGTACTCATTAAAGTTTTTCATCACCGATCGCTGGACCACACAGGTGAGCAGCTACGGGAAATTCTACATAAACAGACATTACGTGGCAGTTAGCAACTAAGGAACAGAAATTGTATGCAGAGATTTTACGAAGAATATTGCGTGAACAGCAATTTAAGGTTGCCCCTGTGCAGATAGTAAAGTTACTTGTTTGGGTAAGGGATCATCGTCCGTGGTTTCCGGAGGCTTGTTCTTATGACTTAGCCTTGTGGCAAAAGGTGGGCGAGGAAATTCAGACTAAACAGTTTTTGCATCTGGAGACCCCAGAAGGGTAATCTTAATAACATGGTGAGTTGTCTCTACCACCTTAAAACATTAATGCCTGCAGAAGAAGTTTTGCAAGGGGCTTCCGATAATAGTGCTGCAGCCGAATCGAGAGAACCTGAGAGAACTGAAAATGTAAAGGTCAGAAAAGAATCTCGGTCATTTGAATTACTATACTCCAGTTCTAATCATGAAAATTCAGAGGTGCCTGCTGAGTTGCCAAAGGATGAAAGTTTGGGTATGGATGATCCTTTTGATACAGGGTCAATTAATCCAGGTCAGGAGGCAAACTTGTATCCACCGTGAACACCAGTAAAAGTGTTACAGCCTCAGCCCCAACTGCAGATGAAATTTTACAGCGACAACGGCAAACTTCTATATCACGGCTTTCTATATCAAAACCACCTCCCTCCGCCCCGGGGCCACCTTCATAGCAGTCACCCGCTGCGGCTGCACTGGGTGAAGTGCGTACTTGAGGATTATTAGACGAATGTCGTTTTGAAGCATTAAAAAAAGGGGATATTTTTATTTTACAAGCTATGCCAGTCATTTATCTACCTAAGAGGCCTCCGGAATATGCTCGTTTACCATAGGATGTTATTAAGGAACTCAGAAAGTATATGAAGGAGTATGGACTACAGGTGTCTTTTACAATGAACTTGTTGTAAGCTACAGCTGACTCCTATGTCACGACTCTGTTAGATTGTAAATCTATTCTAAGATTGATTTTATCGGCTACTCAATTTTCTGTTTGGGCTTAAGGACAGTAGAGCTGCGGGAATTGCATCTGGAGAACGAGAGTTGCTAGGACAAGGTAACTTTGCTACTGGAGCGTCGGCCTGGATTTGGCCTCAACGCAATCAGCCACAATAATTGATACCAGTGTATCTTATTATCAACAGGGATTTTTGGCCCATTACCAAGAAGTTTAAATGCTCTATTACTTGGCAGGTCTACTACTAGAGCCGGATTGCTTGTACTACCAGGAGTAATTGATTCTGACTATATGGGAGAAATAAAACTATGGTGTGGATACCCCACCCACCCCGTACTATACCGGCAGGAGAACCTTAGACACAATTGATTTTCTTTCCCCATATAGTCAGTAACAATCGACCTGCCTTACAACAGCAGAGACGAGATAAAGGTTTTAGGAGTTCTGGTATGCCAAATACTTTTTGGACAAAAAAAAGATTACAACAGGACAACCTATGTTAACCTGTAAGGTAAATGGTCATGCAATAACTGGGTTATTGGATACTGGTGCTGATGTTTCTATCACACAGAAAGCAGATTGGCTCCCTGAATGGCCTTTAATTCAAGCTTTTGCTGAAGTTACAGGAGTAGGTGGAACACAGATACCATGGCAAAGTAAACATTCATTACTTCTAGAAGGACCAGAGGGAAAGCAAGCAGTGTTGCAACCTTATGTACTGCATGTACCGTGCACCTTGCGGGGTAGAGACTTACTTCAACAGTGGAATATGACTTTGTCAACAAATTTTTAATGAGGGCCACTGAAGTCCAGCTGCGCCTTAACCTAACTTCACTTGCGGATCAGCCTGTGTGGGTCAGTCAGTGGCCTTTGAAAGAACGGCTGGAGCAATCTTGTCTGTTAGTAGAGGAACAATTACGGGCAGGACATGTAGTTCCATCTACTAGCCCATGGAATACTCCAATTTTTGTTATTCCAAAGAAACCACAAAAATGGAGACTTTTGCCACATTTAAGAGCTATTAATGCTGTTATGGCACCTATGGGAACCTTGCAGCTTGGGACACCTAGTCTAACAATGATTCATGAGAACTGGAATTTACGAGTCATTGATTTAAAGGATTACTTTTTTACAGTTTATCTACACCCTGATGATATCGATTTGTTTTTTCCTTACCTGTGATAAATAATGATGGCCAATGAAACGTTTTCACTGGGTAGTCTTACCACAGGGCATGAAAAATTGTCCAACCATTTGTCAAAATGTGGTGAATGAAGCTCTTTCTCATGTCAGGCAAATTTATAAGGATATAATTTTATATCAATATATGGATTACCTTTTACTGGCCACAGAAACACTAACACACCTGAATATTGTATCTGATTCCTTAAGACATGAATTAGGTCGATATGGTTTTCAAATTGCTCCAGAGAAAGTACAAAATGTGTCACCTTGGAAATATTTAGGCTGGAAAGTATATGAATCTACTGTTTATCCTCAGACTGTCAGAATTGCACCTACGATACAAACACTGAATGATTTACAAAAGTTACTGGGAACTATTAACTGGTTATGTCCCTTAAAAGGGATAACCACACAGGAATTGTCACCCTTATTTTGTTTGCTTAAAGGGGGTACTGACCTTACTTCAGAACGATGATTTAACAGAGATTGCAAAGTCATCTTTACAAAAGGTTATACAAAAAATTAATACACCATTTGCAAACCAAATACATTTGGATTTAACTGTTAGGCTATTTGTCATCTATCATAGCTTTCAACCATATGCTTTACTTGGACAGTGGTACTCTGAGGAGAACAATGAAAAATCATCTCTAATTATTATATAGTGGTTATTTCTTCCTCCTTTTTTTTTTTTTTTTTTTTTTCCAAAATGTTGACAACAGCAATTGAAATGCTTTCTTGGTTAGCTACTTCTGGACGACATCATGGTCAACAATTAACTGGAAATGATCCTCACTATATTCATTTACCTATAACTAAGTATGATTTTGCTACCTTGGTTAGAGTGTTACTGGAAAGTGGTAATTAACTCACTCACTTAGACTCAATTTTGGAGTTTTAGAAAGCAGGCATTCTTTATTACAGCGCCGGACACACAGGGGAGAGCTCCTCCTCATCTGTGTGTGAGAATGAAATCAAGAAGCATTTATACTACCTTAGTCATACGTATTCAACGCATTTTTATCATATTCATAACTTTTCCAGGAACTCATTTAGCATATGTTAATGTCTCTTGCGCATGTCAGTTGGAGACTTCGGGTAGTCGTCGGGGGTCTTCAGATGAAGGCTCGTCGTCTTCTTCACTGTGTTCGCCAGTTGACCCTTGCTTCTGCGCAAACTCAGTCCCGTGGTCACGTAGATCTTGTCCTTCAAGGCTGGCCTGGTCTGGTTTTGTTGCTAATTTTCAGCTTCTTTATCTTTACGGTTCCTTGCACCTGCCACTACAAGGCCAAACCGTCTCCAGTAAGATTATTTATGAGTGCCTTATTCTACAGTTATTCCAACTATTCCTCAAAAGATCAGCATTTGTTCTGCAGCACAATTGTCAAATGGTTAAAACACCTTAAATTGATCTTAATAATTCTATTCCACAAATACCTATTTTCTAATAATCTTAGTTTGCAGGTATCAGGTAAGCTCGGGTCCTGTCCAGGGGATCATGCAGACGGTGGTTTGGGGGTACCCACTTTGTGAACCCATGTGTCCTGTTCTGATAAGAGGTCACACATTTCTTTCCTCCAGTTCCTGTGTTTCCTCCAAACTACATTCATCGGTGTCTCGCCAGATGTCCCCATCCCACCCCTCAAGATCTACACTTATCATTGACTTTTGGATCTGGACAATTACTGGGTTTTTTTTTTTTTTTGCTCACACCAACATAATTCCAATGTTTTCTTCCAGTAACTGTATTCACTCTCTTTTGTGTAAAAATTCCTTCCTTAAACAATCAATTTCTATAAATTATCTTTCTCCACTATTCCAAAGTGATCTAGCAACTGAATCAAACAGGCACCTAAGATGGGGCACACGTTCCCTTTACCTTGGCCAGCCCAAAAACTTCTGTGGCTCTGTTCCAACTTCCCCACAACGGCCATCAGATCAATCCGTTTCACCTTCACCCACTGTACGTCTAGGGAGAAGGGACACAACTGTGCCTCCATAATAGCTCCACTGTCAGCATCCTGCTGACTACGTCAATTAAAATGTCGTGGAGGCTCTCAAGATAAACAGACAACAATTAAATTTATGTTAATACAATCAATTGGCACTCTGGCAATCGTTCACAGAGGGCAGATCTGAGTGTCAGGGAGAGGAAAAGCTATTGCTGCACAAACTCCTGGGATTTAACGACAATCCAAAGCGCTTGGTCACTCACCTAAAAAGCGAGGGCTCTCAACCGTGGGGAATTTCTTCGGGCGGCATCCCGACCCAAGGGGGGAACCTCAAGGAGTTTCCTTGGGCAGCGTCCCGACCCAAGGGGACGGTCCTCGACCTCAGCTGTGCTGCTCCAGGGAGGACTAGCTCAAAATGGCTCCCCCGGGGGCTCCGTTTCTACCCTCGACAAATCTGATCTGCGGTCAATAATCAGCCCTTATTGGCTGAGGGCCCCAATTCCCATAAAGCCCTGAGAACAAGGGCACCAAAAAAAAAAAAAAAAATCAATGGCCACTATATTTCAGCAGCCAGGAAGCCCCATTTCCAGCAGGTGGGTGCACCTGCCACACATGGTTTCCTTTTGCATGTCAAATAATTTAAGAGAATAATTTTTGCCTGTTTTATCGATTGACTTTGCTCTGTGAGGACCCTGACAGAAAGTATTCCCTTCAATTACACATGAAGAAGAAATGGAAAAGTGAAAACTTCATCTTTGCCCTAAAACCAAAGGGACCCATTAGCCCTGGTTAGTGCCTGGTTAGTGCCAAAGGGGGCCCCAGCCTGGAAGATGACTCCGGGAGGGCATCTTGCACTTGTCTCGAGACTGAAATCCCTCGCTCCATCAGCATCATCCTGAGCTGTTGGTAACAGCACCCGAGGAGGTCAGAAATCCCTTGCCTGCGGTTTCCTCCTCTTCGGGGGGACTGGGAGCTCCTCGCTGCCCCTGTGACAGTGCCTGGAAAGCAGGGCAGAGCTGTGGGCTCAGCCCCGGGTGGGACTGTGTCCCAGCCCTTGGACGGAGCTGCCCGAGGGGACGTGTTCCCCTCTCCGGGAGGGCAGCTCCCCCGCCTGCGCTCCAGCGGCTCTCCACGAGCGTCCTGAGAGACGTCCCCACGCAGCCTCGGCCCGGCTGTGAGGTCACAGTGGGGCTGTGAGGTCACAGAGCCCTGTCATGTCACGACAGCCATAAATATGGATCGCTCAGCCCCCGGAGCCCACTGCAGCACCAGCAGCGGCAGCAGCAGCAGCACGGTGCAAGCAGAGGGCCATGGCCCCCACCCACCACCTCCTCCTCATCCTCCTGCTCCTGGTGGCCCTGCATGCCAGGGCTGCCAGGACAGCTCCGTGGAAAGCGTGGGGAACAGGTAAGTGGGGGACGGCTCGTGCAGCCTTTCACGGGCCAGAGGGCTCTTCTCCCCAGGAAGCGTGGAGGATGATTTTCTCCCTCCAGTGCTTTAGCAAGGGCTTCCTCTCTCTGTGTGTGAGCTCTCCCGGTCAGAAAGCCCCGAGGGGCCGTATGTTGGTCCATCTGCTCCTAGAGGTGCTGCACATGGCCTGGAAAGAGTGTTTGCAGAGGTGCCCTGTCATTACGAGGGGCCCCTTTCCAGTGCCTGCAGTTCCCTAAGGCAGACGAGGATCCCAACATGCAATGGAAATGTTTCACATCTGTGTCTGCTTCTAGATGAGGCTGGTGGCAATGGTTACAAGGCTTCTCAACTCAATGGTGACTGGGAATCTTTGGGCCATCCTGGAGGTAAGTTCTCAATGTCCATTTTGTTGAAAGAGTGAACACTGACAACTTGGCAAGAGTTTATTCACGTGCAGATCTCCTGAAGACCCCCTCACTGTCCACGGCTTCCCAATGTCTTTATCTAGTATTCCTGTCCTCCAGCCTGAGAGCAATCTCACGGGTAATTTAGAGGCAGCAAGGAGCATCTACCTTCTAATTTTTTCTTTCCGTGTGAAATGCAAGTTGCTCGTTCTGCGGCCGACGCGCAGACGTGCAGAAGAGCAGAGAGGGAAAGGGTCGGGCTGAGTGCCGTGCCCCGGGGCGCTTTCCCTTGCGAAGCTCTTTGCCGGCCCCTGGGAGCCTGAGCTGCTCCCTCCCGGTGCCGGCTGCCAAGCCAGTGGGCTTCTTGGGGCTGACTTCAGAGCTGGTGCGAGCTCCAGGGAGTCCTTTCTCCCAGCGGCTCCACGCGTGGTTCATTTTGTCCCAGCGTGGTGCCACTGCAGGCACACGGTAACTCTTTGCACCAAGCTCCTGAGCGGAGGGGAGAGAGGAGTGCCGTGGAGTAATCCCGTCTTTGCCCGGCGCTCCTGAGCTGCCACTCCGATCTGAGGAAGGATCCTGGACTGTGTCACCGGAGCCGTTCTGTCCTGTGCTTCTTTGCAGCCGTGCCTGTAGGCGCAGGTGATGCAGCTTGGCAGCTGGGTTCTAGGACGGCGACTGCGGGAGATGGCACGGGTACGTCCTGGCTTTTCCCTCCCCTTCAGAGCTGCCCGCTCACAGCCCAAAGGTCAGCCGGCCGGGCGCCTCTGCAGGTGGGAGGACGGAGACCTGCCCGTGGGTGCCCTCTGCTTGCGTGACCCCCTCACCGCTCCTGCGATTCGCATCTGCCAGTGTAGATGACGGGAGCTTCTCTGGGTGATTAATAATTACAGATGTTCCTGACGGGAGGACTTTTCCAGCTCCTCAGTTGGATCCGGCGCAAGAGTCTGGCTGGCATCCCACGGGTGAGTATTCTGTCCTCTGCTCACCTCACAGGCTGTGCACTGGTTTTGCGCAATTTATTCATGTGGAATCGTACCAAATACGTTCTGTTAAGGTCCTCCCAGAGCTGAAGGAGGAAAAAACTCCCGGGAGCCATCAGAAATCATGAAGAAAATACTGGAGGAGCTGGAGAGAACACAGGGTGGGTACACTTTGCTCTGCCTTAGCCGTGAGACTCGTCAGCCGGAGCTCTTAGATCCGTGTCCAGACACGCCGTCGCCGGCCCAGCAGGCAGGGGTCGAGCAGAGCCTCGCAGCAGCGATGCTGGGTTTCACGCCTTGCAGGCGCTGGCGAGCCACAGAGATGGGGCAGAGCCTCTGCTGCCAGTTGTGGCTCAAGCCAAGTGCCAAGGGCAGCTGGTGCCCCCGTTTTACCATCACGGCTCACAGCTGGCTTGTGCAGATGTCGGCAGGCAGATTTATTTATCTAAACCTTACCGATGGCTTTGAGAAGCGTTGCCTCCTGGAGGTGCCACCGCCCTGATGGGGAACGGTTCCACCTGACCCAACTGTCCCGCTTTCTTTCTCAAGAGACAGACCCAGAGGCTGTGCAGGAGTCGGCGTTTCCAGGAGGAAGCAGTGGCTCACGGCCCGCCTCTGCCTCAGCAAGGGAGGCGATGCAAGCCCCCCGCATGCCAGGTAATTGCTGTGCCGGGGTCAGCCGCTGGCACCCATCGGGATCGCTGTGCGTCAGCAGGCTCTTCCCCCAGTCCCGCTCTTGCACGTCACGTCAGCAGCCAAAGGGGAAAGTGCTGTGGGCTCGCGGCACCTGGGCCACGTTCCGCAGATGATGGGGAATGTAACTCTTAATCCGACGCACCTCCCGCTGTAGCTGCATCCCAGAGCTTGCCATGAGTCCCTCGAGGCCCAAGAGCAGCACAGAGCAGGATCCCTCCCGTGAGCCGAGGTCCAGAGCGATGCCCTGACTCCCCAGCTGGGCAGGGGCTTGGAGGGAACCTGCATCCTCTGTGCCTGAGCCATGCGGAGGCTTTACCTCTCCTCTCTGCTTTTTGGCAGTGCTGTCAAGGTTTGGGGAACATCAACGTGGCAAAGTGTATGAATTTCCTCAAACAAACTCAGGTACTGAGCAGTCTTGCTGGGGTCCTTCAGTGGGAGATAAGTCCAGAACTCTGGGAGCGGCTGCAGGCGGTGCCCATGCTGAGGAAAAGGCAGAAGTGGGGAGGGAGGCTCAGGTGTCTCTTGAGAAGTCCTGACTCCATCCCCTGGTGATGTGGGAGCTGCCCGGGGGCAGGGAGAGTTGGGGGTGGCACTGCCTGCTGCAGGGATGGTTTCTTCTGTCCGTGTCCCTCGAAGGAGCGACTGCTCGAGCAGATGCGCTCCCCGCCACGTGCTCCTCTGGCCGCCTCAGTTTTGTTTGGGGGGACAACCTGTCCCAAAGGGTGGGAGCGTGCCTCCGGGCACCAGCACTGGTGGGAAAGAGAGACCTTCCTGGTCATATGAGACGTGCTGCCAGCTTACAGTGGCGCATTGGACAGACTAACATCCCCAATTGCATCTCCAGGTGCGGTCAGCGAGACAAAACCCACTGTGTCCCGTCCCCAGAGCAGCAAACGACTTCTCTGTCCAACAGATGTGCGGTTGGCCTGCGTGGTTATCACAGTGGTATTCGTGACTTTATTGCCAACTGCTTTGACACTGTGGTGTATCGGCTTCAAATATTATCGGAGGGCTGTTATGACTACTGGGTCCACGTAATCTCCTCAGGCTTTCATGTTTCTTGCATTTGCAAAATATATTTTGTTAAAATATATTACCCGTGTAAAGTGGCTTTGGCATACTACTGTAACATGGTGATATTCCTGATGGATTTTTTTTATTTTTTTAAAGTTTTGCGGGAAGCCCAGGGTCTATATGGTGCATCAAGGTCTTTCAGAGGAGGAGCAACTTGAAACACAGGTCTGTTTTCTGTGCCTCTTAATTCTCACAAGGTCACTGGGCTAGAGATACCTTGGAAATGGGGGAACGCACAGAGTCGTCAGTCTTTGTTTGCAAGGAAGGGTTTCTGTTTTCTTGTTCGGAGAAATGTTAGAAATAAGGAGACGTCTGTGAGTTCTTAACAGTTGTGTTCAGGGAGTTTGACTGATGAAGTTCTTAGGTGTGTGGTGTCCTGTCTTAATACTTCACAAATAACGTTTTTTATCTCAAATGTGGGAAGGGAACACGGCGCCTTGGTTTCGGCGATCAGAGCAACGAACAGATCAGACGGTGCCCCGACTCCTGTCTGGACAAGGCAGAGGTTTTGCACGTCGAACAAACGAAATCGTGATGCCTGAACAGCTGAAAGGTGAAGCCCAATGCAGTTTTCATCCTTGTGCAGGTGAAACGTTGTGAAATAAATTCGGCCGGCTGCTAAATTCCTTTTTACTTCCAGGTGTCAGTGGACTCTGTTCCTGACGAATACAGACGCTACAGCACAGCCCATGTTGGGGTGAGCACCTTTTGCCGGGTGTCCGCCAGGTACAACCGAGAAGCGCTTTGTTAGCCCCTGCACTCCCACTGCGGGTCACAAGATGGGGTCTGAATACCCAGAGAGACAGCTGTGCCAGCAGCACGTGCAGCAGCGAAACACCACCTTGCCACTCTATTTTGCTTGGGTACCGTAATAAATCTCGCTAGCTAGCACGCAGAGAGGGCTTCCGAGAAGTAGCAGTTATTAAATGTTATTTTTCAGGAGTCCTGTTCAGGAAGGTGGAAAGAGGTAAATTCAGGTACCGATTTTTAGTAAGTTACAGGTGGTGGTGCCGGCAGTGAGGAGGGTTGCTGGAGGGCAAATGCTGGATTTGCGGGAGGAGCAGAGTGCTGTCATGAGGCAGACCATCCCATCCGTCAGATAAATAAATGAGGAGGTGTGGAAGATGAAAAACCTGTTGACTGCCGAGGAATTGGCAGCCTGAGATTGCAGTACAAAACAAGAACAAGGAAAACAAAGGGGAACTACGAGTTAACTGCACAGATTAGCACCTCTGAAAGGGAACCCAGTGATCGAATCCTGGGAACAAAAACCACCTCACTTAAAACATAAGGACTTGGCTCAGACTTTTGGAATGCCAGCTGCAAAGGACTGTTATCTTCATTCTAATTTTACCTGGGAATGGGGCACTACTGGGGGAAAGAAGGGGCCTCCCCTTCTTTGGAAGGCATAAAATCACAGTTTGTTTCAATAAACGATTTCAGTACTCTCAAGTGCTGGGGTCCGTGCCTTCAGTATACCACAAACGCTGCCCGATTTGGGTTTTTTTCAGGAATGAATAGAGACATGAAGAATGGAAAAGAAAGTGAAGAATGATCATTCTTGGTGGTATACTCCCGAGCTGGACGGAGGGAAGGACATATTGAGTACTCATTAAAGTTTTTCATCACCGATCGCTGGACCACACAGGTGAGCAGCTACGGGAAATTCTACATAAACAGACATTACGTGGCAGTTAGCAACTAAGGAACAGAAATTGTATGCAGAGATTTTACGAAGAATATTGCGTGAACAGCAATTTAAGGTTGCCCCTGTGCAGATAGTAAAGTTACTTGTTTGGGTAAGGGATCATCGTCCGTGGTTTCCGGAGGCTTGTTCTTATGACTTAGCCTTGTGGCAAAAGGTGGGCGAGGAAATTCAGACTAAACAGTTTTTTGCATCTGGAGACCCCAGAAGGGTAATCTTAATAACATGGTGAGTTGTCTCTACCACCTTAAAAACATTAATGCCTGCAGAAGAAGTTTTGCAAGGGGCTTCCGATAATAGTGCTGCAGCCGAATCGAGAGAACCTGAGAGAACTGAAAATGTAAAGGTCAGAAAAGAATCTCGGTCATTTGAATTACTATACTCCAGTTCTAATCATGAAAATTCAGAGGTGCCTGCTGAGTTGCCAAAGGATGAAAGTTTGGGTATGGATGATCCTTTTGATACAGGGTCAATTAATCCAGGTCAGGAGGCAAACTTGTATCCACCGTGAACACCAGTAAAAGTGTTACAGCCTCAGCCCCAACTGCAGATGAAATTTTACAGCGACAACGGCAAACTTCTATATCACGGCTTTCTATATCAAAACCACCTCCCTCCGCCCCGGGGCCACCTTCATAGCAGTCACCCGCTGCGGCTGCACTGGGTGAAGTGCGTACTTGAGGATTATTAGACGAATGTCGTTTTGAAGCATTAAAAAAAGGGGATATTTTTATTTTACAAGCTATGCCAGTCATTTATCTACCTAAGAGGCCTCCGGAATATGCTCGTTTACCATAGGATGTTATTAAGGAACTCAGAAAGTATATGAAGGAGTATGGACTACAGGTGTCTTTTACAATGAACTTGTTGTAAGCTACAGCTGACTCCTATGTCACGACTCTGTTAGATTGTAAATCTATTCTAAGATTGATTTTATCGGCTACTCAATTTTCTGTTTGGGCTTAAGGACAGTAGAGCTGCGGGAATTGCATCTGGAGAACGAGAGTTGCTAGGACAAGGTAACTTTGCTACTGGAGCGTCGGCCTGGATTTGGCCTCAACGCAATCAGCCACAATAATTGATACCAGTGTATCTTTATTATCAACAGGGATTTTTGGCCCATTACCAAGAAGTTTAAATGCTCTATTACTTGGCAGGTCTACTACTAGAGCCGGATTGCTTGTACTACCAGGAGTAATTGATTCTGACTATATGGGAGAAATAAAACTATGGTGTGGATACCCCACCCACCCCGTACTATACCGGCAGGAGAACCTTAGACACAATTGATTTTCTTTCCCCATATAGTCAGTAACAATCGACCTGCCTTACAACAGCAGAGACGAGATAAAGGTTTTAGGAGTTCTGGTATGCCAAATACTTTTTGGACAAAAAAAAGATTACAACAGGACAACCTATGTTAACCTGTAAGGTAAATGGTCATGCAATAACTGGGTTATTGGATACTGGTGCTGATGTTTCTATCACACAGAAAGCAGATTGGCTCCCTGAATGGCCTTTAATTCAAGCTTTTGCTGAAGTTACAGGAGTAGGTGGAACACAGATACCATGGCAAAGTAAACATTCATTACTTCTAGAAGGACCAGAGGGAAAGCAAGCAGTGTTGCAACCTTATGTACTGCATGTACCGTGCACCTTGCGGGGTAGAGACTTACTTCAACAGTGGAATATGACTTTGTCAACAAATTTTTAATGAGGGCCACTGAAGTCCAGCTGCGCCTTAACCTAACTTCACTTGCGGATCAGCCTGTGTGGGTCAGTCAGTGGCCTTTGAAAGAACGGCTGGAGCAATCTTGTCTGTTAGTAGAGGAACAATTACGGGCAGGACATGTAGTTCCATCTACTAGCCCATGGAATACTCCAATTTTTGTTATTCCAAAGAAACCACAAAAATGGAGACTTTTGCCACATTTAAGAGCTATTAATGCTGTTATGGCACCTATGGGAACCTTGCAGCTTGGGACACCTAGTCTAACAATGATTCATGAGAACTGGAATTTACGAGTCATTGATTTAAAGGATTACTTTTTTACAGTTTATCTACACCCTGATGATATCGATTTGTTTTTTCCTTACCTGTGATAAATAATGATTGGCCAATGAAACGTTTTCACTGGGTAGTCTTACCACAGGGCATGAAAAATTGTCCAACCATTTGTCAAAATGTGGTGAATGAAGCTCTTTCTCATGTCAGGCAAATTTATAAGGATATAATTTTATATCAATATATGGATTACCTTTTACTGGCCACAGAAACACTAACACACCTGAATATTGTATCTGATTCCTTAAGACATGAATTAGGTCGATATGGTTTTCAAATTGCTCCAGAGAAAGTACAAAATGTGTCACCTTGGAAATATTTAGGCTGGAAAGTATATGAATCTACTGTTTATCCTCAGACTGTCAGAATTGCACCTACGATACAAACACTGAATGATTTACAAAAGTTACTGGGAACTATTAACTGGTTATGTCCCTTAAAAGGGATAACCACACAGGAATTGTCACCCTTATTTTGTTTGCTTAAAGGGGGTACTGACCTTACTTCAGAACGATGATTTAACAGAGATTGCAAAGTCATCTTTACAAAAGGTTATACAAAAAATTAATACACCATTTGCAAACCAAATACATTTGGATTTAACTGTTAGGCTATTTGTCATCTATCATAGCTTTCAACCATATGCTTTACTTGGACAGTGGTACTCTGAGGAGAACAATGAAAAATCATCTCTAATTATTATATAGTGGTTATTTCTTCCTCCTTTTTTTTTTTTTTTTTTTTTTCCAAAATGTTGACAACAGCAATTGAAATGCTTTCTTGGTTAGCTACTTCTGGACGACATCATGGTCAACAATTAACTGGAAATGATCCTCACTATATTCATTTACCTATAACTAAGTATGATTTTGCTACCTTGGTTAGAGTGTTACTGGAAAGTGGTAATTAACTCACTCACTTAGACTCAATTTTGGAGTTTTAGAAAGCAGGCATTCTTTATTACAGCGCCGGACACACAGGGGAGAGCTCCTCCTCATCTGTGTGTGAGAATGAAATCAAGAAGCATTTATACTACCTTAGTCATACATATTCAACGCATTTTTATCATATTCATAACTTTTCCAGGAACTCATTTAGCATATGTTAATGTCTCTTGCGCATGTCAGTTGGAGACTTCGGGTAGTCGTCGGGGGTCTTCAGATGAAGGCTCGTCGTCTTCTTCACTGTGTTCGCCAGTTGACCCTTGCTTCTGCGCAAACTCAGTCCCGTGGTCACGTAGATCTTGTCCTTCAAGGCTGGCCTGGTCTGGTTTTGTTGCTAATTTTCAGCTTCTTTATCTTTACGGTTCCTTGCACCTGCCACTACAAGGCCAAACCGTCTCCAGTAAGATTATTTATGAGTGCCTTATTCTACAGTTATTCCAACTATTCCTCAAAAGATCAGCATTTGTTCTGCAGCACAATTGTCAAATGGTTAAAACACCTTAAATTGATCTTAATAATTCTATTCCACAAATACCTATTTTCTAATAATCTTAGTTTGCAGGTATCAGGTAAGCTCGGGTCCTGTCCAGGGGATCATGCAGACGGTGGTTTGGGGGTACCCACTTTGCGAACCCATGTGTCCTGTTTTGATAAGAGGTCACACATTTCTTTCCTCCAGTTCCTGTGTTTCCTCCAAACTACATTCATCGGTGTCTCGCCAGATGTCCCCATCCCACCCCTCAAGATCTACACTTATCATTGACTTTTGGATCTGGACAATTACTGGGTTTTTTTTTTTTTTGCTCACACCAACATAATTCCAATGTTTTCTTCCAGTAACTGTATTCACTCTCTTTTGTGTAAAAATTCCTTCCTTAAACAATCAATTTCTATAAATTATCTTTCTCCACTATTCCAAAGTGATCTAGCAACTGAATCAAACAGGCACCTAAGATGGGGCACACGTTCCCTTTACCTTGGCCAGCCCAAAAACTTCTGTGGCTCTGTTCCAACTTCCCCACAACGGCCATCAGATCAATCCGTTTCACCTTCACCCACTGTACGTCTAGGGGAGAAGGGACACAACTGTGCCTCCATAATAGCTCCACTGTCAGCATCCTGCTGACTACGTCAATTAAAATGTCGTGGAGGCTCTCAAGATAAACAGACAACAATTAAATTTATGTTAATACAATCAATTGGCACTCTGGCAATCGTTCACAGAGGGCAGATCTGAGTGTCAGGGAGAGGAAAAGCTATTGCTGCACAAACTCCTGGGATTTAACGACAATCCAAAGCGCTTGGTCACTCACCTAAAAAGCGAGGGCTCTCAACCGTGGGGAATTTCTTCGGGTGGCATCCCGACCCAAGGGGGGAACCTCAAGGAGTTTCCTTGGGCAGCGTCCCGACCCAAGGGGACGGTCCTCGACCTCAGCTGTGCTGCTCCAGGGAGGACTAGCTCAAAATGGCTCCCCCCGGGGGCTCCGTTTCTACCCTCGACAAATCTGATCTGCGGTCAATAATCAGCCCTTATTGGCTGAGGGCCCCAATTCCCATAAAGCCCTGAGAACAAGGGCACCAAAAAAAAAAAAAAAAAATCAATGGCCACTATATTTCAGCAGCCAGGAAGCCCCATTTCCAGCAGGTGGGTGCACCTGCCACACATGGTTTCCTTTTGCATGTCAAATAATTTAAGAGAATTTTTGCCTGTTTTATCGATTGACTTTGCTCTGTGAGGACCCTGACAGAAAGTATTCCCTTCAATTACACATGAAGAAGAAATGGAAAAGTGAAAACTTCATCTTTGCCCTAAAACCAAAGGGACCCATTAGCCCTGGTTAGTGCCTGGTTAGTGCCAAAGGGGGCCCCAGCCTGGAAGATGACTCCGGGAGGGCATCTTGCACTTGTCTCGAGACTGAAATCCCTCGCTCCATCAGCATCATCCTGAGCTGTTGGTAACAGCACCCGAGGAGGTCAGAAATCCCTTGCCTGCGGTTTCCTCCTCTTCGGGGGGACTGGGAGCTCCTCGCTGCCCCTGTGACAGTGCCTGGAAAGCAGGGCAGAGCTGTGGGCTCAGCCCCGGGTGGGACTGTGTCCCAGCCCTTGGACGGAGCTGCCCGAGGGGACGTGTTCCCCTCTCCGGGAGGGCAGCTCCCCCGCCTGCGCTCCAGCGGCTCTCCACGAGCGCCCTGAGAGACGTCCCCACGCAGCCTCGGCCCGGCTGTGAAGTCACAGTGGGGCTGTGAGGTCACAGAGCCCTGTCATGTCACGACAGCCATAAATATGGATCGCTCAGCCCCCGGAGCCCACTGCAGCACCAGCAGCGGCAGCAGCAGCAGCACGGTGCAAGCAGAGGGCCATGGCCCCCACCCACCACCTCCTCCTCATCCTCCTGCTCCTGGTGGCCCTGCATGCCAGGGCTGCCAGGACAGCTCCGTGGAAAGCGTGGGGAACAGGTAAGTGGGGGACGGCTCGTGCAGCCTTTCACGGGCCAGAGGGCTCTTCTCCCCAGGAAGCGTGGAGGATGATTTTCTCCCTCCAGTGCTTTAGCAAGGGCTTCCTCTCTCTGTGTGTGAGCTCTCCCGGTCAGAAAGCCCCGAGGGGCCGTATGTTGGTCCATCTGCTCCTAGAGGTGCTGCACATGGCCTGGAAAGAGTGTTTGCAGAGGTGCCCTGTCATTACGAGGGGCCCCTTTCCAGTGCCTGCAGTTCCCTAAGGCAGACGAGGATCCCAACATGCAATGGAAATGTTTCACATCTGTGTCTGCTTCTAGATGAGGCTGGTGGCAATGGTTACAAGGCTTCTCAACTCAATGGTGACTGGGAATCTTTGGGCCATCCTGGAGGTAAGTTCTCAATGTCCATTTTGTTGAAAGAGTGAACACTGACAACTTGGCAAGAGTTTATTCACGTGCAGATCTCCTGAAGACCCCCTCACTGTCCACGGCTTCCCAATGTCTTTATCTAGTATTCCTGTCCTCCAGCCTGAGAGCAATCTCACGGGTAATTTAGAGGCAGCAAGGAGCATCTACCTTTTAATTTCTTCTTTCCGTGTGAAATGCAAGTTGCTCGTTCTGCGGCCGACGCGCAGACGTGCAGAAGAGCAGAGAGGGAAAGGGTCGGGCTGAGTGCCGTGCCCCGGGGCGCTTTCCCTTGCGAAGCTCTTTGCCGGCCCCTGGGAGCCTGAGCTGCTCCCTCCCGGTGCCGGCTGCCAAGCCAGTGGGCTTCTTGGGGCTGACTTCAGAGCTGGTGCGAGCTCCAGGGAGTCCTTTCTCCCAGCGGCTCCACGCGTGGTTCATTTTGTCCCAGTGTGGTGCCACTGCAGGCACACGGTAACTCTTTGCACCAAGCTCCTGAGCGGAGGGGAGAGAGGAGTGCCGTGGAGTAATCCCGTCTTTGCCCGGCGCTCCTGAGCTGCCACTCCGATCTGAGGAAGGATCCTGGACTGTGTCACCGGAGCCGTTCTGTCCTGTGCTTCTTTGCAGCCGTGCCTGTAGGCGCAGGTGATGCAGCTTGGCAGCTGGGTTCCAGGACGGCGACTGCGGGAGATGGCACGGGTACGTCCTGGCTTTTCCCTCCCCTTCAGAGCTGCCCGCTCACAGCCCAAAGGTCAGCCGGCCGGGCGCCTCTGCAGGTGGGAGGACGGAGACCTGCCCGTGGGTGCCCTCTGCTTGCGTGACCCCCTCACCGCTCCTGCAATTCACGTCTGCCAGTGTAGATGACGGGAGCTTCTCTGGGTGATTAATAATTACAGATGTTCCTGACGGGAGGACTTTTCCAGCTCCTCAGTTGGATACGGCGCAAGAGTCTGGCTGGCATCCCACGGGTGAGTATTCTGTCCTCTGCTCACCTCACAGGCTGTGCACTGGTTTTGCGCAATTTATTCATGTGGAATCGTACCAAATACGTTCTGTTAAGGTCCTCCCAGAGCTGAAGGAGGAAAAAACTCCCGGGAGCCATCAGAAATCATGAAGAAAATACTGGAGGAGCTGGAGAGAACACAGGGTGGGTACACTTTGCTCTGCCTTAGCCGTGAGACTCGTCAGCCGGAGCTCTTAGATCCGTGTCCAGACACGCCGTCGCCGGCCCAGCAGGCAGGGGTCGAGCAGAGCCTCGCAGCAGCGATGCTGGGTTTCACGCCTTGCAGGCGCTGGCGAGCCACAGAGATGGGGCAGAGCCTCTGCTGCCAGTTGTGGCTCAAGCCAAGTGCCAAGGGCAGCTGGTGCCCCCGTTTTACCATCACGGCTCACAGCTGGCTTGTGCAGATGTCGGCAGGCAGATTTATTTATCTAAACCTTACCGATGGCTTTGAGAAGCGTTGCCTCCTGGAGGTGCCACCGCCCTGATGGGGAACGGTTCCACCTGACCCAACTGTCCCGCTTTCTTTCTCAAGAGACAGACCCAGAGGCTGTGCAGGAGTCGGCGTTTCCAGGAGGAAGCAGTGGCTCACGGCCCGCCTCTGCCTCAGCAAGGGAGGCGATGCAAGCCCCCCGCATGCCAGGTAATTGCTGTGCCGGGGTCAGCCGCTGGCACCCATCGGGATCGCTGTGCGTCAGCAGGCTCTTCCCCCAGTCCCGCTCTTGCACGTCACGTCAGCAGCCAAAGGGGAAAGTGCTGTGGGCTCGCGGCACCTGGGCCACGTTCCGCAGATGATGGGGAATGTAACTCTTAATCCGACGCACCTCCCGCTGTAGCTGCATCCCAGAGCTTGCCATGAGTCCCTCGAGGCCCAAGAGCAGCACAGAGCGGGATCCCTCCCGTGAGCCGAGGTCCAGAGCGATGCCCTGACTCCCCAGCTGGGCAGGGGCTTGGAGGGAACCTCCCCGTCCTCCTGCATCCTCTGTGCCTGAGCCATGCGGAGGCTTTACCTCTCCTCTCTGCTTTTTGGCAGTGCTGTCAAGGTTTGGGGAACATCAACGTGGCAAAGTGTATGAATTTCCTCAAACAAACTCAGGTACTGAGCAGTCTTGCTGGGGTCCTTCAGTGGGAGATAAGTCCAGAACTCTGGGAGCGGCTGCAGGCGGTGCCCATGCTGGGGAAAAGGCAGAAGTGGGGAGGGAGGCTCAGGTGTCCTCTTGAGAAGTCCTGACTCCATCCCCTGGTGATGTGGGAGCTGCCCGGGGGCAGGGAGAGTTGGGGGTGGCACTGCCTGCTGCAGGGATGGTTTCTTCTGTCCGTGTCCCTCGAAGGAGCGACTGCTCGAGCAGATGCGCTCCCCGCCACGTGCTCCTCTGGCCGCCTCAGTTTTGTTTGGGGGGACAACCTGTCCCAAAGGGTGGGAGCGTGCCTCCGGGCACCAGCACTGGTGGGAAAGAGAGACCTTCCTGGTCATATGAGACGTGCTGCCAGCTTACAGTGGTGCATTGGACAGACTAACATCCCCAATTGCATCTCCAGGTGCGGTCGGCGAGACAAGCCCCACTGTGTCCCGTCCCCAGAACATCCCAAGTGTTCTCTGTCCGCAAGATGTGCGGAAGGGCTGCATGATCGGCACAGTGGTAATCGTGATTTTCGTGCCACTTGCACTGCTGCTGTGCTACGTCTTCGTCCGGCAGCGGAGTAAGAGCAAAGAGTGAGTCAGTGATTTTCCCTGCACTGCTCCCTTGCATGGCTGCTCGTGGGCCTTGCTCTGGAGAGGAGTCCCTGTGTCCCTCCTGCAGCCGAGTGCCTCAGCGGCTTCCTCTCTCCACAGACATGCCCCTGCACCTTGGGGACACCGGCTGGAAACCAGCGGGTACCCCCTGCGCTCGGTCAGCCCCACCAGCCACCCCGGCATCGCTGGCAGCTGGGACCAACGCCAGCAGCTGCAGCCCCCGCCTGAAACACCGGCACGTCCACCCTCCAGACGGGACTCCCTGCCACCTCCACCACCACCGCCGCCAACCCCTCCTGCCCCCAGCCCAACACTGGCCGCCTCAGTGCCTCAAAATGGGCCCAGCTCCCCCAAACCCCAACCCAGACGTCCTCCCCGTCCCCCAAGGCCACAGGTCCAGCCCTCTGACGAGGGCTGAATGCGGCTCTGCCAGGGTAGGGGTTGAGGGTGGGGAGACAGAGCCCCCACCCAGAGCTTCGGGGGGCAGCCCTTTCACCCCCTCCATGAAGAGGGACAGAGTCGGTGCACAAGCGTCCACATGGCCCTAACAGCCAAACCCCACGAGGCACCAAGCACTGGCTCATCTCCACGCCCAGCTGCGGCTGTGGATATGCCCACTATGTCCACTCGCGGTGGAGGCAGGCAGGAGCCACGCACGGGGGGCTCCTCTGACTGGCATGCACAGCCCCCGTGAGCTGGGGAAGCGTTCCCCTCACTCCCCCCAGGCACGCAATAAAGTTACTGTAAGCAGAAGATTGCTTTGTGTCTGAAGTTTATCAACTCTTTTGGCCTGAACAGATTTCATCTTTACACAGCAAGCTGTGGTAGTCTACAGGAAGTCTTTAAACTTCCCTTGTTAAAAGCCAGGTTCCAAGTGCTATTTTTCCAGTCACCACGCGCTTGTATTCTAAAATCCCCAAAGCAGGGGATGCGTGAAGATGACGACACTGCAGCTGTGGAGCTGCCTAACTTTCCCCGAGCAGCAGCAGCAGCAGCAGCAGCAGCAGCAGCAGCAAAGACGAAGGCGTTTGCTGCCTACCTGTCCTGGGTTGAGTGAGTGGTGGAGTTTTTGGTGGCAGGGGAGGGGGCTATCGGGGCGGCCCCCTGTGAGAAGCTTCTCGAAGCTCCCCCAGCTCCACGTCAGCTCCACTTCTGTTTGGGAAATTGAGCCAATCGGCTGCGCCTCTGCGATAACGTATTTAAGAAGGGACGTGGTGACGGGCAGTGGGACTTGTGAGGAGGAGTTGCTGCAGCTGCGTGAACACCAAGGTCAGTGGAGGAACAGAGGAAGAAAGGAGGGGGGAGGTGTGCCGGAGCAGAGACCCCCCTGTATCCTGTGGTGAGACGGCAGGGCGGCCCCCCCCTGCCACCCATGAAGATCTACGGTGGAGCAGACATTGATTTACGGCCTGTTGTTCCTGCTCAGCTGATCAAGGTTCTGTGCCCGAAGAAGGCCGGGGTCTCATGGGAAAAGGTGGCCCCGCTGCTGTAATTCAGTGCTGGGAGGATTGCAGCATGCGGGGGAGTCTCACGCCGGAGCAGCTTGGGAAGGGCTGCAGCCGTGGGAGGGAATCCAGTCGGAGGAAGTTAGTGACCCATGACGGAGCAGTGTGGGGAACGCTGTGGTCCATGGGAGGAATTCAAGTCAGAGAAAGTTTGTGGAGGACTGTCTCCTGTGAGAGGGGGACCACGATGGAGCAGGGGGTAACAAGTTTTGGACACTCCCCTCACCGAACACGAAGGAAGTGGCAGCACTGACTGCACCCCCCATTCCCTGCCCCTGCGCCCCTGGGGGAGGAGGTAGAGATATCGGGAGCAGAGCTGAGCCCGGGAAGAAGGGAGGGGTGGGGGGAAGGTGTTCTCAAGATGTGGCAATGCTTCTCACTGTCTTACTCTGTTATGTGTTGTTAGTGTCTGTAATAAATGTATGTTCTTTTTCTCCTTCCCCTAACGAGTCTGCCTTTTGCTCGTGATCATAAAAGGGGGATTTTCCCCCATCCCAGTTCTATCTTGAACCCCATGCCTGGCTCTCTGTCCCTTCTCATTGCCGGAGGGGAAGGGAGAGAGAGCTGCTGCATTGTGGTTGGCTGCCAATCAGGCCTAAACCACGACACTACCACAGCCAAGGGCTGAGGCTCCAGCCGGCCCCCAGCCTTCCCCACACGGTGGGGAGCAGCCAGCGCTCGCCATGCCAGTGCTCTCGTGATTAGGCCCCGCTCCGCAGCATTCCTAGGCCCGCTTTTAACGGAACCGCTTGTTAACGGGGCTTTCCACAGAGGCGGCCACCCGTCTATCATCCACCGCCTCTCACGCCCATTGGGTTTGGGGCCGTGCGGCACCGCCTCCACCTGGGACGCTCTCCCCTCACTGGACAGCGGGGAAAAAGTCTCCGCCCCCTCCGCCATTTCTGCCGAGGCTGCCGCAGGAAAAACGGCGAAATGGCGCCCCCGGCGGCCGCCCCTCAGCCGCCGCAGTCGACGGGGCCGCTCCGGGCCTCTCCTGTCCTGCTGCTGTCCTGTTCTGCTCGAGAAGCCGTCTCGCCTCGGAAGGCGCTCCGTTAGCGTGGTGTTACTCGACCGAAATCCCTCGCCTGGCGCGTGGCAGGGGCTAGGGCTTCCCGCAGGGCGGCGCGGGCTCTCCCGCGCCCTCGTTTTCGCGCCTCTGGCGGCACACCGCGGCTGCTGTCACGGACGCACCCGGGCCGGGTGCAGAGCAGCGCGCGCGGCTCTGCCCCTGCCGTGGCGGGAAGAGGGGGGCGGGACCGCTGCTCCACAGACAAGGCCCTCAGCCAACGAAACGCCTCGTGGGGCGAGAGGAGGCGCAGGAGCGCTGGCCGCCTAGGGCCGGAGTTCAGCTCCTGCCGGGCTCGAAGAGGCGGCCCCCGCGGGAGCTCCCCTCAGAGGGCGCAGCGGGCGAGTGTTCGGAAGCCCTCCCCTTGGGACGGGGACAACCCCGAAGGGAGCTTGGTGGGACTGAGTGCCCTCAGCCCCCCGCCCCCCTCGGTGAGGGAATGGTGCCTCGGGGTGAGCTTGAGTGAGCGCTTGCCCCCTTCGGGCACCTCTGAGGGGCGGGTTCCCCCTTCGGAGAGTGGGTGCGCACCTTGGTATCATCACTGTTCACGTGCCGTCGTTGTCGTTCTTCCGTGTTGCTGTGCAGCAGCAGCAGCGTCCCCAGCTGGTACGTGGAACTTAGTTAACTGTTATCGGGGCGTTGTTTTGGCTGCCCTGTCCCCGTCATCTCACTGGCTTCGGCTGTTTGGATTTGGTTGCAAACTAAAGTTTGTTAAAGCTTCTTGTCCGTGTGAAGCCGCTTTGGTATACCTCGGTGACCTGGTGATATTCCTGGTGGGATTTTTTGAATGTTCTGGGGGACGCCCAGGGCCTGTAGGGCGCATCAAGGTCTTTCAGAGGAGGAGAGGTGTTCCTTCAGCTTGCTGGTCTGTCTGCAATACCGGAGTCCTCGGGACTAGTAGATGCTCAGGGAGGGAAGTGCTGTGTTTCGAAGCAAACTTGAAACACAGGTCTGTTTTCTGTGCCTCTTAATTCTCACAAGGTCACTGGGCTAGAGATACCTTGGAAATGGGGGAACGCACAGAGTCGTCAGTCTTTGTTTGCAAGGAAGGGTTTCTGTTTTCTTGTTCGGAGAAATGTTAGAAATAAGGAGACGTCTGTGAGTTCTTAACAGTTGTGTTCAGGGAGTTTGACTGATGAAGTTCTTAGGTGTGTGGTGTCCTGTCTTAATACTTCACAAATAACGTTTTTTATCTCAAATGTGGGAAGGGAACACGGCGCCTTGGTTTCGGCGATCAGAGCAACGAACAGATCAGACGGTGCCCCGACTCCTGTCTGGACAAGGCAGAGGTTTTGCACGTCGAACAAACGAAATCGTGATGCCTGAACAGCTGAAAGGTGAAGCCCAATGCAGTTTTCATCCTTGTGCAGGTGAAACGTTGTGAAATAAATTCGGCCGGCTGCTAAATTCCTTTTTACTTCCAGGTGTCAGTGGACTCTGTTCCTGACGAATACAGACGCTACAGCACAGCCCATGTTGGGGTGAGCACCTTTTGCCGGGTGTCCGCCAGGTACAACCGAGAAGCGCTTTGTTAGCCCCTGCACTCCCACTGCGGGTCACAAGATGGGGTCTGAATACCCAGAGAGACAGCTGTGCCAGCAGCACGTGCAGCAGCGAAACACCACCTTGCCACTGTATTTTGCTTGGGTACCGTAATAAATCTCGCTAGCTAGCACGCAGAGAGGGCTTCCGAGAAGTAGCAGTTATTAAATGTTATTTTTCAGGAGTCCTGTTCAGGAAGGTGGAAAGAGGTAAATTCAGGTACCGATTTTTAGTAAGTTACAGGTGGTGCTGCCGGCAGTGAGGAGGGTTGCTGGAGGGCTGGATTTGCGGGAGGAGCAGAGTGCTGTCATGAGGCAGACCATCCCATCCGTCAGATAAATAAATGAGGAGGTGTGGAAGATGAAAAACCTGTTGACTGCCGAGGAATTGGCAGCCTGAGATTGCAGTACAAAACAAGAACAAGGAAAACAAAGGGGAACTACGAGTTAACTGCACAGATTAGCACCTCTGAAAGGGAACCCAGTGATCGAATCCTGGGAACAAAAAACACCTCACTTAAAACATAAGGACTTGGCTCAGACTTTTGGAATGCCAGCTGCAAAGGACTGTTATCTTCATTCTAATTTTACCTGGGAATGGGGCACTACTGGGGGAAAGAAGGGGCCTCCCCTTCTTTGGAAGGCATAAAATCACAGTTTGTTTCAATAAACGATTTCAGTACTCTCAAGTGCTGGGGTCCGTGCCTTCAGTATACCACAAACGCTGCCCGATTTGGGTTTTTTTCAGGAATGAATAGAGACATGAAGAATGGAAAAGAAATTGAAGAATGATCATTCTTGGTGGTATACTCCCGAGCTGGACGGAGGGAAGGACATATTGAGTACTCATTAAAGTTTTTCATCACCGATCGCTGGACCACACAGGTGAGCAGCTACGGGAAATTCTACATAAACAGACATTACGTGGCAGTTAGCAACTAAGGAACAGAAATTGTATGCAGAGATTTTACGAAGAATATTGCGTGAACAGCAATTTAAGGTTGCCCCTGTGCAGATAGTAAAGTTACTTGTTTGGGTAAGGGATCATCGTCCGTGGTTTCCGGAGGCTTGTTCTTATGACTTAGCCTTGTGGCAAAAGGTGGGCGAGGAAATTCAGACTAAACAGTTTTTGCATCTGGAGACCCCAGAAGGGTAATCTTAATAACATGGTGAGTTGTCTCTACCACCTTAAAAACATTAATGCCTGCAGAAGAAGTTTTGCAAGGGGCTTCCGATAATAGTGCTGCAGCTGAATCGAGAGAACCTGAGAGAACTGAAAATGTAAAGGTCAGAAAAGAATCTCGGTCATTTGAATTACTATACTCCAGTTCTAATCATGAAAATTCAGAGGTGCCTGCTGAGTTGCCAAAGGATGAAAGTTTGGGTATGGATGATCCTTTTGATACAGGGTCAATTAATCCAGGTCAGGAGGCAAACTTGTATCCACCGTGAACACCAGTAAAAGTGTTACAGCCTCAGCCCCAACTGCAGATGAAATTTTACAGCGACAACGGCAAACTTCTATATCACGGCTTTCTATATCAAAACCACCTCCCTCCGCCCCGGGGCCACCTTCATAGCAGTCACCCGCTGCGGCTGCACTGGGTGAAGTGCGTACTTGAGGATTATTAGACGAATGTCGTTTTGAAGCATTAAAAAAAGGGGATATTTTTATTTTACAAGCTATGCCAGTCATTTATCTACCTAAGAGGCCTCCGGAATATGCTCGTTTACCATAGGATGTTATTAAGGAACTCAGAAAGTATATGAAGGAGTATGGACTACAGGTGTCTTTTACAATGAACTTGTTGTAAGCTACAGCTGACTCCTATGTCACGACTCTGTTAGATTGTAAATCTATTCTAAGATTGATTTTATCGGCTACTCAATTTTCTGTTTGGGCTTAAGGACAGTAGAGCTGCGGGAATTGCATCTGGAGAACGAGAGTTGCTAGGACAAGGTAACTTTGCTACTGGAGCGTCGGCCTGGATTTGGCCTCAACGCAATCAGCCACAATAATTGATACCAGTGTATCTTTATTATCAACAGGGATTTTTGGCCCATTACCAAGAAGTTTAAATGCTCTATTACTTGGCAGGTCTACTACTAGAGCCGGATTGCTTGTACTACCAGGAGTAATTGATTCTGACTATATGGGAGAAATAAAACTATGGTGTGGATACCCCACCCACCCCGTACTATACCGGCAGGAGAACCTTAGACACAATTGATTTTCTTTCCCCATATAGTCAGTAACAATCGACCTGCCTTACAACAGCAGAGACGAGATAAAGGTTTTAGGAGTTCTGGTATGCCAAATACTTTTTGGACAAAAAAAAGATTACAACAGGACAACCTATGTTAACCTGTAAGGTAAATGGTCATGCAATAACTGGGTTATTGGATACTGGTGCTGATGTTTCTATCACACAAAAAGCAGATTGGCCCCCTGAATGGCCTTTAATTCAAGCTTTTGCTGAAGTTACAGGAGTAGGTGGAACACAGATACCATGGCAAAGTAAACATTCATTACTTCTAGAAGGACCAGAGGGAAAGCAAGCAGTGTTGCAACCTTATGTACTGCATGTACCGTGCACCTTGCGGGGTAGAGACTTACTTCAACAGTGGAATATGACTTTGTCAACAAATTTTTAATGAGGGCCACTGAAGTCCAGCTGCGCCTTAACCTAACTTCACTTGCGGATCAGCCTGTGTGGGTCAGTCAGTGGCCTTTGAAAGAACGGCTGGAGCAATCTTGTCTGTTAGTAGAGGAACAATTACGGGCAGGACATGTAGTTCCATCTACTAGCCCATGGAATACTCCAATTTTTGTTATTCCAAAGAAACCACAAAAATGGAGACTTTTGCCACATTTAAGAGCTATTAATGCTGTTATGGCACCTATGGGAACCTTGCAGCTTGGGACACCTAGTCTAACAATGATTCATGAGAACTGGAATTTACGAGTCATTGATTTAAAGGATTACTTTTTTACAGTTTATCTACACCCTGATGATATCGATTTGTTTTTTCCTTACCTGTGATAAATAATGATCGGCCAATGAAACGTTTTCACTGGGTAGTCTTACCACAGGGCATGAAAAATTGCCCAACCATTTGTCAAAATGTGGTGAATGAAGCTCTTTCTCATGTCAGGCAAATTTATAAGGATATAATTTTATATCAATATATGGATTACCTTTTACTGGCCACAGAAACACTAACACACCTGAATATTGTATCTGATTCCTTAAGACATGAATTAGGTCGATATGGTTTTCAAATTGCTCCAGAGAAAGTACAAAATGTGTCACCTTGGAAATATTTAGGCTGGAAAGTATATGAATCTACTGTTTATCCTCAGACTGTCAGAATTGCACCTACGATACAAACACTGAATGATTTACAAAAGTTACTGGGAACTATTAACTGGTTATGTCCCTTAAAAGGGATAACCACACAGGAATTGTCACCCTTATTTTGTTTGCTTAAAGGGGGTACTGACCTTACTTCAGAACGATGATTTAACAGAGATTGCAAAGTCATCTTTACAAAAGGTTATACAAAAAATTAATACACCATTTGCAAACCAAATACATTTGAATTTAACTGTTAGGCTATTTCTCATCTATCATAGCTTTCAACCATATGCTTTACTTGGACAGTGGTACTCTGAGGAGAACAATGAAAAATCATCTCTAATTATTATATAGTGGTTATTTCTTCCTCCTTTTTTTTTTTTTTTTTTTTTTTTTTTTCCAAAATGTTGACAACAGCAATTGAAATGCTTTCTTGGTTAGCTACTTCTGGACGACATCATGGTCAACAATTAACTGGAAATGATCCTCACTATATTCATTTACCTATAACTAAGTATGATTTTGCTACCTTGGTTAGAGTGTTACTGGAAAGTGGTAATTAACTCACTCACTTAGACTCAATTTTGGAGTTTTAGAAAGCAGGCATTCTTTATTACAGCGCCGGACACACAGGGGAGAGCTCCTCCTCATCTGTGTGTGAGAATGAAATCAAGAAGCATTTATACTACCTTAGTCATACGTATTCAACGCATTTTTATCATATTCATAACTTTTCCAGGAACTCATTTAGCATATGTTAATGTCTCTTGCGCATGTCAGTTGGAGACTTCGGGTAGTCGTCGGGGGTCTTCAGATGAAGGCTCGTCGTCTTCTTCACTGTGTTCGCCAGTTGACCCTTGCTTCTGCGCAAACTCAGTCCCGTGGTCACGTAGATCTTGTCCTTCAAGGCTGGCCTGGTCTGGTTTTGTTGCTAATTTTCAGCTTCTTTATCTTTACGGTTCCTTGCACCTGCCACTACAAGGCCAAACCGTCTCCAGTAAGATTATTTATGAGTGCCTTATTCTACAGTTATTCCAACTATTCCTCAAAAGATCAGCATTTGTTCTGCAGCACAATTGTCAAATGGTTAAAACACCTTAAATTGATCTTAATAATTCTATTCCACAAATACCTATTTTCTAATAATCTTAGTTTGCAGGTATCAGGTAAGCTTGGGTCCTGTCCAGGGGATCATGCAGATGGTGGTTTGGGGGTACCCACTTTGCGAACCCATGTGTCCTGTTTTGATAAGAGGTCACACATTTCTTTCCTCCAGTTCCTGTGTTTCCTCCAAACTACATTCATCGGTGTCTCGCCAGATGTCCCCATCCCACCCCTCAAGATCTACACTTATCATTGACTTTTGGATCTGGACAATTACTGGGTTTTTTTTTTTTTTGCTCACACCAACATAATTCCAATGTTTTCTTCCAGTAACTGTATTCACTCTCTTTTGTGTAAAAATTCCTTCCTTAAACAATCAATTTCTATAAATTATCTTTCTCCACTATTCCAAAGTGATCTAGCAACTGAATCAAACAGGCACCTAAGATGGGGCACACGTTCCCTTTACCTTGGCCAGCCCAAAAACTTCTGTGGCTCTGTTCCAACTTCCCCACAACGGCCATCAGATCAATCCGTTTCACCTTCACCCACTGTACGTCTAGGGGAGAAGGGACACAACTGTGCCTCCATAATAGCTCCACTCTCAGGATCCTGCTGACTACGTCAATTAAAATGTCGTGGAGGCTCTCAAGATAAACAGACAACAATTAAATTTATGTTAATACAATCAATTGGCACTCTGGCAATCGTTCACAGAGGGCAGATCTGAGTGTCAGGGAGAGGAAAAGCTATTGCTGCACAAACTCCTGGGATTTAACGACAATCCAAAGCGCTTGGTCACTCACCTAAAAAGCGAGGGCTCTCAACCGTGGGGAATTTCTTCGGGTGGCATCCCGACCCAAGGGGGGAACCTCAAGGAGTTTCCTTGGGCAGCGTCCCGACCCAAGGGGACGGTCCTCGACCTCAGCTGTGCTGCTCCAGGGAGGACTAGCTCAAAATGGCTCCCCCCGGGGGCTCCGTTTCTACCCTCGACAAATCTGATCTGCGGTCAATAATCAGCCCTTATTGGCTGAGGGCCCCAATTCCCATAAAGCCCTGAGAACAAGGGCACCAAAAAAAAAAAAAAAAAATCAATGGCCACTATATTTCAGCAGCCAGGAAGCCCCATTTCCAGCAGGTGGGTGCACCTGCCACACATGGTTTCCTTTTGCATGTCAAATAATTTAAGAGAATTTTTGCCTGTTTTATCGATTGACTTTGCTCTGTGAGGACCCTGACAGAAAGTATTCCCTTCAATTACACATGAAGAAGAAATGGAAAAGTGAAAACTTCATCTTTGCCCTAAAACCAAAGGGACCCATTAGCCCTGGTTAGTGCCTGGTTAGTGCCAAAGGGGGCCCCAGCCTGGAAGATGACTCCGGGAGGGCATCTTGCACTTGTCTCGAGACTGAAATCCCTCGCTCCATCAGCATCATCCTGAGCTGTTGGTAACAGCACCCGAGGAGGTCAGAAATCCCTTGCCTGCGGTTTCCTCCTCTTCGGGGGGACTGGGAGCTCCTCGCTGCCCCTGTGACAGTGCCTGGAAAGCAGGGCAGAGCTGTGGGCTCAGCCCCGGGTGGGACTGTGTCCCAGCCCTTGGACGGAGCTGCCCGAGGGGACGTGTTCCCCTCTCCGGGAGGGCAGCTCCCCCGCCTGCGCTCCAGCGGCTCTCCACGAGCACCCTGAGAGACGTCCCCACGCAGCCTCGGCCCGGCTGTGAGGTCACAGTGGGGCTGTGAGGTCACAGAGCCCTGTCATGTCACGACAGCCATAAATATGGATCGCTCAGCCCCCGGAGCCCACTGCAGCACCAGCAGCGGCAGCAGCAAAAGCACCGGCAGCAGCAGCAGCAGCACCGGCAGCATCACCAGCAGCAGCAGCAGCACGGTGCAAGCACAGGGCCATGGCCCCCACCCACCACCTCCTCCTCATCCTCCTGCTCCTGGTGGCCCTGCATGCCAGGGCTGCCAGGACAGCTCCGTGGAAAGCGTGGGGAACAGGTAAGTGGGGGACGGCTCGTGCAGCCTTTCACGGGCCAGAGGGCTCTTCTCCCCAGGAAGCGTGGAGGATGATTTTCTCCCTCCAGTGCTTTAGCAAGGGCTTCCTCTCTCTCTGTGTGAGCTCTCCCGGTCAGAAAGCCCCGAGGGGCCGTATGTTGGTCCATCTGCTCCTAGAGGTGCTGCACATGGCCTGGAAAGAGTGTTTGCAGAGGTGCCCTGTCGTTATGAGGGGCCCCTTTCCAGTGCCTGCAGTTCCCTAAGGCAGACGAGGATCCCAACATGCAATGGAAATGTTTCACATCTGTGTCTGCTTCTAGATGAGGCTGGTGGCAATGGTTACAAGGCTTCTCAACTCAATGGTGACTGGGAATCTTTGGGCCATCCTGGAGGTAAGTTCTCAATGTCCATTTTGTTGAAAGAGTGAACACTGACAACTTGGCAAGAGTTTATTCACGTGCAGATCTCCTGAAGACCCCCTCACTGTCCACGGCTTCCCAATGTCTTTATCTAGTATTCCTGTCCTCCAGCCTGAGAGCAATCTCACGGGTAATTTAGAGGCAGCAAGGAGCATCTACCTTTTAATTTCTTCTTTCCGTGTGAAATGCAAGTTGCTCGTTCTGCGGCCGACGCGCAGACGTGCAGAAGAGCAGAGAGGGAAAGGGTCGGGCTGAGTGCCGTGCCCCGGGGCGCTTTCCCTTGCGAAGCTCTTTGCCGGCCCCTGGGAGCCTGAGCTGCTCCCTCCCGGTGCCGGCTGCCAAGCCAGTGGGCTTCTTGGGGCTGACTTCAGAGCTGGTGCGAGCTCCAGGGAGTCCTTTCTCCCAGCGGCTCCACGCGTGGTTCATTTTGTCCCAGCGTGGTGCCACTGCAGGCACACGGTAACTCTTTGCACCAAGCTCCTGAGCGGAGGGGAGAGAGGAGTGCCGTGGAGTAATCCCGTCTTTGCCCGGCGCTCCTGAGCTGCCACTCCGATCTGAGGAAGGATCCTGGACTGTGTCACCGGAGCCGTTCTGTCCTGTGCTTCTTTGCAGCCGTGCCTGTAGGCGCAGGTGATGCAGCTTGGCAGCTGGGTTCTAGGACGGCGACTGCGGGAGATGGCACGGGTACGTCCTGGCTTTTCCCTCCCCTTCAGAGCTGCCCGCTCACAGCCCAAAGGTCAGCCGGCCGGGCGCCTCTGCAGGTGGGAGGACGGAGACCTGCCCGTGGGTGCCCTCTGCTTGCGTGACCCCCTCACCGCTCCTGCGATTCGCATCTGCCAGTGTAGATGACGGGAGCTTCTCTGGGTGATTAATAATTACAGATGTTCCTGACGGGAGGACTTTTCCAGCTCCTCAGTTGGATCCGGCGCAAGAGTCTGGCTGGCATCCCACGGGTGAGTATTCTGTCCTCTGCTCACCTCACAGGCTGTGCACTGGTTTTGTGCAATTTATTCATGTGGAATCGTACCAAATACGTTCTGTTAAGGTCCTCCAAGAGCGAAGTACCCGGCTGAAGGAGGAGAAAATTCCCGGGAGGCCTCAGAAGTGATGAAACACGTACTGGAGGAGCTGGAGAGAACACAGGGTGGGTACACTTTGCTCTGCCTTAGCCGTGAGACTCGTCAGCCGGAGCTCTTAGATCCGTGTCCAGACACGCCGTCGCCGGCCCAGCAGGCAGGGGTCGAGCAGAGCCTCGCAGCAGCGATGCTGGGTTTCACGCCTTGCAGGCGCTGGCGAGCCACAGAGATGGGGCAGAGCCTCTGCTGCCAGTTGTGGCTCAAGCCAAGTGCCAAGGGCAGCTGGTGCCCCCGTTTTACCATCACGGCTCACAGCTGGCTTGTGCAGATGTCGGCAGGCAGATTTATTTATCTAAACCTTACCGATGGCTTTGAGAAGCGTTGCCTCCTGGAGGTGCCACCGCCCTGATGGGGAACGGTTCCACCTGACCCAACTGTCCCGCTTTCTTTCTCAAGAGACAGACCCAGAGGCTGTGCAGGAGTCGGCGTTTCCAGGAGGAAGCAGTGGCTCACGGCTCGCCTCTGCCTCAGCAAGGGAGGCGATGCAAGCCCCCCGCATGCCAGGTAATTGCTGTGCCGGGGTCAGCCGCTGGCACCCATCGGGATCGCTGTGCGTCAGCAGGCTCTTCCCCCAGTCCCGCTCTTGCACATCACGTCAGCAGCCAAAGGGGAAAGTGCTGTGGGCTCGCGGCACCTGGGCCACGTTCCGCAGATGATGGGGAATGTAACTCTTAATCCGACGCACCTCCCGCTGTAGCTGCATCCCAGAGCTTGCCATGAGTCCCTCGAGGCCCAAGAGCAGCACAAAGCGGGATCCCTCCCGTGAGCCGAGGTCCAGAGCGATGCCCTGACTCCCCAGCTGGGCAGGGGCTTGGAGGGAACCTCCCCATCCTCCTGCATCCTCTGTGCCTGAGCCATGCGGAGGCTTTACCTCTCCTCTCTGCTTTTTGGCAGTGCTGTCAAGGTTTGGGGAACATCACCGAAGCAAAGTGTATGAATTTCATCCAACAGACTCAGGTACTGAGCAGTCTTGCTGGGGTCCTTCAGTGGGAGATAAGTCCAGAACTCTGGGAGCGGCTGCAGGCGGTGCCCATGCTGGGGAAAAGGCAGAAGTGGGGAGGGAGGCTCAGGTGTCTCTTGAGAAGTCCTGACTCCATCCCCTGGTGATGTGGGAGCTGCCCGGGGGCAGGGAGAGTTGGGGGTGGCACTGCCTGCTGCAGGGATGGTTTCTTCTGTCCGTGTCCCTCGAAGGAGCGACTGCTCGAGCAGATGCGCTCCCCGCCACGTGCTCCTCTGGCCGCCTCAGTTTTGTTTGGGGGGACAACCTGTCCCAAAGGGTGGGAGCGTGCCTCCGGGCACCAGCACTGGTGGGAAACAGAGACCTTCCTGGTCATATGAGACGTGCTGCCAGCTTACAGTGGTGCATTGGACAGACTAACATCCCCAATTGCATCTCCAGGTGCGGTTGGCAAGAAAAGGCCGAGTATGTCCCGTCCCCACAATATTGCCAGTGTTCTCTGTCCCCAAGATGTGCGGAAGGGCTGCATGATCGGCACAGTGGTAATCGTGATTTTCGTGCCACTTGCACTGCTGCTGTGCTACGTCATCGTCCAGCAGAGGAGTAAGAGCAAAGAGTGAGTCAGTGATTTTCCCTGCACTGCTCCCTTGCATGGCTGCTTGTGGGCATTGCTCTGGAGGGGAGTCCCTGTGTCCCTCCTGCAGCCGAGTGCCTCAGCGGCTTCCTCTCTCCACAGTCATGCCTACGCTGCTTGGGTACAGCGGCTGGAAACCGGCAGGTGACCCTTGCATCTGGTCAGCCCGACCAGCCACCCCGGCATCCCTGACAGCTGGACCCAACATCAGGAGCCGCAGCCCCTGCCTGAAACGCCGGCATGTCCACCCTCCCCATGGCCCCCAGTGCCTCTTGTTCCCCCAGCCCATCCCCGAATGCCCTGATGCGGCAGAACCTGCCCAGCACGCCGAGGCCCCATCTGAAAAAGCACCCCTAACTCCCGAGCCCGCTGGTCCGGCCCTCTGCCAAGGGCAGGAGGCGGCCCCGCCATGGTATCGGTTGAGGGTGGGGAGACAGATCCCCCCAGCCACAGCTTCAGGGGGCAGCCCTTTCACCCCCCATGAAGAGAGAGAGGCTACTCTTTTAGTGCCAGCTTCCCAACAGTTATTCATTTGTGGTGGGATAATAAATCATGCAGCAGACCATATGTACTACTTGCCTCTCATTCTGTTTACCTTTCAACGTGGCTTTCTGTTGTTTGACAGAATATATAGGCAGCACGTATGGCTGGGAAAGGAAGGCTGAATGTCAGGAGATAGTGCTGTCATTTTTTCTGTCAGAAAATCTGTGAAATCTATATTTTCACTAATGCTAGTGTTTGCATTAGTGCTGCAATGCGGGGGAGGGCGGCTGCATTTTCAAAGTGATCTTTGTTGATGTCGTTTGCATTCTCCAGTTGCTGCAGTTCTTGTTTGCGGACGTGGCGATCGGGACTCTCATCTGAAAAAACAAAGGCATTGGACATGCTGAGTGATGTGTTTGGCTAGGTTGGTGGTACTTGAAAGCATCTCCTGGCACACAGTAGAGAGGTGATCCTTGATACTAATTCCTCTGATGAGCTTTTCAAACTACTGTTGCATTCGCACGTTACGTTTTGATGGGTCCTGATTCGAGGCTCTGCCTTTTAGTTTGCATTTCTCTCTTTCCCTTAAGCCTTCTGTCCTCCTGTGGAAATTGTACCGAATTTTCGTGCTGTTCCAGGAGGGTTTTTCCTTGCCGATTCAGCTGTCCAGAAGCTTCGGCCTCATTTGAGATTGCCTGTGGTTTCTCCAGTTTTGTGGAACACTCGTGGTGAAACACAGACGTTGAGGTGAAACACAGACGTTGACTCAGCAGTTAGCATCCGTTTTAAGTGTTAAGCAGGTATTCTTTATTAGCAGCACTGGGGATCGCTCCACCGCAAGTGCTCCAACAGACAGGTAAAATCACAGAGAATTTCTGTTGATTCAAAGCAGTGACAGTGGCAGTAGCGATTGTTCATCCACGTTTCCTTCGGTCACTATTTTCCCTTTTCCTATATACCCTCCATGCTGCTTCAACTGACTTCTCCAAATCTCTTATCTCTGGTTCCTTCAACTTTTGCAATTTCCTTCTGTCTTCAGATGATTGCCCCCAAAATAACGATTCAAGCTGTTGTTGTCCAATATCAGGTGAAGGATCTAACGTAGTATATTAACGCATCACAGATCTCAGTTTATCTCAAAACTCGGTTTCAGTTAGGCCCTGCTTAATAGCACACAGGGCTGACTAATTTACAGCTTTTGGTATTGCACCTTCCAATCCAGATTTGATCCATCCTTGATATTGCTTCAACAGCCTATATTCTGCATCATCAGCAGGGTTCCATGTAGGCTCAGTGAGGGGAATACAGGCGTCCACCCTCCCCTGCAAGACCCCAGCCGTCATTTGTGCCTCTACCTGGGTTCTTGCCGTCTTTAAGACAAGCTGTTTCTCTGTCTCTGTCAATGCATCCAGCATTAAATCGGTATCTTTCCAATCGGGATCTTGATTTTTTTTTTTTTTTAATTATTTTTTTACAATCTTTTAGCTACCCCCGAGGGATCATCTGTCTATCCTTTTAAGTATCGCTTTCCAGGTATCTAAATCCCCCATGGAGAAAGGAACTTTAATGGGCTCTTCAGGCCCTACAGCTTGTCTTAAAAGGGCCTGAATTACCGGTCCCATTTTACTGCGAGTTTTGTGGGTAATAGGAGAGAAATTTTTGCTTGTCCCCAACTCCTTTATTCTCTTTCGTGTCTGTTGCCTCCTTCCCCTCCTGCTTCTCTCCTTCTCCCACCGGGACATACGCAGTCCTCTAACTCCTTTTCAACCTCTTGCTCTTCCTCTCTCCTCTGATGTTTTTGACACGGCTGAGCTATACTGCAGATTGAACACCACCGAGGAATAGGACCTTGTTCCTTCTTCCTGTCCTTTTCCAAGGCAAGCACCAAGGAGTCTTGGGGTGGCATATTTATTCCACAATCTCTCTGCCGCTCCGGGTGATTTCTTAGAGAAAAGAACATCTCTGCATATCCTACTTCATCCCATTTCTTTCCTCATCTTAAAAATAACATCAGTTGCATCAAGAGTATTATAATCCGACGTCCCCTTAAAAGGCCACCTTTCCCCATTTTCCAGTTGATATAGTGGCCACCACTGATGCACAGTATTTTATGAGAGTCTTCTTTTTGCCGACCCTCCAGGTGGTCCACCTCAATCTTTCCAAGGGGCTGGTACACACGAGTGGACTTTTCTTAAGCTCTCCTTCACTTTGCCGATTCCCCATGCTAACTGTGCTTCAGGCTTCCTTCCCAACCACAGTCTGCCTTTACACTCTCAAGAGCGCTATACCACCAATCCCAATCCACCCACAACTTCCATGGAACACATTCAATATCGCTACCAAAATATACCCGGGTTTTCTGACTACGTCTTACGCAACTCAATACCAGCACAGGTACACAAATATTATTATCGGGATGTAACCAACAGTTATTCACATAATCATTCGCTTTGCCCATCTCTGGCTGTTTCCCTCATGGGATAACAGAACGGACGACTGGGGTTCTACACTCGCTTCCTGTAAAATGCACGTCTCGGTCACTCACATGTATTCGCAATACAGAAGAAGAGATTATTTACCAAACTTACAAAAGCCTGTCCCCAGGCACTCGCAAGCACCACAATTCACAACAGAGAAGCCTGTCCCCGGGCAATTGCAGGCACACAAAATTCACAATACAGAAAAAGATTATTTACCAAACTTGCAAGACCCTCACAGGCAATTGCAGACATGGAAAATTCCAACTGTGTCGTTGAGGTGCTAGCAAGCCGGTATATGCTCACCTTGCGTTACACAATACCACTTATGGGTAGGCTCCCAAATGGACCCGTTCTTAAACAAAGTTCCTCAAAGAATACCTTTATTTTAGATGGTCCTTGTCCATCCCCGCAGCGATCCGATTGAGGAGAGGAATGTCTCCAGAGAAAAATCCCCAGAGGTAGCCAAGAGAGTCCCAATCTCAATGGGCCCTGCAGCTGGGTGGAGAGGGTCCCATCTGGGTCACCATCTGAAACGCAGGCATTGACTCAACAGTTAGAATCCAATGTAACTGTCAAGCAGGTATTCTTCATTAGCAGTGCCGATCAGCACTGGGGATCACTCCACCATGAGTGCTCCAACAGACAGGTAAAATCACAGAGAATATATGCTGCGAGGTTACACATCTTCAGTGGATTTCTGAGAACTAATCTACATACATATAAGATTGCCTAGAACTTATTTACATAGGCCAAGCATGCATGATAAAATTAGCGTTAGGGTCTTTTCCCGCTTGGGTGGTCGTTCATACTCTTCTTCACTGTCAGGTGACTGAACTTTGGTTTTCCTTCGCCCATATATGGTCATGTAGTTAGCTATTAGTAATCTATTTTTCCGCCCTGGGATGCTCCAAGAAGGTCAGTTTTTAACAAATTCCCAGGTGCTTATCTTGATGCTTTACGTTGTAAGGTTGAGCAGGTGGGACTGAGGACCACTTTAGATCTGCCTATTTGATCCTTTAATGCCTTTGCTGTATTGGGCAGGGAGGTGTGTAGGTCCGTCCCTGGTAGGTGGTAGTCCCCCATACATTATTCTACCTGGGACATGGTGGCCCCCTATGAAGTTGTGTCACAGGGCATAGATATTTACTTTCACTACTTAATTGTCTCTGGGTCTCAACACCTCCACAGTTCAACACCTGACAGGCACCAAATTGGATAATTTGGGGGTCTTTCTGTCCTAGTTACATTTATCCAAAGCTTAACAAGATAGCCAGCTCCTCTCTTCCACTTACCATCTGTTGTTAGCAATTTCACAATGGCTAGTGTCGGGAGGTATTAATTCCCGCTTTAAGACCATAAATTCTCACAAATCTCATAACATTATTCTTTTGATTACACTGATTACAAATAATATGACAATCATTATCACGTTTACTATCAGCCATCCAGTCTGGAACCATCCTTTCTTACACTTAAAAGCGGATAGTTACAATACTATCGTAATATAATGTAATATATACAATATATAATACTAGACAAGATTGTAACAGTAGTAATATTTGAGTGATCAAACATGTAAAGATTATCAAAATTATAATCACAACAAATTGCTTTGCCTATTAAAGGTTTGGCAACCAGCTAGTCAACCAGGATCAGTCTATATTAAATCCTTTTACCATTTGATTTCTTGTCCCAAGTCCGACCTAGTTAAATAGCTGGTCCCCTGACCCCTCCTTTTTTTTTTTAATATATAATAATAAACCAGTTGAAATTATTATCCACAAATACCCTTTAATTATTCAGTTTTTCTTACAGACTGCAAAGTGAGCAGCGATTTTTGTTGCAGATGGAGCAGAGGTTCTTCCAGCCCGAGTAGTGTATCCAAGGTCCGTTCTCCGCTACCCTCAGTGCTGTATAGGTGGTTAATAATACCTGGAAGGGTCCCTGCCACCTACTTGCCAGTGGCTCATCTTACCATGTTTAATTCCAATTCAGTCCCCTGGTTGGAATGGGTGATCCAGAGTGTCCAAAACCCGCTTTGGTGATGTGAACTGGTTGTGAAGCCACTAGAGGGTCTCCCCCAGTGCCAGCAGGTGTTGCAGTGAAGACAGGACCTCTGACAAAGAAAAGTCTCCAGGAACTGTTACATTAATTCATAGAGGCTTACATGATTTTTCCAAGCTGTATTCTTATCCTTAATATTGCTATTGGTAGTGCTTGTAACCAAATTTCCTGGCATATCATACTCAGCTGTAGTTTGAGAGTTTCAGTTCTTCTTCCATTGGCCTGAGGCCTTTATGGGGTATGTAGGTCTCATCTAATCCCAAAATGCTTTTCCCACTTTCTGAACTTCTGCAGTAAAAACGGGGACCTCTGTCTGAAGATATGCCTGCTGGTATACCAAATCAGGGTATTGTTTGATTCAGCAGCTGTTTCACCTCACGAGCCATATTGGTGCGACAGGGGTAGGCTTCCAGCCATCCACTAAATGTGTCCACTAAGACCAAGATACAGATATATCTCCTTGTACTGGGTAATCTTGGTAAAAAGCAAAAGCAAAATCTATCTGCTAGTATCCTCCTGGAATCAGTCCACTCGTAGTTATTCCCAAAACTACCCTATTGCCCGTATTATGATTATTTACCTTATAAATTTCACATTGTTCAATTACTGATTTTACAATTTCAGTTATGAGTCTACTGATTATAATTTTTCATAAATATTTAACCAGGATTTTCATCCCCCAGTGAGTAGCTTCGTGTTCTTTTGTGGCCACCTCTCATATTAAGCTAGGAGTTACCATTATTTGCCCTTGAGATGTTACTGTTTTGTGGTCTGTTTCAGGGATTTCCCACTCAAAGGCAAACGATTCCTGGCCCTCCGAACTTAAGGGGATGCAAAAGAAGGCATCCTTTAAATCAATCACTGTAAACTACCTTAATTTTTCATGTAATGTAGTTAACAATGTGTGTGGATTTGCTACTACAGGATGTATATCTTCTACTGCTCTACTAGTTGCTTCTAAATACTGTACCAGCCATAATTCTCCCCATTAGCTTTCTTTACCTCCAATATGGGAGTGTTATATTTCGATTGGTGAATTCCAATCATATTAGTAATATGATTATAATCATATTAGTTATTATTAATTATATTCATTATTATATTATTAGTAGTTATAATCATATTAAGAATGAGAATTTACTAGAGGTTTGTAAAGGACTTTGTTGAGACTGTGCTTGTCTTAACAGATGTCTGTCTCAACATTGCTGAGACATCCTCTGAGGCAAGATGTTCGTCTTACCATCGCTGCAGCGTTACGCTTCAGCACCTGTCCGACCACAAAACCTCATATTAGTAATGAGAATTTACTAAAGGTTCAAGGCCTCTTTTAATTGGATATTGTTCCAATCTTACCAGCATGATTCCCTGTTTCAATTGGATCTTTACTGGTTCTGCTGCCCTGGATTTTGCAGGTAATTCCACTCACCAACACGATAAGAATCACAGCGTCCTCTACTTCACATGGAATGCTAGATCCTATGTTATCCATAAAGCAAATTGCAGCTTCCCTTAATATTTTTTTGAACTATGTGGTCCTTCTAAGGTGTTAGGTGCAGAATATGTTGCTTCATTATCAATTAGAATTCTATTTCTCCTTTCCCCAGTTAGGCTGTAACAAGAGGCTCTGCTTGGGAAGATGATCCCTCAGGGGTAGCTAAAAGATTGTAAAAAAATAATTAAAAAAAAAAATCAAGATCCCGATTGGAAAGATATCGATTTAATGCTGGATGCATTGACAGAGACAGAGAAACAGCTTGTCTTACAGACGGCAAGCAGGTACAGATGAGAAACATTTCCATTGCATGTTGGGAACCTCGTCTGCCTTAGGGAACTGCAGGTAATGGAAAGGGGCCCCTCGTAACGACAGGGGGGCCCGACAGCGTTGGAGGCTGTCAAAACTGCAGAGGGGCCTGCTGACCTCTTGGCTGGCACGTGGCACCTCTCCAAACAACATTATGAGGTTCTTCAGGAAAGCTGCGCGTGACTAAGCAGACGCTGTGAAAAGAGGTTGCAACAGAAGTTCTAACGCTTCTTTTGACATGGCAGGATTCACATGGAAATGGTGGATAAATGTGAACGCCCCAATTGCGAGCAAACCTTCAGCTGTCACTTTTACACTAGTGTCTCGACTCTTAGATGAGGAACAGATTTAGACTCTCGCGTTCCTATCTGTCCTGAAGAAACAGAGAGGAAGGTGAGCAGCACTACTCGGCGCTATTTTGCAAGACCAAAGACTCTTCCTAGGACAGTACATGTCAAGTCACGTAGTTTCAATGTGCCTTGATCTGCTTTTAAAATAATCAGCGCTATCGAAAACGGCCTGCTAAGCCACAGCTACGCGCAGTCCAGCAAAAGAGATGGGCTGGCATTTCTTTTCAAACACAAGATGCGAGTTGGGCAGAAAGTCATAAAACAATTCACTGTCACGTCAACAACTGGCTGGTGCCTGACTGGACATACCGTGGAATTGTTCTCTAAGCCACAACCAAAGCCACCTCCCAATTACGGGTATAACGAGCAACAGCCACCCATGAACCAGCGCGCATCTGGCAAAGTCTCAGGCGCAAAAGAACACCGACACTCAGGAAGTATCTCCTGCTTTGAAAACAAAGGTGCCGTCCACAGAATGCTTCATTTGGGGAAAACACTTCTGGATCCCTCCTCATTTATCTGACGGATGGGATGGTCTGCCTCATGACAGCACTCTGCTCCTCCCGCAAATCCAGCCCTCCAGCAACCCTCCTCACTGCCGGCAGCACCACCTGTAACTTACTAAAAATCGGTACCTGAATTTACCTCTTTCCACCTTCCTGAACAGGACTCCTGAAAAATAACATTTAATAACTGCTACTTCTCGGAAGCCCTCTCTGCGTGCTAGCTAGTGAAACAAAAAGGGGCCCAAACAATAGGCCTCAAACCAAAGTTGACTTCTGAGTGAATTCCCCGACCAGCAATCAGCATCTTATCAGCAGACTGAAGCAACCCGTATCTTATCAGCATGAAAATGTAACCCTGGGGACAATCCCTGGGAACTATAAGTAAACAACAGGAAGTAACTATAAATCCCAAATGTAAAGAAAAACAGAAACTCCTCAGACATGCCCGGATCCTGGCCAGATCCGGACATGCCTGAGTGAGGCATACCAATCTACCAGATATCTCCTGTGCATTTTGTTTAGACTTGTTTGTTAAACTGTATAAAAGCTGGACCCTCTCACAGCAAAGACGGAGACCTCACCTACGAGTGGACGCACTGCGTGGGACTTCCCAATTGCCGGGAAAGGCTCTGCGACCCTTCGCTGTGACGGGGCTCCCCAGCTGATGCACGGGTCTGGATGATGGTAAAGTATGAGGGCAATTGGTGATGTATCTTTCTTAATCACTATAGCTAGCTTTAAATAGTAATGTCTAGGTGCATTACCTTGCTTATTCTTTCTGCTATTTCTACTATAGTAAAATTTCTATTTCTACTAAAGTAAAATAAGCCTATTTCTTTAGCTTGGTGTCTGTGTCCTTTGTGTTAACCCCGTCAATTGGCAAAACAGCTAGCGAGATTTATTACGGTACCCAAGCAAAATAGAGTGGCAAGGTGGTGTTTCGCTGCTGCACGTGCTGCTGGCACAGCTGTCTCTCTGGGTATTCAGACCCCATCTTGTGACCCGCAGTGGGAGTGCAGGGGCTAACAAAGCGCTTCTCGGTTGTACCTGGCGGACACCCGGCAAAAGGTGCTCACCCCAACATGGGCTGTGCTGTAGCGTCTGTATTCGTCAGGAACAGAGTCCACTGACACCTGGAAGTAAAAAGGAATTTAGCAGCCGGCCGAATTTATTTCACAACGTTTCACCTGCACAAGGATGAAAACTGCATTGGGCTTCACCTTTCAGCTGTTCAGGCATCACGATTTCGTTTGTTCGACGTGCAAAACCTCTGCCTTGTCCAGACAGGAGTCAGGGCACCGTCTGATCTGTTCGTTGCTCTGATCGCCGAAACCAAGGCGCCGTGTTCCCTTCCCACATTTGAGATAAAAAACGTTATTTGTGAAGTATTAAGACAGGACACCACACACCTAAGAACTTCATCAGTCAAACTCCCTGAACACAACTGTTAAGAACTCACAGACGTCTCCTTATTTCTAACATTTCTCCGAACAAGAAAACAGAAACCCTTCCTTGCAAACAAAGACTGACGACTCTGTGCGTTCCCCCATTTCCAAGGTATCTCTAGCCCAGTGACCTTGTGAGAATTAAGAGGCACAGAAAACAGACCTGTGTTTCAAGTTTGCTTCGAAACACAGCACTTCCCTCCCTGAGCATCTACTAGTCCCGAGGACTCCGGTATTGCAGACAGACCAGCAAGCTGAAGGAACACCTCTCCTCCTCTGAAAGACCTTGATGCGCCCTACAGGCCCTGGGCGTCCCCCAGAACATTCAAAAAATCCCACCAAAAATGGGATTTTGATCAAAAAAACCCCACTAACATAGTGCCTTCCTTGTCAAGATTACTTCTGAAAGTAGAACAGGATAGAACGCAAACACAGAAGTAGGAAAAAAAGTATAGATAATCTTTGTCCAAAATAAACAATTCACAATAGAGCATCAACTGCAAGCTAGAGGTTTCTCTCACCCAACTGCAAAGGCCCGCAACTTGACAACAGAACCACTTCCAAGTGTTGCTGGCAGAAAAGAGGCTCTTCTTCCCCGCAAGGAACAGTATAAAGTCATTACTTCAAGATCTTACTGGGATTGCAAGGAAGGGTGAAGGAAGAGAAAGTGCTTCAGTGGTTGCTCCCCAATTAAACAAGATTATGACCTCTCTGAGAATGTTATCAGCAAAGCAATTAAAACACCAGTTGTGTTGCTCAGTCAATCACCTACTTAAATTGACTACAAAAAATACAGTGAAAACAAAAGCTGTCATTGCCAAAGAGAAAAGCCACTCTTTCAATGCTGAGAGGCTAACAGGAGGTCTGGACAGAAAATGCATGTAAAATAGAGTGTATTTACCTGGAACTGTTACTCCCCACCCCCTCAGGAGAGCTTGTTAAAGATATTTCAATTGACCATGCTGGTTATCCTGCTCTGGGTGCAGGTCGTGTTGCTGCTTTACCTGATGTTGGGCTGCTTGGCATCACGTAATAGTTTGGATGGCCACTGTTTGGACAGATATATGCATAAGCACTAGTCTCAAATCTTTTGACCGTTTCCTGGTCTAAGCAGCTGATGAGAAACAACATGGAAGCGCCCAGAAGACCAATGGTGAAGGGTCAAAGCGGATCCAAAACCAGGTAACAGTGCTAATGGCCAACCTGGAAACTCAAGCCACCGCTGGCACCAAGACTACAAACCAACACCAGAGTGACCTTGGGCTGGAGGACACACATGCCAGCCTGGCAACGCAAGGCTGCTGCAAATGATCACAGTGATTTAAATATGATGTTGCAACAAGTGTGACTTACAAAATGTTAATAGCAAGGTTATCTCTATTACTTACTACGTGGAAGACATGCAAAGCAAAATTGAGTGTGAATCGAGCTAGAACAATTTACAGAGACTGGAGACACAAAAGGGTAAGGGAGACCCTCCTGCTGAGTCATGAGGTTCAGAGTGGACCCCCTTGCTTTCCAAACTCCTGAGCAAGCTCAGGGGCAAGTAGGCCCAATCTTAGTCTCAGACTTGGACAACGGTTTATGTCTAATGGAATTAGGTGCATGGATTTCACTAGTATTAATTCAGCATGCTATCAGTTGCTTACCTAGGATATGTTGTGAATAAGGGCTGTCTCCACCTTGGGTAAGGAAGGATTTCTTCGTCTCTGGTATGGGATCACAAACCCTGGGAGGTGTCCCTGCTCAAGGTGGGGGGGGTCGCCTGATGTGCAGTCCAGTTGCACTCCCAAGGAGAACTGAAATTGGTCTCATCCAACAAACCATTGCTGGTAAAAGGTCTCTCTGCCTCAAGGAGGAACCTCAAGAGGTGCCCCAGCTCAAGGGGAGGTCACTGCTACACAGCCATGCTGTCTAGCAGGGAGAGCTCCAAGAAGGCTCTGTTAGGCTGTCTTATTTATGGGCTAAACTGGTTGGCTTATAGTCAAATTGCATATAATTGGAAAGGTAGGCTGGATACTCCTTGTACCCACAACTTGCTTTGTTCCTTGATAAATGACTTGCAAAACCCACCCACAATTCACACGTTACTTATATGATCCATGTTCCAAGCTCATACACACTGTTTGTGTTGGTGCTGGGGGGGGTTCCACTGCATCATGGTAGCCAGGGACGGGCTGGGGGGGGGGGGGGGGAAAGGGGGCAGGAGGGACTGTGGGGAGAGCTGGTGTGCCTGTTTTGCGGGCTCACTGGGATGCTCACTGGGCCCCTCGGCTCCTTCGTGAGGTCTTCTAGCAGAGTTCTTGGCCCAGCTACCGCTCAGACCTCTACCTCCTCTGGAGCCTGTACCAAACCACCACTGCTTTGGTTAAGGGGCCGAGTGCACCCGTCAGAACAGCCACCTGGTCTGGTCGGGCCGGGCCTTCCTGAGGGGCAGAAGCCAGGCCGCGGACCTTCGGGCACCCCCGAGGAGCCGGACCACAGCGAAGCGGCCCCACTAACTGCGGCAGTGGAGGGGCAGCCGCCGGGGGCGCCATTTTGCGGCTGCGCCCGAGGCCGCCTCGGCAGAAATGGCGGAGGGAGCGGAGACTTTTTCCCCGCTCTCCAGTGAGGGGAGAGCGTCCCAGGTGGAGGCGGTGCCGCACGCCCCAAACCCAATGGGCGTGAGAGACGGTAGATGATAGACGGGTGTCTCTCTCCGCCCGGCCGCTCTAGTGGGCTGGGCTTGGCGCCCGCCGGCCAATGGGGCGGGCGGCGCGGGGCGCGTCACGCCTTCCCGTGGTGCCGCGCGGCGAGCGGCGGCAGGAGCGGCCGCGACTCCATCCGGGTCCCGGCGCGGCTCCGGGTCACTCTGCGGCAGGTAACGGGGCGCGGCGGGGCGCGCAGGCCGCCGCCATCGCCCGCGGGGTGGGCAGCGGGAGGCTGTTGGCGGAGCCCGGGCGGCAGCGGTTGGGGCAGGGCAAGCAGGTAGGTGGGACGGGCGGGCCCGTCTCCTCTCCCCGCTGCGGGCGCGGGGGTTGCGGTCCGGCCGCTCTTCCCCGCGGGGCCGGGGCTGTCCCCGCTGTGGGGGGAGCCGCCTGGACGGTGGGTGGAGGCGCCGTCTGCGGCCCCCTACCCCGGCGTGAGGCGGGGCCGCGGCCGCCGCTACCTGGTGGGGCGCGCCTGCCGCCCCTCCCCCGCCGCCGCCAGGACCTGTCTTTATCGTCGTTATTTTTCTGATTGAGGCCTTTTTTTTTTTCTTTTTTTTTTTTTTTTTCCCTTTCCCCGCCTCACCTCCAGACTAACTTGAAGGCCCGGAAGTGCCGCCCCCGGTTGCTCCTGAGTGGTGGCTTGGCCCCGTCGTCCGCTGGGGATAGGTCGCGGATGCCGTCAGCGCTTGGGTACGTCACTTCCGCTACCAAGTGTGTGGGCAGGGGAGACCTTGGCCGGGGGGGGGGGTGGTGGGAGGGGTGAGAGCCGCCCCTCGCCGGTACCGGGGCTGCAGGGGCGCCCCGAGAGGGCTCTGCGTGGGGACCACGTCCTCCGCCCCCCCAGGGCTGCCCGCCCCTCGGGCATCGAGGAGCGCTGACCGGCGGCGGGGAGCGGTGGCCGCCGGAGCTCTTGGGGGGGCGGGCAGGGCCGCAGGCAGCTGCGGGAAGCAGGGAGGGCGTTAGGGACGGGACGGGCAGGCAGAACACGGTGTAGTAAGAATTAAACTCGGGAACGAGGAGGCAGAAGTTGAAGAAAACACCTCCTGAAACGTACCTCCTTTGGCAGCTAAACATGCTGTCAGTAGACAGCAGGGTGAGAGGTGGGGTTGCACAAGACTAAACTTTAACGCTTGTCAGCAGCATACACTGTACTGATTGAAACTAAACACTTGTGCTATGTTTCAGTCTTCTTGTTAGCACAGCGTAGAATCCATCCCTGGTAAGCAATAACATGATTATGGTGACTTTCTGCAGGCACAGAAGTCAGTACTAGAGAAGGACATTGCTCAATCAAATTACACTTCCGTGACTTATTTCTTGTAGGAGTGGAAACTCAACCTCATGTTCAAGGGTATGATAATCATAATTTATAGATTTGCTCTTTCTGCATTGCTTATGCTCCTCTCTAATTGTACGACTTTTTGCAGACAGTTTTCTGACTGTAACATAAGTCTTAACTGACAAGGAGAAATTGCTTTCATTAAAAACGTTCTTAGAAATCATACAGAATGATTCTTAATCATAAGAGTGGGTCCAATTTAATCCATGACAGAATTTTTGAGAAAATTAATCTGTCCCTTGAAAAGCAATGCTATTCATGTTAATGAAACAATATTTAGGGAACAGGGCATCCTCTTGCTAGTTCTTCAAGCGCATAATCTTCCCCAGCTGCCAGGGGGCTTCACCAGAGCAGTTATTTACTGATGATACTCCTGTTGTCACATTTGACATGTTCTGTTCACAGCAGCACTCAGGTGTTAAATAGCTGGAACTTACCCTGGGAGTTATTTACTGTCTGTGCTCAAACTTGCTGCAGTCTTTTCAGCATACTCAACATGCGCTAAGAGATTGAATAGTAATTTTTTGTGCCCCGTAATAATGAGCTTCATGAAGAAGGAGTTGCTAGATATCTGTATTGTGTTATTTTTAATGTAAAATTGTTGATGGTAATTGTTTTCACTGAGCTTACTAGCAAGTGCTACTTTGTATATCTTAAATGCAACTTCCATTCATGCAGGCCATGCTGGGGAGTTATTCTGCTTGCTAAGACCGGAGACTTGGCAAAAGGAAGCTTAGGTAAAACATCAAATCACTTGTTTTGTTTTTCTACTACTACTAACAAGCTGTGTCATTATTCATTATTTCACTTTCCTTTTAATCAATGCCTTTCTGCATTTTCCTCTGTTGTTAGTAGGGGAAGACATCGGTTTGTTTGCAAAACAGTGAAAGGCTCCCAGGACTTATAAAAGACAATAGGTGTTTAATTCTGTTGCCAATTAATAACATAACATGGCATGCTTGAAAACGTTCTCATGCACTAAATTCATTATTTGCTGGATTTGTGTAATTGTAATGACACGCAAACTTTATGTAGAAAACGTTAGCCCACTTAGTGGTAGCATTTTCTAAGAGACAAATCTAGTGAATAAATACACATTTGTATATTTGTAAGTAAGTATACAGTCCTGTTGGAAGCAGGAACAAATAACCAAAATGATGGTTTCCCTTGAGAAGTGCTTTGAGGCCTTTGTACCATTTGAAGCTGTAGCTGAAATGTGCTCACATAGCTATTTCGTCTGCCCCTGTACTGACAGGTGTGTATTCAAAAAGGATTTGTGAAAGCCTGATAACATTTTAATGTAGTTGTTTTGGTCAGAAAAACAAGTCAAACTCAAACCTGCTAGTTGAGAATGTGGCACAATGGTAAAATTACATGTTATAATTATGTAAAACCAGAATGCTTTGTGTTAAAACAATTAAGTGTAAATGGGATATTGATTTTGTAAAAAAAAAAAACAAAAAAAAAAAAACAAAACCAAAAACCCAACAAACAACAACAAAAAAAACCCGCAAACCAAAAAACAAAACAACAAACAGTGGCATTTCCAATTGAGAGACTAGATGAATACATTATTGGTGACAATCAGTGGTATTAATCTTGCAGTGTTGTGTGAAAAATGACACAGAGTACCGTAGTGAGCACACATCCCTGTCTAGGTGCATGGGCTTTGGTACTGCTCATGCTTGGAGTTAAAGCACATCTGTGCAACTGTATAGCCTTGTGCACTGAACCTGCTTGTATTCCTTTTCTCCTCTTTGTAAAATTTGCCAGTTCAAACGTATTCTGGTATGATGTACGCTTTCTCCAGTGTATTGCTGCTAAATTGACTAGCATGTCCAAATAGAGGTATTAAATCTGAAGCTTTTGGGCATAAGCAGGGGACCCTTAGAAAGGTGCCTGGGCTTCAGCTGGGAAGTGTTCTATGCTGATAAAAGAGTTTTGCCTTCTTGGTCAGTGCCTGTTTTCAGAGGAGGTGTTTGGGAAAAAGTAAAAAAAACCAAACAAACAAACAAAAAAAAAACAACCAACCAAAAAAACCACCAAACCCTCTAATCTCTTTAGACTTCACATTGTTTTTTAATTTATAGCTTTGATTCTTCTGTTATGCTTAATTGTACCTGCTGAATTCCTAAAGCAGGATTCAAGCCCTAGAGTAAAATAGTTTTCCAATAAGAAGCTGTTTACAAATGCACAATTGCCAAATGATCTTTTCACCGAATGAGGTGCTACAGCATTGGATGCCTCAAGCTGAGGTGTCTGTTCATCTCCACGCTACATATAGTTAGCGTCAGTACAGCACACTTTGTGTTGGAGCTATTCCTTCTGCAAGCTCACTTTCAGCTTTAGGTGGTTTCTTCTGTGCTGCAAAGTGGACAAAATAACTGGGAGAATAAAGCATTTGCCTTGTAGTATCACACAGAAACAGGAGTTTTGTTATTTCTGAAAATACACATTTTGTTCCTTCAGCAGAGTAATGAATAAAAGTTGAACCTGTCATCTGAGCTATTTTTTTCTCTTGTTGGTGAATAGCTTAAGATTCCTTTCATGATCTTGTTCAGTAACAGAGAGTGGAACATGTATGTTCCTGAGACTTTTTTGCCCCCATACAGTTTAGGATCATTTCTGAGGTTTTAAGCTTACAGGTAGCTGAAGAAAATGATGAAAAGCATATAGCCCAGAGATCTAGAGCCTGTTTAGATTCTACTACTGTTGCTTCCTTGGGACAGAAATTAGGAGCAAGGCTCTAGCAAGTGAAGCACTTTCTTAATACAGAGGAAGCTACAATCCAAAACTGTGAACATAGAAGAGGAAGAAAATGTAATTCACACTAAAACTACTTTCATGTTGGTAGCTGTGTAATTTTACTGAGCCTCTGGTGGGAAGAGGTGATGAGGTATGGGTGTAGCCTGTGATGACAGACAGCGCAAGGGCAGTTGAGTGAAGTGAGGGGAAGCAGTCTGAAGGACAAATAAGTTTGCATCAGTGTGCTGCTCCCTTTGCCTTGCTCCAGTTCCCCCCAGTCAAACCACCAACCCCTGGAACAAATCGGCTTGAGTTTGCAAGCCTGCACGTAGTCACACGGGATGCTGGCTGTGCAGGTGCTCCAGGGGCAGCTGGAGAGGGAGGCAGGAACTCGCTGAGAGAGTCCGTGGGAGTTGGGCTGAGTGGCTCCGGTGCAGGGGGTGCTACAGAAATCATGGGGTAACCCTGTGAGGAGTTGGTGTCAGCGCTGGCGTTGCGAGCGCTGGCTGCTCCCCACCGTGTGGGGAAGGCTGGGGGCCGGCTGGAGCCTCAGCCCTTGGCTGTGGTAGGCAGCGAACGCCTTCGTCTTTGCTGCTGCTGCTGCTTGGGGAAAGTTAGGCAGCTCCACAGCTGCAGTGTCATCATCTTCACACTTCCTCTGCTTTGGGGATTTTAGAATACAAGCGCGTGGTGACTGGAAAAATAGCACTTGGAACCTGGCTTTTAACAAGGGAATCAAATTAACCGTGTATATCTTCAAAGCTTAAAATCTCATCGTAGTTTGCTATTGTTGAAGGAAACAACATTCAAGTAGAGACCCCTGAAACTCTTGTGCTGTGTTGAGGTACACTGTCATCAGCACACTGACTTCAGTAGCAGGTACGTATTCAATAGCAGATTCACTTGAAAATGAGAATGTACCAAATTTGTAGAGACTATGCCAGGAGCATAGTTTCTCAAGCCTGCTGTACATCAAGCTTTTTGACTTCTGTGTGTGCCAAAAAACCTACATGCATGGTACCAGAGAAGTGGCAGGCAACAGGCCTCCAAGGAGACCTGGCAGTTTGCATGCCTTAAAAGGACACTGCAACTTAGGTGATACTGTTTTTAAAAACAATTAGAAATGTCCCACAAGTTAGAAACTCCCAAAACGACGGGATTACTGTAAAGCAGAACACTAGTTAGCTAGAAGTCGCATGAATACACAGTACAAACAAAGTACAAGGTAACCTGAACTTTCAAAAGAAGAATTTGACTAGAATTTTAATTCTTTTAATTCTGTACCCTTCTAGAATTAAACCAAATAAAACCTGATACCTGACTGATGTAACATCAAAAAAATTGTTTTTCTGCAATAGTTAGTAGACAGGATACCTGATGATCTTGAGGTATATTTGTTGCAGAATGAGGTTTTCCTAATGTCTTATGTGCACTTTATGTTCTCAAAGCTGACTGTTGCACATAACCAAAGGGTAACAGTTTGAAGTAACTAACAATGTTTTTCACAGATATTTTTTCTCCTAAGTAGCAGCCCATCCAGACCTGTATTAGATGAAAGGCTCTTGTTTCAGGAAGCTGAAAGGAGACAGATTCTTACAGACTGAGGAGCTGCAGGCACTGAACAGGAAAAACTAGTGGTGGCAGTAGAATTTCCAAATTTTTAGAATTTCCAAAACCACAACTTTATTGGGAAGTCCTACTGTCAATTGAAATAAAAAATAAAAGTTGTAAGCTTTTTGTGTGGTAACACTGATTCCATTTTCCAAAGTGCTTAAAACGTTTTCAGTACATCACAGAATCATCAGCTTTGTCTTGAAGTTCCTTTTGAAACTGTGCATCTGGGATACAGCTTCATGGAATCACTAATAACAAAGTGAAGATACAGAGTTGGCTGTCTGCAGCTAGCCTTAGCAGGCTGCCTCTCCCTCTGAGAAATGGATGCTTTGCATGAATTCTGCTCAGCTGTTGAAGGTTTGGATGCAGGAACATGGAGCTGAAAGGACTGTCACCTTCCCTACTGAATAGTTGCTTGACAGCAGGACCTTTGCCTGAGCTAATTCAAAAGGATGTGATGTGTGCCAGTGCTTCCTAATGGTTTGACTTTGTCCCATTGCTGCTTTTCTAATTTATTTCTGGTCTGAGCATTAGGACCAACCGCTTGTGTCCATCTGTGCATGCTGAAGTACATGTTTTGGTAGGCATGTAAGTTAGCAAAAGCAAATAAGGGGGTTCATACCAATTACAAAGCAAGATTTTAAGAGTGATTCACCAAAATTTGTCATCGATATTTGTATAAAAGATTCTGGAGTAGAGTGTGGAGGGGGTTGGAAAGTACTTTTTTTTTCTTCTGTTCAAGGAATAACGTCATCCTTTTGTATATTAATCCACTGGATCGCGCATTGTGTTTTTTGGCAAGGAAGTTAACATGCATTAGGGCACTCTGGTTCTATCAAGGCTTTGTTTGAAGAGGGCTCTGAAAACCTCAGTTTAGAATTAGGATGAAGTACTAGTAAACCATGTATTTAATGTTTTAAAAAAACTGCATTTCTGTAAACATTTTCAACCACCGTATAAATTAGATTGACAAAACAATCAGTTTTCCTCTCCAGCTCTGTTCTCAAGATGGCCTTGCTAAGAAGGGCGTTGTAAGTCACACATCTGTCTGGCAAGTATTTTGATTCTAGTATTCTAAGACACTTTTACTTAAAGATGACATTGAGCTGTGTTAATTTAGAAATTGGCTCTAAGGTTGTATCAGTAGTTAGAGAAACCTATGTATTTCCGAGCTGAAAACAATGTATATTTTAAGTGGCCTTTTGGTAAGGCAGTTTAACAGTTAAACGCCAGGGTATAGGCCATAATGACTTCTGTTTATAAGAAGGCTCCCTGTACATGGGACTTATGTAATTTAAGACTAGCAGAAGTAGCACAAAATACTGATGGTATATTACTTTCTTTGAACTATTAACAGTTAGGGTAGCTGAAAAGGGTCGCTCTATGTAATAGTATTTATTTCATCAGAATGATAAATATTAGGGCCTCATACCAATCCATGTAAACTGGCTGTGTAGTTATGGTTCGAGGTTTTATTAAGGTCTAGAGAGAAAGAAATGTATGTCTGCATATGATGTTTCTGATAGACTTTTTTTCTAATTTCAGGTGAGAGGTTACATCTGTGGAACACATATAGCACTTTTCCTTGAACAGAAGCTTAATGGCTATAGTTGCTGTGACTATTACAGCTTGCTAACTGTCTAAAGATGAAATCTGTTAAGACCCAAGCAATTGGTAAAATTTTGAAATTAAGGAATCTTATATTTAAAATAACTTTATTGCATGACTGGATGGAGTAAGGGGAATGCTTTTTCTGTGATCAATATTTTGCACTGTAAATGCTGTCTGTAGCTAGCGTAACTTGTCATTATTAAAGTGACATTCTTTCTACATCAGCTCTGAAGATGCCTGCACTGTGGGATGAGGTAGTAGGTTGTATAGTTTTAGGGTCATACCCACAACTGGGAGATAACTATACAATCTACTGTCTTTCCTAAAGCAGCAGAAAATCAACAATGGAAACTGTCCAGTTTTAAGCTCAATGTCAGACTCTACTGAACTTCTGTACTTACCATGCTTATTATAGGAGAAAATATTTCTTTAACGCTTACGGGTATGTGTGTTTAAATTTTTCTAATTCTTTGAAAAGCCAGGTTGTCATTCTACATTAATTTTTCTCCTTGAACGAGTAAAAAATTAAGAACAGATTGATTCCTGTATGTTTACGGTGGGGTAATCGAATACAAATTACTAATGTTCCAGTCATGTTGTTTAACACTGCTAACTGAAGTATCAAATATCCTTCAGAATGAAACTATGGTTAGCTACTTAAGCTCTTTGCTGAAGTATATGCTTCTCTGTCAGAGTGAGGTAGTAGATTGTATAGTTGTAGGGTAGTTATTTTACCCTGTTCAGGAGATAACTATACAATCTATTGCCTTCCCTGAGGAGTAAAACAAACTGCGGTCCTTTGCAGTCATTCATGTCTGCATTGAGTAAAAATAGATGTGTCAGATAAATTTAGGGTTGTAAAGTATCAGATTAATCAGTGACAGAATTTGCAGGATTAGCTATCACTGAATGGTGCAACCCCAAAATGATGTATTTGACTAATACGACTTTTCTTCCAAGGTGAGTGGCACAGTGCTGGCTGGATACTGAAAATGCCTATGTTTCTAGATAAATAATGGAATACTCCATGGAGTGGAAATTATTGTAAAACAATTTGGTTTTGAATATTAAAATACTGGTAACTCAAACTTGTACATTGTGACTTAAACTGATTTGAGACCCCAATTTCTGTAAAGCATTAAACTGCCATGAATCCAACTGCTTAGTAAAAGTTGGAGGGAAAGCTTAGTTATACTTTATTAATAAAGTCTGCTTGTTTTAATCCAACTCTTCTAGCACCTGAGACTTAAACACTGTAATACAAAACTAAAAGTGTTCAATGGCCAAAATTGACTCCTCACCTTTTTGGGGAAGTGTAAAGCTATGAAATTTGAGTTCAAGAGCCAGAACAAATTTTTCTCTGAGGTGGTTACTGTTTTTATAAAAAAGACATTTTAAGCTTACTGCATTATTTTTCCTCCTGACATCCTAGGTGTACCCGGTCTAACTGCTTCTGCACTCGTTTGACCAGCTAGCTATTTTGCTATAGTAACAAAGAAAAACATGAAAATGCTTTTTGGGGGCTGAAAGTTTAGCATAATAGGTCAGGGTGAAAAAGGAGTAATTAATGAGTATTTAAGCCTGTAGTGTTAAAACTGGTTAACCACTTACCGAACAGTGATAACAGCATAAACTTGCAGTACATGCCCAGGCCTAAAAGGCAGAAGACCAAAAGCAGCTGGTAAGCTAGAGTGACTTCACAGAGCAGCTGCTAAGTAAGAAGAACTGCAAAAAGGAAGCGCTGGGCCCTAGGAAGAGGTAGTAGGTTGCATAGTTTTAGGGCAGGGATTTTGCTCACAAGGAGGTAACTATACAACCTGCTGCCTTTCTTAGGGCTTTATTATAACACCAGGACCATTTTAGCTCCATCCTAACTTCTGCAGCTTTGGTACATGAAGAGAAATGACAAGCTATTTGTAAGCATATTGAGGCTTAATAAAACTGGTATATCAGCAAACTTGGTACCAAACTCAAGCATAGTACTGCTAGCGGGAATTCAGTATGGTGGAACACTGCGTTTGAGGGTACACTTGCCATTTTGGTGACATTGGGTTGTGATAAATAAGAGGCTATGTTTGGAAGGCAACTCCTTCAAGACAGATCAAGTTCCTTGCAATCAGGATGGAGGTGGTATGCACTTCTTAACATTCAGTTGAGGTATAATACTGAAATGAGGAGCTAAAATACATCTTTGTTTGGCTTTGTGCATTTTCAGTGGAAAAACTAAAGTTTTCCTTCCCCAGAAGGATCAGCTTGCAACTCTGCTGAAAGCTGGTGGTTTCTTAACAGGTATAGTCACTCCTAATAAAACAAGTTCTCAGTCATGGATTATTTGCAGTCTTGCAGGAGGGAAGTTTTCAGTCAGTTAAGATGAATGATTGCATGGTTTGTGCCTCATGGAATTGTATGTTAATTAGTTGTTCATAGTTTTTTATGTGATTACACTGCAGTAGTTCTGACAGGGCCTCATCTGGACTCCCTATGCTATGGGATACACTTTTTTTTTAACTGCTAAGCATCTTGTAGCATTAACAGGTTATGCCTACAACAGCCGCTTTTTAAACTTTTGACAGTAAGACAGACTGCTAGATTATAAACATGTTAAGTATGCTTATATTGAACATCCTGTGTGAATTTGATTGTACACATTTGATTTAGTTAATAAAATAGCATTTTGTGCAACTCTTATGGTGTATGGACTTTACTTTCTCCAAAATAAGGAAGTTAGTTTTACAGGAAAACGGTGCCCACATTATTGAAATAAAGTTAAGACCATGTTAGAAAAAATACAGTGTTAACTAGAGTTAGTGTTAACCAATTATGCTAGTGTTAACTATGACTTTAGCTTTGGTACAAGACTTCGCTGTGGGGGAGGGAGGAATTCATATTTACAACACTGCTGATGACTACAGGAACTCTGCTTACTCTAGAGCTGGTTTCTGGGTGTAAATTTAAATTGCTGCACAAAAATCTAGACTTTAAGAATGTGGGCTCCACTAGTCTTAACTGCACCTTGGTTTTTGCATAAATGCAGCTGGTATCAGCAGGTAAGATTCAGGCAGAGAAACATTTATAAATTTGATTTTTGCAGTGCAAAATGCCATAAAATCTTTAATATACTTAACATTATATAAGTATAAAGAGTATGCTTATAAAAGACTTGATGTGTGCTAGCCACTGCAACTATGATACTCCCAATGCATCCAATACATTTGTAAAGCCCCTTTTGTGAGAAATAAATAGAACCTGGGTCCTAGATGAAAATGAATAGCTGGTTTACGTTAAGTTTGAAGTAATATGCAAATTTTAGGCTTGATACACCTATTTCTGCCCTTCTATTCCTATAGAATGCCTTCTATATACTTGATATTAGCTCTCGGTGCTGCTGGATTTCTTTAATAGTAAACTTCAGAAAGCAAGTAGATGAAGCTTTTAATTTCTTAGGCTGACTAAGCTATATACAGCTCAACATTATTATCAGATGCAGATGATTTAGATTTTTTAAAGTGTTAAAACCAGAGCCTCTCTTCAGAGTCCTAAGTGTTTCTTAGGCAGAAGTACCTGAATTTTGGGATTACTGTCTCCATATGCTTTCAGTGTATTGTGATAAGCAGATGCTGCAGTAAGCTACTGCAGTATCAGTTCTGCCACATCAAATCTAGCCCTTCTCGTGCAATACTGTAAGTGGCCTTGATCATGTCTTTGTAAACAAAGGCGGTACTGTTCAGTTGATTTTTTTAAATGGTTAATTAGTTCTTTCCTTTAAGGGTGCTAACCTTTGACCCCATCTTTTTACTACTGATTCTGTCTTACCTGTAACAGGTACAGGCATTTATTTTCTTGTAATTGGAAGCAGCTTGATTAAGTGATAAGGCTCAAACTAGAAAGGAATTACACTGTGGTTTAGCAGTTTCATCTCATCAGATTATTTCTTACCTTGATTTATCTATGGGCTCCACCTAGTAAATGATATCTGCTCAGCAAAGCACAGGATTTGTTTGCTTTTTTCCACGTGTATATTCAGAGACGGATCCAAGGATGAGGTGACAACATGGCAAGAATCTTTCCAATAAAGAAACAGTGGTTAAAGAATGCACAGCAAACTGCAGAAAAGTTTGCAGTAACAGTAGAGACATGTTTACCACCCATATTGAAGCAATTGTGTCATGGTGGTCTTGAAAATGTTCCAATATAACTCCAAAAATAGAATACAGCTTCAGTGCAGATCCACATCCCAGGAGAATTATTTCTGTTCTGTGCCCTTCCATGCAGGAAGGTGTGCTCTGAAATCTTGGTAGTGTGAAACCTGAGACCTGTTGAGCTTTTCCACAAGACTAATAAATACTCTTATGCTTCCAAGGGCAGTCTGGGTACTTGTGCCATATTCACAGTATGTGAACTTTATGCATTAAAAATTCTGTTTCTTTTGCTGCTTTGCATTGAGAGCTGTGATTATGGCAAACAAGAATTGCTGTTGTTATTTTCTATACTTTGTGCTATGCAGTAGATAATAGAGCTCCTAGAGAACAGCTGCCACCGTAGGTACATACAGCAGAGTTTTACCCAACCTCAAAAGGTGTTCTCCGCTGGGGATTCCCTGGTTGGTTAGGGTATTTGCATTCCTAACAATTAGTTTTTCTTTGTGCTTCTGTATCCAGTCTCCTTCTAACCTGCGCAAACCGAGGCAGTGATTTTAACCTTTAGCTATCAAATGTACATACAGAGATGCACACAGTTACAATTTTAATGTTATATTTAGATTCCTTGATTGCTAGATCCAGTACTGTGGTCATTTGAAATGCCATATCATCCTTATGCCAAAAAGCTCTTTTTGCTCTCTTTTTTTGGTAACCAGCAGGCTGGACTCGGTAATAGGTGCATACAGGTGGTTCATCATTTTTTGGCTTTACCAAGCAAACTATAAACCTGATATATACAAGGAGAAAAAAGAAAGAGGAAGGAAAGTCTTAGATATACTGGTCAAAACAAGACAAGTGTGACAAATTCAATGGAGTATTAGTGGTTTCAACTGAGACTCTGAAAAGACAACTGAAGACCCTCAATTCTAGAGGCATCACTGCGTGATGTGGCCTTCAGACCTCTGCTAAGTTTTAAAGAGTTAAGGAGCAGATGAGATAGTTTGATTTAGTTAAGAAAGCGGATTTCTTCTAACAAGCTTAATTTTATATTTAATGACATAGTTCTCTAAAGATGAGTCATGATAGGAGCTGCTGGAAGCATCAAATGTATATTTTGTTGCAACACAAGAAATCAGATTTGTTCTTATTGCAATTCTTAATGGAATTTGATTTTTATACTAGTTTGTTTCAGAAACTTGAAACCGCTACAGTGAAGAGGACTTATATGCATTGGAAAAGAAGACACTATTCTATTTCAGCCTGTTGTATTAAAACAATCTTAAAAATAAAGCTATTACAAGTCATAATGCTACTAAGGACTGTTTTTGGTGACTAAAAAGGTCCTTTCTGAAATAGAATGTTACTGAAAAAAATACTTCTTTTGACATTAAAACTCTCCTATATAACTAATGTTGAGCTGATTAGTTAAATGCAGCACAGCATAAAACCCAGAGAGAAGGATCAAATCATGCAATTGCAAATTCCAGTTCTGTGAGGGAGTTTAATACTCCCTATATACATTACCTTATATATTATAAGATCTATAATATAACCTTTAACCTTTGGAAATACCTGTGGTCTCGGTACTCCCATCAGCTACCTATAAGTTGCTAGGTGAAAGTAGTAGGGAGTATTAAATCAATCCCAGTATCCCAAAATGCGGTCACACATGAAATCTGATTCACATCAAGAATCTTTAGTAAGTGGCTCCTCCTGCAGTATCTCACTAAACAAAGAGGGGTAAAGAAGAAAAAGAGAGAGGTGTAGTTTAAACTTCCCAACTCCTACAAAAATAAATTTATACAATGCCAAAGAGCTAATATTCGTGACTAACATTCTGCCCAGTTCAGCTGTGGCTGATGCTATTAGGACCTGGTACATAAAAGTAAAGCGTACCTTGTGCCAAAACAAGCACAGTCAAAGACTATCCTCTATACTTTACAAAAAAGTAAGACAAGCTGGTTTTAGAGACTGGTGTAATACCATCCTGACTGTTTCTTCAGCAGCTGGCATATACTGTCCCAACTGCCTTATAGTACATTCTGTAATGAAAGAGGTGATGCATAGCTGCAGAAACCAGTGGATAGACAGACAGTACAAAGCAAATTTTCCTCAGTTTTGAACAAATGCAGTATATTTCCTTTTTCTGTTAGTGTTTCAACTACATGCAGCTCCTGTGGAGCCTACAGGAGAGCCAGCAGTGACCGCCACCACTGCAGTGCAAAGAAGCAAAGTCAACACGTCTGACCAATCTCTCTGGTGGCAGTGGTGAATAGAACAGTATTTCTACTGTTCCCTGCTCCTCACCATCCCACTTGTGTACTTATTGTACAGTAACACTGGTGATGCCATTCTGATACAACAGTCTAGTACCAATTCATCTATGGTATTTCTGATGCTTTAAACGTGAAAGAGGTAGTTGAAACCTAATCAGACCAATGGGAAAAAAAAAAAATGAAGGTAAGTAAACCATTTGGAGCATTAGGCATGAGAATACCTAACAAATAAATCAATAGTATGAAATAACTAGGGTGTATGAGTATCTGAAGGATGCAAATGCAGGAAATATGATTCTTGTTAGGATGCTGTTAAAAAGTTTCATCTAACTGTCACAAAAATTTGCAATGAAGTATGTAAAGCTCTATTGTGGAGATACTTTAAATGGATGAATTGCCAACAAGCAGCTCTGGAAAGCTGTCCTTTGACAGGAACAGACATGTTAAACACTCTTTTAGCTGAAGTCAATGGAAATCTTTCCTTCCCTTAATCTCAGGGCAGGATTTCACTTGAAGCCCAAGCACGTTTTTTACACAAGTGATTGAAATAAGGTGAACAGCTAACTCATTAATACGAATCAACATATTGAGATAATTACTAGATCAGGTATCAATAAGAATTTGTAATATTTAATTAATTTTTTTTTTTTATAATTAACTCACAGCTAGGGAAGGCTTGTTGTTTACTGAGTGGGTCGTCAATCTGCATGAACGTGGTGGTGTGGAAAATGCAGCAAGCTGTTCTCTAGAATCCCCCTGCCAGGCCTGGTCACTTGATGGGCAATTGCTGCTCGCCTGTGCTGTGGAACTGTGATGACTTACAGAAGTGGCATTTCCTTTAAGGAGCTTGAGCCTGGTTGCTTACCCTAACCAAGAATAATAAGATGCCAGTTAGTAACCATCTAATACAGAGTTAATTATTACAATGCTGTTAGTTTATTCATATGGAAGTGAATTAGACCATATGAAATTCTCAAAGACTTTTCAAAAATATTTCTTGGGTGTGTGATGAAGTTTTTACTCTTAATAAAATACCTGTTTTCTCTTTCGCATTTCAACCCTGGTTGGACGTGTGTCTCTACTGGATTGCCATGACTCAGCACACTGCATTGTGTTTCAGAAATTCTGAAATGTGGCCAAGAAGTTCCTTCCAAGGATTACCTTGTGAAAGAAAAAGTATCTGTTGTATTGCTTACCCTTCAAGTCTCGTTCAGTGACCACAGATTTTTGTATTTCAAATAGAGGCAACACGGGACCTTTCCTGTCAGCTTTCCTTAAAATATAGAAACTAAAATTCCCACCTCAATACCCCCCTACATCCTTTCCTTTGTTTTTTGGAGAAGCACTCTGGTCCTGTGAAATTCAGAATCTGTTTCTGGATCCACATGTAGCACAGTTGTACACAAAGCTTTCTACCTTCTCTGCCAATTCATTTCACTGCTGACTCATAGACAGATATCCCAGGTATTTTAAGACTGCTTTAATATGCAGCTGTGACAGTAGCCAAATCTAAGCTGCTCTTGAATAGCGTTCATTAGTTTTAGGGTGACTAGTGTGAATGTCAGTGTTCAGGGACTAATTTCCAAAAATAAAAATCAAAAAGTCCAAAGTGCTGATCAGCAAATTTGATACTGAAGACAGTATTTCACTTGGTGGATAGCAGTATTGGGTTGGTCACTGTGTAGTCCTTCTCCAACCCAAAAGGAATTTCCTCCATCAAAATCAGCAACAGAAAATAATCAGATGCTGCTTTTAGATTCAGTACAAATTATGTGACTAGATGACTACTAGACGTCTTCTGTGCAAAGAGCCCTCAACAGCAGAAGAAAAATGTGAATTATACAAACCGCCACATTTATTTGTTCCTCTCTGTATTTATTTTGAGACAGATGAAAAAGCAGGCTTTTTCTACAGTGTTTTAAATTAGGCCGTGGAAAAAACTGGTGATCAGCAACCCAAGTATCTAGAGATTTCTGTGTAAGAGAGAATATTTAGTTATATGAAGACATTAGAAAAACTGAGTGACTGGTATCTTTACGTGCTTTTATACAACTGTCCCATACTATCTGTGTTTCTAGCTGCGTTCACTATATCTGAATTGGAAAAAATTTAGCATGTGAAATACTATCTGCTGAAAGCTAATGTTCTCAGATCACAATAGTTGTTTCCTAAATGGAGCAGGATTCTGTAAAAAACAAAGTAGAGGGCATAAATATTGAAGGCATAAGTATTGCAGGATAGATTTGGGCCTTAAATTTCATTTTTAAGGGAAGAGAAAAATATGCAAACTCATGTATTTTCTCACCTCTTGCCCATTCCAGGCTGTATCTGTGTCATCAGTAGATGCAGTACAAGTAACTGACGTTAACTTTCCAGCACCAAACATGTTCATTGTCAGACAGATAAGCCATGACATTTATTTTTCCTACAATAAAATAAGAGTTAGAAAACAAAACATAATTAAATAGAACTGAAAGGTTCAATTCTCCACAAGCTCTGTTCAGCAAAGTGTTTAAAGATGTGGAGCTCATTACACCCGGAAAAATACCATGCCCTTTAGACAGTATGTTACTAAGTGTTATTAAATGATGGCATTTGTGAAAGTTCCTCTCTGATAGTGTTATGTTATGTGTGATTATCGAGATTTTATTGTAGGTTCAAAAAACAGATTTGCAATATTAATAGATAGGTAACAGGTTGGTGTGCAGATATGCACCTAAATATTTTCTCAAATTGGTTCATAGTCAGGGAAGATGGGAAAAAGCCTTCAAAAATGATGTCTTTTCTTCATCACCACAGATGACCTAATGAGATACACTAATGAGATAAGGGTTTACATCACCATCTTCTATGTAAATTCTTTTTTAGGGTTAGGAAGGGAGAGTTATAGTTACCCACTTCATTAAGAAACACAGACAGAGCTCTATTTTTAGTCTTCTGAGAATATAACACACAAATGCCATTTTTCCAGAGGTGATTTGTTGAGTTTCCACATTTCTGCTTATGGTCAGAAAAGCTTTTAAAAGAAACCCCAATATGGGTTTGCATACTAAATTCATGCAACAATTGCACACAGATCTTTGAAAGTGTTGTATCACCTAACAAAATTAATAGGTAGATTCTTTTAGTATGCATCTTTGATAGCTTCATCAAAACTTGATTATTTCTAACTAAGCATATTGAAAACTCTTACCTACCATGAGACAAGTAACCAAGCAAAACTCTGTTTTCTCTACTGCCTAAGCCTAAACCATGGTGAATATACCCTGCCAGTTCTCTTCCCCTGGATTCTTAGATTCTTTACTGGACACATCATTTACTGGATCTATTATTACTTGGGCATTTCATGTGTCTGTCCGGTCACCAGCCTACTAGCAGGGACACTACTTGGGTATTTTCACTGTACAGTAGTAAAAACCTAAGCAAATCTATACAAGATGTACCTGTACAATGTGAGTGGTTTAATTTTAGCACTGTGCAACCAAATGAAGCTGATTTTGATACTTTGGGCATTGAAAGCAGCCTTACTTGCACAGTGAACTCCTCTCTGAAGTGTTGCTCCAGAACTCTTGTGCCAAAGAAAAAAAAAAAATTAGACATGCTGAAACCAGTTCAAAGTATTTAACAACTTTTGCTGTCAAGGAAGCAGTAACAGATTGAATCTCTGTTTTGTCACTAAAGCTGCAGTTCTTTGAACCATTGGTGTTACACATTCAAAGAAACTGTAAATGTAAGCGTAGACTTGTGAGAGAATTTTCCAATCAAATCATTGTGGTCATTGTTTATGTTAACTTTCTCAAGGAAAAATGAGAATAAATTCACTGTAATACTCCACTTTTTTTTTTTTTATTCTTTTCTTTTTTTATTTTTTTTAAATTAAATAGGTCATAACTATATACCAGGCAATGAAAGGTAGTAAGACTACCACTGTGTACAATATTAATTTGGAGTTGAAAATAGTAACATCAGTCACCAGTCACTACTTCTGTCCATAAAGATCCCATAAACTGACCACTGGCCACTAGGTACAGCACCTCACACAGCAGTTTGGGGATTTTCCTACCTCGCACGATTTACCGGCTGGTAGTGGCTGCAGGGCAGCTATTCAGAGCCCCTGAGGAACATGTTACGAATTTGTTTTGGCTGGTACTTGTGCCGGTTTTCACTTTGTGTGTGTCAGCACTGCGTGTACTGGTTTTCATTTCTTGATACTGAAAGTTATACACCCGTGTTTGGAGATGCTCCACCTGTATGCAAAAGGTTCACAGGAAAAGTATTCTCTTGTCCAAGTATACTGATACAATGACACTAAAATGCACTGCCAAGTCACCAGGTGAATTTGGTAAAATACAACCCAATACACTGGGTGAATCTGGCTAGAAGAGATGGAACAGGCACATGCTGAAGGCAACCAGTGCAGGCACAGGTTCGTGCTACCAGAGACACCCAGCAGCAAGCATCCCAGTCCCGGGAGCACGGTGACTGCTGGTGATCAGAGTCCGTAAGGAGCTCTCTGGTGCGAGCAAATGCCAGCTCAGCTGGCTGCATCACAGGAGCAGAAGGGGTGGGTTTAGTAAAACCACAGTTCCTCACTGTATTAGCAAGCACATGATTGTACTGTGGACTTGTTACAACTCACTCACACCCCTTGGAAGGGTTGCACGACCAGTTGCAACTGTTTCCACCTTCATCTTACAAGTTCAGTGTACGAAGGAATTCCGTTGGAAGCTCATGGGTTTTTCTCCCTTATGTCCTCTGTCCCTAGAGGGGCTTTACTCAAGACTTTGATCTCCTCCACAGCACCTAAAGTAAAATCAAATGAAGTTGGTGGTAGCACCTTGCCACCAAACTGCCACCAGTTTCTGCTGGTCTTAGCTAAAAGCAGCACTGCATAAAATTTACCTGCTAATATGCATTTCCCATCCTGGCTAGAACTTACAGACTGGAAGCTGCCTTACCGATCTCACCAGTTAGGGTGCTGTACCTCTGAGATGAGAGACATGGCAGCTGCGTTTTACAGTGATCTTGCAGCTAGCAGTATTGTGGAGCTGTGGGGTGGCTGTTTCGGCATGGCAAAGGGAGGCAGCAAAGCTGGGGGCACCCTGAGTTCAGTCCTGCACTGCAGGGTGTTGTGGTGCTTCCCAGCTCAGCAGCAAGGATAAGCACTGGCCCTCGCCTGCTGGGAAATGGCAGCACAGTGGAACCATGTGGTGGGGGTTTTGCTTGCTCCCTTTGATGGTGCTCCTCACCTTCATCTGCTGGCACACTGGCAGGGAGGGTCACTGAGCAAGCTGATGAGCTGTGAGCCCATCTCTAGCACAAATGCCAAGGTTAAAGGGGGGAAAAAACTCCCAAACAAACCCAAACCAAGCTTCTGATCTGGCTTTTCGGTGGCATCGCTGGGTTTCGTCCAGCTTCTCTACCCTGAGAAGGAACCTGAGATTAGGCAAATACAAGTGTTGGGTAACATCTGCCTGCTACAAAATGTGGTGGTTTTTACCCACTCTGGGAAGCACAGGATGTATGAATAGTCCCTGACAAACAGGTTGGCAGAAAAAGCAGAGTCCAGGTCTCCCGAGTGGTAATCCTGCCTCTTGGGCATATTCCCTTGCCCATAGTCTCCAGCCCATGCAGAACTCATGTTAAAACCTGCACAGGTTATATTTTTCATGTTCAGTAAAATTTGACACAATTTGTGCCAAAAACTTTCAGGATTCTCCCTTCCCCGTCCCCCATGAGTTATGTTTCCTTGAAAAACCACAACCCGCTCTAAGTACCTTAGAAATGCACCATAAGCATTAAGCCAATGCTAGACAATAATAAATGAGGCAAAATTACATGCCAGGATGTGCTGGTGATAATGTTTTCCACTGAAGACAGGAGCAGTGAAATTTTCCAGCATAACAACAGAGGCACTGTTCCCCCCACCCCATGCGAAACACAGGGGAACTCTACCTTACCACCCTGCTCCTGTGCAGCCCTGCCAACCTTCACCCACCCAATAACGTCCCATAGGTGACACATGAAGTGGCCTGTGTAGCACACCAAGGTTGGCCAGCCCAGCGATGGCTGACCTTTAAATCCATCTTGTCTTGTCTGCGTGCCCAAGAGGAAGTCACATGTGTGGCACGAGCCTGACCCAGAAATATTGCAGGGAGTAGGTTATTTTGTGCGAATAAGGAAGGGCAGGGTCTGCAAGATGAATCACTGAAACAATAATTATCCTGAGGAAAAACCTTGGAGGGTGGATTAACCATGATAACTGCCCTTTCAAGGTAACAACAATGCGAGCCGTCAGCTCTTCTCAACTGCGAGGAACAGAAAATGTTTTAGCACAAAACATAAAAATAAAAATTATGGAAATTCATAAGAAGAGATTGGCCAAGGAGGCATCCTTCACTTCCCAACTACTCTAACTTCAGCCTGCGATTGTTATACAATCTGCCACAAGAATTGCTCCAAAACTTATTTTTAGCACACCAGTAGCTTTCAGTGAAAATAAATGAAGGGACAGACAGTTGCTATAAAGACAGGAAATAAACTTTAGAAACTATTTAGCTTTTGGCTAAGCAGGGCAACTGAATTACACAGTTCCTGAGTATGCATGATAGTCTCAGATAAGATGAACTCCAAATGATAGTTTTCTTTTCTTTCCTCTGATCAGCCCAGTTATAATGTGACGGTCAGTGCTTTGTGATTGCTCCACACCTGGAGCAAGCACCAAAGCCAGGAATCTCAGGGTGCTGCAGTCTCTGCCTGCATCTCTACTATGCATTTCCCATGGCTGTATCAAATACGACTGTGATGTGCAGACACAGGGTTTGCAGCCAGCAACTCCCTTTAACAGTAGCTGTAGTGCTGTGCCTACTCCCTGTCCCTGGAGGCCCCTCCTGGCCATAACACATCCCCAGAGTGGTGTCCCCCTCCTTCCCCAGCCCAGGCCAGCTGGTGCACCCACCCTGCTCCTTGGCTTAGGCATAGGAGCATTACTGCCTCCTGAAGAAGTCAGGATAGCTCTGCTTGTGCGGCATTTAAACTGATCAGAGGAGCTTCAAGTATCCCAAAGACAGGCAGAGCCATGGTGGCAGCAAAGGAGACTGGACGTGACCTCTCACCAGAGGTGGGAGGAGGTGGCAGCGCCTCCAGCCGCTGCAGAGCCCCAGTGCGGAGAGCAGGGGCAGACAGATACGCCTGCCCAGGCAAACGGTTAGTAATAACCATCTGCTGCTAATCAAGCATTCACTGCACTGAAGGAGGAAAAAGTAAAGGCCTAATTCCATCTCCCAGTTGAAACAGTATTGAAATTTTTGTTACTGAGCTAGCCTTGTGTTCAGCCTTGACTACTTTAGCTAAATGCTCCTAACAACCATGTTCTCACAGAGCTGATTTCCAAGAGGTGGCAATATTTTGCTGTCTTTCATCTTTTCAACCACTTATGTCCCTCAAGTCTGCTTGGAATATCAGAGCTGCCACAGTCTTGTCCATTCTTTGTCCCCATCCACCTCCCGGGCTGCCAAAAGCAGTGGCATTACTGCTGCAAACGCTGTCTGGTGCAGAGGCTTGGCAGGCACTTCTTGGGGCGAAAGCTGGAGGGAAAAACCCATCTGGGGTCACTCAAGCTCTGTACTTCATCTGAACAGAAAAGCTCGCTGCAATGATAGCATTTGGGGTGAATAAACCAGAATTTGGAAGAGGAAACTGCAGGCAATCTGTACTCTGCTTCAGAGTCAAAGGTTGCTGTATACAGAGCATGAGGCTTCATCTGCCCATGAACGTTCCTCACCAGGCACAGAAGGGGCTCTGACTTGCATACAGTCTACTCTTACAAGGAATGTGCTGTCAGACTCATACCGGTGTACGCTGAGGAAAGGCTCTCCCTGCTCTTCTCCAAGACCGGCTGAATGGCTGCCAGCAGCAAACATCAAGATATCCACAGACAGTGAAACCGCACTGCTGAGAGGAGGGAAAACTGGGAGAAGGTGCTTCTCAGGCACTGCTTTTTTCGCTCATATATTGAGGACTTGAGCTTACAGTTACCACAAAATTCTTGTGCCCTTTGCAACAGAAAGCCAATTTATGGAGTAGTTTTAATAATAAAATAAATAGAAGCATTTCCCTGTTCCAATGTTATGTGGATGCCTTTCCATCTCACTGCTCCTGAATTATGAGAAACACTAAATATGATCGTTGCAACTTACCATTACTAAAACTGTTAACAGTTTTATATACTTCTGCCAAAACTTGTTCCTGAACTAGACAGCCAGCAACCTCTCATTGCTCCCTGCAAACCTTCCCTGAACATCTTGGATGTCTGTTGTTGTTGGGAGATGGGTCCATCAGCACTTGAAGGGTGGTCTGGGGGTAAGGTGAGGTCAAATTACTTAAACATCATACTATTTTATTTGCTTGTTTAGCTGTACATGGAGTTCCTTTCTAACCACAGTAACATCCCTCCCCTCTGTTTTTAATTTAAGGTTTACCAAAATTATTTTCATATTTTTATGTCCCCAAAATGTAAAAAAAACACCTTCACCATGGACTCCTGCCTCGTTCAGTGACAGAATGAGAGTAAAACACGTTATCAATTTGAACAGATCAGTTTCCTTTATGGTGGAGTTGTTTTCAGCGTGCTGTGATGTGTATTACAAAAGCCAAAGATATAAATGATCAACTGGAAGCTTGAATTCATTTTTCCTCATGTCTAAATTAGGAGAGTGAGTAATTGGTGTAGTAATTGCAAGCGGAGCCTGTTTATCAATGCCAGTGAATAATTGGCTATTAAACAATAGTGCACTTTGCCTTTGAAAATTCACAACACTCTAACAGGAAGCACACTGCCAGTTTTATATTAGCTTGATGATTGATGAGAGGAGTGGCAGGATTGCAAACGCAGTTTGGGGAAAAGCTTTCTGACATGTCTCCCCCAGAAGCATCCCTATTCCTAAAGAGTTATCCTTGCTGCAAGGATAAACACACAGTGAGCTTAGATTACAGCGTCTGAAGTCACAGGGCCAAAATAGCACAAGCCTAATTTTGTAATTGATCACTTTTGATTGCAGACAGCCAAACACTGTACCTAGAAACCGCAGGCAGGAGCTGCCTCTTGTTTTCTGTTTTTGTACATGCGTCCGTTTGCCACCCAGCCATTGCTCTGACCTCACCCTTTGTTCATAGCAGCATCTGGCCCTGTTATCTTCCTTATGCCCTCCCATTTTCCATACCAAGCCTATCCTCTTCCCACCATGCTCCTCATCCCTTCCTTTGACAATTCTGGATGGAGTCCCTGTGGTTCTGGCATACCACCCTCTCCACCCAACTACACTGATCCCTCACCTCCACCTGCTTTTCAGTGCTGCCACTGCATTTCTTTCCCATACCAGCTGTTTCTGGGCTCACCCCAGGCACCCACATCTGTTCCAGCTCTCAGGACCTCACCTCTGCTCCCTTCCAGGCATCTTCCTTTCTCTGAGCTTCCTGGATCAGGAGGAGACATGGTGCAAACGGTTGGGGATTCCTCCTGTTCCTGCTGCTTCCAAGCCCTTTCTCTTACCCAGCCTTGCCCCCTCCTCCTCCATGTTTCATCCAAAGTTCTTTCTCCTTCTCCCAGATTCCCACATCCACTCTTGGTGGTGTTGGGTTCTGATGTTACAATCCAACCAGTTTCCTACATTGGCATCTCCGTATCCTTGTGCTTTCAATTGATCTGCAGCTCTTGTCCGACTCTCTCAGTCACTCTGAAATGGTTAATCTGTGATGTTTTTTACCCAGTGCTGGTCTTCCTTACCTCTCCACTGTGCAAATTCCCTCTCTGGTCACTGCTCATCCTTATAATTCAATTAGTTTTTCTTTCCTCCTCTGTTTGCAGACCTCTCCTCCCTGTCCTTTTCTCAATTCGAAAATTGCTCATTTGCTTTCAAGCTTCATTTCAGTTCAGTCTAGACTGCCTTCCCAGAGTCTGGCCTACTGACTTAATTTCACTTTTTTTTTTTTTTTTTTTTTTTTTTTTTTCCCCCTTCTCTGAAGCTCTTAACACAGCAGCAGATGCATTCTCTCTACCTCTCTGTACTGACACCTACCCAACTAAGCAGCTGTAAGTTGCAGCTGAATCTGAGGAAGTATTTCTGCAACTCTGGCTGATGCAACTTCTCACTCCTCAATCACTTTCTTCTCCCTGCTCCCCTGTACTCCCAGGAAATGAGCTGGCTGGTTTTCCCCATCTCTGTGGTAGGGCACTGGTCTGTTCTCCCTTCTGACAACATCTCCATGCCATCTCAGTTTTTTTCATACCTTTTAATTCTAATTATTCTTAACTCTCCTCATTTAACCTTGAATTCTGCAATTTCCCCTTCACTAACATCCTGTAGCATCTCATTTCTTTAAGACATACCAAAAGATCCTTGATTTCCCTCTTGTTCTTCCAGACACTGTTCCATCCCATAGCTCACTGCTGTTTATAGTATCCTGGTGTTCCTCCAACAGTTTCTGCCCCTCACATCTTACTGAAACTTCTCTGGTCGAGGTCTCTCATATCTTCTTCTTACCAAGATTTCAGTCAGACACTTCCTCTTTATCTTTCTTCATTTACTTTTAGCATTGTTGACCACACTCTTCTTGAGATTTTGTTCTCTGGATTCAGTACTCCTCATGTTCTGCCTCCCACCACCTGTTCAGCACATTTGCTAAGTAGTCTTCTTTACCAGCCTTGAACAGATCTTGGTCCATTCTATCCTACCATCTCATTTCCAGGAGAAAACTACCCACGAAACAAAACAGAAACCCAAACTCATCTCCATGCACAAACTGAATGACCATCTCTACAGTTGTACTTCCTGTCTTACTGCTCAGCTCCAGACCTGTCCCTTCTGTCCAAATAAAAAGTAAAGAATAAAAATAAAAGATCTTTCTGTAAGGTCATCTCTATTTAGATCTACTTTTAATTTGGGTTCTTCCTGGCTGAAGCAAAACTGCTGCCCATGACTACATTATAACCCCATTTTCCTTCATTACTGACAGAATGACTACACGTGTCAGTCATCCCACAACCCATCATGGCCTCCAATCTCTCTCCTAATGCACAGTTTATAAATCCTCTCCTTCAAATGAGGTTTAATTCTCTTGAAGTCTTTCTACATTGTGTTCTAAGAACTGACAGACTTTCTCAATGATCCCCTTAATTGAACTCTCACCGTCTGACATCTTGATTAGACTGCCAGTTTTACTCTTGTGTTGGTCACATCAATCTAGCTCTCTGCTGCAGAGTTAGTTTGTCACTGGCATTTTGACAAACGCTTCTCCTTTTGCATCCATCTTCTGACATGTCCTCTTTAGCATCAAGCATAAGTCACTTGACTGCTTTCAAGACCCTTTGTGACATACTGTTGTTCACTAATAAGAAGCTGCTCTATGGCTGTCCCACTACAATGGTCTTTATCCCTCACTACTGTATTTCCAAGGAAGTGTTGGTCTTCTTCCTGGGTGCTGAATTCACACTTAGAGCTCCCTTTGAATACTAGCAAAAGCACCTCACTCTTCTCCTACAGCCACAGCAGCTGCTCACCATACTGATGATCATGGTTTCCTTATTACTCTTGTGCCTTCCACCCTCACCCTCTACTTACATAATAATGTTTGGGGGGGATTGGACCCTTTTTCTTCTGCATTTGTAAATGATACTGCAGAAAGGCAACCTACTGAATAGATAGGTCTATATCAGCATCAAGAAGTCCTGGTGTGCAAAGCACAGCAAATTGTGGAAGACGGAATTATCAGTCCTCTCCTACCACAGATCCATTATCAAACATATAAATCCTCCCAGAGATCCTTTCAGTCTGTTCCCTCTCCTCAGTTCGAGTACAATGCTGACACCTTTCAAATGGCCCTTACTCTCTGGTCCACAAGAAAATAATTTCACAAGAACATAGACTTCCGAGACGTCTAAAGGGTTTGTGTGTGCACTTGCACACCCCCTGGCTATGGCTCTCAAATGCTTCTCAGAAATACTCAGTAAAGGCTGAATTTCTTGATGTCTTTCCAGGCTTTTCCTCCTGATGAGCAGCACCACAAACCCCCCTCCTGACAAGGGCAATCACTCAAACCAGAGCAGCAAGAACATAGCTGGAAAGCCATTTTAACCTGAACCACAAGTTTAAGGTTATGTCTGGAAGTCCCTCCTAGTTCAGAGAGCAGACACCAAATATTTCATTTATCCTCTGTAACTACACAACAGTCTTGGACCACAACACATGAAGCTTATTAGAAAAATTAACAATTCTGGCAGATGAACACTAGAACCAATAATTAAGCTGCTGAGTATCTCACCTGGCCATCAGAGAGATGAACCCACCTCTAGCTCCATCCTCAGTGACATCTGAGTGGCTGCAGAGGAGCTGCAGCATGAGGGCAGGGCAGTGTTGCTAATGCAGCATAAATAATCTTTAGTTTTCTAATGCTAAATCTGTTCATCTGGTTTAAGCCAGCAAGCTCAGTTGAGGTCAGTGAGGCCAGACAACCCACGACCACCAAAGCCCTGGGCCAGACCCCCCCAGACAACCCCCAGCCCTTGTGGCCTGGTACTCATTTGTATTTTACATGTTATATCTTCTCAACTGTACAAAGTACATGCTAGGACTCGATCATGTTGTCTTCTGTATTGTTAGACCCCCAACAGTTTACAATTATATGTTTAATACCTTTAATTTATTTACTCCACAATTACTGCTTGGAAATGTATAACTGGAGGGCTGCGTGGCTCACTGAAGACATTACCAGGCCTGTGGTAAACAGATGTGCTTTAAGTGTCTGTACAAGCAACCTTTCCAAAAACATGAATTAGCTTAGTCAAGTGTTTCCCATGAACACATTTTTGACACATCAGTTCATATTGTTTACATAATTTTAAACTAAACATTGAATTCAAGCCTATTTTGCCTTACATCTTGACATAAAATATATCTCTCCCTAGGTAGATAGGGGAAAGTTCCTGGCTTTGCAAGGAGATAGGAAATTATTGATAAGAGCCCTGGTATCTGCAATACAATACCCTTTCCTATGGTTCACAGAATTCCCCCAAAGCTCTCCTATTAGCAAAGGCTGTTTAAACAAACTTGGCTGGAAAACAAAATCTAGTTCAGTATTTTTCCTTTTTTTTTTTTTTTTTAGCTGCAGTGCTATTTTAAGACCGGTTTTATGGTTACAGTTTAGGCAATGGCTAAAACGGAAGGGAAAAAAATTACAATATTTCATAAAGTTTATGTGTATTCCTCATAATTCTCTCTCACACCATGATACCTCTGTGGCCTCGTGCATTTCTAGTGACACCTTGACATCAGCCTTGTAAAAGTGCATCTCAAATCTTTGAATAGAGGAAAAAAAGGGAAGCTTCATTTTGGAAAAAGACAGGTTTTGAGTTCTACCATTTTAACTATAGCTATAATTATAGTGATATTAATCTCATCAATAGTAGTAATAGTCTCAAAATGTCTTCGACTGGTTTTCAAATTTGTAAATATACCTTAGTCCAAGATCAATCTTCATCAGAACAAAAAGTAAAACTGTGTCTTCCTGCACCTTCCTCCCCATCGTTCCACTTTCTCCACCCTTTCTCTCCTTCCTGCCATGAACATGAGTTTGCTTCCCCTGATCTCCACATGATTTCCTCATGCTATTTGTTACCCCTTCCCATCCAGAATTTTGTGACTCCGCCCTGCACACATTCAGGGAATAGACACCACCCTTGTTGTCCATGCTGCTGTTCTCCACCCAGCCACACATGCTATCTGCTTTGCACATCACTGTGCTCACCGACAATTTGTCCAACAAAGAGCTCATGTTACTTTTGCAACGACTGGTGTCAAGCACAGATCTGCTTCATCTTCCTTCTCACTCACTGCCCTGGCACCATGAGGAACTGTCAGAGTTCAGCACGTTCTGTGGCAAATCACTGGTACCCAGCAGGTTTTGTCACCAGAAGATACCCAGCAGGACTTCTATATTCAACACCTGCTGGCCATGGCTAGCGAAGATGCATGTTTTATATCCAGTTTTGCAAACCAGCTCTCTTCCCTTCATGTGTGCCATTGCTACTTCATCTCTCTAGGCTTGTGGAGAACCTGATGGCTTTGGAAATACCTTCTTTTAACAGCATTTGTAGCTCTCTGGTTCTTACGCTGCCTGGAAGACTGTATCATGTTTGTTGGACCAGATCCATGGTGTTTAAGACCTTTTTTGGCAACAAATAACCTGCTTTGACAGTTTATCTTTTCACCTCTGTGTCCATTAATAAATGTGTAAAGGAAATGTCACGTCTTTTTTTTCTTTTTTTTTAAAAAAAAGGCAAAAATAATATTTGCTTAAGTGTGTGTTGTGATAAATGAGGAATATTTATTTTTGCAAATGCAACATATTGCCCACTGTATTTGTAACAACTAACTTGTTATGGGTGGAATCAGAAAAGTCTCCTAAAGTAGCTGTGCAGGGAAGGAAAAAAAAAACCAACAGCAAAACAAAACAAAAAGCAGCCTGGATGAGCAGCATCCCTGTGAACAACTAGCTGTGTTTATACCTGTCAGGAGACAAAAGGTAAAAAGAGAGAAAAAAGAAGAGCAGTTGTAGAACTGGAGGTCTCTGTGTGATGTGCAATGGGTACCTGGTGACACTTGCACACTGCCTGAGGTAATAGAAGATGCAGACCAGTGGGGTTCATGTGCTTAGCTCAGAATGACCGACAAAAAGAGATCTGTTTCTCTGATTCTGCTATTGATGTTAAGGATTACTGTTTGAGAGAGTAACTCACTCCAAGTGTATTAATCATTACCTCCTTCCCTGCCAAGTGCAGCCAGGGCAGGGTCCAAGCAGTCGAGACGGTACCCAGGGCTGCAATCTGCAGGTGGAGGCAGGGTTAAGCCTAAACCCACTTCAGAATAGAGCCCCAAGACCAGACATGGTGTGTGCACTACAGGATCTTGGGAAACCACTCAGAGTGCAGCCACAGTAAGTTACCTAGTCCTAGAGATAGAGCAGAAAAAAGATCAAGGCATTTTCAAAACAGCACATTAACAGCCTCCAAGTTCTCCTGCCTGTAGTTTTTTTAACACTCAATATAATTGATGATCATGTGTTTACACAGAGAGACTGCCTCAACACTGAGACCCCAAACCTACAGTTTTACCTCAGAAACAGGGCTGGATGGAGTTCACCAATTCAGGCTTAGAGCATCTTCATCAACGCATTACTTTGGCTTTAACATAAAGCATTCTTTCACCTGTACTTAGATTAAAAAGTCAGAGAAACCCTGGACTCAAAGACCTTGTTTTCAGGAGCTCCTCAGGCTGCATCCAGCTCCAAAACCCAGCAGACACACCCAGCAGAGGCTACAGCAGATGAGTGCCTGCTTGGGTACTTGCCCACAGATAAAGCTCTGCACCAGGTTGGCATAAAATAGCTGTATCTTCCAAGTCACGGAATAGACAGTAGACTCCTAAATCATCCAAACAGAGCAACTCTTCCTTTACCCCAGATCTTCTATTGGCTTCTAGTCACTTACCTCTCTCCTCTTCTAGCTCCTGTAACACTCTGAGCCCATGAATTACTAACTAGATGAAGCTGCAGGTAATTAGCTCCCAGGTACACATGCTTGCCTAAATAACTTCTGCCCACTGGCTTGCATTAACTGCTGAGGTCACCATCTGCCTAGCTTGGGTGGTCCCACCACAGTGGTACCTGAGCTTCCCTCTCAAAGGGTGCAAACCTCTGCGTTTCTCAGCCCCCTGTCCTGAGCTTGCCAGACACCTGTTTACATCACCAACTCAATTGATCACAACAAGGCACGTGTCATCTTTTTATTGCCACAAGTGTTTAGAACCAGACAAGACTTACTCTGGTGATCTGCTCCAGCCCGGCAGTGCTGTCAGCCCTGCCAGGCAGCGAAGGTGGTTCTCACCCTTCCAGAGCTCCAACCTGCCGCAGCTACTGACGTAATTTACTCCTCTCAGAGAGAAACTCTGCAGCAGGCTATTTATTGCTCATTTTGCAGTCCCATGAATACATCTGTAAACTGAGAAGTTACTGTGGTTGCTGATACAATATAATGCAGGAGTGGGCCAAGAAGAGCCCAGGAAATTAACTGGCTCTGTGAATGTTGTTTGGTTTTCTGTTTGTTTGTTTATTTATTTATTTATTACACACCCTTTTAGGAGGTAGGAGATTCTTAATACTGGGAGCATTGGTATATTAACCTCACATTTTCTCTACTGAAAGGACTCTCTAGTCTGACTTCTGCAGGAGATGTTTTGACAACAAAACAGTGCAGCTATGATTAGCCTGATAAAAGGGAGCCAGAGTTGAAGTATTGATGGTATGTGCATCTAGGATCTGGTTACAAAGTGGGCTTTTAACCACATTCTCCCTTGTGAATTCATGTTATCAGAGGCCATCTTAAAAAAAAAAAAAAAGACAGACAACCTTTCTTCTTCATTTTATGTGGGTATATTTCTTGTATTTCTTTATGCTTATGAAAAATGAGTCATTAATAATGTTGACCAGAACCACACACAGAGACAGGCACTGTGCAAACTTCCTTACCTAGTTTCACTAGCCCACGCCAGTGCAGAGACCAGGAACAGCATTGAATCTCTTTAACTAGAGGGAACTATTGGATCCAGTTATAGTTTTTTGAGGGAGTCCAGAAGGATTGTATCGAGACCAATAGACTTTTCAAGCTTCTTTTTTTAATCTAATTTATTTTGAGAATACATTTTCAGAGCTGATTAGCTAGCGTACTAAATCATTGCACTGTCTAACCCCAAAAAGCAACCCTGACAAACAATTAACAATAGAAACACCATTGTGGCAACAAGTGATGGATGGCTCAAGGGTGTAGCTTGGGCCTAGTCTTTGTTCAGAAGAGAGCTGCTGCTGCTAAATAAAGAAATGGGTAGTAAAAGGTGAGAGCGAACAGATCATATCTGGAATAAAACTATTCGCTCTACTTGAGAGTATGTTTCCTCACAGCAGTGATCTTCTCAGGAGAGACAAGCAAGCCCCATGGCTCAGGGCAGGCCACAAGTCAGAAACTACCCCGCACCAACCCTCTTTCTGCCTGTGATGAAACAGCCTCTCAAGGTTTCTGCTCTCTCACTGTGGGTGAAATACAGTGTCTGCTTGCCTGCAGGCTGGGTGGTGAGGTGGGGTGACTGTTCTCTCCCAGGATACCCATTCAAGATTTGTACCTAGGACCTGTAATTTCAGGCCCTCTTGTCTCGCTCCGACCTCCCACATCCCTCCGAGCTCCCAGCTGGATGTCCCAGACTGTCTGCCAGCCCGCGCCCAGTAAGAGCTGCACCTCGGGCCGGCCAGGCTGCCTGGAGTCTGCTCAAAGGGCTTCTGACCACACACCAGGTGCCTTCCCCAGAAGCAGGGTGAGCCTGACTCCCCCAGCTGCCTTGACTCTGTCTCTTTTGGAGTCACGAGAAAGGGTTTGGAACAGCTCTGCCACTTTCCAATGATGCAGACAACTCTGCTTCTGGGAGTAACAAGAGCTTCCTTGTAAGTTCCTGCAAAGACTGCAGAGTTCTTTCAAGTGAAGAACCCAGAGAGCTGGATTGTTACCTGCAGACATCTTCTTATGAACCAGGAGCTCTTTTTAACCCTTTTAAGAGCAAGTTTCAAGTTCATTTCTATTGCCACAGGCAATTTCCTAATTCCTGCTTTTCTGTCATTAACTTCTAATTGCTGTTCAAAGTTTTGTGTTAATTTACCAATTTGCCTATAACTTATGGCTGTACTCTGTTAAGAGAAATAGAATAATTTATCATAATACCTCATATTGGTTTTATTATGCAGAGATTAGAAAGTAACAAATATAAAGACATAGTGTAAAAAAGGAATCTGGATATATATGCACTGCAAAACAGGTGGTAGGTAAAGATTAGTTACTACAGACCACTGGAAAGACCACAGGGTTGGAGGGACCATTTAAAGTCTACAACATTTTAAACGGTGATAAACATGTTTGAAAATCTTTGCCAAACAAGACAAACTACCCTTCTCTAATCTGCACAGGAATGTTATTTTGTGTATGCTTCACATGCGCATGCACACGTGCATGCACGCTCACATAATATCTAGGTCACAATTTTTTTAGGAGCAAACACAGTAAGAAAAAGTCAATGATTAGTCCAATAAATTATTTATCTTCATCGTCTGAGGAGGCTTTGCCATTTTCTGCTCTTACTGAACCCTAAAACAGCAATTTGGCCAGCCTTGACCAATCGCATGCCTTGTGCTGTGTTAAACAGTCAGTGTGCTGAGGTTGAATTAGACAAAATATCTCTAGCTTCAGCATCAGAAATACAGAAAACAAAAAACAAAAATGAAGCCTAAAGATCTCTTGGACTGTGTTTTATGTGCCAGATCACCACAGTGAGCAATATGAACTGAAACTCTGAAGCAAATTTAAGATGACCTCCCAGTTATTTTAGTGTTGAGAGATTCACTTTGGTGGTAGATGTGTTATTCGGAAAGCAGGTTTAGTTTCAGGATGAGACTCCTGAGACTTTTTATGCCCTTTTCTACTCAAGGACTATTGGACCAACATGATCAATTGTACTAAGAGCAACAAAAATGCAACAAACTCCACCTCGACCGTGTATCCCTGAGTCCTCTTCAGAAGCAGCTCTATTGGTCACCTGCAGTGTTTTGGTGGTTGGTTTTGGTTGCTCTAGACCTTTGGAGCCCAAGTGATGGATCAGGATATGTTATTGTATTGAGCTATATACAAAACAAAAAATAAAAACCTTCATTCACAGATCTGCACAGGCAAAATACATGCTTTATGACTGGCTGCAATGACAGGGCACTGACACTTGGAAAACTTGTGCCTGATGTACAAAGAAGACAGTGCACTGAGCACATCCGTGTTTCCTTGCAGAACTGATAAAACTTATGTTATACCACTGCTTCATGCAGGACCATCCCGCCTTGCCTAAACCACTGGCCTGTGTACCTCACAAGAGCGAGGTCAACATCTTTCTGTATTTGCTGCAGGAATGTGCTGTGTACAAGGTACATCGATTCCCTGATTTTGGAAAACCCTCTGGTTGTCACCCACATGTTCCCACTGTTTCCCACACACGCAGCTGGTGGTGGTGCCAGTGCACGGTGTGGGGTGCCTGTCCCAGCACGATAGCAGGGGCTGGGCTCCCATTTAGCATCAACTCACTATGTTCCTTGCTGATCCAAGGAAATTATAGACAAATGCAAATTCTGCCTCATTTTTATTAGCATTTTCCTTTTCTGGGGGGTTTCCCTCCCACCCAAAGAGGATATGCCCTAAGCCTTGAATTTACTTCTCGTTAATACATACTGCCATATATTGACACGTATAAGTCGTGTGCTCTGGCCCGCCGCGTTGTGACTGGTGCGGGGTGAGTTCAGGGGCTGGCTGCCACCTTTATTCCACTTGAGGCTGCAAAAGCCTTGTGGCAGCTCCTCCCAGCACCCTGCAGGTGCCGGGGGGCTGCCTAATGGGCCCCCTCTGCCCTCTCTCTGCTCTCTGCCCCCTCTCCCCTTTCTCCTCACTCTTTCCCCTCTCCCCTTTCTCCCCCGTCTCCCCCCTATTCCCTCTCTCTGCCCTCTTTCTCTTCTCCCCTCTCTCCCCCCTCTTCTCCCTCTCCCCCCTCTCCTTCCTCTTCCCCCTCTCCCTCCTCTGCCCTCTCTCCTCCATCTCCCCTCTCTTTCTCCTCTCCCCTCTCTCTCCTTTCTCTGACTTCTCTCCAGCCACTGTCCCTTCTCCCCTCTCTTTCCCCTCTCCCCTCTCTCCCTCCTGTGCCCTCTCTCCCCCCTCTTTCTCTTCTCCCCTTCCTCCCCCCTCTTTCTCTTCTCCCCTCTCTCCCCCTCTTTTCCCCCTTTCCTCCCTCTCCCCCCTCTTTCTCTTCTCCCCTTTCTCCCCCCTCTTTCTCTTCTCCCCTTTCTCCCCCCTCTTTCTCTTCTCCCCTCTCTCCCCCTCTTTTCCCCCTTTCCTCCCTCTCCCCCCTCTTTTCCCCCTTTCCTCCCTCTCCCCCCTCTTTCTCTTCTCCCCTTTCTCCCCCCTCTTTCTCTTCTCCCCTTTCTCCCCCCTCTTTCTCTTCTCCCCTCTCTCCCCCTCTTTTCCCCCTTTCCTCCCTCTCCCCCCTCTTTCTCTTCTCCCCTTTCTCCCCCCTCTTTCTCTTCTCCCCTTTCTCCCCCCTCTTTCTCTTCTCCCCTCTCTCCCCCCTCTTTCTCTTCTCCCCTTCCTCCCCCCTCTTTCTCTTCTCCCCTCTCTCCCCCTCTTTTCCCCCTTTCCTCCCTCTCCCCCCTCTTTCTCCCCTCCCCTCTCTCCCCCCTTTTCCCCCTCTCCCCTCTCTCTCTCCCCCCTCTCTCCTCTCTCTCTCCCCTCTCTCCTCTCCCTGCCCATTTTCCCCCCTCTCCACTCTCTCCACTCCCCCCCCGCTCCCCTCTCCCCGCCTCGCGGCCGGTGCCCGCCTCTCCCGCCAGGTGGCGCTCCGACAGCGGCTTTGCTGCTGGCGGGCCGGGCCGTGCGCGCGGCTCCGGGGCGGCCTCGCGCCCCAGCCGCCCCACAGCCGCGCGCTCCCCGAGCGCTCCCGCTGTCCGCGGTGGGGACGGGGCGGCCCGGCCCGGGGCGGGCGGCTGCCGGGCGGTGCGACGGCACCTGCTGCCCCGGGAAACAGCGAGAGATGGAGAGGAGCGAGGGGGAGCCCCCTCCCTGCCCCGGGCCCGTCGCAGGGACCCGCTCGGGGGGGCCGGCGGAGCGTGGAGGTGGGGGGGGGCCGGCGGCGGGACCGTGCGGGCGCCCCGGCGGCTGCGGGCGGCCGCTCCGCTCCGCTCCACGCCGCTCCGCTCCGCTTGCTGCCCCCCGAGAGGGGCTTCAAACCGGCTTCCTCGGGGGGGTCCTGGGGGCCTTTCACTGCTTTTTTGTTTTCAGAAAAACACTATCAGCAGAACAATTCCCGCACCACACCCCTGTTATCATTTAGGTAACCTCCCTGTTTGAAATATAATAATGAAATAGTCACCATATCCGTGTAAATTCCCGCAACGAGGAGCCGGGATACTCTCGGCAGGAAGGCGGCTCGGCGAGGCAGCCGCAGCAGCCTGCTCCCCCCGTGGGGTCGGACTCAGCGCGGCCGAGTCCCACAGACACCCGATGCGAGAGCCCACTGCCACGCGGGGCCCGGCGGGACGCGCGGCTGCCAGCGGCTCAGCGTCCCCGTCCCTGTCATTAGCAGGATCGATCAAAAAAAAAAAAAAAAATAAAAGGAGAGGGCACTGCAGGTGGACGGGCGGGGCGTTTGGGCAGCAGGGGGCTTTTGCAGTGCCCGCCGGTGGCCGGTGCCGCCCAGCCCGCCCCGGTGCGGGACACAGCGGCTCCGCCGGGGATGGCGAGGGCTGCCCGGGGCTCAGCCCGCCGCGCCGGCTCGGCTCGGCAACCGGGAGGGAGAGTAGCAGCACGTTACACGCGGGGAGGCAGAGCGAGGGGAGGAGCGTCGGGACCGGGGCAAAGGCATAAAACCAGCCCCAGGTACTCGGCAGCGCCGGCGAACGGGCGGCTATCGCGGAGTAAAAACTTCAGCCGCCCCCCCACCCCCCCCTTCCTCCTCCTCCCCCGGTGCCGGCCGGCGCGGAGCAGCGCGGGGTGCGGACAGAGCGCGGCGGCCCCATGCCGCCAGGCGGGCCGGGGCCAGCACCGGGGGTACCCCCCGGTGACACCCCCCGGAGCCCCTGCCGCTTTCCCCCGGGCTGAGCCCGCAGGAGTTGCCGCGCTCGCCGCCCGAGGAGGATCGCTGTGAGCCTCCCTGCAGGCAGGTGATCTGTCTGCCATTTCTGGTTACCCTTCTTCCCACCTCCTCCGCCTTTCTTCCCCCCCGGCTGGACAACTCCCTCCTTTGGAGAACACGCCCAAGTAGCTGAAGAAGAGAGAAAGGGAGGAAAAAAAAAAAAAAAAAAAAAAAAAAAAAAAAAAAGAAGGGAAGAAGGGGGGGCTGGGGGGGGGGTGGTGGTGGAAGAGAGGGAGATAGTTAACATTGAGCCCGGAGCTGCTGGCGCTCAGGAGGATCCCGCAGCCCCATACATCGCCAGCAATAAAGCGCTACGTGTGACAGGCATACAAATCCGGGATAGAGGGAAGAGCGGGGCAGGCGGAGCGCCGGGTGCGGAGCGCCCCGGGCCTGGGCCATGCTGAGCGGGCGCGGGGGCTCGGCAGCGCGGTGTGGGGCGCGGCGGGGGCTGCCCCTCTCCCCCGCGCGGCCGTGACCCGCAGCGGCCCCGCCAGCCACGGCCCCGGGCCGGCAGCGCGGCACGCATCGTTTCGCATGTTGGTCTGAGACACGGCAAGCAAGGAATATGAACAGGAAAACAAGGCGCTGGATCTTCCACATCTTCCTGAGCCTGGGGATTGTGTACATCAAGATCGGGTAAGTAACTTTTTTTTTTTTTTTTTTTTTTCTCCTTTCTTTTATAACAATTTCGCGCTCTCTCGCTCTCAGCCTAACCTGCCCAGACCTGTTACTATTTAACTCGGGAAGACTCAAAACCGAGTGATGATGGTGGTGATCACGATTATTTCTGAATAGACCAGCAGAACCCCCACACCTCCGGGAGACCCTCGGGGGCGCAGCCTCCAGCTGCGGAGCGGCGAGGGGCCGGGCGGCTGCCCCCTGCCGTGGGGGGACGCGGGGCACTCCGCGGGGGGACCCGGGGCACTCCGCGGGGGGACCCGGGGCACTCCGCCGCGGGGCACCCGGCCCTTCTCCACCCCGCTCCCCGGTCCCCGGCGCCGGGTGCCGCGGCCGCTCTCGCCCCCGCCCGGCTCCCGCAGCTACCTGCCGCCGCCTTGCATCCCGGGGCGGGCCCCCCGCTTCCCCGCACGGCAACCCCTGGGCGGCTGCAGCCGGAGGAGACGCCGCCGCCCGCACCGGGAGGGGAGCCGGGAGGGTGGCTGCTCTCCGGTCCCGCAGCATCCCCGTCCAGGTGCGCCCGGCTGCGGGGGGAGGCGGCGCAGCCCGGGGGGCAGAGGGAGCGGGTTAGCCGCCTTCCCTCCCGCCCTCCTTCCCTCCAACTGTTCCACAGGAGAGGGAAAACCCTCGCAGCCCGCTGCCTGTGCGTGGCCCGGGCACGCAACGCCGCTGCATGCGCTTTAATTTACGAATGAGGAAGTTGGGTCCTGTTTTGGCAGGAGCCCACGTGCTCTTTATCTCTGCTTTGGCTGCGGAGAGAGGGAGAGGGAAGCGACGGGGAAAAGGCGGGTGTTTTCCGGGGGCACCTGCCAAAGCTGGGCCCTGCAGCGCAGGAAGGTGGCAGGGTGCTGCGTCCGCCCCCCCGGGATGAGCCTCCCCCCAGCCACCCCGGTGTCTTGTCGTTGCAGGGGTTTTTCCTCTGTGGTGGCCCTGGGAGCCAGCATCATCTGTAACAAGATCCCGGGTCTTGCCCCCCGGCAGCGGGCGATCTGCCAGAGCAGGCCCGACGCTATTATCGTCATTGGGGAAGGGTCCCAGATGGGCATCAACGAGTGCCAGTTCCAGTTTCGCAACGGGCGCTGGAACTGCTCTGCCCTGGGAGAGAGGACCATCTTCGGGAAGGAGCTGAAAGTGGGTACGTTGCCTCTCTGCTCGCTACTGACTGGCTCCCGCCTGCGTGACACCAAAAGGGGGGCACGCGGGGAGTGTCACGGGGCACAGCTATCGGCGTGGGGAAAGACCAGCCAGCTCACAGCACTTGTGCCAGCCAGGGCAGGACTGTCACCCTGAGCGTGGTCACCTGGATGCTGTGGCTGTTACCAGTATGCCTGGCATCCGTGCTTCCCCCTAGCAGGGCACCTGCTGCGGCCCTTGCTGCGGTTCAGGAAAGTGCTACCACACGTGCTAGCTTCCACCACAGTAATTTCACTGTCCTGCTCTCACAGATCCTTTCTGAAAGGTTTTCCACTTGTGTGCATGGGACAGAAGACTTATTCATGTACTTAAGGATGCAAAAAAGGTGTTTGGTTCTGCCTAAAGGTAGTGGTCAGAGACCGAAAGCTGAGCGGGGTTGTAATTACACTTCTGGGGTGTAGGAGATTCCACAGCACTTAAAATACAAAGACTGAGGAAAAGTGTTTTCCAAATACAGCTATAGCCATTTTCAGAGCCATCACTGAAAGATAATTACTTATAGTACAGCATTCTGCATCCAGGAGTTGAAGTTGGGACCCATGATTTCCAGTGTTGAGGTCTTTCTGTCTCCTCCCCACCTAAAATGTAGATGCAATAACCAGAAAACCCATCAGACAATGCTTAGTGTGATAGAAAACATGGGTATTTCATGAGAACAGAAGAAGTGACTGAGAATGGAAGCTAGAAGAGCCCTGAGCAGTCATGCAGCAGCTGTGCCTGGCTTCTAGCTTGTTGGGAAACCCCCTGGACTGGAATGGCTCCAGGTACTGTTTAGTCATATATGGACAAATGGCAGGGTATGTCCCCAGTACCTCATTCCTTACATTCTCATGAAAAGCAGAGATACTGTCTTGCCACTATGTCCTGGGACTCCCGAGAACGCCTGGCACTAACTGAACATATATTTTATCACATATGTGCATGCTGATATGTGTATTTTCCAAAACTTAGCAGTATTTAAGGAAAGAAAGTAAAGAGAACAAAACAAATTTGAAAGCCCCGTGTGAGTTACCGATCTTTCAACACCTTTGATAATCAGAGTGAGTCAAGTAGGGAATGTAAAAACCACCCTGCATGACATTGTGAAACATCTGAAAATGGACCATTTATTCAGATTAGCTCATTGTTTCTATTCCTTGAGCTGAGCTGTTCCTGTCAGTGATCCATGCAAGTGTTTGCCACTTATGTCAGTGAAGAGTCCATTTGGATGGCTGACAGGTTTGGCCTCATTTAGTCTAAGAGTAACATTTCCTTAAACAGAAAACGTGAGAAGGATTTCTTCTTCTCCAACAAATCATAAAACTGCAGAGTTATTGTGATCTATTGTATAAACATGCACTCAGTTCCTCCCCCCCTCCCAAAATTGAATTATTTAGCTAGCGGGTTATATTTAGGTCCTTTTAAAGAAAGTCGATATTAAAGGAAGTAGACTTTGATCTGTCTTTGAGGTGATAACTCTTAATATGTTCTATCTATCCATTACGAGGCTAAGATGGATAGGGCAAATTCATCGTTGGTTTCGGAACACAGTTGAGTGTTGAATGGCATCCAAATTATAAAACTCATTTAAACAATAACCAAAACCTTCAAATTTAAACAGGTTATACATTTACATTTGAACACTAACTTTGATAAAAATCACACAGGTTTGAACTCTGCAATGGTGAATTTTACTTGCATAGAAGACATGCATGGTGTCTCAAGGATAAAAATGCTCAGGCCCTCAAACATCATGAAATATTGTAATGTAACTACCCCTGGTCAGATTGTCTTCTTGTTCTTCCGCTTCTTCCTTATCAGCACGTATAGAACCCTAGAATATCTGACACAGCTCATCTTTCTACGGCTATAAGTAAAAAGCATCTGATCCCTACATTTCTCCCTCTTTCCCTAAGATCTCTGTGTCAGGGTGTACTCTATGTCACCAGAGAAACAGGAGCCAATATTTTGCTCTGGTTAAAAAGGGTAAAACCTATGTGCCATGAAGTTGTAAGTCAAATTTGGTGCCAGCAAACAGGAGGAGATCAGGCCTGTGTGCCTTACCCTAAACAGGAAAGAGAGAGAGATGTGTGACATGAAGAATGATATGCCCTGTAGGACGTATTTTAAGGTTACTGTGCACAAGAATAACACAGGTTAACATTAGGGCTAAGATACTGTACCTTTGTAGCTTTTTTAATTATCAGCAACAGCTCTTGATTCTCAATTCTTTGACATGGTGTGTATTACAAAATACTACTCCAATAGCAACTAATACATTAGTACCTTTTATAGCATTCAAAGACTGATTATATTTCTTGGCCAATTGCATCCTTAAAGTTATTACTTTGGAAGTGCACAGGGCACCTTTGTCTTGCCACTGGCAATAAAGTCAGTGGGCCACACGTGACCTCATTCTGCTTTCTCTATTAGGGGCTTCGCTCTGCCTCTGGAGTGGCGCTGATGTACTTGCTCTATGATTAGGATATGACTTCAGAATGACAGTAATGTGGCTCGCTCTGCCACTGCACTGCTGAACGTGTGCAGCGAGCAAAGTCTAATATCAATTTGGGAGGATGTGTTTTAGTAACTTATGCTAATAGGATTTCCGTGTGTTAGTCCATACAAATAAGTTCCCTTGAATAGCACGCATTCTCACGAACTGTTTCCCAACCCATGATTTTGACGGTACACCAAGCTAAATTTCTTCAAAACCATATTTCATTACTTTTACCTTTACTAGGTAATCTGTTTTATGAAGGTTATGCAAATGTACCCAAATTATTTACAATCTCTTGTTGACACTGCAGGGTGATTCAGGAAGCCTAAGTTCTCCTCATGGCTCTGCCGCTGTGTGGCTGAGGGACCATGGCACTCTCCTCCTCTGCTCTTCTCTTTAACTATTTTTAAAATGGCAACAGGGATAGTAGACTTGTTGAAACACTTTGAAGTCAGTAGAAGGAAACCATCAAAGTGTTCTAATCTGTAGAATGTGTATATCTGTATTTTAACAAATTCACATCTAATCCGTCTTCCAGTGATAATTTAATTGTAGAGTTATAGTTAGCAACCATTTAAATTAATCCATGCTTCATACAGTGTGTTTGTGATCACAGGCTTGAGTTTCCAGCTCATTATAGCATGTTTCCCACCAGTGCACAGCATATACTCTCTGTTTCTTGTGTCATGTTGTCTAGTTTGTCCTTCAAAAGAGAGAGTCTTCCCTACTGACATACTGTGGTTGTTTTATCGTGTCAGTTAGTGACAATACTGCCAATAACATGAAGAGAAATAACAGACTAAAAGTGACATCAGTTTACTCCAGCTGAGGACTTGGTCCTATTACAACAGGAAATGGTAAAATCGCAATCAAGATCAACACAAGGATTTTTTTTCTAGACAATTCTGTAGGTACCTTATTAATAATGTAAAGTCACAAAGAGAATTTTTAAAATAACCATGGAGATGACGCAACACTGCAATTTGGACACTTTCAAAAACAAACATATTTGTTACAGTGGTCAGCAGTTCTGTTCCTGAAGATGGCCACAATCAAACCCAAGGTTTTAAAGCAGGAGAGACCAAAAAACTCCTGCCCATCTCTCTTCAAGTGAAATGTGGTTCAATCCTAAACATCTGAGCAACTGGAGATGCCTCTGACAGAATCTGAAAATCACATTTGGGCTCTGATGCATCATGGAAAGAGCAAGTGCTGTGGCGAAGGCTTTTCATCAGGTGCCTTAGTAGCCCATTTTGCAGTGTGCAACCTTGTGAACAGGTAGTCAACAGTCACTTTGCTGTTTGTGATCACAAGCCCGGGGGTAACTATCTCAAATAATTGCCTTAGGATATGCATACATTTCATGGTATCTAGAGGAAAGCACCGTATTGGCATCACAGGGCAAAAAAGAAAACCTATGTCCTTTTGTCATAACTGAGTATCACTGCCACTATTAAATGAGACTTCCCAAATAAAACTAATACAAACTGTTTGACTGCACCTTTACAAAGTGACACAGCAAAGTGGAAACTTGTTGCAGTGCAGATCTATGAAAAGAAAAGCACTACAGCCTTACAGAAGCTGTCATGGATCCTACGTGGTGGAGGATGGAGGGAAGCAGCCAAGGGCTATGAAGACACATGGTGGTCTCTGAAGAACATTACAGCAAAATTGGTTTCAACCAAGTTTTCATTCTGGTCTTAATAAAATGCATCAATTCTTTGTTTTTTTCTGTACTGAAAAAGTTTCAGTATAATCCCCTTGATATCTTCATCCATCTGACATTACTCATGTGAATAAGGAAAGCTGAAATCAAAACCAGAATCCACATGGCCAAAGTGGTCTTAAAACTTTTGAGCATAGCAGACCAACTCAGCGCCTGGGTACGTTGTACACAATGCCTTTGACTCGGGAGTCATTACAGATGTACTCAGATGTACACATTGAAACAGGAGAGGCGATTAGCTTTTATTTATATAGTACACAGCTCTACACTGCCCACTGGGCTGAATTTTTTTTCCATTGAAACCCAGTCATTTATTTTCCATATATTGAAATAAACTTTTCTATGGTTTCCACAATGTAAATGACAAGGGGACATCCCCACTCTTGCCTATTGAAACAAATGACAACTATCCTAAAAGCCAAACTCTTAACTAGCTTGTTCGGTAGCTATCAGGAACTCTCTTTTTTGCTAGTACAAAAAAGAGAACAAGATCTAGCTCATTATCCTATCTGGTCTGGTAGAGCTAAAATAAAAATAATGGAGTAAAACTTCATTTTGTCACTGTGTTAAACACTTTTGAAAACATCCCAGTACAGGTCTGTTCAAGAGAGGATTTCATCTTCAATCATTTTCTAGAGCTTTTTGATTTTTGACTACTGGTGTAATCTCTTGTGTCAGGTTTTAAAATCTGATTCTTTGAATTACAAGATGACAGACCAGGTAAACAACTGCTGGTAGATTATCATGAAAATGCTTGCTGTTTTTACGTTGCATGGAAGATTACCTGCACAAGTCTGTGGGAATCTAGGTTTTAAGTACTACTGCAGTCTTCAGTATGGCCAATATTTAGAAGAATGATTGATAAATACTCTGTTTTCTGAATCAGTGGTGTTACGAACCCCTGGAGATATACAGAAAAGAAATACTGTCATTAACAGGAATCATGCTTTTTACTCGAGCAAGGTCAGAATTTGCATTTCTGTGCTAAATTTTCAGCCCTTACAACCAGTTTTTAATGTCAGTATCTTGCACGAGAAGTTATTTGTAGGCAAAACAGAAGCCAGGCTGAAATATGGCCTGAACATCCAAACCCCAGCATGCTGCTTTATGCCAAAAAGTCAATCTTTCTCAGCAGGGACTGTCACAGTAAGATAAAACATTGCCCCAAGGTCACTGCAGTTGGAATTCCCATCAGAAGGTTTTCATACCTGCCTTCGGATGTGTCTTGTGAGTACATGTTTCACAGAAACAGAAAGATTACATTTCATTAGAAAGGTAGAAGAGCTATCTCCTATCGCACGGTCACTGTGTGGCGTTTTCTAAAGTAAGGCAGTGGTGTGGAGGAGTCAGAGCCATCTGAAAAGGGGAAACTGTTGTCTGAACTCCAAAATACTGGCTGTGATTTTGGTAATGCACATGCCTTGAGTCCTAACTTTGTAAGTTTAAAGAGGGTATTTTCAAAAATAATCACTACACCTGGAGTGTTTCCTTTCCAAGAATTTAATGTGTTTATGAAACAAACATGAGCTTGTGAAAGTGGGCAGTGACCAAACCCCCCAAAGTCTCAAATGCCTCTCATAGCAACTCTACTTATTTTTTTTATTGGTATTAATCTTTGCAAAGAACATGCTGCCGATTTATAGGGAACTGTCATTTTCATTTCAAGTCAGTACAACATTTCAAGGCACCAAACCTCTCAAAAGTTTGAGTGATTACAAAAGGGTAAGAAAAATAGGAGGAGGATACTTCAGTGATTTTTTTAAGCTACCATTTTTATTAATCACACATGCTAGTTTGAAGAAAGATTAAAAATAAAAAATCTGCAAGATCATACATAGGCTACCAAGGAAGGATGAGGCACACCCCGAAGTAGGCAGAGGATGAGTTCTGTTCTTCATTTTTCCTAGCTGTGAATTATGACCTCTATAGAGAGACGTGAAGTAATGTTAGCTATGGCACATAATTGGCAAGGTACCTTGTATTTTCCATCTTTATATTTTCACAATCGTATTTCAGCTCATGTCACTGCAGACAACTCCCTCTCTGACCCTTTGGCTTTAAATAGCAGAAAATACAACCCATGTTTTCCAGTGAGATAAATAGAAATTTGTCTTTTTTATTTCACAGCTTAGTCAATTTATGAGGGGGACTGATAGGGCGGGCCAAGCTATTTAAACATACTTAGATCCCGAGAGGTACCGAACTGCTGAGCACCTACTGACTTCCTGCAAGTAAATCACTCCATATCTTGCAGGATTAGGTCCCATTTCCCATGCAATGTCAAGTTATTGTGCTTCTTTTGAGAACTGACTTCTCATTTCTGATCAGTGTAAATGAAGCTTTTTACAAACTGTTCAAATTTTAAGATTAAACTTTAAAAAATTGTTAGCTAAATTAAAACCAGAATGCAGACCACTCTTCACAGCGGGCAGGCCATTTGCTGATCAGCCAAAGCCCAGTGCCACAAACATTTATACATAAGAGCAAAGATATGTATGTGTTTGAAGGACTAATGCTCCAAGGTATGCATGATTTGTATATATTTATGCTTATTGTTCGTAGAGACACATGTGCTGGTAATATTTATGTTTGCTCTTAACTGTTATAATCTTAGTGCTTCCCCTTATGACATCTGACAACCTGCAGTGGTGGCTGACTGTGCAGAATTCAGACAAAGTTAAAGACAGCTTGGGCTTGTCATGTGCTACCCAGTGAGAGGTCTACAGAAAGGACTCCAGTACTTTGGAAACAGCGGAAGCCGTGGATGCCAAGCTATCTGCCATCAAAGCAAATGGATCTGCAACACACTGCATACCTTATTTAAGTCCAGAAAAAAGTAGACAGAGCAGGGTGATATTTATGGCTGTCACGTGAGGAAAAGCCTCTGTGTCCATACAGCACTGAAGCCCTTGGTTAGGCTGAGGAGAGCACCAAGGCTTGTTGGGGGGAGCAGAATCAGGCAGCTGTCAGTGCCCACACCCCATTGCCAGGCTGAGTGCCTCATTTGAGACAATGAGAAGACCGTGTCATTTGGGAGCTGAAAGGATGACTTACAGTTCTTGTGCACATAGAGCTAACTTTCCACCTTTCTCCTCAACTCCTGGAGGTCTCAAGGAGCCATTGTTCTTTCTTTTGCCAGTTCACTCATCACTGGTGTTTTTATTTGTCACTGTCTTGAAAAGCCTCCACAAAAACCTCTTAAGTTGACCTAGCATCTGGGATCACGATCTGTACCAATCCCCCCACAAATAGAAAATGAGTGATTATATGCATTTTTAAATTACAGTTTTAATTTTTATTTTTTAAATATTAAAGAAAAAAAACCCAAGTCCAGTTGCAGTCTAAGGATGGGTTCAATGGGAACTGACTGCAAGAAGACTTAATTCCTGGGTCTCCACACAACGTGTCTAGCAAATAGGTCAGAAAACTGTTCAAGAGACAGTTTGAGTAGCTCATGCTAATGAGCACGTTTTATTTAAACTCTCTGCAAAGGTCTTTTCTGATGTCAGTGCTGAAAACTTCCTAGTTTACTCTTTTGGCTACTCTCTGATCTTTCTAGTCATCTAGGGAGGGTAACGACTGCAGATTAGGGGTTTCTGCACTCTTTCAGTTATACAGAAGAATGAAACCCTTGATATTACCATCAGCCTACTGACTATCTATTTTTGCTAGGAAGTAAGTATTTTGCATATTCTGGTCATTGGCCAAACTGGGCTCTCTGTCTCACATGGTGTGATGCATTGCTGCCAGTTCTGTTCTTTCCTCACTCTATATTTTGTACCATGTCTCCTGCCTTGCCGTCTTTGCCCTCCTGAACCAGAAGTGTTCCCACCTATGAAGTATTTTACGATGCTACAGTTGCCATCACCTACAGCTTAAATACAAGAGTCTCATTATTCTGTTGATATCAAAGCCTGACCTTTTTCTAAGGCTAAGATCCTGAATTTTTTACTACTAAATTCTCAGAGGGAAAGTAAGGCACAGGTCTAAGTTATCTGTCAGATGTAAAAAATGTAGGCTGAAAAGTAAACAAGAAAGAAAATAAAGGAGCATCATATCAGGTCATTTCCCAAATTGTTCATCTTTGGGAATTCAGAAGTGATGAGATTTCACCTTTCAATTTACCCATATTTTGAGGTCAGACTGAGTATGGAGCAGTACTTCCTTAGTCAGTCTGCTCTACAGCATCAGCAGAAGCTCAGAGGAAACAAACCGTTGCCTGCAAGGACCAGCTGCCTGAGTGTACCTTGGTAAAGCAGAGTTTCCCTTTGAGATCGTCCAGGCACTTCAACTGTCTTCTGAAGTCAGAAGCAGAGGAGTAGTATTCACTATTTAGCAGGGTCAGGAAAATATAGGTACTCATGTTATCCCATTTGTTTACAAAAACCCTATTACACTGTTTTGGTATCTAAAACACTGTCAGAGAAGACGCTCAAATGAACTAAGCTTACCCCTAGCCTGTATGCTGACATTTCTGTGAGCCAGACAAGGGTAATGAAGCTTTAAAAAGTGAATCATTTATGGAAAACAAGGGATAGTTTGATGCAGACGTGACAAGTCTGTGCCCCTTTGTCAATACTGCACAAGTGCCAAGGTACTTCCTACCTGGATCAATTCCTTCAGACACTTGCTTTGTTTACCTTGTCATCTGCTAACTTTTAGTTTTAAAAAACTGCTAAACTTTTCCCCCAAACAAGACAAACTTATAAAATAACTTGTGTAATGTGTTTTATGATCAAGCTTGACATTGGATTCTGATTCTGCTTGTACTAGTTTTATACTCTCTGTGTGGCACTTTTCTCCCCTGTGAGAAACAAAAGAGCTGCTTAGCCTTTACAATATTGAGTGTGTCAGGTTAAAATTATCTCCCAGGATTTTTTATTCTAGATTTTGAAAACAACTTGTGCTAGACCAGAAATCATCCAACCAAAGGAAAAGCAGAACCAGATACAAATTTCAATTCAAAATATTTTTTTTGACGATGCCACATTTGCTGCTTCAGGAAACAGAAATCTTGTGTAATGCATTGCTCCCCTCTGAGCAGAGAAAGTGGGACTTCTTATTGTATCTCCCCCTGTTTTTCATAGTGTGGTATTCAAAATAATGAAGATATTGTTGAGGATAAACTGGAGGAGAAACTAGAAAGGTGCCCTGGCTGGTCCTTATGGATTCACTCTGGAGTGGGACCCCACTTTCACCTGCCTCCTCTGGTCTCCCCACATGGCTGCACAGAGGCACTGAGAGCACAACTCCAAATACACCTAAATCCAAAGATTTCTATCCAACATTCAGATTTTCATAAAAAGCCACTAGCTCTAGAAAGCCTCATCTGCAAAATCCACAGTCATATCAGTTCAGCATTTTATGAGTTTTTTTAAATAAGGGAAAACAAGAAATCCTTTGAAGAAGTCTGATACTTGACTACAAGTTCCTCAATAAACACAGTGCATAGCGGTATCAACGGGAATATTGCCTATGCTAATAAAAGGGCATGAAGTTGCCTATTAACAGATTCTGATTATGTCATCTTGTTTTCCATTTTACTTCCTTGCCATAAGGAAGCGAATATTGTTCATTAAAAGAACCATTTAGTGACAAGTACAGAAATCTAGATCATATATGTGAAAGGGATGTAGCCAAGAATGAAGTGCGTGTAAGATTTCTTTCCCAAGTGATTATTTTTTTGTGAAATCCAATAAACAGCAGAAATGTGCTTGTTTCATGTATAATAAACTATTGCCAGCAGCTGAGGTCTGCCAGAACTTAACTGGCTGGTGTTTGGAGAAGGGAAGCTGATCTTCCCATCTGCCCTCTCCTAATTAAGAGCCTGATTCTGATCCTATTGATGCAAGGGTACATTTTGTCATTGGAGAAATAAGAGTAGGGGTAAGTTCTTCATTTGGGAGATCCAAGAATTTTTAAAGGGCTGTTTGATATACATGGGCAACCTCTGCAAACTTCATTATGTTTTGAAGGGGCCCTCTAAGCAGAACTGGTTCCAAAAGCCTTGCAGATCCCATAGGACCCCCACACAGGAAGTCCACACACCAGAATACAAGAAAGCTTCAAGAAGATAAATTAAATCATAGATTTAAAGTGAGAAACCCTCCCCAACAAACAGAAGCTTGTCATTATAGCCATATTGCACAAAATAATATTGGCTTAACCTCTTCCTCACAGCCCTCTGGTGAGGCTGTTACTTTGCCTTGCTTTTGTCATGGTACATACAACAGGCTGGGATTTTTTTTCCATCCTGTGAGAAATTTTGAAATTAAAATCAAAACGAATTTAATTGAGTTTTCACGAATGTCTATGTCGAAAACTTTGTGACACCTACAATGTGAAAAAATATGTTCCAGTTCAGCTAAAATATTCTCAGAACAAGATTTCTAACAGAGGTTGTTCTCCTGTAAAAAATACCCTTTAGTGTAGAATTAAATTTCTAAATAAAATCCCATTTCTGAGCTGATTTTTTAAAAGCTGATTATGGATGTTTTAGCAATTTCACCCCTAATTCCACCTATTTTCTTTCTTTTTGAACTACAGTATTTGCCACTGCACCTTTTTGCTATGAAAAGTTTAGTCTGACTACTTCTAATACCATCTGGAAATATATATATGAAGTTGCCTAAATAATACTTTATCTCCTACTACCTCATGAATAGCTCTCATTTTAGAGAGTGAACCTCCACAAAAATCAATACTTAGAAGAGACCTGCTTATGCCTGCAGATTTACAGCACTTCTAATAATAACCTTCTGATGTTTGCATTGCAGGAACTTGCCTATCTTTTTCTAACTAATGTCACCATGTTGTATAATGTATTTATGGCACTGTTTTAATTTCAGGTAGCAGAGAAGCAGCATTCACATATGCCATCATTGCTGCTGGAGTAGCACATGCAATCACGGCAGCCTGTACACAGGGCAACCTGAGTGACTGTGGTTGTGACAAAGAAAAACAAGGACAGTACCATAAAGAGGAAGGATGGAAATGGGGAGGCTGCTCTGCTGACATCCGATATGGAATAGGATTCGCCAAAGTGTTTGTGGATGCCCGGGAGATTAAGCAAAATGCAAGGACGCTCATGAACCTGCACAACAATGAGGCTGGGCGGAAGGTGAGTACCTCTGCTCTCCCTCAGATGCGGTCATCTCTGGCCTAGGATTGGAGATGGGGTTAGATCATGTACACTGCATGAGAACTACAGTATGCTATAATGCTAAGCTAATTTTACAGTAGACAAGCAGGCACCTTTGCAAGTTACACAAGCTTGTTGGACCATCTGTCTGTCAAATATTTGTCTAAATGTTACTCTTTACAACTGTAAAAAGAAAAAAGCAAACAAACATTTTATCTGGAAAGTCAAATGGTACTTATGATAAAAAGCTTGCCTGCTACTGTGTGGTTGAATGGGATTCTCGTCAGGTTCAGACACGAACTTCTCACTCATTTGAAAAGGGATCATTTTCAACCCAACTGTTTAAACCTTGCTCTTTGTGTGAGGACTACCTCTACAAGGAGAAAAATACTTTAGCAAAAAGACCACAGGCTGACTCACTGTTACACCATTATATGGATTTGGTTTGTCATTTTGCACAGCAAGATTCCCGCCTCCTCCCCATTCTTTGGGACAGAGTAGCTGAAAGCAGCTACTGCAGAAGCAGCGCTCTGGAGCACAGGAATTCAGCAGCTTCCAACACGCACATTTCCTGGGGATCCCGGGTATGGAATTCCCAGGGTTTGCTGCCTTTGCCACTTGCTGCACTCGGCCAGTTTTCTGATTGTCAGTGGCAGCCGTTGCAGATGCAGTCCCAATCTGATCTGTGCTTCTCAGATCCTCGCAGGTCAGGTGTTCCCCAGCATATCTCAGAGCAGTTGCAGTGGTGAAGAGGCCCTGACTACACCAGCTAGGAACAGCCAGGGGATGTCCGTGTGCTCCCCATAGAGCTGTGTGCAGGTGCGGTCCAGCGCTGCTTTCCACGTGGGTGTTACCGTTTTGCTGATCATATCTTAGAGAACGAACGTAAATCCTCTGTCTGTCTTAGCTCTCTATTTTACCTTCTCTGCTGTTTACGGCCCTGTGCATTAGTACTGATTTTAGCATTATGTTAGTGTGACTTTGAAGCAAATGGGAGAAGGAAGTTAGAAACAGTAGTTAATTTGTGGGTACTATTTTTGTTGTGGTAATTACCTGTAGGCTCTGAGACATCTCCACTTATGCTGGAGCCAAGCAGATTGTATTGAAGAAAAGCCATTTCCACCCCAAACAAAAGCCTAACCCTTCTTTTATTTAATGCTACTGTAGTTGTTTTATAGGTGAGATTATAGTTTTTACTCTGTCTGGTATCCCTGATGCCTGTGTCTAGCTCTCTAGTGCAAACACGATACTTCAAAACACTAGCAAAATTGACACTGAATTCTGAGAATAACTCAAGGACTAATCATTAATATTTGTTAAAGAAACGGTCTGAGATCTTTATTACTCGGCTCCTGGTAGCATGAAGGCACATACTGAAAAGCCTGGTGAAATACCAAGGCTCACATTCTGCTCAACTATACAAGCACAAATCCACTGAAATAAAAAGTTGCAGAGGAGTTTCACCTTTGTGGGAAAGCTACTTCCTTGACAGGTCTGCTTTTATTCAATAGGTGCTGGCAGTAAAAGATTCTCAAGAAATGACACATCAGCCTACAGAGGACTGCAAACATAGATGGAACTAGCTGCTGTCTAGAATTTTTTTTCCAATGCAAAACTCAAAGATACAGACAAAAAAAAAAAAGTTCCATCTTTTGGTCTCCATTATCACCCAGGCATGGACTTAGGGTAGAGGACAAGGGCTATTGGTCCTGGAGCTGGCCTGTGGGAAGGCAAAGCATTCAGCAGCCTCCTCTTGAGGACATGAGCTCCTTGTGTTTCTCACCTACATGTTCACAATTTGCTGTCCTAAAAGATTATGCCTGGAAGATTCAGCTTTACGCATTGTTATCTGGGAGAACAGTGGTGCATGCTATCTCTGGCAATCTGCCATTTCTCCAGCAGGCTCAGGAACTGTTCTGATCTAGAGATATTTCTATGCTTCTTCCTGCATCCCTTACGGAGCAAAATTACTGATCTTTGTTCGAACAAATCTCTGTTTGAAATCTGCAGAGGAAAGAAAGAGTAACATGACTGAGAAGAAGCATGTTACTCCACCATCCTGTAGAGAATGAATAAATGATGCTTTTGCTAGAGAGATTCCTTTCAGGCTTTGCTCTTACGTGAAAGATCACAGTATTTAAAGACAATTGGCAGAGGGAGGCCATTACAGGTATTTGGCAAGCTAGATCTCTCACAACCTAACCCTTTCACAACAAAGACTGTCTTGTTTTGAGGTGGTACTCTCCCTTTTGGAGCAATATGGATCTTATCAGCCTCCACACAATCTATTCTTGGTGGCTTTCCTCTGGGCTACAAATTCTTGTCTACATTTACTTGCCCATGGCTGTTTTTGATGATATTTATTCACCTAGGAGACAGGCTGGCACCTACTGGGTTTCCAAAAATAAACTAGATGTTCAATTCTTATTGATTTATTATCTTCACCTGTAGGCACCGCTATGCTGTTCAAATGTCAGTCCCCTCTATTTCTTTGGTCTTACAGTGCGAAACTGCTGTGTGTGCTGTGCCCACTCCCTCAGGTGCTAAAAAATGACCTGTGAAAAGGTCCTTCTTTAGGATGACACCAGCTGCAGGTGGTTCAGGATGCACTCTAGTAAATCATACATATATTATTATCTAGTTCTCTTCTTAAGAATCAATGGTAAATTAATCTGTTCTGTCTTGGCAAGCAAGAGATGACAAACTTTGCACTGCAGTAGGCAGAACTGTTGGGCTTAACAGGGAAAAAGCATAGGTAGGACTACGTGGTATAAACAGAGAACCCCCAGGAAAATCCTAATCTAGACTTTTTGGAGATCTCAGCTAAAGACTTTCCACCTTCCCATAGTCTTATTTTACCTAGGCAGACGTCTCTCTGCTTCCTGTGGTGCCAACGACAGTTTCTGAACCTACTGAATACATGACTCTGTCAGAGCAATAGTATGGTTACCTGTCAGCTTGTTCCAGAAGTAAATGAAAATTGACTGTGTCAAAGGTGGAAGACTTCAGAGGTTGTAGGTAGAGAACATCAGTGTTCCTTTTCCTCAACAGCCTTGGTAGTACAACTCTTGAAAAATACTTGTGTGTACCTGAGATCAGCGCATGTGAAATGTCTCCATTTCCAGCTCCTACCGCACTGTGAACTCAAGCCAGTGATGCCAGCAGTTCCTGCAGAATGAGCACCCATGATGCATCTGCTGCTGGGGTGGAGCGAGTAACAGTTTTCCTTACTGCTAAAGGACAGGGCTCAAACTCTGTTGCTCTGTCTGTCTTGATGACAAACCACCAGGACTCAGTTTTGTAGCACATAGGCAGAACTTCAAAGTTCCCAGGCTGCTTGGAAGAGAAGGGGCAGAGTTCAACACAGGGGTTACATACACCCTACAAAACTGGCCCCAAGCAGCCCAAGAAGCCTCATATCATTTGTCAAACCAATTGGAGAGCAGCTATTTCTGACCTCCAGAAACAGAGTTTAGGGTGTCTTTCCTCTTTGAATTAGTATTTCCTGAAATGCTGATTCACTGCAGGAAGAAGCAAGCAGTACAGGGAGAGCAGGAGGAGAATTCATGACAGCTGGGTCAGAAAAGAGAGATAAAGCTTGAATTAATTTAAAGGCATAATCCTGATTTGCCCTGCAAACTTCCATGTGAGGAGTTATAATTGCAAGACTGAATTGTCTGTTAGCAAATTTGTCTTCTCAAGTACAAAGTTAATTGAATTACTGTAAGTAACACAATAACGTATGTCTGAGAGGTATTTATGCTCCAGGAAATAAAAATGTTATTCTCCAAGTTATCCTGCTAAACAATAGCAAAGTAGGTACTGAAATGTTCTACATATTTTGGCTATAAACTTTTCATTTTGACAGCATGGCAAAGTACATGACCAGATTGCGCTCTCCTCTCTTTTTCTCTGTGACATTGAAATTCCACGAATGGCATCTTTCATCAGCGTTACATCATATTAAGTATAATGCAATATTATGAGTCATTGTTATAAATCATGGGCACAGGCTGCATTAGAAAGGTTTTGCAATTCAAGAGCACATCAAGGTGGATTTTTATTCAGTGTTTCTTTTTGGAGGCATACCTAGGTGCACTAACTTTGCAGTGTATCTTCATCCTCTGAATCAGAGGCATTTCAGTTTTCCATTTCAGCTCTAAGGTTCATAGGAGAAGTGCAGTACGTGCCTAACAGAGTTGCTGCAAATATCAAGCAACGCTATGAGAAATCAGAAAGTGTTTCTGAAGTGGATCATGCAATGATCATAATAGACTGAAGTGTTTAGTATTTTATCCTTTAGGGAAAACATTATTATTAATGTTGAAGTGAAACACCAGCATTTGGAAAGCATGGAGTTCGGGAGTTCTCCCAAGCTGTTCTGTAAAGCCTACATTGATGACACTCACCTCCTTTACTTGCTAGCATCTTTCACCTCAGAAGCAGATTGCTGCCATATAACTTTCCTGAACCTCTTCCAGTTCTTGCATGGTGTGAAATCATCACACCACTGCAAGAATTTAACTATCCTCTAGAGGACAGCTATTTCTACTTCATTCAAGATACCTTTTACTTTAACTAGCCTATTAGCCTGACTACAAGAAGAGGCACAGAACACAAACTCTTGCAGATGAACCACTTGAAAGCTTGTAAGCATCTATAGGGTGTTAGAAAAGAGACAAGACTAATAGAAGACAAGACTACCAAACAATTCAACATTTATAATTTTTCTGAATATAGGCATGAAATTCTGGAAATTTAATAGTTCTGCCTGAACTAAGTCTTAAAGCACGTGAAAACATGGCACTATTCCTGCTTGCGCCCGTGGCTCAGCTCAGCTGCCTGCAGTGGAGGAGTGCAGCCTGTGGGCTTGCAGCCCCACGGGGGTGGCCTTGCCCAAGCAAGACCACAACTTTCCAGGGGGACCCCAACAGCCCAGCAGCTCCTGGTAGGAATTCTGTTTCCAGAAGATGATCAGGGATGCATACTCCCTGGCAAGTGCATTGTTTGCAGGGCACAGTGGAGTGCTGGGAGGACACAAGGCTCATAGCAGAGCCAAAAAATTCCTCCTTACATATACGTACCAGCTGTAATCTGGCCCTAAGCAATCTCTGCACACAGCACAGCTGGCTAATAGTAACCAAAACCATTTACTTCTGTATTCAGCTGTCTCTCAGCTCCATCAGAAAGAATGTTTCTAATGGCACACACACACCAGAATAAAGCTTGCCTGTGTCTGGAGCTGCTGAAAATTACCATAGACTCCAGAGAGTCTAGGAGACCAGCTTCAAGCAGAATAGAACTGGGTGAGGCTGCCCTGATACTCCTGGCACCAGCAATCAAGTGATATTATAGTATCAGCAGCACAGCCACATGTTTCTAGGAGTTCAGAATTTAACAGTGCCCTTGCAATTGCACTTAACATTTTCCAACAGTTTTTCACTTTTTCTCTTTTTTTTTTTTTTTTTTTTTTTGGCATGGGCACAGAAATGTTCCTGAGTTTTGTATTCAGAAGCTTCTAGTTCTTAATGTTAGGGATGCTCCTTAAATACAAAGCTGAAGAATGATTTTCCTCTTTCCTGGTAGATGCTACTTGTGATATGATCACAGCTGTGGTACATTCCTGATTTAGAGTGGCTTGAAGTTGGAAAGCATTTTTCAAGAGTAGCAAGTGCCTGTGAGAGATTCTGACGTGAGAAGAGCACCCAGGATTAGTTGTGATGCCTGCTTGCTCAAGAGCTTATTCATTTACATCCAGCTCCACTTACTGCTCCCTCACTTGGACCTCCATCATCAACAGATGTGTTGAGTGTGTAAGATCAATGAGCACAACACTTAGCCCTGTGCTGCACCTGCAACACACAACTGACTGAACACTTTCTGGGGTTTCTTGCCTGGCTGATAAGAGACCAGGAAAAGGCCTCCTATGCATCCATTTCCGTAGGAAGATGGGGAACTCGGTCTGTTGGCAGGTAGGTGCCCCTTGTTAATAGTGGCTGTAGCAATTCTGACAGACTTCAACTTTAGCTGTCTAGACCCCTGACAGATGAGGTTGGTAGATATGTTAACATGGGGCCTGGAAGTGGAGAGTGGGGCAGAGCAGTGGCACAACTGTAATGGAGATAATCATGCCTAAAACACCGTGCAAACAATCTTCAGCCAAAGCAACACATAGCATTTCTACTCAAAAAGCAATAGTAGTCTTAACAAATAAAAAATGCGGCTCCACTGCTAAAATGTTATGTAACACCTAGAATGTCTGGTGTTAGGTGCACCAAATATGCCTATGTAGAATGTCCTGGTAGCTGGTTTGCTTAATTAAGGTGTATGATATTTTGCTTAGCTTAAACTGCGCAGATGGAGAAGATTTAGGAGAAGGTTTATATATGTGGCTTGTGTCTGACTGTGACCGGATAGAATATGTAAAAAACGCTTCTGCCAAATCCCACAGACATAGCTGTAAGATACAGACAAAGAGAATGAGTGCTCACCCACAGACCTGGATCCAGTTATAGCATGTTATCCAAGGTAAACCCAGTCCCGTCCCACCCTACAGTTCCTGCGCTTCACAGCCCTCCTGCTCAGAGTACCTCCCTTCTCTCCGAGCCCTCCAGCCCCAAGGCCTGGCACCACAGCTGTAGTTCAATACCATTAGAAAAGGAGTGTTAGATGCGACAAAGTCTTTCCTGGCAACTTTGTCAACACACATTTGCTGCGGGGGCAGGAGCATTTCCAGAAAGGCCAAGCACTGAATTTGGAGGAAGTCTAATTCACTGAATGGGAAAACTCCCACTGAGGTTGGTGAGACCACAGGACCTGGCCAAGTGCTTCCAAAAATCCCATCCCTACTGAGTGTTTGCAGTACATAACAATTGCTGGGCAATTTCCTAGGTGTGAAGAAAAATATACATCCTGTGCACTCTTACAGTATTTTGTTTGTATTTGAAAGGATCAAAGTTCTATTTTACGACTTTCCTACTTTTTTTCATATAATAGTCTTAAAACAAGTCCAAACTTGACAGACAAGCTCTGCATCTTCTCAACAGCCCAGAGGAAAGATAAAGGGAACATTAATGTTGGTTTAAATTATGAGAGGGAATTGGACTGCACAAGAACTGTAATCCTCAAGAATGAATTTTCATTCCACTTGTCCTCCACTTTCAGCTAATCAAAAATTGTGATACATGGTCCTACTTGTATTTTGGCTTTCAGCTCCCTACTATGTCTTATGTGGTTGAAAACTGAATTCTTGATTTACGCTGAAGATTAGGGAATGATAAATGCTATCACTTACCTGCAGTCGCAATTTTAGAAGATTCTGGCATTATGAGCAAAACATGCATTTCATGTATATGATTACTAAAGCTGACAATCTGTCATGCTGCTGACAAAGATAGTGGAGACTGAGGGCCAGGGTCTGTTAATAAATAACAAAGATCTTGAATTCCAATTTTAATATCATGCACCTTTTATAACTGAAATAATAAGATGTTCTCTATAATGATTAATTTGCTCAGCAAAGCTGCTGGCTGGGTCACACATTTTTGGACATTTTCTAATTTAATTTGGCCTTTCTCTTTGGACAGTTAGCAACATTTCCCACAGGGCATACACTTGTCATTCAGTACTCAGAGAGGAACATCACTCAGACACAAATACTTGCTGTACAGATTATTCAGTTCTCCCAGTGTTTACTGCACATTTGGATGGGACCCTTGGTAGAGTCTCCAGTGTCTCTCATGTTGCAGAACAAACTCCCTCATTTCTAAACAAACATTACTAATTTGAAACGAATGCAGCTATCACAAAGCATAATCACTTCAAAGCAAATACTTGCTAAGTTTGGGTATTGTAGAACTTATGCTGATCATGTAATGAAAGTTGTAAGAAAAAGAAAACATAACGCCTATTAGCCTTAACTCTGACCTATGAGCATGGCTGTTTATTTTAATAGAAATAATAGAAATTTAATAGAAATTTTAATAAAAATTTAATAGAAATATTAATATTTCTATTAATCTGTGGTTTTGGATGTTTTACTGAGAAATTAAATCAGAGTAAAAAATTTTTGAGTTTCATATCTGAATTTAGGGCTAAGTTGTTGCAAAATTTTCAGAAATAGCTCATGAGCACAGTTCTGCTTCTCCTGTACTCCCCCGATGACACTTCAAATTTAGGTTTCCAAACCTAAGACTGATTTCATTGCCTGAAACTAGACACTTCTGTCTCCATATTTTAGCAATTTTAGCAAAATTGAACAGAAGGTGGGTATTGGCCAAGTTAGCAGGAAACTAATGATTAGGCCAGGCTAATCACAGAGAACATTTTTAATATACAAGCAGGCAGTGTTTATACCACACATAAAGTTTACACTGAATTATGCTGGAGATCTTTAACTGTGCAGTCTTATTCATTACATCTCTGACAAAGTATACTCATTCATCACATAACCCTAGGTTTGTGTGGCTGAATCTCTGCTACCATGCTGTGTCAACAGGGACAAAACTGGAATCTTCTGCAGTTACAACCCAAACCTCTAGAGTCTGAGCTGAAAGTATCTCCAGTATCTCTTACCTGGGCTAAGTGGAGACATTTGGAAAAATACATAACAGAGGTTTTGGTAAAGATGAAAGTTAAACCAAGTTTTGGTTCAAATGCTTTATTAGACACTTGGTGGCAGAAAATTCTGAAGTCATGAAGCCCTGAACACTCACCAAAAGCAATAATAGCTAGCATTAGCTGTACAAATGGAACAGACTTTTGCTTTAATGGAAAGAATTTCCAGGTATTTTGAAGTAAACAATTAAAAAATCAATTAAATGAAGAACAACCTTTTAGTCCAAGGACACAAACAAGGCCTGTTTTGGTACTGGAAGAATGTAGAGTGGATCTATTAAAGGATAAGGGTTTCATGTAATTGCAGAGAGGATGCTTGGCTCTGCGTGCCTAATTAGTGACAAAAAGCACTAGTATTAATTTGCATTAGAACTGGTTATTGAAATGACCCTAAACCTTCTGGTACTTAAAAGTGAGCTGCACCTAACGGACTACATTTGGTCCTCTGGGACAAACAGAAGGAAAGTGTCAGTATTCACGGACTCTAAATCAGATCTAAGCCAACATCTATTGCTAGTGCTTTAGCAATAGATTCTCTTGGTAGCATCAGCTGAGGAAACTAGCCTCACCTTAAGCATACTAGATCTTATACTAAATATAAAACCACACACAATTATGAGTACAGACATATACACTCTTACAAGGCTGTTCCCACATGAGATTTTAATTGAGTCATAGCACATACTGTTATCTTTGGGTATATAAATCCTGCAGTCATAAGACAATTAACTATTGAGGTGGCACAATAGCTTGCAAATAAAGAAGTTCAATAAGGATTCAACAAGATGTGTCCAAAAGGCTTGGATTAAGGATTAAGACCTTGGTTAAAAAAAAAAAAAAGCTCCAGGAAATGTAAGCAATGAAACAGTGGAGATGCTCTGCTGCAAAAGCATGTCTTGCAGGTGATGACAAACTCTTTGTGAACTGCTGGGAGTCTAACAACACAAGTGTTCACACTGTCACTCCCTGTGGTCTTCACAGAATTTTCTTCAAAATCTCTACCCGTTGTCCTATTTGGTTGAAATTACTAAAAAGGTGCAGCTGTTACCAATGGGACACGAGAAGATAGGAAGGCATAAGGGAGCCAGACACCAAGTGAGTACTTAGGCTTTGTTTTCTCAGGAAATCAACCTGAGAATCTGCCTTGCTATAGTTGGAGCAAAAGTAGACTAAAAGCTGTAATCAAAGTCTTAAAATATTTTCCAGAAAATTATAGATTTAAATAACTCTGCTAAGAAATACCTTAACATTAAGATTTCTTTGTAATTCTGTTTAACAGAGTTATGCTTTATACTGCAGTTCTCCTTAAAAAGCGATTTATATAATTAGTATCTGATTAATACATGAAATGTGTTCTACAGACACGCATGGTTTCTTTTATTGATGGGTTTATGTACCGGTGAAATGGGTGCATTGAATCTGTTGTTAAAGGCATCGTATGACCCTCTGAACTAAAGACCTAGAGCAATTGGTTAACCCATTGTTAAAAACATCAGTCTTGATATCCAGATTCATTTATACATGGCTTATAAAGAGGAACTAACTATTAATGGCACTGTTAGATGTTACTGCTTAACTCATCTATAAGTGGTAAACAGGTAGATCTAGTAACAAAAAGTAACAGCTGTGTCTGGTCTGGAGGGTGAGATGACCAAGAGGAATTACATGCATCAATACTGTAAACCTCAAAAGAGAATTTCTGTTAATACACGATTGCTCACCTGTAAGACAAAAACTTCAACTCTTGCTTAAAATACCTGTTAGAATGAAAAGAAGAAAATCTAGTAAGTCAGGTAAGTAAGACAGAAAGCCAAAAAGGTTTGCTTAGACAGCACTAGGCATTATGCGTAGAATTACGAAATTCCACTTTCTTCTGTATAGGAGGAAATTTTCATTGTCAGCAGGCCAGAAGATCCTTGTTAAAATTCTTGGCCTGCATACGGGCATGCTGATCTTGGCAGCTGCTAGGCTACAGAGATAGGGTCTGCTGGTAGGATCTTATCTCTGATAAGTGGAAGCTATTTGAAAACATGGAAGTGTGGATCTATTGTCCCAACTGCAACTGGAGGGGGAAAACTCTTATGTATAAAACTTAATTTAAAAGTAATATTTGTGGAACAATTATTCTCATGAGAATATTACAATTAACACCAAAATCACGTTACTTTATGATAATGTATTTTGAATTGTAAATACAAAGTGTGTGGAAATATGTTCACAAAACACAATGTGTTATTGTGATCAAATGTCTGCCTTATGATAACTAAAATAATTGCATGCTGATTAGCTGGAGGAGTAATGGGAAATTTCTCTTAAAATGACAAGAATAGCTATCACTTTCCTGAGGAGCTGTTGCTCAATGTGCCAGCGTGGTGATATCCCACCTAGGGTACAACCATCTCTGGCAATGGGCTTGAAGCCTCTGCCACAGTCTAGCTCATGTTATCTCTGCAAAATAGTGTGACTGAAGGGAATGGAAGTGATTTTGAGATAGCTCAGGTGCTCTTTCCTGCTGAATAAACAGTAGGTAGGCAGAGCAGGCAAAGGGTACACCTACAGTGTCATTTACCAAGTTGTGAACAGTACGTTATCTATTAGGATTGAATCTTAAAGATGTGTCTCTGTGAACCAAACATGAAGATACCTTGTGCTTCTTTATAGGCCAAAGTAGTTAATGAAGAATTTAAGCTAAGAAATACTGTGTTAACACAGTACTGAAAAATTAATATTTTGAAATCACCTGAAAAGCCTGATAGAAAGGAAAAACATCCTTTGTTTACCAAAACTACTGGCTTGGAGAACTAAAATTTATATACAATTTTCAGCATGAGAAATATGTCTTGCATAGGATTATTTGCTGAGTACCTAAGGGTTAACTCTCATAGTCTGGTATGCAACTAAATGAACCTATAATTAACTGTGTGTGGCTATTGGTTAAAAATGTTTGGAAGCAATATGAAGTGGTATTATTTTGCAACTAGTACTCCTGCCAGCACCTGGCTTTATTAGTTTAGCACAAGAGGTGTTTTCTGATTTGTTGTCTGGAACAAGTAAGACTGTTCTTTTGGTTTCTATCAATCTTTGGAAACTTTTCTCTTGACAGCTTAAGCATTTGTCAAAATGCTCTACCTGGTTGCTCCCAATTCTTTACTATACAGTGCCAGCACCACTTCATTTGAGTGCTTCACTACCAGTGGGGAGAGTTACACGGACGTTGAAGTTTAGTGGGAATGAGTCAACCCTGTACCATTCCTCTATCTATGTACATAAGCTGTGATGAGGATGAATTCCAGTTGTGTCATTTCCTGTTTTCGCTGCTTTTTTTACGTGAATAATGACTCAGGCTCCATGACATAGACCAAAGTGACAGGTAGCAATGACATCCCTGCCTGAATAACCCCCAAGTAACAGTATGTCATTGTGTTCCCAAACTGAGAAGCGTAAATAAGTTTAGTTCATCCTATTGGGGACTAATTCCAATTTCTTCAGAAATAGCATGCTAAAATATAAACTGTAAGCAGAATTACTTTCTTTCTTTTTTTTTTTTTTTTTTTTGTTTACAAAAAAACCCCCACTCCACACTATATTTTAATGGCAGCTTGATGCATTGTCATTTAGAAGCCCAGAGTATGGATGAAGATCACTGTCCCAAGATCAAAACTAAAAACGGGCACACTGGACATAGGATGCTAGAAGAATTATATTGACTTCGAAGAGGTCGAGGTCGGCAGACATCACTCAGTTAAGATTTCATTGACTTCATTACTCTGATCCATACATTGACTGCAGAACTGAGCTCCTAGACTGAAGTAAGGATTAGGGAAAACGGCGTTTTTAACACATTCATCATCTTTTTAATACATGGCAAAATATCCCACAGATCACTATTTGATAGAGGCCTGTTTTAGAAGTATCAGTATTTTGGAGTAATTTTTAATTTGTGACCAGAATGTAAGGAAGGTAAATACAATCTAAGAAGAAATGTTACCTTGGTGGCATGTCCAAATCCAGAAAAACTGCTGTCTCATTTTCTTTGTAAACTCTCAGTGTCAGTGAACACCATGTTGTTTCTTTATTTTCAGAACTCCTTGATCATCATTTTTTATTCACTTCTGGCATGAAGATGCTATCCAGTATCTTTTTGGAGAGGAAGATACATGCTGTAGAAGACTTATGTAATGATAGGAAGATAAACCAGATACTATAACCAATGACTCTATGTGTAATTTTGTAACACCATCCCCCTTTCCAGTCTATTTTATCTTCATTGTACAAAGTGCCCAGGTAGGCCAGACAACAAGACTATTCAGTATTTCACAAGCTAAAATCCATCATATTCACAGTGTCAATTTTGCAGGAAATAACAATCCTAGGTAAATTTTCCCTTAATCTCACGGTCCTATTTCAGTAGGGGCTAGGAAATCACACTTTCACTTAAACAAATATGTAATATAAAATAACATGTTAAATTAAAAGAAACCAGATTTAAAGAAACCAGTTTTTTTTCAGAACTGTTTTTTCCAAGTTCCTTTTTATGACTGATCTTTAAACTTCCTACATGATGACACTTACTTGGCACTGCATAGATCCAGCCTAATCTAGATGATAATGGGTCTCCCAAGAGTTATTTTTTAAAAACAAGCAGTTCATCAAACACATTGACAGTTATGTTTTCAAATTATTTCCACTTTTTCTGTTAAAATATTTGTCTTGCTTTTAAATTGAGAAATCCACAGAACCAAAATGAAAGACTTGTCTTGCAGACAGATGTACCAAGAAGCCATCACAGCTGTAACCCCTCAATAAACTGCCAAGCTGACCTTCAAGTACTGAGCTTTTGCCATTAGCAACTCAGAAAACAGAAAGCCCCACACCAGGAATTCCCCCATCTCACAGCCTATTTGCCGATAGACAGTAGGAACATGCTAATTTCAGTCTATTTCCTGATATAAAACTTACCTAAGCATTAGTTTGGTAATTCGTAGTTGAGAAAAACTTTTATAACAGGACTTCCTGCCAACGGGAGGAAGGGTGGGTAAGAAGGTTTTATATTTGATATTATACAGAAAACTTTGTCACCCACCACATCCCTCAAGAGTATGCAAAACTCAACCTGAAGCTCACAGTTCCAGCTCGTGAATTAATGGTTTCAATTTATGTTTTGATGACCATAATGAGAGAGAGATGAGGGTGCAGGTACTTTCTCTCTGGGGAAAACTGGAATGTGTTCGTGAGAGATGTAAAAAGGCAAGGAATCCCACAGACCAGCTTGCAGCTGTTATCAGATACGATGGAAAAGGGAGGGGGTGAGGGAGAAGAGAATACCTGGCATGAGACCTGCTCTGAGGAGGGACTGTCTGATGTGGCAGTGTGGATTTCTGTATGTATCATTCCTCTCAAATCCATATCAGATTTTGCTGAGCTATTAACATCAGGTGTTGCCACATCATGCCCACTATCTCTGCAAGCGGTATCTTGATGAAGATAAATAAAAACTTAAGAACCTTATTTGACTTTCATGGACCATGATTAGATTTGCAGAGCTGTCAGAGAAAAGTACTGAGGAATGAGCAAGCTAGATACAGACTCACTCTGAGCCACATACGTGGAATCCACTTTCATAGTTACTTTTGCAAAAACTGAGAGGGTTTTGGCAGAAGTTTCTCCTAGGAGCAGCTACAGCAGGATATAAGGTGTTCTAATAAAGGGACCCCTCAGTGACAGAAAGCTGAAGTATTATGACACCTCGTTTTATTTCACATAGCCGTTCCTACAGTTTGAAAAAAGTCAAGGGCCATGCTTTATAGTTTAATCTGAGAAGGGCACTATTAGATTGTGTGAGAATCTGTCTCATTACATCTCTCTTTTTTAAAACAGCTATATCCTTTTTATCCCAAGTCCAACTGTCCTTCAAAAATACCAATTATGAAAGCATCCTGTGACATTTATTTTCTACTGCTTTTTTGGGTTTTGGTCCCAGAATTGGTAGTAAATTGATTTAGTACATGGCAAGTCATGAAGGTTACCAGAAGTATAAGAAAAATATGCAGGAATACATTTTTTTTTGCTGCATTCATCTCAGATTTTATTGGCCTTGCTCTCAGACTTGTGTTCATTTGTTATTCTGCACAGTGCTAGTCACTGAATGAAGGGTACTAGGTCTTCTGTCCTCTAATTTAAACAGTACAGCTTACCCAGGGAAAGAGAAGAACACCTCATTCAGTTCACGTGTGCTGACAACAGTGCGTGAGTACTGTGACCAAACAGAAAGACTAACTAATATTTTTTTCCTTATCTGTTCGATATATTGTGGAAATAGTCTCTACATTCAGAAAATATTTTAGAAATTATACTTAGAAATTATATTTAGAAATTATATTCAGAAATTCTATTTAGAAAATATAATAATAATAAATAAACATGGTCAACTTTTTTATAAAGCCAAAGTAAAGGGCAACTAATATCCCAGGGCAGAATGTATAAAAATAATTATGAAACGCTATAAAATGCATATAAGAAATGTAAGGAACCTCCTGCTTTGTGGTAGCATAGAGGAAAGTCAGAAACAGTACACAAAATGTTAAACTTATGAGAGTGCAAAATTTCTGAAATCTCAATTTTTAAGGGTATCATGAGTTAGAATCTGTAAAAAGTGTTTCTGCTTTTTAAAATAGGATATCTATTACTGAAGGTAGATAGTAGTATTGGGAAATACCACTCATCTGTGGTGTTTCTAGCATTATGTCTTTTAGCAGCATTCTCTTGGCTGTCTTTATAATTAGTCCTCAGACCAGCATGTTGCTCGATTTTCTTTAGATGCCTATTCTGAGGAAAGTGCAATGGTGATTTCATTTATGTAGGTCACATGTTGTTGTGATTTCCCAGCCATTTTTTATTTGAAACCAAAAATTTCTTGTAATGAGAAAAATGGTTCAACCTGCCGGGGTAGTTTTCTGGGACAGTCACGGCTGACAGCGTTCAGTGTGTTTGATACTGTCTTCAGGTATTATACTTTTGCACAGATTTACTAATCAAAAACATGAGAAAAAAAAATTTTTTTTCTGTGCTTAATAAGGTCTTCATAATATGTTCAACTGAAATATGAAAGATTGTCTGGAATGAGTCACTCTTAATATGGGACACAATCAGTTCCAAATTCATCCACAATTAGTTTGCCATAGGATATCAATGCAAAATAGGTTATGTTTCTACAGAAAACATTTTACAACAGCTCTGTTAATGTAGTTAGTGAACATCCTCTGATGGGAAATAATTTTTTCTGTTAAAATATGCCTTTGCTAACTTTAAACTTGCATTTGGGTACTTTTTTATTATGCTGTTTTTCACATTTCTTAAAGATTTCATCGGGTTTGTCTTCAACAGCAGTTTTTCTTCCTTTATGGTCACTCATCTTCATTTTTGTTTTCCAATCAAAAAGCACCAAGTATTATTTTTACTTTCCTCAAGTTTCACAGCTCTGGTGTTAAGACAGTCCTACAAGTTACTTAAAGAGTAGCATCCTTTTGAGATTACTGTCAGACTTGAATAAAACAAGTGGCAGAGTATTTTCCTAGTCATTTTAATTAGACATACTCCTTTTACATATACTTCCACTGCCCTTTTCAATGCCTAGTCTCACTCTATACCTCCTTGCCAGTTGCTCTAGATATGATTTGGTTCACAAGTAAGTTAATTGTTGAAAAACTAAATATCACATAGCTTTATTGTATTAGCTTAAAACAATATTTTTACTCAATGAATCCTTCTTCAAAAGCAAAAAACATATCTCTAATTCTTGAAGTTTGAGGATCTTTGCCTTATAGCTACAATTGCCCCTGGAAACAATATAAATCATAAATCATCATCTGCCACAAGCTGAAGGAGGCAGGTTTGCATCTGTCCATTGGTCTCCCAGCACGCAGAAATGTTGTGACCTGCCATGTTTTTCTCTGGAGTGAAAAATTCACTCTTGTTTTGCTCACAGTTGTGTCTTCTTTGACCTCTCGTAAAGGTATGTGTGCAGGCACTTGTAGGAGACAGTTATTTCCTGACCCGGATGATCTGATGTCAGACAAAATTAGGAAAGATTATGGCCTTGGTGGGATAGGAATCAGTGTCTGTTGTCTCACTAATTACATTTGCTTCACATGTAGACTGGAGTCCGAGTTATTTCTGATGAAGCAGTAAAGAGTCCCAGGCCTCAGGCACTATGACATTGGCAGTGTATTGACTGTGAGACAGGATTTAGTTTCCATGGGAACCCTGTTGGTGAAGGAGAATGCACTGGGAGTGTGATGGTCACTGTATTTCATGCTGTAGGTCCTTCAGGACAGCTTTGGCATCGAGTGCTTTAGAGTTCTGGTGACTGGATGCAGGGCTGTGCAGTACCTGACCCCACGTGAGTGGGCTTGTGTGGTCCCAGACTGCCCTGGCAGATGCATTTGGAAAGTCAGCTGACTTTAGGTGCTGGAAACCCAGGGAGGTACACACCACTGACTAACTTGGGTAACAGAGGCACTGAGCTGAGAAAACCCACTGCACAAGGGTGACCAGTGTTTCTGAGCATGCCAGCCACATAACAGCCTCTCTTTCTATTCGCCCAGATCCCAGCACCCGCAGCGCCCGTCCCACCACCCAGCAGGCTGCAGGGTGCCAGTGGCAGCACTTGTAAGCAAATGCCACTCCAGCGCCAGGTTGCACCAGCCAGCCCTCTCTGCTGGGTTCACTGGAAACCGGGACCGTTGGCTCAGCCACCCCCCAGCCAGGGTACCACTGACAGGCGCCCTGCCCACTGCACGACCACAGTGCTGGAACCAGCCCATGCAGCTTCTGGGCTGCACGGTTCTTCAGAGCTACAGCTTGCCACCCTCACATGACGCACCCTTTGCATTCTCTGCAAAACTAAAGGCAAAGAAAAAACATGTTAAGTTCCTAATGGCAGTGCCCAAAGGTACTATATCTGAAGATAACATCAATAGAGAGAGCCAGCACAAGTTCTCTTCACACAAACTATTTCCCAGAGGCTAATGGCAATGAGGAGAGAGAGAGAGAAAAACAAGTACTGACAGTTTACTGTAGGAGCTCAAAGAAAAAGTGGACAAAGCTAAAAGAACTCCAGCTCTTTGTTCGCATTTAATCCCGTTCAGAGCATTCACTGGTGCATACAGATTTACTTTCCATGGCTGACGGAGCTGGATCTGGTCATTTGGTAAGAAACAGAGGATCTAGGATTTAAGTTTTGTGCCCTTCAGGCCCTTACATTTATAGGAAAAGTCAGTCTATAACATACATTAAAAGTTTTAATTGAATGTAAAAAGTATGAGCTGCTGGCTAATACCTCCAAAGAAACAAATCCTGATCTTGAAAGGTGAAGAAGGTTTTCTGTTTTTAACACAGACCAAGTTTTTAAGAGGTAGAACACTTTGCTCACAGAAACCAAGGGAAAGACTGGGGCCTCCTGTCCCTACCCAAAGAATCCCTTATTTTATTTTCTTCCTTCTCTTTTCAACTCTTGTCTTGAATTTATAAAGGCGCTGATTTATCAGAGGCTACTAGAATAATGTAACAGTGTTAAAATAGCACTGTCCACATATTTTAATGCAAAACAAATAGTCCAAGCACCTGATATCCCAGTACAATAAAACTATCAAATCACCATTGCAGGCTTTTGCTTTTGCTGAGGATAGACAGTTCAAGTTACATGTAGCCCATTTTCTAAAGGCTATAGAGTCAATTCATCTCTGGCTGAATTTGTAAAACACCACATTGAAAGACAGCACCAGCAAGGAGGATATATATACAAGAACAGAACCAACAAAAGAGTTTGTGAGTGAAAGGTAGAGAGGCTGGGTTAGAAAAGTCAGAACTGGAAGGGAAAGGTCAATCTCAGAGTACAGTGGACCCAAATTAGGTAGATGTGTTGGAGTGATTTTAGCACAGCGTATTGGAAATGCACCCCCATCGGGTATGTGGAGAAAAGGGAGGGTTAGCCGGTAAACCTTCAGAATTGTTATCTACAGAAAAAAACCCAAAACAGTAAAGGTGGCACAGCGTCAAAAAAAGAAACTCTTTCTCATCCCTCTGCCCCATCCTGTCCCCCTCCAGGCATTTTTGGTTGTCTAAGAAGCACCCCTAGTATTTGGGCTCAACTAACGTTGCTCAGACTTCTCATGTTCAGACAAAACCAGACCTTTTTATCCTCACTGCTCATGCCCAGCCTTAGCTGAGACCAGAAAAGCAGAAGCTTGTTCTGGTTGGCATGGTGTCACCCAGAGCGGGAGACCAACACGTGACACGAGGCCGTCCAGTTGCTGAACTGCTCCAGCCGCTTGCTCAGCTCTTTCCAGTGGAGCTACTCATTCTCTCAGAGATTGCTGGCTGTAAATGGGATGCTAATGAAATAAACAAAAAGGCAATTTAGGCTATTTAAATACACTTCAGGAAAAAAGCTCAACCTAGATAGATGACACATGATGCGTTTTGTATTAATGTTCCAAGTCCATTTGGTGGGCCTCGTGGCAGGCAAGTTAGAAATATTTTGTTGCAAGTTTGAACACCATACCAGGATATAAGGCTAGTCACTTGAACAAGAGCAGTGATTGAGTTAGGGTTGAGAAATGTATCCCTGGCTAGTTTCAAAATTAAAAAAAGAGAGATTTTAAAAAGGTACAAATAAGACTAAAAGAATTTATGTTATTTTTCCGGTTTCTCTGCTATAACTCCTTTTCCATCTCCTCATCTGTCTTCTAAGTGTACTACATTATGAATGAGTGAGCAATAAAAGAAGTATGCAGTGGCTGAGAAACTCAAGATAACAAGATAATGCAAAATGTAAGCCAAAACTTGAGCAGAACTACAAGTTAAGATGTAGATCTGAATATAAAAGTTTCTCGCATCTGAGTTTTAGGGCAGTCATTAGATAGTTTGCATGAAAAGCTAATTTAAAAACAGTAGCACAAAATGTGACCTAATATATGCTAAGTTCACATCTGTCAAAATCTTGGACCTGTACTTTCTACGGGTTTTAAGCCTGTCTTCGGACAACATGTGCTGACACTTCACTCGCAGTCTAAAACAAAAATAAAACTATTTTAATGCCTATGAAATCCCTATCTTTGTTGAGAAGGGGCAGAGGAAGAACAATGAGTAAAGAAGCAGCTACAAACTATCATACAGTTAGGCAATAGCAATTACTGTGCCTAGGTGACATGGGAACAGCCTCAAGACCAAAAGGTGTTACAGTAATAAGCTACTACATGCAGTCTTGAAATTACTTGTTTTAAGGCTGCCAAGAGCAGGATGGAGCTATGTTCACCAGTGTTTGTGCACTACTTATGATCTGCTGGCTGCACAACTTAAGATGTGCTCTTTCTCCTTGCCAACCCCGTTTATGCTCAGATTTTAGACTTGAAGTCCCAGCACACATTAGACATCTCGCCTTTGAGCTGGACTTGGCTCCTTCACTGCAGGCTGCCATTTCCAGCAGCAGCCAGTGATGGCATCTGGATGGTAAGTGTTCCAATTCTCCAAAACCGAAGGGGATGGGTTACAACAAAGAGTTAATTAAAATTTCTGTGTTGCTGACCTCCTTCCAGCCTTCGAGGCTGCCCAGGTTTGGAGCTTCACAGATCAGCTGGGGTTTCTCAGAGGAAAAATTATGTGGCCACTCCCTGAACCCAGATAATCCCTCTGGCTGGGCTTTTCACTGCTGGTATCTGCCAGGTTAAGGCAGAATTCAATCATCAAAATTATTATGGTCTCTTTCAAGAAAAGAGCAGTGGGAAATTAATTGCTTTAAATGAGGTATGTTTTCTAACATTAAAGCAATGTAGTTGCTAAGTTATAGGGCTTGGGACAGACAGCAAGGACTAAGCTGGTCTCCAGTTTTACTTGGCAAAGACTCTGTTGGTATACAAACAGCAGGAGGGAGAAGATACAAGGATAAACTTTCATGGGATGTGAAAGTTGAAGGGAAGATAAAACTTCTTATTTTCAAATGGAAAGTAGTGATAACTCAGGCATAAGCATGAGAGACCCCTGCAAAGAAGAGAACATGAGACAGAGTGGAGCAAGCCATGATGTTGAGGTGTTTGAGACACTTTTACAGTATTAAGGAGGTAGATCTTTTTTAACAAGAATTGATGACAAAACATGAAAACAGTTTCTCATCTTTACTCTTACCCTTTATGACAGACCTAATTTTCTTGAAAAGCAGCTGGGGCATTCTGTATGCTCCAGTATCCATTTGTGAGGAGGCAAAATACTTCAAACGTGCTGGAAAGTGAAGAGAACTTGACTATGTTGTATTAAAATAATACTTAGATTTCCAAATTGGAGCATTAACTTGCAACATTTAGAACAGAAGATGCCTATATGAATAAATGATCATCTGATCTACATTGATGATTAATGTGAGACCAAGAGGAGGATAAGCATTGATAGAGTTTATCTGCTTCTTCATATCCTGCACCAGCTTGTGTAATTTTCAGGTGCAAGAACAGAAATGTAGTTTATTTTTTAACCTCTGTTTACAAAAATCAAGTTCTAGTACCTCTTGTTGAACTTTGAAAACATTCTGCATGTGGCATTTCATGTAAAGCTGTGATTTTCTGCCAGTTCCTAATTTCACTGCCATGTGCCCAAAATTGCAACAACAGACAAATCTGCAGCACTGTTCAATCATATTGCAAATGAAAATGAAGAAAAGCTGTGGTTAAGGGGGGCCTCATTTTACCTTTGGTCTGTGGACTGTGAAATTGGGCAAAGTTATCTTCCCTGCTTAACTTGAAATGCAAATGGGAAATCAGCTTTGCAGGTAGAACTCAGTTGACACTGATGAGCATTTGCTACCTGGGACAACAGTGCCACCAGGCAAGCAAAGCCCACAGCTTTGGTGGGAACATGACCTGTGTCTGGTGACAACTCATGCTGGAGAGCAAACCCATCCATGACTGTCATTCAATGTGCATCAGGTAACCCTGTTCTTTTGAAGAGACTCTGGCTTGTATTAATGAATCATTCTTTGTTCTTCCAAATACAGATTCTGGAAGAAAACATGAAGTTAGAGTGCAAGTGCCATGGGGTCTCAGGATCCTGTACCACTAAAACATGCTGGACAACTCTGCCTAAATTCCGGGAGCTGGGCTACATCCTTAAGGACAAATACAATGAAGCTGTTCAAGTTGAACCAGTGAGAGCAAGTCGTAACAAGCGTCCAACCTTCCTCAAAATAAAGAAGCCACTTTCCTATCGCAAACCCATGGATACAGATTTAGTGTACATAGAAAAATCTCCCAATTATTGTGAAGAAGACCCTGTCACTGGCAGTGTGGGAACACAGGGAAGGATGTGTAACAAGACAGCCCAGCAGTCCAATGGCTGCGATCTGATGTGCTGTGGCCGAGGTTACAATACACACCAGTACTCAAGAGTGTGGCAGTGCAACTGCAAATTTCATTGGTGCTGCTATGTTAAATGCAACACATGCAGTGAAAGAACAGAAGTATATACCTGTAAGTGAGTACATGGCTGGGCAGGTTGACATGTCCCTGGCCATGAATACATTTGCACATGCACTCAACGTACCTACTGTAGGAAAGACCTGCTCTCCCTGAAGAAATGCTGATGAATGGAGCCCTCTCTTCTCATATTTCATTGCTTATGTGGATACACATTTCAGACTCTTACAAAAGTCAGTCAAGAAACAAAACCAAACAAACCCCACCCTGAGCCACCTGACACACAAAACAGAGAGAAAAAGATAATCTCAAACAATCTGCACCTCTAAAGCAAGAAGCATTGACTGCCTTGTGAAGAGTCACCAGTCAGAGAAAAATCTCAGTGTGGCAACTAACTCTTGGTTTGGAAAAAAGATGATCAAAAACTTCAGTCTATAAGGAGCAGGGAGGGGTAGGAGAGAAATACTCAAAAAAGGGCTTTGCCCAGGATGGGATGGACAGTACCCCATCGTGAATTGCCCATGTGAGTGCGTGGATAACACAAATTTAGGCTTCTACACTTGTGAAAAGCTTCTGCTGGTCTTGACCATCTCTCCATGTCATATACCATTTGCTACAGCAAGTAGAACTGCTGAAGTTTTCTGTAGACACTGCTTTATCTGCCTTTTTTTTGTGTGTGTGTGCTGCAGATTTTAGCACAGTGATTTGGGACACTTGGGCATAATAATAGCAATATTTAACAATTTATTCAGATAAAACTAATATTAATTTATTTAATTAAAAAGAACTCTACCGACATTTTTCGAACTATTCTGCAATTAAAGTAGATAGCTGGCTTTGTGGAATAATTTTGTAGAAAAAACAAGGAAAAACTGGAGCTGTATATATTATTCTTAACTAGGATATTTCTATTAGTTGGACTTGCAGAATATGTTCTACAATACTAGATGTTTAAGTACAAAAGCTGGCGTCTTTATATATATGTACATACACAAACACACACTGTTTTGGGGGGTTTTTTGTTTGTTTGTTTGTTTTTTCTCCTGTTTGCTGCTAGTTGTCTGGAACAAAAGTCACATGGTAGGGGTTACAAATCTTTACCGGTTTGTTGTTTTGTTGTTTTGTTTTGGTTTGTTTTTTTCTTTGATTAATGAAAGAAACATTAATAAAATCCTGTTTGGAATGTGTCTAAAAATAAGAAAATCCAGACAAACGTCCATCTTTTGGAAAAATCAACCATAAGATAAGAGAGTATATTTTGTAAAAAACTATTTTTATATAAATATTTTATTTATACTACGTCTGCTTGTTCAACCTGTACTTTTTCTCAAAACAGGCATACAATTTGTAATTCCTAGGCTGTTTAACAGAGAAAGGGTAATTAGTTTGTGGACACAACAGCAGCAAGCTGGATACATTCAGCTGCAGTTGGTGGATGTGTCAGAAAGCAGAATGAACTTTCTCTCTGGATGTGTGTACAAACCGGCTCTTTTCCTGCAGCTCAATTTGCAGAATATGCAAAACAAGAACAGGGTATGTAGCATCAATTTTGTCACATGGCTTGAATTCAAGATTGGTATTAACTGGATGCTCATTTATCCCATTCAAGAAAAAAAAAAATCCGAATTAACTTCCCACATGCGTCAGTCATTAAACTGTGGCGTTATGACTAGCAAATGTGCTGTGTGTGCTGTCAGTTAAACCTCTATATTGTGTTACTGTCAAATTTGATTTTAATCAGTGGAAGACTGTAGACTATGACTGTAAAAACTAGCATGACACACATCGTCTGATTCTCATAGATAGGATACAAAGCTTACTTTTTGTTCAATCCTTTTTGGCATTTACATTATTCTTTCCCCCCAAAAGGCCAGAGCTCAAAACCCCAGAAAAACATCTAGGCAAATTTAAAGACTACTCACTTGTTTTTCAGAGCCCAGCTAAGCCATTTTTGTGTTTTTGTGTTCCCTTTATGGTATTTCCATGTTATCACTGCTAATTTCTTCAGATATTTGAGTGGTAGATATTTTTCTCTTTTAAGAATCATTCTGTTCCTTCTGCTTGACTCATTTGTGACCGATAAAAAAATAATCTAATTTTAATGTTTTTCATTGGGTAAGAAACATGGCATGGTGTTACCAATGATATTGTATGTTCTCTCTGGGACAGGCCAGATTGTCCCCTACTTCCAGACTACAGGATCTCATACCTCTGATGAGGCTAAGAGGGGCATCAGTAAAAGAGACAAACCACCATCCAGTTTGTGGTGCATTTCACTGACTCCTGTTAATAACAGCAAGTGTTACAAGGAGTAGATGGTATAGATATATCTTGTGTCCATTGAGCTTTCTGAGGCAAAACTCCCAAATAAGACTGCAAAAACAGAGAAAGTTTTCTGAGAAAGTAAACAGAAGCATCACAAAAGGTGTTGCAAAGTTTCACTATAACAACCTAGCCTTTTAGAACTTGTCTGAATGTGGCATGTTTTTTTTTTAATTCACTTCTTGTATATATGTTATTTATGTAAAACCACATACCCATGCAGTATGTGATCCTAGCAATGTGTTATTAGAGTTAAATATGCAATTTCTTTGCAGACCTCCCACTTAACAAAAAAGAGGATTTTTATGAAATTCAGACACCAGCATGGGATGTGAAAATAAAATTATTAACATAATTTAGTTTCAAACATATGATTTGTCAATATAAAAACATTTTTTGGGTTAATTGAGTCATTGCTTTTAGTTCTAAATTCCACACATCAAGAATTGATAAGACATAAAAGGCAGTAAAGTACATGCAGTATGGATGTTAATTACAGCACTATATTATGGTTAAATAATTCAGATCTAATGTTTAATATTGGAATATCCTTTCCTCCCCCATCACCCACACCCCCCGCCCCCCACTTTGTATTTTTTTTTTTTTACTTAGTGGATACCATGTCATAGTCAAAAATGTGTTTTCTTCACCGATTAGAGTTATTTTACAAATTATTACTTTTGCAGCATGTTTCTACCATAGAAAAATAATCTGTAAAATTCCTGCTTCCTGTATATTTCAGTATGCAGTGATGTGCAATGTACAGCTAGCAGATTAATTATTGAAGGACAATTATCTTTAAACAGTTTTACTCACAATAATAAAGAACTGGATGCACAATGAAATGAATATGGTACAGATTTTCCCTATATTTTACAACATTGCTTATGGTCAGTGCATTAATTAGAGAAAATGAAAACTTGATAATGGAATAACTGTTTGGGAACTATGAGTTAAAGAACAAGGAAAACCAAACACTGCATTCAACTAGAAGTACTTGGAAATTTGGCTGTGTCATCTTAGATAGGAGAAATCTGGCCCATCAGAATCTGCCATGAGTCTGGAGTTAATTGGTCATTCACTAAATGGGCTTGAATGGCACGAAGAATAAATAGAAGGAGAAAGATTTACGATTTTGTAGATATTCCTCCCTCCAACAACAGTTTGTTCTTTGTCCTCAGGGATAGAGGAGCTCTGTTTTTACTTGGTGAAGAACCACACAATGGGAGTGAAATGCACACAACTGCAGAACAATACAGCTCTCAAAAGAAAATACATCTTTTCATCTCTACTAACCAAGGGAAGCGCTGGATTGCTGTCCACATTAATAACCTAGCTGAGGCTTTTAAAGAAAACATACATTCAAGAAGCAGGAAGAGTAAGAGGAGTAGGAAGCGTAAGAGGACAAGCATAATTGCAAGTTGGGAAGCTATTATTTATGAAATCTCACTTCCTCAATTGATAGCGGAGCCCTGGTTCATGGAAATGAAGCAGTTCTGCCTTGGGACTCCTAAGCAAGTTTTAAGGATTTTACTTCTTGGCCTTTTTAAAAGGACAACTAACCTGAATACAAATAGCTTGAGTACTCGTAGTACCTACATAAAAAATGAGTCAGTCAATGATTAAGTTTTCTTTGACATGTATGCACAAACCTAATGGAGATATGTCTTTCAACAGTGATAATTAAACTGAAAACATCCTTAAAATGTACTCTTAAGTGGCTCATTTCATGAAGTTATTGTAAGGGTACATAGTTACTTAGAAAAGGAAAATAATGGACATGTACCATATTACACAAGGCTCTTAATGAACTATCCCATGGATTACAGAACTGTTTTAAACTGACCACACTTAAAAATCAATTTGTTGAACACAGAAACATTGCAGACTGTAGTCAGTGTGCACATGTTCAAATTAAGATTCAGTGTTTCTGACAACATTTTAAAATTCATCATTATCAGGAAATATGCACTGTGAACATCTAAATTGAGCGTATTAACTAACAGCCCCTTGCCCCCAACTTGTAACCCCAAGAAGTGGACTGAACAAGCAGCTCTCCAACTCTGCTGTTGGGAGGACTAAACTGCAAACTCAGTGACTGACATGCCTAGGCAGGGCTGGCCAAATCCAGCAGATAACTGTTGCTCTCAACCATCAGTGGTACAGTCTGGGTCAGGCTTGAATGTTCCAAAACTGTCCAAAATTGAACCAAGTATAGAAATTTTATCACACATTAGAACTTCAGATGATGAAGCTCATCTAGACTCCAAAACATTCTCCCTTAATTCATGGTTATCTGGGATAGTTGTCACCATGGCAAGTGACCTAATTTGCTAAGCCAATTCATGTTCTTTTGTTTAAAATCATATCAATGATATCAGACAGGCATTTTAATCTTGGACAAAAATTAAGGGAATCTTTCCTGTGGAAACAAACAATAACATATGATTAAGTAAAAATGATGAAGAGATGTAGTTGGATCTAAAGAATTCCACGTGTCTGAAGAAAGATACCAGAACTTTGTGATTCTCTTGTCCAGAGGTGATGCTGTAAATCCCTAAAGGCTTCTTTTGATGCTTTGGAGTTTTATGAAATTACTGATTTTTCTGTTTTGCTGTTGTAACATATCCACAGATTCATCAATAGGACATATCATGTAATTTGTAATTGTGAGGTTAGAAACAAGTCGTGGAGAAGTCTCACTTCTAAGTGTAGCACGGTATATTTACTACTGGTGCTCTCAGGTTCATATAATTCCTTACCTTGATCTTGTATTTTTGTTAGCAAAGTCACTGCATCATGCTCTTGTTGGGAAAGATGCTTACTTTGTAAAGAAGTTTGATATCTATGGGAGAATATGAGATTATATTTACCTTAGAGAAATGTTTTCAGGGTGCACAAAAAAAAACAAAGATGAGGTAAAGCAGATGGTATCAGAATTACACCACTTACCGATGATTATCAATACATAGCCAAACTCCCTTAGCACAGAAAAAACTAGTTTTTGTGTTTCCTATGCTAGCTTGCATCCTTTCCCTATACCCCCCAAATACATGTTGTATATATCATACCAGACCCACATTTGATTTTGTGGTTGCCCATACAAACAGTTCACTAGCAGTACATCAGAAACCCAATACTACCAGCATAGAAAAACCTGTGCACCTCTAGTTTATAAGAATGCACAGAAGTTTTTCTTGGGAACAATACATTATACACAGCTTTCTGTTACTGCAGTGCTTCACCTTCCCATTTTCACCAGCATGCCTGCCTGCAGTGTGTATATGTTTGTTATTTAACTTTCTCCAAGCACTCTGAGTTTTAGTTCTCTATAGAGTGTTTATAGGCTCTCCGATCCATTCCCATTCACTGATGGCTTGTGTGTCTTGATTTTTGGTCTGTATGTGGGGCTACAGTACAGCTGAGGAGGAGGACACTCAACGCAAAAAAAAACCATTCATCCTCTCACAGTGTACCTTTAATTTTTCAGATCAATACAAGAAATATGGAATTATTCCAGTCATCTAATTCACCATGTTTCCTAACTCACCTTTTCAATATTATTGAGAAAGTTGCAGTGGTGTTTTTTTAAAACAAAATTAAAGGGAGTGGACTGGAAGAGGTGTTCTCTAATCAGCTAAACTTGCATAAGATATTGTAGCAAAAACCTGTGAAGAGACAGTGCGGAGTTTTATTCCTCATCAGGCAGATTCATCAATTTAAATGGGACTTCACATGGACTGTACCATAGATAGTGCTTAGTATTATCCTTAATCACATTTGCTCATTGTTCACAATCCTTTTCCAGTTATTAATTTTTCTTATTCTCTCAATGTTATTGAGCTTGCTTCACTCACATGATGTCAGCAAACACTGCTTTAAGTATTAATATTTTACAAATTAGTTTGGCAGATTATGTCTTGGATCCTTTATGCCATTTATCCTGTTATCCTGAAACCCTTTTATTATTTACATAATAGGAGGCCATACATGCCATAACACACTTAGCATTTTTATGACAAAAAAGACCCAAAACTTATCTCTTGGCCCATAGAGCTTACAAAATAAATTAAATCAAAATCCACTAGGCAGGTTTCTGGTATTGTCCCGAGGGTTACATATTACTATCACATACTTTGACTCATTCTCAGCTGTGGAGCACAGCGAGTCTGCAAGTGATGTCAACAGTATCTTGAAGAAAAGTATTTTCTACCAAACTCTATCAGACTGCTTTTTAGTATGGTCAGAGAAGGCAGTTCTTTAGGCAAGAATTAGTCTAACTAGGAGACAGATAAGGAAACTTGAAAGATAAAGAAACTATTATGGCCTAATATGGAGCCCAGAAGCAGCTCAGAAATGCTTTGGAAAAGAGAAGAAAAAACACATAAGGGGGGAAATCCCTGAAAAACTCACTGCATGGAAGGCACGCTACTGAGTCTACCAGGGAACACAGAAAGAGCTTAGCTAAATGGAGAGATTTTATCCAAAGTTAAGCCTGCCTAGTTGTCACACAGATCATAGTGCAATTTCATTTGGCTCAAGCCATATCCAAACATCTATTCCATTGAATCAGCAAGAAACCTGTTTTGTGAGTTATTTCTCGCGCTTAATTTCTTTCCTAGAAATTTTTCTTTTGCATGTGGGCCCATGGAAATATGTACTATGGGTATCACATCTGTCCACATATAACTGATTTTGAAATTATTTACATTTGACCTGAACTGGTTTAAACTAGAGGATATTAAATAACTGTCACCTTGAGAAATAAGTTAACAAAGAAGGACAGAGATGATACAGTACAGGCAGTAGTGTTAGACCATAATGCCATCACACAGCACTGGAAGATGCATAATTTATCACACACACAAAAATGTTTTTTCATATATTCTAAAAACCATCAGGATAATTCCTTTTGGCCTTCTATAGTGCTGTGGTGTCAAGTTGTACAAATGTTCTGCACTGAGCCTGGCCTCAGTCAGCCACTATTATCCCCATCAACAGACAGGAAATCAGGAGACACAAAGCACAAGAGGGTTGGCCAGTGGGCACAAAGGAAGTCTGTGAAAGAATTAGGACTACAGCCCAGATTTCTCAGCTTTTACCATCCTGTTTTAGGGAACTTGAGCAATGACCGATTTGCCTCCTTTTATAAAATACATATTCAGATTTTAGTGTTTTGGAAATGTATTCACTGCATGTAGTAGATTCACTGCATTTTCTGTGTAGCTGAAGTGAGGAGACTCCTTCTTCTCAACCTCATTAAATGCTAAGCACACAGTAATTAATATAGTCTCCACATTAAGTATGAGTCATGCACCAGGGAAATTGTAGAAACCTGGTCTCATGTTTTGTCTTCTTAAGTCAAATGATTAATGAAGATGTGAGGCAAAGGAGGTAGCAGAGAGTAGGCTTTTTAAATCAGAAGATGTGGACAGCAGTTATGCAGAGGGAGCAAATAGCCTCTGACAAGTTGAAACTCAGTGCAAAGTCTGAGGGTCTCTGTAAAGCAGGGGCAAGTTGCTGTGATGCTTCATCACTGAAAGCATATTAAAAAGTTATCAAATATTCTAATGAAAAGTGTTTAATAGAACAATGCTAAACCGCATCGTATTTTCTGCCACCGAAAGAGGGGGATGTGAGGTGATTCACTTGGGTCAATGAGTTGTACCAACTCAGTACAAATTGTGAGAGTTAGAACAGAAGCTAAAACAAAAATAATAAATGGATTAAAGTCTTTCTGAGAAGTTAGAAAGACAATTTATCTGCTTCCGTCTCTCTTTTTATTACGTAGCTTGGGTACCAGACAGAATATTTTGACGCTTGCCCATCTTTAGTTGTAAGCCACATGAGCTGAATTCAGATTAAATAGTAAAGAAAAAAAACTTCCCAGAATATATATTGTGTTTATTTAGGCCAGACCAGCTTGGACAAAAGTACAAAATCAATCAAAGCCTAAAAGGAAGCTGGCAAACTGTCAGTGCCTCAGCACATCCTAGATGCGTTTCCTCCATGAGAAAGACAACCGTGAGAGGCTGAGAAATTCTTAGCGTTGATAACATAACATTGGTTTATATAATAACAAGATGAGATAAGGTGATACACAGACCTTAATTAATGACTACACACCAAAGTTGTCATTTTGATGACTTGTTTGGGCAGGAGTGGTAGTGGCTGGGTGATAGATTATTCTCCCTTTATCCTGCCACAATGACATCTGCTTTATTCACAGAGCAGCCACCAGTTGCTACAACAACGCCAGTGTGCTTTAGAAAATGTTGTTGAGCTGCTGAGAGAATCTTGGCTACCCATTAGCAAAATGTTAACTATGCAAAACCAAATAGCGTTTGGTTTTGTTGTAGGAAAGAAGTCAATGCTCCGCAATAAGTAAGAATGTAAAAAAGAATTTACATTCAAGAAGTAGAGAAGGGGTTTAACCCATGATATCACCATGATTCAAAAATCCCCCTGGAATTCATTAGTGAGACATTAGGCCTGAAGAACAGAGAAAATAAATAATGAGTTTTAAAAAGAAAGAACAAATACACTTTCCTCTGAGCAGCTTGTTGTCTGCAGCATTTTAACATGTCCGTTGCCCCTTCACTTTTCCTGTTCATTGTCTTAGAATTTTACACAGTAATCCTTTGCTAATAGGGTTTTATTTATTTTTATTTATTTATTTTCTTCCCACTTAGCATTTTGAGGAGACACTGGGTGCTGTAAAACCATGCTAGGAAACTGATTTGGCTGCCAGTAAAGTCCTTTGCTCCCACTTCAGTAGAAGGTGAGAGAACCTCACACTCCAACATATTCCTTAGAAAGCCAATTATAGGAAAGCATTTGCAGGCATTTGTAGGAGGGATAGCTTTGTCCTCCAGTCAAAGAATGCAGCATCTCTTTTGAGAGCCAAACAGGGCATGCCATGCCTGAGGGAACGGGAGCAATGCTGGGAGCAGGTGAACGTCCCCCTGACAAGTTAACTGTGGATGGCATAGTGAAGACATACGCTCAAAAGCACTGAAAGCTCGAGCTGCTGAAGTAACTACTTTGTGGAAAAGGCATCCACGCTGCAATGTTTAGAGTGAAATTCCTCCAATTTCTAGGAAAGTGCTGCTTGTCATCTCCCAAGTGATTCATGTCGGGCTGCCTGCCACTGATGGTGGTGTTAATATATGTCGGACGGCATCTAACACAGAGAGAGGTTTCCCCTGCTCCCGATCCCTGCTTTCCTTTGAATGGGTCTATCTGTCTTGGTCGTAATTTTTCATCCACCTCAAAGTTAAGTGAATATAATTTTTAATTTGTTTTCCAAATGACTCAAACAATTTTCTTCTCTTTGTCTCCCCAGCAAGATCAGATCGATTTTACAATGTGTTGTACTTCAAATTTAACTTCATTAAATGTTTATAACATTAAGAGACTAATGACATAAGCCCTGTCTGTGGTATTTAAAGGCTCTATGAAGAGACTGAAGACCTGGAAGGACTGAAGTTCAGGTTAATCCTTTGACACCTATTTCACCTATAATTTCAACACCTATTCTCATCTGTAAAACACAAAACACTACCACTATTTCAGGGCTATCATGTTAATTTAACTGCAAGTTCATCAACTGCATTTACTGTTCAAGTTCAAAATCTAAAACCAGCCCACAATAGATCATAAGTGTATTGTTTTTCTGTCACAGTAAATAGGTCCCAAACATTAATCTACTGATCTAGTTACATAATCAAACTCAAGAAATTTTAAGCTACTGATTACTGTAAGAATAAATGTGGAAAACTGTCAGCAGCCATTTTTGCTACATTCTAAACTCTTGTTATAGTCCCCTCCCCAAAGTGGCTTACTGGGTTGTATCTGCCCCCAGTTTGATTATTTTTTAATAAGCATTTTCATGTTATGATTGCAAACCCATATTTTTAAATGAAGAATGCACCTATGTTTTGCTGCTCACCACCATCCTATCCAACTACCATATGTCTGTTTTTCTTCCTCGGTCCTGAGCTTTCTGCTTCTTCCAGAGATTCTTTCTAGAGCTGCTGATCATCAGTCTGTGGAAATTAAAGGGAGATCATGAATACTAGAGCTAATGCTGAATTAGGAGTAGTTGAATCATATTCCAATGCAATGTTAATTTTCAAGGGAGTGCAACTGGGAAGTGGTTTTGGGGATATTTTTTTTTTGGTTGGATTTTTTTTTTCCCCTTAAGTTCAGGTTCCCCTTAAGTAATCAGAACTTCAGAAGTGCCAGTGGAAAACTGCGTTTGGAAACTGATGGCTGCAGGAAGCCATACCTGATGCGCACATCTGAGCCTGCTTCTCTGAGCACTGCCTGTCCCAGTTGCCCACGGGAGGCACTTGGGAAGCACGAGAGGGGACTCTAGCTACAAGCACTCAACAAAGCATAAAATAGGGAAACGGGTGTGTAGCAGGTGACTAATGGATTACTTGAAGCTTTTTAACATGTTGGATCATACCTGCTCAACTTTACCCAGGAATACCAGCAGGTGTTCTAGGGTAACTGAACAATAGATTAAATTCAGATTTCAGTCAGTCTCACATATATCTGGAATGAGCATATGGGACTTGGTGCTGTTCTTTTAGAGTTAATGCAGTTCAAGACTAAGTTCAGCAGCTCAGCAGACCTACCCCACACACCAGTGATTCACTCAGGGTTTCAGCTTTTCAGAGGCTAAAGTTCACTCCCAACTTTAAAGAAAGGGTACAGTACAAAAGGTAATTTTTAAAAGGACTCTGTGTATGACAGGTACAGCAAGCAAAGAGAAAAGCAGTATTTGCCAGCATCGTTGTCATGACTACAAATTGAAATCTCTATCTTCCACATGTACGGTATGTAATCTGGGAAAAGTCCAAAGAGCATCCTTAAAAAGCCACTAACAGCTGATCGCAGTGCAGAGCCTGAAGTGAGAAGCGGAGGTGGTTGCGCCGGCTCAGCCCCGGAGCCGATCTGCTCTGCGAAGCAGCGCCGGCGGGTGCCACACTCACTCGGCCACCCCCAGCCCACGCCAAGAGCCATTCCTTCAGCTCTCCCCCATGTGTACGGGCAGTATTGGCAACTACAGCTTCTTTCACAGCTATCCACTTAAAAAACAGCACATATCCCTACTGCCCTATGGACTGACAATTTAAGCTAATTATATACTAGGAACTTTATTTCCTGAAAATATATATTGCCTTACCAAGAGGTATGGATAACATCTTCATCTGCCAGAAACAGGATTAGTTTTGACAGAGTTATGTTTACAAACATAAAATTTATCACTTTTTTTTTTTTTTTTTTTTTAAATAGCACCTGTGTACACCTGGAACAAGACGGTAGCTAATGATTTATGTCGAACAGAGTAACAACGGCTGTTTTTGCTGGAACTATGCCATAACTTAGTGTCTGTTACTCTGCCCTATTGGGTCAAGACAACACATCAGTCAAGTAAATCACTTAAGTAAATTATTGAGAACTTAAATTGACTTTTTCTACATAATATGTAATTACTTCCTTGAACCAACATTCCCTTACATCACTGATCTAAAAAGCTTGCTATTTATTTTTTAACTGAATATTGATTGAATTTAAATTACAGCCAGCATGTACTATTTATCTGAAGTTCAGATTCTAGGGAACAAACTTTCCAACAACTTTGTCAGCTTTTGCCTGCAGTTTCTTGCCACCCACACGTCCACATCGCTCAGCATATAGAGCCTCAGAGCTGTAGATTTGCCCATCGTGTTCACAACACAAAAATGAGCCTGATGCATCTGCTGAAACCTACAGTGCCAAGACACTTGAAATTAGATTGCTGGGAGGCCTGGAGATGCTGAAGCTAGTGCAGAAGTACAGGGAAAGATGAAAGACAAATTTGCAGCGTCAAGTTCTCACCAAGACGTTGTGAAGCAATGAAGATTTTTGCTGTAGCCAGTTAAAGCCCAGAACTGAGAATTACAAGTGTAAAATCTCCATGGGGACTACAGAGATTTAGAGTCCCACAAGGCTGTGTCTGCTACTGACTATGTCTATACTCCTATCACAAGTCTAGAAGAAAAAACAAATATGCAGAGATTTCTCATGTCATTACAGAAAGACAGCAAGAGATATTTTTGTCGGATCACATTCTGCTTCTGAGCTCTTGCCCTTACTTCAAACACAAGATGCACATACATGGTATTGCAAGAGTGTCAGACCTCAGCAGTCCTGAGTCAGAGAAACCTGGCCAGGTCAGCTGTTCTCCACAGATTTTTGACCCATGTTCTATAGTGTGAAGGCAATTCAGTTAATAGGATGTGGGCCTGCATCACTGGAATAAATTCAGATGTTAGGGAAAGAAACTTCTGAGTGCAAATATCTTTCCTGTCAAATAGTTGTTGTGTCCTGTCCTCAATCACTTTCCTCAAAACTACCCATCAAAAACCTATTAAAAAACAAAAAATCACATCTGCGTTTTTCCTGCTTTAGGAGATGATCAGATGGAAACAAATACCAATAATTTTCAGGTGTCTGCGTGCAAGTTTGTTGGAGGTGAGGAGAGGTGGGAAGGAGGCTCTGGAATCAAAGAAGGAAGTTTTCAAGTTGGAGGAGTGTCACAATAAAACCTCTCACACAGGCAGAGATCATGTACCCTGAGCTGCTTTCAGCATAAATAAAAAGCCCTTTAAATTTGAGTTTGAAACTGTGGTCAAGTGACCCTGGGCTGCAAAGCATGTCTGGCTTTAAGAAAAGGCTGAGGAGGTGGCTGCCGATCCTAGCAATGGCTAGTAGGAGATCAAATCTGTCAATGTGCAGCATTTCATATTCCTTAGTCAGAATTGTTTCCGGTTAAAATTGGCAGAAGTGGTGAATATAATTCTCTTAGTATTTTATTAGTGAGATGGGAAGTTAATGGGAAAGGGCAGCTAAAAGTAGTTCTGCTAAGACTAGAAAATACATTAAAGTCAGTGCTGTCATGGATTACACCCAAGGTCACGGTTTTCAGTCACAGGAATTGATTAGTGATATTTACAACTCAACGAATTGCTTTAAGCAAGTGTGACATCATGCCCCACGTTATTTACCAGAGGAACTACATACAGTAAGGCTATAAAATAGCTCATCAGTCTGTGAGTTGCTAATGTAGTTGGTGTGATCTTCAGCTAGAGTAAGTATAATTCTACTATCCCAATCCAATATTCTGTATGCAGCCGCAACTGTGTGAACCTTGGAAAGCGAGGAGGGTGTTAGCTGAGCTTACACATTCCTGAGCACTCTGCTGACTAACATTTGTAGCAATCCCTTTTATTCAAATGTGAGATTAGAGAAAGCTGCTTTCTATTTAATGCATTTAATTGTATTTTAATTAAGAATAATTTCCAAAAGCAAGGTCCTACTTGTATCTGTTGCAACAGCATAAAGTGAAGCCTCTCAGCACATCGGCAGACAAAATAGCACGCTGTGGTCAAGTCAGCTCATGCCTGCATCCTGAGAAGTTCTCGTTAGAAAACAGCTACGGACACTTGGGCCGAGTCTTTGTTTCTTAGTTTTACACTGGGTTAGTTGAATGCGTCAGTGCAGACAGACACCAGGGAATCCTGAACCAGGAGTCATTTCACAGGCTGCCTAAGGTCTGTGAAGACAAGCAGCTAGAGGCGAAATTCCCCACCTGCCCTGATGGGGGTATGTGACGGTGCAGTTTCTCCACACATGACCCAGAAGATACCTGGAGACAGGAGCACTCCCAAACCCCATGGACAACATGAACCTGGAGCTGGCTTTGGCTCAGAGCACCAGCCTGGCCCCATGGCCATGGACCCTGCTCCTGTCGTGCTGGTGTGTGCTCTATCTCGTGCTCTCCATCCTGCCCCACAGCTCCTCTGCAGGCTGTGGGCTGTGCCCCCAAGCATCCCACCGAATTGCCCACAGGGGACTTGCCTCCTCAAGCCCTCACCTTGCTCAACAGGGCACAGTTTTCCACTGTAAATGGCAGTTTTTTCAGTTGCCAGAGGCAAATCCCCTTTCGTGTAATTGCATGTGCTTTGAGGTGCTTGTGGACTTTGACCTACTGGTTTGTACAATCAGACTTTTTTTTCTCTCTGTTGGAATATGTAATTTTCTAATGCATTGCATTACATAGTAAATTGAATGTGGGTTTGTTTGGGGTTTTTTTTGCTAACCTTTATGAATCCTCTTGAGTGATCTGTGGATGGGATCAGCAAACAAATTTTGTTCTAGCTCTCCAAATCCTGACACATGAATTGATTTCATCAGGACACATTAAGTGAATGATGGATCTCTGCCAAAAGGACATGTAGGATTTTTCAAGGGGGAGGGGAAAAAGGAGACTTTGCTTTCTCCCTTCTTTTCTCCTTCTTAGCCAGTCTTGTTAAGAAAGGGCAAAAGCACTTAAATTCATTGCTTTCAAAGTAAATTGGTTTTCTTTTCTACCCACTCAGAAGTCTTAATTCTTCCGGGCTTATCCCGTTGTTGTCTTCTTCATCTTTAAAACAAAAAGAGGTGAAATGCCTGCTCACCCCAGAGCCACATCTGCCCCACGAGCGGCTGTAGCGCTGCTCTACCGAGATGGGATCTTCATGTGGGTTCTGTTTCCCCCGGCTGCCTTGGCATTGTCATCTCTGCCATTTGCTTTCTAAGGCTCAGCTGACAGTTTCTCAAGCACGTTAAGGCTGGCAACAAGAGTGAGGCTGTTGTAATAAATGACAGTAAGATCACAAGCTTGAGGGAGCTTGTTCCTCTCTGTTCGCAGCTCTCTTGAGAAGTTTTCAGAGGCTGTAGTTATCGCCCTGTTCTGTATGCCAAGCCAGAGCTTTTGATGCTAATTTGTTGGCACTGCAAACTCCTGCTGCAAACGATAGATCCCATGACCTTCTTCAGTTACAGATAACACAAACTACAGTTATATTTAAGTGGCATATTGGTTAACCTCAGTGGCTTGCAATACTTTCTTTTGACTCAATTTCTATCATTAATAAAGGGTTATGTTACAAAGGCACCTTGGAGTTTTTTGCATGGAAATCTAGCCAACACGATCTTTCTTGTGAGCAGTTTTCTGAGCTTCTGTTTTAGCCAGGTTGTGTGTTACAAATGCTCTGAAACACCGGCAACAATGAAGACATTAACATTGTATCAGGACAGGTATTCTGGCAAAATGCTTTTAAAACTAGATGCACTCTGTAGTAACTATTATTGCCGCTATCACTTTCAAATCCTCTGAAAGGGTTTGTGGACAGAATCACCACATAAAATCTGGTCTGGTTCACCACATCCAGTGGGACTATTGAATAAATAAAGATCACTAAAAGAGAATGGGACTGGGGGCATGATTTTTGTCTTCATGAGCATGAGACACAGCTACCTTACCAAGAAAATACATTAAACCTGTCTCCTCTTGTATTTGGAGAGAGCTGAGTAGCGTTGCATTTTGTAGTCAGAATCCAATTTTCTCACACACATATACACACATTTCATCATTCAGTGCCTGATACCAAGAAAAGTTTGCCACAACCCTTGAAAACTCATTGCTATTAATCATTAGCATGAACATGCTAGCTGCTCCTAGCTGCGTTAGTGGAGGGTGCAGTAGCTCCCTGCTATAACACCCTCAGGAACCCACCGCATGGAGCAGTAACCAGCAACCATGTGCCAGGAAGAGCATTATATATGCATTTCTTCTGTGTTGGTTTGAGGCGAGAATGAGTGTCTGGTGGTGACAAAACCTCCCTGAAACTTGTAACAAGGTGGTGACAGTCATCATTCCAGCCCCCGGGGAAAGCTGCAGACCAAACTGCCTTGAGAGTCAAGAAGAATCAATAGAGCCAACAAGGAAATATAACTCCTAACCTTTCTGGAAAGACTGAGGTCCTTTGGTAGCTCTTCCACTCCTAAAGCCAACACACTTCTCTCCACCGAGGAAGATAATTTTCTTTCTTATTAAATAAAACATGTTATTTTTATATTAATCTAGCCAGACAATAAGAAAGCAATGAGGGTGCAGAGTTTGGATTACTAGAAAGCAAGTCATGTCCCATTAGTGTATTTTAATAAGCTGAAAAACCAAATATACCACACTTTCTTCTGGATACTGGACATGTGGATGACAAAACCAAAACCTGCAATACTTTCCACTGCAAAAGCCTAGGACACAGCATTCTTCAGTACTATTCCCAAAAGCATATTTCCTATTATCTCAGGAGTATCTACAATACATTGTTTTCACAAGAAAAACAATTCATCATTTCTTCATCTCATCTCCTTCCCAGCAAGAGGGTAATGACTTTCTTTCACTAATGGAGCAAGGCAGCCGCCATAGGCTGTATATACTGCTTCTTCTTCAAGCCCTAGATCTGAAACTTAATGAAGAGATTAATCCATGTGAATTCTTGCTGTCATTGACATTTCAGCTAACTTTTTTTATGGATATTTGCTCAAAAATAGTACTCTCAAGAGCAAAACTGGTAGCATCCACAAAGTCTACTTCTGACCAGAGCTTTATACTTGCATGGGCTTTTAGTCACCTTTGTAGAAGGGTTGCTTTCAACCAAAAGCAGAAGTCAAAATAGAGTTATACAGATTTTTCTGCTTCTCAGAAGAACATTCAATATCAGAACAAAATATTCAGTAACTCTTAAATTTTACTTCAAATGGATATATCTTACTATAGTTACTTTTACCTATAACTATCTAAAAATCTACACAGTATTTCAGCGGACAATGCAAATTTTGTCTTACTACTAATGGTGGTATGCAGCTGTAGTAAATTTAGTCCCGTATGTTGTACACCCGTTAGCTTGTACATTAAGAATGGTATCATCTTCATCACAGAGACCTATATATCAGAGTTGAATCCATGGCTGTAGATCTCAGGAAATTATTGTTCTCTTTAAATATAGCATAGCAAGATCTGTAGTATGTAGTGATAAAGTTTACATCAAATGCATGCACAGCTGTCAGGTTACAACAGTGTTTCAGCTTTTACAACAGTGTACCATCAATCTGTGTCAGCACGTAGTATACAGGCCGTGACAGAAGTCCAAAAATGGAAAAGTATGGAAAAACCAGTGGGTTCCATATTTTAACTTTTTTTTTTTTTTTTTTTTTTTTTAAATCAAGGTTGTTCTTTTACTGTTCAGTCAACATTGCACATAACTTAGAGCTGCCCTTCACTCTGGTGTGCTGTTACTGAAGGGAAAAATATGCAGACAGCTTTTCACTCCTTCTCAAGGTAAACGAGTTCTAGATCATTTAGCTTGTTTAAAGACGCACAGAAGAGTCTAACAAGCAAAAAAGCTACTAAAAGGAAGCTCCTCCCTCCAAAAAACAAGAGAACAAATTAAATGGGTACCATTCCACGCAGATTTCATTTACAGCTGTGATTCTTATCCATTCTCTTCTATTCTCCATCCCAGTTCCTCCATCTTTCATGCACCAGTTCCTCTTTATTCTCACTAGTACCATCTCCCCATTCACTGGTTGATTATACAGAACCAGGTAGATTCAATCCAGTAAAACCAATCTGCTCCTTGTTTCTATTATATCACATCTGGGTCAGTTATGTGCCAAAATTGTCTTAGACCTTCAAAAGCTGATGTAGTTACAGAAACAAAGAGTCATTATTGAATTGGCTACAAATTTGCTCATTCAATTCCTCAATAGTTTGCTCAAAAATGTTAATTGTTAGAATCTTATAATTAAACAGCTTGCTTTCATTATCAAGATTTGTCGATTTGCCTTTGGTTTACCAGAGACAAGACTGCTGAAATTCTGTTCTGTTTTCTGGCTTGTTACTTGCTGAAGGTTATGAACTGGATTTATACAGTATGAAATGATGAATGAGGATCGAGCCATTTCATGTATTAGCATTTCAAACTTGCTTAAATGAGACAATTAATTAAGAAAATTTCTATAATATGTGTAATTGTTCCTATACATCTCAAGTAAAGAAATACTACATCTTCACTATGTCATAGTAAGTCTGAGCATCCAAACATCTTTTAATACTTTCAGTGAGATTTATGGTCATGCAAATAATACATCTCCTTATTACTAAACTAAGGCACTAGCGTATGATGGAGATAACATGTCTAGAACATTTAAACCCACACAGAAATGCATTTACACTGCAGCACATGCACTCTTAAAACAACTGATTCTCCTGGAAAAGATTTTTCTCTTTTTTGTACTTCCTAGAAGTATTTATCATGAACTCAGTATAGTTAAGGAAAGCGTTCTGCTTTTAAACACGCAAGGTCAGATTATGCTGTCAGTAAACAAGGTACTCAGGTGCAGTAAAACCCAGAAGAAATAAAGTCTTTCTTTAGTCCTATGCTAAAGTACACAGGAAGTGCAGAATTGTGCCTGTTTATGAATACAGGAACCATCCACTGGGGCTGAGTTATCCAACTCACTTTCTCTTTTCTCAAAGTCACTAAAGATAATGAGCAGGATATAGCAACCAATAAGATAGAGAGGTCTTAAAAACTGTGTATAGTGCATGGCTCATTCAATGTCACTCATTCGATTTGTATTTTATGCAGCTGCAAGCAATATTGCAAATATATACTGTTCTGGAGCAATCCTTGAGCTACAGACCTCTTGCCTTGTCATTCATAATTCCTGGCAGACCCCAACAGCTCCTTTTCCCATGCACATTGCTTCACTCCTCCACTTTCTTGAATGACGAAGCACCTTGAACTCTTTCCAGACTACCTCCATTTCCTCTCGATAGTAATCTCAATATGAAAGGAACCTTCCTGGATTGATATTAGTAGTATTTTGAGGTAATTACATTAGAATGATACTCTCCTTCTTCAGTTATTGCTTTGACAATTAAAAAACATTAACTAACAAAATCAAAGATTGGTAGGTTTAGTAAATGACTGAATATTTACCAGTATATTATACGTTAAATTATTCCTCAGCTTTCAAGATTAACTATTATAAAGTACATTAAAGTATTATATTTATCACTTCCTCCTATTAGATTCTAATGTAATGAGATAATTTTCTTCCTTCAAGAGTACTATTCATATCAACATAGGAGAGAAAACACATTTATTCCTTTCTTCTGTGGGTTATTTGGAATAAGTCCATAGTCCATTCTTACAATTGGTTATTAAAGCACAGATAGTTCAACTCAACTAAGTAGACTGAAATTACACACAATTTTGAACTAAGAAACTCAATCAAGTGACACTCCACTACATTTAATGATGCAACAATGTAAAAATAAATCCCCAAACCTCAGATCCCTACAAAACACATGGTGTTAAAAACTACATTAGAATGTGAGACATCAAGGCATGTATTATTCAGGACAGCTGAATTCACAGAGTCAAATGTCATTACATGATAGTTATACTACTAAGTTTTTCATTTTCTGGGGGGCCTATCATTTCATGATTTAGAGCACATTGTCTCATTTTCTAAGCTATAAAGCATTACAAATAGGATTTGCAGGTTAAATGTTTTAGGTTTTAAATGAAAACTTTCTTATAAAGCAAGTAAAATGAAGAGCTGTACATCTATGTGGGAAGAGTGGAGACAAGTACAGCATAACCATGATCAGCTGACTCTTATTAGACTACTTATTTAGGTTACAGAATTCTTTAGTAGAAAGGCACTCTGTGAGAACAAACAAAGAAAAAACCCCTCCTCAGTGAAATGCATCTCTGGTGTAAGATGGCATGGGAAAATTATTAGTATTCTCCACAATGACTAAGGTCATGCCTGATGAGCACTGAAGAACCATGACTACACCAACACCAAGAACAGGGCAAGACCCTTGTCTTCACCTGAACATGGCTTTGTAATTGCTGACAAGAGGCTCGTACCAGACTGCTTAATTCTGGTATGTCCTGTCATACAGATGTGCCATAATCTCATTTTCTAATTAATGAACAGTGATCTGTACGGTGCTCTGGGATGATGTATTTGATACAGTCTCACACTGAAGCCTAAAAAACTTTCATTTAATTCTCTTTCTGTGCTTGTGAGTTTGAGTATAGCAGCCAAAATGCATCATAAGAAACTCTTTGAATTTTACAAGCCAATTTTTGCAGACCAGATTGACAAAACTAGTCATGTTACAGTCACCAGCTGTCCTGAAACTGAACTTTCTGAGCCATTTTAGCACAAATTCTGAGGCTGTCCTTTGAAACACAGCTAAAGTCCTTGACTAACGCTGTTGTGAACTAAAATATATCCAGATTCTGTCAGGGTGTTTTGAAATGCAGGATTTGGCTCAGAACAGATTATCTTCCAACATTTAAACATTTCAGTCTTTTCTTGGTTTTCATTGTCTTTCATTTGTTCTGATTTAATCCAAGAACAGGGAATGACTGGGTCTTTTCGAAATGCCTCTTCCGATGGCTTCTTTGCTACATCACTCTCTATTCACTCTGTCACTCGTGAAACGATTAAAAACATCTTTTGATCTCACTGACCACATGCATTTCAATAACAGGGACCTCCTTTTCCTTGTTCCCCATACTGCATTTTACACTCAGACTTAAGCTGGTTTGCAGTTCAGAAGATTCTCAGAGACAGGAGGAATGGATACATTCTAACTTCACAGATCACACTGACAGTTTTGAGTTCCAGCAGAGAGAAAAAAACCATTACAGTTCGTGACAAAACAGAGTTGTCTGTCTTGAATGTCATGGGTTGTATGGGTTGCATGGGTTGCTACCTTTATTTTTCAAATTCCTTAAAAATCATCAAAATTTCCCCACAGCACATCTTTGTTGGTTTCACTGAAGTATTTAACCAGTAATCAGTAACTCTGTCAAATCACAATAGCACCAGAGGTAAGTCCAAGGTGCTACCTGGAATTACCCTGATGGTTTGTTACTTCTGTCTTGTTGCTGTTTAAGACCAAATTAAAGTGTGAAGACTAAATGGGTTTGGATACCAAAACACTCTAATCACAGATATATACAATTTTATGAATTATACTACTTCCCTTTCTCATGGAAGAGGTAATGTGGTTCAGGAAAAGAGTCTGGCAGGCCAGTGTAGTTGTACCAGCAGTCCTGGTATAGGGTTTTGGGTTACCTTAAGTTCTCCCTTTTCTCTTGGTGCTAGAAAGATCACTCCAAATTGTGGTTCAAGATGTTGGGGTCCCCTCAGAGTATCTCAGGTTCTCCCTCCTTTCTGGATTCCCTCTGGACTTTCTCTCTTAGCATCTCTGCCCCCCAGAGTCTTCCCAAAAATTCAGTAGTTTCCCTGCTTAGAGGATTAGGCAGAGAATACTTGTTCTGAGACAGATCCATTCAGATCATGCTGCTGTATTCTGACCTTCTGCTGTTGTCACTGATGTTCACAGTTTGCTTGCTCAGAACACTTCTGGACAGGCTTGCAATTTGTCATGATGAACAGGAGGTTGTTTGGATAGTTTGTCTATTTATTTACTTGAGCGTACAAACACTAATCAAGGTTCACTCTGTTTAGGACAAAAGGTTGGTCATATTTTGTATACTTCCATTAAAACATCCATGTAAGATGGATAAATTTATTTTTGAGAGATTAATATATATATACATCTCCTCTAAAATGAATGATGTATGAAGTCTTAGATTTAAGTTCTACATTTCATGAAATCTACAGAAGCATGAATTTGGTGCTCAAGAACCAAATGCTGATTACTAGAAGGGAAGTGCTCATTCCAGGCAAAGCACAGAAGTCCCACAGAAAATACACCAATTCTGTCCACAATCTCACATGTTAAGATTTCATTAAAGTTAATTGCAAATCATGACTGGAGCCAAAACTCCAGCTGAACTACTTTTCACATGTATTCACAATCTGTGCACTAGTGATATCAAACTGTTTAGACCTCTTCATGTGAGCAGTTGTTAAATGACTTGGATTTGTAAACACTTTAATAAATTCTTGCAACTCAAGGAAATCTTATGATGATGGGGGAAAATTCCTATCCTTTCTCCCTATACTAGGCAGCCAGAAAACTAGGATGCTTTAAATTCCTTGAATTTAGAGGAGTTTGAGATGTGCTTTGAAATGAGAAATGTATTTCCTCTTCCTGTCTCAATTTCTGTTTACTATGAAAGGCTGAAGTTACTCTAAAATTGTTTTATATTTAACAGAAAAATTAACAGCAAACAGATCAGACACAGAGAATTTCAGAACTCAGAGTACGTTTTTCTCGTCCGTCCCCAGCTGCTTCTATGCCAGTTAAAAGAAAGTAAGTAGGGCCATCATGTTAGGAAGAGAGTCCAAGCCACACCAGTTTTGCAGATGTATGCATATGGGAAAGGAGAAGGAACATATGAAAGGAAATGCAGTTCTCATTCCTTCTTGGGTTAAACCCAGGAATTTTTCCTTTCTTATGTATGACAGCACACAGCATTGGTGAAAAAGTGAACTCTCCCACAGACCTTGTCCTTCCATAGCCCCTCTGTTGTCCTGACCACATGGTTATTCAGAGGTGAATAGACCAGAAAAAAATCTTTCAGCATTTCAGTTTAAATTAGTTTTCCCAAAGAGTTTACAATCAAGTGAAATATAATGTAGGTACATCCAAGCTCTTTAGAGCATCTGGAAAGGCCTGCACCATGGCACATGTGAACTTGGCCCGGTGAGGCAGCGTGCTGGGGTACAGCGTGCTCTCCCCCAGGCACTGCTGTGCCCTCAGTCCAACAGCCGAGCTGTCTGCTGAGGCCAAGATCCCAGTCCCCAGAGGAGCTCTTATTCCTTGCGTTTTTAAGGGAAGTGATTCTGACACTTAACAGAAGCAGAACCAATAGTTGGTTGTTTCTTCTCTTCTATTCTACCAACAGGTGACTTTGAGCTGAATTAAGATGGGACTTGGAATGAAAAATCACCACTTTTGCTCTGAGACCTCTAATTACTCAAAGCCATTAAGAAGCTCTTGTAGAATGGAAAACCTGCAGTATTATTTTAATTTCTCTTTTCCCTTGTTGGTAACCTATGCAGCATCTGAGGTGTTCTCTTTGTGCACACTGAGCTGGATGTATAAAATAAAGTGTACATCACACTCGATCTAACGAAGCTGTTTGAAGTAAATAGCTCCCTGACACTCTTTGAGATTTTCTCTCCTCTAATTTCTCCTCTTTTTAAATTCCATCTTAGCAATCACTAGTGCTCTGGCTGAATGCAAGGCCCTTCCTCTTCAGAAGCTGATTGTAGCAAGACTTAGATTGCTACCCCTTTCGAAGAAAATTGCCTCTTGACAGCTCTTTGGAATGAAGGGGGAGTTATGTGCAGGGGTGACACTGGCAGAAAGAGTTGGCTCTCACCGTTTCTTGAAGCTGCATAATGAATGAAATGTTTAACAGAAGAGAGGATGTAGGGCTGGCAACACGTATTAGTTAAAGGGCTTTTTGAAGCCATCTGTCCACCAGCTTTAGCCACTACTGAAAGAAAATTCATTTTGAAAGCAAAAGCGACAGACACTCTAATCTTCCAGCTCTTCATCCTCCACTGCAAGCCAACCAAAGGCACTTGCAATGCTGAAGGAAGGAATGTGTTCCTCAGCTAAGGGAGGGCTGCTTTGCAATCATTTTAAATAGTTATGCTGACAATACTTATGTCAGTTAACAGTATTTATAAATGCAAAATACCAATAAAGACTGAAACAATGAAAGTCAGCTGCATAAAAATCAGCTACCCCTTACATGCACTTCAGAGTGCAAATTAACAGAATTTTAGATAAACCAAAGAGAGCTTCAGTTTCGGTTTCTTTTCCAAAAATAAAACTGTGGTTTGGTGCACCATTCAGAAGTCCTGATTTTCGACTCCTCTCCTTAATCATTGAACCAAAACTTCCCTGCTATGGCTGGCTCTGCTGATGCTAGTTTTGGAGGTACCATTCTTAATGATTTATGTTTACCTCTATTTCTGCACAGACTGAAGGATAGAACAAATCCTGTATTGGGATAATTTGTGGTATTTATTCTTCACATCACTTGGACTAAATAAAAAGCTTACTAGTTGGTCAGTGCAAAACTGAGATTTTCTAAGAGCATACAAACATTTTATTTAAGAGTCTATGAAACTACCAAAGAAAAGTACAAATTGCAGGATTAAGAACTCTAAAATCAGAGTTGTGAGCAAACAGTAAGAGAAAGAGATTGTTTCACACATAACAGAACATGAAAGCGCAGTTACTCTCTGATGAAACTCATCATATTTGAGACCTGCTTCCTACGCAACACTGTGCACTGTTGATTCAACACAAGTGCAGAAGAGAATGAAACTGTTTAACCACTAACCCTATATTACCAAATGTGGGAAAATGACGTGTTAATTTATGCAACAGGATCTGAAGAGCAATGTAAAAGGAAAGAAAACCATCCAGGCAAATGTCTTGGGTGCGCCCTGGCCTACTGGATCCGTGCACCTGGCAAATCAGCAAACTAAAGCAAACAAATGTGGGAAGTAAGTTCATGTTTCTGAAGAAAAGAAAATAAGACAATTTCCCTCGCCCCCATTCTAAGTTTGCATTATTATACTTTCCCAGGGCTATTCCATGTTAGTTGTTACCATCGTTCACAGCCATTGTTTAGACAGCTTGAGCAGTAGCAACAGAAGTGAAGTAGATATTTATGCAGTTGAAACTATAGCATACAAGTGCATCTTTGGTCCTAATTTCAGCAGGAAGAGATTATACGGAGAGAGTTAGAATGGATATAATGTTGAGGGAAAAATAAGTCCTTGAAAGCTTTGTCCCAAAATGTTAAAAACTAGCATTTGAACAATGTATTCTCTTAGTGGTACCTCACTGTTTAGGTTACATGGTTTGCCATCTGGATCCTAAATAGCTCACACAAAATTAGAGCCTGGAGAAAAGACTGTGGAGCTCCAGACTTTCTATGACACAATATTTTGCAATCAGTTTGAAAATGGTCTATTTGTTAGTTACAATGTGTGTGTGTGTGGCAAGAAGAAATAAGGTGACGTTTGGAAAAGTTTGCACTCCTCTGTTGCAAAGCAGTGAGAACCTGTGTGTGAATCACGTACCTGTGAGGCAGCTCTGGGACTCAGGTTCTAGAAAGCATTACACTGAACCACCACCAAGGACTGACATGGTCCCACGCGGGTGGCACGCGAGCCAGAGGCAAAGCTGGTAGGAGCCCCAGTGGGATTGAAACTGAGACCTTGTGAATGACCAACTTATCTCCCAGGGGCCTGGAAAGCTGCGCTAAGGGACACTGGCAACTCTGAGTCGTGGCTTGGCTGGGAGATCACAGAGACAAGGACTTGCAGAACCTTGGAGACCTGGAGGAGTGGTGTTAGCTCTAGAGCTGCATGGCTCAGGGTGCAGCAAACAGACACAGCAGCTATATTTAATACCATCAATCAAAGTATTTATCTGCAAAGATCAAATTTATGGAAGAGCTTAGTCCTTTACTGTACTCAGAGTGCCTCATAACTACCAGCCTTTTCAAAATAGTATATAGCAGAAAAATAAAGGGAAAAAAAAATGAAGGTAAATGGAACCATCAACCAATTCCATCAGTGACATACTAGTCTGAGTAGGTGTGTGTGTAGTAGACTGTAACCCATCACTGGGGAAAAATGGTCACTCTGACTTGTGTGCTACTTTCTCCCTCGCATTTAATTTAAGCGGCGCTGGACAGAACAGATTAAAGCATAATCTAATGAAAGACAGAGAATGTACTTTGTCCAAATAGAAATGGAGTTTGAATGAATAGTTGTATAAAATAGAATGTGTATTCTTGTTTATGTGAAACAAGTATCTATGGACTAAAATGACTGAAAAGTATCTATATAGGTCTATTTAAAACTGGAAAGAGAGAGGCAATTTGAAAAATAACTATTTTATCTGCTAGCAGGCTGATAAGAGAAGTGATGTGACTGAATGCTGCTTTTGTTTAAAAGCAACTGAAAAGATAAGAACCAGAATCCTTGCAGAGATGTGTGGCCAGGCTACATTACTGGCTGGACACAACTTAAAAAACCCAACCCCTAACTAAAATGGCAAATTACTTACTTGGCAAATACAGAAACATAGCCCCAGCTTGTGCCAACTCCCAGTCCCAGCTCCACCGAGGCACCTGAACAAAGGCCTTTCATAGGCAGTGTAATTTAGGCTACCCGAGTTAGTCAGGATGCTCAGGTGTATAGAGGGGCCTCACGGAGCGCCAGACAGAGACAAATTCACATGGAGCAAGCGAAGCACTTTGCTGGCATGTGGACGTGGGTTCCGGAGGCTATTCCCAACACAGAAGACAATCACTGGCAGGTAATAAAGGAGGCATTTATGCGATATGTCAGCGGTTAGTGCAAAGCTTAAAAGAAATGAGATCATGTGGCAAGATAGCATTCTCTGCCTTTCCCCCAGGGGAAGGAGCATTACTGTTATTACTATAAGCCATTGTTACCGCTACTTCTTTGAAATAAAACGTGACACAGTATCGTCAGCTGATACTTGTGCGATCGCAGCTATCATAAATTGTGGTTTCCAGAATATTAATCTCCGGTTACGCTATGCAACTACCACACAAGTGTGCAGCACAGAGACAGACAGATCCCTAGGAAAAAAAACTTCTAACAACCCTCGAACAAAACTGCCTCCCCCCAGATACTGATTTACCCTGAGCTTTCAAAAGTTAAAAATAAAAAGAACAAACTGAAGTAAGAACAGGTTAATATAACAAGTTTCACTTGCCCTCTTGGCATAGACAGTGTAGCTATAGTAATTCAGCTAAAGAAAGCTAAGAGGTGAACATTATCCAGTTATTCATGCCCCATTTACTAGACTTTATCAGACTAATTTTCCATTTATTTTCTATATTTTATTTAGAAAAAAATAACTCTAAAATAATCTTTCATTTGAAATGCAAATCTAATCCCTTCTGGTAATGGACATGATAGGTACATTATGGCTCCTATTAAGATAGAATATCTCGAGCAAAAAATCTTCATTCCAATTTCTTAGTACATGGATAAAACATAATTTAATGAAATGATTTAATTTATTTGAAATTTCAAATTGATTTTTATGGTATACATAACAACTTCAATTTTTCTTTAGAAAAGTCACAGGCATGATATTATTTTGTTTTTAAACTTTAAGTGAAACATATGTATCACAACTCTACTTAAAAAAATTAAACTAACATAATTGAAGAACAGATAAACACCTTCTGATATTGAACAGTTATATATCTATTAAATGCTTGTTAAACCACTAAACACAGGGTTTTAGAAGCTAACCCTATCAGTACACCACATAATAGGTTACGTCAGCATGGTTTAGTGATGTTCAACTAATGGTAAGAAAGTTTAACCATGCTAAAAAGTGTTAAGCAAATTAAACAAAAGAAAACAGCGTGAATGTTTGCATTTATCCCTCTGTGACTTGCATTTAGCTATCAATATTTTTGTGAGTGCATTTTTTTTTGTGATAACTAAATTACATATTTTACTGAATGGAAAAATTTTTGCACGTGGATTCCAGGTCACTGAGAGTATGAGTAAGAAGTACTAAATGGAAATAAATTTCCAAACTGTGGGAAAAGCATGCTATTTATTTTCAACATAACCATATAGAGTTGAAGTGAGTGAGTATATAATAACATCTGACCTATATAATAACATCAGAACAGAGTTCATTACAAGAAAATTTCCCACAAGTGCCCCTAGATAATTCAGCAAAGAGTTTATGTTTGGTTTCTCAAATACTTCTGCAAGAACATTTCCAAAAATGTCCTTGATTACCATTTAACTACCTGCCAGGGCTGGTCCTAGTGCAGTATTTGACACTAATAATATCCAGGATTACCCCAACTACAACAGCTTTGTACTTTTAGCTGTAAAAGTCAAATATGGAATAGAGGCAATATGCACAGTCACAGTTTCATTTCTATTCAAAATACTCCCTTGTTTCCCTGAAATTTACAGTTACATGACAGATAAGCAAAGAATAACCTACATTCCAACAGCTACTGAGTTTATTTCCTTACTCACCAGGGAGCAGTCTATCACATGTGTAGAGAATGTTTCTTTTAGTATGAGGTCCTACAGCTGACAGACTAGTACAGTGGCCACAAACTGAACAAAAGTTGAAGGAAAAGCAGACTAAAGCATTTATTTCCACCTGCTTATATGTTGTAAAATGTTTCATACAATAAAACTCCATAGAATAATCCAACAAGATCTTACGTATATTACAATGCCACCAACATCCCCATTTTTCTTAACACACATGGTCGTAGTTTCCACTCAGGACACTTTAAAATCTCGAAGTCAGACATGTTTATGCCTCATTTATAATTAACAGTGTAAATATTCTTAGCCAGATACCTGCCTAACTAGTTTCATATTGGCATTTTATTACAGATTTCTGTAGAAGCGGCTGGAAAGAGGATCTTGGAGGAAGACAGGTTGTACTGCTTGTGCATGTAATGTGTTTCCCAAATCAAGAGGAAACAGGTGCAGAGGCTTACTGAAGAAACAGTGAAGTTGTGGATGGAAAGCAACAGTGATGCTGGGTCAAAAAGATGAGTTTTGCTGGACATTTCAGTTGTGACATTACTAACTTGAAACTGAAGCACAGGACAAAACTATGGTATAATGGAAGCATTTCAAAGCAAAAGGAAGTAAAAGGTAGATTGCTTTATAATGACAGAGAAAAGTGTATACTCCTGCTGTGACAAGGAGATAGGGAGCAGGGTAAATATAAAATATGAACAGTGCAAAAGTGGGCATGAAGATAGAGAGTCAGCTGATACATTTGGAGAGATGGAGAATATGAAATAGATATGGAAGTTCAGATAGTAAAAAGCGAGGGCTTAACAGATAAGCCAGCACAGTAAGGCTGTAATGTTGGATCCTGGTGGGGGAAAATTAACAAGAGCTAGCATGTAGATTGTGAGTGAGGGACGTGACCTGGCTGTCTGGGGATGGTACTGTCTCAGCAGACAACTGGGAAAGTTTACGGAGGAAGATAACCTACCTACCTTGGACAGAGGAAAGCCAATTTGCTAACTCTTTCTGGTAGTATAGCAGTGAAGGAAGGAAATGCTGGAGATAAAGCAGAATTAGTGAGCTAGGCTGTGAAAGATGAAAAGACAATGGCATAAAACTCAGAGTGGAAAAATTCCATAACAGCAAGAGAAGCAAACCATGAGCCAAGAAATTGCTTATGTTCATAATCTGCTGGGAAGGAAGAAAGTTGAAAATTAAGTAACAGACACAGTAGTGAGATCTGCAATCTGAACTAAACTCCTTCTTTCCCTCTTAACATGTGCTAACTTACAATTCTAGTATATTCTTTAGCATACTTTATTATGTTCAGCCTTCTTCATTTTGTTCATAGCATCTTTAACACACTGGTAAAATCATAGAAGACATATGAGGTGAGAGGTTTTAACTGTACATATTCCCTTAGGAATAGGGTGTAGCTCACTACAATCCTCATGGAGTTTGTACACAATGGATTAATGACCCAGATGATGTTCATTCTTCTTGCTGTCCTGTCTATTAACTTGGGGGTTCCATTCATGTGTACTCAATCTCTACTCTGTTCTGCAATGGAGTTTCCACCAATAACTTCAGAACTTAATGGACCCTCAGATATGCAAACAGAATGATACTATACACTAATGTTTATTTTGAAAAGCAGTGCATTCCAGTGCACAGAAAAGTCACATCTCAGTTTACTGAAATACTCCGTACTTCCCTCCAGGCAGCTCACAAAATTAAGAAAGCAAGTGGGATTTTATTTCTAGCTTGTACTTAGCAACCAAATTACTATGCAAACTTGAACAGGAGATCCATGGTTTGCCCCCATTTATACTTGTACACGGGCACCAGGTGGGAAGAGTGGGGCAGCACAAGCATAGCTGGTGGCAGAGCTTATCACCAAGCATGATGTACAAGTCCAGGAACAATTAGAAATGGCAGAGCAATGAAAATAACTGACAGCTTCTCCTAGTAAGCAGGGCTGTCACAGTGTGGTTTTATTGACTTGTTCAAGAAATAACTGCTTTAAATCGTGTGTTTCAGGTGAAAAGCCTCTTGGATTGGTGGCTGGTCTCAAACAGGCCAACCTCTGCAGTTCATTTGAAAGGACTCTCTTAGAACTGCAGCTTCAGGAAAGAGATAGCCAAAGATGAAAAAAATTTCTTTCATGATCCTCTCCAGCCGTGGCCGATGAGATATACCTCATTTTAATCTGCTGGAGGAAAGATCTATGGCAAGGGAAAGAGCATAAAGACTATAAAAATAAAGAAAACCTATAACTAAAATGTAGTTTAGAAGCAAGAATCAAAGAGTCAGGCATGTGTGTAACAAGTCCAATGACTATGAGGTTTTATCAGCTTCCAAGAGAATGAAGATATAATTTTACTAAATATTAAAAACTGAAGTCTTAAAGAGAATGGCAAGCCCAGTATGGACTGCCACACAGAAGACTCTTCACAGTCTCCTACAACAGGGTAACTGACCTTGATTTTCATTATGTTTTCAGCCTGGGACACATAACTCACTTTGTGGTTAATTATCTTGCACTGGAGTCCATGACAGTGGTTTGAGTATAGAGCTATTGTGGGTATAACCAGATCCATTAGAGTCTCACTGAGTACAGGAGCAGATCTAAGCTTAAGAATTTACCAACTCACTCAGTATAATTACTGTCAGCGTGAGGCAGGCAGGTATGGAAAGAGGAGGAGAAGGATCTTTTTTTTTTCCTTCCCTGGAAAGTGCCTGATTATAAATGGATGGCAATGTAAAGATGAGAACAACCTGAAATTTCTTTATAAGGAGATAGGATTTTGAAGGTTCTCAGTCTTCAATTTCTCCTTCATGTTTGCAACTTAGTAAATACTTGAGCTAAATTGCAAGTAATTAGTGGTCAGTTTAAGTGGGCTTTTTTAGAAAAAGTGGAAAGTTAAGGATGTGCTGCTTTAGAAGGGTGATGAGCAAATAATAGGGAAAGTGGTAAGAAGATGCAAAGGATACAATGGAAAGAATTGAAAGGTATTGATGAAGCAGCAATTGCAACACTGCAGACAAGTATTGCCATATAAGTCATAACAATTATAAATTATTCTAATTGCATGTCAAATGTTTTGAAAACAGTGTTGCAGTTTAACATACTATTAGGTAGGGCTGAGGTGCATGCAGTTCCCTCAAGAGAAGAGACAAGCTCTGCAGGATGGCAGATTCCTTTGGCAAACATGCTTAGCTATCACCTGGGAAAAATTCAAAGGGCCCAGGCAGAAGTGGCCCATTCCTAATGCAAAGTTGAGTCACAATACTGCTGCTTTTTTCCACCGAGGTCAGAAATCCTCCCGCCCGCGTCCGGCGAGGAGCTGTCCACGGCGGCAGCAGCCAGCCCTGGTCCCGGGCTGCCCGCACACGTTGAGCCGCTGAACAGGAGCTACGGGCTTGGGTCCTGCCTCCAGCAACACCCTGCTGTTTTCTCAAGCCCACACAGTAAGCCCCTAAGGTTTCCACCGGAAAAGAAGCTGCTGGGCTTCACTCTGTAGTTCCCAATAAGAACAGGAGCTGTTCTCCAAGGGCTTCAGTACCAGCACGCTGTCTCTTGTGCATGCCAGAAAGTACATGGCTTCTGAAAACAACCAAGATAATCATGCTGCTGTAAAGTGTTGTGGTTATTAAAGATTATAAAAGTTCAAAATACATATTTGCTTACAAAAAAAAAAAAAAAAGAAATTGCTTTTTCACGGTCAGATATTTGCCAGCCACTGCATAATCTGCAGATTCTCTTTAAAGGGACAGAATCTGACAGCCATTTATTTTCAAGCTGCTATGGTCACCAAAAGCAGCTTGCTACCCTTTATGTTTGACAGCAGAATCTCCCAGATCACTTCTGTGTTTTGGTGCTGCCATTATTCACCATGGTTTGCAATCTTAGCAACCAGGGGTGGGAGGGAGGAGAGGAAAGACTGTAGAAATCTTATCTTTCAGTAATTTTTACCACAGTAAGTGCTGAGCTGTCATGGGGACAGTGGACTTTTTGGTCCTTGACCTTCTGTCTACTTGCATGTACTTGCATTAAGAGGGAGGTATTTCTCAACTATATGCATTTGTCCACACTGTTATAAAGCATCCCCAATGTGCTTCCACCTGTGAGAAGTCAGTATTAGGTAACTACAGTTATATTGCTAATATTTGCACCAAAATAGTACTTCAATATCTGCATAAAATTTTTCACACCACAAGCTGAAGATGTGCAGCTCCTGAACAAATTTCACTTAATATTTTCCAGCAGGACTGGCAGGTATGGGAGTTCCTGGAGGGGCACTTTTTGCTGATGCAGTAGGCTCCTCACATTGTGTGCCACTTTGCCACTTCAGCTCACAGCTATGGGATAGCAGAGTCAGCCAGTCAAGCAGCTCCAAGCTTCCGTAATCCCACTGAGCCCCAGTTCACTGTCTCCTAGGAGATCAGGTCCCTTATTTCCCGGTACCCACGTTTTACTCTGTAGCCTCAAGAAGGATTCGTTCAACACTGTTCTGCAAATACTTTGAATATTCAGTTTGCAATAGCTTTATCAAAGTCTGTGATAAAGCTTTTCAACATTTAAGCACTTGTCCGGTTTCACCTGGAATTTAGTTGAAGTATAAAAAAAAATATTAGTACAAACATGGCTTGTGCCTGTATAAATATTTGCCCACATTTGGTAAATGTTTATATATATAATTTCTGAAAAGCCCCTCTTACTATGGCAATGCCAAGGATTTAAAAAAAGAAAAAAAAAAAATCTTTCCTTCTTGATTTATTCTCAGTGTTACAGGAAATTAGTGGTTAAGCAAACTTTTTAAAAAAGGCTTAACAAAGCATGTTTTGCAAGTTCATTTAGTTTTGTATGAACTTGACAAATTTTGAAAGAAAACATCATTGGAGTTTGACCAATTTTGTAGCACCAAGGAAAGCCTTCTTTACTATGTGAATTTTAAAGATTGGCCAAAGACTTCTGTCAGCTGCCTTGTTCTGCAGTCTGTCTTTGAATCCTCTTAGGAAAGTCAGGGATACCCACAAACAATAGAATTAAAATCTGTCTTTAGGACTGGCAAACCATTCAAAGTTCTGTCTAGCTGCTTAGCATAGACTGTGCTAGGCCTCAAGAAGAGAATAGGCCCCTAAAGAAGCAATAATTTTCAGATTGTTGTGTACAATGCAGTGATAAAGCTCCCTGTCACATTTTTCTTCCCAGTTACTGAAGTTCCCATTCAGATGAATTGTCACAGCTTCTTCAATCCAAACAAGCACCCTTCCGGCCTTGTTTGCATTAAAATGTGATAAAACTAGAGGTGACTTTAGCACAGCTGTGCAGAAAAGTGGATTAGGTCAAAGTGACAGCGTTTGTTAGGCTTTGCCACAAAGGTAGTTCAAGATTTGTCTAGAGCGCTAATGTGGGAGAAGCAGAAGTTTCTTAAACCCAGACATTTGTACTAAGGCTACAAACAAAAAATAGTATTTCTTTCATCCCAACGTAGTTTCCCCATGGCAGTAGGCCAGCCTGTTGACCTGTTGTCACAGAAAAATTTGGAATGGCACCACAAAACAAAGTGCCTTGTATTTTCTGTCATTCTCACCAACCATCATACAGAAATCAAGCGCTGCTGTCAATACCCCAAGCATTGAAAAGGCATGGGCCAGCACCCTGACAGCACAGTGAGTTCAGACTCCTCACGGACAGACAGACACTGGCTCCAGAGCTCTGCAATGAGATGCCAAAATGCAAAAATGGTTTCTAACACTACTTTGAAGCGAGAAGTAAGGAAGGCCTGTGTTTTCTTATTCACAGTGAAGCAGTAATCATCAGTCTTTCAGCAAAGAGAGCATTTCTCACTTAACCATCTTTTAAGATCCTATTTCTGTTTTATTTTACTTCTAAAGGAAAACCCCACCAAAGGACAAAGCCATCAAAAATAGCACCCTTTGCATGCCACCTGCTGGCAATTTTTTGTATTTGGCTAAAATGGAGGCAGAGCATAATTTTCTCTGCGACAAGAAACACTTATTATGTCAATGGTTGGCAGAATAATCAGTTAAAGTTCCATGTATGAGCACATTGGGCTACCTGAGTAGAACTAGAAATAGGCCATCAAAAACCGCCTTCTCTCCACAACTCCGCTATTTATTTCTTCAGCTCATTTACAGTTCCTAACCCTCACAAGACAGAGACACAGAGATAGGCCATTAATCTTCCCAGTGCACAAATAAAAACTCTGAAGAAATATACAAGACATTATTGTATAGCAACAGGATTTATACCTCAGGTTCTACCTGATGTACTTTTACTAATCAAAAGTAATAGGGAGATTCCATATTTATGTGATTTATTTTCAAACTAGATTTTACAGACAGTTGTCATTATTTCCATGCCCTGCACTAGTGTTATGTCCAGGAAATGTGGCCTCTCAGCAGGAGCAGTCTGTGCAACGGGATGCTGCTACATCACATGGGAACAAGAACAACTATTGGGTGAGGGAGCTTTTTGTGACATTAAACTGAAGGAATAATAACACTTCAAGGGCACTTTAAAGGCTATTGGATAAATTATAAAAGTTAAGAAATGTCTGAAAGAGAAAGTTCTGCATCAGGTCACTCTTGCTAGCAGAAGAAAACATTCATTTGATCTGCTCCAATAAAGGTGCTATAAGCTGCCTTTGATGTAGGTCACTCATTGTACAGTCCCAGTGAATGCAAAGCAGAAGCATATTTTTACATGTCTGTACCAAAGTTAATAGTTCACAGTTCTCCTCAAAGTTTTCTTTCAGATGGTAAGAGCAAGAGCTAAAGATACTGAAACAAACACAACTCTTCATAGCAGAGAATGGACACTGTGCTGTTGATAAGTGAGATGCAGTGCCAGACAGCTGATCATCAGAAAAGTGTACCAAAGCACCCAGGATTTGGGTGAGGTATACTGGTTTATTTGAAATGGTCTCCTAGAGTGGTTAGGCATCTTTCAAAGATAGGTATTTAATATAAACTTAGGAAATCTATTGTACCTGCAAGAAAGTTACTATACCTGCAGTGAGAGCAAGCCTAATTCCATTGGCAAGAAAGTCCAGGTAACTGTCTTATGGAGCTGCATATCATCAGTGTAGTCTCATATCAAAATGCAGAGGAAACAAAATCCATTCCTGGTTTACAACAGGACTTCACAACCCCTTATGGAGAAAGGAGCTTAAAAGATAGGTCTGTCTGGGGTGGGGTTGAAATTTTTGGAAAGGGTTCAGGAATTCCAAAGGATAGAACCTCAAAACAGAGGTCACAAATCTGGCTTTAGAAATTAATATACGCTGGAAGCAAGTGTGTCTGAAGCCTAGCCAGATAAGAAGCCAGCTGACATTTGAACAGCTCTGTAGCTTGGCAGACGCTCTCACAGCTAACTACATACACAGCACTGATACAATGATGTAAAATTCAACACTTTCTGGTGTAGCACACGGAAGAATGGAGCTCAGCACATGGTCCTGCTAAGGCCAACTGTGTAACAAGACAAAGACAGATGAGACAAATTTTAATGACAAAATTGCCCACATTGAAATATAGAAATGTGTTTTCCAGGGAAATTAACCCCAAGACTACCAATTACTGCGGGAATTCATAGCTACTGTTGTATTTTTTTCTTCGAAAAGAGCATTATTTGCTACAGTGAAGATATCTCTTCTAGAGTGAATTTTTAAGCTCTCAAACTTCAGGATCCTTCTCCTTTGGTGATATTTTTCCCCACAGAAGTGTCAAGACTTAACATCTTTTCATCACTTCAAATGTATTACTACGCTTTGAGCTCATGCTAAATTATTACTAATTAACTTCAGCTCACTTGTGCCTTTGTAAACACTAACTAGGCAGTCCACAAATGCAAACGTGCGCAGGTTACCCTAGTTTTAACTCAGACAAAATATTTGTAGAGCATCTAATTGGGGTTTCTTTTTCCCCCTTTGAAATGGAGTTTTGTGAGGTCTCTGGAGTTCCCCGTGTCCATAGACTGACACAGCATAGCAAAGTACATAGTCTGCATTTGGCACTGTAGCTGGAGCTAATGAGCCTTTAGGTGACTTCTCTACTGTAGTGCCTCTGCACCACATTGGCCCACACCTCTGCTTCTGGAGTTAACAGAAGAAGAGCCCGATAAGGAAGGAGCAGACAGACTGACAACGAACCTAATTCCGTTTTGTGTTCAGCAACATTAACAGGGTTATGCATTTTTTCCACATTGGTCTTCCAGGACAAAGCATGGTGAAACTTTTTACTGAAGCCCATTTAGCTCTCAATAGTAAACTATATAAAGATATTTTCAATGGAAATTCACTAAGGCAATATTGCTAGGGTACAATAGTTTAAAGAGGATTTTGAGCCTCAAACTTTCACTTGTTTTGGAAATGTAAAGTCTGGATTAGAAAGGATCAGTGTTATTATTGTCATTTGTTGCATCTTAAGAAGTTTTCTGCTGAGTCGTCATTCCTTCACTATTCAGACTGCCACTGTTATAGTTTCACTGTCAGTTTTCCACACACAAAGTACAAACTGTAGAAGTATTTATTTTACAACAAAAAGCATTGGGCTATCATCTTTACTGGCTTTACATGAATGTACTTGAAGGCTGGCTTATTCCAATTTGTTGAAAGGTAGGGATGTATATCATTTGCATTAATTTATATATAAAAAAAAAAAAAAGAATAAAATACATCCCCATTATTTTTCTTGTAGAAAGGCCAGCTCATAAGTTTTTAAACAGCAGATCAAATGAGTGATGTGTTTTCTTAATTGTTAAGTTGTTGATAAGACATCCTTAAATTGTGTTTAAGGAAGTTTTAGAAGTTATAAACTTTATGTTCTCACTTATAGAGACACCTAAAATTAAAAGGCCAATTCCTAATCACTGAGCATAAAACACACATGTGTTGAAGGCATTATGCAGATCTGTTTGTGTATTTATACATGGAATCATGCAGTCATTCCTTCGTTGCAATGGCGAGAATTGCATACCTTCTGAAGAGTGCTTCTCAACCCCAAAACATACTCTAGAAGTATTTGGTATAATGACTTAAGGAGTTCATATCACATCATGCCCTTAAAAGAGCCTAGAGAGATTAAACACTGGCTAGGGACGAGTCTTGCAGTTCCTGGTTAGAAGGAGTTTTGCAGGAGACAAGCTGAGAAATGTGGAGCTCCCTTCAAGTAACTGATGGGTGAGAATGCTGCCAAGAGAGGCAGCCCGAGGCTGTGCAGACGTGATGTCTGTTACCTGCCAACTTCACAAAAGCAGGAGCAACCTACGTTACAAAGAGGAAAGGTCCTGCTGAACCCTCTGACACCTCCCATTGGCCCCAGAGCCAGCTATGGAGGGAACACAACTGCTGTGAATTATGCAAGCTCTGCAGTGGCCTTTGAGCAGGCATCCAGAGTCTGCAGATGTCTGAACTACATCACAGAGTCAGTCTTTCCTCCACCCCTCCTAACCTTCAAAGTTTCCTGGTCACTTCTGTGCTAGGGGCATTCTTTAGAAACTTCTCTGTGGACACAAGTGCCTTTCACTACAGCATTCATGATGGAGATCTACGCACATCTTATGCACACAAACCAGAAATATACCAACATACACCTACAGAAACTAGATAAAGGAAAATCAGAGTAAGTTTACATATGAAGAGCAATATTTCTATGAGAGCACACTAGTCTGTGTAGCTGGTCTGAAAGCCAAGAAGTCATCTTCACCCTACCAATAGAAAAGACGTTCATTGTAATCCACCTTCAGCTGTTCTAATGCTTGCAAGAAAGTACTTGAAAGTAGAGAAAGGGGAAGGAACAGAAAAAGAATGAGTAGTACATCAATACATTTTCAGTATGATAATGGAATCAGGCCCAGAAATTATTACAAGGATTCAGTTCTACTGTGGAAATAGCACAGTGTTATTACTTTGCTTATTAGCCTGGCCAGGTAGAGGGCCAACTGGTTAATACTACACAACTACAAAACAAAAAGTTGGTCCCTTCTTGAAAAGATGGTAAGTCTGAGCTGACTGGCTTTAATAATTGGCAAAAGGATATAGATACTGCAATTTAAAAGCCTGATTCTTCAGACTTATACCAGTTAATTGAAGTGCAAACTCTGCAAGCCTATAAGCATGGTATTGTTTCCTTAAACTGGGACTCCTAAGACTGACCATTAATTTTGTATTGTTTAAAAAGAATTTTTTATGTCATTTCACACACCTCATACTCTGAGTACTGTAAGTAGGGTAATGACACTCCCAGATAGTTTTATCCTTTGGTTTCTTAATAATTACGACCTTTATTATTCCTGTGGGAGGGATTTTCACCTTGTTATAATTGCATTCTCCAAAGCAAGAGAATGAATTTGTTGTCTTTGCTGACTCTTGCCTGTTGATGCATGCCCCTAGGTCAGTAGTACATATGAGCTCTAATCATGCTGAGATGACGTTAGTTTAAGTTTTTCCCAACCTGAAGGCAAATGCCTTCTTCATCACCAAAGTGTACTTTCATTTCAAGGCATCCAAAGTTAAACCTCCAGGCTTTGGATTCAAAATAAATGCATTAAGCACATAAGAAACAATTTGGTGCAACAGTTAGAGGATACATGCTATTTAACCTGCAATCAAGGCCTTTTCTTCTGTTTTCTCCTAGGGAAAGAGAAAGAAAGAAAGAAATGTGATACACTTCCATAGATATGATAGATGAAACCAGTTCAGTTTAGCTCTCTGTTTCAAGAAGTGCATTTTTACAGAGTCAAGTGAGGCAGCACTTCACTCTAGAATAAACACATGGATATTTTACATGTAATTTTCTTAAATGTTTCCTTAAATTGGCAGATAACACTTTAAAATGTCTATTGTTAATGATACAAGAACCTAATGTATCCTATCTACTATGTATAACTTTCTGAGGTTCTCTTAATGTATCCGTTTGCCTCAAACAATACATACAAAAACCCAAAGCCCAAATAGTAGTATTTTACATCTACTTTTCATGGCCTGTTCTCACACTGATATAACTTTGTTTAGAAACCAGATATCACAGGGAAAGGATCATTATTATTTTTAAAGATTTCAATTCATGCAGTGAATATTTCACACAATCTTTTCCCTTCCTCTTTCTACATCCCCACCAAAAATCTTAGGCTAGAGAACCTGTGACTTGACAAAAACCACTGTGCTATAATAAAGCTGGGAGGAATTTGGACAGTTGTTTCAGGGGGCAGAGTATCAGCCACAAAGTCCCTCCTCCCTGTTAGGCCCCCAACAGGGTTTGTAGGATGTATACAGGTGAACTGTGAACTAAGGTCACCCCATCTCTCTGTACAACACTTTAGCTCTCTGTAGGGCTCTTCACTGCTATGCTGCTGCCTAACATACTTGCTAAATCAGTATAAACATACTCCAATGCTGCCCAAGTACGTCACTTTGAAGGGCTGGTATTTCAAGAGGAGCCCTGCTGCCTTTTGTCACATTGCAGAAAGCAGAGTAAGAACAAACTGTTGTGTTTTGTAAACCTATGAGCTTGAACCACAAATAGCCGGCTGAATCCAAGTGCTCCACATGAACACACATTCAGGCAGACACCTAAATGCAGACACAAGGAGTTCTGCTTTTGATTTGGTAGGTGACTTCTCTTCCTCAGCATTCTTTCTGTTCATCGAGAGTAACTTCCAAGAATTATTTTAAATTATATTCCTATGCCTTCATTTCCATCTATAAAATAACAATAATTTGTATATTGTAGTCAATGAAATTTAAACAAGTCCTGAAAAACCTTCCCCAAATCTGAACTTTGATATTTGTGTCAGAAATATTTCCAACAAACCTCAAGACATCTGAAACTTCATAGTGTACTTCAGGAAGTTGCTACTGCTACTGACATACCACTCTGATTCAAACACCCTAAAATTGATATTAGAGTCTAACTGGTGCTGAAACCTTGCAAGTTTAACTAGATGAAACCTTTCTGTGCTGTTTCATAATATTATTTCAGTATGAGTTTGTCTGCTTTTTAACTGGAAAAAATAATTAAGCAATAAAACAGGCACATACTAGCCCAAAACAGAGAAAATTGCTTATTTGTCTGGAGTCCTGGCAACTAACTTAGATATTACTTGACTAAAACTTCTTTCGAGAACTGCATAAGGCAGAAACAGAGTAGTCACAATTTTATATGATTTTTCTGTATAACTTACTTTGTTCTAATAACGGACCAAAAAAAAAAAATCCCAACCTAATAAAAAACCTAAACACCTCATACAATGGCTACCTGGAGACTGCATGATAGCTTACAGAATACCTCATGAATCAGTTGTGTGTTATGACTAATTTTCAGACAAGCAATTAGATCAACATATTCAGAATTGGTTTTAAATTTTAAAATTTCATTTTGCTATAGAGAAGGTTTTATTTTCTTTTCTTTTTTTTTTTTTTTTGTTTTTATACTGCACACATTCCCTACCCTTTGAATTTCTTCCTGATGGATGGAAAGAAATGGTTCTAGCAGCAGTCATCACGAAAAGTCTCTGAACCCTTAACAACAGGGAACTGGAATCACGACTGCAATTCTGCAAACTGTGAGCACAAGAGAAGCCTTCAGATACTTGTTGCTACCCATTCATCAAGACTGACTATTGCCGTGCCACAATTAAGAGAACACATACTACTGCTTCCAATGTTACATTTTTCACCCGGAGTTTTAAAATCAAGTCTACGTCATCATCCATTCAAATCAAGTCATTGGACTCTGAACTGAAGTGGTAGAGGAGTTGCTCACGGACAAGGCAGGGGTACAATGCAAGAATTGCCATAACCCCTCTGTCAGAGGCCTAAATTGTGTAACTAAAACTGAAGTCATGCAAACACTTGGAGAAAATATACATTGCAAGTGATTGACCTGGAAAGTGGCAAATGAGAGGAATTCAGGGAAATTCAGTTTTATTCTTAATTCCCTTCACTGCCTTCCTCAACTACCTTAAAAGAGGTTTCAGAGGTCAATCAGACATCCTTCAATCTTAAAACACCATTTTTCCATATTACACTGCATCTAAAGTTTAGTGAAAATGTAAATGATGGTGGGGATATCAAATCTTGACAATGAAACCCACACTAGAAGGTTGGTATAGGCATTTTTGTATAAACTAAGAAATTGTCAAAATCCTAGTGGGATATAGGAAAGTTTGAAGCTACCTCTTAACTCATGCACTAATGCTGTGTAGAAATCCCATGGGTATAGAGCATCTTTCTCTTCAGCAGTATTCTTCAGTTTAATCTCCATTTCAAATTAAATAGGATTTTCTCTGTTCTTTATACCAAGTGTAATATAATGTTTCCATCACTGATCATAGATTTGCATATTTTATGTTAATTGTAGTTAGGTTGATGTTATACTCTTCATATTAAAATCTATAATCAATCAGAGAGTATCACTATTATGAGTTATATTAATATGGTCTCCCTCCTTTTTACATTGAATTATACTGCCACATATGTTGTATTTTATGGTGAAGGCAAAGAGCTGGTAAGTAAACCAGGCATACATTAAATTTTCTTTATAAGGAGGTCACCCTGTCTTTGATTCTCAATGGTACAATATTTCTATGAGGGATTCAATCCTTGAAATTGTCCAGAGTTCAGTAAAAGTGCTCAATAGATGCCTCAGTCTACAGTTTCCATCCCTGTGAAAGGTGTGGAAAGGCTCACTGTAGGACAAGTAACAGATGGGCTGACCATCACTCGCTCAGTCTGTTTTGGCAGTTACAACATTTTTATCACGTCACTTAAAAACAAATTACAAAATCAAACCAAACCCCAAAACTTCAGTCATTTTTTTAAATAGTATATGAATTCTTTTGTGTTTGGTTGAATTTTTATGCTTCATTACATAATATATTTTCTAGATACTGAAGAGAGCGAGTAAAGCAACATTTGCATGGAGGTATAATGATCTTCATTAAAACTTACTTTTTTCAGCTGGTCTAAAGCACTGAAACCCTTCTCCAAGTCTGAAGACATAGAAGCATCAATCTTTGTATCTAAATACAAGTTGAAAGCAATTGATGCAAAGGCAAGCAGCTGAAACCTGCACAGTACTGAGCTGGTGAGCAAGAACACGCTGAATATTTCAGCACATGTCCATCATAAGGCAATTGGAGGCCCTTGAGAAGTGATGTTTTTTGGTGTTGTAATTGCCATGAGTGTCATAAGGCTATCCAGAAAAGAAAAGCAAAGGTGACTTCAGCATTTCTCCTGGAGAACAGTCTATATAAAAACCACTACATAGTAATTACTGAAAGACTTAGACAAAGGGAATACTACTTAAGCTTGCTTGATTAGAAAATTAATCAAAAATTAAGATAAAATATGACAGAACTTGTAACGGCTTTCCTGTGCACATGTATTATTACAGTTTTAACAGTAGAGAAACATACTCAAAAAACCCAACAACCCAAACAAACTCACCAGAATATTTTTCTAGTTAGTCTATACCATAGCTTATATTTATTTAACAGACTATTCTGCAGTTTTAAGAATTTGATTGCTTACTGTGTGACTTTGCTAGAACTCTGTATGGACCCAACAGAGACATGCTAACATTGTCAAGCCTTGCAAATGTTTATACCAAAACTTTTCTTCCCCTTCACTTTTAAAAACCTCTTCTTCAAAGCTCAGACATGCTGAAATGTCTCAATTTAAGCTGTTCACATGGGCAAAATATTTAATTATTCCCAGACAAGACTGAGGCATTTGTATGGAAATATTCTATGAAGAAATAATAATCAAATAAATCACTGAATGGCATAAGAATTGCTTAGTTATTTCCACCTTAGAGAATTTCTAACTTTGGTCAGATTTTGACAACTGAAAACACAGCCTTAAAATAAAGGCTGTGCTAGCCAGAGAGGATTATTCCTCCCCCACCACAGAGGAAGTCTCATTCAAAGAACTCACAGTACTTCTTAAACAATTAATTTAACTTCACCATTCCACTATTTGAAAACTAATAAATTGGCCAGAGAATTTTTTTCATTTTCTTTTAAAAGGGTAATCATCACCAAGGCTCAGTTTTTACTTCCTATTTGCAAATAGGAAGGTGAGTTGATACCCTTCCCTTTGTACAGCCTGCTTATGCTCCCTTCTGCACTAAACGGAAAACACTGTTATGAAGAACAGGTATGGAAAGTTACAGGGAATTTAGAGAAATATAAAAGCTAGTTGCTGATATTTAATGTGTTTGTACGAGCACACATGAAAATATGTCGGGGTAGAGTTTGGCCTGCTATTTATTGACAGTTTCCGAGTGAGGCATTTTATCATTCTTTTGGCCTAATAGAAAGTGACATCTACATTGTTGCTTTTACAGTTTGCTTTCTTATCATTAATATGATTATTAAACACTTGTAGATCTTACTACAAAGTGATCATTCAGAGCAGAAAATAAAGTTGTTTGCAATAGGGTTTCAAGAATTTGCTTTCAAAACACTGCTGAAACAAAGCTGATCAAACACTAAAGCATAATCAAAGTGCACTGAAATGTAATAATTTATTTCTATCTTATAGAGTTCTGTAAATACAGTCCATCATTACATCCTTCCAAAATGGGGGTTAGGCTTTCAAAGGACTACATAGGGGATTTAGCCACAAAGTTTCCATTAACATCAATGACTCACTCAGCACCACTTTGAAAGGTTACCCCGGGCGGTTATCCTTCTCTTATTGCACCGGGGTTTTATACCCCCAGCTCTTCTTAATGTTAGGAAGAATTAAGTTTGCCTCTTTTCTGTTCCCTGATCAGAGAATAGTGTTTTGTAACTTCTGACTGATAATTTTCTAAGTCCCAAACTTAAATGGCTTTTTTGCTCTAGGGAAAGGAGGATCAACAGGCTCAAGGTTTTCCACCCTTAATATCTCTCTTCTTAATGCTAAAGAGTGCAGAACATATATTTTCAATATTGGTGTTGCTAAAAGTTTCATTTAATTAACTATATGGAGATAGACACAAACCAATTCTGTTTTACAATCCTTAGCCAAAGCTGCATGTCAATCTTAAAATTAAATAATGGAAAACAGACATTTAGCTTAGTTTATATAACCTGACAGTGCTCCTATCCTTCCTCTGGTTCACCTAGTGTCATCTTTCAGTGTTCCTCTCTAATTTTATTTGGAACAAAATAAAAAGATTAAGATAAAATAATTCCCAAAAGATAATTGCAAAATGATTTATGTGCAGGTGTTAAATTATTTCTGGCATTGATGTTCCATAGAGTGCAACATTACAACGTTATGGTATTCAACAGAGAATCTACATTTGATAATCCTGCTAATCATCAAAAGACACTGGATCTGAATCCCGAAGGCAATGTTATATTTTGATTAAATTTTATCATCAGTGATTCTGTTTATGGTTCACTAAGGTATGAATTTCTTTCACATTCCATTGGGTTTACCGCTCATTGTGTTTGACTTGGAACACAGTCAGTTTAAGCTTTCTATAAGCCACCAGTTTTTCAGCTACTGCTTTTGCACTCTTCAGATATACCAAATAATCCTAAACAGAAACAATTAAACAGTTTTTCAGTGTCTCCTGTTAGTGAACTCTATTACCATAACAGTTAAAAGCCCTAGTCTCAGACAATCATAGCTGCTCAGCGGGTCCTCTGCGCCACACAAAATCTGTTCTCAGCTGGCTCTTTAAGAGATAACACAGTCAGAAAACGTGTTTCTAAAATTGTATTGCCAAATGGTAGAACAACTTGTATAGCAGCCTGTTAGCATATATTAGTATTGTGTGCATTGCTGCAAGTTGTGTAGTAATGCTCGAGAGAGCTTGTTGTAACTAAACTCTACTCCTTCAGAATCTTAATCCTGAGGCTTTCTGATCTGTAATTCCACCTTCACGGCTGCACAACCAATTTTCTATTCTTCAGCCACTGCAATACAGCCCTAGGCTGCAGTATCTTTCCACACCAGCCACACAGCAAGCAGGGTACACATGACAGAAACTTCAAAACCATATGCCTGGCTGGAGGAGCCATTGCTTCTGAAAAGCAGCTCAGTGCCTGTGGTTACTCTTCACACTTATTCCAAATGAAATCACGGCAGTTTCACAAGGTTTCAAGCTTTTTTCCCCCTCCTTCTCTTTCATGCTGTGCTCGATAATATACCACCTCCTACCATTGATTTTACTTGCATTGAAGCTACACACAGAGTTGAGAATATACTTGGCAACTATATACATAAAGTAGAGTCAACTGTAGTTCTTCTTCAGTTCACTAAGAGGATTTGAGAGGTTAAAGCAAAGGAAGTGTCTTACCAGTAAACTAGGATGCACAATTAGACATGTGCACACACTTGGAGAATATAGTCCTTATTAACAATTAGCCACTTACAGCAGCAACTCTTGTAAGCAGAAACACATGAAAAAAAAAAAATAAAACCACCACCACCAAAAACAACAAAACCCAAAAAACCAAACAAAAATCCCCAACCACCCCTCCATGCCCTGGAGGGATTCTCCCACTATTTGTGCTAATAATAATACCAGCACAAGAAACCCTACAGAATGTTGAGCTGGCTACCAGCTGTGGATACCAGACTGATGTAGTATTTAGACTAAACCTGCATTACTGTCCCATCACATCTCTGCTTTGGACTACCATAACTGTGTATACACACCACTGTCTGCGTTTATGCCATGACAAGAAACAAGAGTGGGCTCTGACAATTTAGACGTTGGCATAGGAGCTTATTTTTGATGTATCATGAAGCAGCAACAAAGTCTCTGGCTGGGGGAAGGCGAGGGGAAAATAGGAAGATGACTGGTTCTTTATATCCTCAAGTTTACGAATTTCTCACATTTTGAGGAATAATTTAAAGTTTCTTTTTCATACAGTAGCTTTGGTATCAAACAAATAAAGAATAAAAAGAAAGGGAAATGCTTAGAGAACAAAGAAAAATGCCTTTAGCACTACAGGTTAAAAAAAATGAAAATATGACTATGAATGTTAACTTTATTTTCAACATTCCTCACATTTTTTTTTGGTGATAAATGACTTCACATGTAGTTGCCTTCAGGGTTATATCCACAGCATCGTTTCGTGTTATTCTAAACAAAATTTAAGGTGGACACTAGAACAGGCTTTGCTAAAACCTAAATATGTAACTGGTACACAATCTACCTTTGATTCACAGGGAAAAAAAAACAAAGTGAGAAGCAATTCATGAAACACTTTTGCTACAAACAAAGCTGGCATTTTCCCCTTGCCTACAAGTGCATTATTACATTATTAGCCTTTCCTATATGGTTAAGACAAACTGCAGTAACATGTACTGAAAAGGTGAATGGTAAAAGGAATCAAGGTATTACGGGAAGACTAGAATTTGTGAAGTAGCCTCAATTCTCTCCTGCACACAAATAAATAATGATTTCTTGTAACGAATGGGTAGGTTTAGTTACAAGAATAAAGGAGAACTGAACAGAAGCAATGGTAAGAGATTCTCATATTTCATCACAACTAATGAAAAATACCAACTTAACGCCTGTAACATTCTACAAGTCAGTCAATGGGGGAACACAGCCAAGCAGTGTGGGGGACACGTCATTAGTCTTTGTTTTATGAAGTTGTTCAGCTCCATTTAATTGTTTCAGAGGTTCAGTTTAAAATTCACACAAATATTTCTTTCTTTATTTTCTTTTTTTTTTTTTTGTGGGTAAACAAAGAGTTTGGCATTGACAAAGCTTCATAGCTGGCATCTGACAACCTCCAGTACACCAGCAGCTAATTATTTCACTTGTAGTTATTTTGTTTATAGTTGCACATAGGTGGTGGGAGAGAACCTAAAATTATGTTCACTTTGCAGTAAATGCTTTCACCTTTAAGAAATGTTGGGGAAACAAGGGCAATAGCAGTCATCTTATTTTTCCATTCTGTGGGAGGGCTGGAGATTTCTATTACTGAAAGCAGCTATCACTCACTCCATCTACCATCTTCTGACTAAAATGAGAAAGTTGGCTCCTACCAAACGGTTGGGGTTTACTTCCTGACCCCACTCTGGGTTACAAACAGTTAATGCCCACTGTACAACAAGGGTTGTGGTCTACAAATTTCAGTACCCCGAGTAGCTTGTAGACAGTGGTGTTGCATATTCCTTCCTCACATGCAGGCAGACCTTGGGTCAGTATTTCTCATAAAGGTCTCATGGTATCTTTATTCCCATGAAGTATGCAGGAATTATCTTAATCTGACACTGTCTGCAGACAGAAGTTAATAGCTCAAGCGAAGTAGTGTTCTGAACCAAGGCCAGGTAACACACTTTGGTAGGTGGTGCTGGTTAAAGCTCAAGGCTAGCCAGCTTGCCTAATCCCCACAGAGGACTCTGATACTCACTGCTGCTAATTCCAGTCCTGCTGTACAGCTCCAGCCTTCTGCAGTAGAATGTGACTCTTCCCACTCAACTGGGTCTAATTGTAATGTGAATCAGGCCAGCAATGAAGCTATATGAGACATTTCTCGGTTTTCTCAAATTTGCCATGTTCAATAGCAGCCTTGATCTTTACAGAAAACTGACAGGAAAAACACTCAATAAAAATGCATGTGAGGAACATGTAATACATTCAGATGCATAATTTGCTGCATAGGACTGTGCGAGTAGAATATCAAAAGACTAGCAGAGATGTACAGACTGAACTCAAGAATGTGTTAACACAATGACAATGTTAATTAAAGGGATAGAGAAAAATAAGTGTGTAGAGGTAAAATAATCCCTCTTTCACTGAATTGCAGTGATGAAGAATATGCTGAACTTGGGATAGCAAGAAAGTTTTGCTTTTCAGTAAGGGGCAGACATAAGACAAGAACTCCAACTTAAGGTTATAACAGATTCCAACATGAGCTAAGCCACCGATTTCTTATTATAGCTTCTTTGCATTCTATAAGTAATTATTCTTTCATGCCCAAAGGCCATCTACTAATAAAGTTATCCCCAAGGTGATCTGAAACACAAGCACTCACAAGGTAATGTCCAATATAAAGTGTACCTTGGTATTAACAAGAGTCCAGCTTCTCTATATATGTATCCCAAGAAAAACATCTTGTTCCTTTAGGAGCTGCACAGATTAGTTTAAAAGATATTAATGCAGAGATCAGGAAAGATGACAGTGTCTTCTAATGCCTATCAAGAGATACAGGTCCTATTTTGTAGAGAAGCAGTAGGGAGTACACCTGATTCTTGAGCCTCAATGCACGTGCAACATTAACTCTACCATAATGAATGCAAGCACATTTACTCTGCAGTTCAGATAAGACACGAGTATCTGGGGATGTTTCACAGAGCAGGCAGCCATTTCGGGTGTGAACTGCAGTATGCAATACCCAGAAGCAATAGTACAAAAGTGCGTGAGCTGTGACACTTGTGGTCTAGAAACCCTTCTTTGATCTTTGTAGCTTTCTTTACAGCTCTCAACTGCACAGATGGGTTTCTTATTGCATTGAAATCATTCCATATACCTGTTATTGACACACACACAAAACCAGTTCCAGACTCAAAAGGATCAGGGTCCTTCCACAGTTTATTTTAGGATTTCAACAGTAAAAATGTATGAGTGGAAGACTCTACGTAAAAGCAATAGCAGAAAAACCCAAAAAGCCAGCCAGATCACAGGATATTGACAAGCTGCTGTCTGCCTTGAGGCTTTCAGCATTGCTTTGAATTAGTTCTCTGTCTGTAAAGTTAACATTTTTCTCCTCTGTTTCTCCCTAGAAACACTCAGTGAATGTGAACACTTTACAGCCCAACTAAACTCATCAGGGCTACAAGCATGAAGTGTCCATTTCAGTTGGAAGATGCTTTTCTTCATGCCATGGCAAGATTTTATGCATGTGCTCCATGATAAAGAGTAACATTGATATTAGCTCAGTTTCTGCTTGTACATCAGATGTGAAAGCAGATTAAAAACACTTTCCTCCAACTCGATGTTAAAAAGTGTTTCTCCTATACTCCAAGATAATATGTTGTCCTATAGATTTCTTAAAGATTTCCTTCTTGTGTTACAATTAACCAAACATTATGATGGTATGTCAGAAGAGAACTTTACCACAGCATGTTTTATTTGGAGTAGTGTACTTGTAAGGCTTAAGTAAGAGTTGAAGGAAATGATGACAAACTGTTGATTAGATTCTTATCAAAGCATCTTCTCTACAAATATCTCTGTGTTATTTTCTGCATGTAATGCAGGCTTCTATATCTAAACATTAAAAAAAAAAATAAAAGAAAAATAGTACACAACAAATAGTAACCAGAAACTTACAGACAGTTCAATCTGAATGAGCTGTAACCACTTTAATCTTTCTTTGAACTCTGCTGGGTCTTTCCACTCCCTTTCATGCTGTATGCATTGCCAAATGTTACTTCCAGAATTTTGTTGTTAAGCTGATTAGCTGTTAGGAGACACAGTCAGTGCAAGACCCTCCAGTCAACAAGAACCACTGGAATTAACCTACTAACTGTATTCCCAAAGTTAGAGGGCAGAATGGGCCAATTTTTATATAAGCTAAATGTGTGGATATACACTGAGAAGTAAAGATCAATATGGCATTAGGTGGAACTGAGGTTTCATGCAAAATTACTAGTCTGATTGTTTTTGTCAGATCACAAATAATTCAGAAGGAAAAAATTCTATACCCAAGTGAACACATTTGAAAGTGCAGCATCTTAAAATGAGGTATTTCCCTGTTTGGAGAAACAAAGTATGAATTGTGGAGCAAGATGGCAAAATTTTATCTCTGGAGGCTGCCGTGCTTCAGAGGTGAACATTACTGCTGACAGTAGGAGAGCAAGTGTAGATTGTTATCTTTGTAGTAATGGAAGGAATTACATTCATAGTAAGAAGTTTGGGAATTCAGAAGAATAATATTCTTGGCTTATTTTTTTTTTTTGTTTTTAGTGACGAAAGAAAAAAAGGAAGAAATAGCCCTAGGAACAAAGATGCTGGTTCTCTCCAGAAGATTTGAGTCAGGTTATGGTCATTTTTGAGTCAGTTATCTAAGAACACCGGAGGGACAAAGATTATGGGGATGAAAGGTACACTATTATACTGTTTATATGATCTGTCTTCTAATAATCTATATTGAATTCTGTAGGTAATTTTCTGAAAGGTGATGCTTACTTATTTGAACAAATTTAGGAAGTCCTAAACTGCTTTCAGGCAGCTAAGATCACCATGCTATTGGATATTAGAGTACAGCTGAGTCTCCATTGCTATACTTATCTGAAATCACATTTTTAAGATGCTCAACACAACCATGTACTTCTCTGGGAATGGAGCCCCCCTCAAAGGCAAATCCTTGCTACTGGGTCATATAGCAGGAGGTCTAATACCCCTCCTGGAAACAGCTGGCAGCTACTGCCTTTGGACTCCTAATGGTCTGTTGCTAATGTAAAGGTAAGATAAGAGAAACAGACTGCAAATTAATATGTGGATGAAAATCCCTTCTCTCTATTTTTATCTGCCACTTTTCATAGCTTGAATACATTTTTTGTTAACTTTGCATAATTTATTTCAGAAGCCACTGCAAAAACCTCTTATTGATAATAGAACTTTTCAGGTAAAAAATTTCATGTAGTTGGAAGTCTATCTTGTTCTTTATGTTTTTGGGAAGTTGCTTTTTGTTTTAATGCTAGTATAACTGTATCTTGTTTAACAAGCTCTCCTATATTAACATTAGAAAACAGGTTCACTCATTTGCTTATTCTGTAAAGAGAAAAAATACCTTAGATGTGAACAGATGACACTTGTAGTTAAAAGAACTTATTGGCATAAACCCAATTCAATGGCAAATTGGAAGACTGAAAATATCTATTCCCTTTCATTACATATTGTTATTATCAGCACATTAAACAAAGGGAAGCAAGTCATAACTGGACAATAATAACCTTCAGATAAATCAGCCTGTCCCTCTCATGCCTCTTTTCTATATGCAGAAATGTAATGTCAGTTGTTACTCTTTAGTAAAAAGATTGCACAAGAGATGAAAAATAGACTAGGTGATGTGAATAAATATAATGGGGAATGCAGAATCTCCAACACATGTTGCAATCAGTGCTACAGGAGGAGTGTTATGGAAGTAGCAGTGATATGTGATGCAGTTACAGCACCCAACAGGCAACACTACCCTCTGCCAGCCTGGCAGAACTGGTAGGTGCTAGAGCAGCTGGCTTCAGCCCCTAATCACAGTACGTCGCGCATGAAACTCTGCTTGTTTTGTTCATGATCTTGCAATCAGACTGAAAATGAAGATTGACCCTACTCTGGAAGAACAGACTGAAGTACATAGCCTCCTGAGGTCCCTTGCATTACCAGTTGTCTGTGGATCTGCAAAGGTGAAAATTTACATTTACTCTAAATGTGACATTGCCTGAGATTTTTATTTGTTTATTTGAAGGCAGTTTCATGTCATCCTTATAAAGCAAAAGTGAAATGTTATTTCTGGGAAAGGAAGGAACTCGCTGGTAAGAGTAATGCAAAGGGAGGGTCTTCCTTTCAAGTAACAATGTAAACAGCTGCAGATTTTAGTTTCACTGAACTGGCTTTACTTAGGAAAGCTGCTGATGGCATATGGTTAAGGTTTTAGATGCAGACAAACAACATACACTCTCACATATATTTATTAATATTCCAGTAATAACACCAGTAGATGGTGCTCAAGAATATGCAGCACAGCTCAGGTGATTTGTAGCACTGATACAACCTGTGCACAATAAATGGCTTCCTCTGACAACTTTTTCCATGAATGCCAGGAGAGATGCACAGTCATTGTTTCACCAGTATGAGAGTGGACAAAGCTTGGTCAGCAGCCCACCCTCAACCAGTAACACTATCCAGGGCAGCAGGTTCACAGCTGGGAGCACCTCCTACTACACAAGTCACGGTGCTCTCTATCTAGGTTGTACATGGTCTCAGTTGAGAACTAACAAGATCAGAATTATTGAAACAAATAAAATGGCAACTATTGCAGACTACCAAAACCAAGTGCCTCCAAAAAGAGCAGTCTGGGGGGAGGTGGAGTTTGCAGGCAATGTGCATTCAAAGGTGGCACTAAAAGGCATACACATCTTATCACCCTTCATCTGTTGATCACTATCAATACTGGTTGAATTCAGGTCTAAAGCTGTGGCATTTCAGGCCCATCTCTCATGGGCAACATTAAAAGAACTCCTCCAACAAGAAGCAAGAACCAGCAGCAAGTTGGTGCCAAGAACTCCAGCACATGCAGGCAGTAAGCCTGACTACCTATAAGTGCTGCCCATCGAGCACTCAGCAACTTGCAGCAGGAGCAGTTTCCTCCAAAAGAATAAGAGTTAGTGCCAGGCTGTGTAACTTCTTTATGGGGGGAGGTATTTTTGCAGTGAGAAGGCAAAATTTTCTTTCTCAAGTGCAGTTTTTCAATAGTGTATCTGTCTGACCTCAAGTATGATTCAAGAAGCCATGTGGTTCATCCCTGTCATCAGATCTAGCGCATCAGAAGCATTCTTCCTGGGAACAACGGCTAAGGTCTTTGCCCAGGAATTGGTAAAATATTTTTGTGTTTTTAACCTGGAGATTTAGTTTTGAAATCCCATTACAGACAGAGCCCCAGATACAATGTTCAAACTTTACTGAAGTCAACAACTTGGAAGACCTTCATCACTTTTACCCCAGCGCTTACAGGTTGTTACAAACTAACAAATTCTATTGCTAAAATTGTGAGTTCTTATGACATCCAGCCTGTAAAAATCACGTACAGTGTTCATTCTGTGTGCATTTGTTCACAGCAGGCTTCAAGACACTTCTTGTATATTCAATGTCACCTGTCATTCAGGATTTCTTTTTTTAAGCAATCAAGTATCTGTCATCATGTCATCAGTTTACATGCAAATTATGGAGTCTTCAGCTATGCATCAACTGGGACTGGCGTCCTTCTACTTGAAATCTTGTTATATTTCTGCAGAAGGAATATTTCACTGGTAGAATTGCATCTTTAACCAAAGCATTTAGTATGATGGCAAGAAATTAGAGAAAATATTTTCTTTGTATCAGCAAGAAAACTTCAAGTCTGAAACCATGTACTGTTTCCTAGTGATGTTCCCCATACAGCACACAGGCAAACAGCTAGGATGAAATATTTCTTCCATCAGATCACATTGTTTCCTATAGTACCACTTGGGCTCTCAAAAGAAAGGTAATATCTATATAAAAAAATAATTTTTAAAAATTGAAAATTAAAGGACACCAAACGGGACTTTTAAGATTGTCACAGGGCCATGGATTTTTAAAATCTTCTTCTCATTTGCACCTTGCAACCTTGCAAAGTACTTCTCTCTCTGAATTATATGGCTAATGATTTTTTTTTCCTCTCTTTTTTTTTTTTTTTTTTTTTAACTCATTAAATGCCATCTATAAACATGTTCACTAACTCAAACTAAAATATGGTGAGCCAAAAGCCAGGCATGCTTAAAGAATCTGATGCAGGGAAAAGGAGGATGGAAAGAAGTGAGACACAGAGAAACCTGCAATTATCAATAGGATGGATTTTCTTCCCCTTTTGACAGGGATAGAGTTACCAAACCTATTATTATGTGGTCCTAATTACATATCTCTGCAATAGATCACTCAGTTAAGGAGAAATATCTACTGACTGGGAAACATCACTAATTGTTCCTTTTTTGTTGGCATACTATCTGATTGGAGTAATTATAGAGCTGCTTCTCCATTCTCTTTTGCTCTGAAGAGTTTGAAGACATATTTCTTCACAGATTGCATAGAATTTAGCATCTTGAATCTCCTGATTTTGGCTTTTGTGTTCCTCTTTCCTATCTTTTTTTCACTTGGACAGAATTCTGTCTATATTGCTGTATGTGAAGAAACCTGTTGCCACAGTTTCATCATCCCATCATGCTATGCATTGTACATGCTACAGAAAGTCCTTGCTTTCAATCATGAAGTTCTTACACTAATTTTATAAAAGCTTTTGACTTCTAGAATTATCACGTAGCAAAAAGGAAAAAAAAAAAAAAAAGTTTAGACCTATTAAGTGGCTTATCTCTTGAATATAAGCAGTTAGCTAATTGGCTTTGATACACTGAAATAAAGTTTTAACTGTCTGGGAGATATCTATCTATGGCATGTCAGCAAGTTATTTAACAAGAATCTGCAAACACAGCTGTAGCTGCCATAGCACACACTTTTAGACAGATCACACATCAACACAAAAGCTAAAGCACGAAATCTAAAGCACAAAATCTAAATAGGAGCATACAGTAATATAGAAAGACCCTTTAATAGGCAGAATTTACAGATTTTTACTGATTCTTGTACTGAGCCCAATAGCTTGCATTTGCCTTTCAAATAGAACTTATAGAAAGACATTGCACCATGACTGAAAGATCCAGCAGTGCTGAAGACCTGAAACCCCTTTTGATAGGTCTTTCCTACCTAACTTGACAGTTCTACATGCACCATTTATTGCCACCTTGTATTAAGATAAATTAAATCTCCTGACATAAAAACTTCTCCAGCTGCAGCACTTCTCACCCTGACTTGCACAGACCATTTTATTCCAACTACAGACACTGATCTTTATTAATACTCTTCAGGTCAAATCTACTCTGCTGCCATGTTTTTGATTTTCCTTTCCCTTCTAAAACAATCGAAACTGCAAGGGGAAGTTTTATGCTGAACTTCCAGGTTTTGCTGTAGAAATGAATCAGAGTTAAAATCTGCAGCACTTTCAGGAGATTGTAATCTGGAAGCCACCAGTCCTTTATACAATCAGATACTTCAAGGGCAGGTAACCAATGTTGACTTTCACTGGCATCAAAGTTCATTTATTCAATGAAGAATCACTATGAGAAGCCGAAGCTCAGAAGTCCTGCCATCTTTCCTTTCATCCTGTACCACGGGCTTTAAAAGAAAAATCTTTATCTCATTCATTCTGCCCATCCCATGCAAAGCCTTATCTTGCCCAGGTGCTTCTGTTCAGATATGTATGAATGGAAGCACCAGAAAAGAATTTCAAGAGGTTGGTTTTATTAAGTAGATCTTAAAACTAGATCCAAAACCCAGTCTAGTCAGGGGGCAAGACTTCATATACCATGCACAGATTGTTGCCCAGCCTTAAATCTGGGACGATTTTGTTTATTTACTGGACCTATCTACTGTCTAAGAAATGCTGTAAATTTTCCAAGCATGTACATAACCTGATGATATGAAGTTCCTTTATGAAGATGTGTATCTTTGGAATAATTAATTTATCACATGGTAGAACTGTTTCTCTGGTTACTACAGAACTTATTCAATAACAGAGCAAATTGGTATGTAAACAGTAACGCTTATCTAACTTATTGGCACAAAAATAACTGCTGACAAGTGCATTCCACACACTCCAAAGGTCCTGTCCAGCTCAAATGTACTTCCTTTTTCAGAGTCCACCTTTATTCAGATCCTATTCCTTATTTTAGTGAAGTACTTCTCAGCATCCTAAAAGACCCTGATAACAAAAACATCAATAGTATTCAGCCGTAAAGGTGTCTTTTTCCTTGGACTAGGGTTGAATGCCATCCAGACATCAAACACATGGAAATAATGTCCAAGTACTGCATCTCTTATCAATCTGATGTCAACAGCAGGCTATTTCTCATCAGATTAAATGCTAAACTGAGAAGACAATTGCTCAGAAGGTCAAATAACCTAAGCTTATTGCCCCTCTTGGCTGGCATTTTTAATAAAGGATTCCTAGTGTTGAAAATAACGGTCAACAGAAACACAAATTCCTTCCCTCCCCCAGATAAATCTGGATGGGTCTCTACATTAGAGGTTGGACCCTGTGGTCATAGAAATTAATATAGTCCCACTATGTTTGGTGGGGTAATAGTCACTATAGGAAATTAGTAAGGTCAGTTGTGAATGCTTGAAACTCACTTTCAGAGAATAAATTATATAAAGAAGCAACTACATAGTTTAAAACCATCTTTTTCTACAACTCACTGTGTAAACCTCAGCGTGTGCTTCTAGCACTCTATGCACTGGGTTGCTGAGCAGCCATTTTCATGCAATGCTGAAGGTGTGCACACCTTGTTATTTCTTCTTCAATTACATGGACTTTTTTTTAATTGTCTGCAAAGGTATGGCCAACTACTACCTTGGTAACTATTACATATATTACAGAGTGCTTTTTGCTTTAAGATTTCCTGTTCTTTCAGTAGAATTTATTAGCTTCTTTTTAAGAATTTTATTTTAAAAACAATTCAAATTTTTTGTGTGTGCTAAGCTTCAACAAAAGACTGTATAGTTTCATAAAGAAGCCTCGCTCAACTGCTCCAACAGTGCAACATTACAGAATATTATATCCCAAATTCTTTATTAATGGACTCCAAAAGACAAAGTTTCCCCAAAAATGTACTTAATGTCCCGTTACTCTCGAACTTGGTCCCTTCTGGGAACTTCCTTATGACACTTCTTTCTAGGAAGGAGAGTTATCACTTTTAGTCCATTTCTCTCTAAGAACTTATCTATGTAGGAACTAGTTTTATGTAAAGAGCCAGAGAGGATAATGCATTAACATCATGCCATGTTCTGTGGTGACTATACTAAACTGTACAAGGCAGATGTAGCCCCAACTAGCTGGAATGGGAAAGGACTATCTCATCTCATGAAGATGATGGGACGTATCATGCCAGTCCATTTCAGTCCGTTTCAGCTACTCTTCTATCCCTACTCCACTGAGAAGTCTGCACTTGAATTACAAAACATAAAAGGTACTTAAAAAAAAACTTGACAGGAGATTTATTTTAACATACAGCATCAAAGACACTGCGAAATTTTTCAGTGCAAGCTCCACAGAAAAACAAAACAAAACACCTTATGAAAATCCAACTGCTACAGATATGTGTATATTCACAGTAGGAATTTCTATAAATGACTTACCTGTAACAGCCATTTCCGTGCAGTGACTTAACTACACCTACAAGCTGGGTATACAAGCAGCTGAGAATGTTATTATTTCTCCATGTCGTGATGCACAAGAAAAAATTATTATGAAAATGTGGGCCTTGACTATGTTTTAAAACTGATGTGCCTACCTGGCTGTTGCTCATGTTTTAAAATGAGACATCAAGAAAGTTGCTATCTTTTGAATCTGTTAGAGGATTTAAGAAAGACTATAACATAGCATGGCAGAGCTTATTAACTGTTATCTTGTACACATAAAAGCAGCACAGAAAATGTAAAGGTGAAGCCCAAGTTCAGACAAACTAAGATGTTTATTTCAACTGGATAAATTTAGACTGATGGGGTAATGAAAGGGGCATTGACAACCACTTGTGAGCTCCTTTAACATATCTATTTTCAGGAAATGTAACATCTGGTGTATACCACATCCATTATCCTATCTGTCCAACTTAAGTGCACACAAATAATATATGTGCATGACTGATTTCCCTGCTGATGTCTTTATTATTACTTTGAGCAGATGAAATCTAGACTAGTCTTTTACTGTTACATTTTGTTTTCTACATTCCAGTGTCAAATTGCTTAATTATGTGATATTTGGTCACACTCTGTAAACGTTTCTTACTGTCATTCTAGTGCCCAGTAGTTAGAGCAACAAATAGAAAACCAAGACAAAGTGAAGAAACAGGAATTGTTTCAATTCAAAACTGTATCAGTTCATAAATCATTACTAAATAAATTACTAAATAAAAAAATTTAAAAATACTAAATAATAAAAAAAAAAAAAAAACAGAAGCAAAATCATTAATGTTTTGTCAGACACACAGTAGCTAAAACTAGAAACTGCTTCCTGTGATTACTAGGCTAAGAGCAGGATGGCCTGTTCTGATCTCATAGCCCAACCTCCTGCTCCCGCCGGGCTCTGAACTCCACCCCATCCTGTCTGCCTGGAGCCCACAATTTCTAGCTGCATTTTCACAACTCATTTCAAAGCCATCCAAACTTGATTAAGTAACTTCACTTGCCACAGATAGTGCTCCAGCCCAGCATGATAGACTGCTCCAGTGATGTAATATCAGCAGTGGTGAGCATAGATACTTTTACATCAAACTTAATGTATTAAAGAGAGGATGCTCTTGTAATTAGCAATAGAAAAAATAAGTGATCCTAACTTTGTCCTCATAGATATTTTCCTGGACTGGTGAGAGAACCGTCTAATGTATAAGAACAGTTTTAATTAAAACTGAAGTAAGCATCTGTTTGGCTTTATGGAACTATATGTTCAGAGCATCTAACCTTCCATATGACAGTGTTGCATATGTGAATATGACCCTTAACATGGAAAAAAATAGCCCTAGTATCATCTTGCCTTCCCCAGTAGCTACATGTTTATATTTTGACAGGAAAACAGCTCTTAAAAGAAGCAACTACTTTCAAATTTTCTGATGGAAACTGTGTTTTTCTCAAGTTTTTCAAGCTGGCAAAACTTACATTTTGTAGCATCCTTTATTACAATGGAACCCCAGAGCTTTCATATTGCTTAAAATAGGAGAAAAAGAGCACTACCATAGACATTCAGTTTTTATAGTTGGCTAACCAAGAGAAGCAGCATGCCATCATGAGGTTGCTCAGGACTGTGGTGCCCAGCTGCAGGAGTGGTGCAGGCAGCCTGCTGTCCTACCAACAGCACTGACAGGTTGCAAACAACATTTCTGAGCAGCATGTGAGTATCGCAGCCCAACTCCTCTTGACATCTTGCACATCTAACCGAGGTATGCACTGCAACTTGCTGCCTGCTCTAGCACCACTAGGGACTCATGTGGCAGCTCTACCCCCCAAAAATCAAATTTATAGATTAAGAATACTACTTTAAAAGTGTCCTAAAGACCACACACAAACTTGGAAGCAGTACAATGCAGACTAAATGAGTGGGAGATGAAAGTTTTTAATAAGGATTGAGAGAAATATAATTTTGAATCAGTCACAACAGTCAGTTCTTGGCCATGGAACTGAGTGCCAGAAAAAGAACCAGGAACCTGAATCCCAAAAGTCCATCAGCCCCCTAGCATTTACAAATAAGTCTCTGGAAGCACAGTATGGGGAGATAGGCTGGTAACAGCAGTGGTGAAAGTGCATGTGGGCATAAGGTGCCAAAGGGCTACTGGATTTGAGTGTTGGCATCAGTCACTCCCTGGACTGTTGCTTCTTCAGAACTGAGGATAGGAAAACAAGAGAATGTATGGTAGGGGGGAAAGGAACGAAAAGCTGAGAAATGATGGATACAAAAGCTCTGCCCTTTCACTTTTATCTGAGCTTTACCACATTCCCACTCCTGGGGACATCCCTCTCAGTGCCCATGTCCTTTGTCCAACTCTCAGCTTGTAGGATTCCTCACTAATGCTTCCCCTTTTGCTAGTGGGAAAAGGGGACTTACCCTTAAAGAAGCAGAGGGAGACTGGAGACAGAAAGGATGCAGGCAGTGAAAGAATGCTGTATACTGAGCCTGTCCGTTGGTAGATATGGTCATGGCCAAGGAACAAGAGGAAGCAGAAGGAGAATATTGGGCCATACGTACACAGGTGCCTTAAAATTAAGACAAGGCAAAAAAAGTCAATACCTAACACAATGTTTCAATGGGCTGACTAAAAATGCTCTTTCTTCCAAGCACTTAAGATGTGTGAGCTCAGAACCATATTCATGGCAGCATAATAAAGAAGGACCACTAATACCCAGCTTGTTGTTACTGCAGGCTTACCAAAAGTTACTGCTTTTGAAAAATCTTTCTAAAAAATTCCCTTCACTTATCAGCTCTTGGGCTAAGAGTTATATATTCCATTTTGCCTTTCCTGAGACAGGCTAAGAAAGTCAAGTACTGAAACAAGAAACACTTGATCTCTCAGGATAGATACGTACCTCAATCCACATCATTATTTGCAAGATTGAAAGCATGAAGAAATAAGGCAGAAAAGAAAATAAAAAACTCTTAAAGTAAAGCAATTCCTGCAGTGCTGCCCTAATTCATCCCTTCAAGCATGCCTCAACAGAGCAGGTACATTGCTCATACTCTACTATCACAAATAGATACTTTGGAACAGGACTCAGAAGCCCTAAAGAACAGGGTTGTCACTCCTCTACCTCTAGTAGATTACAGTGACAAACCTACTTAGCAAGACCTATCTACAAAGGGCCCACATTTGCAGACTGGCAAGATGATATCATTCATTACCTACCCATAAGACTTACTGTCCACAGCATCGTAACATCCCCAATTTAATTTGGGACTGAGAGAAGGTATATCTTAGTAGAAAAAGGTAAAGCCCTTCTCAGAGCAAGAGGGAAAAAGCTCCATCACCACCAACAACAAATTGCACCACCATGTAATGGTGTCACTAAGGAAGCATCAGAAACCTGGAAGTTTTGTGGACAAAATATTGGAATTCAGATTTTCAGAATGCCAAACAATGTCTTCATCTCAGTCCTTCCTCACAAGTAGTTATTTTGACAATGCCCAAACTAGTCCGGCTGACTATGCCCCCAGGACTGGAAAGACAGCATCATGTTGCAAACTTTCCATGTATTTTAAATCTATTTTTCTTGTTTCTCCAAAACATTGGGCCTGTGTTACCTTAACTCTTGATTTGAGGAATTTGGAAACTTCAGTGAAGATATATTGATGTTTTGGAATATAAGAAGTCTTCTTTATGAACTCATATAACATAATCTTAACTTCATGAATTATTTTCATCATCTATTTAAACTACTAAAATGGCTGTTTTGTGTGTTATATGAAAACAATAAACCTAAAAACTAGTTTTTGAAAATGGATCAGAAGTGTCCAGGTCACCTGGTATTCCTCAAAATGTTATATTATTTTTCATTTTAAAATAGTTTGAAAAGTGCTTTTGGAACAGTATCATTTCTGCGTAGGTGAAATGCTATTGAAAGAAGAAATGAAAAGATCAGCATGCACTGAATGTTGCAAGAAAGCATGAAGACAGAAGGTTTCAAAACAGCAAACACTGGCCAAATACACACATAAATGTACATGTATGTCATTACCAAGGCACTTATTATAGATGCACAGCAAGCAAAAAGTCAGCTGTCTCCCCCACCCCCTTAATTAGTAATATGCATAGAATGTCTTTTTGTCTACCTCGATGAGATGAAGGGCAGCATGTGCAGAGATGCTATTCTGTGAACCAGATGCTTCAGACTCTCTGCTTCCAAACTCTAAATCAAAGAATGACCTGTATTAAAGTACAAGTGCATTCACAACAGTTGGACTTGTATGCTGATGCAACATTCCGCATTTCCTTACTTGATATGGAAGCCAAAACAAATGTGGAGGATGAACATTAATATTTCAAGACGCACACAGACACACAAAAACACACCAAATGAGCATGTTGAACACTGTTCTCAAGGAACCATTCTACTCTGTCCCACCCCCAATCACTCTTCCCATATGAAGTTGCTATGGTGATGATAATTATTCTTGATCAGCAGGATACAGTAATTATTGTAATAAAAATCACGTAAAGCTTGTCACTACATGTGTGAGACAGGGATTGTCTCTTCAATTATGCACCCTTCTCTGCCCTCCCCCACCTTTTAAGGTAGGATGTTGGGGTTTTTTTTTGTTGCAATTAAGTAGTAAAAGATTTGAAATTAAATTATTTCTTGCTAATATCAGCTTTGCAAGAGTTGATAGGCAGTTGCTAGCATCCGTTTGGATGATTCCAATAAGGCAGTTTCTGATGATTTCCATGACAAATGAGGTAAAAAGGATTTGATTTGAGAGAATTTATAACAAAAAATAAATGGCTTAGTATTTTGAAACATATTCTGAAGGGTTTTAAATAGTGGCCTAGAGGTTTGCAACCAATGAAGTCCCTCACTTCTCCTGTTTGATGCTTAGTTCATGGGTGCAGTATCTTAAACTCGACAGAAGAGTCCCCATACTTCCAGTTTACATGCTAGCTGCAGTTTCCTGCTCAATGCATTTGCAGTCAGGACAGTGCCAATACAGCAGAAACCCTGGTTCTAGAGCAGCACAATGGATTCAAAATTGATGGTGACTGCTCTTACCTGATCAGATCTACAGCAACCTCCCCTTAGACCTGTTTACCCCCTAATTGAAATTTTAATTGGTAGACCTTCATTTTCAAAGTAGTTGCAAAAAAGATGATTGATGGAGACAGTAACATGATATCAATATTTTTAAGACATCCATCATGAATACTAATCTTATATATAAATATACATTGAAGCCTTTCTAGAAATCAGTCTTCTCTTTTGTGTGCCTAAGTGCACATAAAATGTTAACATATACATTTGTACAAAACCACTTCACTTTAGGATATTCATCATATGTTGAGCTGGAATAACCACTGATTGGCTGAGTCATTCTTGACTAGCTTTTGGGTATTTGATGCTTTGGATATTGCTTACAAACTGTGTCAGATATAATGCCCAAATGTTTCTATCTCCCCTGAGACCATACACTGCATCCCTTTCATTACCTGTGGATCGGGCAGAATCTATCTAAATTGCATTTTACAATATCTTGTTTCATCTCTACATTTTGTAACTACTTCAAAAGAAGTAGAGTGAAAACAATATCACACAATATTTTCAGAAGATTGTACGCTGGAAAATAGCATAGCAGAAATCAATCAGCATTTCAGTAATGCAAATGTTTTAAAGAGCAGAAGAAGTTGTTTATGCTAGTGTAGGATCTGCTGAACCAGCAGGTTTTTAAACACTGCCTTAGGAAGGTAACCATGAGTTTTTTTAGTACCTATATGACACAATCTTTTGTTACATTTCTATATGACATAATGTTCTATAGTCATTAATATGAGACTAATCTTACAGGTATCTCATCTGCTCTCAATGGAATGGGAGTGGGGCCAAATTCTTAAGTATGCAAAAATTCAGGAAAAAGATTTATTTGTCTATCAGCATGTATTCATTACACTAAAATTATTTGCTCACTATCAGGGCAACCAGCACTTTATAATGTATAGACATTAGACAGCCTCTATCAAATAGGCATGGTAGGTTTAGGGGATAAAACAAGAATTCTGCCACCCTTGAACATAAGTCAAAACCAAGAATCTTGCATTCTATGGTCTGTACAGGGAATGTAATAATGTTTTTTTTTCCTATATTATAGGAGACAACAGAAAGGGAAGTTGGGAAATCGCCTGCAAATGCTTTTGACAGGTCTGTTTGGTTCATGCATTTGGTCAGTCGCAATTTTCAACTATGATAATTACAAGTCTCTCTCAAAGCGATGTAAACTGTCATTTTAGATGAGGATTCTGGAACCAGAATTCATGGTCTACTGCCCACTTATCATGAGTTTTCTCTATGACCTTGAACATACCACTCAGGCATAAATTTAAGGTCCAATAATTTGAACGTTTTCAAGTTTGGGAGGCTTTGACAAGACCCCAGATTTTAGTGCTGACACCCAACTGTCAAGTGAAACAGTGTTTATGTGCTCTTGACATATCACACATCTTAAACATACAAACCACCCAAATGTTCATAAAACACTTTGGAATCATTTAATACACAGGCTATCACAGCATGAATTCAGTGACATCTAAACCAACAGATGTTTGTCTTTTGGGCAGGCTGACCACTAGGAGGTTCTGCTCTGTCTTCAGATGGCATTTTCCAATTAGTTACCTAAATCTAAACTCATATATATAGCATGTTTCCAAAATGAAGCCAAATATTGCCTTGAGCTGAAGACTTTACATCATTTTGCTGTTTGTTGCTACCTCAAGTTAAACTCTGAATGTTCTGTTTTCTGGCAGTCTAGTTCAAGACTAGATGTTTTTGAAACATCTAGTTTCAAAATCATTTCATTGTTTTGAAAATAATGTTTTTCTTGTCAAATAAATCTATATATCTTTTGCACACACACGTATGCAAATACCCTACACAGTGACACGCATACCCAAATGTTGGCCAATTAATTAACAGCTGTTTGGGTAGCATGCCTTTTTTTTTTTTTTTTTTTTTTTTCTTCCCCTAGCACATCTTATTTTCTAAATTTTTTATCCAGAACACCATACAGCAACTGATCAGTGTTTTCCTTTCTATATGAAGTATGCAGACCTCTCTGCCCCAACAAGACAATGTTTCACTTGTTCACCTTCTGAAAGGGATGGCTGGAAGATGCACCAGCCTTCCGCAAGGAGATCAAAGAACTGCTAAGACATGCTGGTCAAGTATTTCCCTTTCATCTGAATATATTGTTTGTGACTATATGCCATTCTTAAAGGGTGAAGAAGGTTTCTATTAATTGCAGGAAGTGCACTCAGAGATGACATCTAAAGAAAGGGAAAGATTAAGAATTTCTTATAAGCAGGCTACTATACAGGAATGGCAGGTTATTATTTGGAGTAAACTGATATAGGCTTGAGCAGCAACAAGAAATTAGAAATTCATGGAATATAAAAGAAATAATCATTAAGCATTGATAATTTATGATGTTACAGAGGTTGTTTTATTCCCAGTATAAGTAGTATACTGTTAGATATTCTATTTGTTTTTCATTTCCAATAATTAACACTGCACTACAATAAAAAGGACTTAAATCATTTGCTTTAATTCTGCAGAACCAGAGAATCACCAAATTCATACAGCAAAGCAGGGCAAGAAAATTCATCTATGTTCTGATTAAGCATATTACAGAGCAATTGTAAATGAGACAGAACTTTCTAAAATGCAAAAAAAAAAAAAAACAACCAAACGAGACCACAGAATTTAAAGTTTCTTATAGTACAACTTATCTTCTAGTTCAGCAATTCATTTTTAAAACACTGACCTGAAATTTATCCAAATTTTACTTTGCTGTTAAATCATCTCTCATAACAAAGTGTGCCAAACTATCTCCAACTCATTTACTTTAAGGATGTGTCCCCTATCCCTAGAAGGGATCTAATAAGATTTCCGTAATTAAAACAATCAACGGAATAAAGACTTTTTTTATTTTTTAGTTCCAATTTTCTACACTGTGGCAGTGATGAAGGAACACCAGTGGGTAGCAACCACCCGGACAGAGCTGGGTAAGGCTGCCAGCAGCCCGCGCTCAGCGCGGCATGGCTCTCGCAGCGAACAGCAAAGAAGGCCGGCAAGCCCCAGCAAAGCTCCTGGCAGCACAAGGATCCAAGAGCCTAAACCAAGCCCTGGCACTTCAAGTACCCATTTCGGATTGCCCAGCAGGTAAGCGATTGCAGGGGGGTGTGACATCACCAGGTGTCTGGACTGAAATATGTTTGAGCTCCAAGAATTCAAGCTCATTCAAATCCATCAAGTGGTTCGAGTGCAGCAAATGTACTGAATGAGGGCTGAGCGCAAGGGCTGCTGCATGCCTGACCTCCCCAGAAAGGAAAGAGGTAAAATCCTTGCGGTTTCATAGGTCCCCTGAGGCCAACCCTCTCCCACAGTAACGCTGTGCCAGTAGCCTAAGGCTACAAGCTCCTCTAGATTGTTGCTGTTAGTGAAGTTCTACAGTGAATAATCAGTGAAATATGTTATATCTCAAGAAGCAGATGGACCTGCTATGTGTAGATGATCTGCATCATATTTCTGTCTTGGTCTACTTTAATAGTAACATTTTTACTAAAAAAAAAAAAAGAAAATAAGCAGTATTAAGTGCAAGTATCTCCTGTATAAATATTTATCTAAGGAAGAAAAAGTGTCCTTGTGTGCAACCACAGGTGCACGGACAAACACTCAACACCAAATTCCGTAAAATAGCCTTTGGACAAAAAGCTGAGCAGTGTTTGGACAGATGGCTAGTTTTTCTGTAAATGCTTCATTTTACTGCTATTGTTTTTTTCAGGGCAGGGTGCTGTACTGGAAAAAAAATAATCTATAGCACCCTTTCCATTTAGGACTTCCCATGAATAATAAGAGTTTACCACAGTCCATGAATAACTTGCAAGGTCACTAAAACATTCAAGGTACATGCCTTTCTCCAGAATATATATAGCACTAAGCACAAGCTGTGGGAGACCTGCTTGCAAAGAAGCAACTAGGAAAGTTGAAAGCCTTGGGGGTCCAAAACAGAGAGACTAAAGAGTCCCATAAAAACTGTGAGAGGTATATTAAAAAAAAAAAAACAAAAAAACAAAAAAGCAAAAAAAAAAAAAAAAACGAACAAAAAACACACAAAAAAAACCTTTAGTGAAAAGTGTCAGTGAAACAGTGAAATCTGAAATAGAGGAAAAAAGTCTTTCACCTACTGTAGCTAGCTGAGGCAAGTTCCTTGGTATTTCTTAACTGGTAAGATTCTTCCCTTTGGCTATATAGCAACTCATGCTTACAAGAGAGGAGAAAGCTGATAACTAGGATTAGGTGAATTGGTTTAGATAAAGAACTGACTTGAACCTCTGCCCAAAGTTTGAACCCAAGGCTTGCTTTTAAAATCAATATTTGGAGGTAGTTTTTCTCCCTTACTTTTTCCGTTGCACCCTCTTCTCCAAAACCTGCTCTTTTAAATTCCTGGTGAAATCAGATGTGCTAGGATCTTGCATTCCAATGAAGCTTTTTCTTCAATTTGACAGTCCTGTAAATCTGTAGCTCCTTTCCAGTCTCCCAGTTTTTCATATTTAAGAGATGTGGCTGAAAGCATAGCTCAGTCATGTTACTTGTAATTGCTGGTCCCAAATCAGAATGCCACCTCTATCCCATCTTCTGCTTCTTCTATAGGCAGCTGGTGATACTTCAGACTTTATCACCAAGGAATCTTTGGATAAGAATATGATATAACATAAGAAGTGGGAAGAAAATAAAGGTTTTCAAAACATATTAAGGAGGAGATCCAGGCAGTATCAGATAAAAAAATCATTTTGACATCAGTTGCTTTGTGTGTACAGCATGCACAGCACCGCTGCTCTTGCTCTCTATTTGCAGCATGCTGTAACATGCAATCCAGCTGAGGGATGAATTTTCCTGTTGCCATACAAATGCTGTTGCCAGCCATAGATTGTTTTTTGTTTTGTTTGGGGTTTGTTTGTTTGTTTGTTTGTTTTGGGGGGGGAGGTGTTTTGGCTTGGTTTGTTTTTTTTTTTTTTTAAACTCTCTCTTTCCAGTATTCCGTACAAACTGCCCATCCTGTAAGAAGCAAAATGTTTGCACATGTGCAAAGTCCAACTACCTCCAGTTTTGTGATATCAAAGCACATGCTCTTGGCAAAGTGATAATGATAATGACATTTTTCAGTACTTAAATTGCATAACTGTTCTTAAAATATCAAGAACATGAATTGGGATATTTTCCCCCCAATGACTTAGAAAAGCATCATATTTCTGCTGCAAATCTGTTCTCTCAGTTAACACAGCACCATCAATAGACAAAATGGATCTGTCTCTCCTCACACTCCTGTTACTTTCTGACTGTACTTTGTCACACCATAACTCCATGTCGCACAACAGTCAGTCTCTGACAGTAGCCAGAAGGAGGTGTTAAGTAGTTTCAGGAGGGGATGTACTAGGAACAAACAATTAGTTTAAGATTGTTATCTAATAGATCCTCATCTCTGGAACTCACATTTTTGTGATGCCTTGTGTCAAAAGTGTCATCAATATTGCCCGGCTTTAACTACCCAAAGTGGACACACCATTCAGGAGTTTATCTACCAACTCTTTCAACTCTGCTCCCAGTCTTCCCAAGACACATCATCCGGCTGTTTGAAAAATACTATTGTATCTTTATCATCTCAGATTTTCTATGTTGCAAGCAAGTCCATTATACAGGGTCCCCAGCATTTTCCAGCTCCTCATCCCCTTGGCCAGACAAGACAGGGCAGGCAGTACTACCCTGCAACTAAAGCAGGGTTGTGGGACAAGAAAAGAAGCAGCTATTAGAGCTACCTGCATAAATTGATAAAGCATTGAAGAGTCATCAGTGGAGATGTCACCATGAATGATAAACGTTTTCCCAGGAGAAAAGAAATAATAAGAGCCCATTAAATGGGAAATGGTAATAGTGTGTGCTGGTTTTCAAAGGTTTATATCTCTATCCTCCATCTTGGTTCAGAGTCATTATGGTAAAATGATGTTGTGGTTTCCTGAAAGGTATTTGGTGAAATATTTCAGGCATTGGCAAAAAAACCAGGCAAGCTCATTTCTGATAGAATTTTGTCTAACGTGTACAGGAAAACAGCAGCCACCTCACCCTAACATTGCTTTATCTGGAAAAAAACACCTTGCATGTAAAATCAATGCATTTGCTGAAGTTTCCCTTCTAATTCATCTAGTTTTCTTTGGCTACTTTATAATACAACTGTGTACTTGCTATTAGCAAGACAGAACTTCTTTTTCAGAAGTTTTGGGAGTACAAGAAGTTCAGCACTAATGCAAGAAGAGTGATTACTTAAAAACATTTCTAACACACTAATTTTGAAATATGAACATTAAAGATGGATGAATGTTAAAGAAATTTAGGTAAGAAAAAGATACAGTTGGAAACCCTCTGCATGGTAAAACATGACTCTGGAAAATGTACTTTCTGCTGATCTCTGAAAGGTTAAGGAAGCAAATGGGAGTTTAACATCGTGTTGACAGGTGCTTGTTTAGCCAGCTAAAGTCTCTACAAGCAGTTTAGATACTTTGCAGATGCACAAAACAATTCAGTAATATGGGAATATGAAAGCTGGTCCTATATCAAAGGCATGCTGACCTTCATGTCAGCTTTGCAGGCAATCTGCAGCTTGCATGTTGTACTGTTGCTCTCTCAATGCTTTAAATCCTAAAACCTCTGAAGAGGTTCTGGTATTCAAAGATCCTTAAATCACCGGGTCATGATGATGTGCTTAATCTTAAAATTTTAAGTAATCCAACACTTTTAGGGGCTTCTGTAGGCACAACATTCTCTGAACTATATCTAGACTGCATATCAATGTAATGCATGAAGCTACTGCACATTTGAAAACTCTCTTGAAAGCATTTAAATCAAATAGTTAGTCCAAGCACTGCCTATGGCCTCCAAAATCACAAGCTGAATGCAGTTTAAGAATACTATCTTCTAAAGCTGCACTATGTGTATTTTGAGAAAGGAAAAACTTATTTAGTATGTGAACATACAGTTAGAAAAATCTATGAAGATGCCAGTCAGACATTAAATATCTATTTGCAGATAGTCTCTTTTCTAAAGCCAAGTGGATGATATCAATAATAAATAAATTTTAAAAAAGGAATCCTTAAATGAAGTAGCCATTCCTGTTCAAGTATTCTTTAAATATTTAGCCAGTTTAGGAGAAAGGCAACATTAAAATGCAGGATAATCGATATGAGCTAACACAAGGCTTAAGTTTTATCTGCCTTTTCCTATTTCTCTTCCAAAATATCAGAAATGATGATGAAATATAATTTTAAAATGAACATACTTAATACACACTCAAATGAACAATAAACAGCTGAAACAAGCTCTTCAACTCATTCTTTTAAAATACGACTAATGTGTGATCCTAGTAACACTTAACATTCATTTGAATATGAAAAGACTCCAGGCTAGAGGTGCTAATAAGAACACCCCACACTTCAGATTTAAACAGACATGGCAATTTGTATTTCAATAAGAAAAAAAAAAAATCACTGCTCAGTCTTAAGGAAAGAAATACCTTCACTCCTACACTGTATCCATTTACAGTACTTACATGCACACATTTTAGCATCACTAATGCAAACCATGCTTCAGGAAGACAATTTAAATTGCCCTTCAAAAGGCAGAAAAAGGAACATATCATTAGCATGACACCTCTACTCCTTTTAAATGCATAAAATGTTGGTTGTGCTACATAAAGTTACAGGTAGGTGTAAATGAAAAAATAAATTCTTTCTTGGTGATAAGGAAAATGTGGAAACAGAAATGCTGGTGTGACAGACTGTCTTCTGCTTTTTCTCACTCTAGAGTTCTGACAGCTTCAAATTGAAGCTACACCTATTAGGTTGGAATCCTTTACCTACTGTGAATGTAGTACACGTATTTGCTGGTGCTTTAATAAAGAAGAAAACCCCAAACCAAATCATCACCAGCACTGTACCTTGTTCTTTCATTTTATGTCTTGTCAAAATAAATCTTAATTGCTACAGGATGAAAATTTTTATGATGCTACCTTTTTTGAGCCAGATCTAACTTCAGTCCCTGTACATAGCAGAAGGTGCTGTAAGAAATCTGGAATAAGTTTTGAAAAAAAAAATCCTTAAGAAAATTCAGATTTAACTGTCTTGACTTTTTATCTGATTAAACGATTACCTGAGTTTACCTAGAAGTCAGTAGGAAGTCCAAGTAGAATGTTCATTCACTTCTTTTATGAACTGCTTCTCTCATTTTTAACTCATTAAATCCAGTTTAATTGACAAATAGTTACCTCTGATAACAAACTAGCAACATTGTCCTAGCAAAATCATATGTCTGTAATATATATGAACATTTGCTTTAAATATTAGAATTTCTCACTACAAGATACTGGAAACCTGGGAAAAATGTCAGGAGCATAAATTGCAATGAACATATCAGCATTACTCATTTTTCTCATGATATAACACAGTTGATCTATCTTAATTGTTTTAGATTTGATCACTGTAGATTCAGGGCACATTTTTGCTGAGTGTGTTCATAGAGATCACACATTCCATTGGTGTTCTTCGGAAAAGAGGATAACATTTACTGTATGAAAATTAGTTTAGGCTGTTATGGGAACACCTTAAGCGGTTTCATGGAAAACCTCATGAGCTGCCAAGCGAAGTTTTAGGCTACAAAGGGAAATGATAAAGATTAGTAGTTCTGAAAATATGCTGTGGAAATAAAAAACTGTACAATAAACCCTGTGCTTCTTCCTATGAGATAAAATAAGGAAAATTTGAAGCTTGTAAATTGATTCTAATATTAGGTTTGCTGATACAAAAGTACACAAGTTGCTAAAATCTTCCTTCCCACTCACCCTCGTGCGTGCATACTGATTTGTTTATTTCCACAAACCTGGGTCTGAAACATAAGAGATTGCTGCTTCTTTCCTTTTTTTTTGGTGAGCATATTTTTCCCCGTGACTTTTATGCTTTTGCCACTGTTCAAAAATATCTTCTAAAATCTGATGTAATAAAGACAGAATTACATCCCCAGGCCCTCAGAAAGATCAATAAGTAAGTTAATTTCCTGAGTGGCCCTACAGTTCCTGGTTTATAAGAGAGGAAAAAGGACTAAAGGACACAGAAATATGTGCTCAGAGAGAGAGATCTCCAGCAGCAAATCTGACTCCCCTCAAATATAGACACCTATGATGTTCATGCTAGGTAAAGTCCCTTCTCCCTTTACTCTAAGACATACCTACATCTCTCAGAAATAAGAAGCAAGTGTCCCATTCCTGTGGTAGCATCTTTTGGGACCTACAGTGGGGAAGAGGGGAAAGAAAAGAGAAGGGCAGCGAGTGAGGAAGAGACATCTATGAGGGTTTTGCCTCCTGCCTCCCCATGGCATGGCCTAGTGCAACACAACCTCACCCTCACCATACAGAAGCCACATACCTTCTGTTCAGACTGACTACTACTGCCCTCATAAATACTTATTTTCACTCCTAGTAACAGGCCATGGAAAAACCAAACTAATCATAGAGAAAGGGAAAGATCACTCTGGTGAGCAGTCACTCCGCTATCCTTATTCTGGACCACAAACAGGTGCACACAGGGAAGCAGACTAGAAAAGGGGAAGATTGTCAAATCCTTGTAATGAAGATATTCCTCAGCTTTTCCCTACAAAACCAACCCTTCTTCTCCATCCTCAGCTAAGAGCTTGCTTATGCAACCCTTAAATGACAAACCCCAGGTGGGTCCTGTTCACTTGACAACTGGACTAAAACCAGCTGCAGAGAGCAGCCAGCACATCCCCTCTTGTGATCTTGATGCTGTTCTCAAACAGGGGAAAACAACATCTCCTGTGTGACTCACCAATACCTCCCTGCCTATCTGTTCAGTGACCCTTTTGACTCGGGGGAGAGCAGCCCTATGTACATTACAGATTGCAATGGACATACAAAAAGCTTTTACAGCTGAACTGCTTTCACTTTCAGTCTTCAACGTGTCTATGCTATTGCTCTTGTCTTACTAACAGAGCACAATACCTGCATACACTGCTATCACCAGATAGAAGACAGTTGCATAACTGCTACCCTGACTAATGGAGGTCTCACTATTCCACTTAATCAGCAAGTTTCCCATATAAATTTCAGTTTTGTGTTCAGTAAAAAAAAAGTGTCAAGAAAACAATACTTTCTTTAAAATTCTCTATTATGGGTAACCTAACGCAACTGTCAGCAAACTGCTAGCTGCTTTCACAGTTAGAGGCTCGTTGTCAAACTTGTTCAGGTGGCTATCAGCAGCTGGCTCCATTCTCTGCATCAAACATTTCCCAATGTCATGCCTTTTCTTTTTAGATTAATGATGAAAAATAAAGTAGCATGGGTTATGTCTAGTAAGATTGCTCTAGAAACCCACTCACTCAATGATTACTTCCTAGTTTATAGTCAAAGATCTCATTTGAGCAGATTTTAATCCATCTTGAATGGACAAATTCCTTCCATTGTTCCAATTTAACTCAGGAACACCATACCCGAGTAGAAATTGTATTTCCTACTAGATAACTGATTAACAAAGCTTGTTATGGCATACAAAGCTTACACCTAGGTGTTATTTTCCTTGAAGCTACATTGATTGGCTGACGCAGAAACATTAACCTAATCAAATAAATAAATCATGTATTTTGTGTGTGGCATGCTCCATCTAGCAGGTCTACAATTTCCTTTGTCATTCAGTTGGTGTATTTTTAATATAATAATAAAGTCCTGGTGCAGCTCCAGAAATTCCCAGTTTTCCCAGAGCTGGGGAGGGTGTGAGAATCAGGAAACTACACCTCTTTCTCCCATAATAATAGTTCACAGACTGCATTGCTTAAGTCTTTGAAAGCTTTTGGACGTCTAGCATCTAAAGACACTATATTTTACTTTCTATTTAGCACGATTGTTGTTTCCTGTTAGAAGAGCAAGTACTCCACTGTCCCACTACATGAACACATCATCTATTTTTCCTGCCAGGAATTATGACCTACCTGTCTGGATTGTGGAAGATTCCATGATAGTACTGTAGTATCAGACAAAGTATGATCAGAATCCATTTTGCTCCTCTTGCTTTCAGGAAAAAGGGAGTTGACTTTATCTTCACTGCCCCATATTGCTCCTTATCTCTTTTTGCTGCCCCAGGCAGTCATCCAAAGAGTATTCACTAACATCAGCCTCTTTGCAGCCACTTTCATTTCCCTTTCAGTTTAGGATTTCTCTTCACTTTAAAAGGAAAAAACAGCTCATCACGGTCTTTTCTTTCAACAACAGTTTAGTGGATTTGTAAACATCTGTTAAAGTATAGCTAAACAACTCTCTGCTATTAATTGTTTCAGGTTTGGGGTTTGTTTGTTTGTTCGGGGTGTGTGTGTCAAATGCTTGATTTTTCCCAGTGGATTTGGCTTACAGTAACTACTTTTCATTTTGTGAAGTCAACCCCATTAAGGTTTTTCATGCAGGAGGGAATATAGAAGACCAAGACTGTAGATAAGTGAGAATAACACTGGGACTCACAATGCAAGCACCAAACACAAGATACTTTTAAACTAATTTTGTCTTGTTTGTAAAAAGGAAGCACTTTGACTGTCTTCTTCTAGGCTGGTACCCTACAGCATGGCAGCAAGAAAAGGGGTGTGGGGAAGGGAAAGTGTTAGTAATGTTACTCATTCTCATGGCTGCTGGATATTAAGAAGGTTCTTTAGTGCATTGCAGTCACTAAAACTGGACACTGAGATAAAGACTCCAGGCTTCACGTAGCTTGCATACTACTCAGAATCAGTGAGACAGATACTGGCATGGAAAAGTGGAAGAGCCCTGTCTATTGTTTGTTATTACACATCTAGTCTTAGTAAAATCCAGTTCTAACTTGAGAGCTGCCTGGAGCACCCAGCAGTTAGTTTACCATATTTGTCTGTGGAAGGAAAAATTCTAGAAATCGCCATCTGTGTACATTTCAAGGAGAGAACCTAATGAGTGCTGAAAAAACCCATCATGTTAAATTTAAGGTAACACATACAGCTTCTGCACTGTTGCCCTAATTTTCAGTTTTCAACGTTCAAATGTATATCAAAAGTTCTGTGAGTAATCAAATCCACTTTAATGGGCCTTTATACTAAAAGGGTAACACAGGTAAGCTTTCCTAAGCAGCCTAAAAAAAGTTTACATTAAAAGATGTAACAGATACACAACTGTGCTCAAATATTTTTATTTGTCTAACATACGAAATAAAACAAGTTACAGCAAAGCATGAAATCTGATGAGGATTCTACCTTAAGGAAAAAAAAAATTATCTTTTGTAATAACAAATAGTTGGAACCAGCGCATTGCTTTAGTGACATTGTTCACTTCGAGACAAGTCTAAACTGTTCAACATTATGAAAACTCTGCCTATTGCTTTGTACCAGAAAATTTATTACCCCCAAATCATTTACAACAGACAGCATGCATTCCAAAACTGATTTGTTACTTTAGGCCACAACAACTCACTTTCAAAGCTTAAAGGATCCATTATACTGTGCAAAGGAAAGAGCATGAACAAGACACATATCAGAGACAAGTTTAAATGAAATTCCATTAAAAAGTTTAGATTGAGGAAGCCTACAAACATAGCCCTACAATTCATTTGAAGCATTCTTGGCACAGTGGACTGGACAAAAAGATTGAATACAATTTTTATTTCATAAAGTGTGCAAGCATTTGTCACAATTTCACCAACATGCTTTCTTGGTTGGGAGAAGGAAGCAAGCCAGTTAGAGAAGTCAAATATGATTAACCCAGGAACTCTTCTGTTTGGGAGATGTTATTACCTGCTTACACAGTACGTGTCATTTATTTTACTTTGGTGCAGCATAAAACAGGATATGTACATTCAGCACCACTCTGTTTCTATTAATTTGTTATAAGCAACAATAGTCACTTGGGTCAGTGGGAGCTATTTGATTAAAATGCCTTATGAATTTGCGGCTATGAAGGCCACTGAAATTTAACATTTTCTTCCCTGGTCTAATCAGTTTTCCTAGGATCAGAGAGAGTATTACACCTCAAGAGACAAAACCAACTCAAAGAGAATAAGAAGTGACAGAAGCCACACCAGGCCCTAACCCTGTAAACACATGGTTTTCTCAGGCCAGTTTGTGAAGGGGCCACAGGAGGCTGGTGCGGGTGCAGCACCCTGGTGCTCAGGGAAGAGGGTGCAGGTCACTGAACTGATGTAGAAAAGGTGAGACAGGGGCTCAGATGTCAGCTGATGCTGGACTCTACTGTGACACTGGGATGAACATCTGCATTTAAAGATCAAAGAACTTATGCAGAAAGCCAAGATTTAGAAAGTTACCTACATGCTTGATTTATAGCCTCTTTAATCACAAGAGACAATTCTCAGGATTTTTTTTTTTTTTAATCATCATAAATTCACATCATTAAGAGTGTTTTTCTACTAAGTTATCACAAAATTTGAAAGATAGCATAGAAACAATCTATAGAAGTGATACTTATTTGGTTAGCATTTTAAGGTCCTGTATTTCTCTTTGAAGCACTGCATACTCAAACAGCTCAAACTAGGCTTTAAATTGTGTGTAATTCTATATGACCAAAATACAGGAAACTGCTTTGAAAAGAAAACAAAAACATACAGCAGAACTGTGAGCAACTGACTGTAGATGCCTGCTGGGGTTAGCCCACAACAGTAGGTAACTGAGTTCTTTGCAGGTGACAGTGTTCTCAGTTTAACACATGGGTGGCTGCAACTTACTTCTATATTCAAAGACATAGGACAAAGAAGCCCCAGCATCAGAGAGTGCAGCTTCTTGCTCTCACAGAGAAGTTTCTCACAACCTGCTTAGGGTCTGATCAAGCTAAAAACTGTCCGAGTTTCTTTATCCATTGTCACACTCTCTGCCTGGAGTCACATTCTAGTGGTCCATTCCATGATTGCTATGGCTGGAAATGGATTTTTTTTTTTTTTTAAGCTGTTAAATGTCTGTTCTTCCTTTAGCTTAAAAAACTCTCCCCTCTTTTTTATTTTATCCAAAACCCACACCTATTTTATTTTTCAGTTCTCACTTGAAATATTCACTGTAAAAAACCCAAACTGGTCAAAACCCATCCGAACTATTCTGAGTATACTAACTTCAGAATGAAGTATAGAGTAAGAGAGCATCATTATCTAACATTTAAATTATTTCCTTAAAGCTAACATTTAAGATCTGTGTCTTCTATGATCTTTGTCTAAGAAAAATCACCAGTGACCACAATGAGATGTGTTTAGGCATGCAGATTACAGCATTAAGTTAATAGGGGATTTTATAATACATGGAACCAACTCTGTTACAGGTGAGCATTTACATTCAGTAACAGCCAGAGGACCTATTGAACAAGCTTGTACCCAGCTGATTATTTCTTTCTTACAGTAATGCTACTTCTTAGTGTAGATCCTCAAAGAAATTGCCTGGTATGTTCATAGTAACACATCTGTATTTTTGTGCCTGGGTCAACTGCCCATTGTGTATGTTCTAAAAACTATTCCTAAACAAAGGTAAGTTATGAACTGTAAATTGGCTTAGAAATAGGAAAACAGACTGAGTCTAGGCCAAGAACACAGATTCCCTGAGTTTCTGGAGTGCAAACACTGTGATTCAAGCAGATGCAGCAGTACAAAGTACTACTAGAAAGCAGCCAAACCCAAGTTAGTATACGCCCCTGACTCCTGCTTTGCAGCCAATCTCTGTGTAAAAACCTCCATGAGGTCAGATGAGGAAAATGCAGTAATGCTTCCAATAGAAATACAATTTCCAGTTCTTATTTGCAATTTGTACTGTCAACTGTTCCACGTACCCCCTTTAACTTTGTGACTAATGCTGAGCTGCAGTTTGTAAACTAAGAGTCAAAAGAGCATGTTCCCAATTTCAAAAACAAACAAGTCTGTAGAGCTTTTTTGCTTTTCTATAGCAGTAGCTTGCTGATGGGTAGGCGGAGATCAGCACCACACAGTGAGACAGCACAAGGATCAGTCATCAGCCTTTGTTGCACCAAAGCCTTGCTAAAGCCAGGTGTTGAAAATACGGGTTAAAAGGCCAAATTTTAAAGTCCTGAAGGGTTTTTATTTTCCACCCTGGTTATTCTTCACATTTCTGGTCACTTAGTACTGTAGCAGAATAAAGAAAGCAAGAAGTTTTGATTACTACCTTGGTGAAATTATTTAATGAGACAAATGAAAAACATTCGTGGTTCGTCATAGTCAGCTGTGGGTACAGGAAGCTCTTGCTCAGCTGACTCTCCTGGCTCCCTGTGATAGTTTAGGGCCTCATTTAATACACATGCACAAAGCAAAACTTTCAACTGCATGTACATATGAGCACTGTGGTAGTAGAAGGGACCAATTTAGAGGATGCTGAAATATAATTACATCATATATCCATTAGAAGGATGGTCTCTGCAACTCCCAGAGAACTTGGCAGAGCATTAAAAGCCTGTCAAGGTTGACCACACAGTAACTGAAGGGAGGAAGAAAAAAAACACCAAACCACAGCAGAAAACTGAAAAAGGATTTCTAGCATGCTTTTGCATTTTTCTTTCATCTAAAATAGAAGTAGCATTCTGGAAGTATACTTAAGACAAAACAGTGAGAAAGTACCCAGAATAACTCCCCCACCACTTTTCTTACCCCCCAAATAACATAGGGGTTCTTAGCAGAATCCTTTCCTCTCCAAGGACATCCCTATTATTACACATTTCACTGGAAGGTGGGAGACAAAGGTTCAAGTTCCAAGTATAACAATGGAAAAGCTCTGCAGAACTGCTCCTGAAAACTTTTTCAATGGCAGTCCCAAGTGAGCATCCATCTTTCATTTTAAATCTGCAAGTTGTTTCAAACTTCTGTTCAGAGATTCTGTTAAGGGATAGGAAGAAGTTATACTTATGATCAGATTTAATTGCAATAGAATAAATATAGATTTTGATCAACTCATATCCAAGTAGAGAGCTTGTACAAGTAAAGAAAACCATCCCTGCTCTCCTTTCCCAACTCCCACCTCACAGTAGTCTCCGGCCATGTTTTAGAAACCCAAGTTCAGATTTGGAACCCAAATTGGATTTTTCTTTTAAGGATGCTGATGGTAACTCGTTCCAAGTTGCTAAGAGAAGCTCTTGTTCAACTCTATCACTACTAACAGGTTTGCCCAGCTTCATACAGTTGCTTTACAATGGTCTCCACTTACAGTATAAGCTTGTTTTTGATGTTGCTGTTCTGGAAACCAACAGGCTTATTTGTGTGTTTGTCAAGTTCCTCTTTTCTTCGGTAAGGTGTCTCAATTTCTGCTTGGAGAGCTTGCTTTCTGCTTTTCTCAATACCACCCCTTGTGCTCTTCTGGTATGAGAAATTTAAGCTGGAGGAATAGAGAAGAAAGTGAAAAATCTAGAGCTACCTGACATTTATAAGTTCTAGAGAGAGGTTTTTGGTTTGATTTCCTGAATGGAAGTGCAATTATGGTTAGCTTTGGGGTTTACAGCTTCATAAATGGAACATGGCTCTCATGCTGGAAAACCAAGCCTTTCTGTGCAAGTTTTAGCTGCTGTTAGTCTGCATTCTTCAGCTAACTGGGAACAAAACAGGTTCATGCCATCATGGGCTCCAGCTGATACTTTGTGCTTTTACTAAGGTTTGTTCTGAGCCTTCATCACCAGGTTTGACACTTTTTTCAACCCTTATGGCTCTGCACTGAACTTGAATAAATTTGATTTTCTAATACCCTTTATTGATTTCTAGGCATGTTTTTTAAATGTTAAATTATTTAGATCCTTCATTTTGAACAAAGAACCTGGCACACGGCCTTCTCACAGTACAACCAAGCTGCTGCAAATACAGATTAAACTAGAAGAAAGTTGCAATGGTTATGTCAAATCCATGAACTGAAAATGATGTCTCAATAGCAGTGTCTGCCAGCCAGAGAAAGAGGCTGACAACCAAATGCATTTGCGGCTTAGGCTTACGGCTGTTTAACAAGTTACCAAGGCTCCTCAGTTAACTTTCACAGGGGTCCCCAGGGATGGGGGAGTTAGAGCAAGGTCTATTCTAAGGAACATTTATTTTTCTTCATCTTCTTGCCTGAAAAGAATTTATGAAATCTAGTATTGCCATCAGTCACTGGGACTTTTGTGTGTGCAGGCAGCTACCCTTAGAAGAACAAAAGTCCTTAAAGAATTCAAAACTAGCTTTGAAATGTTAATGAATGTTTTGTCATAAGCATCAGAGGGAGAAGGGCCAGATCGTAAATGTGTCATGGCTGTAGATGATACAATTAAGCACTTCTGTTTCTATTCCTTGATTTTACATTTTGATTCTTTATAGTATTTACTTAGAAGCTCTAACTTCAACCATGTCCAGTACTTATTGAATCTGTTTTTTTCTATAAAGACTGTATCTCCAACAAGCATACATTTTCAAGCATAGAGGCAAGTTTTATTTTAAAATACACTGTTAAATAGGAATTATTTTATGATGGTTCACTGTCTTATTATTATTTAAAGTGTTCCCACTGTCTCTTATTATTTAAAGCATTCCTTGCCAGATAAACTGGTTCAAAGGCTGTCCTCAAAAACATATGGGCATCTCAATGTCATCGTATACCTTGGAACACAGCAAATGTACAATATATATGAAATAAGAGATTCCCTAAAGTCCATCCATTGCTGTCATAGGATGAAAGCCCAAAGCTACATATTTGTTCTGTCTATAACTGCAAGAGTGGAAAGGAAAGAATACCAGTCACTACCTGCCCCTCTGCTCCTCTTACTGTATACAGGATCAGAGAAGATCCAATTTGGGTCTGAAATACCAAGTGTTCTTGAAGAAAAATTTTAAATTAATTTAACATATCCATTAGTAACTCCCCTGCTTTCCTTGAATTAGGGGCTTATCCCAAGAATTATCACACCTTTGTTACAGAACTGGCTTTTTAAAATATGAATGAGTAACCAGAAGAAACATTCATTAGCAGCAATATATTTTGAATTTTGTCTCAATATAAGTTATCTCAGCTTTTCTGTGACAACAATGTAGAAATGTTGAGCAAGTTCTTCTCTGCTTCATTAGTCTTAAAACAAAACAAAACAAGCCTAATGCAAAAAACCGCCCCAAAACTCAAAGAAAAAACCTCCAAACCCCCCATCTAGACACAGTTCTCTTCACCCACTGCATCTTCTAACCTAGTAGATTAGTTTTCTGCCTCTGTGAAGGAATAGACAAATCCAGAGCATTCAAACTTTCTTACTCAAAGGTGATAAGGTTACTAATCCAGATACTGTTGCATGTTCCTGATTCCCATTCCCCACTGAAACAAAAAAACCACAAACCTACATATCATTTCAGAGAGACCATCAATATTTGTAGAACCAATATAATTAGTGTGCTGTAAATGAAAATTAAAAATTAGTAAATGCACCACCAAGATGTCTCCATCATCTTACAGATTTTATATTAGGACTGAAGTGTATTGGCATTACACTGAAAGGATGGAGAAAGTAAAAAAAAACAAAACAAAACAAAAAAACCCGAAAAAACAAAATGCATGTAAATAGGTTTTATATCAGCCTTTCTGAATCAGACGTGTTAGCAGGCATATTAAAAACTTAACCAGTTCCACTAGATGGCAATATGCAGTATCAGCATTCCCCTACCTCAGCACTAATCTGTGCATTTCTGAGGTTTTTTCCTCCCATTCTGCTTACTGTCAAATGAATAATGAATTTTTAGATGAAGCAGAAGAAGTCTTATTTAACTGTGTGCTTTTCACAACTAAAAACATTACCTGAAGTGTCATGGTATTCTGATCTCACCATGCTCTAGATTTGCAGTTCTGCTTCAACTCAGAGATTCAGTTAGCTCTCATGCAAATGGTCAACAGAGTGAGAAAGACTAATATATTAAGTAGGTAATTGTGCAAAATTGGGTGTAGGTACAGAGCAAGAAAATCTACCAGGTAAATGCTGCTGCATTAGTACTTACCATGCATCATTCCAAGGATAATAATTTTGCATGCCCCAGGAGTGTCAAATCAGTACTATCTTACCCTGTATACCAGTATTTTAATCTCCTTGCACTCAGACCGTGAAAACTTGCCTCAATGTGACAGCTGCAGTGCAAGTCAGCCATGAAGACTATTGCCAACAATAAAACTCATAATCAGGTTCTGATTCTTAACAATGCAAGAATCTCAGCCATATATTGGTACGTTGCTGTAGCAAAATCTCCATCAAAAATTTCAAGGCCAACTCTTCTTGTTAGAACTACAATCCATTTCCCTCCCATCATCACTTTAGAAAATCCAGAAATGAGGTTTGATTATGCAAGTAACATACTGACAACAATTTAACGTAATTCAATAAAGCTCTCTTCTTTTATTGCAAACCACTATGTTCTACATGCAGGCAGAATTGCTTTATAGATTATACTGCTTTTGATGTCATCTTTGATCAGATTTACTCCTTAACTTCAATAGATCTGTTTCACAGCAGCACCTGCCCAAATGACATCAGAATCAAGACCAACACATTAACATTTTTTAATTTGTGCATTGACTGAGAATATTTGTCCCTGATTGCAACAAATGTAAATGAGCAGACAAATGACTTCCTAAAAATAGACAAAGTGCATCATTAGCAGCACATCCTTCCCACAAACTGCACTCTTGCTTATTAAAAATTCATGAAGTACAAAACTCACCCAGCATTGTACAAGACAAACCAAGAGCCAGTCTCTGCCCCAAAGAGCTAAGTCACAGGATCTTTCACAAGCAGTGTCTATGAACATTCAGTTTATAAGCTCTATTTCCCTGTCATGGAAAGATAAGTTAGAGAAGGATTAACTGATACACAGGGAGATGAAAGACCTATATAGAGCATATGACTAGCAGAACAAGGAAGAGAACCAACAATTTTGGTTATTCTGCTCTATTATTATCTTTTTGGTCTCCTAGAGGATGTAACATAGACAGTGTCACCCCCAGAGAAAGTGAGTCTTGGTCTGAACTGTTTTGTATATGTAGATGCCTGCCTTTCACCTGCTTTCAAAAGACCATCTCAATAATGGTCTCATGAATATACAACATAATGAAAGAAACGCACCTGGTACAACTGTGATTTACAATCATACATTCAAACTATTTCATTTAAACTGCAACTTCAATGCAAATTATCACAAATCAGCTATGGTTATGTACCAACAACATGCCATGGAACACTTACTGTAATGCAAAACCTACAAAGCCAGTAAACCTTCTGTTGGTTATATCTATCTCTTTTTTTCAGACCAGTTCAAAAATAGTTGTCTTATGCAGAGCTGGGTGTATGGTCAAAATTCAGCAGCAAGGAAAAAAGATATTGTGTAGCATAGACTCATATTTCTGAAGCCAGAAAAGATTAGCTATATACAAGTCGAGACTGGAAAAAAAACAAACCCAAGAAATTTCCAAAAACCCATCAAAACCCCAATGTGTTCTTCAGTAAGAAACTTCCTCAGAGGTATAAAACCTCACACAAACCCAGCAAGTAATCTGCTTGGCAACTGACTAAATCTGCTGCTTTATTCCTGGGTGCCTGAGGAAGATTTTTAGCTGGTGACAGATTGTCATCTGCTGGCAAGGGAGAACAGGGATACTCAGAGCCCTGTGATGCCACTTTGTTTCACAACCATCCAAACGCCCTGTGAAGAACTGGACTTCAAGCCAAACAAAAACACAGTTCTCTTAATATCTGCAATGGAAGATTTGTAGGACAAGAAGCAAATTCTCCAAAGCTGGTAGGCAATAGCATGCTGAGATACGTTGTTAAAGCCTGCAGAAGAGTCATAGAAGAAAAGAAGTTACAACTTTTCTACAAATCCAGATGACGGAGGGGGGCAGATAGATGTGCTTTACATTGTGGTTTCTGAAGTATTCTCCAAAACAAGGTGTAGGGGAAGGGGCATGGATTTTGTCTGTATGGGTGACAGTACTCTTAATTTAATCCATTTGTACAAGAGCAGATTATTTTTTTGATCATAACAGTTTTATTTTTCTGTCTCTCATTTTTTCAAATCTCTTTTGCTCCTATTATATCTGTAGATGCACGTGGCACTTCTGTACACAGTACCCTGAAAGACCTTCAAACAGATTTGTCTTAACATCTTTTGGAGAAGGACAGAATGAGGGTGTTGTACAGTTTCTAGATAAGGAGAAATTAATTTGTTTGCAGAATGACTCCATGGACATGTAATAAGCTGAGGCATGACCAGGAAATACTGTGACAGGATTTTAACTTGGGGCAGAACCTCCACTGGAGAGCTGTCAGATAAAAGACTATCTGGAAAGGGGGACAGGATGGGAGGAAGATTAATTAAAAAAAAATTAAGGCAAATCCAGGAAACCATAATTTATGGCAAAATGAAAAAGAAAAGTCTAATTTTGTCATGGTTTTAAAATGCAATGATGATATAGAAAAGACTGAGAGCTGCTACTGGTTAAGTAAAGGATCAGGAGGTCCATACAGAGAACCTGTGTGGAAACACTCTACATCTATCTCCTCTGGAGGCAGCAAAATAGTGATAAAACCATGTTTACAAACACATTTCCTGAATAGGTTCATCTAAAAATACAGTTTTTAGAGCAATAAACTTCCCAGAGATAAGTGTCCTGAACAGGGAGGCACTGGTGTGCCTCTGCCTGTGCACATACAGTTTTGGATTTACAAGTGTGAATGCCACAGGAGAACACGCAATGCAGCTGGCACATGATTACTTCAGTGCATGTACAGAGAGGTGATAAATCATGTAGAGCTTCAGGGATTAGGGACTCCTGCCAAACCCTCAAAAATGCTTGAAACTTGATAAGAAAGAAAGAAAGAAACAAAGAAGAAGTCAATACTATGTAAGCTCTATTTCTCTAACTTGGGCAATATTAATGAAAAAAAATTATCATAGTATTTTATACAATTTATCCCATGCTTCATTATTGTGCACAACCTGAAAAAACTCTGAATAAGACTGATACTAAATCCTAAATTTGTGCATCCAATTATTTTATTGAAATCAGATGGTTTATATGTAGAAGTTTTCCTTTATGGTTTTCCTGATGTTATAACAAGGGAAAGGGGATGATTATTAAATACCCCTGGCATAGATTTAAATTCCATTAATTTTCAAAAAAACACTTTAAAAATTGAAATAAACAAGGACTCCTGAACTGGCCAAAGCAGTAACAACTTGTTTTGTTGGAAAAGCTCCAATTTTTTTCTCTACCAAAGCTGAAGAGTTGCATTAGGGATTGCAAATCAGATTGCTGCCAGTCAAATTCTTGTTGGCCAAATTCATGTTATTCTGTTGGGTTAGCAGCAACACTCTTGTCCTTTGACCTGCAAGCTTCTATTATAGCTTATGCAATTCAGTGTGAACTCCCTGTTTGGCACCTGTTAACAGCTGGTTCTTAGGCATATAGACAAGTGCTGTTTAGACATATGCTTGACTGATCCTATAACATGTAAGTAATATTGCAGTGCTTGTTAGTCACAGTGCTTCACTCTGTGGCAGGCAAAACCAGAGAAATTCAGACTCAAGCTTGACAGTCAGAGCTCCTAAAAGAAGGTGTGAAATGCTCAGGGGGTCTGGTCAATGTTCTGTTTGGTTTGGTATTATCTCTCCAATTGTCGCAACAGGAAGCGTTATTTAGACAAAACATGCAAGTCCAGCTTGCACATCCCTGACCTCCACAACTGTTGTATTGAGGCTGTTAAGGAGACACCCCTGCCATGTCCCCAGTGGCTTGTCCATGAATTTGTCTTTGCCTTTGTAAAACAGCCAATGTTCTTTGTCTCCAACAATGCTTTGGGCAGCCAATTCCAGAAGGTCGCTACCTGCTGTGCAGAGAAGTATTTCCCCTTTCAGTTGTTTTAAGTTGGTCTTATAGTATTTTCTTCAGGTGTTTCCTAGCACTAGTATTGCAAGATTTGGTGAACAGTTCCACACTTGGTTCATCCACCACAATTCAGGATGTCCTTCTGGGATGATAAATCCCTCCCAAAAGAATCCACAGAAAGTGCAGCAGAACATGCAAGTGAAAGGAGCTCCTATGATCCTTGCAAAAGTAATATACAATATTAATTCCACAAGACATTTTAGCACAGGAAACAAATATATTTGGTTTTCTATGTCTGGTAATATATATGCAGCGGAAGCTGTGATCACAATTTACTGATGTAGAATCATAGAATGGTTCGGGCTGGAAGGGACCTTAAAGATCATCCAGTTCCAACCCCCCTGCCACAGGCAGGGACACCTTCCACTAGACCAGATTTCTCAAAGCCCCATCCAACCTGGCCTTGAACCCTTCCAGGGAGGGGGCAGCCACAACTGCTCTGTGCAACCTGTGCCATGGTCTCACCATGCTCACAGGGAAGAATTTCCTTACAGCTAATCTAAATCTTTCAGTTTAAAGCCATTACCCCTTGTCCTATCACTACCTGCCCTTGTAAAAGGTCCCTCCTCATCTTTCCTGTAGCTCCCTTTAAGCACTGGGAGGCTGCTCTAAAGTCTCCCCGGAGCCTTCTCTTCTCTGGGCTGAACAACCCCAACTCTCTCAGCATGTCCTCATAGGGGAGGTGCTCCAGGCCCCCAAGCATCTTCGTGGCCCTCATCTGGACTTGCTCCAACAGGTCCATGTCCTTCTTATTTTGGGGGCCCCAGAGCTGAATGCAGTACTCCAGGTGGGGTCTCACAAGAGCAGTGTAGAGGGGGAGAATCACCTCCCTTGACCTGCTGGCCACAATTCTCTTGATGCAGCCCAAGATACAGTTGGCTTTCTGGGATGCAAACACACACTGTCAGGTCATGTTGAGCTTCTTGTCAACCAACACCCTCAAGTTCTTCTCCTCAGAGCTGCTCTCAATCCATTCCCTGCTCAGCCTGTATTTGTGCTTGGGATTTCCCTGACCCATATGCAGGATCTTGCACTTGGCCGTGTTGAAGTTCATGAGGTTTACATGGGCCCACCTCTCCAGCCTGTCCAGGTCCCTCTGGATAGCATCCCCTCACTCTAGCGTGTCACCTCACCACACAGCTTGGTGTCATCGGCAAACTTGCTGAGGGTGCACTTGATCCCACTGTCCATGACACCAACAAAGATGTTAAGCAGTGCTGGTCCAAATACCAACTCCTGAGGAATGTCACTCATCACTGCTCTCCACTCAGACATCAAGGTGTTGACTGTGACAATCCAGTCAATTCCTTATCCACTAAGTGATCCATCCGTCAAATACATGTCTCTCCAGTTTAGAGACACAAGGATGTCATGCAGAACAGTGTCAAATCCTTCGCACAAGTCCATGTAGATGACATCAGTTGCTCTCCCCTCATCCACCAATACTGTAACCCCATCATAGAAAGCCACCGAAACTGTCAGTCATGATTTGCCCTCAGTGAAGTCACGTTGTCTGTCACCAATCACCTAATTTTCCATGTGCCTGAGCAAAGTTTCCAGGAGGATCTGCTCCATGATCTTGCTGGGCACAGAGGTGAGACTAGTTCCCTAGGTCTTCCTTTTATCCATTTTTAAAAATGGGGGTTATGTTTCTCCTTTTCCAGTCTGTGGGAACTTCACCAGACTGTTGTGACTTCTCAAATATGATGGATATTGGCTTAACCACTTCATCTGCCGGTTCCCTCAGGATCCACAGATTCATCTCATTAGATTGCATGGACTTGTGCACCTTTAGGTTCCTTAGATGGTCTTGAACCTGATCTTTTCCTACAGTGGATAATTCTTCATTCTTCCAGTCCCCAACTTTGCCTTCTGAGATTTGGGTGGTGTGGCTGGAGACCTTGGTGGTGAACATTGAGGCAAAAAAGTTGTTGAATACCTCAGCCTTATCCATATCCCAGGTAAGCAGGTCTCCTGATTCCTTCTCCAGATGGCCCACATTTTCCCTAGTCTTCCTTTTTTTCACTGACATACCTATAGAAGCTTTTCTTGCCCTTGATATCCCTGGTCAGATTTAATTCTATCAGGGCTTTAGCTTTCCTAACCTGATCCCTGGCTGGTCTGACAATTTCTCTGTATCCCTCCCAGGCTACCCTGTCTTTGCTTCCACCCTCTGTAGGCTTCCTTTGAAGTCGTCCAGGAGCTCCTTGTTCACCCATGCAGACCTCCCGGCACCTTTGCCTGACTTCCTCTTTGTTGGGATACATTGCTCCTGAGCTTGGAGGAAGTGATCCTTGAATATTAACCAGATTTCTTGGACCCCACTCCCCTCCAGGGCTTTACCACATGATACTCTACCAAGCAGATCCCTGAAGAGGCCAAAGTCTGCTCTACTGAAGTCCAGGTGAACGAGCTTGCTGTGCACTCTTCCTCTCTGCCCTAAGGATCTTGAAGTCCACCATTTCATGGTCACTGCAGCTAAGGTTGTTCTTGAGCTTCACCTTCCGCTCTGTGTAAATGACTCAGCAGTGACTGCAGGACTGACACAGCCCCCTCAGGTGTGTACACAAAGCAGTGGGGCAGGATTCAGGGCAGGTTAGAAACACTCAGAGAAAGAAACTGCCCAGATTGAATTAGAACAATCAAGCCAAAAGAGTGGTCTTTACTGCTACCTAATGTCACAGACTAGCATTGGATCTATCACTATTGGCACCATACAGAACAGCAATGGCTCAATACTGACAAAGAAATATACACTACTTCCTTAGAAATATAATTATCTACAAGATATAACATGATGTTGAGAGTTCTTGCCTGTGTATATATTGTACCCCACCTTGATTTAAAGGATGGGAAAACTGAGGGCTATTACTGGGTAAACCAAAAATGATGCACATTATTCCATACTGTTGTGGGTCTACATTAAGTTCAGATAAATATTAGCTAAAATAATAAGCAGCTGGCAGTGTGGGATGGGGCCTTTTTTGGAGCTTCAGAGAATCTCACAGAATCTTAGTGAAGGAAACAAAATCCAATGGTTACTGCCTGCTGGATAAGTTGGTAAAATGCCCCTCTTTGACCCAGGAGAGAGGGCATTAGAAAGATTAGAAAGGAATGTAATTCAAACAGTAATCTGCACCTTATCCAATGTACAAAACAACTAGCAAGCTAAATTATGCTACCTAAACAACAGTACAATTTCTTTGCATATACACATGTAAGTTATTCTTGAAATACAAAATAATATCAAATATTCAATTAGCATGAATACATGAAATATCTGTCAAACACAAGGATTGTACACCGTGCAAAGTCCTGTCACACAACATACAAGAAGTGCAAACTGCATCACAAAAGTTTTGCAAATCTCCAAAAGGGAGAGACTAGAAACTTCTCTAAGTGAAATGTTTTGTTGAATTTCAAAGGGTGCTCTTTATGATTTCACATATTGACTGGAGTGCTGTATGTGCATAGGTCTAGTGTGCACAGGAATAAATCAGTTTTCAAGTGATTAGAAAGGAGGGCTTTGTCCCACAGTGTGAGAATGTGTATACTCTGTACCAGTTTGACCACATGTACTGTAAGGATTGTGCCACCACTGTGGTGTCAATATCAAGCCATACCCCAACCACATTGAGGGAAATGTAAAGGCAATCACTATGCTGATAAAGTTAATTATAACTCTTCATAAACCTTGTGAATACCTAACACATGACTCAACTGGCCATTCCAGAAGTGCTTTAGTGTAGATGCACAGGAGTGCTTTTGTTCAAAGAGGATACTTTGCTTACAAAGTGTGTTCTTATACCAAATCACTATCAGTACAGGTAGTAGACAGATGTTTACACAGCAAACAGATGGTGTGGCTGTATATATGTCTGTCCCCAAACTGCTCGTTATTGCCGTTCTAGTACAGTTTGCTGTCCCCACCACTGTGCCAGCTGGAGGCAATCATATGAACTCTTCACACAGGCAAGGTCAGATAGGCTGGCTCCAAACCAAAAGCAAAGGAGATTTACTCTAGCTGGGCTGATTTTGCCAAAGCAGAAGAGTTTGCACAGCCCCTTGTGTTGGCATAATGATGGGAAGGTGCCTCCTGGGCATTAGTAAAAATTGATGGTGGGGACATTAAGCCAGCCACCTGCTCCACTGAGATTCAGAACAAGGCTGTGTATGGTTGGAGAACATTTTGTCTATACACAATCTCCACATTAGTACAAGCATATTTAACCAAGAAGTCAGTTCCCAAAAGTCACTGTTGTTGGAGATGATTTACTGAACACAGGAAATTTTCAGTTCCAAAAGAAGCACTCAATATGTAGCTTTATATATTCTAGTATTAAAGAAAATGAAGTCTAGTGCTGCTGCAGCAGCTTTTGACTAAGAACTCTGTAATGCAGTATAAAGGACTATCCTCTCACACATAAAACACACATACCTTCCATGAATGCTAAACTACAGAGTCAAGCACTAGGACTTTTCCAGAGCCCTATTATGCATAACTACATATCTCAGCCATTCAGTGTGGCACTTGACGTCATGTCAAGCAACCTGATGGAGGGACTTGTCACACTTCTGAATGTCTTGTGTCACTTGTCTGTGGAGAAACTGCTTCATCTTTTCAAAGTAATGATTTGCGCCATCCCATACAAGTAAAGATGAAAAGCAGTATTTAAAAAGTGGAAATTAGAACTGTAGTAAAGCAATTTCCTTTTGAAAATATGACAATTGCTCAAGGCATAGGAACAGTGGCAAATCCTATTCCCCAAAGTAATGGGATCACGAAGAAAATCAAAGTAATGCTGCATCTTTGCACCTATGAAACAGCTGCCTAGCAAGTAAAGGCAGCTCATGTTTCATTAGTAACAAGCAATGTTCAGGTGCTTGTCAGCCTCGCTTTTCTCTTCAACAGCTTGAAACTGTAAAATGCAAACACCATTGTTATAATTTGCTGGTCTTTTGAATAAAAGGCATATTTTGGGTGATAATGAGGCCTTAGGTTCTGACATAAAATGTCTTTATAGCTACCTTTATTTCCAATCCCAAACCAACTTCAGAGCCCAGAGCCCTGACTCACAGTGATAATTTGTTCTGCTACCAAGAGATTTTGTTTTTTTCCTGCTCTTTCCACACCTACACGTATACCCTTAGGTTGACTTATTTGAGACAGGTAACTAAGCACATATCTGAACTCTGCACTGGCCACGTATGGTTGAGTCACCACATATCTTTATTCCATTTAATCTAATAAAAGAACAAATTCCCTGAATTTCCTACAACATCCTCTTCCTTAGAAGAGCACACTTCAGCAGCCAAGACACTAAAGCAGAGCCCTGTTTAGCCTCAGGAAAGTACATACAATACCTGCCTGCCTCCCAACTTGCTCGAGCTTGTGCTTTTCCTCTGTGGTCATGAAATAAAATTAAAGATCAATTTAACCGCCTGGAAGAAACAAACCTATAAATAAGTAGTCATAAAACCTAGAAGACAAGACAGGAAGAAACAAAATCTAACGAACAAGAATAGAGGCTGAAAATTTAATTCCAGAACTAACTAAAGAAAAAGCTAACTTACTATTGAATAGTTCTGGGAAAGAAAGTAATTTACAGTTTTTCCTTGAAGCACTTGTCAGTCATACATATGCCATGAAAAAGAAAGGTTCATATGTCTTAGGCTATAGTTTGTTCATTTCTGTGAAAACTAGGAGTCCCTACCCCGAAGAGTTCACAGTCTAAGAGTGAGTTTACACTGCTGTCATAGGTGTGATACTTCCTGATATAGACTTCTAAACAAACAATATTTCATTAGTTGGCATCTACATAAATAGTTAGCCATTCTCCGAAAACTCCCGAATAAGGATATTATGGCCCAATAAATTATAACTCTACATTTGCAAAAAAACATGTGCAAGGGCTGGAAGAAGTTCTTATTCAACCTATTCTAATTCATATTGTAAAACCATCATAGAAAAGATACAAAGGAACTGACCTGTAACACAACTATTTTTGGGAAAAATGCTGAATGGGGTATACTTCAGTAATTTTTTTATCACATATTATAAGAGAACTTAAATTTTCAAGATAAAAGCACTGCTTCATTAAGACAGTGACAAAGTTCTTATCAACTTCACTAGAACCTGGTTTCATTCACATGAAAGTAGCATAAGAATCTTGCCCAAAATTCAGGTTATTAATAAACACTGACAACTAATAAAGACAGAAAGGCAATTCATTGCTGCCAAAATAAAATATATTGTGGAACCTAAAGGCACCTAAATGCATGTCCTTCTTCAGGACAGCAATTATGGCATTACAATAGATTAAGCAATATGTTCAAAGGGTGAGGAAGAGGGAAACCATAGTATTACTCAATTCTTTTGCAGAGCAATTTCTTTTCTCTAGTTCTCACTGTTTATTTTAGAGATTTAATATCAGATATTCCAAACTGCAGTTCTGACGTTTCTTGAGCTCTATGGATAACTCATTAACCTGCTAGATAGAAAATTTTTTAACCTCAAATAAAAAACTGGATTGTCTGATTTCTTGATTGGCTGACTGCCTATATTCCAAGTCAAGCTAAACTTGTACACATAGACCTTGAAGTATCTACTCATTCTGGGTGGGGAATTCTCTCCAGAGTACATATCCCAAGGGGTAAACATTTGTTGCTGTTTTTACTGCTTGCTGAGTGAGTTTTCTTCATTGCTGATTTGCAACATGACAAAAAACAAAGAATAACTCAGAATAAGAAGTACCAAGACAGAAACAACTTCTGTCTCTTTCCTTAGGGTAATAAAGTGTCTTGACTCTTCACTAAACACTGAAGCTGTAAGGCATCAAGATTTTATATGTCAGATGCTTTGCTAATTCAAGAGAATCTTTTAATGTCACTTTAAAGTGACACTGATACACTGATGTTTATTTTTTCCCAGCAAGAAAAAATTAAATCCTTAAGAATAAATAAGAATTCTCTTCTAAGTGTATTGTTTTGGGAAAAAAAAAAAAATCAGGAAGTTTCCTTCATCTTAAAGAGAACCCATACCCCCAGGCTAGGTGGCACTGTGTGGTGGCAATAAGAAGAAACAATTTATTAGGGTTGCTTCAGGACTGTTTCTTCAGGCATTTCACCTGGAAAAAAAAAAAAAAAAAAAAAAAAACAAACAAACCCAAACATAAAAGGTGGCCTGCTCCCTCAAAGAAAGTTTGCCTTTTTGCATTCCGTTATAAGATCCTAACATCCAAGGTAAAAAGGGAATAACCAAAAGATTTTTAGTGCAAGAAGAAATAACTGTTTTTATACAGTTCTTGTCCTGTCACTTACTAGAGTTCTGCTGTTCGTTACAAACAATAAGAAAAAGGAAATATGAAACACAGCACCATTTGACCTTTACATTTAGATAATCTTGATTCCAGAAGACTCCTTCCATGTCAGGCTCCTAAGCCAGCACAAGTACCACCTTATGCCACAGCATCTAGCCATAAAAATAGTTAGAAAAGTCACGAGTGCATCACCACAACCTTCTTTGCTTCAGATGTGAGAAAGGTCCCCAAAATAAGGTACCTTTGGTAAATGAATTAGGAAAAATCCTATGCACAACAGAAAGAAAACAAATCTATGCATCTAACACACAAAACAGCAAAACCAGCCTTTTGATTATGGGATGCACTTTCACTTCTCTTCTTGTTGACTCTGAGCAACTTAGTTGACATTTGAAATTGTATAAATAATTATCAAAGGATTCATCCATAGACAATACTACCTTAGGGTAGTTTTTCTCAAATCATCATGTCGACAGATTCTTGTGTTTGAGTACGAAGAGCCTGTTTTTATTCAAACACCAAACAGCTCTATCTTTGCATAAAGAAATTTTGTATTGTTTTTTTAAAATTTTTTCCCCTTCACATTCCAAGCCTCCACCAGCCCTTTGGTGTTCTCTTGTTAACTCTCCAGGGGTGCACATGTCTGAGCCACAGGAGCCCACAGACTCTACAAGGCTATTGAAGAAGAGGTGTATCCCTGACGCTGGGCTTGGCAGTTCCTCAAATGGTGATTCTTCTACCTATGCAAAACTGTAGTTTTACAAAGTTATCTTAAGACAGAACTTAAGTTACTTAAGAAATCAACTTCTTTCAGAATATTTGTTCAGCTATCTATCTATACTTATGAAAGCAGAGGTGAGACCAAGGAGGGGGAGGGGAACTTCAAAGCTCCAAGTCACAGGTCTCTGAGATTTTTGCAAAAAGCACCTGAGGAAATATGTCAAGTGGTGGGTGTTATGCCATGATTTTTCATTAATTTTAATTACTGTCATTCTATAGGATAGTGAGCATCCTCAGTCCTTCGCCTCCAAATTGCACTGGGATTTATGCCAAATTTCTTCTCCCTCTTTGGTTCCCTCAAGCAACATTTAGTAATGGAAGCACTTTAACATGTTTAAATAAGAAGTGTAAATGCCAAACACTTCTCAATGAGAAGGAACCTGTATCTTAAATGGCATATGAAGCCTTTATTCATAATTCTATAAACTAAAAACCTGGACTACTTAGGATCAAATAAAAGGCTTGATCAGGCTTGAGAAGAGAGTAGATAGAACATCCGCATTTAAGGAAAAGCAAAACAAAACACAAAGCAACTCTAACTTTTCATAACCATTAGTAGTGCATACTGGGGGTGGAGAGGCAAGAAGACACAAAAAATGACAATCAATTCCCTTGATGGTATCTTACTCTTTTATTAAAAAAAAAAAAAAAAAAAAAAAAATGGCCTGTACCAGATTTACAATACAGGTGACCTAATAATAATAAACTAGTCTTGGCTTCCTTGAGCAATGATGACTCCAGATCCCTTTCTCCTCCAGTATCCCACAACAACCGTATGGGAACTACTTTTTAAATTCAGGCATCTTTGTTGCGGTGCTCATTTTCAGATAAATTAATCTGACAGGGCAGAACTCATGTGCTTGTGCACAGCACTCACAATGACCTGTGCCTGGAGTTATCCAGATATGAGCCATGGCCAACCCAGAAGTAGCACAGCCATATTAGCATGGTTTTGAGCCCAGATTAGGTGCCTACCACTGAGGAGACAAGCAAAAAAAAAAAAAAAAAGTGAAAAAGAAACCAGCAAACTAGAAGTATCACCTTGGGAATAATCATTAATGGCTTGAGAACAAGAACTTACTGATTTGTGAAGTGAAGGTTTCATTAACGCATGAATGCTAACTGGGAAGCTTAGAGGCAGCAGCCCCAACACTTCAAATTTCATATTCTTCCACTTGGATAGCAGCTGATAGGGCAGAGATGGCAATTCCATGTTAATCAGAAGTATCTCATGATAGCTGTGGCCTATTTGACAAAACAGAGACTTTATTTTCCAAAAAGCAGTATTTGTGAAGATTCGCTTGAATGCAACTTTCATACAGATTTACTGCATCAAGCATTGTAAACAAAATTAGCAGAACTCAGACTGTATGCTTCCCCATGACAGTCAGTTTACCTTCAGAGACATTCCCCATGTCTAAAGGAGAAGACCAATGAACAAACATCTACTAGTTTTCCTTAGCTTTCCTGCAGTTAACCAAAGAGCAACTCACCTTTTCAACTTTTTTTTTTTTTTTTTCCAGTTTATATTCTTCCACACCCACAACTGGAGCTCACCCATAAGCTCAGTCATTTTTCATGTTAACAAATGTCAGTAGAAAGGAGAATACCTTCCACCCTCCACAAAAAAAAAAAAAAAAAAAAAATTACCAGCTTGGGCTCTTAAGTAAATACAGATACCATTTCTTCCCAAATGCACCTACACTGTCTTCTCAAAGCTATTCCAGTCAAAATAAGTCCTTCATCTACACCTCTTAACTCGCTTTATAGAAAGGCTCCTTGTCATGCTTGCCTGGCCCCAGGCTTACTTTGCCCCACCTTCCCGAGGTCTCTCATTCAATTTAGGTGAAAGCCAGTTTTGTGCCAGACTCTGGGCTTTCACACCTTTCATTCAATGTTTCTTACAAAAAGTCTCCTAAAGACCTCTCTCCATTTGAATAAGAGATGGGTTTGGGCTTTTTTTTGGGGGGGGTCTGTGTGCGTGTGTCTCATATCCCAGGCTGCAAAGCACTCCCTGCATCATTGCTAGCCCAAGGAAATCTGCCATTGTGCAGTTAGATAGTATCTTTGTAGTACAATTTTCCTGCAACTGCTCAAAATCTCATGTTACAGAAAGTGAAATTTAGGGAGTAAATGTGTGCTGGAGACTATTTAGAGACCTAAATTGAACAGAGATACATTCAAGGCTAAGTTACAGCTAAGTTACAAGAAGTACCTTTCAATGTTCAGAATTAAGATATTAGAAGGGGTTTTCTTATTCACTCTCCAAATTGATTTTCACCTGTAAAATATATCTAGTTGTCTTGAAACTAAATTCAGCCATTTTAAATTCAATTTAATTAACTAGCACTATATAGTGGAAGGAGTCAGTAAGAGCATAACATCAATGTCATAGATACATTGTCCTTCCTTCTCACACTGCAATTACTACTTTAAGTCACTTCAAATATATTTGGCCCGAAATCTCCTTCGATTTCTGCTTAGAACAGTGATACCAAGTCAAACTCTACCACATACCACATGGGTCTCTCCCAGCTTCGGGCTGTGTGATACGTTGCACCAAGACCCTGGGTGTACATCTTTGAAGATGGAAGATAACAAGTTGATCAAGGTAGTTTATGGACAGCACAGAAAAGGAAAGCCCACCTGCCACCTGCAATGGAACAGTAGTCTGGGAAAAGCAATGAATGTGTTCATGCAGTAATGAGCTGCCTCTTCAGGTATTTAAATTGAAATTTGAATTTAATTTCTGTCTTTAAATTTCTTCCTGTCCAAAGACAGGCCTTACATTGCTTGGGAAAACAAAACAGAACAAAACCTATCCCTCCAGATTTCACCTACAGCTTTATTTTCAATTTTTCTGGCCAAAAAACAGAGCAAAAAATTATTTGAAATGAATTTGCTTGAGATAAAAGATCTATGTTTAGAGGGGTGTTAATTATTCCATTAAAAAAAAAAAAAGCAGATAACTATGTTATTTCAGAACAGAAACTACAATAATTTAACTTAAAAGATTCGGAATTACTCTTTTTTGAACCTTCTAAAGGTTTTACTGGTGTCAGTTCTTGGCTGAAATATTTACTTGAAACTACTGAATTTAGCTGTGGTCTGTGTGTTGAAGCATCCCTTAGGGATTAATTTAATTCTGGTCACACCTGAATTTCAGCTTTGTTACTTGCTAGGTCTGATTATAGTCTTCAAGACTGAAGCATTTTCAACACCAAAAGAGAAGGAAGATAGTAGTATAATCAGGAAGTGGAAATTCTTACAGACATAGCTGCAATGTACAAGAAATCCATAAAGATCTAGAGTGGCATGCAATAGCAATGTGTCTGAGATGTTAGATACAAAACTATGAAGCCTGCATTATAGAGGAATTTTTCAGAGCATACAAGAACAACAACAAAAGGTAGCCTCTGTGTTCTCTTTGGGTCACATTTGGTAATGCAGAGATGAATTTTCTGTAGAGAGGGGATATTTCACTATGCAAGTATTTCATGTGAGTATGTGGCAGTCAATGTTATATTTAAATTGCACAAGCTGGACAGGAAATGGTTCTGCATTCTCTAACTATTAAAAAGATAACGAAGAAGAAGCACAGAGATTATAATTACCTTCCCCTGTTCCTATGCTGTACTCTGTTTTATCTGTGGATCTATGTGAAAACTGTTACATTAATGAGAATTCTTCATTCTCACCTTATCAACAGTCTAAATCCTTGAAATAATGAGGAGCATGAAGCACTTGATATCAAGCTGTGGTGTTTATTTTCCTTTGCATGACACGTTAGAGCCCAACCTCCAAGAAATATAACGAGGTCACTCCTTTACCGATATTCTCCGTAGTTGTTTGGCACTGGGATTTGGACATGTGAAGAGACACATCTTTCAGCATCAGCAGATTTAGAGAATACATGCTCTGCTTTGAAATACAGGAAAATTGATCCTGCAGGGCTGTTTACTTCATCAACACACCTTTAAGTGCTATCAGGGCACCTGCATGTTGCGTAATTGCTATTTCTCTCTCAACCAAACATCAGCAAAATTTGTAGTAGGTAAAGGTATAATCATAGGAGTGTTACAGCCAATTTTCACAGCTCATATTTAAAAAAAGAAAAAAGATAATTAGCAAGATCTATTCTGGAGCCTACCTGCTCTTCTTATTACATGCTCTCTGAACTGGTATTAGCTTTGGAAAGTTAGCTTATTCGAGCACATGTGATAACCTGGTACATATAAATATTTTGCTTTGTGTTAATCTTTCATACACTCAGATTAAGGATTATTCAGAAACACTCAGCCTTCCCCGGTACTTTGTGGAAGCAGATTTGTCTGCATGGTTTTGGTACAACAGAACAAAGCAGAGCAGTCTGAGCAGTAATATGTTGCCCTTCATAATTTTTTTACCCAGCTCTTTTCCTAGGTCAGTTGATAAGGCCTTAAAGTTTCACAGCTGTTTACAAAAAATAGGCCCTCTTCTCCCACTGAAGGCAGCTTTGAGTTGAGTTTGTGGCTATGCAGTTAAGCCAGGGACCAGGCAGTTAAGTCATGACCAGTCATCAGTGGCATCAAACAAGGATTAAAAACCAGGTCATCCCTCATTAGCCAAGTGTCAGAAGATTGCAGAGTACCTGCACTGAAGCAAAGCAGTGAAGTTATACATTTACTAAGAACTTAATTTAAAAAATAAAAAAGAGTAGCAGTTTGGAGACTACATTCAAGATCACAGATTTTAAAGGCAGAATTAAGCATTACTATCCCCATTCTTGGCTAAGCAAATCCATAAAGCACAGGCACATGGGAAGATTTATCTGTATTCACCCTGATGACCCATAATAGATTTTAAAATAGCTCCAGGTCTTCAGCCTCACAATTTAACACACAAGACCTGAGTGGCACTATGTCATTTGATACAGCCACTGACGGTAGGTATTCAATAGACATTTATTCAGTTTTATTTTTCTGAGCTCTTAAAATACTTTTTTAGATGATTCATTAGCATGATTTAATTCTATGTCCACACCTCTGAAGTTAGACTGTCCTATTAATTAGGTTCTACCTCCTTGACCTTAATGAAGATAATCCTCTACTTCCTGTGATTTACAAACAGACCCTTCCCATTGCCACATGTTACAGCCTCCTTTTCTCCAAGCAGAAATCAAACACAGCAGCAGTCACTCAGCTAGGAATGTTTCCTTCACATGAAATTATATTTTCACAGCACCATTAAGCTCCACTGGCAAGATTTGAGCTTCCTTTGCTCCTTCATCTACCACCTCTCACATTTCTTTGCAACTCCATGACATATTTTGTACTGTATTTATCTATACATAATGAAAACTAGTAGAGCTAGGTTTCATCAAGAAGTTATTTTTTTCTGTACATACAAATCTTGACTTTCTTTGTTTAGAAGACTTCTTCCCTCTTGCTTTTTGATTCACATTAATACAACAACCTGCTATGGTAGCAGTGCTGTTGCTCCAAAAAAAGGTCCTGATCTTCACCTGTGGACAAGCTTATGCTGCATTCTCTGTATCCATAAGACAAAAACCTTAGCAAAAAAACACATCAGACTATTACCTTGGATCAGGAATACAAGCCTGGTTTTTTTAAGGCGTCTAGTAAATCTTTTCTTTCACCACTTTCTTCTATTCCTCATGAAATTATTTTTTAAAAAACAAACCAAGCCAACAAACAACCCCCAACTTTTTAAGAGATTAAGAACCGGTACAGCTCCTCCCATCACCACAATCCAGGATGAATGCTTATGACCCAGTCCATCAGTCTCAGAATTTGGGCTCAGTATCTGGCTTCAGGTGCATCTTCAATTGCACATTGATAAGATGCACCTAACTACGGAAACAATGAGACATGGTTTAACTCTGTAATGATGGAAAGTATACAGCGCACTTGCCAGAACAAATGTATGGATGAATAAGGATGCTTAAGGGTATGTAACAGTAAATAGATATTTCTCATGTGACTGATCAGAGTGAAAACTATATTCCAGGTTATTACGTAGCCTGCAGACATAAAATTGAATAGTAATTGTTTGAACTAGATTCAGCAATACCTACCACAATCCACTAATGAAAGAGACCTGTGTTGTCTTGCACTTTTGGATTAAGAATGTTGAATACATTGTATTTTTAGAACAGCAATAAGGATCATTTACATTGCTCATGGATCGCATGACACAAAAGTTTAACCAGGTAAAACAACTAGTCTGGGTAATAAAGAACAGTAACATGAGAAAAGCTGGGGCTAATGGCACAAGAGAGAAGTCTTCAGTCTAATTCAGTCTTATTCTGAGTCAATTATGGATTTGCGCTGGTTTCACTGGATTTTACTCAGGTCTAATATTGAAGCCAGTTAAGAAAAATTACCAAATTAATCTCTATGAATCAGTTTTGTGATTTTTTTGTTTTAATTGGTTTCCTTTTTTAAATCTGACTCTGCTTTCCAATGAAAGTCCCTTTAAAACAACAAATCTTTCATATATTTGTGTAACACATATAGGAGCCAGATCCAAAAAAAAGTACAGATCTCCACCTTATAAGAAGTTTGGGGAAAGACTATTGGAAATCTGTACGACCTTAAACATCTAGAAAGAATGCATACGAAGATTTATAAACTTCTTCAGGAGTAACTGATGCAGAACAACACCTGATGAAGTCTCTGGCTTTACAATCTGGTATTAACACCAAAGGATAAGAACGTAAGCATGAGTGCCAACACACATCAGCTTTATTATTTAGAGAAAGCAGAACATGCATTTATCATGGGCAGCACTGACACATCAAAGTCCTGATTATATACCACCGTAGGGCTACCCAAACTTAATTGCTCCATGGTTGTTCAACATCAGTATTGCAAAAACTTTGCAAACAAACTCCTGTTGATTCAAAGGAAAGAAGGTAGCTTGTTCCATCAAAGATGAGGCTGCTGGAGCAGAGAGAAGACAGCAAGCAGTACCAGGAAAACAATAAAAAACAAACAAAACACAAAACAAAACGCAGTTTTAATTGCTTCCATGCCTATTCTGTTCAGGTCTTGTTCTTACTAGCAAATAATGCTGTAAATAAAGCTGGGAGCAAAGCAAACGCATGGCACAGGGCAGGCACTAGAGCGTTAACTGTGGACTAGCTCTGGTTACACCCAAACCATGCTGAAGAAGAAAAAGCAGGAGCAGGATAAAAAGATCTGAGCTACCCTATCATGCTGGGAGGTTGCTCACTTTTTTATTAACAGTTACTACTTGAATCACTAATTCAGAGTAATTATGCTTCAGAGAGAAATAAATAAATAAAGGAAAATCTCAAACAACACGTGACATACATAGATTTACCACTTCCCAACCACCAAAAACACAGTACATATCCAGAAACCAGGAAAAGAAGCACTATTATCCAGGAAGAGACCTCCAAAAAACCAATCAAAACAAAAAACCAAGGCAGTGTGGAAAATCAATTCTTTTCTGGCCGTAGTACTTCAGAAATTATGCAGGTCTTTGTAACTGTATAGAAGATTAGCAAAGAACAGTACTGTAGTCTTCACATTACTTATTTCCTAGGCATGATTATTTGACACAAGACCACAATTATAAGAAAAGGCTCAGTCCAGAGACATCCCCCTCTTCCCACACACTGTTACATAACTACTTGGAATCTCAGCTCTGAGTCTTATAATTGCCTTTTTTCCTCTTGAAGGACAGAAATCAGAGCTTCCCATATAATCAGAGCAGAAAGCTTCCCAAAACTACAGATAAATAACAAAATTGGAAAAATAACACTATAATACTGAATAACCCAATACATACACTTTGTTTTCACTCTCAACAGGCTCAGGAGTAAGTATCAGACAACAGTTGGGTTTACCCACAGGTAAATAAGGAAGGACTAGACCACAGAAAAAACGAGCAACCATTTCTAACCTGAAAGAATATCTGACAGTCAAAGCTCTTTCTCTAAAACACACAACAACAACTCAAAACCACAGAGAAACCAACTACAGGACACATTTGCTCCCTCACCATTATGATGACTGGACCACAGGAAGGCATTAGGCTGAGCCTACCCTAAGCACAGAAGGTGCTTGCCCAACACTAGAAAGCCCATTGTAAACCACAGCTGAGGCAGGAAGAGGCACTAATTTTCACCTGCACCCAGCAGCACCTGTGCTGTGTGCCCACCACAGCTCCAGGCCGCTCCAGGTGCTTTATTTACATCCTCTTGGCTTTCATTTAAGGAGGCCAGCAGAAATGGTTTTCTTACAACAACAAACTAGTAAAAGTAAGTGAGCATAATAAAATGTGATGTGTAGAGACATATTTTTTTCTATCCCTATACTAATGCTGGTGGCTTCATTACAGACACTTCACTTAACATGAGAGCACTATGGTTCTTGTTGAAAGTATTAAGAAATATTTTGTATTAAAACCAAAAATAGCTTAAGGCTGCTCACTACTGGCCTCAGAGCCCTACAAGGTAAGGTGGCTTACAAATGATATATTTTTTTATATATATATATATATATATCAGTCCAGAATTTGGAATGAACTCTAATTCAGATTCTGCTCAAGTTCTGGCATCTGTAAATGTACCTGATCTGACATTTACAGGGAATGCCTAGCATGTGAGCGAGACAATTATTTTTGGAAGAAGCATTGGTAGGAATTGGCTTGCATGCATATTTTCTAAAGGAAAAGATGCATTCAGATCTATCATTTTATTGTCACTTATACATACCTTGTAGCAGGGCATGAGCTGCAGAGTAAAATTCAGTGAGGGGAAAAGAATAACAGTGATATGATAACAACAGAATATGGAGTGTAACTGGAAGGTCTCCTTTCTTACACAATGTTGCACCTGAGTAGTATCATCTTGTGTAGTATTCTTACACAGTACACCACAATACTGTACCTGAGGCATAACACCATGCTCAGGTTTTAGCTCTTTGCTACTGTTCCTGAGATAGAGCAGAAACTTACATTCCTCTGTAGTATTATAGTATTGCATTTGTAGTATTTAGTTTATTGTGGCTGAAAATACCTTGTGAAATGCTTGAAGAGAGTCTTATTACTTTTCACATGTAATCTATGTAAAATATGTTAATTACATCTATTTACAAAAGTCAATTAAATCACGAGATTAATTAGAGACGGCTCAATTATTCAAAGCTTTAGTACCCACTGTCATATATGTTTTTACTGGAGTACAAGACTGACACCAGTCAAGTCCTTGATAAGATTACCACAGTAGCAGTCATACAGTTTGGCTGTGAATGTTTTCATGTTCATGTCTAATAAAATGGGATTAGGATGCCTGGTAATGAATCATGGTATTTGAAATATATTGTTGGCTGTTGAGTACACTTTATTTCATCTTCCAGTGTATTTTTGGAGAAATCCATTATTGTCCATATACTTTTGCAATGGTCAAGGAATGTTTTACAAACTAGTTACCTTTTCAAATTTGTTTATAACGCCTTATAAATGCCCCAGAATTATATTTTTCATTCTGTTGAAGAGATGCCTTACTTTTTTCACTTGATGATGGCACATTTCCCAGGGATTTACTTCTCATTGTCAACCTCTGCACTGGGGTACAGCAGAAAAACAGCAAAGGTGTTTTGCTACTGAGTCAAAGGTGTAAACTGGTCTGAAAAGTCATACCCAGGCAATTTCAATGTTTATGAGCACATGACTGGGAGTCAGGTTGCCAGATACACCCTAGGCCGCATTGGTTTCTTGCATTAAAGCAGCTAAAAAACCTGGTGTCTCTAAAACAAGTTTACCTGGTGGACCACCAGGTGCTTGACCCCAGTCAACAACATCATCTCTCTGAGTTTAACAATGCATGGTTAACTTTTCAGCTGATACAATGCTAATATTTTGTAGCACAAACAGAAGCCTTAAGCATTTTTGAAGTGAAAATGCTTCAGGTTTTGGGGTTGTTTTTTGGAAAGTTTTCCTTCACAGAGGAAAATAAGAATATAAAGCAATGGCTATGATGCAAAATACATGGTTTGGGCAATTTTCTCACAAGAATTGTGCCAATCAGAACACATTCTTGGTAACACATCCAGGACAGGTGTATATCTTATTAAGCTCAGGACATGGACAAAAAGTCTCCAGCAAAGTTCTTGTTCATTTGCGTTGAGGATGATAAGTAGTTCTGTGGCTGTATTTTCCCAACTTTCTCCAAGTTATTTAGACCATAAAGAGATTTGGCAGTAGAGAACAAGAAAGCCTCAGCAAGTAGAATAGTAGTAGCTTGAAACTGGCCTCGTCAACCTGTGTGGTTCATCACCACTGCCAGGAGAAGCAGGGCTTGTAGTGCACCAGGAGAGCAGCTGAAGCCAGCATGTCACTACAGTCTGGTGAATGACCTTTGCATGCAAATTAGCTACAGAAACTGGTGTCTGAAGTCACATCTCTGAAGTCAACCTTCTCCAAGTATCCTAGGATTTGACAGTGTCTATGTGAATTTCGAGAAGCTGGAAAGAACACTTGCATTTTCTATTTGCAGGAGCTGAATTTAGTCAGCTCTATTTAGCAAAAAATTGATGGGATACACTGTGAGTTGAAACGTCATTTCTGAACTGACTGCTCTCCTGTGAGACTCTCATTCAGGGTAACTGTGCTTTAATTATTTTTTTTCTTTTCCAATTTCATTAGCTATCTCTTAATTGCAAACATCATGTCAGATTTACGAGGCTGGACAGAACTGTGTTATTTGCATCAGTGCTTGAGAGTAATATCCACCTCAGACCTCACATAATAGTAATAACAGTTGCTAAGAGATCTCTAAGGGAAAACACCCTTTTGATTGCAGCGGGGGCAGATGAAGAAGGCCGAGAAGGAAACACATTGAAGATGATATGGCTAAGAAAAAGAGGTTCCCATTCCTTTAGCACATTCTGATTTGCAATCATATCTCACTTTATTTGTAGGAAGCTAAAGAGCTACACACCCAGTTATAAATATGGACATGAAACTCCCAGTGACATTGCATCAGAAGACATCTGTCAATAGAAACAGGAGCCCTTCCTAAGGACAAGGGAAGCTGGAGTCTAGTACAAAAGCATGACTGGAGACTGGAAAGATTGTGCTAGAGTATGGGAGAGGTGAGCTATCATGCCTCTGCATTAAACTGCTGTCTTTAGGAACATAATTCTTACCGTTCTGATTCCCCCCCCCCCCTCTATTAAGCCAGTTCTATTATCAAGGAAGAAAAATGTATACCAACTTCTTTTTTCTTTTGTTTGTTCTGGCTCCTGCACTTCCATGCCAGTGCCTGTCTCCTGTGTTAAACATGCTGCTCCTCCCTGCCCTGCAATGTTCTTTGTTGCCACCTCTCAGTTGCTGCTGGCACTTGTGCTAATAATACTTGCACTAATGTAATCACACTCCAAACAAAGCAAGGGCAACACTCTGACACCCCAACCTAGTTTTTAAACAGACACACTCCCACCAGGTCTGGGAACACGCAGATTGCCAGCAGCAGCAGAAGGGAAACACCCTCAATTTGCCCTGGTAGCCCAGGGAAGGAGGAGTGAAACCAATACCAGCAGTGTCCCACTGGAGCAAGGTCTGAGTAACCACAGGGCCCTGTCCATCTGAGGACATTTTCTGTTGTAAAGTAGGAAGTGGGTAAATAGAACAAAACAACGGACGGGATCCAGCTGGCTTGTGTTTTCTCATAACTCTGACCGATTTTGCATAAGGCTTAAAGAAAAGGTTGCTGCTGTTCAGCTTCTCCGTCTTTAAACTGGGTATAGTAATATTCACTTCTGTTTGTAGCAGAGTTGAGGGGTGTAGTTTCATAATCGGCACTGGAATTTTCACAAAAGGGCCATTATTAAGCCAGCTACAATGTTCCATTTACGTCTGTTTGTGGAGGGAGATATGGGAAAAAAATGAAAAAAAAGTGTTAATCAAGTACTAATCTTGCTGCTAATTATTTTAACTGCTTACATTTGGAATTTCTGTATATGTTTCTTTTACTTTCCTTCTCTAAATGGGAGTAAAATGTACAACAGGGCAGGTATTTCCTCCTTTCTGGTCCTACTCCACCTATTTATTGGGCCATACTACATGCCTGGGAGTTTCATAATGGGAATTGGAAATGGAATTAAAGAAAAGGAAATTGCTACAAATGAAGCAATTTCCTGGGTGTAAACAGCACTTGTAATTTTGAAAAAAAAGATTTAATACAAAAACATATTTTGTTCTGTCAAACAACTGTGATGATTTGTTATTAGATACTATTTAGCTGAGAACACTAGCAAATAACCTCATTATGATTGCTGATGACAGAAAAAATGAAGGGCTGAACACTGAACACCTAATTTGGGCAAAACTCCAGAACTTCAACGATACTTTTGTCTAAGTAATCACATTAAGATCTGGTCTCGGCAGGTTCCAACCCTAATGGACAACAATACACCCTGATCTAAATTTTCAAAAATTTGGTAACTTGCTTTAAAAAAATAAATTGAGACTGGAAGTGCTAAATCCCATTGATTTCCAACAAAGGTTAAACTTAGTACATTGTTTTATGACACCATTTAGACACCTGAGTGTCTGCACAAAGTATTTCCTAGGATCTCAAATGCATGACTTCAATAAACGCAGAGCATCTGCCTCATCCAGCTTCTCTGAAAGTCCCACTCTGGCTGCATCATCTTTTAAGACAGACTGACTGTGGCCTTCAGGCCACAGGCACCCTCTTGCTGCAGCAATGCCCTCCAAGATCTCCTATTCCCATGGGAGCTTTGTGAAGCATTGAAGAATGCTGCCTCCTGGTGAGTGGCAGGCCACACATGCCATTCATTGTGTCTAGTCACCCAAATCCCTTTGAAAATCCACTTCCCAATTCTTCCAGAAATAGCATTTTAAGCTTCTACTCATTTAAACCTCTTTAATATTTTCCTTCCTGCTTCTTTCAGCATTGAAGGCTGGATGTTGAGAATGGGTCTTCATATCTGTGAGTGGCTTTGAATGCAATGGATTCAGTTAATTTGTCAAAACTAAAAGAGACTGCTAGATGAACTAATACTTTCTGAACATCTCAGTAGATAACCCTATTGACCAGCCTACAGACAGACGTGTTCGTAGTTACATTGATTTAAACAGTTAGGACTAATTTCAATCTTCTGAGAAGTTCACTGAAGTTACCTGGCTGCCATGAAGAATTAATTTGGTGGTGTTTATTTTTTTGCATATTCTACAGCTGAAAAGAGTAGGAGTATTAGATCTGCAAACATGGTCTCCTGCCAGTATGCGTAATTCTTTTTCTGGAAACCCTCTGAAGACTTTGAATCAAATTAAAAGGTATTAAATTGCATTTTAGCCTTTGCTCTTCCAAATTATGTGGCCTGGTGAATATGTACACCATACAGACATAAAACATCAATGTCAAAAAACATTAGAGAACATATCCGCTGCAATGTGTGAAATGAATTGCACCACCACAGACTTATGTATCACTGAGGCATAACATTTAGTTAGTTGTCTATCATAGCAGCAGAAGTAAATCATATTTCAGCAATCCTGGATGTACCAGAGGTACGAAAATAATTAATCCAAGAATAATCAACTTTTGGAAATCATTCATGGCTGCTATAACTGAGCACAATGCACAAGCAATTAGTTGTGCATCATTGCTTTCAAATTGCACAAAGCTGACTGCAGTGGGGGTGGTGAACATTTGTTAAATTAGGTTTTATATGAAATAAGAGATCATCTGGAGGAGGAATATTACTGGAATTTATGTTTCAGGTCATACCTGGGAATTTACATTTCACTTGTAGAATGTCTTCACTTGGCTTTCAAATCTAATGATGTCATAGATCAAAGATACCGGGTATCTTAGAAAGCCCTGCTGGAGAGATACAATGAATAATTCAACATTTGCAGTCCATCTCCTACTCTTATTTGTACAGGGATTAATAAGAAGTGATTCCATTGAAACCAAAAGAAAATCTTATTCCTGTGTGAGGGATATCAGAATGAGATAAACAGACTGCACTCATGGTTTTACCGCCTTTACAGTGTGTGACAGGCCCAGATTCAGTCCACTCAGGTTAAATGAAATACCTAAGCTTTAAAGCTACTTTCTACAGTCCATGAAGAGAGGGGCACTTTGAGAGGAAAGAGGACTGCAAACTATACAGGAGGCAGCTTAAGTCCTAGCTCAAGAATCTCATTGAAATATTTGATGATAGACCAGATGAATTTATTGCATACACAGTAAAGACAATGAAAACTTAGATCTGAACAGTAACGAAGTGTGTTTGCATTTGGATGAAGTACAAATGAGTGCACTATTCTTTTTTATGAACATTTTGAAATACAAGAGGAAACAAGCCTGGTAGTATTTTGTAATAGGCTTCAATGTACTCCTAGAAAAAAACAAAGAAACAAACAAATCCATTAAGAAACAGATATTAAAGGCCCAGTTACAGTCTTATAAAATCTGTAGTTGGACTTTACCAAGAATTGCCATTTGGCACTCTCCAAAGAGTGTACACAAACTCCATGCTCAGATGCACATGTCAGTCTTTACTGCCAAACCCACCAACCACCGTGTTCTCCTACTATATTTGGCTTCAGTTCCATAGGAAAGTTTCCAGTTGATGCCTTTTCCATGCTTTCCCAGTCAGATTTGTCTCATGAGTTTAATGAAGAAGGGACAAAAGGTCCAGCATAACTAAAAGAACCACTAGATGAAAACCTTGCCTAGCAAGGTGTCTTGTCAGATATGGATTATTGTGTCTTCTAATATCAGAAGTCTAGTTACTCATTTCATACAAGCCTAAACCAGTTTTTTGTTATGTTTTTTTGTTTGTTTGGTTGGTTTTTTTTTGTTTATTTTTGTTTTTGTTTTTTTAAGGAGAGACATACATGACGCCTCACGTTTTTATGGAGATAGTCATGTGCAAGCACTAAATAATTTCACCACTTCAGCCAGGGTTTCTGTACATTTTACACTGAGAAGCTTGCATTACTAAAAGAAGTATACACAAAAGTCAATGATGTCATTTTGAACAACAGAAGAAATTGTATGGAGGCATGGTAGACCAAAGTACCTCAATTAATTATTTGTTACTGTAAAATTGAAAGCCTCTTGAAAATATGTTTATGCAAGTTACATAAAGATAGCTATTATAGGTTTTTAACACAACTCCAATGCAAAGTAATCATAAAAATTGCCCCTCCTCCCCCCTTTTTTCAACTAAATTAAAACATAAACAAAATTTTTAGAAATGTCAAATGGTAATATTTGTTGCTTAGACCTTGGAGTACATCTTCAACATCTGGATTTCTGACTCCAGTGAAATCAGTAGGAGCAGCAATTACAGCAGACAATAATCAGAGGAAATACACAATGGCCAAAATTAACTTTGAGTAGAAAATTACTGTAAGAGGATAATCCTTAAATACAGCAAAATAAAGAAGCCTGAGGAAGAACAGCTCTTTCCACATGACCAGTTAAGAATAAAAAGTAGCATGTCATGCAGAACTTGAAAGATAGTAGGGAGGTTTCTTTTCTGGTGATTCTCTTTTCTGGCTTTTCTTTTTCTGATAAATAGAGACAGCAGTTCACAGGAAAAATGAATATTTAAATGAAATATATCACAAAGTCACAGCCATAACCTATCACTGTGAGCAGTGTTATTGGTAGTTCTTGGGTGCACACAGGCTCAAAAAGAAGCTTTATGGTGCTTTACATTATACTTCCTGCTCTGGTTCTGTGCCATGATTTGGGAGGACTGAAGTGTGACAATAAACTTCTGATGGAACTTAAACAAGAAGTAACTGATCTCTATAAAAATATAAAGCTTGATACAAACCCAGATTCTATTCAACAGCTGAGAAAGAAAAAAATAAAGTACACAGTTACTCTCCCAGCCTCAAGTGATTTGTGGCCCAGGGCTTACTTCTTCTACACTGATCTCCCTGTAACTTTCCTTTTACAGTCTCCTCCTAATCTTGTCTTCACCATTTCTCCTATCCTACTGCACATCTGTCCTGGGTCTGAGTGAGTGGTGGGGTTTTTTTGGTATCAGGGGAGGGGGCTATAGTGGTGGCCCCTGTGAGAAGTTTCTCAGAGCTCCCCTGACTCCAAGTCAAGCCTACCTCTGCACCAAAACTGAGCCCATTAGCTGCGCCTCTGCGATAACTTATTTAAGAAGGGACCTGGTGAGGAGGAGTTGGGCTTGTGAGGAAGAATTGCAACATCTGCGTGAACACCAAGGTCAGCGGAAGGACAGAGGAAGAAAGGAGCAGGGAGTCATGCTGGAGCAGAGACCCCCCTGTATCCTGTGGTGATACGGTAGGGAGGCCCCCCCTGCCACCCATGAAGATCTGTGGTGGAGCAGACACTGATATAGGGCCTGTGGGGGGCCCCATACAGCCAATTAAGGTGGCTGCGCCTGAAGGCAGCTGGATCTTGTGGGAAGGAGCAGCCCCCGCTGTTGTATTTCAGCACTGGGAGGATTGCAGCATGCGGGGGTGTCCCACGCTGGAGCAGCTCAGGAAGGGCTGCAGCTGTGGGAGGGACTCTGGTTGGAGAAAAGTTGTGGAGGGCTGTCTCCTGTGAGAGGGGGACCACGCTGAAGCAAGGGGAGGAAGTTCCAGCAGTTCCCCCACCCCCAAAGATGGCAGAAGCAGCAGCACTGCCTGCACCCCCCATTCCCTGCCCCTGCACCGCTGGGGGAGGAGGTAGAGATATTCGGAGCAGAGCTGAGCCTGGGACGGAGGGAGGGGTGGAGGGAAGGTGTTCTCAAGATGTGGCAATGCTGCTCACTGTCCTACTCTGTTAAGTGTTGTTATTGTTAGTGTCTGTAATAAGTTCATGAGTGTCTGTAATAAGTTCATGTTCTTTTCTAATTCCCTTAACAAGTCTGCCTTTTACCCGTGACCATAATGGGTGATTTATCCCTCCCTGTCCTATCTCAAATCCTAAGCCTGGTTTATTTTCTGCTTCTCAGCACTGGGTGGGGGGGAAAGGAGAAGTGAACAGCTATATGGTGCTCAGTTGCCCTCTGAGCTCAAACCACGACATCATCCTAGAGGCAACCTCCCCAGTCTTGAAGCCTCAGATGATTTCTGACTTTTCATTTAAATCCTTCCTTCAAACACCTTTCTTCCCTGAAGGTATCTAAGAATGCTTTACTGTAACTCTCGTAACCACTCCGAAATGATTCTCATCCGTGATCTCCTGTTTTGTATGTTGTTTGTATGAATGGCTTATTATTTTTTTTCATAGGAAATTCTTCAGCAGTCTCTATATCTTTATATATGCTACTGTGCAGGAGTTATTCTGTTGACACTGCACAAATAATACATATGAGTAAATTAGTAGAAAAGCCCCAAATTACAGCAGACCATTCAGTAAAAGCAATAATAAGGCGCAATCAATACCATTATCATTTACAATTAGAATATATACACTATCCGCCAGTCTGGTAGTTCAAAAGCAAGCTAAGAACTGCATCAGTAGGCTGTTATGTTTTGAATAATTAGTTTTATAAGAGAACATCGATCAAAGGCATTGGTAGAAAGTTTAGTGAAGTGTTCTTCATGTAAAAAGTCACTGGAAAATTGCTCAGACCTGAACTCAGCCTAACCAAAATCAAGTAAACCATAAATAATCGGGGTTAAAGATGAACTGTCAGATCTGAACAAAGGAATTCCCCAGACAGGAAAGCATGGCTACAATCTTGGAGGCAATGGATGTTTTTTAACGGGGACCCTTGCAGGACTTCAGAACTGCACTATCAAAATAGCGGCACAGTTGTATCATATGTGCTCTGAACAACTGCTTACCCCTTGGCTGCAGCGACTAGTAGATGTGCTGTAGAAAACAAAGTCGATCACGCTGCTTCTTCACACAGCAAAATAATTTTCAAGGGAGGGAAAAGCAGGTCACCTGTGTGAGAGCTGTCCAGTGCCACAAGAAACCTACAATGACAGAAATGCAAAGTTGAAATAAACTAGTTTAATGAAAGGATAGTGAAATATTGGAGAAATGGGAGAAAGTTCATAATATTTTGTTGTACAATTCAGGCTTTCTGGAAGAAATTGTTTTATGCTCATCCTGCAGAAGCAGGGGCAAAGTGTCACCTATTGCTCAGGGCTGCCCGAACAGCTTGCTGCAGAAACTAAAGTTGTCTTCAATATTAATTGCATGTTTATAGCTAGCTAGAGAAAGGTTCCCTTAAAGTGAGTGAAAACATTAATATTTCTCCTATGAAATCTCTTATATTTGTGAGAAACCTGTCACAATAAGCCTTGCTGTTCTCCAGAACTGCTGGCAAAAGATCCATTGAGGACAAGTTGTGATACTGGTTCATACCAAGCAGACACATTTGGTGAGGGAGTAGACTTGAAGCACTAACTCATTTAAGTGAGCACCTGTCAGAGATCAGCAATTTTTGACCGTCACTCACTGGACTGAAAGTAAAGAGATTGTATCCCCCTGACAAACCTTAGTCACTCCGACTCATATGCAGTACAGGATAGTTTTAACCTTCTAGAACAGTTAACTTAATTACACATAATTGTTAATAGCCAATATTTCTTGTACTCCTAATTAGGTAGAGATAACTAATTTTCCAAGTACATAAGACACATTTTTTTTCCAATATAGAAATAAACTAAAAAATTCAAGTAATTCAGCATGCACTTGCTGAACTCTTTCTAAGTATATTAATTCCTTATCCCTTTTTCTGGGGATCAGAGAGGGAACCACATGTGGTAACATTAAAAACTTTCTCTACCAAATGGTTGTTCTAGTGATATAATCAATAAAAGTAAATTAAAGGAGGACAAACTAGATGCTGCTTGAATTAGTTTCTAGTCCCTAAGAATAGTAAAGGAAAGCTCCTTCCAGCAATGGAGCAAATGCCAGCATCAGTCCTCTTACTCTTTTAATGCTATCATCAACATATTGGCTGGTATTTGTCACTAAGAAAAAGTACACTTTCTCATTCCTTGTTGAAGTTCACATTCAAGACAAAACTCCAAGGAACTGAATTTGACCTTGAACTGTTTCCAAAAATTTGGCTTGTGCACTCCCAGTTGAAAGAAAAATCAGGGATCCTGGCTCAAGGGTGAAATGGAAGCCTTGTTTGAACTATAAAATTAGTGCAGTTTGAGAAGAATGACTGTATAGTATGGGAACATAAATTAAAGGTAAATCATTAAAACAATGAAGTTTTTTTATTTTTTTTTTTAAAAATCACTTTCCGTTAAAAGTCAATTATTTTGCTAGAAGGTCAAATATATTTTCAGTAATAACACTGTTCACTAGTAGACCATGAAGACCTGTACACATCTGAAATATGTAGATCTTTTAATATGCACAACAGAAACTGGATGTTGGAACAGTGTCAAACAGTCTTTGCAAAATTACAATGCAAGTCGGACCACATGAAGTAATCAAAGTCTCAGTTTATTAAAATGTGTTATTTATGACTTACAGAAAATATTTCTTGTCTGTGAAAGAAAAATGAGTTAAGAATTAACCCTTTTAATATTAAAAAGGTTTCTTTTTTTCATTAAACTTACAAATACTGAATTCTATTCATAAAGTAAGCAAAACACAGATGCCAAGTGTCCCACATTATCATCTACTGGATTAATTCTTTAGCTAATAAATCTTCTGATTCACATATTCTTTTTATGGAATCATAACATCTTACCCTGATGGTTAGGGTTGTTGAAATTCTCGACGTAAAGATTGCCTTGGCTGCTGGCACCATATGGCACTGTACCATAACTACAACTGAGCAAACAGTTATTTGAAGGGTTGCTTTAAAATGGTTAATGGTTGTCTCAGACCAATGGTTGTCAAGATATATTGTCAAAAGCAAGATAAAAAAAGGTTAGGTCCTCCTGGATCAATCCAGTCAGCATGAACACTTGTTTTTCTTGAAAAAAAAAAAAAAAAAAAAAAAAAAAGCTTTGATAATCTTATTTTGTTTACTTTAGGGTCTAGTCTTTCTGTTCACAATTATATCTTAGCCAAAAAATTTAAGGACCAGTATAACATTCCCCACCCCTGATGCTTCCTATATTTGGTCAGATGCAAAATCAGCAATAATAAATTTGAAAAGCTTGGATTCATTTCATCTGACTAGAGAAACTTGTGGCCAAACTCTGGCCCCACAAACACATGCAACCTGCACCAGCTGCTGAGGCAGCTTATTATTCCAGCCTGAAGGCAGAGCTGGGCTTTCTGGATATACCCCTTAGTCTTCCATTGATTAACACAGACAGGAGAAATTGAGCAAAAAGTTGGTTATTGCTTAATACTGCTCTGCTGTTATGGACTCTAACCCCACAGGGAGCCTCAGGATATGGCACTACTGCACGGCAATGATACCAGATCCAGGGAAGACTTCTGCACCTCTCATACATGGATACACTCTCACCTTCTTTATTTCAGTTTTGATGTATAATAGTTTTTAAGATGACTTAGATTTTGATGTGGATTGTTAATATTTTATATGTATGTTGGACGCTTTACCCTTTTCTGGCAATTCTGTGCTTTAGACCCTTACTCCAAATTCAGCTTTTCAGCAAAAGTTAAACAATTACATTTTTATATAAAAGGAAATGTTGAAAATTCATATTTTGACTTAAATATAATTCACAGTGCAAATAATTACCATTAATGTCTTCCTGGGGTTTCCCAGTTAGGACTGCTTGGTTCAATATTTCAGGGTTAGCTCAGGTGACAACCAGTTGACAATTGCATTAATATGATCAAGTCCCAGGTCTGTCCAGAACAAATGTGGAAGACGCAGGAGATATCCACTGCTCTCTGCATTTGTGTACTAAAGGCACTGTTGTCAAAGGAACAATCCTGACTATCTAACAGGTCTTGAAATTAAGTGTTAACTTGTTATGTTCCAATAAGATGGCAATTTTAAACAATTTTTCTGTTCTTGCCCATGTAAACCAAGTTTGTATTTGAAAAGGGAAAGGCTGGTTTCAGGCAGCGAAAAACACAGACACATCAACAGGCTTTACTAATCTTAGCACAGCAGTGTCAATCTATCAACACCAATGGTATAAACTAAAAAGACTCTCAGCACTTGGCCACAGTTGTACGTAAGTTTAAAAAGTGTCTTAAGTCAGACTACTTACTCAACTAGTGTGATTATATTAAAGGGTTACATAAAATATACAATTTGTCAAAGAAATAGCCTTGGTCTAGTGATTTTTTTGTTAGAATACAGGAAAATGCCTTTAACAAATAACAATTACTTGCACTGTATCTGTTCAGTGTGGGTTTGTTGGTTTTTTTAAGTCACAATATTGAAATGATAGTGGGTTTAACACTTTCCAAATGCTTTTAAGTCTGAATACTTCAGACCTGAAGTAAGTCTTCCCTTAGGGTTTTAATGTATTTAATTATCTCTGAAGTTTTATCCATCATAATAGCTAAGTGAAATCATTGCTCTTGTATAGAACAAAGAGAAGGCAAACATATAAATCAATATTTGATTTTTAAAAGTTATTTACTTGAGTAACACATGACAGACACTGAAACAGTAAAAGAATTTCCAATAATTATCTTTTTACAGAAAATGAACTAAAGGATGTTTTAAAACAAAACAAAACAAAAATCAAGTCTAATTACTCCAGAGACATGGAAATGTACTCACTAAGCAGTGTTGTGGGAGAGACAGAAAAATGGAGACAATGGAGACTTTTAATTACTTTTGCATTAATTCCAACCACGGGGTCAGGTAGGACTTGACTGGTTGCTGCTTATATAAAAGGGACCTTGAAGTTGCCTCAAGTCACAGAAGACTTTCACAAAAGCCCAGGGTAGCTAAACCATTTTGTGAGTGCCATTCCACTAGGAACTTCATACTTCTCATTTTCTTTGTGGTCACATCCTAATGTAATCTCTGGAGTTTTGAAAGGGCAGGGAAAGATCAATTGTTTTCCAGTTCTACTCCTTCAACCAGTTATATCATTCCATCACTAAAATGCACAAAACTATAAATCCCAGTACAATCAGAGTCTGAAACTACATTTAGAATCAGTCCCCACCTTTTAGCAAAACTGTGATTTTCTTCCATCAAGGCTGGAGGAAAAGATCAAATTTCCAGTCCTTTTCCAGAAGTTTAATGTGGTCTTGAGCCACCCTTGTGTGACCCAGTTCTATGCTCTCTACCTCCACCTCTCATATCCAACACGCCAATCTCTCTCCAAGCCAAGATCCACCCCCCCAGGTTTCTGTATTCTCTGCTTCTCTAGTCACACTTGTCTACATCCTGCAATGCATACGTATACACATGATCTCTTCCTCCATGGACTCTGGAGCCTGACTATCATGAAAGTTGTAGACTTTACCTGTGATCTGTGTGTACAATCACCCTCCACTTCAAAAGGCAACTACCCCAGCTGCAGCATGCTTGCCCTCTCCCCTGATAAATAACCCGTGTGTCCCTATCCTTCCCTCCACCTTATGAGACTTCTTGTGACCCCCTCACCTCTGTATGGCCTGATGTAGCCTGTCACCACCTGACACATCAGATAAGATCAGATGAGAAAGGGCTGAGGCATGCTAAACTGCAACTTGCTGTCTTTAATTTGGCCACCTCTGCCTTAAGTACATGAAACATGTGAGGATAGCTTAATTCAGCCAGTGCATTTTTTCTCATTCCAATTTAGCACACAAACACAGAATCACATCTCATTAAACTGCACACTAGTACATCCACACTTCTATAACATTTGAATGTAAATAGTGAACATAAGGGTTGCAGAACAAGTCAATTTACTTATTACTTATATTCCTAAACTTTGTTTTACATTACAAGTATTTCCTATCATATTACTAAATGCGCAATCTACAGGGGATATAGTTTGAGTCATTTCCCAACCAGGCATTAAAAAATGTATTAATCCTCAAGTATATTAGACAATGCTTTGCCTCTTGGCACTAATTCCTCATTCTCCCCCACTGAGTGGTGGTGCTCAGAGCTAGCAGTCACGGGCTGCCAGCTCTACTGCTACTGAAGCTGAGAGCTGGAGCACCCGTCAGAAAGGAAACTATTTTATCAGCATGACAGTACTGAAACACCATTATTGGAGTCAATACTGGCATAGAAGTGGAGTAACAAAGTGGAGAATGAGGTCCTGAATTCCGTCTAAATCTTACATCCCTCCTGCAATTCCTACAATTCATGTATTTTCCCTCCAGGATTTGAGACACTCCGAAATTAGCAGGGCCACACCCTGTTCAGAGAGACAAAGGCAATGCCACTCCTCTGATAAGGACATTCAAAGCATTTCCTTGGATTTATCAACTCCCAAGGTTTCCTGGCCCATGTAAATTTTGCCTGTGTAGTGTATGATCTGGTTCTCATCTCCTATGCTGTTGCAAAAGATACAAAGGGAAACGCATTACCCCACAAATACAATACAGAGAGATTTGATAGAAATTAGCAATCGATATTTTATTCTGCTGGATATTACTATTGCTGACAACAGTGGAATAACAGCTTTGCAAAAGGACATCCATATGGAATCACAATTTACAAACAAGAAACTTGAGGCATATGGAGGAAAACAATTTGCACATCTTCATGGAGGGAACCAGTACTCCTCGGAGAATACAATCCAAGAGTCCATGCCCCAAAATCACTGTTAGATGTCACGTGTTGGGTGAACTTTGTGGTCAGTAACAAATGGTAAATGTAACCTATTTCAGAAATGCATTGTGAAACATCCAGGTTAGCATTCTTGTTATTTACTGTGAAGAAGATGCAGCAAAGGACCATAAAACTGTGCCACACACGGCAGGATCAATTCCAGATGAAAGTAGGAAGTAGTAGAAACATAAGCACAAACTGATCAAGAAACAGGATGTTATGTATGTTTACCACCAACACCTGGAGAGACATTCAATTGAAGTAAAATAAATTATCCCAAACAGATTGTTAGAAATTGAGTTACTGGGCTGTTTTAGGTTGTTTTTTTTGTTGTTGTTTAAAGATAACCCTGCAGCGATTAGATACCAATCATATCACCACCACAAGGTTACAGACAGGAAAGGAGCTACAGTCGAACATATGCACCCAGGTTTCTTTAATCCTTTTTCCTTTCAGGCAAATTCCAGACTATTCCCACCTGCTTGCTGTACCCTTGCTAATCAATTACCCTGTTGAACTGAAAGTGAACCTGGTGCAAAGGGCTAAGGTGGCTGCACTGTCACAGAGTCAACTGCATGGAAAACAAGATGTATAAAACTCTCCTGAGAAGAAAGAACAGTGGTAATAATACTAATGTCCAGCTTAGCAGGTGTTTAACACGGACTATTTGTTTTGTTTAATTAAATAAAAGAATCATAATGTAATGAAGTGTAAATACTATAGTAGTTTTAAAAAGAATTGGAGGTGTTACTTTTCAGAGACTACTTCTTTAATTAGCCTTAAAAAATATCAAGAAAGATGCCATGGGCACAATACATTCCTGAGGCAGCAGCTTACAGATCTAGAGCATTTAGGGGAAAACAGAGGCTACCTCACAAAAAATATGCCCATTCTTTGGAAGATGTAATAAGACCCTTGAAATGTGAAGGTCTCTTGGCTTGTACCCTCAGAGGGGACATCGGGGACACCAGGAGAGGTAAAGTTTACCAACTTGAGTTTCAGCTCTCCTGATGCTGAACTGCAAGTGCCATGCTGCGCCGGTCACCAGTCACTCCTCAGGAATCCTTCTCCACTTGGCTGCTTTGTTAGCAGTGTCAGTAAAAGGGTCATTTAGTAATAATGGTAATGGTTATATTAGGACATCTGTGCTCTGCAGACAGCATCCAGAATGACCTGCCTTACAGAACCCACTAAACTTCCTTTGAAACATAAACATTTTCTGTCACTAGCAACCTGGACTCGTTTTGAATTGGCTGTCTGCTTTTATATATGACACATTCACCCGTAAAAGTCTGGAATATATGGGTTAGGACACCGCATAATTGATATTGTTCAAAATTTTGCATGTTATGTTTTGTATTCAGATTCTCTCCTCTGATTTAAATTTTACAGTCTGTCCTCTCTTGCCTCTCCCCTGCCTCCGTTTTTTTTTTTTTTGTTGTTGTTTTTTTTTTGTTTTGTTTTTTTGTTTTTTGTTTTTTTTTTTTTTAAATCCAGAAAAAGATTAGGCTATATTTTTGCCACAGTACTTGGTTTTCAAGAATTCTATCACTGGAATTTGTGAGGATTATCTTGATCTGGAAAAGATTCCCCCTTCCTTCATTCATACCTTGGGCACGTACTGACAAGTCATGGTATTTCATGAATGTCAGAGAACAAATCTCAGCAGCATGCTGATAGAGTACTGACATACAGTGGTGACATATGTTATCTTCTGGGCCAGACTGATATGCCATATGATTATGCATGCCATCCTATACCAACTCAACTTAAACTGAAGACAATGTCAACAGAAAATTTTAACACTCATGATCTCATGAGAAGATGAACCTGTCATTTCACAACAAAGTAAAGTTCTAACAAGTATTTGCACTGTCCTAGATAGAAACCTAAAAATTCTTTTCAACAGATATGATTAATCTGCTGCTTTTCCACTATTGCCAACCCTTCAAACTTTCAAGAGTCATGAGTCAATCCCTAAAAGCTCACCAGATGGGCTTAAAAGGGATCTCTCTCTCTTTATATAAAATATAGGTGTGTGTATATGTATATAAAAATACATATATGGATTACTATTTGCCTTTGGGATATCGTATTTTGAGGATTGAGGATTAATTTTTAAATTTTCAAACATTTTGCAGGAACTAGGGGAACTTAAATAGCTATTTTAAATAAACATATAAAATTATAACATGAAAGATTACATTCAGGAACAAATTCCATTCAGTTTCATACAGAAAACAGTATATTCTATAGTACAGTATGGTTTGGCAAAATCATTAAAGACACTATACAATTAAAATTATTGAACTTTAAACCATAAAACATTTCTGGATGGCAGTTTTTAAAGGGCAGCTATAGAAGTTCTAGCATTCAGTGGCAAGATTACAGCTGAGATTTGGCTCCTTGCGACAGGATATGAAACTGCCTGGTCAGTCAGAAATAACACTTTCAGAAATCAACTGGATTATAATTATAGTCCACATGTTTCCCATTTAAAAGATAGCAATTTTTTGACAATGAGAGTTAAATATAAATAACTGACAAACTCAAATAATGGACCAGTGGGGATCATTGTGAACTAAGTAAAACATATACATTTCTTTAATTTTCTTTACAAAGGTTAGGATTACTAGTATGCTCTGATGAGCAGTTTGCTTAGTGTGGAGATGAACAAAGATTGTTCTAATGAAAGAGCATCTGATCATCTTTATTATTAAATTAGCAAGTTAAAAGCCTCCAGAATCCTCAGAGAATTAGTATGGACCCACCATCATAACTTGTTCAAGAACATGCTACCCTCAACAAAGCAGTGATAAGACTGGAAACTTCTTAAAGCAGAACCTCTGGAGATATGGAATACTTCCTCATTCTGGTTATGAAAAATATAATACTGCAATTTTTTTTTAAATAAACTTTTTTTTTTTTTAATTTTAAAGTTTTCCAGTAAACCAACATATCAATAACCAAAAGAGTTAATGTAATCCTAAAGCCTAAACCAAATACCCCCAAGGTCAAGTCTTTACTGACTTTAGTTACATTCTAAGTGATTTTGGACACACAGCACGCAGGATGGCCATCTACCAGTTTCTGAAGTGTTTGTACAGTTAGACTTGTCACACTGTGTGCTTGATTTGAATTGGTATTTTTTGCATGAAAGGACATTACAATTTTTCACTGGGTTATTACATCATCTTAAAATATTTGCAAGTATCAGTGGCTACAATCTCTAACCTGTGTGAAATGGCCAAAAATACTGTTCTACCTGTGCAGAAAGTGAGACATAGTGGTCAAATGACCATCAGACAACTTGAATCATCCTCTGAGCCCTGCACAAAGCAAAGGTAGAACTAGAAGTTGACACCTCCATTTCACAAGACTTTAGTGCTCTTCCCAGTGGAACTGAGCTCCTAGAAGACACATGGGGAAGTAAGTTGCATTAACTTGAATTAGTGGGTTTGAATATATTTTCTGCACTTGCTAAAGTGCAATAAATGCCCCACTGATTCTCTGTTTCACTAGTAAAAATGTGTTAATTCTGTACAAGTGCCAATTATGCTCATGGAATTTACATTTTGAACATGACTTAACTTTGAGTTTGCCAGTTTGAACAAGCCATCACATATAACTTCAAATTTGTAAGGTATTGGATGTTCATATCTCCCTTTACAGTGATATAGTCTCCCTTTTCAATAGGCACTGAGGGTACTCAGCATCCTTTCCAGATTCATTTGGTGTCTTACAAAATCAAGAAGATATTATTCAGGTTCATGTAGTTCAGCATAGCAGAAAACAGCCACTACTGTTTCATAATAGGCAATGTGCAGCAATGTGTATTGACACTGACACTCTGAAAAGTAATCCAGGTGTTGCTTTTACCTTTTTTTTTTTTTTTTTCTTCTTCCCCCACATATGTGTTTAGTGTTTCATTTTTCTTCAGGCCAAAGAGCTTTCATTTACAGTGCCACATTTGCACAGGAGGTACAGGGATTTCCTACACCCATTGTGCATAATATAGATTCTGGCACTAGAGCATGCAACTCCCACACTACTACTATATCTGTCTAAAACAAGCACAGGCAGATCACAAAGACAACAAACTGTGATAACAGAACAGTATGAATGTGCAATACAGTTTCCAAGTATTTAGAAACGCTTTCCTACAGCAACTCAGCAACTGTGCCAGAAATGTTGCTTTTTGGACTCATGGGATTGATCCTCCATGTCTCAAATTCTGCAGTGTCATATACACCTGAATAAAGGGGAACAAAGAAATTCAAACGACTGACCCCATTAGAAAAATCACTATTATTAGCAGGGAACAGCACTGCGAGACTCAAAGAGGAACATCATGGGCCCCTTTGAAGAACAGATACATCAGTGAAAGAACTTTTCATAGAGACCAGAAGTAGGGGAAAACAAAGGTACACAGATTTACTACATAGTAGTTGGGCATAAGAAGTATTCTCCTAGAATATTAATTCCCCATATGCATGCTTCCCTATCTTATTAAATAATTAAAAAAAAAAAAAAGCAAAAACCACCAAACATAAGATCACAAAACTGCCATCAGTCTGTAATAACTTTTGTTCACTACTGTACAGGAACAGACTAGATACAGGAACTAGCCTAGAACTAATAGGCTCTGTGACTGTAAAGAGTTGGTTATTCTCTTAATTTTTCTTTGATCAGAATGGAATGATGAATTTGCTGTTGCATTTTTGTGTTGGCTAATAAATCTAGTGATTTCACGTATTAGGAAGACACACAAGAGATTAATATTTTGATATGATTTATCAGAATAGATGAAACAAACAGTCAACTCTGTCATCATCAGACCTAATGGAGTTTGTCTGGCCCCTGATTACTGGTTCACGGTTGGACTCCCTACGGTCTCAAAATACAAAACTTTACTTGCATTTGGGGCATTCAGAATATTTTTCACCTGTCTCTCATTAGAGTTAATGCTTTGCTACTGCCTTTTCCAATACTAGTAAAGTCTCTTACATTTGACCAGATATTTTTGTGAAACCTGAAGAAACTTTGAAAGCATTGTCCCATGACCAAATGTGGCTGGAAAGAAGTTCAGTATCAGATACTAGTGGCAGAATCCCACTATTTCCTTAGAAAATGAGCTAAAAAGATAAAGGCTGAAGAAGTGAGTTAATTTACAACAGGAAGTCTTTCTCAGCTATTAAACCGAACAGTCTAAATACTGTTTAATTGCTTACTCCGTTTTCAGTTTTGAGCATACACTGTTGTAATCATCAAGTAAAAACAGGGCTTAGGTATGAAAGATAAGTTTGTGGATAATGTGAAACAAAAAATGTTTAGGCATACTATACTTTGAGTATTTACGTTACTGTTTTTATAATTATCTTAATTAAAGAGTAATTATTTCACTTACAGATAGGCTTATCTCTAACGTGAAACTACCTGTCTACCATAATAAAAATTGAAAAACATCAAAATTGCATTTTTTATTGTCTTTAATAGCTGCTCTGTACTTTAAATGCTGTCTTTACCACAAGAAAAATACATTGTTATATGCACTTGGTATTCGTAGTTTGTAAAAAGCAGTCAGGTTGCTAATAATAGAGGCAGGACTTTCAGAAGCATAAAGTTAGTTGGCTAACAGAATATGTTTTCACTTTATGTGAAATAAAAGGCAAAAAAAAAAGTGATAACACAGGGTTAGCCATGAAAATTTAAGACTAGACAACAGTAAAATGAGGACTCACAGTGCAAGCTTCTTTCTGCTGACTGTCTTTGTTACTGCTTTGTGCCTGGGGAGAGCACCCAGATAGACCAGGCCTTGGGCTTTCACCTGGGAGATCCTGGAACGTGGAGCCAGGTGCAAGCAGCTGTGGTGTTTCTGCAGCTGATTTGAGCTATCAAGCAAGCATATCATCAAGCTATCTTTTTGGCTGGCACCTGCGCTCCAGATTCCCTTTACAAGACAGAACCAGATCTCCTAAGACCCTTTGTAAGAGCTGTCCTGTGACATAAAGGAGTGCTTCTATTTGTAGGTAATCAAAACCTGGCAAGTAGGACATGGGACACATATAGGATATGTATTTTCACTAGGAATGACCTGTCTTCCAGCCACTTGACACCTCACCTGCATTAAGCCCTCGATCAAAGTGAGACAAAGTAGTGGAACAATCTCACTGAAGTTGTTGGGTTACTATTCTGCAGGGACAACTGGCAGGAAAGTAGGTGGGGCTTTAAAGCAGGTCAGTTCACAAAACTTAACTCACATGTTTTAAATACTGCCTAGAATATAAATTTGGCAAGGTCTTAAAAAACCACCAGAAGTCACAATCAGTCTTACTGCTCACTGGGACCAAGGGAAGTACTCACCAATAGGACCATCTTTGTCTCTCGTGTATCTGCTGTTAAAATAGATGTTATTTAATTCATCACCTGGGGCACCTCCTAACCCCACTTATTTTGCCAGTCTAGGCATTTTTTTTTTTTTTGGATATAGGTAAATGATGCTTTACTGCTTAGCTGAGCCTAAGTTTGTTTTTACTTCAATCAAAATAACATGGGAAGAAGTACAGAAGCTGGGCTTTTAACAGAGATGTGCTTGCTGGTACCAGCTCTTTTATTGCTTGCTGAGAAGATGCTGAGGCACTGCTTATTAATATCAACAGCTTTTCCACTCGCTGTGTATTGTAGGCCCACTGGCATCTACTGTTTTATATGTCACGATAGAACGCACTGGATTTGTGGCACTAAGACAAAACAAGGAAGCTATAATGCATCACAAGGAAATGCAGAAATCCCTGTGACTGGTGCAAAGCATGATGCAGAGGACTGGCCTTTCCTTTCTGAGGAGTGACAAGCACAACACTGAATCAGTGGCATTTCACTAGTCTAAAACATGCTCTCTGAACGCTAAGCCATTTCACCTCCACTGCTCCTGTCTGTTCCACCACAAGGACTTTTAATTTAGTACATACTCTTCAAAGGCTGTTCTTTCTAGGAGTCATTTTTGGGGTGGGAATCAATAACATATGCTAGGGATATTCATTAATACTAGCAACCAGCTTATTACAGTGATATGAACTTTCACTAATTTGTGTAATTTTATGTTGCCAGAGTGTTTGAGAGTGCTAGCAAGGTTTCGCTGAGTGCTGTTAATCATATCAGTGCTACTGAGCAGAACATATTTCCCTTAAAAAAAACCCCACAGAAAACCCCAAAGCAAACAACAGCCCCAACAACCCACAAAGATCATTTCCACACAGCACCTAAATGTTCTTACTTTTAAATAACTGGAACAACAAGACAGAAAAACTACTAAATGCATGAGACAATAGAGTTCTTACAGCTGTATTGGAACAATGGCATCAAAGATATGAAAAGGTTGATATTTATAGAAAGATACACAACAGTGTTTTATTTATGCAAATTAATTTGTTCAGCTTATGTGTTTTCCCAAAATAAAGCAAATTTCCAAACAAGACACCTATTTTTGACTATCAAAATTATATCTAATGGCACCACCCAGCTCCAGCCTATGCATATACTGCTGTCAAATGGATAATTCTATTTTTTATAATTTTGGAGTTGTTTCTTCTGCAGGATGTTTTGCAATAGAACCTGAGTGCTCAAGGAGGCCTATTCCATCAGACTCACCAAAAGAATTTTCTAAATATTGCCAAAAGTTTTGACTCTTATTCAAAAAAACTGGAGTTTTCTTCTGATTATTTGTGCCAAGATTTCACTGTATAAAGCCTTAATCACAATGACTAGAAATGGAGCTACAGAATATCGAAAATAAATGTCCTTCATGCATAAATCCCTGCAACATGCAGAAAGTCCTGATTTGAAACCAGGTTTCCTTTGTCTCTATTCTGCCCTCCAGTGGTTTAACAATGGGACAAGTCGACAGATCAAAACAAAAAAGCACGCACCAAAACATACTAGCTCATTCTTCTATCTGGCTACTGTACTAGTGATGGGTACGAGAAAAAGGACAGGTCAAATGATGAAATTGTATTTTTATTAAAAGAACAGAATCAAATATTTTTTTGTTTGATGAAGTAACAAACTGCTAATAAGACTGTGCTCCTGAGAGAAATGCTTCTCAACCCTGACTAAGATCATTGAGAAGTAAATTCTCTTTGCAAGTATAATTTTCAAACCCTTATGCAGAAGACACATTTTAACTGAATCTTTTTGAATTCTATCAAAGATGTACCTGCTTACCAATACAGTAAATTAACTGTTGATGCCAAAGGACGTACAGTATTTGATCAGGGTTTGTTCTTATAAAACACAATCTTTGCTTACTGGGAGAAATTTCTTTTCTCACCTAAGCCCTTTCAAGGCGATTGTAAAAGTGCATTCTCCCAAAGTGGCTTTGTCTTGTACTATGTATTTGGAAATGTGCTTTGTGTGCTATGGCATTGTGATCTACAGAAGACAGATGAGAAGGTGGCAGGGGACCCTGTATGCATGCTGTATACCCTGTAAATACACTTCAAAAACATTACTGCCTAATTTTTACTTAGAATAAAAATTAAACTTTTGTCCTCTTCTAAAATTCTTGCAAGAAGTATGGCTTTGAGAAAAGAAAGAGAGCTCAGATTTTAACCAAGTACAGATTTTTTGTAGCCAGTGTGAAGGTCTGCACCTGACCATTATCACTGCATGGTGTGGTTCCTGCTTTGTGGATTTTATGCTGTGAGCATGTGGACGGTAAGTACTATCATTAGCAGAAGAGACCAGCAGAGCAAGAGAAGGAAGACCTCCTCTCCCCACTCTTACCACTAGGTTCTATCTGCAGAGCTGACCTCGGAGACAAGGGTCTCACACTCCTGAGCTCTGCACGGGCATTGAGATTCCCCCCAATCCACCCTTACTCTACTCTCTATTCCCCACATAAGACTGCACAGAGCCAAGACTTGCTTGTTTTCTTCTCTCTGAGGCTACTCTACCTGATATAGGTGGGGTTTGTTCAGGATTTCTTCTGTCACACCCACATGCTGTTTTTCAACGGGTAGTTTGACCTTCTGATGTATTTATCCCCCTGAGGCAATGTTCTTTTTAATTCCACCTTGTTACAACCTTGACTGTTTTCTGTCTCTCTCTGTCACACCCCACCCCCCCTCCCCACTCCTATATCCTAATTGTGTGGAAGGATAGGTCCCATACTATACATCTTCCATTCCTGTTGATAACTGTCTGAAGAAATACTTCTATGTGAAAGAGTTGGGAACATGACACTGTGTAGGACCTGTCACAGAGTGGTGCACAGAACTGTATTTGCAGTCACAGCTAGACTGCGAGAAAACTGCCCAACACCCTGGCAGCTTTTGAGGCATTATAATACCACAATTCAGCAGCAAATCTCAGAGTGGCAGAAGACCATTTTCACAAACCCAGGGCTGAGGAACAGCCCTGAAGTCTCCTCCTCCCCCAATTCAGGCAACAGGTTGCAATCTTTGACTCTTTTTTTACATCACTCCTGGTTTTGAGCTTTTTAACTTTTCTTGAAAACCAGGAAAGCCACTGCCTTCTAAGTGTAAACTGAGATCTTCTCTTAGCAGTAGGAATCCATTTGTTATGACCTCAGAAAACAAAGTATGTAGAGAGTTTCAGCCAGACCTTTGATTTTTCTTAGTAAGCCATGGAAAGTTTGCATTTAAACAGCAACCATACTGCTTTGCCATATAGCACTGCTATGAGAGCTTATTATGAGCCTTAATCAGTCAGTGTATTAAGTCCCCCTGTGTTCAGAAATCTATCAGGATATGGAGACAGTGCTCCTTCCCATGGCACCAGTTTAAAAATTAACCAGTCAAACCTTCTTCCCCTGTCCCCAACATTAAACTGTGTCATAAACCCACAAGTTGGTTTCTAAGTAATAAAGATAGGTCACTTAAAATACTCTGTCATTTTTTAAACCTCTAAATCATATTTTCAAATCTTTATAACACCGTGAAATCTCTAATTCTCAAAATACCCAATTACTTATGATTAAAAAAAATGCACATGCAAAAAGAGCAGTCCATGTTAGTTTATTAGATGCCATTATGGATACTTTACCTGCTGAGAAGGGCTTTAAAAAAAGAAAAAAACTGCATAATTCCTTCAGCCACAGAAAGTAGATGAATGGTAATTATTTCTACACCAGTTGTACGGAGCCTTTGTTCCGTTTTCACAAAGCCTAGGAGAGTACTAATTTTGTTCTGCAGAATAATGGGGGTGGAAGAGAATCTCTTTCACTGGAAGGTTATCAGCTTATTGTTATTACTACCCAACACTGTGAACAACAAAATGCCATAGCAGCATTCAACCCACATCAATACTTAAGAAGGATGTGGATACAAACCGTTACTCTAATGACCAGGTGGCATTTGTCACCCTCTACATATATGTGTTCTTAGTGCACAAACCAAACTGATTTAGTGTGGAGACTCCATGCCCTGGTTTTCCTTCCAACTTCTGCCACTCACTTTCCATTCAAAGCTTAAGCAAATATCTTAGTGGAGCTTTAGTATTTAAGGCTAAAATTATGAACCATTCCTTTCCCCTGCATATCAACTGTCTCAATTCCACAGCTACTGCATTTTTTTTACATTAAAGCTCCCTGGAGGTTCAAACCTCTGTACACACTCAGAATCAACTCTGCACTGAGAACTGCACCTAATCAAGATCTAAAACTCAGATGTTTCACTGCCTGTGCCCCTCAAGGGACTTGTGATAATAGGTATTATTAAAGAATGCATAACACACATAGACAAGACTGCATTCCTTACAAAAGTAGCAGCAATTTCTGTAAATTTTGATAAGAAGTAATGGATACTATTTTTACAGTAGTCTGGTTTTGAGAAGTGGGAGATACAAACTCAGTTATCTCCCAACAGGACTGTCTATTTGGCCACTGTCCAGCCTGTGGAACATACACTGAGCGATACATAATTCAAGATTCACAGGTGGACAAGCTCTTTTTAGCAACACTCATTTTGGAGAGGTTAGGGCCATTGAAGAAGCATGGCTAGATTAAGTTCTGGTCCCAGCTCCCACATTTGCTTACACATTTTGAATTTTAGAAGTTAGTTGGTAAAAACTGAAGTGACTACAACAAAGTGTTGAGACAGAGGCTTGCAGCTCAAGTGCAGCAAAAGGAGATGGTATGAAGTTATGAGCATGACTTTGAGAAGCAAACAGACACAAAAATTCTTGTGTCCAGAGCTTGTTCTAATGAAACAGGCTGTCATTTCTGCTCATTGTATGGAAAACAGACATGCATTTAATCAATGTTTTGAATAGACAGTCTAAGTAATCCCAAAACCATATTTCTGGTTCATAATGCAGCTTTTTCACTTCAAAAGGGAATGCCTTAGCCACCTCTGCCTGCCCAAGAAGTCACAGCTTTATGAAACACGTTCACAGTTGCACAGGTGAAGGTAGGATTTTTGCACAAACAGATATGTGGGGTGAGACAGATTTCAGAGTTATAATTGATATAATGCACAAAGCATACATGAAGCATGACAGAAGCATGACAACAGATATCCAAAAAGGAGTCAGACTCCTATATACCTTTACAGTCTGGAGCATAACTGTTGATACACAGAGAGCACTCCAACACCACAGTGACAGACAGTACTAAAAAAAAATATATATATATATATAAAATCTTAGAAGAGGTCAGAATCTTTTCTTGTTTCACCTCCTATTTCTGAGTACTTCACTTTCAATAAACTGAATTACATTATTCAATATTTTCTCTATGAGAGCACACTGAACAGGTCCAGTTGAAGTCTTGGTTAGGCCCACTTCACAAAGACTTGAAATCCATGAGCAAAGTTTTCCTCTCAGTGTCATGAAAGTAACTGAAATAGTAAAGGGAGTTTCTCTGATCTCATACAACTAACTATAAAAGCAGGGTAGCATTTGGCTGTAGCCGAGAACATTCAAACATTTTGATTGATCCTTATGAGCCATTAGGAAATGCCATCAGTACCTGCGTATCAACACAATTGTTGTTTTGGGTAAACTTCTGTTGTGCCCGGAACCATGATTATACAATGTACAATGAGAAACAGAGAACAGCGTACCAGCTTCCCATTCCTGTCCCACCACATGACACACTTTTTTCCAAAGGGAATGTTTAAACATTCTCTATTTAATGTTCAATCACAGATGTTCAGAAAAGGGGAAGGAAAAAAGGGAATTAATGATTACTTTACTAAAATTAGTTATAACAACCTGCAAAATTATTCCCTTCATTTCCCATAAGTGGACATGAAGAGCAAGATTGGAGCTATCTTTAATAATGTTTAATAATTGTTAGTAATAGTCTCCATTATTATTACTATTATGACAAACTTCCAAAAAACTGCCCTGATCTTTAATATTAGTTCCTCCAGACAATCAGAACACCTGTTTTTTTTTAATATAATGGTAAAAAAATGTATGGTAAAATGGTAAAAATATCTGTGCAGTTTTCACAAACTGTAAGTATTCTGCAAGTGCCAGCTACTGTGATGATTATTCTCTTCTAGTTCATTAGTGAATCTTCTCACCCACTCAATCAGAATGTCTCTGGTTCATTTCCCATCACTTGGTATTACGAAAAAACAGCCTGGCATTTAGTCAAACTAGGACAGCTTTACTGATAAAGCCAGTGGGGGAAGCAAATAATTTGTCAAATCTCACTACTCCTAAACATAAAGAGCACTGCAAATCAATACACGGAAGTGTTCTCAGTTTGATTCCGACTGCAGAGAGGAAAGGGCAGCACCGTGTTCACTGTCTCCACACTAATTGAGTGAGAGTGCATTCTCCATCATATCTACTTCTTACCAGAAAGGAAATGTGCAAGATACTGTGTAAAACTCAAGGGGAAAAAAAGAAGAATTAAGAAAAGACTTCTTGAATTGCACCTTCTTTAGGTGAAGAGCCCCCCAATCCCTTCTTTATGCCCACACAGCTGACTGCATAGCATCTGATGGATGAAGTAGAATTCACCAGTTTCTCATCCATGAATCTTGGTAAACTTACATTTCATATTAAAGTATCTATAAATAGGCTAGGAAAATACAAATCCACAGTGATACCTTTAGCTGCATTTATCTGTTTTCCATGTTATCATTCAACATGGCTGTTATTTTGTGACATCTGTATTTTTGGAAACAAAAACTCAAAGCATGCATGCAATCCATTTGCGAAATTAATGTTCAAGACTCCAAATTCTTGCCAATGTGATTCCTCAAAAAGTTTATTTAATTTTTGTGAAAAAATACTTTCATCTATTACTATAATGTTTAGCCTATCTGAACCTTAGCCAACCTATGTGCTAACACTACAACCTGGAATGTTTACCCACCTCCCCAAGTTGAAGTGGTCTGTTAAAATATGCCCAAAGACTATGCTGAGAGCCCTCATCTTTCTGAAAGGACAGTGAAGGAGGTAACCTGTATGCAACTCAATCAGTAGGGGATTGTCACAACTTGTTCAGGTTTGTTGGCAAGTCAGTAGTTATCCCAAAGATTTCAATCTTATGTTTCCCAGGAATAGTAATGCCGAGATGACTATTACAATATTATGACAGTTGTATCTACACTTCTTTTCATCTAAAACTGTGCAGTGAAGAAATCTGACTTCCACGTGGTTTTGCTTCCCCTCAATGTCTCAGGGCTGATACTTATGATCAAAAAGGAACTCAAGCACATTCTTTCATGTGATAATGGCCTACAGAGAAAAACAGCATATATTTTGCTCAACAACTTTGTATGCTTCGCATGGGTTTCATCCTTTCCAGGCATGTACAAATCCTGTGTATGGGGCCTCTGTCTGGCTCAAGATTTAAGATGCTCGTGTCTCATCTTTGTGATTGGTTAACCTTATACCAAGGGCTCATTTCTCAAGTGCTCCAGATAGTTTGTCTTTCTCCCCCCAAGCTACTCAGTGCTACCTTCCTGTTTCTTTGCATCATGGGCTGGCTCCTAAGCTGTAAGAAAGCAGCCACCAGACTCTCCTGGTGGCCCTGGCCTGGCTGAGGGCAGCACACTGCATTCCCAGGACTCCATTCCCAGCAGAGCCCCACAGAGGCTTATATCACCAGATATGTTTTGAAAGACAGATGCAGGATTAGGTGGGTGCATATTCCTTTTGCATTAGTTCACTCAGCTTACAGCCGGTTCTGCGGACGTGGTTATGTAACTGGAAATGGGCAGCCTGCCTGAACAAGACAGTGCTTATCCAGAAGATGCAGGATCTACACAATCTTTCAACACTGAGAATAAACCAAATTAACACAAGCCCTTTAACTTTCATGTTTGTGGACTCTTCTGTTACCCTAAAGCTTTAGCAATAACACTGTTATGTTTGTATTTTTTCTTACATGTTGAAAACATTTACACAAGCCCAGAAAGCAACATGAAGATATAAAAACCATTTCACTGGTTCAAACATTAAAAGTACTGTACAAACCACCATTTCTTTGCCCCAAATCCTTTGTTGTAGCAGTGTGCAATATATCAGAGCTTATTACCTTTGACATTACAAAGCATCTCCTACTGCCAGCATTCTCAGCTCACAACCAGCCAATTAATTCTCATTCCTCCAACAGGGCAAGTACTCCAGAGTTAATAACACACTAAGGAACACCTTCTTAAGGAAATTCTCGCTTTCTGGGATGTTTACACTTTTATTCTGAGAGGGGATAAAACCCTGAACACCTTTTTCTCTAAAAGAAAGCACATAAAATAATTGGAAGAATACGAGACATATGGCTTTCTTCTTGTTAAAGTGAACATTAGGAATGTGAATTACAGCAATTATATAAGGACCTTGATACTCTGGAGCTGGCTGAAGGTGACCTTCTGTCTCGAAGGTGCACAAGTGTATTAGTACAGCACGATGATCGAGCTAGTGAGTGCTGTATCTACATGGCTCTACACCCAAGAAGGCCTATCTTTGGTCTGTTTGAAGAGCAGAAAGCCAGCTGTCTTCAGGTCCCTAGACACACCATAAAAATGAAATGCCTGTTCAGGTATTGTTTTTTTACTAGCCCCTATGAGAACAAGAGAAGGCAGATGAGTGTCTCTGAGGGTAGGAATGACTTAACTCAGTGTAGAACAGTACCTCTGCTTTATTTCAGAGTAGACTCACAGCCCAGCAGCAGCACTAGATTCAGCTAGATCCAAAAAGGATACATCAGTGTGGAAAGTCAGATCCCCAGAGTGAAAACTAAAACCCTAAGCTGGGTTCCTAGATTCTGTATGTGATACAACAGCTTAAAAATTCACTGTCCAAATTCAGCCAGCAATTGAACAGGAAGCTGCATAAAGTCATACTTGGTTTATAGTTACTGATAACAGTGCAATAAAAGCTCATCTCAGCATGTCTTAAATCCCAGCTCTCCCACAACACATAAGATTAACGCTGAAGTGAGAGTATCCACTTAGAAACACAGTCCAGAACTTTCTATGAATAAAAATGCCTAGCACTCTATTCTCAAAAACCTGAACGTGACACTTTGTTGAAAGTGGAGTTGGAAATACATGTGGTTAGACCACTTATGCCAGCAATGGTTCTGCTCCAGTCTCCGCTCCTCACTCACAGCACCATGCACTAACCACCACCTGGCAGCTTACTCCGAGTGGTCACACTCACCTCCCTTCTGGTGGAGCCAGAGCATTATTCAACAACTCCAGTGAGACAGCAAGGGAGTGTGAGTGCATAGTGCAGGGATTAGGGCACTTGCCTGCGAGGGAAGTACTGTGCTCTGAACCCTGTTTCCACGGCTCCTGCTATATTTGATACACAATTTAGCACTGTAAAAGGACCGAACTATTCCTCGGAGCAGGGAACTGAATTATCTCTTTCTAAATGACCTCTCTAATAGTTGTGCTCACTCCTTTCCCCTCTATCTGGCCTACTGAAAATTATTTACTACAGAGTTCAGCAGGAGTGGTGAGGATTGCCAGTGCCCAGACTAGTCTGGCAGTTTAAGCATTCTCCTTTGAGGTGGGAGTTGAGGATGTTAATGCAACCAGATATAGGAGGGATTTCTGTATCTCTCACTTCCTGACATTGAATAGCAGGTTGCAGAGCAACAAACTACAAAAAAAAACTATTCCTGCTTTCTGCAGGAAGCCTGATCTTGTCTGTGCCACAGAATGCATGAATTGTCCAAGGTCATGTTTCCTTATTAAGATGATATTTTCTTGAACATTGCAACCGCATTGGCAGTAACACTCAGTATAAATGCTGTTTTCTAGGGCAGAAATGGACTGCAAAATTATTTAAATCATAGCTGAAAATTAAGAACTCAATTTCAGCTACACAAGACTAACCTGCAAGACTGAGTATTACTTGCCTTCAGTCTTGATCCAAAGGAACTTTTTGTTGCAGCATTGCACATTGGTGGAAATGTCTCATAGGTGGAACTGAGACATTTAATGGCTGTTTGGAGCTGCAATAAGACACTGTACATTGAAGCTTACATTAGAAGGTAAAAGTCAGAGAAGTGGTTTAGTGGCCACAGTGCAAATGAAGCTGACAAAGAGAGCCATATTTAAAAGTACTTCATTAAACATTTTTTTCAGCATCAACTGTTCTATATTAATTGTATGCAAACATTTGGTATTCCAGATAAATAACTCTTTTCCCCCAAGTTTAAGTCCTTCCAAGACACGAGAATGGTAACATTTATGTTGAGGTAGGAATGAATGATATGGATCTACATAGCACCAGATATAAGTACCTAGAAATATATTTTTTTAAACAAAATAGGTTAATTGATATGAAAGTATTTACTGCATCACTGTGATGATTTAGCCAATGTATAAAAACTTAGTGCAATACTGCATCAAGACACATACCTTCCAAAAATGTCTCTCTTCTGAAGTCATATATAATACAGCATCCCAGGCAGAGACTGTAAAGAAAAATTGCACCCATTTACCTTGTGTCAGTAAAATTATTGCCCATGTTGTATTTAGCTAACAGACAAAAATGTTTTAGGGCGTGAGCAAACTTTTGCAGGAACATCCTTTGGCAGATGATTCACTGAGAGACATTGACTGTGGCCTTGGGAGGAGAAGGCTGCGAGATTAGCTTTTTCCTTCTGGTGGGAGGAAGGCCTATTGCCCTGCTGATTGCAACAGAGGCAGAATAAATGACGTTGGAAAGGGGGGCATTAATATATGCCAGGAGGTATCATATTCCAATAAACCAGACCAGGATTGTGTAAGAGTCATGGATGGCTCATCATATCTTTTCAGAACTATAAATCACTTCTTTCCTGCCTATTCAACCTCTTCTCTCCTACTTTGCATTCAGGAAGTACTAACATACTTCATGCACCCATGCCCAGTGTGTGAAGAGTACACAGAAAACAGCTCCTATGACTGTGCTCTGGCAGTGCAAGCTAAGACATAGTCATCAGTGTGATTGTTAACGTTATCTGCGCTACACACATACATCTGGGTTGAAATATATTGAGCAGAGGAAAAGAGAGGAGAAGAGATGATATACAAGATGTAAACAAATGTCAATGGATTCAGCAGTCCTAATTACCTAACTGAAAGACACAATATTTTCCTTTTCAGTTACAATCAAAGAGAAAACTCTTCTTGGGAGGGGGGAACTAGTTCTGGTCTTCTGTTTTGTTGGTTTTGTTTTTTTGTTTTTTTTTTTTTTTTAAATAGGGAATTTAAAGTTGTTGCTTATGCTTTCAGATATTAGATTATTTTTGGCTGAGGATAGTCACACTCAACTACATTCCTATCTGATAAAGTGAGATAAGGTATCCACACCTCTAGTCAATGTTTCTTTCCTGGAGCACTGTAATGCAGCCCTTTGTCTTAATCAATAGATCACAAAGACACATCACAGTTCCAGAGTTACTGAGGAATAGCAGGTGATGTTTTTCATCTCCAGTTTATGTATTCAAGAGGGGACTAAATGATGCACACAAAAGGCCAGCTTGACTAGGTGCTGTTGCACAGCATGTGCACAGACTGATTAAAAAACTCTGACTCATGAGCCTTACAGAATATCTGCCAAAGTAACACAAGCAGGCATCAAAAGCAATCTTTTCAGTAAAAAGTAATCACTCCTTTGAACAGTATTTCACACAAATATGTGTGTGTGACTAGAGTAACACATATATATATATATGTGTGTGTATATATATATGTATATATAGAGAGACTGAATTAGGGGAATATAGCTGTTGCTAAAATAAAGAAAATTAGCCTTGCTTCTTCAAGCTGTGTTAAAGTCCCACATCAGCAAGAAAACTCCCTTCCTGTCCTTTTGCAATCAGCTGACAGAGTTGGTTTGCTGCTATTTCAGCTAGTGATAGCCATTCACAGGAGCACACAGCAGTCTTGGTCCTGTCCAAAAGGAACATTTTCTTAATAACAAAAAGAAGCGTGGACCTTAGTCTTTAACAAAGGGGACAAAAAGTGCTCTCACCTGAGATCTGGACCTTATGACACATGGGGTTGCTACCTTTGCTGTCAGATTTAATGCTACAATGCAGAGCAGCCTTAGGGAACCAGTTATTCATGCCTGTGGGTATGTCTCTAGAGCCCTGAAAATGTCTCCAGGTTAAGTAAATGGATTGGGCAGCATCCCAGTAACAATATACCCAGCTTCCCCAGGAACATTTGGTTCCCATTGTTTCCTAGTGCTATTTTCCATTTGCTTCCTAAGTGTTTACATCTCTTGTACCCAGTAGGCACTTCAGGATACCCAAGTAATAGAGAATGTTCATCAGGAAGTCTCAAAGCATGTAGGGTGAAAGACTACAATGGCTTTGAGAGACAAACTGGGCCAAGATACGCAGTGCCCAAAACTCAATCTGCCTGCAATTAAGATACTACCTGAGCAAATAAGCATGTTCAGCCTGGAGAACTTGAGCCATAACTGCCTGAGAGGAGTCACCAAGCCAGAGAGCCTTAAATAAAGATTCTGGATGCAACTGCTGCAGGTGAACCAATGCAGATGAACAGCTGGAAGAGGGCTCCTTTGACTCACATTAAGCTATACTGGATTAACATGGAGCCAGGGGTTTTCTTTGCTGGTAGAGATATACATCCCAGTGGTTTAATTTTTTCTCTCCTTTCAGTGCAACTGAGGGATTTTTCAGAACACTAACTTTTCTCAGAAAGGTCTGTAGCTTTAATAGGTAAATAATTTCCAGCATTTCTCTCATAAATATATGTGGGGGGTATGCCTTCCTGCCCACACTTAAGTCCAGTGGTAACATTTGGAGAAATCCTTGGGGTCTGAGCTCATGGTCAAGAAAGAAAAGGATGAAGACTACTCTTACAATAATTTTAGAAGATTCTAAAAAGCATAAATGGAGCCTCTTGGCCCAGCTCTTTGGCTGGAATTTGCCTTTCTCTAAGCTTTCCCTAGTGAAGATCAGGCTGTCCCTGAAAAACTGATGAGGAGAGTTCACCGCAGGAGTGTTTGACAGCAGCTTTTACTGCCAGGTGAATGCTCTTCCAAGGGTGATGGCCAGGACCTGGGCAAAGGAAGGAAGCACAACAGAGCAGGTCTCCAAGAGTCCAGCAGATTTGGTTTAGCGAGACAGGTAGTCAGGGAAGTCAAATACAGCCTGCCTTCTGCTGGCACTCATGCTCCTCACAGTGTCCCAAACTTGGAACTTGCCTCAGTGAGGGGATAAATGCTTGCTGATCTGATGATACTGTCTACCAGATCATGTTAAACACATCTTACATGCTGAATGAGATGTAGAACAGGAAACCTTCAAGATAGTAGATCAGTCAAAATTAAAACCAGCACAGACTAGAGCGAATGAAGCAGTAATTTTACCCAGGGACAATGTGACAATGGACAACACCATCTGTGAGGCAGGCTTTGGCAATAAACAGATACCAGTGCTACTTTTATGAGGAGATGGTCTGCATGCACATTGAAAGAAACAGAAGAGAATCTTGGGATGGGGGGGGTAAACCAATGTGTTACAAAGAGAGAGTAAAACAATAATATTATGGAAATGCATGGCAAAGAGAAATTAAGTTACACTGTAATAAATTGTTTAAAACTAGTTATGATTTATTTTTAATGGTACAAAAGACAATGATCTTGAATGGAACATACAATCCCATATATATCAATGTCCAAGTCCTTTTCACACCCTTTCCTATATTTATAATTAAGAAGGAAGTCTTCTGATGACGTGCCTCAGGAAGAATGAGAAATTACTTAGGTAAGTTAAATAGCAGTTTCATGTCCTCCTGGAAAATGAATTATGATCAGAGGTCACATTCATCAGTAGGGCTGAGCAGAGTAAGAGAATTTCTGTGGACATACTACCCATGTGTAAATTGGCCGTGTTTATACATAACCAACATATACACGCAACATATAAACAGTAGGTGACTTAAGATTGTGGGTTTCCTATGAATCACTTTTACACAGGTACCTAGAATTTGCTTTTGAAGATAATGTCAGACTGTTATTTTGGTTCCTTGGTGAGCAGAGATCCTAAGACAAGAGTATGGCCACACAGAATAGTGGCTTTGAGCAGGCTAATAAAATTAAAGTAATTAGGAATTTAATAGTGTCTTCAAATATAACTGAAAAATTAGTACTGGTCTGATGCTGGCCTGAGCAAGGTCAGCAGAATAACTGCCTGTATGTTGTTTGAATGCAAATCTCCACCTGCTCTAAACACAACTGCACTTACCTAGAAGCATCCTCCAACAGCTTGTGACTCCTCGTTAACAAGATCTGAATGGGGAGCATGCATATAATTATCACAGACGTGTACACAGTGTGGGTAGGTAGAAAGCTAAATTGTCATTTAACTGAAACACTCTGAAACACTTCAATGCTGCCATAGTGGCACCCAAACTTCACTGTGACTGCTGCTGTGGGTGACCATAAGTCATTATAAGAAACTATATGATTAACTACTCTGTTTTCATCTCTTAACCTTGTACAAAGGCTTTAGAAATCCAAACTCTTACACCCTGTTTTCAATTTACTTCTTGGATACCAATTCTTTTACTTGTATGAAGAATTTTCTTTGCTGCTCTTGATGCATATTGAATTTTGTAAACTACTTAAAGTCTTTCTGAGAACTGCACTTTTCTGAATGAGAGCACAGCCACTGTGGGAAGGTTGCTTCCCTCCATAACCAGTAGCTTTAACTCCCTAAATGAGCATCATCTTGAAAAACATGACAAAAACGGATTGACCTTGATGGTGTACATTCTTCAACTTCCCTTTTTCATATACAACTCTAAAGATCCATTCACTTTGTTTTCTAGCCTCTGAGATCTGCCTTTCTCCTGCAGCCACAAACTAACTTATGCTATTATATACCATAGGTTATGTTATTTATATGATATGGTATCTATGGTTCCTACATATCATATAAATATTTGGTTCCATATTTGTCTAGGCTTTTGTTCCTTATGTACTCAGCTTGCATTTATCCACAAAAGATAACCATTTCCTTTATGTAATAGGTTCTCACTCTCATATAAGGAACAAGACAGTAATATTTTGACAAAAGAAGAAAACACAACTGTAACAGTAAACTGCAGGGAACAGATGGGCCAGAACTTTCCTCTGTTTTTTCACCTACACTGTAAGGTACTTCTTTTGGCTAGTCCAACCTAAAACAGCGTGGGACTGACCCACCTGAGTTACTGTGTTTCTCCTCATGGCTTCTTGCCAGAGTTGCTGAACCCTCTGATTATAAAAAGCAAGGAATGGGTGTTCTTTGGGTGGACTCCAGGATGCTGGAAGTAGTTCTTTATCTTGAATTTGTTGCCCTGCTAGGCATATAGGGAATAAAAAGGTTTGAAGCAGGTCCAGTTCTGCTTCCCCCAAAGATCCAGAGAAAAAAGGCCTGAAGAGTCTTTGAGCTGTCATCATTGACCCACTCCAACCCAGGCTTAAAAATATCACTTTGTAAGATGAGCGCAATGAGGGAAGGGCAGGCACTGACAGGGTGGGTTGATGCAGCAGGGCACTGGCAGTTGGGAACAGAGCCCAGCACCTCTCCCAGGTCAATATGCTGCTTGTAAGACTAAGATAGCAATCATTAACAAACTGAGCAGTACCAGCGAGTTTCTATTTGTGCTGTTATTGATGAAAGAGACACTCTGCATTTGAAACCTGGAATAGCTTTGAACTTGTATCATTTTGAAGATACAGATTCTTACTTGGTATAAATTTGAGCAAATAAAGATTGCATAAATACTGAAGGAATTGGGTACATGTTACTGGCTGGGTGTCACCAAGGCTGCGCAGCATTTCTGGGTTTGCCTGTCTCCAAGCGACTTCTGAAACCTCTGATGTGAATAGATGTAATCTGGCTTGTTCTAGTGATGCATGCTCACAGGTCACATCTTGTGCGTAACACAAGGTGATAGTTTTAAGGAAGCAGGACATATCAGCTATCCTGCATCGGCAGATTTCATTTTTAAAGTGTATAGCAAAAGTTTCCTTTAGAAATACCTCCTTTTTCCCCTCACTATTTTAATTTGTTAGTGAAAAAAATTATGTGCTAGGGTCAGCAGTGTACTTGGCACACATTTGTCACAAGGAAAAGGATGAAGCAATTATAAATGCAGCTTCACAGGACGGAAAGTACCAGATTACATCCCTATTCTGACAAGACCCGTGCAGCCATATCCCTCCAAGTTAAGCATCTCTATGGCCAGACTCATTTATGCTAAGTTTACAGTACCTATAGTCAACACTATAAGATTAAAAACATGGCTAAGGTTGAAAAGCACTCCAGAAATACCAAATGCCTCAGTCCAAGTCAGTGTGTTGTGGCAGTTGTTGCACAAGCCAAGGGGAAGAGATCCCACTGGTTTTGATGGGGTTTTGAGGTGCTTGGTGGTGCAACAGCTTACAACTCCCACTGACCTTGCCCACTCCCGTCAGGGTAGGATGGTGCATGCCAGCATACCTTCCCTCAAATCTGTTAGCATAGAACTTCTTTTAACCATTCAGAAGATAAATGTACAGCACCTTTTCTTTAAACCCTTGGCTGCCCATGGCCCTCTACCTCCTGCTCCCCTGCCTGGACCTCCCACCACACAGCCCTGGCCCTCCATTTCCTCTCCTCAACCCACCAACGTTTGACCATTACCTCATGTGCTCCCACATGAGGCCTCTCATGTCATGTCCTAGCTTCCCTCAGTTGCTCTCCACAGCTCCATGCCAGCCCCTGCCATGCCTCGTACTCCCCACCCCAGCGCTGTGCTGGGCAGGAGACCCAGAGGACTCCTGCCCCACACTGAGGGGGATGCACCCCACTGAGGAGGACACCCCACACCGAGCGAGGGGCCCACCGCCCCACCCTGAGGGCCCAGGTCTCTCCCGCTCCACACCAGCTGCCCCATCCCGCAGCGCTGCCAGCCAGCACACCTTTCGGGAAGGATTCGGAGGATGTTCCCAAACATGCCAACCCACCCGGCACGTCCCACCCACTGGACCTGCCTTGCCCCTTCTTCAGCCCTCCTCTTCCACTGTGTGCCCGACTGCAGGCCCAGCCCAAGCCCGGCCATGACCAGTCTCCCCTTTCCCCTCCCCTCACACCCCTCTGCCATTTTTCAGTGCTGGTTCTTCAGCCCTTCGGTCCCAGATCCAGCCCCAGCTCCATCCGAGGGGGGTATTTTGCTTCACTTTGCTCACAAAAACAGTTAAAAACACCAGAAAGTGTCCAACAACAAAACAAAACAAAACAAAACAAAACAACAACAACAAAAAACAAACAAACAAACAAAAAACAACAACAAAACAAAACAAAAACAAAAACAAACAAACAAAACTAAACAAAAAAATCAACAAAAAGATCCAAAAGAAACACCAAAACCTCAAAAAAAAACTCTATTACAGACACACATATTTTGAGGGTTTAAAATCACAGACAAGAGAAATATGATATTCTCTGTTCCTCCCTCTTAAAAATCTACAAAATATCGTCATGTGAATGGCAGGGAGGTTGCCCATCCTCATCACTGGTAGGAGAAAACCGTGGAAGGACTTGACTTTTGCGTTTCAGTAATATGCAATAACACTAGAAACCACTAGATGTCATTGTTGGTGCATAAAAAGCAAAAAATGGACTGTTACTATTTTAGCCGAAAACGCCTTACTGTCTTAAGGAAAGTTACTGCCTATCTGTGACAACATTATTAGAGATGAGTGGCTTACCAGGGACATCTCTCCATCCAGGAGTCCTGACCACAAATCAGGTAATGTGATGCTTTTGCTATTTCTGCAATCCTGCACAGGTCTGGGAGCAAAGGCAAAACACTTTTGAGTATTTCTGGTCTGGTTTAGCTGAATGTGGTTTGGTAAGACTGAAATTATCACTCAGACTTTATATGGAGTTGGCCATCAGGTAAAAAAGAAACCTGTCCTCTTGGGCTTTGCAATCGCAAGTCTCAAGTACTCAAGGGCAGAATGCCGCCCATTCCCTAGCTGGGGCCTTGTGCCACCTAACCCCCTCCTGCTATCCCAATAAAATATCTTTTTCATTTGTTTAAATGGGGCTAAGCACATTGTCTCCCAGGGATATATGTCAGGGATTCTAAGTAAAGTTTTTTGGATTTCTTCTTTTCTAGACTAGAGCTGAGGAAGGGGACACTTGCAGCAACAGTTTTTCAAAGAGAAAAATGGCACTTGTTCAAAACTCAATGGCACATCTGTGCCCCAAGAAGCAGAGAAGAAAAAACAAAAGGGGAGGTGGGAGGGGAGGATGGGATGGGACTTTCAGGGATGAGAGATGGATACTGCTGAGCAGAGGCTGCAGGTGAAGGAGTAAAAGCAGACAAAGCAATACATGCTGGAAACTCCTCTGATGTTTTGACATTGGAAATCAGGATAAGGTGGCACTTGATATACCTCATGGTAGTGAAGTGACCTAAGTAGTAAACACTAAAACTGTCATCTCAGTGAGAGAAGAATCTACTGCCTGGGAGAGAGAGACCTGCATCTGAAGGCTAGATATGCTTAAAGCTTAGAAAGAGGAAGAGTGATAGGATGATTTCTCTATCTTTCTGATAAAGAATGTGAGGAAATGGCAGCAGTGGTGGTGAAGGACATCAGTGGAGCTTGTGGGGATAGACAGCTTGTGGAAGAACAAAACACAGACCAGAGGTCCAAAACAGAGAACAACTGGTGGAAGCAGAGGTCACCTCAGGACAATCTACAGAGAATAAAAAGAGTGAGTCAAAATATGATGAAAAAAGCAGGCAGGTGCTTTCTTTCACATACTATCCACTGAGGAATGGAAAACAGGAGGGACAACTAAAGTGTTCACAGTTACAAGTGTCCCGAACCCCAAAAGCTAAACTGGGACTGATGGTGAATAACTCCATCTAACTAAAAGGCATAGTACTGTTTAGGGTAACAGGTCTGCATTTTCTACATAAGAAGGTCTCAGATTGGTTTTAGTTCTCAACCATGAAGGGGATCCCTGGAGCAATAAAGGTCCATGGGCTTCATCTGGAAGAGGTTCTCTGAGTGGTTAAAATAATGTGCACCTAATAAGATCTCAAAGCAAAATATTCCTATTAATTGGAGAAAATATATTAAAATTAATGCTGCAGAAAGGGAGCAAAGACCTTTTCTATATTAATTTACACCAATAATTCACGTTAGTGGAACTACACTGATATAAAACTTTTAAAGATAGAACTGGCCTTGTATTTTGGCAGCTTTTTTTCTTTCAGTTAGATTTTTATGGCTTGACAAATTGTTCCATTTCCTAGTCTCCCCTGAAGAATCCTGACTGGCTTCACATTAATTTGCTGAAAGCCAGAAATCTAGTAAAAATGCAATTTTACCCTTGCTAACAGCTGGAGAACCAAAATCAATTTCAGCAGCATGCTGACTAATGAAATTAGAGGACTCACAACTGACAGAAACCTCATATGACCAAGTTGAAGGGCAGCGCCATCACTTTTGTTTAACCCCCTGGTACAGACACCCTTCAGACACAGCTCAGAGGGCAGCACTAGCCATATTTTCTTAATCTTAATGGATGTTTCTATTAAAAGAAGATGCAATGGTAGATCACAGAAAACCTGGTTTGAACTAAAAGATGAGCTAATACACAAAGATACTCAATAAGGTCTAATACCTGTACATGTACATCAGCCATCTGCACAGCTCAAACCTACTCTAGGAGTAGGAAAGGTTCACTGGGAGTTATTTGTACTCACCAGCATCTACTATTAACCTGGGAAGCTGCCAGAGCTGAGTTAGCCATTTTTAAAATTAGTGTCTGCATTTCATTTTTACCCAAATTCTTTAACAAGAAGTTTGACAACTTGCACCATTGTTAGCCAGAGTTCATTTCTGCTGTACATCCTCCTAGAGGAAGTTCCAAAGAGATGCTCCTCTATGAGACAACTGATTTGAGTGAAACTACTCTCATCATCACCTGCCAGCTATTACTTCCCATGGCTGCTGACCTGCTACCCTCCATAAAGCTCATGAGAAGAAATGCTGAATTTGCTACTCAGCAGTCATCATGCACTCTGAAGTTAAGGATTTGTCCACAGTCACCCAGGGCTATAAACAGATAGAAGGTGAAAATAACCCACAGAGCAAAGACAGAGTTGTCTTCATCACTGATTAAAGAACCATATTTTTAAACAGACCTATGCTTTGCAGATATTAGATTATTGATGCTGTTGCTAGCAGGTACATGTAAGAGCCTCTGAGAATAGGGAAGGCTGGTATTTAGATCTTTAATCCCCATTTTGCAAAAAATGTAAATTGAGCCAAGGTCTCTTTAAACATGTGGTGTAGAAAGTCAACAAATACCTTTGGATTTTTTACTGTACTGCTTGTTTGGCACACCCCCTTTCATGTAGAGGAAAAGAAGCCTTTACAAGGAGGAACTGAATGAAACTCTCATAACAAATTTAGAGAGACCTGCAGGACAGAGAGGAAACCAGCAATGTCTCCAGCTCACAGGGAAACAACCCTCCCATGTGATTCTCCTTTACTGTATGATCCTAATTATTTGGAAAGGCATACAAGTATAAAACATTTTACTCCTAAGGAAACCCAGAAACTGTGATTCTCTTCCACTACCCAATTCCTCCTCCTCTCTTGGTGCTGGTTATACACGGCCCCATGTGCCACTGCTCGCTTTCCAAGCGTGTCAGAAATGAGAGCAGTAAGATATGTCAGTCAGAGTCAAGAATGCAGTCTGAGCTCTGCTTGGATAGGAGGACTTAATATTTTTCAGAGACTGTAAGAAAGTTTATGTTTTTGAGACACTTATAGGTGCTGGGTAGTGCAGGCAGCAGTGCCTGAGACATCCTGACTAGACTGCTTATAAGCGAGTTGTGCTCAACATTTCTGTGAAAGAGACCCTGCCTTTAAAAGTACAATTTGCTGGAAAAAGGATGCAGAAAAAAATTAGTATCTTGAACTTTTATGTCATGGAAATCAACTGAGCTTTAAAAGGCACTGGCACACTTAATATCGTAAGGAGAGACTACACAAAATGGTTGCTATAAGTCTATGGCCTATGTTACAAGCACTTGCCCTTTCCCGTCATGATATCCTTCCACATTTTCCCTATTTTCCCATATTCTTCAGTAAATAAACCCTTTAGGGGCAGCAGTTAGTACAATGGTACCCCTTTCTAGCTTCTCCTCAACCACCACAGCAACTCAGCTCACACAGATGACAAAACACGCCACTCTGCTATTGGCAACCGCAAGATTACCAATGTAGGTGTTAGTTTTATTTTATTCCCCCCAAACATGATCTGACACATACTTCATAATATTGCTTTATTTTGTACTTCTTAAAATTGACTACAGTAAAATGTGATAATCTGGTTGGCAGCCCCTTGACAAATAAGGAGAGAGGAACTGATGTTTTGTAAAAATGAAGTGATTTAAAAGCAGAGAAGAACACTGGAAGATGATGGCTTTAATTATATTTATTATTCTCCTGGTTTCTTAGAGTGAAAGGTTTAAGGATGGCTTAGAGATTAGAAAATCTGATATTGGAAAGTAGCCGATTAGTTGTGGGTTTTTTCTTAAAGCAGGTTCTGAGTTTGAAGGAGATTGCTTTATATGGCAGACTATTCATTTATGACCAACATACAAGATCCTCCTTTTGCATCACCAATTAGTGATGTTGGCAAAGTGTATACTGGGGGACATGCTCCTTGCAGGATAAGTATGTTTATGGATTGGAAGAAACCCACCATTTTCTCAATGACTGTCTTCTGAACTGATGGGTGGCAGCAGCAGCAATATTACTTCCAGACATCTGATTTATGTGGGCATGGAACTGCTCATTAAAATCTATGATGTTTATTTGCAATATGCAGCTGGCAGGGATTCCCCAAGAGCCAGTTCTGTCATCAGGTATAGTTTTCTGCTGGGTAAGAACTGTCTGTCATCAGCAGACTAAACCCAGGCATTCTTCCATGCAACTGAAAGTCAAGTAAGCAGTATCTTTATAGGGAGAAAAAGTACTAAAAATCAATCTGTGCAGCTGTAAAGGCCATAACACCTTTGCCCCACACCTTTCCTCAGTATTGAGGAAAAAAAAAAAAAAAAATCTTTGTTAAAAGCAAACTCCTGACTTAGTGTGTAGACTTCATTATAATATGAACTGGGAAGTCTTCAGAACTGGCATTTACAGTGCAAGTATCCAAGAAGGCATTTCTAGCAGAAACCCTATTCCTTTTTACATGCTGGCCAAACTGGTTCTCTTCCACTTTTAGTCCTTATACAGATGTGTGAGATACAGGGCAACACCAGAGAGATGGAAAAGACCTTAGTGACATATCTGTATCTGAATTTCTTTTAGGTCCTAACTTAACTGTACATTACCTTACTCCCTGTCCCTAATTCTTGCCTAAGTTATATATTTTCATCTCCTCCAGAAGAGATGGATTCCTAAATCCTGTGAGCTCATGTCCTGGGCCTAGTGCACACAAAGTGCACAGAGCAGCGTGAGCTTTATGATGCTCAGAGTACTGTGCTCCTCAGGGATTCATTTTCCCCACACAAAATACACAATATACCTGAGGTTATACTGTCAAACGGACCCTGAGAGACTGCAGAATATGAAATTCAAACATCAACTTTTTACTGCAGCACAGAATCTGATCAAGGAAAAAAGCCCATGAGGTAGCACAACCCCTTTATCCCTAACAAAGGCACTGGAGGCATCAAGATATGACTTACCTGCAAGAGACTAGACTGCCTGGGGTACGAACCATCTCCACATCAAATGCTACTACATGATGACAAGCAGAATGCAAAAGAAGCTGATTTCTCTGTCCAAAACAGCATGAAGTACTGTGCAGCCTCTAAGAACCTTCTAGGACTGTGTGACTACAGGCACATGTGATCAACCTGCATGGGACTGCACACTGTTCTGATTGCTCAAGCTTCCCAATTTGAATCTGGCTCAGGATTAGATGCACCAGTGGCAGTCACACCTTTGATTGCAACTTAAACTTAACTGAGCTGTCCATATGGTGTTTAACATAACAGAGGCCCAGTGTTTGAACTTTTAAAATAAAACACTGCCAACAAGAACCTGCTTTCATATACAAGAAGAAAGAGAATGAGAGAAAATAACATAATTCTTAAATCTACTCTGTCTCAGCCTCTACACTTTCTCCAGCCTAGTTCCTGTCTACCTCCTTACTCCAACACTTTCACTCCTGCTATTTGATTGTTCGTGTTTGTGGAAGGAGGACACTGCTCTCAGTTTATGCCACCAGCAACACCAGTCTTCTGGAGAAAGGCCTCTTGCTTTTCCTAGAGTGTGTCCCACTGTGGAGAGAAGATTCAAAACTAATCAAGCAAAAAACCCCACCTGGCCAGTGTATATTGCCTAGTCTCATGCTCTGCCTCCACAGGGAGAAAAAAGGGGCTCTAAATGGAAAATCAGGTTTTAATCTAAGATAGAAAAGCACAGAAAAGCACTTTCACTCTCCAGTAAAAAGACTGAACTTGGTACAAAGCAAAATCCTACTTGAAAAACTCTGGTTTCAAAGAAACCGTGGTCCTGATACTTTCAATACTTGGTTTAAAACTATTACTGGGTGGTAGTTTACACTTGCGTTAAGTTCTTGGGACTGGAAGAAGAAAAAGAAAGATGCTAGAAAGCACTCTGTGGGGTAGAAGAACAACCTTGCCGTGACAACAATAGTGATTCTGTCTCAACACCACCAAGAGAAATCCTTGCCTTAGGTAAGGAACTCAGTCTCTGGCGCATTTCACACACACATCAAAAAAATAAAACACCAAACAAACCCACCCCAACAGCAATAAAACAACAAAACCCAACCCTTAAAAATAAAAACAACCCATCCCACCTCCCAAAAAACGCTAAAATTGAATACCCTCACCCCCTAAGAAAACCCCCAAACCCAGACAATTTTCATACCATACAGTAGTATTAATTGCACAGATGAGCTGCTTAAGGCTAAGGGGAAAACCCAAGGAGAATACAGCAGAAGTGAGAAATGAAATCACAAGAAGCATGTAAGTGTTAATGACTTTTTAAAGGGGTAAAATGGACTCAGATTATTTCCTTCAAACATAGCACCATGACTTTGTTTATTTTTATGAAATTTTCATTCTTTGTAGGCCAGAGCACCCTACAGAATTTGGGACAGTTTTTTCAGTCTAATCCAAACCACCTCAGCATTTATATTCTAAACGTTTTTTTTTTTTTTTTTTTCAGGATTGATGCAGGTGTATTTGTTTTTTAGCATTAAAAAATATAATCATGTAGGTAGAAGCTAGACATTCTGGCTCTCAGCCCAGGAGCTCTTAAAAAAATGTTTAAAAACAAGAATCCCTTGACTCTCTAGTTTATAAGAATGTCCAAATACAGAAGTTTACAAATAAACATGGAAATCTAAGAGGCCTTTCTTCAGAAAGTTCTCTTCATTTCTTTTTCTTTTACAATAACATCCGAGCAACCAACATCTCCCTGAGTGACACAGGCTTGTCTCTGAGGAGCTGGACTCACACTGGTCTCTCAACATGGGCAGCTGATCTCCCAAGGCAGAAAGTTAGCTTTGCCTACTGCATTGTTGTTCATTTTCATTCCCAAACCTATAAATATTTTCCACATCTAAGCATGCGGGGATTTAGAGGGAAGGATATTTATTATCAACTGACAGTTACTCTTTGGAATAACTTTAAGAGCTGGAATAGGAGGGATCTGTGCAGAAAGAGGAGGGAGTAGGGCTCTGAGGGCACCTTAAGGCCTGTGAGGAGCAAGGCAAGGCAGAGTTGTGCTGCAGTTACTAAATGTGAAAACTGAACTCTCTCATGGGAATGAAGCATTTCTAAAGCAGCCCTTCCTTAAGGGCTGAACGAGTCTCTATCCTGCCCAACAGTGCAGATTCTCCTGGAGGATTTCTTTTAGAAAAACAGCCTGTGGAGAAATATGGAGTAGCTTCTGGCATGCAACAAATTCTCTTAGTTTTGAATTACTGTGGAGGTGGGCCTGCATTTTTACATACCTTGTAAACTATAGATTTATGGGCAACATAGGTTGTAAATGGGCATTATGTTTTCATGAACAGGAACCTTATATTGATAGTGATTTAAGCAAGTTTTAATATGCATATTTGAAAAGTTTCCAAGAGGAAGTTGGATTAATTTTGCTCCATTTATGATCCTCTGTGCATCACTCACTCTAGGAGCCAATGTCTGCCAAATTTTTATCTGCCTGGGATTTTAAAAAATAAGTATTGAATAAATAAGTAACTCAATAATCAGATTGGTTGGCTAACATCCCAAAGCATGATTAACCTGCCTAAACCATGAAGCAGAGCTGAAAGTGCTGGAGCTGCATTCTGTATTGGTCTTATCTCTTCCCAGGCCTAAGAAAACCAAAATCCCCTCAGTAAAATCTTTCAGCAATGAGATTATTTAGGGGGCTCTTGTTTAATGAGTTAATATAAATTCCTCATCATCTAAGCATGAAATATGTGCCTTGTGTTTCCTTGTGTCACAGAGGAGCATGTATCTCAGCCCATCCTCACTCTGTAAAATACACTTTCAATATAAATTTTCATTGGAAACAAATGTCCAGGAATACGTCTCTGCCGTTAAACCACATGCAATTCCTACATCTGCTAGGAAACTTACCTTGAATCATAGTTAAATTGATAAAAGATTTCAAATTTACAAACTAGGCTTTTGTATCTTGTTTTGCTACTGATTCACTATGGCTCTGTGCAAATCACTTAATCTCTGTGACAGTTTCCCATCAGACTCATCTAAATAGATTTACCTATCTTTAGGACTAGGACAGTCTCTAACCATCTTTGAGAGATGGTTAATAACCTTGCCTAGTTATTAACAAGCTTTAGTTGAGAATGAAGTTGTAATCCAAATAAAAAGTAGCTTCCACTTGTTTCTAAGGAAAAAAAAATTTAAAAATCTTTCCAAACTTCTAAAGTATCTTAATAAAATATTTTCACTGCAGTCTGCTTTCAGAAGCCTTTCATATCAATTTGTCAGCTTTGCAGCAGCTGAAGTCAATTCTGTTTTAGAAATGCACTACAGTAAATCATAGCTTTCCTCTCTTCCTCTTCCCATTTTTCAACACTAACAATATGATTACCAGACAGATAGTTCTTGCTAACCTGCTTCTGGTGTTAACACACAATGTGAGGTCAAAGTCAAATCTCAGTGCCTGATTCTGCTTGGAGATAGGGAAATGACTATGAACATGTAGGCAGGAGATATAAGTGTATGTTTAGTGCTAAATGCACCTAGTCTGGAAGTGGCCCCTAGTCCCTAAATGAAACAGTCAGGGTGTTTTTATGCATACTGCTCAGGGCTAGCCTGCCTTAGGCCAGGTGTTTGTCTACGTCTTCTCCTGGCTTCTCAAGATGATTGTGTGGTCGTAGGACATCACTCCAATTTGTTTCTGGATTTGGTTTCTGTTGTGAGTTTTTTTTTCTAAATCATTTGAAACAACATGATGCCTTTCTTGCAGGACATGAGGGTAATAGGGTTTTTTGAATGAATCCAAATGTGTGTACTGTGTGCCTTGCATTTGAAGGTGCAAGTCTTTCTGAGGTAACAAGGACTATACAAGACAGAAAAAGCTAGACCTGGCACTCTGCACACTGGTGAGGGTTCCTGTGGTGTGATACCCCCACGCCTGCACAGAGAGTCCATCTCAGAAAGAGCTAAACGGTTCACAACAAACTCAGTCGCTAAGAATGAGTACATGCACAAAGGAGTAAGGACCTAAAACAAAGCAGAGCATTAGGATATTGCCTGTACAGACATTTCCCAAGGGTTTCACATAGATAGTCACAGAAGTGACACAAACATGCAAGACATTCAAGAAGGTGCAGTACACGTTCAGGCTTCTTATTTATAATCTCTGTTGTAGTAACACTCACAGGTTTTGCACCATCTGTATTCAAAAAGCTAAATGACCGCTAAACACAAAAAATAACACTTGTGAACAAAAACAAAAAAAAAGTTGTGATGGAAATATTATTTAGAGCACATTTCTACAGAAAGAAATACAGATCTACTGATACATCATGAAAAACACTCAAACATGTGCCCTTTCAGTTCTTAAGTCTCCTAAAATGCTGCTGCACATAGGTTTACTGCTGCATGGAGGACTAAATTTTTTCCTTTACAATTCATCACAATCATATGCAGCAAAACAGAGCAATTCTGTTCTAAGGACTGAGAATTTTGAAAAGCCCCACAGTAAAGGGAGACCATCTTAATGCCCCTGTGCAAATACCGCGCTTTTCTGAATGCAGCAGTGAAACAAAACTGTTCACTAGGTGGTGGTCATGAACCGCCATAGAACAGCACAGCTACATGCTTGATTAATAATGAGCTCTAAAGCACAGTGGAGATTTTTAAAAAATGCTGAGTATTTAAAGTTATAACATTTAGCTGGTTACATGTAGAGCTTTACTTCAGAATTCATTGTACATACTGGTGAGTTTGTCATCCCCACAAACCTTGTGCAGACAGTATGTTCACTAGTGCCCACTTGTCTTCCATGCAGGAGGGAGGGTGGCTCTGAGATGCAGGGCTCAGCCAGGAGTCCTTGGGGCTGTTGGGCTGAAGAGAATCTCCAAGAGGGATCCCAGGCACAATCTGCAGTAGAGTTGCTATCTGGAAGAAGGGGAGACATATACTCTGCACATTGCCTTTAAGCTAGCAGCTTGGAGGTCCTCTCTGAGCATCACAGCAGCGCTGATAGATGAGGTTGAGGGGAAGAAGGCAGGGCCTTCTCACTGGTTCATGGCTATATGTCTACTGGACATGATGATGAAGGAAATGGTGGCATGGTGTCTGTATCTGTAAGGGGTTATGCAGGGTGAAAACCCTCCATCTCCCACAACAACTGCACATAAGCTGTGCTTTAACATTCTCCTAGAGGGCCTGTTTTAGGAGGGAATAGATTCAGATTTTCTCTGGATTCCTTGGTCCTTTGTTGAGAGTAGTAAACTCTGCTTCTTTGTCAGGCAGGAAGTGATTTTTCCACCATTAGCTTCTTCAAGGTGGAACTGTGTTTTTTTAAGACTTCTGTATAAACCTTACATTCTTCAAAGAAAAAAATTTCAAGACCATACCTGACAGCAAACACTTAAAAACCCCCTCTATTGTCTTCCTATTTGTAGAAACAATGTGTTTTTTAAAAAATAATTTTCCTTAAGTCCTTTGGGCCATCAGTGAAGGTACATCAATGAAGGTACAGGTGGAAGCAGTGCAGTGAGACTGCAGCATGAAGTTAAATGACAAAAGCAATCTGTTTGGCTTGATTTAAATTTCAGTCCTCACATTAGAGACTGCAATAAACCTGAAGGTCAAGAGCTGATAAGCACTGTTGAAGGGCAGCCTGTATCCTGCCCATGACACACCAGCAGGGTTAGAACAGTAAATAGTGTAGCAGCTGTGCCATCCATCCTTTTACCAGCTGGTCTGCTTTAGTAATTCCAGTAATAGACACAGAAACTACACCAGAATGGGAGATTCATGTACTATCCTGAGTCATCTGCAATGGCGTTTTTCAGCCTTCCCTTCCCTTCCCTTCCCTTCCCTTCCCTTCCCTTCCCTTCCCTTCCCTTCCCTTCCCTTCCCTTCCCTTCCCTTCCCTTCCCTTCCCTTCCCTTCCTTTCCCTTCCCTTCCCTTCCCTTCCCTTCCCTTCCCTTCCCTTCGATGATCTATTGTTTTTCAACCTTAATGACTCTGCCCCCCACCCCCCCCGCGGAAACTTTTTCTTCCTAGCCATCTGCACGCTGAAGCCAGCTGAGAAGACAGCAGACATCTGGATGTCTCAAAGCCCAGCAAGTATTTTCAGCAAAACAGTTTTTCACACACTCCTAGCCTATCTTCTGATGAAAGAAATTCTGAAGCAGAGCCTGCTTAATAGCAGGAGTAGTAATGGGAGTATTAGGGTAGTGCAGAGCTAACTGTGGCGCTTAGTGACTGACACTGTCTGACATTGATTGATTAAGAGGCTGAAACTCTGACTGTAGCACTGGGCTGTTAAGAATAAAATGAACTTTCTCTTCTCATTCGTACACATCCATCACTAGCAAACAATGTTAGCTTTTGTAGTAATGACTGCAGTTTCTTTTGTGAGAGAGATACACAAGTAAGAGACGTAAATGCAGTTTCTTCTGTGATTTCAAAAGCATTTTCATTCATCGACATTTTTTGAAAGAATCTTTAAAGAAGAAATGAAAGTCTTCAGTAACACAGCTGGGTTTCAGCATGTTCAGCATCTCAGTTATCAAGGACTCTTCCTTGTTTGGCTGAGAACCTGGCTAGAAATTTTGATGTGAATAACTGTCTGTTGTTGTTCCCTCGAGGCTGCAGCAGTCAGGCCCCAGTGCAGGACAGCTGTCAGCACTTGCCAAAACTCCAGGGTCTTGCCTGTGTCTTCAAAGTTAAGAATACTCTGGAGCCCTGCCTTGAGCAGAGTACATATGTGAATGCTATAAAGGGCATCTCTATGGGATCAGCTGGTGTGTTACAGCATGCTTTCACATTTCTGCACTGTCTTATACATGCATCTCCAACTATTTTGGCTTCAGGATTGACCGTGATGGTAACTGTGTGATTTAGGGCCTGGCTCATGTAAGTGAGGAAGGTCTGTGTATTAGATGTTGCCAATTTAAAAAAGATATAATAAGGTTCCCCCTTACTTCGGGCTTCTGCCTTTGGCCTTAGGGGACCCTCGTGCTAGCAACTCTTCCAGTGACACTACCATGGCCATGGGCTGTTGTGGGAAGATGCCTGAAAACTTCATCAAGGTACAAAGTCACAACAGTGAATTAATAGGAAGAAGTCAAAGCAAGCTTCTAGAATATAGGGATTGTCTTTAGGAATAATGGCAATACCAAAAATTTCTGAACAGGTAGTTGTCCTCAGGAGACACTCAGGAAGACAATATTACAAATTCATTTAATACTGAGATTTGAAAGTGTCACTAAATAGAGACAGTGAGTATGAAAACACAAAGACAAACTCAGCTAAATATTTAAAGAAGCAAATAGTCATCAGCTGAACCACATAGACTGGCTCATATGTAAGTGATTTGCTGAACTAAATCTCTCAATATTGTAGGCATTGCCATGTAGGAACCATATTACAGTTTCAAGCACTGATGTGTCTTGTTCAGATCATTAAGTGATTTGGGTTTTTGCAAATTAGTTTCACATTTCCCTAAGCTGCATTTGGCTCCAGACTACTTCGATCTCTCTCTCCGTCTATCCCAACTTTGGTTTATATTCAAAAAATATGAAATTACATTATGGTCATATTAAGGCACATTCAGACATTTGCCATTTTGAGATATGGCTTATTTGCCTTTCCAAAAATAGCAAAAAAACTTCAACACAAATTTCAAGAGAATTTCAACCATCCATCCATCCAGGACATTTCAACTGTTTGAAACATGACACTTCCAAACTCCATCACCCTCCTCACGGTGCTACTGCAGCATCTGAGAAAGACGATGGCTACTGAAAAAAGCTATTTGAGACTACAAACAACTGCAACATCACTTAGTTCCCCACTTCATACTCCTCAGTTCCTCTTTCAATCTGTCTCATCCACTTACTATATCTTGTCATAACCTATACTCCAGCTGCTTCACAAATGGACAGCCTGTCACATAAGTGCACAACATCCAGTATTATGGTGCTCTAAAATGCCACAGCTGTACCAAAGAGCACAGGATCTTTACTGCACGTGAAAAATGGAAGCTCCCAAAGGTTAAACACTGCTTCATTCATACCTTTATTAGCCTTATATCAAATATTATATAAATGTAGACATCAACTAACAATATTTGAACAATTAATTTATTTTCCAAGTTTTCCTATTGTACTAATGACCTACCCAAATAAATATCAGCAGCTTCAATTATTCCCAAGACACACACATTGCTCTAGTTCCCTAACAAGATGAGCATAACTTCTTATATTCTTGAACAAAATAGACCTCAAAGGTAAAATCAAAAGTCACCTTTTGCTGGTGTCCATGCTTCCAAGTTAAAATTAGCTTGCAGTGAGCATACCCATGGCAAAAAAACCCTTAATGCCTATATGTTCACACAAGAGGAAAATACAAAGAGAGTGTGAGCATAGCCAAAGCTAATCCATTCAAAAAGTTGAACAGCTATCTGCAAAATGCTTTTTTTGAGTAGTCAATCAGCACAGACAGCTATGATGCTTTCCCCTTCAAAGAATTCCGGCCTTTTATGTAGGCTGGCTTTGTGCATAAGGAAAGTATTTTTAGCAATGCATTGAATGATTTGACATTGAGAGAACTGAGGGACATTGTCAAATGGAAAACTTGGACTGTTAGTACTTGTCTTGTACTGAAAACTTCCTGGGCCTATAGAACAGCTTTCTCCTCTGATACCAGTCTGGAAGCATTCATAGAAACTATAATTATTTACATTTCTACATCATGCATTTAAAAGAAACCCTCATACCCTCATATCTTTGTCCAATCTTCAGAGATTAATAAAACATTGCTGTGTGGACATCCCTTGTCCTATTTCAAATTCAGGATTTAGGTAGACAAAAGGTCAAAGATATTGGAACAGGAAACTGGCCTGGTGCTTTAGTAAGTATAAAACACAAATAGAACCAAATTTGTCTGCAAATATAACGCAGTTCCCTAGGGAATACAGAGCCAGCACAGTAGCTGCATCCTTGTAGCACTTGCATTCTCTGGAACCAAAGATTTTGTGACTAAAGGTCGTTTCCACATAAAATCTCTGTTCCTTGGTCATCTCTATTGCAGGAAACAAACCTCTGGAGACATAGCATCCAGGCAACTTGATCTGGTGTGGGCAAGAAACTGCCTCATCCCAGCAGCCTTGTGATGTGGAATATAGAAAGGTGTGACTGGATGGTGTCCTTCCTTCACTGTCCCTTCTGAGCACAACTCCCCAGTACCAGACAGAGATATTTAACCAGTGCTTTGAACCAAGCAGATACCACAAATATAACACTGCATACTGATATTATTGCGGTCTTAAAAGGAGATACCAGGTAGATGTAGACAACATCTACAGTTATAAAATTATATTTTCACCTTCACTACCAAAGTTTTTAGCCATCACATTTGTATGCAGCCACTGCAAATCCTGAATTCTGTACTTAGCTAATTAGGAGCTGAGTGATATCTATACCATATAAAACAGATCTAGGCCATTGCTTGCTATTATATGATGAAAACCCACAGTCCTATTTAAAGCACAACAGTCTTAATGTTTAACTGAAAAATAAGATAGAACTAATCAATATGCACAGCCTTTCATAAACCAGAAGTCTTAAATTATGACTGGTATTAACTGTATAGAATCGAAATGACAAATTTCTCAACATAAATCATATCTCACTTGTAAATCTTACAAATATTTTTTCCTAATATTTATAAATAAGTTCTCATTCATAAGCATTTACAGATTAATGCAGAGCTATGGATGTAATTTCTTTGCAAATGAAGCTATGTCAATGTCAGTGTTATTAGTAATCTCTAGACTTTCTTTTTTTTTTAACTCAAATGTAACAGGTTATGAGTCAAGGTATTTTTTTATTGTTTGGTATATAGGTCTTAAGAATCAGAAACAGACTTCATAATCTAATTTCCCCAGAGATTATGTAACAAAAGTGATAAATTTACAGTTAGTACAGAAACGTTTTTGACAGCTATATTTTTTTTTTCCAGAATAATGTAATTTGAATTTAGATTAAGATACATCACTATAGCTTTCCTTATAAACTGTTGGATTAAGTTTCTTGATTGCTCTGTATGCACATTTGCCTAAGTGAACCAAAATGTGGGAATTAAAAATGTAGGAAGAGAGGAGCTTATGCATCCCATTGACCTTTATATTAGTTAAGCATTGGAATTTTTAATATATGTATGATACATACTTTAATTAAAGTGTAAGTCAGAACTCTGAATTTCTCAGATTTATGAGCCATGTATCATCGAAGCTTCATTCTAAAACCTTTCAGCCAGCAGGCTACTTTATGGTAGAAGCACTGCTGCCATATGACACACTGCTAGATGCTGATAGTAAAAGAACATGTAAGTTAAAGATGAGAACTTCTGTCCAGTTCTCATTTTCTTAACTATAAATTTGAATATGAAGGGAATCGGAAGAAAAGATCAGAAAGTGAAAAAATTCTAGCTGGCTATGTAAATTAATAGTGAAAGAAGAATAGAAGTCTTCTCTTTATGCTTATACCAAATAATTTTATTGTATAGTCTGTCTGTATTTTCACCCAACCATAGGGTAATACATACGTGCTTATCTTCTTGATGTAGAGAGTTTAATCAGTTCTTAGAGCTATGTTTTGGGATAACAGGGGGTCTGCTGGTTTCCATGCTGCCGTGGAAGGGGCAGGCTGTATTCCTCCTGCTTTCAACACCATTTCATATGAAGTTCTTCAGAAAAAAGCAAACAAACAAATAAAAACCCCAAACAAAAAACTCCAAACGCACCCCCTACACCCCCCACAAACCACCAAAGCCCCCAAACCCAAACAAAATCACACACTCAGCACAAACTGCTGTGGAGTATGTGAGGCTCAGAAACTTGCCTATGTGCATTTTTTATATAAGTAGAACAAAACAAGCACATCTTTCACAAATAACGACTCTGGAGGATGTTAAAAAAAAATAATACTTACTCAGATTGGCTGTTTATTACTTTCCCTCGCAGATCTTTTACAGTAACTTGCATATTTATAGTAGCTGCAATACATTAATCACAATTATCATTACTCACTACAGTGTTTCCAGCATGTTCCTTTACTCTTTTACCTTTTGTTGTACTGCAAAGCTACACAATCCTAAAAGATGTTAAAAAATTAACTCTGGTTGTGGAGACATTATTCTGCATTTCCATTGACTCTCATTAGATTACTCACATGGATAAATGAGTTTAGAACACTAGTTTGGATGGAAGAATTCCAACAAATTGGTTTCTTGTTTGGATTGGACCTCTCAAGTGGGCATCCAGGCTTTTGCAAAATAGACCACCCGTGTAATCCCACTGTTCCTGAAGAAAGGGTTGCATGGCTTACATAGCCCTCAGGATCTGAACTACCCATATTTGAAAGCCCTATGGGTAACTGCATTGTGCCGGGAAGGCAGGACCACAACAGAAATGAATATCTAGTTGGAAAGCTTCTGGAAGTTTGCTTAGTTCTGAAAGAAACCCTTGAGGTGTGGGATTTGATATTGCTTGTACTTCTCTTTCTTAGTGCAATGCTGGTACCCATCATCTTTCTGACTATTTCTGCTGACGAATGTAATGTCGTGCTGTGAATTTTATCTAGTTTTAGATCAGCTGATGCTCCTCTTCAAAAAGAGGCCTTTATCCTCTGAGGCTGAGAAACAGTTCTTGCAACAATTTATCATGAATGACAAAATCTTTAACAATACTCTCATTCTGGCCTATCTATAATACTTAGATGTTGTTTCCACTCAGAACAATGTTATCTGAGAAATGCAGAATCATTTGGTTGCAGTGCTGTGAACACAAATGTTAGAAGCTCACCCTCACAGCCCGCCTGCTACCTGCAGGCAGCCTGATCCTGCCTGTAAAGCCATAAGATTGGTACGTGGAAGAGACAGTGGTCCAGAAAGGAGAACTTCAGGAACGACGGAAATGCACAGAAATGAGAGACTGCCAATAACCCTAGAGTTAGATGAAAACTATCAATTTGCACTACCCATTGTCTTTGAAAGCTATTTGTTTCCCTCTGTGCATCCGGTGACTTTTGCTTACTCGGTTCACAAAATAATAGTGGCTTTGCACATACCCTAACTTGCATGTTGCTCCACCTTAGCCGGTTCATGCCTTCTTTTGCAGCCAGGCTACATTGATTACAAAAATTTATGCCATAACTGAAGGCAGTGGCCATTATCCATACTTTTGTTTTGACTTGTAAAACCAAAAATATTTGCACAGCCAAAGGGAATGAAGAAACCAAAAGAACACCGACAGCTGTAATGTTGCCTTTCATATTATTGTGTAGTATGTGAGCATCCTGTGAGAATGTCACTAACTGCCCACTGAAAACAAAATCTACCTTGAACGTTGGTGCAGCATCAGTCAGTTTGCAGAGGTTGATTTAGCACCAATTTATGCAACGCAGTGAGATAATCAAGCAAGGTCACTGTGGGCATAACTCCGCAAAGATGGTGGATTACATCAGGAATGATTTGGGCCCAGTGTAAATGGTATTGGCACACTCCAAGCCTGGTGGACTAACTTACTGGGGCTGCAGCCAAAAAAGGTGAAGAGGTGCAGGTGTGGGATGCAGTTCCTGTGAAAGTGCTGCGGTAAGAGAACTGCTAATTAATTCAATACCAAAATACTTGCTTAGGTAGAAGGCTGCTTCTGTAATCCATGCAGATTGAAATGGCTAAATTGCAGCTTTGACGTTGCTCTGAGATTTTCAGTACTTTTCTGAAAGACTCCAAGATTTTAATCTTAGCAAAGGAGTGAGATAACTGCAAATCAGCTCTCTTCTCAGCCATATGTGGTGGTACCCCCATTCAGTCCACGCAGCAGAGTTCCCACTCCTGTCTTCACAGCTAAATTATCTTTAGAAACTGTCCTGCTACCCATTTCCCTCCTCTGTCTCATTCATGACAGCCCCTCCAGATTCCCACTCTGAAGGGAGCAGAAAGCATCAGTTTTCCTTCACGTGTCTGTGGGGTAAAGAGCATATCATTGGCACTGGTTGATGGCAGGATAACTTGAGGAGCACTAGCAAGCTCAAAGCCTTGGAGAAGTTGCATTTATTTTATATAACAGGTCTTAGTAGTCTCTGATATCTCAAGAGCAGAGCGCCCCTTTCCCTGAAGGCTGGTTTCCTTGGGCAGGTCAGTCCCCTTCCCTGCTATCCTGGTTTATCCATCCTTCTCACCAAGTCTGCTTTCCCTCCTCTGCTGGCAGAGTGGTGCTATCTCCCTCCCAGCTACGGCTGCCATTTCTTTCTTTCCAGTTACCATAATCCAGTTTTGTCCTGGAAAACACTGGGAAGATGTAGCTGCAGCCATCACCCCTTCAAGACATTAAACAAAACAAAAAAAGGGATTTCTTCTCACGTCAGCACTTCTTTCCTCATGTTACTGTAGAAGTACAGTCAATGTTTTTAAAGGGTTCAACTCTGGCATAGCTGTTATTCCTCCCCTGTCAAACAGAAAGGGAAGAAACCCCAGTGCAGTGAAGGTGGACTGGGGTCCCTGTGCTCCAGGGAAGCAGAGCTGCAGCTTGGGGATAGTTGGTTGCTCCGGACTGAAGCTCACCACGCAAGCTTTACAGTACCATTGGGCTGGGCTCAGAGTTACTACAGAATCAACTTAAAGTTCTGAAACCCAGAAAATGCAGATGACTTTTGTCAGTTTTACGCTTTACTACCTATTAATTCTTCACACAAAAACGGATATTTGAGACATTAATGCAAAACATCTAGCAAGCACCAAACTTTTCCCATGAGCTTTTGAAACATTTCTGACATAGACAGTCCCTAAGGCTGCCATTTCAGTCAATCAGTTTTGGTATACATCCTTATTCCTTATTGTTATCAATTTCACTTTTGTTCTATAGAAGATAGATAACATAAGATTTGGCTCTATTATGGTTATGTAATTCTCTAGCTTAACATACAGCCTGAATGTACTTCACAGCACTTGTACGAGACAGAAGAACATTATTATATTTCACTGCATGTCTAAAATAGTCAGGCTGATGGACCTGACCAGCAATGAAAACTTTTCAGTCTGAACATTTTATCTAATTTAGGGGGGAAAATAAAACAAAAATAAAAAAGAAAGAAAGAAAGAATCTATCGTGAAAATATTCTACAACCATAAGCTAGTTGCTTAAGGTTGGATAGGATGTCTTCTGCAAGAAGGAGTTAAACCCACATCTCCCGAACCCTGTGAGCACCTTGTAACCTATCTCGCCTGACAATCCTCTACCTAAAGAGCAAATAAACACACTTACTACCTTAACAGTAGCCATACAACTAAGGGACAATATTTAAAGGAGAGAAAGGCATCTCTTTGACTGCCTTTTTGCCCATCTGTTTTGAAATCCCCCATGAAAACTGCTAATAGTCCTTGATAGCATATGAGTTTATTTTCGGTTTCAGCTTACACTACTCCATCACTTACACAATGAGATCAGTGACTGCTCTAACTTGGTTAGTCTGGATGTTGCATCTAACTGGGAGCAGCAGACCTCACAGCAGTGGCAGTGGTCTACGTAAACATATGAAGACAGTAGCGTTTACTGTTTGGTTTTATGTTTTTACTTTATAACAGATTATGTCTAAAGATTCTGTATGTGTCACAGGAAAGACAAGTTATACCAAAAGTGGAGACAGCCAACATTGTCTCAGAGAAAATATGTATATTTTCTGCATTCCTCAGTGCTGGTGTCTGAGGAGGCCATTAGGATAAAGCCCAGGATTCAAGAGAACCCGTAGCAAGTTGAGGGACAACGATCCTAGAGTACCAGAAAAGATTAGCCTCGCTCATTCCTCTTCTAACGAGACTCGTCTTCCATCAGCAAACCGATGAAGGAAAAAAAATAAACACTCTTGTTCTTTGAATACATTATGTTACTCTGCATGATGATAAAGATGTCGTAATAATGCCAGTTTCTCCATTTGCAACTTAACATTTCCCAATGCAGCCCTAATCCTGTTCTACTGACAGCGTTGTAAGGACCTAAAGACAAAATCAAAGCAGTGGGAGGAGGGTTGAAGAGAGTGTTCCCACAGGGGTCCCAGTTGCTTTAGCAAGCCTAACGGTACTCTTAAGACTCAATTTTTGCACAGACTTATTTAATAACATCCCAACATATAGTTTTCATTAAATGTATTTATTTAAGTTAGAGCTTGAATATTTTTCAATTCTTCTGCAAATAAATCATTAAATCTGTATCCATCATTTACCATCCTATGGCTGTCTGTCCTAATAAGCAATACATTCTGTCATCGTTTATCATGGTGCAGTCTGTTATAATCCTTGGACAAACCTCTCTTCAGCACTGAGGAGCTGCAGGATTTGGCCCACTTAAATTTAAAATAGAGACAAATTCTTTCTGAAGTCTTTCCGATGCTAGTAACTCAAATGGGGTTTTTCCTTAGATTTGGTTTTATTGCCTTGTATTTAAGGCTCAGATAATTAAGTAGGCTTATATTTATATTGTCTTACTTATTTACTCATGCCTGTTACTTAAAACATAATAACAAACAGTGAAATTATTACTCAAGTACTTAGGATATCCATAAACTAAATTAAGATCCAGTACAAATGACTACTTACTCTGACTTGGATAAATAAACATTCAACAGTAAAAACAAAGAGTACAGCAAATAAATGCTTATTCTCCCATTCTCTGCCAAGTGTCCAGGACACACAGCATGTCTTAAAGATGGGTAAACGCAAACATCAATATCAAGTATGGGAAAGCAAGTTAGAAAGTTGAATCCTACTAGTATAATTCCGGACATGAAGGTCTTGGGATACAAGCAAGACCAGGGTTGAAGGAAAAGATAACATCTTTATTGCACATAAAGATATACTGGTAGAAAGAAATAAGCATTCAGGCTCAAAACGCTTTTTAAGCTTGCATGCTCTAAAGCTTGTCTGTTTTTTCCAAATATATCATATCTCAGGAACGATATTATCTCTCCCTGCAGACTTCATAGTGATTAAAATGTCAACTCTTCTTAAAGATGTCTGCTTTGCACCTTCCATCTGTTCCCAGAGATGAAGCTGCTGTCCATCACTGCTTCTCACCCCTCCCACAGCAACGTGGGAAAAGGTACACTTTTGTAGATTAGAGTTTCCAAATAAATTATGGATTTTAGATGAACATTAACCTCATTTCCATATCCAAAACTTGTGGCAGAGACCACAGAGCATGGGTATTATATGCTTGCTATATGAAATTCTATTTATAGGACCCTGTTCTCAGAGTAGGCACAAGAAAAAGTTGCCAGTTGTTTCAGTGCAATATGTGTACAGTAAAATCAGTCTAAAATCTTTAAGAAAAACCTCTTACTAGAAAAAAAAAAAGAGTTAAGAGGTAAAGAGTTGGTAGGTATAGCAAAATTAGTTATAGTTCTTCCCAAAAGGAATACGTAAAACTAAATCAAACAGGAAATACCCTAAACTCACATTTTGGATGGTTAGGTAGCATTTATTTTTGTTGGAACTGACTTTTGCACTCAAACCATTTTGTATCATTCTGCCAAATTCATTCACCTTACGGTGAAGATAGGTACAATTTATTTCCACTGAAATTCATTTATACACTGCTAAGGTGGTGCATGGCGGCCTCAGCATCAATGCAAATGAGGCCCTAGAATTCAGCTGACATGTTCTGGGCTGGCCTCCACCTCAGCAGCATGCACGCAGTGCCACCATCCAAACATAAGGGGACAAGGTCACAGACAAATGCAGCGATGCCTGCATTCCCATGAAAGGCCACAATTTTTCTGCCAGGCACAGATGGAAAAGATGTCATCTCCTGGCCACGGCTGCTACCTGGGGCAGCTCAGTCCTTAGCAGCCCACTCACACTGAGCACTCATGTTACAAATGCCAGCCACACTTGCGTACTCGGGACCGCCAGCAAGAAATCCACCCACTCTTCTGGATCCTTTCTTCAACATTATGTCAGTCTGATATAAACCAGTGAAGCCAGCTAGCTCCCCTGTCAAAGCCCTGCACTCATATAGTCAAAAATATTCCCCCTTCTGTTCCTGTCAGCTTTCAGCAAGAGGGAGTTTTGCTTTGCTCTCTTTTTTAAGCCAGCCACATGCCATACTGTGATGACTTCATGCAAGTCTATAGACTAATCTTGCCAAGAACCCAGAACTAAACTGCATCCACTGAACCATGGTAAACCTCAGCACTTATGCTTTGAGGGATGTAATTCCTGGCAGTGATGTCCTAAAATGGTGCTTTCCAACTCTTCACGGTGGAAAGCCTCCAGAATCATGTCTGCCCCAACATTCAGTCTCCAATGTGTATGCCACTGTACAAAGAGCTCGTGCTCACTGCATGGTGAACAGCTCATCCCTTCTGTCCATGGCTTTATTGATGTGCATTTCTCCTCTATATGTCTGAGAAAATGTGGGCATGGAAGGATGAATGGAAAATCCTGGAGGTGTGCTACTTTCCTGACTGGTACTAACTAAAAGTTGGTTATGAACCATCCAGTTTATTGTTTTAAGGTCATTAAAATTTTACACTGTTAAGACTAGGTTTAAACATTTATTATGCCTGCTAGCAGATCATTAGCTGACAGAACGGCTGGGATAACTGCAACTAGCTCAGTCATTGCTTTTACCAATTGCACTTAAAAGGAAGTCTTAATTTTTCCATGGGTGACACTCCCTATTTATTTACCTTTTTATGTGGTTCTTCCATTTACTCATTTATGATGGTCCTCTCTGGCAAACTGATAATATTCAGGTAAACTATCCCAGGCAGCTATTTTTCTTCCTCTGCCATTCTTCCATGCATCAAGGAAAGCCAAGATCAAGAGAGCTTAGAGATCCAGCCTATTCCCCAGTTTTTCTGCTTTTCCTCTTTTCAAGGTAGAAACACTCAACTGATTTCATCCCAGTCATGAGTATGTTGACTTCAGCAGTATTGTATCAGAAATGAGTCTGGCCCTCTGCTTTCCTGGGATACACACAGAGGAATATTCTTGATTATACATGAAAATGCAGATCACACAGGGATGACTGTCAGCCTCTGAACCCCTGCTGCCACTTGCAGGGGAAGAACACAGGAGCCAGACATAAGTGTGGGACAGGGCAGGTAGAGAGAGTAATAATAATCCCAGCTGAAATTGATTCAGGTCATCAAAATTAACTTCCTCCATACTCAAAGAAAAACATTGTGCAAACTTGAATCATTAAGACTATTTCAGTGCCTTCTTCTCTTCCAATAGTATATATTAATACTTTCAGACACTTTATCTCTTTTGTTCTGAGTCAAGTATTTGTTCATTGTTTCTAAGATGGCCCTTCAGCACAAGAATGAAGGACAATAGTAATTTCCCTAGAAAGCTCATAAAAAAATCCTCTTTTAGTTTATTCCAGAACACTATTCCAAGAAATAAAAAGCAAGTCAGAGCATCTCCTACATTTCTGGGAGTCTTTACATGTATTATGGATCTTTGAGGTGATTACATGCCAACTCAAGTAAACACGGAGGCTTCTACCAAAGAAGTCAAGCTTTGTTTGAGACAAAAAGTTATCTTTCATCTCATCATCAAATTAAAATGTGAGGATTATCAAAGATGTCAGCATTTCTGTGAAGATGCTGTTTATGAAATGACAAGGAAAAAGCCTGCACCGCACATAGGCTATCCAACACCTTCAGTCAGAAGCTGTACTGCTGTATTAATCCTCCCAGCCAAAACTTCCTCCAGGAACTTCAGCCCTCCAAGTGATTGCAGTGAGCTCCTGGACCTTTGCCACTCAGCACAAGATATTCTTGGCAGCAGTGATAAGGGCACTTGTTCCAAATAAGGAGAAAACTAGAAACTGGTTTGTCTCGGCACTCTTGGAGCCAAGCAAATCTGCCAAAACTCATGGAGCTGGACACAGGAGGGGGCGGGGGGAAAACACAAAAAACCCAAATGAAGCAACGGAGTGATCTTATGACTGCCTGTCTAGCCATTACCAGCAAAATCTCATTATAGAGCAAGGATGATAAAATCCATTGACAGTAAGTGTAACAGGTCTGATGAAAGACCTTGAAATGTTTGTACTAATACAAAGTTTCAGTTTCACGTTCCACACAAGCTTTTCAAACAAGAACAGTGCCAGAAAACATGGAAGAACAATCTTAAATTTTACCTTATTAAAAAAAATCAAACCAAACCAAACCAAACCAGAACAAACAAACAAACAAACAAACAAACCCACAAAACAAACAACAAAACCACCAAACCCCCTGCTTCCCCATTTTTAATTGCAGCCCGTGTAGTTTGCAGGACAGATTAAAAAGGGCTTTCACAGTTGTTAAAAAAGAATGTTTCAGGTTGCTTTTGAGAGAAACCTGTGTTAGAGCTACATGGTCCCTCAGATCAGTGTGGCCAAAACCTTGATTTAGAGTTTGGAGAAATGGAGCCTCTGGTAGATGGCAGCACAGCTGCATAGGCTGGTGTAGCTAAGCCTTTTTTTACACCATAGAGGAACTACCCTACTACCTTCATAGTTACTACACATGTATTCACCAGCAAGACACCCATATGCAGAGAACGAATAATTTAACACTTTGAAAACAAAACAAAACCCCCAAGAAAGCTCTAGTCCTGGTTCTATTCCAAACATCTATTATTTAGTTTGACTGACCCTATTTTACTTCCTTCACTTTGATCAACTAATGTCCAAGAAAAGCAATTACAAGCATAAGAAAAATATATTCTGGGTATCTTTGAACTGCTGTGGCAAGTGTAAATGCATTACTTTCTGTGAGAACAGAGAAAATATTTCCTCAGTGGCTGAGAAATGAAGGGGAAAAGGTAGGAGGAGATAGGGGAGAAACTATTATTTTTTTAATTAATTAGATCACTCTTAAAAGAAAATGAGCCTGCTTGCAAATCTCTACATTATTGATTCCGAAGAGGCAGTTGTTGTATACAATGGGGATAATGAAACACCTTGATTTGCATTTGAAAATAGCTAGCCCTGCCTGGACAGGAGAATCTACACAGTAATCTAATTATTGTAATGAGGGAGGGGGAAAATAAACAAACAAAGCAAAACAAAAAAAAACCCACTGACAACTGACAGGTTTAGGAAAATACTGACTGCAGGTAACAACTGGTCTTGGAATCTGTTTTTCAAAGTCTCCCAGTGCCAGCATGTGAAAGAAAAGAAGAAATCCCCCTGCTATTACTTTAGTTTTTGTGACCAGCTTATGAGCCAACTATTATTATACTACTGCTTCCCATGAATGTTCCCACTTCCATTGTTCTAGACAGTCAGCTATACCACCACTAAAAAAACAAAACAAAACAAAACAAACAAACAAAAAAAAAAAAAAAACCAAAACAACAACAACAACAACAACAAAACACAACAAACAAACAAACAAACAAAAAAAAAAACAACAAACCAACCAAAAAAACCCAAAGAACAGAATAAAACCAAGCAGGTCTGCAGCCACAACAGGGCCTAAACCGACTGAACTACTTGAACACCAACGGTGGGTCAGGCCAGACTCTGTCATGGCAGCACCCACCACTCTGCCCCAAGGTGTTTCTTATGTTGGCCCATAGTGAAGGTGATGCTTAAAGACTTAAATGGAAAAATCCAATACCCTCTCAAAAAAACATTTACCTGAAGAACATGTGGGAACAAGTATTTAGCATTAAGATCTGCATTTGATTTCTTTGACAAAAGCTCTCTAAGAAAGAAGGAAACATAATGCCTTAAGAAACAAAACAAAACAAAACAAAACAAAAAATCAGTGGAATTTAGGAAGATATAAATCATCTTTTATTAGTGATTTCTCAGGGCGCTCATTCAACAACACACTCTGTGAAGTCCCAGAAGTGCACAGAACAGCTGCCTTCCAAACTTGCAACACTGCATAGTTTAAAGCCATAGTGTAATTTAGAATAATATTATTCTTCAGATTCCAGACTGGCAGCTCAGTGGTACTGCCATCATATTAGTGAGCTGCTAACACTGGTGCAGTCTCTAAGCCAGCAATGGAAAAGGGATTTTTGGACCTTTATCTTTTTGACCTGTGCCCTTTTAAAAGGGAGAGAAGTGATGAAACAAAAACCTCCTGACAACGGAGTAAAAGCAAGGTAACTTACAGAGGAGAGGCTACAGGTGGAATTCATAAAAGGAAGAGATGAAGATGATTGCTGGGCTAAAAGTACCAGTATTACCAAATACACTGTGAAGTCCAGGGATTCCTAAGGATGGGGAAGTTGTGAAGCAGGGCTGATGGGGGCTTTTGCAGTCCTGGTCTGGTAAATCCCACAGGTAAAAAGCAAATTTGCACCGTGTGCCAAAAGACTCAGACTCTACCCAAGTGGGATGCAGATTACCTGTACACCGTACCCATGGCAGAAATGTGAACACCCACTACCTCCTTCTCTGGGTGCTCACCAATCCAAATCACTAAACAGACACACAGACCAAAGCCCAACCGCCACCAACAAACTCCCCACACACCAAGACTGGTGGAGGGATGGGGAGGTGTTGCGTTTTATCTTGCAGGGCACAGTCCAGCAGCTCTAATGCTGTCTGTTAGCTTTTGAGTGTCCTTCCAAACTGGAGGCCTGGCCTTCACCCTTTTCTGATCACTTGATTTACAAACTGAAAGATATTCTTTGAACTATGGTACAGGTACCTATATGGAACAGTTATATTCTTAAACCGCCTTCATTATTATACATGTCAAAGTCACCCAAGTGTGATTCAGACAACATCACAAGCATCATATGTGTCTTTCTTCCACTTCCTAGAGGAAAATTAGGTTATGATCAAAGCTGTATCTTCACTGCACCTGACCCAACCACTTCAGTGGAGCTCTGCACCAACAGCTGTTAGGGAACTATAGAAAACTTCTTCTTTTTAAGTATTTTTCTTAGGAAATAATTATTTTCAGGGTTATTGAAGTTGGTTTGTTTTGGATGTTTTGAGTTTTTCTCAGTGCTACCTGAGTTAGCAGAAGATGTGCTACATGGCACAGCCCACAGCGGCTGTATGTCTGTTACACCCGAGAACACACTCAGTCTCACCCTCACCCCCTCCAGCCACCGGCACCACCTCTGCTGTGTGGTGTGGGAGATCCTCGGGTGACAGGGAACAAACAGCCAGTAGGATTTATTCCAGCCTCTAACCTGGTAACAATAGATATACGACCACAAATACTCTTACAGAGCAAAGTAGAGGTTTTATTTTATAACTCTTATACAGGATGCAAGGACACATAAAGGCTGTATCCATGTGCATCACAACTGCTTTGCGCCCACTTATCTGTTTGGACAGAGCCCAGAAAAGACTCCAGCTCTTCCAAATCCCAGTCAAGTACTCAAGCCTCCCCAGTTAATGGGATTACTTGCATCAAAAACTGCAATTTTGGTATAAATGGACAGTGCGGACTCTTGCCTATGTGAATCCTAGTTCAGAGTGGCATTGTCTAATATATGGGAAAATACAGAAGAGTACCTGCTCTGGAAAAGTTTATGAATATCTGCATCTCCTGTTACAGACTCCCCTGGTCTGCAAATGTAGTAAGTGTTATGCTAACTTTGGGAATCCCTAAACCTTGTGACTAAACTCCACACTTGTTCCCTCCCAATTCCAGTGATAATCAAGTATGAGTCATTAAAGGACTACCTTTTGCTCTCATCAATACCACAGCACCTTTATGTCTGTTTACATTGGGTTAAGCATTACAGTACATCGGTATAATATTTTGTACGTGCCCTAAATCTAAGAAAGACAAATAACTGCAATGTAGAGTCCAGTTATTATGACACGTAGCTGGTGAGTATGCTAATGGCTAGGCACAGTCCTTTCCCTACTCATAGTAGCAGTTCCAGACTATACTGTGTCATTACTCCAGAATTACACTTTTACATTAGTCAACCTGAAACTATCTGAAATATTCCTGGTCAATGTGAAAGTTATTTCTACAAGGTGCAACTGAAAGATAACAGGATTAACTGTCACAGACTTCTGCAACAGCTAAGATTAACTGGGATTACACTTATAAAACTACTGTGAAGAATGTCCACAAGAGAAGAAAATGATAATTTTACATTTCAATGGCTGCAGCACTGGTGTGGTCCACACTGCTCCATCTTAGCTACAGGACACTCAAAATTTCCAATACCAGTATAGGAAAGCATATTCTCATCTACCCGGAAATGAGTTTGGGAGCTGGGCTTTGCCACCCCAACAGTAGGTCAGTGGGCACCTCCCCCACTGTTGAGGTTGTGTGAGCTGTGTCCATTTGATATTGCAGCCAGTTAGATGTGGGAAATGGCCTGTTCAGTCTCCCAGTCATGCACCCCAAGGCCCTCTCACTACTATGATCATTATCTGTTGATTACAGAATTTGCTTTGTTATCACCAAAAAAGCAAACTTTTCATCATGGTATGTTACCTTCAGTAGATCACTTTGTGTTTATCAGTCCTGTACCATTAGTTTACATAGTTTACTCAAACTCCAAAAATGGCAATCCTCCACTTCAAATGTGCCTCACTGAAGATTGTCAGTCTTTTTCCCATACTGAAAATATTCCACGTATATTTTTTTTCTCCTGGCAATCAATGTTGAGGAGGATCTATCCTCTTCTACAGTTCATCTGTCTGCAACCAGTAATTCTGTAATCACAGTGAGTTAAACACCCTCTCTGGAGTGTATGCCAGTGGAGTCCCATGTTGCTGCAAGGTACCCTCATTGACACAGAGAAAGTCATCTCCACCCTCCAATTCTCTCAAAACATTCATGTCTCCATTTTGGATGTATTTTCCTTAAATTGGATCAACTAGTGTAACTAACTTGTTTCATAATTACTTTCTAGAAATGGCAGCACAGAGGAGAGTTTAGTACTCTGCACTTTTGGCTATTATTTCAAAATAAAATTAGATTTTAGATCTTCTCTCTCCTCCTCTCTGCTCCCCACTAAGGATAGCATTCATCACTTGTTCTATTGGGAACAATTTGTTAAACTCTGACTCCTTCAGTTGGCCCTTTCCGTAATCACTGTTTCTCTTCAGGAACTTGGTACTTCTCTGTGAGATTTGATGCAATGCTTTAGTTATAGACTATTACCAATGAAACAAATCTCCATGAACCCTGGACAGAACTAATTTTCATCTGCCTTCTCATATGTTGTATGTTGACTAACCTAGCCCTGGATCACTTGTAAGTACAAGGGAGCTCACCTGAGACCAATTCTTTACCTGGAGCAGACCTGGGGTTACTTGCTCATCAGGCTGGTCTCAGCCCTTTTTGCTGCAGCAGCTTCCCTATCCCAGCATCACCAGTTCAGTTCTTCCAGCCCATCATTACTGTTATACCATCCCAAGCTCCAAGCAATTAAAACAGCCTGTGGTGAATTTATGCAGTTAGCACAATTCTTGGCTACTACATAGAAGACTCACTAACGTACAAAGGATCTCCTCCTATCCCATCCTTCACAATATGCAGGGCACCACAATGGCATCCTCTTCCTCTCCAACCCCAGCTAAAAAAAGAAAATCGACAGCAGATGTTAGAATCTTTAACCCCACTATAATGGTACCCTCAGCTCAGGGGAAGTCAATGTCACTGTCCTCCCTGAAAAGGCCCCTGGGCTGAGCAAGCCTCTGCCTTGGGGCGCAGATGGAAGAAGTCGTTCTTCTTTGGGAGTTGGACTCGAGGATCCTCATGGGTCCCTTCCAATTTGAGATATTCTGTGATTCCCACACAGCCAGCAGTGATGAGAAGAGCCTCAGGGCAGCCTCAGGACAGGGAGAGACACTGAGCTGGCCTGCTGCTGCCAGCCAGCTCCTCCAGCAGCACTGGCCAGGGGACATCAGGCAGGAGCCCGGGAGGGGTGAAGCTTATCTAAAGGGCTCCAAAGCTCTGGAATAGTCCTACGGATTGACTGCTATTTACAGAGAACATGCAAGATAAAGAATTGTGTTTTAGAAAACAAAAGGCTCAAGTTTGTGGCTTCAGTTTCACATCACTGAAGCTGGATATAATTAAATCCTGGTTTTCAATAGCCACTTCAAAATGAAGTGATGCAGAGAACACTGAAAGTGGGAAGATATTTTTTATTTACCCTCAAAATTTATTTTTACTCCAGAATCCTAATTCTGCCCAGCTGGAACTTTTTTTTTCCTCATGGCATGGGTGGGTGCAATGGAAAGATGAAGAAAAAAGAAAAATGAATGGAGAAGAACTGCCAGGGTCTCTCACATGAGCTACAGAGAATAAGGAGGGAGGCAAAGAATACACAACAGAGTCCCTGCATCCTGTAAACCAGATAAAAACAATTCCTCACCCTGCAAAGGTATGAAGGGAAGTACAAAACTTACTCACCCACAAAGGACACCACTCAATCATATACTGAAGACTTTACCCCAGGACCACACAAAAATGCAAATTGAGCACCATAACAACCCACCAGAGAACTGCAAAATCCTACTTCATTTTTATTGTTTTATTATTCTTCTTTGCTTTCCATCTCGTGCCCCCAGTTTTCAGCACTCTTGCTTCTGGCTGGACGGCGAAGAGCAGCGTTTTTCGGAGCACTCGAGCCCCCAAAGCCGGCCGAGTGAGCAAAGGTGCAAGCACAAGCACTGAACCAGCATGTGCAGAGGAGAGACGGCCCCTCGCCAGGGGCCCAGCTCACCCAAAAGCTGAGCATTGCCCGGTGCTGCCCCTCCGCAAAACCCTGCCATGGGAGGCAGCCTGGCCACTGCAGTGTCCCCAGGCTCCCCGGGCCGAGGCAGAGCCTGCGGGAGGGCAGCACACCTTGTGCTCCCCGTCACCGGGAGGCAGGGGCAATTCTGGCCAGCTTTCTCCGGTCTGCAAGGGAGCAGCCTCCCCAAGCAAACCCCGCTAGGTGAAGAGGGGTGAGGAGGAGGCAGCTCAGCTTTTCCCCTGCTCTCTGAAATACCACTACCTGTGCTGATGGAGGCACATGTTGACTGGGACCTTTGCAGAGGAGACTCTTGTGCTCCGATGTTAAAGCTTATTACAGCTTTAACATCAAAGGGTGTTCCAAACCATAAAATCTGTAAGTTTGAAATGTGCTTCTGTCCTAAATCACTAGATTGAGGAATAGCTGATATGAAGGAGAAGAAAAAAAAAAGTGAATGAAGTTTTGTTTGTGGGATTTTGGAGTTCATAGAATAATTTTAGCCCATTACACTTAACAGTTTTGTCTTCTGTGATGGGTGAGCCATGCTGTGGTCCTCCAGCACGAGAGGGAGCAAGGCCCAGGATGAGCAACCTGATGCCTTTTTTCTGCACCAGGCTCACAGAGGAATGCTAGCACAGACTAGTCAGCACCTGCAGTAATCCACAAACATGTATTTTTTATACACAAAGAGATTGTAAAATACTTCTTCCCTGGTGCAGAAAGGAAACAATTAAAAATACTAGGTAAATAAATCTCTCTCACCCATCTACTGCTATTTCAACTATATGTTATGTAAATTCCAGTCAAAAGAAAACTTGATGTTTCGTTCTGTAATAGACCCATTCAAATTTCCAGCAAACACGCAAATTTTTATTTCTTCTTCTTTCCAATGACACATTTGATCTTCCTCAGTCTCTCCCACAGAATACAACAACCAAGTAGAGAGAAGTCAGATTTCATAGAGGCAGGAGTAAGTAACCTGCAAAGCTAAGCGGAACACGCATTGTTCAGAGAAGTCACATAAAGGCCATTTTCAATTTTGGGAACATACTAATAACCCAAGTTTTTACACATATATAGCCATATGCCTGAAGTCTGCTATAATTCTTTATTTGGCTTGCAGCCGTTGTCTTCCTCATGAATTTATCAGCTTGCATAGTTCTTGGTTAGCTGTTCTTAATTCACCTTAACCAGGCAAGAGGAAGGGGGGTGGGGGCAGAGGGCTGGGAAGAAGCTAAAGGAATAAATTAAAGCTACTTAACCCACTTGTTAGAAATGGAGAAAGGAAAAAAAGAAAAAAAGAAAAATATGGCTGTTCAAGAGAGAATCCAGAAAAGCTACTGCTGTTTGAAGAAAGTGTAAGAGGCTCTAAAGGTACAGTCCAAGTCTGAACTCTTTTCACTGAGACCTCCTTTGTGTACGCGGATATATACTCATTCTCTGTCTAGGTCACACAGCCAAACAGAGCAGAAGGAGCATTACAGAAGATGGGAACTGGGCCTTCTAGGAGCTAGACTAGTTGAAAGAGACTAAAATTCCAGTCCAAAGCCATTGTGACCCAGTGAAAGCACATCCTCACTGGTCAGTGGGTCTTTGGTGGACGTGTCTAAGTTTAGTCATGAGCATGATCCTTAAGAAAAAGTAAAGGATGCAGTGCTAACTGTCCAACTGTCCCTGCACTGCAGCTCCTACTAAAACTAACAGGACATACACTTTGGGTTGATAAGAGGTAAAGAGATTCCTCTGGTTGTTTTGGGAACAGAAGAATGTGAAATTATCTACTGTAAGCCTTTCCTTTGCTTTGACCAGTTGCACCGAGCAACAATTTCTAACCTTTTTGAATGTCTACTGGACACAGTGCTGATGAAGACATGTTTTTTTTATAACATAGCATTTTTCTTATAATAGTATGCAAAGCCTTTCCTCAAACTTTCTTCATCAATTACCTGTCTAGAAAATGAAAAGTTTGTGTTACAACTGCCAGATCCTTAATATGATTGACTAGGGGTGTTTTTAGTCAGCAAAAGGTCTCCAAGTAACAAATGGCTTGTCCATTTGTTCTTTGACAAGAAAGACTGTTGAGGCTTGAATATCATTTACGCTCAATCAAATACTAATGCTGATGGAAAACTCTCGGTTTCAGTGACTCTTGATGTGCCCCACTGGGGCATGGAGAAATGTATTGCTACTTAACATGTATACTGCATAATGGATCTGAAAGGCTCTCCTTCTCCTTGCTGCGGCTGCCTCTTCATCTTGCCAGGTCTGTAGCTGTAAGATATGCATTAATTGAAATGACAAATTGCATAAACATGCGTTTCTCAGTTGGCACTTCCCTGCTAAATGCATATGACACTGTTAACTATGGAAAACAAAAGATGGATGGAAGAGGATCACTTTTACGATGTGATTTTTATAGAAAAAAAACAAAGGAAAGCTTGATGTATGCAAACTCATAGATATCCCATATTTTACAGCTGGAGAATTGCAATAATTTTTCCCTGGTAATCGGTCTTTATGATATCAGACAGAGAAAATTTTGCACTTCCTTATTGGTAAGAGAGTCCAAATTAAACTGACTTGCAGTGGTCAAAATTGGCCTTGGGATATAGTGAATATAGAACATCTTCCCCCTCACCATACAGGTGGTGTTTACAAGATTTTAAGATGCAGTTCAAACAAATATTTTACAATATAATAAAACTGTTGCTTAAAAAGCCATAAAATTTCATTTCTCCCTTTTTTTTTGTGGACACACTGGGCAAATTAAGATCAACTGTAGTAAAGAACAGTTTATTATTTGGGCAAGGAATGTTGGACCAGATCATCCTTGAGGTCCATTCCAGCCTGGTATTCTACGATTCTATGATTATTAAAATGCAGTGTAGTAAACATCAATATATTGTAGCTATGTTTTTCCTTTAAAACATTTTGCAGAATAATTATAGCTGGAACAAAGGGAGCTCAGAAAATTTCAGCACTGGAGCTTTTTTGGGAGATAAAAAAAAAGCAATCAGCCATAAAAAAAGCCCTGATATTCATTTCTAAATTCTAACAAATACTTTGATTATACTATGCTTTGCCACATCTGGCCTTCAACTTTGGACCTCATCCAGTTTCCTGCAGAACTAAAGGAAATCTAGCTCAAAACTTTGGTTGTGCTATTTTCTAAATGGCATAATAAAACCTGCCAATTTTAACTAGCATTTTCCTTTGTGTCATTTAGTAACACAACTGAAGTAATTTTCCTGAAGAAGAGAAGCAACTCCCCTTTTTGTTTATTTAAAATTGCAAGCGATTCTTCAGTGGCACACCCAAGCTTTAAAATAAGGAGCAGTAATTGATTATTTCCCCATTTCCTCTTAGACATTCCTTTAAGAATTATAAAGCATCTAATCTGCCACTTACAGCTACCTAAATAGAATGAGTTTGTTTAGAGAGGAATCCCAGCACCTACAAAGACAGCTACTAAAAATGGCAATGTGAGATTTTACCCTAAAGCATGACATTCCTTTAAGGCATTGGTCTTGCAAATATTGAACACATGAGTAGCCCTACTAAAGCAAGACTCATTCATAGGCTTTTTCACTGGTGTTTTTTTTATTTATATATATTTTTAGGCAACATACTATGAAAGTTGGAAGGAGGAAAATAAACCGGTAATATGAGGTGAGCTAATTGTCAGTGTACACATACGGCCTTTGACACAGCATCTCAACACAGAGAAACCTCAGTGAAGTCAGTGGCTAAGCCAAACCATAAGTTTGTGTAATAAAGAGAAATTGCTCAAGGCTTTTTCCCGTAGTGGCAAAAATCGATACTTCCAAGTGAACATCTTTCCTCTCTAGTGCAACACTCTGCAGATGTGACTAAACCTGAAAATAATTTCTAAAAAAAGGTTCCAGTATTTAACACAATGTATGTACTGCCTTTCTAACCCTTCCTTCGTTCATTGTCAAATGATGATGTAAAGAATGGCATAAGAACAACAACAACAACAAAAGATAAAAATTAACTTAATTTACACAACCAATAAAAAAGTTTAAAGCAATGATAGAAAAATAATATAAAGGCTAGATACAATAAATGTCAATTCAACAGTAATAAGCTTTGGTAGAACAGTTAAAGAGCATAGCACCAATAAAATCCAATGTCAATACATGCTTCAGTACGCATGAGCTGTGATGAAAATGTAAATTTTGGCAAGAAAAGTAGTGTATGTTCCCTGACGCCACAGTTTCATTTCAACATCTAACAAAAAGTCTTTAGGCTCTTTCACTTGTCGCTGAAGATAGACAATGCCCGTGTATGAGTTCAGCCTTCGAGTGCTGAAGTAGTTTTCTTCATTTCCCTTGTTGATAGTAAGGATTATGTTGTCTCCAGCATAGGCAGGCGATGGTCCAATACGGAAAATATGAGCTGGGACCACAATATTGGTTTGGAAGTTCAGCTGGTAATAGGTAATGCGCACCGGAGTATTCTGGCAGTCCAGATAATTAAAACAACTGATTCGTTCACACCTCCTAAGAGATGAGAAATGAAGCACATTCAGTGTCCATGTAACAGCAGGTAAAAACATACGTGTTTCAGAGTATTGCAAAAGTATTAGACAAACAGGAGTCCCAAACTGCATTGCCAGCTGCGTGTTCTGCTTTTACAGTGCCCATCAAGCATTTGTAAATGGTATGATTGTCAGAGTACAACGGTGTAAGAAACAGATCATGGACACAGGGAGCTGTGTTGGGAATCTCCAAAACGAGGAAAGAGCCAAAGTCATGCTGCAAGCAGCACAGAGCTTGGGAGAGGAGCTTGTGATTCACCACTGACAGCACAAGCCTGGGACAGTGCTCCAATAAAATAAGAACAAAAACACTTTAAAAGGTAGCTAAAACATGGGAATGGGAAACAAGCTCCTCAACTTGCAAAGCCGTTTAGTTCTATAAGGCAGGAAAAGTATGTCTTAAGTCATAAGCAACTAAAGATAGCTTCCCAAAGCAGCGGCAGCCACCGAGGCAGGAAATTGGTAGGGAGATTCTGGGGCTCCTGAGCCTCAGCTGCTGAGGAGCCAGGAGCTGGGGGAGCGTGCCATTCCCAGAACCCTGTAGCCTGGCAAGCTCATCATCCTGTTCCCCTTCAATGTTTCAACACACTCTGAGGAACTGCAATCTGAATATTAAACAGAGATCCCCAAAACCACTGTAAAAGTGGTGCACTGAGCAGCCTGGCAGCTACTGCAATGATATAAGCAGCATGGAAGATCTTATTTTTTTAAAACTTAATTACAAACAGAGCCCTTTTAGAGCTGCAAGCTCTGATGGCTGCTGTTATAGCAGCAGCTGGAGGGCAAATGGGGGACTGAAGGCTTGGAAGAAGGAAGAGGCAAAAAATGGACAGAAACTCTATATGGGGAAAGTCTATGTGCTCCAGGTACTGAAGCATATTAGAGCTCTGAGCGCTTTCACCCACCCACAAACTAAAGCACTACATAACACCCACAGCCACTGGACTGGGCTGCTCGTTTTGTTGCGGCGGCGATACTTACATGTCAGAGACTTTTCTGTAGTTGGAAGGGCACTCGAAGGACAGGCAGCGGAAGCTGCCCTGGATGTTATAGCAAGTCTCTGCAGCTGAACAGTTATGGGTTCCTATTGCACATTCATCGATATCTAGTAAGAAGAAACATGAGGAGGAAGACACTTTAAGTTAAAAAATATGAAGTAATCAGAATTTATGGGCTGTAACATGCTTATGAGACTCTGTGTGCATGAGAAGAGGAGTCTGTGGGTTTGGCTCTGCAAGCTGAGGGCTCTTGTCTTCAGTGCTCAGTTGCTGTGTGTTGCCTCTTCAGTAACCTGTGCCTGCTGTTTGCAGACCAGGACTGCAAGAACCCAGGAGAAAACACATGGGGTGTGAAATGCACATTCAGGTGCAGTGTGTCAGGTTCATCTCTGTGCCCAGACACTTGCTGGCATTGGAAGTCACAGGGTAAATCACGTTGATTTCAATTCTGCTAAAATTTGTATTTCTTCTGTGGAAAAAAACTTCCCTCCTTGATGTTATCAGTTAAAGGAGATGACAGTACCACTCAGCAGTGTATACAATAAACAAGGGGACCCACTCTTCCCTGCAAGCAGCTTGTGATCCTTTCCGTGCTGTTTGTTAGGCCTAGAGTGGCCACTTGCAGCCACCCAGCGCATGGCCAGGGCTGATCTTCTACCCCAGGGGAAGCTTGCTTCTTTACCTGTACTTTGAAAACACTGACACGCTCCTGTGAGCCTAGATATTCTCATTCCAAACACATCTGATGCAACATGGGGTTTAACTTTCAGTAAAGAATAAACATGAGAAGGAAAAATGTTCTCAAAAACCAAGATCCTCCTGTCTTGCCACTTCCCACTGCAATAAAAAGCAGACATGAACATCGAGACAGAATTGCCTGAATTGTCATATTCTCCCTTGCTCCTGAGGGTCAGAGATGTGTCGTAAGTAATGCCATAAACTATGCTGAAATGAAACAGAACAAAATAACTAGATGGTGGTAGTCTAAGGCAGTGGAACCCTTCTCAGACCAGCCAACCTGTCCATCTCCGCAGCTTCTGTGTAAGCCTTCCACGGCTCTTACGGTTGAAAATAGTTTTTAAACAGTTCCCTGAAAGTGATGAGTCAATTTTTACAGCTTCACAGGTACTCCCTGAACCACAGTTCCATGCTTAGAGCTAGCCTATGTCATGCGAGGTGTTTCTAAACAAGCGTGGTGCTCATGCGCTGTTCAGCACGTGAGCACAGTGCACGTGTGACAAGGCCCATAGCTGGGGGAAGCACCTAACTGGTTTCAAAGAGCAGAGCGTGTGCAAGGACTTGTGCGTGGTGCAGACGCTGCGTGCAAGCACTGGAGCACGAGGGACAGTCCTTGATGAATGGTGCCCACTGCTATAGATCATCCCCTGCATAACATGGGTGTGATCTCGTTGGCTCCTTCTTCATTGACAAGGCTGTAAAATGTCCACATACCCCAAGCAAACATCCCCCTCATCACCCAGTCGGCAGAGGGGCCTTCCCCTCCCCAGAGTAAATGACTGGAGGGACACCCAACATCTGCCTACACGTTAGTCTTTCACAGCCTGTTGTGACAAAAGCTATCCCTCGGGAATAAACAAATCCCATCAGAATATAACCAACCTATGTTAAAAGCCAACACAACATTCTCACTGACTATTTGAGAATTGAGAAAGCTGGGCTGTGCCAGGAGAAGAATTTATCTCTGCATGAAGGTTGCTCTGGATTAAATCAGGGGGGCAAATACAAAGCAAAGAAATCACTGCTGTACAGCTGCATGGTCCAGGAGATGTAAGCTCCACCAGACTATTATGAAATATGGGAACTTAAGAACAACACTTTAGAACACGGCACTCATTTTTGAAAATTTAAGTTAAATATAAATATCGCCCCGTAATGAGAAGTAATGTTGCAGAGGACAAAAAAGAACACTTAAGGCTCAAAGACACTTCATGGCCTAGAACTTAAACGTGGTTACCTAAATAATATATATGCACAAGCCCAAGCCATGGACCTTAAAATGCTGAAAAACAGATGCAATAACAAGGATCCAGCTTGAGCAGAAAATACTGGCAAAGATCTCACAGTCACATTGTGTACTCCCAAATGTCTAGACAACGCACGGAGGCTTTAAAATGAAATAAATGCTAACAGACAAACCATGTGGAATATGTAGGGCTCTGCAGTTCTGCCAATTGTCACAGAGGAGAGAGATTCTTAGAGGAAAACTATAAACCCCCACTCCCTCCATTCCCCTGGGATGAGAACTGATCTCATACACTGAACTGACTGGTTTAAAAGTCTTGCAAAGAAAAGTATACAATAGGAAGTAGGAGAGAATCAAAGTAAATTAAATCCCTTGCTGATTCTCAGAAGTGCCCCTAGGTGAAAAGAAAATTTCTTCCATATTGCAATCACTGTCATGAAAGCACTCACTTCACCAGTTTGGCTGTACTGCAAAATACCATAGGCAGTTTCTCCAAAAAGATCCATATGTTGAGATGCTATTACATGAGATGCAGCTCGCCTGTTTGAAAAAAAAGGTACAAAGAATCTACCACCAGTAACTCTTAAGAGCTGGAGATGATGAGCAACTGGAGCCAGATCTTTAGCTGGTGGAAACCAACATAATCTTCTTGAGTTCAGTGCAGCCGACACCAATTCAGACCGCTTCTCTGAACACATTTTCACAGAGACCGCAATACATAAGCCTGCCCAAACCTGTAACTACAAACTTGCAAGGCTCAAAAAAAGGGCACGTACCCAGGGGCTACTCCCGAGCGCCTGACTAAATGCCAGCTTACTGAGCGTGCACGGAGCCATCGCGCACATGCCGAGTGCTGCAAGCAGACCAGCTTCACCCTCGAAGGAAGGTGCGTGCACCAGGTGGCAGAGGTGCTTCGAAAAGCTTTTCCAACTGTTAACTGTGTAGCTCGCCTAGCAGGGCTAGTCTGTGCCATAGGAACCCTCTCCACCCAGGGTGGGCATGCAGGGAGGATTTCACAACCACACCAATAACGCAGGTGCAGTCCACAGGTCCACGTGGCAAACCTTTTTCCTTCACCTCCAGCGCCTGGAGCTCACTGGGTGCCTGGGGAGAGCTGCGCTGGCCGATTAACACACTGACTCACACTATTAACTCTGGAACACATCCTCAGCTCCAATCTTACTGCTGGCAGAGGTGGCAACTGACACACCAGCATTCAAAGTTTGCAGGGAAAAAATAAACAAACAAAGCCTGAGGAGAGTTATAGCTGTAGTTTTCTAAAGGTGACTTTTATGTAAGAATTTAAATGCACGTGGATATAACTGCATTCATACCTAAGACCACATTTTTAAAAAATCTTTTAAAATATTTTAAAAATATTTTGTCAGTCTGTTTCTCTGCTGCAAAGTCAGGAACAGGTATGCTTACGCCATTCATGATTTACACAGTGTAAATTCAGTGTCATCACTACTGAGAAGAGAATTTCAGCGTAAGAAGATACATAATCAAAAGTTATGTGAGGGGTTCCTGAAAAACTAAGAGCAGGAAATGCCTGGTAGTTAGTCTAACCGACTGCAGGAATGCATGTAGGGTACGTAAAGGTAATCAGATCTTCAATCTTCATTACACAGTCAGAGCATCCTTTGGAAATGGGGGATTTTTACTTCAAAACCAGACAGCTGCACACCAGATGAAAAGACACCAGACACCCAGAAGACATTTCCATGATTCTGAAGAAAAGGGGTGTGCGGGGAGGATACACGTAATTTACAGTAACACTTACTAACGCCAACATATTTAAGCTTAGGTGGCAGACTTCCGGATGGCCAAGTCCCCATTACAGCTCCTACATTCACTCTCCCAGTTTTCTGGGGCAGGAAACTCCCACTCATAACGAAGCCACAGATTTCTACACCTGGCACCTCTGATAAAACAGATCGCTTCCTGCTGTGCCAATGTGCACATGCAGCTCATGCAAGTAATCAAGTGTCCCAACTGGAATGATGAATTCGGCTCCCTTCGAAATTCATTTAAACAATTAGCTCACGTTGACAGGAGTACTTTTTTCTAACATGGGAAAAAGCTGACATTGCAGATACCAACATTTGGCAACTTTGTCAAACACTGGCTTTTTAACAGTGACTAATATAAAACATAGAGTCTTGACTGAATAACCACAACAGCTTAGATCATTCCAATGATTAAAGCTTCATGATATAATCCCTTCAGTTCCTAAACTCCTCTTTACCTCGACAGGTTCTTCCATTTGCTGCCATGGTATATCCCTGCTCAGGACAAGCACACTGATAACTACCAGGAACATTCACGCAGCGAAAAGTACAAAGAATGCCCGCACTCTGTGTGCACTCATCGATATCTGGGGAAAAAAAAACACAAATACAAACATATGAATAAAAGAAAAACAGAAATCTGAAAAGGGAGGGTGTAGAACACAAAGAAATTTTTATCTGATGTATTTATAATATATTTTTAAACAAGAATGCAACCATGGAAGTTTGACATTGCTCTAGGACTGCTAAAGGTGCTTTCTGAAATTCTGAACAAAAGACTGCTCCCAAAAATACTGGTTACAAGTAGTATCGACTCATGGAAAACACCAAGTCTGGTGCATATCTGACTTTGAAAAACTCTCCCTAGTACATCTGTGGTTCTAGGATTAGTCTGTTGGCTTTCTTGTGCTAGAAGGAACATGGGCTTCTTCACCGTTTCTTAAATAGAGACTCGACAATGTGTCATATTGGTCACTTGAAGAAAACAGGTAAAACCCTTCCTTTCTCCATTCTGATCACGCTACTCCTCATTCACCCACCACGAGCAAGAGCAAACCTTCACTCAACCATGGCTGAGCGGAGGCTTTCATTGATGCAGTCCAGGTAAAATATCTTCCCTTCTAATTTTTTCAGTCATAAGCTCTAGCCCCATTAAACAACCTCACCAGTTCCATGGTCACACAAGTGTATTCCAGCCCCAGGCAGGAGACATGAAAGTGAACTGCATTTTCCAATACCTGGAGTTACCTTCAGCAGATTCTGCAGTGGGGTGTAACTCCCAATCATCCTGAGGCATCACATGCAGCATTAGGCGCTGCTGAGAGTTAGACAGCTCTGTCTCTTAAATAAGAGTATACACACACTTACCTTGACCTGACAAAGCAGCAGCCTTACCTTTACAAGAATGCCCATCTTCTGCCAGCTGGAAACCTTGCCTGCAGTAACACTGATAGGAACCATAGACGTTGGCACACTCCTGGCTGCAGGGACTAGTATCGCATTCATTCACATCTGTATCCAAAAACAAACCCACAGACATTGCCACAAATAGTTCAGAACAGTATCTTCCACAATTTGTTGCCTCTGAGAAGAGCTACCAGATCCTTCTGGTCAGAGGATGAACTAGTTTGTCCCAAGAAAATGGTTCTGCTTCCTAGGCAGAATGACACGAAGCATAAGGATGTTGCACCTGAATTTCTTTTCTATATATGCCAATGAAAACACGTAGACATGCAAATACACATTTCAGACCTTATATATTATAGCTGATTATAAATATGTAATCACTGTCTTAAAAATATCACAGACAACTTAAATAATTTCCATTCCATTCAAAATAAATTTTTTCAAGTTTCCTCACTACCAAGTTTCATCTTTATTAAAATTTGAATGAACAGTCTCCTATTCTGACTTCACTATTTTCTCTTTTTCTCTCACCTGGAAGGAAAGGAAAAAAGTATGTGTGGGAAAGGAAGAAAGAAGAGAAACTCGTTTGCTCTCATCTGACAGTTTGAGCATTCGATTGAATATCTGCAGATTTGAGCACACATAAATCATGGGTTTCCTGTATTTAAATTTCACCTCAACTCCTCTAAAGTCACTTAGTTCACACTGCAATTTATTCATCATGGAAAAAAATGTCTGGTACCTTCACAGTGCTTCCCATCATAAGACAAGCGGAAACCAGAAGAACAAGTGCAATGGTAGGACCCAGGGGTGTTCTCACATGTGTGCTGACACAGGCGTCCAGGGTAATTCCAGCACTCATTTATATCTGCCAGCATAACAAACAAATATACCATCAATTTAGAAAGAAAAGCATCAAACAAGATGCAGGAGGATATTTTAAAAAGTCTCAGAGATTGATTTGCAGAGCATGAAATGCTGCAACCTCAGCTTTTATGCGGCCTGACTTTGTGCTCTAATCAGTGTACAGCAGCAATAACCCATAAAATGCTGTATCATAGTCTCTTATGAAAAAAGTTGTGAAATCTTCAGAAAGATAAACTCCTACAGCAGCAGAAGCATAGCCGGTAAGGAAGCACTGTGCAGATGACTTTAATTGATAACCTGCAGCTAAACTAAACCAAGGGCACCTGGTCCGAGATCGCAGCGTGGGGAGGCAGAGCTCTACATGGCGGGTCACACTGAGCAACAGCTGCTTTGGAGGTGATTCCATTATCTTTTGAGGCACTGCATTGCAGAACTAATAACTGCACACTACAATGGTGCTAAATACTGCCTTGAGGTCCAAGGCTCAATCAATCAGTCGTTTCATCTCGTCTTGCGCTTTACATACCAATGCAGCTTCTGCTGAATGCATCGTACTGATATCCCATTTTGCAGTCACAGCGATAAGCCCCAGGAAGATTATGACAAATCTGCCCTTCGCCACAACGGTGTACACCAGTTTGACATTCATCCACATCTGCAGAACCAGAAAAAGCAATTAGTTTAAATACAGCTTGCTGAAAAACAAAGTTTGCAAAGAGAGAAAAAACAATTTAATTAAATAACAGCAATAGAAACTATTAGGGTTGGCCCCTGGACAGAACAAAAAATATCAGCTTTTCCCACTACACTCTTCTCAGAGTCAGCTTTACATATCTCTAAGTCAAAGTTCTGAAAAGCAATACATTATCTTAAAAGGGAAAATGGTAACTGTAACTGCATAGAGTTTTCCCAGCATATTCTGCATTTCAATGTAAACACATTTTGATTCTCATCAAACCATGACATTTAAACACCCCATTCTGATGTTCTGCCATTACATGAGTCACAGAAAGCCATTTACAGCAAAACAAGAACTAGCCAGGAATTCTGCTCATCCCTTCAATTAAAGCAATTGCTATTTTCATCTCCAATTGCCCTTTCAATCTTGCTTCTGCTGTCTACCTTTTGCTCTTTCCCAATGTTGCTCTTTTTTCTTTTCTCAATCTACTCGGATTTTGATATTCCTCATGTTCTCTCATCCAAAATCCAATACCAACAAATTAGTTGCTTCTCCACTCACATGTATCACTTCCAATCTCATTTTAAAAATCCTCAGATGAAGATGAGAGTTTTCAATACACACTGATTTACGAGACTTGCAACATGACTAAATAGCTCATCAGTATCTAACAAATCCCTGTTACCATCTGTGACAAGAAGCATGAAAAAGTCTGATTAACCATCAGAAACTTGTATTTCTTCAAGTATTTTGAGTTCTGCCATTTCCTAAGCCATCAGAACCTGATTCCTTTCTATTATTCACATCTTCAACTACTTTTACAGCCCAAATCCCTGTTCATGTAATATTAATTAGGATGGTAGTCTAAGGCCGGGGGTTCTCCATACTGCCCTATCTGAAGTCATAAATTCGAGCACTATTTCAATTCAAAGGGTTCCTGGCCAGATCTCCATCAAACAACAGCCTTGGAGAGTGCTCTGTAAAGCAGTTATTTGCTGAGAAAATGATAGGGAAGCGAGAGCAAGTTACTTATCACAGAAACTTGGATTTGGAAAAGTAGATATTATAGCAACCCTGATAAGAGGTGCTAACAATTACTTTGTTCGGTGTTTCAGCACAGATTCCCACCAACACAGTCCCTGCTGGCACTGGGGTGAGGGATGGCAGGGAATGCCACTCGCCAAGCAAGGAATTCCTGACAAGCTCATAGATTTCTGCCAAAACAGTCTCCCCGTTTTAAGGTCAGAGGTAGCACTAAAACAAGGAAGTTTCTTATGCAGATACAAATGTGTAAAGTAGCAGTTTTATTTGCAATGAATTCACTTATGAAAGCATTTCATTAGTTTATCCAAAATTATACATTCCATTGCGTTCAGACTTCAATTAGTTCTAGGGCATTACAGTGTCAGAAGTGTGCTGTATTTCACAATAGTTACAGTAGTTTTCAGTTAAATGTAAGGGGTAGATTTTAAGAACTCAATTACTAAATTAGAAAAAATGAACATTTTAAAGAGAGATGAATCCTCTAAACAAAGAAGATGGCCATACAAGCATAGTTCTGCTGGAGAAACATGTGCAGATGATGTATTTACTACTGTGATTCAATCTGAATCAGGAATCTAATTAGCTATTGTAATGCCTTAAATAAACTGGTCTTTATCATAGGGAGGGGAAATTAGGACCATATGCTTTTCTTTTTTCTTCTCCATGCTCTCTGCCTGCTGAGAGAAAGTCATAACAAAAAGATACCAGAAGATACAGGCTGCAAACAGAGTGCACACAGCAAAGACAGGGAAATCACCAATTTACATCAAAGATTTGTTTTCCCCAAATCAAACTAGCAAGCTTCCTTATATCTGCTCCTTAAAAGCATTGTCAATCATGTAGAGACAAATTATCATCAGTAATGACAGTGCACTGTGTTATCTCATCATGCTTTAAAGACATAAATGCTGTATGAATAATGGCAATTTTCTCCTCGGTCACATATTTACACACACTCACTCTTTTTTAGGTACAACTCTGGGAAAATAGCTGGATTCTTTCTATAAATCTTTGAAATTTAGGAACATAATTTGCCCTAGCCACTAGAAGGGCTTGAAAACAAAGGCCATTAGTACTACAGCCAGGACCTTTGAGCTGCTCAGGCATGACTGCTGACTTGCAAAAAAAAATAGCATTCATGGAGATGTTGGCATGGTGGTAACACTAGAAACGATTTCAGGGTCACCACACTTCAGATGGTGCAAATGTACCCAGCCCAGCTGACTTTGCTGAAACAGGACTGATCAAAACCAGCTGAAGAACCATGTCTTCACAGCAACTGAGAGAGATGGGACTTTTGGACCTTCCCTTTGTACAGGCAAAATATTTTGGGCTGCTATATAACAAGTAACAAGTCAGCAAATGATACTGCAGTACTTTGCCCCAAATTTACAAAACACAACCCCCTAGAGGGGAGGAAGCTTTCTCCATTTCCCCAGCTACACACATAAACTGTCCCCACCTTCTGCTACTTCCAAATCTTCCCCACCTCCTCACTGACCAAGCATTGTCTGGATAGTCCTGGGGGTAAAATCATGAAGAGAGAGACAGCATAGCAAAGAGGAGCACACAGAAATTTATGTGGAAATGGGATCTTCTAGCTATACTATTATGTTTTGCTACAAGTTGCTAGTCGTGACCAACACAGTTTCCGCCTACCTGTAGTGTCACAAAAGTTATTCAACGGGAACATAAGTAGGAATATATATATAGGATAATATCACTAAGCAAAATACTGATTTGTCATTTCTTTTTTTTCCCCCTGCAGTTGTTTTATGATTTCCTATTTTATGTAACACAGAACATAGAAAATTCAAAAATACATAGCTAGCTCTGTCTTGGGCACCAAGGACCAAGCTTTCAATTCCTTTGTGCCTAGTGTGCTCGTTTACAGAACAAATGCTAATAAGAGATGAAATCTGCTATTCTGAGTCAGTAACTCCATAAACACATTGGAACAAATACAAATCAGTATCAAGCTGCATGCTAGCCTCTATGAATATTTCAACATTCTTTTCACAAAGAAAGCAACAAATTATCCTAAACATGCACACAATTGGATGTAAATGGGCAACACCATTCATGGCACTACAAAGAACTACTCTCTCAGTACTACTCCCATGAGTCCTCAAACTCAGTCATTCCCATTTGCAGCATCCCATGGCTTCAGATCATATAACTTAGAGTGAGATACTGTAAAAAATAGCAAAGGACCATGGTTTTTACTAACAGTGTAAGTTTCAAAAGTAACTAAATCACATTCATTCCAGAACAGAAGCCAATAAATCCCATACACAGTCAAAACCAATGTCACCCATAGGAACTCCATGCAGCAGTCAGCCATCAGTGCAGCATCCTGTAGTGCAAACAAATCACTGAGCTGCTTGGACAGAAAATGCATACAACAAATTCTCATACCTCAAATACATTTAGGAATCTGGAGGTAACTCAAAACCTCTTTTAAAACTGAAATGTACTTTTTCTTCTGAGAGGGCACCTGACCAGATGCTGGAGTCCGACCTTACCAATGCATCGGGTTCCCTCCTCATTGGAGTGGTAGCCCCTGCTGCATGTCAGCATATTCCTTTGGCAGGTGTAAGACCCAACAGTATTGATGCAGTTGAATCCTGGTTTACATGGCTCAGGGAGAGATGTGCATTCATTAATATCTGGTGAAGAAAATTAATTAAGATAGTGAGAGGAGCTATTTAACCTTTATGGTCTGTTTTCTTCCAGTTGTCACTTCTTTACCTTCATTTCAATTTATTGTGCTGCAAAGTATCTTTGGGGCTGATGAAGGTCTGCTGTAGTAACACTTTCAAATTCAATATGCAGATATGCATATCTTTTAAAGGACAGCAATGTTTAAAGTAAATGCACAGCAGTATTTGAGAAAAACTACATGTGGTCAATATACACCCCTTGGACAGGTTGAAAGGAACATGAGTTGGCCAGTGCTGCTGCACATCTTACAAACGTATTGCTGGTCACACTTACCAACACAGTTTCCCTCGGGGTCTTGTAAAAATCCATCCATGCAGCGTTGCTTTGACTCACAGTAGAATGATCCTTCCGTATTCTGACAAACAAAGTTTACTTTACAGCTATGAGTTCCTCTCTCACATTCATCAATATCTGTTAATCAGATCAAAACACCAAGTTGTGACTAGTTAAGCTGTAATATTCAGTAGTCTTCATAACTAGTTAACTTCTCAAAAAGAAGTTAAGCATTATTTAAACCAGACACCCAACATTGCCTATGGAAAATCTGAGATTTAGGTGTGTTTGCTCTATGACATCCATTTCAACATAGGCTTCAAAATCTGTCAGGTCCCATAGCAAATTTGATTCAGGTCCCTACTGCCTTGTTCACAGCATCTATTGTAAGTCACAAATACTGAAACATCTGCAGTTTTAAAATCCTGAAGACCCAAATTAAAACTAGGGATAAGGTACACATAATAAAATGTGTACCACACTCTTTCAAAAGCAAAATGGTCTCTTATTCCTTATATACCTCAAGAATTCTAGGTAGAAACCTACCTTCACTGAATTTGATACTAATAGGGCACCTGATTTAAACAGAGCTGGGATTTCACTGTGTACACAGACACGTGTGTATATGTATATGTACTTATGTACACAGAACACTTATCCAACTCTTAAGACTATTCTGAAAAAATCTGAATGAGAGGTAGCCATATTAGTAACAAATTTAGCTTTTTCTTCTTACTCTGCAGCTGGAGCTCAGCACAGCTTTCTCATTTTTTATTATGTATATGGAATTGTTTCTCAAATTATGTTCACCAATTTAATGCTTGCTTTCTAGGCACATTGAAAACACTTCCTCCAAGTTTCAAATTTATAAATTTACACTCAATGGATATGTGTTGACTAACTGCACAGATCAGCTGCTGTAGTGGCATTGCTTCCATTTTCCAGTTGAAGAAACCCCACCTAGGAGCAGACTTTAGCTATAAATAGGTTCAAAATTCAGTTCCTGTGACTGTTTTCAAATGCTGTTTTAACATACGTTGGTTCCTGAGAACACTCCCTATGATGAACATCTTTACTAGAAGATAAAGACAAATGGAGGAAACTCCACAACTGAGGAGTCCCCACTCCTCCAGGCAGAGGGCAGAACTGCTGGCACTTCTCTTTCTATCCTAAGTCCTCACTTAAATGTTAAGGTCTCCAGGGAACATCACCAGTGTCCCAGAAGGTACTAGACAGTCTTCCTACCATATGTGTTGACTGAGACAAATAAAAACTGTGGAACTCTGTATTTCATAAAACCCTGCAAGTCCAATAGTTATCTGTAGGCAATTTTACACAGAGTAGTTCCGGAATTCTAGTCTTTTTTATAAGTCATTAATTTAAAGGCTAATTTGAAACAATTTGTTAATTTTACAATCTATTATAATCTAACTTTAAGACTAGAAAGCAATTTAGATTAGCAATAAATGTTAGAAATGCTACAGAATCAGACAACAGAACAAGACATTCTCAAACAGCCTCTTCAGGTAAACCAAGGTTTACTTACGACAGCTGTATATAAAGCAAGATTTCTGGTAATTTCTATTTTATAACCTTATGTTGTATGTCAAGAACTAAGTCCTTTCCTTAGGCATCTCTTACTCCAGCTGTCAGGAAACTCTTTGGGTAAAGAATTTAGGAGTAAATAATACTGACTTCTGCCCTGTAAGGCAGGGTACATGTATCTCTTGCATACTCCTGTGCTGCAGAGCAACTTCTGCTATGCTATGACTCCTGCTGTTAGCTTCTCCATTAGACCTCGATATAGACCAAGAAGGGGGAGATGAAGAATAACTTCTTAAACCCATGACCATTCCAAACATAAATAAATCCAGACAGACCTCCTAAATACAGGAAGGGCTGGACTGAGTCAGCCCCATGATCCACTCAGGCTGTGATTCAGCGTTCAACGGCAAACAGTATCAGCCCCTTCAGAGAAAAGCAGAGCTACCCAGAGGAACATAACAGGAATTCTTCCATCAGTGAGATCTCTCTCTAAGCCCTTAAAAACACAGTAAATCCTAATTCATAAGGTTTCATGCATTTTCCAAATTATTTATAGCTATAGCTGGAAAGTATTTAAAATAAATGAATGTACAGAAGGGGCTCATGAAACCAAACATTTCCATGATGACCAGCCTTTTTTAGTTACAACCCTGATATCACAGACCAGCAACAATAAAATGCTTTGCAATCCCTTTCCTTTCCTTGTTGGTAACGGCAATTGCATGAGCTGAAAAACACCTGTCTTACCAACACATTCTCCATCCTTAAGTTCATAACCTGGCTGACAGCTCAGTTCCTGAAGACATTTGAATGATCCCATTGTATTGACGCAGTGTTCTCTCCGCTGGCAGGTGTGCGTATCTGTTACACATTCATTAATATCTGCAAGAAATAGTTAAACAACTTAGTGCCACATATTTATCAAGTGATCTGCCTCTTCCTGCTCTTTTCGGAGGAGTCAAAAGCTCATGTGAAACTATTTCTTCCAAAAGACAGAATATAGACTTTGCTAAACTATTCTGATGAAAGATGATTTATTCCAGGAACTTTTGTTAACACAGGGTAACTCAAGACACAAATCACAGGGAGATTTCCTTCTCCCCCCCTCCTCCCAAATGTGCAGTGGATGGTGCAAGCATTGAAGGACAAGGGATGGACAGAACTGATTAAGAAAATACGGAGAGAGGAATCCTGAAGGCTCAATCAAGTTTGTAAATTTGTATTTAAATCTTCAAAGAGATCCAATTTCAGCAGGTACAATAGAGAGAAGTTATTTCAAAAAAATCACTTAAATACTAGATTGTGGAATGTAGGACACAATTTGGAAAGGAATGTGACACACCTTTAAAAGGATACATTTTGATAGGCTTGGATGAAATTATCTCAAATTCAGGTTTTGCTTATTTCACTAATGAAACCTAGGAACATCACAATGAGCAAATACTTACAAGCAACTAAAAGGAGTAGAGATGGGAAGATAAACTTTCTTGCCATTCTCCACAAAAACTTACAGTTTCACAGATTTATATAAAGCTAAGAAGCATTTCTAGAGCTAACAAAAGCTAAATGTGACCCTAACTATTTCCAGTCATCCAGCCTCTCTGTACATGAAGCCATTTCCATACTACACAAGAAAGCAAGTATTGTTTAAATCAGATTTTCATTTTGGCTGTAGAACCTCATTCCCAGATAAGTACAACATCAGATATATTGCTTCCCTTGTGGAACATGAAAACATGAAAAACCATTCTAAAAGCCTTTTGTTTTAGAAAATGTGTCAGCTTGTTTTCTACCAAACAGGTGAAGGTGAGCACCAAGAAATTTCACTTCCTGCTGAAGTCAGCAAACTTGGGATGTGCACTGAGTTTTGCAAGACCAGTATGCTAGGTTGGTGCCATTGCACTTTTCATTTATTTGTGTTTTCTTTTTGTTTGCCATTGCTATTCTTCACATGCTGTGTACCTGCTTTCCAAAGCCCCCTGATTAATCCACAGCAAGGTCACTACCATCACCTGGATATCTTTCTGCCTGACCCAGTTGATGTTTCTGTACTGAGTGGCAGGTAATTGCCTACCCCAGAGTTTTTCAGAGTTATGTCCTCCTAACACTTGTACAGTTTCCCAGTTTTTATAAACATTACCTTGAAGTGTAAGCAGCAATATTCTCATAAGTGGTCTTGGAAAAAAACAAAACAAAACAAAACAAAACCACCACCACCACCAAAAAAACAAAACAAAACAAAACCAAAAAAAACACCAACCAACCAAAAAACCCCTCACGTGCTGGGAGAGTAATAGGACCTGTTGTGGTAGACCCCTCCCACTTAACTATACTTAGTTTTTAAATAAATTTGCAGGGTTGTTTTTTTTTTAATCTTAGCAAAAAATGGCTATGGATAGCCACTTAACAGCATTCAAACCAGTGAAAGACTTTCTGCTGATTTAAGTGGCTATACAACAGACCTGAGATTATCTTTTCTTGCAAACCACAAAAAGCCTTCTCATATAAACAAACTGTCAGCACTATACTGCATCATATGAACTTAGGTCAGTTCAGTACAATGTCAGAAAAGCCACTAGGAGGAAAGCATGTTTTTATCTGAAATATTACCCAAATAATGTAGGAAGTATTCCACCTGATTAGCATGTGTAAGCAATTAAAAAGAAGGTTAAGATTTCACAGAGAAAAAAAAAACAAGATGTGATATAATTCCATGTTTTGTCTTTGTTTTTTGATTCCATTTTCAATTTTACTTCAGAAAATAAGTAGAACTGGCCAGAACACATCGGAGGAAATTAAAATTATGGAAACTGGAAGACTACATGCCAAATTTTTGCTTTCAATGACAGTTCTGTGCACAAGTGATAGACTGGTGATCTCTAAAGTCTAATGATGGTGACCTGGGTTTAGATGCAAGCCTTAACCTATGAGCCATGCAGTACGCAAGGCTCTGCCCTGTCCTATCCAATGTTAGGACATAAATCTCCGTCTCTGATATCAGGCCAGTTGCCAGCCCATCTGTTTCCTTTTCATTTTATTAAACTGACATGCTCTTTTTCCCAAACAAATTCCTAAATGGTCATGCCAGAACATGAGATCTCAGCTGCCTTGCAGCATCTTTCTCATGAGTTCCCCTCAGCCCAGGTCATTGCTCTCACTATCAACACCTATCACAAAACAGAGTCCTTTAGCATGAGTGTGAGGGTGGAAAAAGCACCTTTGGGAACACGGTCCCAGTTTGTCCTGGAGCAGCCCAGGCTGTACTTACTGTCATTTTGCTCTACCAAGGCAGAGGGGAGTGAGGACTGAATACATTTTTATAAAACAGGACAATATCTTTCTTGGTTTTCCCTCTCTATTGATTATCTATAAAATCAAGTGGCCCCATAACCTCTCTTCAGTACTGGAAACAACTCAGCAAGTCAGTAAGATGCTTGACAGAGAACTAGGAAAAATATGAGTTACGTTTTCAGTTTGAAACAAAGTTAACTCCCAACATCGGACCAGCTGTAGTCATCATCCAACGTAATAATTAGGACTGCGAGGTAGGGCAAGATTATATTTATAAAAAAACAGGAATAAGAGGGAAAATAATTCAGCAATATATTAAAAACAAGTCATACAGTTAATTTTTGAGAAATCTACCAGATCTATATGCGTGGCAACAACATTCCTCACTTTATGTCAGTAAAAACCAGAATGAAATGTTATTGTGTAGTATCTCTTTTTTTCCCTGGGATTGTTGAAAACAGCAACATATACCTGATCCCTGAGCATATCTGTTGCATCTAAGAAGCTGACCTTTTTGCAAAGGAATATCAACCTTTACCTACCGCTATTCTTTTAATATGTACTTCAACATTAAAAAATAATTTTTTTGCACCTTTTATGAAAACGTGAAATGCAGACTTTTTTTGTCCTGCATATGTACTCTCTCATTATTTTTGTTCTCTTCAAATTACTTCAGCTCAATTAGTTTTACAGAATACATCTGTTTTTTTCAGACCCGTTGTTATTTTGCAATCACTCATCCTGTGCTAACGCACAGTCCCTGTGGTTCAGCAATAAAATGACCACTTACTGCTCACTCTGGTAGGAGGGAAAATTTGGATGGGAGTAGTAAAGAAAGTAGCAAAGTAGTCTCCCACCACTGAGCATGTGGGTGGTGGTAATGACTTTGCCTGAAAGTCACCCGGAAAAGCAGTCCACATTAAAAACACCCAACCTGGCTCTCATCTCTAAAGAACATGGAGCTTTCAGGTCTGAAGACATTTTAGTATCTGTTCACAAAGTTATACAAAGCTGGTGTGTGCAAGCTATTTAACTAGCTGGTGACTCTTCATTGTGTATGGTTGGCTTTCAGGAATTCTGCTCTTGAGTGGACCTGGAATTATCATCCTCTACAGTTTGACTAAAGGAAATTCAACAGATAAAAGGTTATCCGCTGTTTTGTTGCTGTGCAAAGACTGTTCCTCCCAGCCCTAAAATATGCAAAAAAGCAACATCATTAAAACAACAATAATTTGGAAACAAATTACCAAAGCTTTCCTCATGGCCTTTCAGATAGCTCAAGACAGAGCACAAAAGCAGTTAAACTGGAAAAGGATACCTTAGGTGAATCAGGCTGCAATGAGGCAGCTCAACAAAACAGAAGCCACAGTATTCTTTGACTAGAGAAGTAGGAAAAATGTTAAATACAGCAAATGTTTTCCAGGCACAATACACAGAGCAGAACTGTGTAAAAGTAAGTAGCACGCAGGGTATATCTATCCAAAAAGAAAGGGAAGCTTCCAAGTTTTCTAGATTATTTACAAGGATGCCTCTAAAAACCTGACTTGCATTAGAGAGATACAGCGGTTTGCTATTTAGTGAGGGAGAAGAGGATATTTTAGCTTTACAAATAGAGTTGTATCCTTCATTTTATTAGTGATGCCTGAGGTTTATCTCATATCAGTCACAATAAAACTCTACTTTAATGTCATGGGGTAGAGGACAGGAGAGGAAGAAAGTGAGTAAAAGGAAGCACTTGGCATCTTCCATAATACCTTTTGCCAAAGTTGCTGACAAACATGCATTAATTTAGCTTCAAAATGCTGCTGGGAGATGTAAAAAAGGACAGGCATATCCCTACTGCATTGTCCAGGAAAAACATCAGGGGAATAAATGGCAAGATTTTCAGAAGCAGAAGGCAAGGTGAGGCAGTTTCTTCAGCTGCTCACTTACCAGACCTTATATTCAGAAATGTGGTACATGCAGCAGGCTCTGTGGAAGCCATGAAACACACCCTGCAGACTGTGGCCAACTACAAATACCATCTTCCTTCAATCTGATATTTTCTCTGTAAAGGCATCCTCCCTTCCAGTGGTGTTCTCTCAGCCATTTAGTTTAAACTAAATAATTTCATTAGTTTTCCATGCTTACCAGTATATCTGATTTCAAAATAAATAATAATTTTTTAAAAATCCAATTTTGACAATTTCAGGAAAACCCAGGAGATAGTAAATCACATTTCTGCTCTCAACTATGCACTGTATAAACCTTTCTGCTCATGCCCTCATGCCATATGATGTTCACTGATAATGTGAGATTACAGAGCTTGAAAAGACAGGAACAAAACCAAAGCTGTGATGGTCAGAAAAACAACATTATAAACATAGGGAGAAGGACAGGGGTGGAAGAAGGCAAAAGTATTCACACATGACATTAGAGTCACAGGTACTGCTGCTTTCTTTAATGACTAGAGGTCTCCAGGTGCTCTGTTTTTCCAGGTGTTGCCATACAACACTGCTGCAGCTCAGGTGCTTCCTAAATCAGCCTCTAGAAAAGTACTCCAAATAGAAACTATTTCATAAGCTCAGGCCTTGGCTTTTTGAATCAAATTAAATCCTCATAAATATACTTGTAAAAATAGATTTGTTTCTTATATGAACTTTAATAGCTGGGATGATACAGCAGAATTATGATGTATCTTTTACACAAAGAAATTTGTGCCAGAATCAACAAAGGACTAATCCGAATTTTAAAATTCCATCACTTTGGAATGAATCTTTACCACTACCTGGATTTATGCAGATTTCTCGAGCTGTACTGATTAAGTTTTGTTGTTTCCTGATATCTATGGATTTGGCAGTATTGACACAGTCCAGAGAGACCAACTGCTATGTTTTCTTAGTCCAGTGTAATAGTCATTGGTCCTGCTGTGCTCAACATACATATGAACTTTTATGACTTTTGCACAAAGTTATATGTGTCCTGAGAACGTATTGCTAGGGAAAAAGCCAAATAGCATACAACTCATGATGTTAAGCGGCTGAGCAAATGGTGCACATGTGTTTTTACTAACTCATATTGAAATGTCATATGCAAAGATGTCCAGAGAGCCTTTTAGCACAAATGGTTTAAATGCATTGCAGAGCATGAAGAATAATGATGCTGTGGTGAATGGCTTATACCTATCATCTTACCAACACATTTTCTATGCCTGTTGAGTATAAAGCCCTCTGCACAGATCACTCTGTGGTTGACACAGTAGAATGATCCCAATGTGTTCACACATAATTGTCCTCTGGAACAAGCGTGAGCACCTGTGAGGCACTCATCCAAATCTATATCAGAATGTTGCAACCAAAAGGGAAAACCAGAATTGTATTAGAACAATTTCTGAAATGAAAAACACTTCTTTCACACTGGAGATGCCTAAGTGAAGTGTGTTGGAGCTACCATATCAGCACCATGCTATAATATATACAGTGTTACACTGAAAATAGGGCTGGAATAAACCCTCAGAGATCATCTAGTCCTTCCTTTCACCCCTACACTTTTGTCATTCCAGAAAGGGCCATTCTTAGAAACAGGCAGTCACACAGACACAATGCACACTCTTTGCAGGAAACCTGTTCCAGTGCACCACCACCCTTACCATCAATTACTTACTTTAATACAGATTACAAATGTCCCTTGATACAACTTAAACTCACTACTTTCACTGACATTTCTGAATTCTTTCACCTCCTATAGGAAAATGACTGCCTTGATTTGAAAAAATCCCTTTTAATTCTGACATTAATTAATCAAATTAGCTTCCACCACACTTGCGTAAGCAATGCACTGTGTATATTTTATCTGGTGATATGAAATTCCCATTTTCTTCACAGACTATCTGGAATTTCCTAAAATGATTTGTTATTCAATAAAATCTGAGATTATGAGGAATGTGGATCACTTGTGAGCAATTCTGAGCACTGGAAGCTTCCACTTGCATTTCACTACTGGCTGTTATTGCTCCCATACTTACAGATTTATAATTAAGATATGTCAGAGGGCATTGCTTCTGGCCCCCCAAGTCCTTCCTGGGCAAACATATCCTTTGCCACTACACAAATATGTCCATTTAAAATTTATATAGCATGAACAATCATCATGCAGCTTTGGAATTCACTGTTCATCATTGTGCAGGCCTGAACTTCAGGGTCAAGTGGAACACATGGAGCTGGACCAGCTCACAATGGCACATTCTTTGTATCAGTGAAGCCTCACTGAATTCAGGTTTTCAAGGCAAGCAGGAAAAAAACCCCAAACAAAACAGGTGACAGGGCAGAGCTGTAGCTCTGAGGGGGTTCCTCAGGACAGCAAACATGCCCGTGTCCTGCTAGCGGCTCCCATCCTCAGGAAGAAAAGCTGCGTGTCCATAGCTGCGTACACAGACCCTGGGGAGGAACAATATTGGAAAGAGAAATCAAGAGGGCTGAAAAAAAGCTTGAAATGTCAGAGGAAAAGAGCACAAATCCAGGCTTGCCTTCACCTGAAGTCCCCAGATAATAGGCCCGCTGGATAGACGTGCTTCTGGAGTTATCTGTGATTCCTTCCGCCAAACAGTCTCTGTACTGCCACTTGCAATTCACAATACTGAAAATAATGAACCCTTAGAGAAACACCTAGGGGTACAAGATCAATGAGATCTATATAAAAGTGTTTTAACCATGTCTCTGTGGTGAGCCTGAACCACTTACCTTCACAAGAAATCCCATCAGCCATGATAGTATATCCAGACAAACAAGAGCATACAACATTTCCTTCCACCATATTGCAGATGTGTTTGCAGGGGCCATTATCTATACAAAGCAAAATTGCAAAATACATTAGCATTCACAACACAGAGCAGTTGAAGTTATAAACCTCCAGGTCATCCAAATATAATCCCAGTTTAGGCAATGGGGAATGCAGTTTGTAAACAATCTGTCCAGGCAGCCCTAATCACTACTTACAACCCTCCTATTACACAGGAACACACCTGGGCCACTCCTACCTGTACTGTGCACATTATGCTGCACAGCTGCACTCCTTACCTTAAACTAAATAGCAGGTGTGTAATAACCCTGAAATCAGAGTATAGCTTCAAATTACTTCTTCAGGTTTCCCTTCACAATTCCTCAGTCTTATGCCAGAGGTAATAAATTAAGGATGTGTGCTGAAATCAGATTGGTGAAGGGCTGTGTGGAATTTTATTCCAGCTCTCTAAACATTCCTCACTCGTCTGCATCTGCAGTGTACACCTTCAACATACCTTTACACTTATCCTGTTCTTCTTGTAAGGACATGATGAGAAGAGGCTGAGAAGGAGAGGCTGCCGGAGGGATGGTGGCTTCTGCTTCCAGCCTTGTCACCTGTCCTCTGTCAGGATCTGCAAGGCAAGGGAGGCAGAGAAAGATCAGGGACAACGTCATCTCCACCAGGCATCCCATAGCAAGGGTCCCAGTCCCATTCATCCCACTCCATCATGGTTTGGAGGAGAAAACATTCTGGTGACCTGGACAACTACGCCTGGAGGTGAACAGTCAGATTTGGATGCTGCCATCTGTTTGCTGTGCACAACTGTCCAACAGCGCACACAAACACAGTGCTGCACGCTCACAGACATCATGGATACAAATCAGGGAGCTTGGCTGAAAATAACTTCGGTAGAGTAAAATATTGCAACACCTAATGAATCAAACAGAAAGTGTTAATTTTATTTTTTAAAATGCTGCTATATTGTAAAGACAGTGGCTATCTTTCATTTGGTGTATGGTGGAAAAAAAAAAAAAGCTGAACCCATAAGAAGTCTTTAAACTTACTCTGTACATCCTATTTCAACACAAATGAAAAGCAGACGCTCACCTTTACAAGCACAGGATAGTCTGGAATGACTTTTACACAGCCAATGGGAAAACATGACAGCTGCTATCTGTCATTAAGATTTTCAACAAACAGTAATGCTAAAGGTATCAGAATAGTTTAAAAAAAAAAAAAAAAGTTCTGTTACATCAATAAGAGTGATCCAGTCTATCAATACCATTGAAACAGAAGCCAAAATCCATGAGACTAAATTCTTCCTTAAGAGGGATGGTCCTGTTCCCATTGATTTGAGTTCAAGTGTCACCTGGAGCAAAGGGTGAGCCACCAAACAATGGCAACATTAAATGACAAAGTGTGATTGCAATACAGGTTTGGGGTACAGGAAGAGCAATTTCATTTAAAAAAAAAAAAAAAAAAAAAGAAATAAAAGTCACAGACATATAATAAACTATGACACAGAGGCGAATACAAGACACCTGCTTGTGGAATATCCTGGATGATTTCCCCAGAAAGAGAGCAGATAAGTGAGAAGCAGCTTGTGAAGTTTCATCAATGTATGCTTTCTCCTTGCCTCAGAGCCACTGCAAGAACATCACCTCTTTCAAGCCTCACAAAAAAGCGTGACTTTTTAAAAAACAAAAATTAAATACAAAAACATTCACAGTCCAGCAAAGAGCAGGAAAGGTACTGGGACAGGTACAAATACATTAGATATAATCACAGAAGTAAAAATTACCAACAGCATGAGATTTAAAACTGTCTGGAGTGGGTCTCCATGCACAGACCACATGACAGAGACGTGCACATCCACAGAGGAAAAATGAGAACTCAGTGGCCACTGTGCCGTGTTGCCAGTAGAGTACATGCAGTTAGGCAAGTGCAGCAAGTGAGGTGTCCTGCCCTGCCACCCCCCTCACCCAGCCTTTTACGTGACCCAGGGCTCCCCCGTGACAGTAGCAACCCTTCCTCGCCTCACTCCTCCAGTGTCTCAGACGTCTTACTCGCAGTCCCCTGCCCTCGCAATCCTCTACCTCAGCTGTGCTCTGTAAATCCCTCTACACTTCTTGGCACAGCCGTAAGCACTGCAGTCATGCAGATCTGCCAAGAATACTGACTACCCAGATACAAGATGTCTTAACCCAAATCTGCGCTTCAACCGAGTTAGCAGTGGGAGAAACAGAACAAACCAAAACAAAAACACACATACGCTCCAGGTGAATGATCAAGCCAAATCCTGCAGTGCTAAAATAAGAACCATTTTCTTTGCCTCTTTTGGATTAGGTTCCTTCCCCAGAATTTTAATATAAACAACAGAGCAGACAGCTGCCCCAGAAACAGTGTCAAACACATTATTGATGTAAGCACTGTAATATCATGTTGGGAAGAATGACATAAAGAACACTCATTGTTTGGCTTGGATAGAAAGTATTTGAAGTCTAAGGAATTTTGTCATTTAATGGCAACACTTATTTTGCTTGTTAAATAACTGAAAGCACTTGTAACTAATATAAGATTTCAACTTTTCAGGTTATCTCATTTGAAATCTTGCTGTCGGAGAACTCCAGACATCAAAACAATTACAACACAATAGGGTTTCTTTTCAAGACTTCCACCACACTAGATATACTTAGATTTTGTATCGACTGAAAGATGTTAATGAAAAATCAAAGTTCAGGAAGCAATGCTGTCTGTTTGAACTGAGTAAAGTTTATCTAAAGGAATGCTAACTGTGAAATACAAAATGACTCTAAGGAGAGATGGCATTTCATTAACAATCTTTACAAATCCTCTTCTGAAAAGTGAAAACAGTCTTGATTTGAACATATTAAATACCACCCTGATCTCATGCCACTGATACACAAAAATAAGGCATAATTAAGTTTCTTAAACGGCTGGGGTTTTTTACATTATTAACCTGCCCAATTTCTATGGAAAATGTCTATGCATCAACACCCATAAAAAAACCTCATGGAAACTACAGAGAAACTAAAGAAAAGCTTGGTAATCAATGCAGGTGGCACAAAGAGACCATCATTCACGGTGTTGCCTGCCCATTTTCTCACCTGGAGAGCAGCTGGTCCCATCATCTTGCAAAATGAATTCTGGAAAACACGAACACTTGTAGGACCCCACGGTGTTTATACACAAATGCTGACAGAGTTCCCCACCATAGATAAGACATTCATCCAGGTCATCTCCAGGCAGGTTATTTGACAATTCAGCTTCATTACTGATGGACAAAGCTTCATTGTGATCTTCTGTCTCTGAAACTACAACAGAACAACACTTGTTGGTTCTCTAACAGGTGTTTTAGCATTAGGACTGTACAGGATGGATTATTTGGTCACACAAGCTCCAGATACAGTCAGATTTACCCAAACAGTTACTCAAGGCAAATGAACAGCAAATGAACCCATCTTGAAGATAAAACCATTGTGCTGTAGGTTTACCACCTCCTTCTGTAAGGCTGGAGGGACAGACATTTTACAGGAGCCACTGAGAAACAAGGTGACCCTGGGAGGTCACAAGCTCACCTTTTACACAGGCTACTAACACCATTGCTATTGTTATGTGAACTAAGGTATCACATTGAAGTCCCACCTGAAATTGGCCCCACTGAACAACCACACTGAATTTCTAATTTCAGGAGAAAAACTTATCCAGTTGGCTTGGAGACTCTTTTCAACATTACTATTAATTTACTGGCTACTTCTATAGTTTGCATTACAAACATTCTGGGTTCCACTTAATAGTGACATGTCTATCCTACTTACTGCTTTTTCAACACTGGCAAAAGCACTACCCTTTTCATTTACTGACCAAATTTGACAAGACCTTCTGATACTAAAACTAAAGTTTCTCAGTCAGCTTTTGTTAAACACATATATGCGAACTTCTTTGCTCACTGAGGTCTCAGCTAGGTCAAAATAAACCCTTGCATTTGTTGGTGAGAGAAAATACACATTTAGTTCATGAGAAGAGAATCGACAAAAATTGAAACCTAGCATATGCAGGAGGTTACCATGCAACTCATGCATGAGAGGTGGCTACAGCAAGATGCCGGAAGGAGCATGTCCCTGGGCTGAGGGAGGAAGCATAGCTGTCCAAACTCCAGATTTGTCACGCTCCCTCTGTCATGCCTCTTTGGCTGCAGGGATTTGACTTAGCTCTCCAGCATCACTATGTTCGTATGTTGAAAGAATGAAAACAAATTTGCAGTGCTCTGGGGCTTCTCCAGAGTGTGCTGTGAGAAAGCTGCTGTGATGCTCAGCAGTACAATAGGAAATCTATTCCCAGGATGTTGCATCTGTATCACAATCCATGGAACCACTTTGTCTGGAAAGACCTCATAATTTGCTTTACGCAGAATCTTTCAAGGTTGCTTCTGCTAAAAGACAATGACCAGCTTCAACTTTGCTTCTTACCATGGGCTTGTGGCAGGTGTACTACGTGACTTGGGGAAAAAACAAACAAAAAACCAAACTACCAAAGAAGGTATGTTTTAAGGATCAGAAACACCTACATATTTTTTATTTTTTTCAAAACTGTTTAAAGAACAAGGAAGTCTATACTTGATCTGAGAGGGAAGACAACTTTGGTCCTGTAGCATCACTCCTTCCAGCACCTCCCTGTACAAATGTGTGAGACAGAGACTTTATCTGTAATGTCTTCAAATCATAAATGGACACTTACCCTTCTCAGGTGTCACTGTTGGCAAAGGTTCAGGATGCCTTTTTATTTCTGGATGGATAAAGTGATCTCCCCCTTCACAGCAGGACAGCATCACATGACTGCAGGGGTAGCCCAGATTGATGTTGGACTCACAGGTTTTGCCCTCACTCCTTAATCGCAGGCCCAGATTACAGCAATCGCAGCATTGCTACAAAAGGAGGAGACTATCAGTAACAAGGGTTTAATGCAGTCTTCTTGAGCCCACATACACACCTGGAACTGCTCTGCACTATCTTTAACAGTGGAGCATCTGGAAAAGCACTTAGGGTTTAGACAGTTGCAAACATCAAAGCTTTACTTGTGCTTGGTTTTGTCATCCTGCACAAATGGGTGAACTGGAACCAAGCTAAACACAAAATCTCGCTGTGACAATGATTTTAGCAACTTCGCATGCAAGGCAGTGCATGCAGATCACCTCTTTCTGGCTCTTGCCCACTGCCATTGCTTTATATATAGCATATTATAAACAAAATAATACGGGTCTATACCTCTTAGCATTAGATCTCAAAAAATCGTTAGTTCTTTGATGCAATGTGAAAGGAACTGTAAATATCTTGCAGGGACATGAGGATCAGCAGCAGCGTCTGAGCTCTGTCAGTATGTCAGTAAAGACTCTTTCCTCTATGCAGCACTGCCCTGCAAACCTACTATGACCTTTTATCACTGGACTGTCCTGAACAGCATCCCACCGAGAGAGTGGCTAGAGAAAGGCCAGCTTCACTGACATGTTGATGCAATGGGGCATCCCTGATATGTAGTCTCTCTTGCAGTTTCCTCTGCTGCAGGTGGCAGACAAAAACTGTTTTGTGCTTTACGCAGTCACATACAAATCTACTGCACAGTCCAGACACAAAAATACATCAGATAAATTATATCAAATTCAAAAAGTCCATACTGAATATTCATAGTGGATACCTCATCGAGCAAGGAAGATGAGGAGTTGTAAGTCTCTGCTAGAGAGATGTACAGGGGCCATATATGAACTGAAGATGCCTGTCTGCATTAAAACATAAGTGCCCTGCCCTAATATATACGTATTTAGGTGCTTTCACTGACAGAATAATTACAAAACGCAGTCCCCTTCCCTCTGCAACTCCTTTGATAGTCAAGACATCCAGCCCAGCAGCATTCATTTATAGTTGGCAGCTACATTGAAACAGCCTCTCTGAACCAAGAGAAGCAATTCCAGTCTATTAAAATACTCAGTCTAAGAAAAGGCATCAGACACATAAAATGAAGGTCATAATTCAAACTGGCACCAGTTAGTTAAGTCAACAGAAAGTCCAAGGATGAAATAGAAGAAAACTGAACTAAGCTCCCACTTCCCAGGAGAGAGATCTCTGACCTGAGGAGAGCAAATAAGAGCAGCAGTGTTTTAAGGGTTGGACACAGTATGGAAATGGAAAGAAATCATGTTTCATAATTAGCAAGCCTAGATTGGCATTCACAATAAACTGGAGTCTGTCTCCATTAGGGAGACAGGGAAACTTGCCCACTGACAGCTCAATCTGCAGAAATTCTTCTGCTGAGTCACTTTTTTTCAAGATTCAAACACTGTAGCTTTATGATTTCTTGAGCATTTCACACGTGGTATGGATCCCTTGCATGTTCAAACCAGTACCTATAACATAAACAGCTCATGTTTTATGTCCCTGCTGCCTAATCTGAAAAATCCCCAAACATCATAAATAGTAGACATTATTCACATTTGCAAATATGCAGTCATATAGAGTTGCCTTTACGTGCCCAAATACATGTTTGTGAAAAATTTACAGTACAGGTCCTTAAGATGCTGAATTATTTTTGACACTAAATAGGCTAAATCATCTTCTAAAAAGAAATGTTTTTTTTTTAAAAAAAAAGATCTAACTACAATGGATTGTGGTCACGCTAGAAAAGAAAAAAACCCTATTTTCATCCTCCCCAAATCCAGAATCCCCAAACTCAAAATTTTATTAACTGAAAATTTTACTTTCTATAAATATTTTTAGTTTGGGTACATTTTTTTTCAGCTTCAATATGCAAAATGAAAGAAGTTAAGGATAATACATGTATTATTTAAGGATAATAAATATAAATTAAGGATAATACATATATATGTAATATATATATAATATATATTACATAATACATAAAATAAATATAAATTAAGGATAATACATAATACAATGCTTAAGTATTGTAAAATATTGGAATATTTGCCTTGAAGAATATGGGTTTTTTCAGTCATAGTTTTGATTCACAATTTATCCCATGTGCAGGCATCACAGAGAGTATTAAATCAGTCACACAGTTTTGGGTTCACATATTTTCCCGATGAATACAACTGTCTCATTTTCCAGTGGAGAAACTTGTTTGTCAAAAAGTTCCTTCTAAAATGCAAAAATTTGAATGTCTTGATCTTCTATTAGTTACCTTTTGAACTTCACCAGAATTCTACAAATGATTTAATAACAAATATGGCTATTTTTACATTGCAATTGAGAAACATACCTTGAGAACCACTGCTTGATTCACAACTTTCTATGTTCCTCTCAAAAATACCTTTGCTGGAATCCAGTATAACTGGATTTATGATGGTGGCATCTCCATCCACTAGGAAAAAGTCCCTAAGCATGTGCTTTTTGTATTAGAGTAAATAATAACTAAAAGCAGACTATAATTAAGTTGTATTGAACATAAGCTGAATACCTGGATCTAAAGAACTGGCTCTGCTGCATTCATCTTGAAGCAAAAGTAAAGACCCCACAACTAAAATGCCCGAAGAAGACCTACACACATTTGTTACCTGGAAGAAAAACCCCTGGCTTTTAGCAGGACAGTGTAAATGTCTTGCAAAGTCTTTGGGACAATTAGCTTATCTTTCCACATTCCAGACAAACTTCTTTGATTTATGACACTCAGACACTGCAGTCACTAATAGAGGAGTGGATCAGGGCAGTGCTGTACCCTGTCAACTTTTTCTGCGAGGTCACCTCTGTCTGAAAGAATGTTTAATTTTCATAAAATTAGAAAGCCTTTCCTAAGGTCTCATTATTTATTAATTTCTTTTTTTTTTTTTTTTTTCAAGCAGTAGCTGCAATGAATGAAGAGCTAAAGGAGCTAAAGAGGAGGGCAAAGCTGCCTCTTTAACAATTTTACCATTTCAGATGGTTTCTCTTGAAGGAAAACATTACATTGGAACTGGCACAAGGAGCTATTCCATGAAAATATTTTGTAACTTGTTTCAATTCAGACTGGAATGATGAAGTTTTCCCTCTCCACTTCCTTCTGAGGAATGGCATGTGTGATAACACTTACTCTACAGCTTGTACGCTGTCTGGCATGCAAATGACCCACGGTGCAAACCTAAGAATAATAATTTTGTCACACTTCACAAATATTAATATCTTCTTCCAAATGCACAAATAATCTTTTGATTCTAATGGTAGACTCCAGACCCAAGTAAATAATAGTACTGAAAATGACAAATTGGCATAGCTAATTAAACTTTAAACTATGCAGTAGGTATCCATGTATTTTGCTTTTCCAGTGACCAATTATCCGCAAGAATCACCAATGTATAAGAACAGACAGAACTAATCAGTTTCCAGCTGAGACAACAGAAGCTGCACTTAAGCTCAGATATAGCTATGTAAATTATTATCAGAGTGAAATGAGTTCTGAAATGCACCCTTCTAGTAAAAACAAGACAAGTGAGCAAGTAAGATGCTGAATCTTCAAACTGGTTTAAATTGGTTTGGCTCCACTGATTTTCATGAAGCAAATCTCATTTATATAGGCTGAGGCCGTGGCTCATGATTTGTGATTTGAGCCATTTGTTAATAGTCTGCCTTTATTTATGAACAAAAGCTTCCATCATCATCTAAAATACTTGTTCCTCTAGTCCATCATTTTTTTTTAACTGAGAAATGAGGTTGCAATTCAACGCTGTAGCCAAGCAAACTGTTCAGTAATGGGTTTCACATTATATTTTCTATTAAGTTTTGCCCTATCATTTTCTAAATTCTTCTGCACCATAGGTATAAAAACTAAAATGGCCTTTTCAGCTACTTCCAAAGTGAGGAAGCAAAAGTAATACAGCAAGTTAAATCTTGAAAATGGAGATGGAAATAATTCAAATCAGCATTACTGTGAAGTTTTAAAAGGGGCTGCATCACCAGGCAATTGAAACCTAAATGCAAATAGCGTAATTTCCCTGACACATTCTTGCAACTTTATAATGTTCTGTGCTCCATAATAATGTATGAAGAAATTACTGCTAAATGCAGGAAATTAGGACATCCTGTATTTGGAACAAAACCAATAGAAGCATCAGAGCAACTTACCTTATACGATGACCCTCCACAGGGATCACTTTCCTCTGGACCGCACACGTCTCCTTCCTTTGCAGCAATCATGCCAGCCAGGCAGCTGTTCTCCTTTACGGTGGAGATGCAGCACTGCTTCTGAGCAATTCTGCAAAGGATCATGGAGGCCAAGCGTTCACTGACATGGAAAAAAACCCCAAACCTATTGGATTCACAGTACATTCCACAAATTTGGTCTCTCGTGGACGTGTGTGTCAATACTGGTATAATACAGAAGGCACCACTGACCTTTGCAGGATATAATTTTTTCTCATTCTTAATAAAAGGATGTACTGACAAATGCTCACGAAGTCTTGTGTTTAGATCACCATCTCTCAAAGTCTAGTCACCTATATACCTTATGACTCATCTATATTTGTGCAAGAGTCACTCTTCCCCATGTTTTGCTTCTCAGAAGTCTTCAGAAGGTTTCAGAAATAGAAAACAGACAGAAACCTTCCCTGGAAAGTAGGGAAGGGGAAACACACCTGTACACACTTACTTCTTCACCAACCAGAGGACTGAAGCTCTGGACAGGACTTAAGGAAAGTGTCACATCACAAAACCCCTATAAACTCTCCTTTACAATCCCTGCAGATTGTAACCCAGAATTAAATCCTTCCTCTAACTTCAGTTTATATATAACTTCGTATCAAAAAGTAGGCTATGGATGACTTGATCACTGTGTATGAAGTACTTCAGGAATGTATATTTCCTATATATGGGTCGTCAAATCAAACATTTTAACAAGATTTACTGAAGGTTGAAATGACACATTAAAAATCTAAATGGCAAGTTCCTAAATGAAATTTAATAGATGTTCATTAAAATAATAAAATACTCTTCCCTACTATTTTAAAATCTATACTGTATTTCCCCCCAGCTCCTTCCAAGAAGTATGTGCTTCTTTCATACGTATACAAAAGGGCAGACAAAATCACATAGTCCCTTTGGCTTTACTCCACGACCTTGTCTCTCAACCCACGCAGCACGGAGACTAGCAGCACCTCAGGAGGGGTGTGTGTCCGGTCCCAGGGTAGGGAAGGGCCCCTGTGATAGGGAAGGGTGAAGACTGAGAGCTGCAGGCCACCCCCAAAAATTCTCCTGAGGGGGTTATGTGGAGTACATGACCTGCAGACTGGGCATATGTGACACAGATGAACATGCTAAAATTGAGATGAAATAATATGTTATGAGTAAGGGTGTATTTCTGTTCTGGACAGATTTGATGGCTTGAAGGAATTAAGCAAAGTTTTTAATTTCCCAAGAATAACCTTGAAGTCTAACTATCTTTGGCTGATGCATTGTCACAGGGCACACTGTCTTATGGGGTACCCTCGTAATGAGGAATGGGAGGGTGATGTGTTTTAACAGCCAGCACCTCATACCAATGCAGCTCTCCTGCAACAGAAATATTTGCAAGTAAACAACTTCTTTTGTCAGTCAGATACCATTATTACTGTAATAAAATACAGTTGTCCTAGGAAAGAAAACCTCTTCTGAGAAGAATATATTTCCAATTCAAAGCTTTCATCCAAATGCTTCAATTAAAAAAAAAAAAAAAAAAAAAAAAAAAAAAAAGGAAAGGGATATCTCTTATTCTAGTAGAAACCAGCCACTGACAGCCACTTGGCCACTCTCCTGATACCAATGGACTGTTGTGTCAGCTTTACGTTAATATTTTTATGCTGGATAGCATAAGAGAGGTGTAACCAGGAAGCAGTGGTTTGAAGTTGATTACAGGAAGGGGACTACCACCTCCATATGCTTTGTTTTCAAAGAAGTCAGTTTTCTAATCCAGTCATAATTGTCAACTGGAGAAATAAAATTTCTTGAGCAATGGTTATAACCCAAATATATTCAAGTACCAGTAATTTAACTATTATTGCTTACATAAGACATCCAAACTTCAATTAAAGAAATACATTAAAAAAAACCCTAACTGCAATTCATTATCGTTTGTAGAAATGAAAAAATGCTACTAGAAGCATTTTTATTTGTGCAAAGTGTTTACTATATTAAAACCCCGAAATCTCTATAGATTCATGTTCTTCTGAAATGTGACATTTAGCCACAAGAAGTTCCTTTCATGCATGAAATACACAGTAGAAACAGAATTGTCTGGAGCACTGAAATATCACTGGTAATTTTTTATTTTAGTATTTCTTTAACTATCAGCACAGCTTAGTTTCAGCTACTCTACTACCAGAAAATGAATTTGGAACAGTGTTAACCACATTCTCTTGTTTCTTCTTCATAAACCTACTCTTTTCAGACCAGATACATGAGCTGTTGGTTCAAAGAAGATTCAGAACATTTCTGCTTTAGGGAAAGAGTCAATGAGTTAAGATGAGTGAAATGACTGATCAATGTATTAAACTGATGTGAGTCTCTAACTGGGACACAGTGTCAGCAAAAAGCAGGATTCATACTTCTACAGCTGATGTAAATGTCACCCAGATAAACATTGCTCTGCTATGATAAAACACAGAGCAATTATGAGACAAAACACACTATACTGGGTCAGATGAAATTTCATCTAGCTTAACATCCCATTTCCGATACAGACAGTGGTACTGGGACAAAATTTACACCTGACTATCAATCTAAGGATTTCCTGTAACTTGCTTTATTTTAAGATCATTCACCTAGTTAATACACGAGTCCTTCTAGGTAGTCCCAGTTCTCATCCTGCAGTTAGTGTTATTGGTCACTACTCTGAGTTAGGCCAAGTTGGTACATGAATGTCCAGAGACATCAAGATACATCAACAAGTACCTTTATCATTTAAGTTTTTGTCACTTAAAACCGCCAAAAATGGCATCTGGATACAACCTCAATCTGTAATCCCTATATAAACAACCTCAGCAGACACAGGAGAGGCTTCTCTCATTTGCCTCAGCTGACAAAATCAATCCTTCAGTGCAGTGAAGGTCACTTGTAAAACCCAAGTATTTATAGAAAACTACCTTGTCAGAACAGTAACTAATTTTTACAATTAGTATCTACCTTCTATGTTTTAAAATCTTTAGATACTAAATCGAAGTAGGTGCAGACTCCTGGGAGCTTGCATTACTTGCAGGCATTCTGGTGCATGAAATGGTGCACTTGATGTTTGGATATGTGGATGGTCATCAGCTCTGCACACTGGCACATCTCTCAATGGGAGCAGTAAGTTTTTGTCTATGCTTTCAAGGTTCTGAGGCCACAGATTTGAATGCTTTTTTACATTAAGTACAGAGAATATTTACAGGTGGCATTAAATCTTTAAAACAGGGACACAAGTGAAATTCTGAAAGTAAAACAACTGAACTCCTGATCTCTTATTCCTTTAAATCCCAGTAGATTTACAGGGACTGAAACATTTAGGATCTGGCTTTTTCATCTAAAACCAGCCTCAGATGTACAGGTGAAACTCATTAAGGTATTGGATTTGCACCTACTTAGGCCAAGGCTGGAATTTTTTAATCTGTCTTTACTTCATAGACAGTTGGTATGTGTCAGTTATGTCATGCCAGATCCCAGTGGGCGGGATTTTCATTTCCCAGTAACTTCAGAAAGGCGCAATGATACTAACTTTGATAAAACCAATTATGCCAAACTTTTTTAATGCTGAAAATTTCGGGATCACTCTTAAGAGAAATCTATCTGGCTTTTGCTGCACCACGTGAGTCTCAGATAACCTTTCCTTCATCCCTCCCTAAGGCCTGTTTCAGACTAGGGGGGAGGAAAGAGAGATGGGATGAATTGAAGCTAGCGTAATAAGTCGTCCACATTACTCTGCACCCATTCTTCTTCCCTGGCTGTGCAGTTTGAATCTGGCACCCTCACTCAGACCAGATGCTACCGATACCAGCAGCGTTATCAAAGCATATGGTCTCCCCTTCAGCTGAACGCAGACATCAGAACCAGCAGCCATTCATACTGGACAATAAACACACCATTTAATGATATGAATAATCATTGCATTTAACACTTGCCAAATGAAAAACAAACTTTGCCCTTCTATTTATCAGCAAATTCACAGATGTGCTTAAAACTGGGAAACAAAAATTTGTGTTCTGCTCACATGAGAGAGGAAAAGAAACCTTAAAAGGCTTTTGTTTAGATTAGATTTTGGGGAAAGGAAGGGGGAAAATCCTTCCTTCTAATTTACCACGACATACTGCCAGCCTACCAACAATTTATACAATGAATGAAACAGTTCCCTGTCTCCTGGACATCCCACAAATTGTGCAATCATTTGATCTCTTCTAAAGGGCTGCTCTCTGTCTTAATCTAAAATGCTCAGTTTTGCGTTACGTACCTGCAGATATCACCATCCATTCCACTTACAGGGATTTCTGTACACTCCCCATTGTCTATAGCCCATTGTTGTCCAGCTCCACAGCAGCTCTCAATCAATTCCTTTGTGGAACCTGTATAAAACATACACCCAGAATTTTTTGTATGGAATGAATTGGTTTTAGCTCTGTTTTCTTAATTGAGAAGATCTTCAAAATAACAATAGTTCAGCTTCTTTTTTTTCTTTCCACATTCCATTTGGTTATATGCAAAAAAAAAAAAAAAAAAAAAAGAGGCAACTGATACCTGCAGTATCTTGACATAATCGATCACCTGGTAATGTCTTTCAGGGAGGAACAGCAGAAGCAAATTAGAGCTTTAAATACAATAAAAAACATAACAGGTTTAAAGACAACTCCACCTTTGACATCTCTGAACAAAAAAACCCTGAAAAATCATTCTTGGCCACTTAATGCAAGTTGATTTAATAAGTCATTATTCTGTTGTAACAGGGCCTTCACTACCACTAGCTGGGCTAGCATGAACGTGCCCATGTTCACAACAAACAAAATAAAGTACACAGAGTGTACACAAGCTTGGTACATGGCATACACAAGCCTCAATAATTCTCTTACACCAAATTGTAAGTATGAAGTTTCACTGATGAGTAACAACAAACCAAAACACATTCCTTGTCACGGTCCCTTAAAGTTCATAGTATTTAGCAAGGGTACTTTTAGTAGGCTTGACATATGTAGCATTAAGAAATTTTTTCCATAAAACAGATTAAGAAATTCCACTCCTCAAAGTCACCTAGAGTACATATACCTAGAGTGCCCTATGGCTGAATTTGAAGGTTCATCTGGTTTAAAACCATAACGAAAAGGGGTTGAGAGACATAACCTGACTCTGATAATGAGGTCATGTAAAACACTGGCACTAAGATGCAGTAAAAGAAATGGACATGTAAGAATGCTGCACTAGTTTTTACATTTTTTCCTTGTGGATTTCTACTCAAGATGTAAATTTTCAGGTTACAGTGAAATGCAACTTAAACTAGTGGATTTGCAATATGCTACATACTTACTCTATAGAACAGACTGGGGTGACATCAGACTGGGCAGAAGCAGTGGGTTTTGGAGTCTGCCCAGTTTACTTCATGATGGGACATTTGCCATGCTACTGGGGTACAAACACCAAAGAAACACTAACATAAGCCAACTAAACTGATGCTGGAGTGCAATCAGTCTGCTCCATGGCAGCAGCTGGCAAGTGTTGTGCTGTGTCTATAGGAAGATTCTCCTGTGACTGCTCACGCAGTGGATGGGTTCCATCACACAGAGCACGTGGTCTCCCCCTTACCAGCCAACAGGTCTGCAGCAGGAGCTCTCTGCTTTGGGAACAGTTACACAGATATCAGGTAAGAAAATTATAAAGAGATGCCTTAAAAGAGACACGAGGTACATTACAAATGCTTGAGGATTGTGATTTCACACTACTGATATACATGCCAATACACATGATGAAGATGGTGTATCACACTACAGGGCTCTGCTTTCTCCACAATGACTCTGTGCTGATGACTTGGACCAGCACCTGCTCTCTCCACTGGCTCGTCAGCAGTGCTCCTGGTCCCTTTAAATCCATTTAGATTGATATAAGGAACATTTTGTGCATTTTATTCATAATTCCAGGCCAGTCTCTGGCATGGTTTGGTGTTACCATCAAGAGGAAACAAGACAAAACCCACCCCGAAGTTGAGTTGTAGGAGAAGTGTGAGTGCAATGGGCCATAGGTAGCTCCACATCTTAGCAGTCCTTGACCAATACCCAGCAACCCACACTGCAGAACAACGTATTTCCAAGAACCCTCAGCCAGTTTTTAGATAAATCCGTCCTGAATCAGTTCTGCTTACAGTGGGAGGGGGGAACCTCTTTCTCTACAAGGATTTTAGGGAAAATGCCATTGCTGCAGAATAGCACTGCTGAAGGTGTAGCGCTCTCCTGTCAAGATTTGGCAACAAAGCTAAACCTTTGGAAGCCAGCCTCTGCTGGACTAGTCTTCCACAATTTTGTTCTGTCAGGGAATTGGATTCCGGTTGATAGGAGGAACTCTGCAGTCATCCCATTTGAAGTGAGAAGCCTCTCATCCTGCATGTTATCAGCAATGTTAGATGACAGCTCCTTCAGTAGTCCAGATTTGATGAAAAAGTTAATAGAGTCCTTTCATCTGTCTGCATTTGATATGTTGTATCAAGTCAAATGATTTTGCTTTGCAAAATTGTTACACTTAAGTGAGACATTTTTAGAAATGACTACAATTCAAAACATCTGGGTATCCACTCTGCACAATTCAGAAGAAACAGCCTATGTTTCCAGCACATTTCTTATGTCATGTATTTACAGCAGTTATTCTATATTTCAAACAACAGTGGAAGAACTCTATATAGTGTCTTGAAGAGCTAAGTAGCCATTAGATATCAAGGTTAAGAAGTTTAAGTGAAATGTAGCATTAACTTCAGTGTTAAAAAATATTGGCACTTACACAAATGATACAAACCTCCTCAGCAGAAGACTATTCCTTTATACTTGTTACAGTTAATTTAGGAGATAATATTACATGTTGGGAACTGGAAAGTTCTCATCACCAGCATGGCTTGCTTTATAAAAAGCAACTAGAAAAATTAAACACAAAATATAGTGCTTGCTACCACGAAATGCCTGCTCATGGGAAAACAACTTCAAGAAACCATCTAACAGGAGGGGAAAAGAGGGGGAGAAAGAAAGAATACATGTTCCATTACTGACCAAGAGCTCACGGGAGAAAAATCACCAAATGTCATTTCCTTCTGTGTTCTTTGATCCCTGATAGGGTTCATTACACACACTCCATAGCAGTGCCTTACTAGACCTGCATTTGTTTTGGCTGAGAAGTGTTGACCACTCCCGTAGACAGATGAAATAGTTTGGTGGACGCTCTTACAATATTATTCAACCATGGTCCCAAGGACAGGTAGGACTGCTGCCGCTCTTCCTGCGGGCAAGCTCGGGGCCAAGCCTGAGCCACCTGCAGAGGTGAGGGGGGCTCCGTGGGGGCTGCTGCCTCATGCTCTGCACTTGGCTGCACAGTGGTCCTGTAGGAAATTCATTTCCAACACAGAGCCCACGCTCGTGGGCAGATGGGAACACTAAGCATTTCCAAACCACACTTCTTGGTGAAAATATTTCCACTTTTCAACAACATTTTTTCCCTGAAAATAGAAAACAGTCTGTGGAAAAATAACTTCTTCATCACTAAGTCAGATGGATGGGCGAGAAGAGATTACAACAAGTGACAAGACATGGCTCCTCATGGGTGCAGCCATGCATGCCCAAACCAGCGCCAACCCTGCAGCCCAGAGCATCAAACCCCGCACCACCCGCCACCCAACTGCCCATCTGCCCCAGCCCTGCCGCATCTTCTGTTAGTGCACCAATAGATGGCAACTCCAAAAAAGGACAGCTGACACTAAGAGGGAGAGTTGGGCTTCCAGGACAAAACCCACCCTTTTTGTGTCCATGCACTCCAGTTGTGCGACTCTGTTAGGTTACAAAGAGAAGGTGTTATGGCAAGTGAATGCCACAGAAAAATCACCTGCACAGTAAGGACTGCAGACAAGATTGCAGCACAGAGAGCTTCATCTCTGCCCTAAGTCCTTATTTATATGTTTTTTTAAAAAAAAAAAAAAGAAGGGGGGCGGGAAAGAGGGTGCACTTCACACTTTTGTAAATTTTACTTTGTTTTCTTTAAAGGTTCAGGAAGAGACACCCAAACCAGAGTTGAAGCCACTGCACCCTCACCCTGTGCAGCCCAGTGGCAGAGGGGTTTTGGATGACCTAAGCCATTTCTATTCTCTCACACTGCCACATTCATGCTCACACACAAGGGCACATAGCACTGTAACAGACTGAGGTCCAGTTGCAGTTTATGCAATGCTTTCATTTTATGCAGCATATTAGCAATGTTAAAAATACACTTGAGTCTTGGAAGTTGTATTACGTGTAAGAGTTGCTGTATGACATGAGAGGGATAATATATGCAGTTAAACTAGGCAGGAAATACACCTGGTACCAGATAATTACAAAACACTGCTAAAAAACAGTTTTCAACATAGTTTTAATTCAGACCCTTGGTGGAAACTCCATTCATTTTACCAAGTTTTGAAATACATTTGTTTCTACAGTATTGCTATGTTTAAGACACAAGAATACAGCAGAATTTCCTAATCTATATTGCAGTAACCTACATGATTTCTAATTAAAATAAAAATTAATTACTCATTCCTCACTAAAGATTTAGTATCAGATTGCCCTACTGAAGTGTCATACTATTAAGCAGTCATATTTAAAAAAATATATTGCCCTTTGTTATGATCTTATGAATAATTAAATCTAGAATGCAGTTATCATAAAATGAACAAACTATTGCATTTTATCTCAATCAGGAATTAGAAAAACTGAATAATTCACAATAGGACTCGCAGTCATTAGTATGGATTTATGATATTCTGATTATACATTAGCAAGAAAAAATATATACAACCAGATACACGCACAAGACTGAAGATTACAGTTTCTATGCTGGATGAAGACTAAATTACATGTATAACAGACTGAAATATGCAAGCATTCAAACAGAGCTTTGTTTATTTGGAACTTGCATGATATTAGCAGATTTAGAAATAGATTTGCATCTGCTCATGGAAAACAAAGTAGTTTTATTTGAGACAACATAATCCTGAATATTTGTTATACTGTGTGCATCTTTGATAATTCATAGTGTCATTTAACAAGACACCTGTTAATAGATAATTTTCTATTTATTAATTTCTTCACTAGGAAAATAAGGTAATTTATTTCAGGCTGGATTATAAAACAGCATCATGTCTCCTCACTCATTTTTAATTTAGTAACTCATCTCCTACAATTATCACTCTACATCAGTCTGAAGATATGAATTAAAGTACATTTTGGCCTAATCTCAAAAGTTTGTATATTGTCTTTTAAAGACATTTAGAATTTAATTCAAGTATTTAGAGAAACATTTACCCCCAGAGAATTTTAACTCATCTTTGACTGTGCCTTAAAACATCATGTTGTCTCAATGCTTGCTGTCCAAACCTGACTAGCAGTGGGATGGCCTCCCACCAGCACCTTGACACATCAAGGTTTTCCATAGCCACATGATACCCACGCAGCTTCTACATGCTGCTACTCAGGAATTTCATCTTTCAGCTAGAAAAGTCTAGCATGGGTGTGTGTGTGTGTGTGTGTATTTTAAAAAGTTTAGCTAAAGCTCAAACTTTACACCGAGGAAAACACACAGCTAAAAGCTACTCGATTATTTTCCCCCACTCACACAGTGCACCAGAAATTTATTAGAGTAGTAAAGGAGACAAAAGGGATTTTCAAAAACCTTCCAGCTCTTTTTTCCCCCAGTGTTCACAAATTATGTTTCATAGTGATAAAACATCAGTCAACCCTAGGTAGGACTGGTCAAGAAAGGGTCTAATATTTCAGTTTCTTGCCAGACAGAACATTTAAGAGGTTTAACACTTCTGATTTCATTGCTTACTTCCATTCTCACTTTAGTTTTGCAGCTCTGCAGAACATTTGCATTGATTGACTAACTCCTATTGTGCAAATATCCATTCTTTGAGCAAATGCATTGATTCACCAACTGAGCTATTAGGCATGCTTTCTCTACCATTCTCCTGTTCTAAATGGGGTTTTTTTGTCTAAGCAGAACACAGACAAACAAACCTTAAGGCTTCAGCACTTCCTCACATGATGAGAGCGGTGAGCACTGACCCATCACACTAACCAATCCATCCAAGCCTTCCACCCACGAGGGGCAAGTGCTGGGTTAAATCTTGGCTATTAGCTTTAACAGGAGCAAGATTTCATTCAGTTAAAATAAACAATTATTTTCATTTTTACTAAAATTATTATAGGAGCCATGATGCATTAAAGAGTCTTAGATAATCATTTTTACCTACAGAGACACCCATGTAGGTAGACATAGTGCAGCGGCTTGGATATAACTATTTGATCCAAGATAAAGTTCAAAACTGATATTATTCCCAAATAAGATTACCTATTAGCCAGGGTAAGTCAGTGCACTGTGTTCGAGATGAAGCATGAATCATGGGGAAGACTGGCATTTCAGGGGCAGCATCATGTTGTCAGCCCAAGGCAGCTACATCTCCTCTCTGCTGCCTTTAATTTAAACTGTTTATTGCTGGATCAGCATTCACACGCAAAAGAGGGAATGTTCCTATCTCCAGAACTGAGCTGAGCCTTGATCTTATGATGAAGCATGCTATTCAGTTCTTATACCTGAGGAAAATAATTTATTTTCCCCAAAAGTACAGTACTCTTTGGGGTGGGGGAGGAACTAAAAACCAACAAACAGCACAGGATCTCACCAGGAAATGAGTTTATGCACTAAGATTAAATTTGATGTGGCACCCTCTACAAATGAGGCACTCCATTAAGATGCATCTTCATTTTGAGGATCTCATTGCTCATCCACACAGGAAGCTGACAGCTGTAACTCTCAAGCTATAACATAATTTTGAAAAAAGCAACTGCACTAACTGCTGAAGTCCCGAGCCAGCGTAAATCAGCCACCCCTCCGAGCTCGGTGGAGTGGCCTGACAGCCCAGCATCACCTGCACGAAGGCAGCGGCAGCCCACAACACATCAGGTTGATGAACTGGCCTCTGAAATCAGTTAATGAGTCTCCCCAGCAATACTCATGGCAGATTATGACTTCCCAAGTGGCAAATATGAAGGCTGACTCCTGAGATACTGGAGTACACTAGCACCTTTTCACACCTTAAAAGAAAACTTATTTGGTATACAAGCTGATCCAGTGGGAGAGGTTGCTTTCGCCTCCCGCAACCATCCTTGCCCATCAGAACTGACTGGAGAAAGAAAAGGAATGGTACAGAGCAGAACAGGAGCAGTTTCCACCACCTTTCCATGATCACACGTGGTCAAGGAAGGGATCAAAGCAGAGAGCTGCTTTTCCTGTCTAGTCAGTGCTCATGACTTGTTTCCCACTCCCTTATAAAAATCCCCCAAAGCACCTTGAAAATATGTTTACCATTTTATATATGTCTCCTTTTAAAGGAAGGGGTATCTAGACTTGAGATCCACCCAGCACATACATTTCACACTAACTGTTTGCCCACACTGGAGAAAAAGGTATTGTATTTCCTTATCAAATACATGCCTGAGAACATAAACCCAAGTATTATCCATGTATTATAGCAAATGAAGAAAAACTTCACAAAGCAACAGTTAACTTGATGGAGTTCAAATACTGAAAAACACCAGTTTCCAGTGGGTCTTTTCTCTGCTCCAATCTCTTCATCATTTAAAGCTTTAATACAGAAGAAGGAGAAGAAGGAGAAGAATTACCATAGCTTTACCCCTTAACAGGTTGTCATTTCTTATCAACAGTCCAAGAAGCTTTACTAAATTCCCTCACTGAATTTCACCATTTGGTTGTGCAGCGTAACATGTTCTTAACTTGATTTATTTGAGATGTCTAGGAAGACATTTTAATGAGGAAAGGTAAAGAGGAGAAGAACATTTATCTTGGCAAAGATGAGGAGGGGGGAGAATGACAACACAGCCCCAAAGCCAGCTGTTTTCACTTGAAACTGAACTATCACTTACGTCATTAGGACTGGTTAAGCTTTCTTCAGGACCTGTTCCCAGATAAATTAGCATATGGTTTATTCTGTGCAGGTTACTGCAGACTCCTCAAAGTGCCTCAGTGTTCAGGAGCATATTTGACTCTAAATCTAACTGAAATGAGAGTAGCGCTCAAGTGTTTCCATGATCAAATCCTCAGTTAGCTCATTGCTAGGAAAGGGGTTTTAACCCACGTGCATTCATTAGACTGTTAGGCTCCTCTCATTGGAAATAATGAAAAAGAAAATTTCAGGAGAAATACAGGCTGAGCTGAGAGTTCAACACACATCTCATGGCTTCAGTCCAGTACCTAATCTTGCTTTCTTCTTCCCCATCATCCTCTTTCTTTCCTACTGGACTCAATTTGCCATGCCATCACCACAGTAATGTAAGTGAGGTCCACCGCACTTGCAGCAACCTGCCTTCATTTTAAACTTCATACAGCAAAGCAGTTTTCTATACTCTCCTACTTCCTCTGGAGTCACCTGCATCTCTTTAGAAATTCATCCCACCATTCATCCAGGACAAGTTCCTGTTATATTGCCTTCACTCCTTGGGAGGCATCTGCTTTCCATTTCAACCTGAAAATGCTCTGTTTCCTACATTATTCTTTTTTCATAAATTCCTTATGCTGGCTTGCTTGGCAAAATATAAAGAGTTGTGTCTGCCCAAAGGCACAATGAAAAACTGGATAAAACAAACTGAATGTTCTCATTTTACTATGCGCTGTACAATAGAGACATACATCAACATAACCTCAGCCAGGATTGTTTGGCAGATTTTGTTCAAAGTGTGAATGAATAGCAACCTTATATTCCCTCTGGCTTTAGTTCTGGATAATCCTTGTAAGTCAAAACTTGCATTACCTGTGCCAGAGGTCAGATAATTTAGACTATGTTTGGTCTTTAACGTTTCCATGACAGCACCCCTTATTAGCTCCAGGTTGAAAGAAAGGGGTGGGGTGGGGGGGATTGGAGGGCTGAAACAACTAAATAAATTCTTTAACCTTTTTCACCAACTAAAAACCGAAGCCATTTCTCTTCCTGCCTTTTAAAAATTTGGCTCATTTGGATCTATCCTCCTGTCACCGAGCTTAAAGTGAAACAGTTCATACACAATCATCCTTCTATTAGCTACAATAATAACTCAAAGTAGGCATAGTTTCTTGCCCTTCAGCACAGTCTTGGCTGTATTTTCCTCCTCAACTTTCCTTCCCCAGATATTGCACAGAGTATATTTCTGCTGTCTTATTAACTTTCAAAAGAGCTGAGGCTTTAGAAAGCCTGGTTCTGATTATCCTTGTAATTCCTGTCTAAAAAATTTTATCTTGGGGGAGAGTATGCTCTTTGCATGCTCCTTTTTGTGGCTAGGTAGGCTCCTTCCTTCAAAGCTAGCATTTCCACCAGCCCTGTTTAATTTTAAAGTTAATGTTAAGAAGCATAGTGTTTACCAGGGGATGTAGTCCATGACTGTCTGTCAGACCACCTGGGAAATTTAGGCAGGATCACTGAATCTGCTGCAGCTCAAGCATTCAGTAACACAAGCACTTTCAGTATATTCTTAGCCAGTTACAAATTGAGCTGAGGTTGTAATGGTAATTAAATTACAGAAATAATATTCCTTTTTTTTATTTTTAAAAAAAGGAAAATAAACATAAAGAAGCAAATGGATGTGTGTGTAAGGACTTAATTTAGTTTATGTGTTCCCCCTACTTCTGTGTGTTTATCTACAGAAAAAAATTCATTAGTTTCACCCACATAACTATTCAAACCCACACACTGCAATATTAGGGACAGCCATCCATCAAGACATGTTGCTGCTTTGAATTTTAAGACTGTAGCAGTGAAAAAGGTCTTTGTTTTGGAGTGGGAACATCGATCAAGGACAAGCAAAGCTATTGTGTCATTTTGGAGTTCAGTTGCCTAACAACGCTAGACACCTTAATCATGCAACCCATATAAATACATAATTTGATCTCATACCAATCACAGTAGAAATTGTACTTTTGTTTAAAGTCACAAAGGAGGATTGTACATTTGTATCTATATTGTATCTTCACCACTGGAGCACAGATTGCAGGTTTAGACACCGCACACACAGTGGTAAAGCTAACACATGAGAGGGAACTGGTTATGAATAGTCAGATGAAGCCAATCCCAAAGTTCCCTCATCTTTCAGGTTGCAGTTGGGAGATTTTAGGTATTTGAATTTTGCAACTTTGGTAAGTGAAAAAAAATCTCAAGCAAATGACCAATCCTTGATCTGCTTCGATCAGTACAACCACACGCAGCACAGGCTAAAAATACACACTCTTAGTTGCACTCTAGGAGAGCGCATCCAGAAATTGTTCACAGAAAAACTCTTGAATCACTTTTGGGGAAAAAAAAAAAAAGGCCAGTATTTTCTTTCTCTTCATGACCAATTCATGCAAAGTAGAAAAGCAGTAAAATTCATCAGAGAAGTTATTCACTGTGAATTGAATGCTCATCTCTATTCAGAACTTTACTGAAACAAACTGGGAAAATTTACTCACTGACTCATCCCCAGCTGCTGGTGTCAGCTTGTTTTCTCTGCTACATTTCTCAACACAACTTTCAAAGTAACTTAATACAGTATGTTAACAGAAGCAGCAGCCCTAGCCAAACAGTCTTGCACACCTTGAAAAGGTAAGAACAGATAAGATTATACAACAGCACCAATCAGTGACCCACAGCAGCCCCAGGAGCCTGATGTGTTCCTGGTGAACTATGTGCCCCCCAGCTCTGTTTGGACAGGACTGAGGATTGTTGAGCAAAAAATTCTGAACATCAGAGGAAGGAAACCTCTGAGTTTCATTGAGTTTCTAATTAGTGTGTAGGGATGCTTAAACTGAACATTAAAATTGTTGTAGGGCTCCAGCTCGCCTTATTTGGGGATCCTACTGTACTTCTTGCTAGTCCTTGTCAGGTTTATAATCATAAATTACATTGTTTATTTATCTTATGAAGTTCGGAAGAGCTCTCTCATTTCCTTTGGCTTTTCTTTATGAAGTTCTGCAATCAGTGTTTGTGCAAGAATTTCAGCAATAATGATTGCAGCCCAGGGCATTTCCTGGATTAATGACAGGCTGGAAGAGTTGATGGCCCAGGTTCTGCCGTGGTCCATTAACCCCAAGGAGGTTTAAATTCTCCAGGAAGCACCCTCTGCCAGAGCAGTTACTGTGAATTAAATTCAGTGGGATACTTTAGTCAACAGCAACAAAACAAACTTCCTTTTATCCCTCACAAATGTAGGAGGAAATATTAATTTGAATGGGCTGATAATGATGTTTAGAGTGTTTCAGGAGAATTTAGCAGCTGCTAGCAGGAAGCACAGCAGGAAATTTCTCTTTTGCCACGCAGTATGCATCAGAACAACGAGACCTGTTTGGAAACAAGGTTTTTCAGTTTCCTAAGAAATGAATGATTTGGGGTGGAAATTAGGAAAATGGAGGGTTTAACTATTAAGTGAAGCACCTTGTTTGATAAGGTCGCTGTGGTTTCACACAGGAGGTACTGGGTGACTCATTTAGCGCATTTCCACTTCAGACTTTACTTCCAGCTCAAACTATCTGGTCTCCCATTGTACAGCTCAGTGTAACCCCACTGGAGCCTTTGGCCACTATATACCGAGAGAAATACAATGACACAAAGCATTTAATTCCCTAATTCCTCCCTGTCAAAAATCTACACCACTCAGATCACACATAAAATTCATGCGTTTTGTTTCAACTCCATGTTCCTAATTAAAAGTAGCAAGTAGCTCACGTGTGTTAGTCAAGATTAACAATACTATCTCATACTTGCAAACTCTGTTACTGAAGTCACCTTCAAATAAGGCAACCATTTGCAAATTATTGTAAACTATGGCAGAAGTAGATGTTTTCACCTAAAGGTAGGATTTGAACCAGCGCCCATGGAAGCCTAGAGGCCCTCTCTGCTCCTTTACTAAAAATTAAAGCACAAAGCCCTTGAATATGTAGAATAACTATGAACATGTTTATATTTAGGCAAATCCTTAGTTCAGCAGCACTGATGAAACTTAGACACGTGCAGAAGTCCTTTGCTGACTCAAGCCCTGTATGAGGCGCAGCAAGATCGAGTATGACAGTGTTTCCTACAGGGAAAATTCAACAAGTAACATCTGTCTCCTACAAAGTACGAAATAATCATAGGGATGTTGTGAATAGATTAGCATTTAATTAGCTGACAGCTTGTATCTGTCTCTACAGAAACTATTTCTTCAGCAATCTCAGCATTTTATGCTTTTTGTAAGCTGCAGAGATAGTTGCAATACTTTTCCTTCTCAAGCTGTTATGTGTACACCACTTGAAACAAGCACAAGCACCACTGGAAAGACAGAGCTTAGCCATGCACCCCATATGCAGCTAGGAAATGGGTTTCTCCTTCGGATCCTGACCAGCCAGAGGAGGGGACTGTGTGCCACAGCAGCACTGGGGCAGGCTGCACCACCCCTGCAGCACCTGAAACGGGCGCAACTAAAATCTCAGCTGGAATTCAATCTCCTGCAATGGACTCTGGCTACACTTCCTACTTGGAAACTACAGGCTGCAGCCAATTTTAAAGGAATTTACATTCCTGAACATATTTTACTTTGGAACCAGAGATGAAGAGAGAGAAAAGGGACTGACTTGTGAAAAGCTCCAACTCTGATTTAAATGTGTTTTGGAGCATTTGGGATAAGGCGGCAAATTCTAATTAAGGGTGGAGGAGTCTCTTCATCTCTCCCACAAGGGCTCAATACAGTTACTTATTGCAGGAGACATCTGAAACAGAGTGAAAAAAAAAGTATCAGAAGAAGCAGAACTTTACATAAAATTTCATCAATATGTTTCCAAAAACCAGGTTTTATTATTTGTAAGTTAATAAGTAGACAGTCCACTAGTCATTTTCTTTCTTTTTTAACGTTCAATCACAGTCTGGGAAAGCAATGTCCATTCACACACGGACCCTGTTCGGGCTGAGGAAACAGAAGCTAGAAAAGGGAGGAGATGATGGAGAACATAAGTAACTGAAAAACCACAGGGAAGTGGATTTAGTGCTCCGTGTTTAAAGATCAAATTGTAACTGAATGATCAAAATATCAGGATGGTTCAATTTTGAATTTTCTTATCTAGGTTTTTAGCTCAAATCAGCCTCCTAATAGCTCATGATAGGTGTACAGTCTTAGTTCTGTACTGGAGGCTGCTGATAATAGGAGCCATAAAAAGCAATTTGTGCTGATAGAAACCTCTTGGGGGAGCACATAAGAAAGGAACTAAGTGTCTATATAATTAAAGTCAGAAAAGTCTGGACATAGCTGCAAAAAGAAAATAACTTGCCGAGTTACCGTCCATGAAATAGGGATCCGAGCAGTTGAAACACCAGACTCTTGGTGGCTGAGATGTTTTGGAGCACGACCAAATTGTACAGGCCCACATAGACAAGCACGGTGCTTAGGAAGGCCAAGGTCCTTCACATTATTCTCAGAATTTCAGTTGTTAGCTTAACAACTGTGCCTCATTTGCTAAGTTAGCCAATAGTTTCAAATGGGACAGTGTTTGTTTATAGTCTGAGACTACAAAATGTTGATGCAGAGTCAAGCTTTTTAATGTTCACATGTGTTTAAAATAAAAGTTTTTCTCTTACCCCTCTTGAGTTCTCAGTGGCTTATTCATTTCTAAGGAAAATGAGCACAACCCTTGCATCTTCACTGAGAAGGGATCTGCCCATTTTTTCTGGAGAACAGAAAAACACATTCACAGCCCAATGAAGCTTAAATTTTATCTTCACATATGAGTAATTACTTCATACAGAGCTGCTTGCTTGCTGAAGAGCTACAAACACATGCACAATTCTGCTAACTAGAGACATGTCGGTAAAAACATTGTTTACATAGTCTGCATTCAGTCTAGAGGTGGCTTCACAGCCTGAACTCTTCTGAAATATGTGGTTACCACCTCAACCGTTTCAATAATCCAGCTGCATTTCCACTGCTGAAATCAAAGGGATATATTTATATCCTGTACAGAGACCAAAATCACTAGGCAGATATTTTTTTCAGTGTTTTATTCTTCCCATGTCAGTACACCTCATGAAAAACAGATTCTTTAAATGAGGTCAGAGCACTAAGCAGACAAGTGAAAGACAAACTCACCCCCTCTTGGTTTTTCAATACATCCAGGCCAAGAGGAGAAATATCTTAATGTGATCTATGAACATTGGCTGTACTGCTTATAAACACTGACATCATTCTGTAAAAGGCACTGTAATGTAGATTTTTAATTCTGTACCCGATTTAATCTAATTTATTTTGTTATTTATGGACACAAAGTAAATCAGCACAAAATAGTTCTTTTATCAATTGCTCCACAGAAGCAGGAGCCTAGGCATAATATTTGGTCTTCCCAGAAATTTTAAAATTTTGACTTCTCGCTGAAATGTAATTTGTTTTTATTTGGATTTGCCAATTAACACCTTTCTATGCTGTATCTGCAACCTCAAATGGATGTGAAATGGATCTTTAAAAGCGAAATACAACACTAGGGAGCATCCACGGGCAATCTATAGATCTCAATGAAGTGCCAGTGGCATCCCCTCATTTTATTCCCCTCATTTTCCTCATTAGATGTACTTTCTTCCCGTTAACCTCCAAAAAAGCCTCTCTTCCTGAAAAAGGCCTCTGATGAACCAAGTAGTGCACCCCACACATTCCAAGTGGGATCTTGGAGGGTGGGAAGGAGGCAAGTTCCTGTGGCATAGACCCTCCTTACCTCTTCCAGGTTCCAGGTCCCACTGAAACCCACTAACTCGTAACCTCAATACCTAACTCAAGCGAGAGGAAATCCTCTCTTGTACAGCACTAAATCTCAAGCGTTTTTAAGACTTCAGAGATGAAACCTGATGTAACGCAGACAAGAACTCCAGAATAATGTGCTTTCTGATGACACCTATGAGATGAGGGCTTGTGCGCTTAGCCCTAGTTTCATTTCTACAAAGTCCAGAAGCTCCTACGCTGCTTTCCACGCTCCATTGCCCCCGCCACTGATAAACTGATCTAGACCTCAGTGGGAAGGAGAAAGGGAGCAACGTGCGGGACAACACATAACGGTACAGCATGTTCTTGGCAGTGGCCGGGCACCAGCCAGATCCCTCCCCCAGTAAGGAATGCATTTTTCTTAATCAAGGGAGAGGTTCAACTTTGAACTTGACGCTTCTCCCAGTCAACAAACACTCTTTGTTAACTGTCAGCTGTTTCCTAATCACTGCAAGACATCATCTTTCACATAGGACATGGGCCATGCAGGGGTGAGAGGGAAGAATTGTTCCCCTCTACCATACAGCTGGAAATGCGTGATCAAAATGTGACTTCTGGTGTGGCTTTGCCACTCTGTATAAACCTGTAATGAAGAGGTGTGGAGGGAAGATGGGGTAGGTATGACTATAGCAGAGTATCAGCACATATCTTCACAGTGTCTGCAAACCAAAATGAAAGCCAGAAATTCTTATCACATCCAATAGGTGAGTCCTCATTAAAATTTGAAGAAAAATGTCCCCATTTCCAACACAGGAGTGCTCTGGAAGGCCACTGACCCAGCCAGCCCGACCTGCAGGTATCTAATGCATTTTGATTTGAAGGATTTTCCTGTCCTTTCCGCAGATGAGACAGAAAGCCTTCTGAGGCCTAAAACTGCCCCTACAGCTCTGATGTTCAGTACAAGGGCATGGGAGAAGGCTTTTCTGTCATGGCAGCACAGCTAAAGGCTAAAGCTGCCATGCCCTGGGGAGCTCCAAAGCTGCTGGGAGAAGCACCCGCTCCGAGCTGTGCTCCCTTCAGCAAGGGTTAGGACCACCAACGGAGTTTATTGGCAAGGCTGCTTTTAGGGAGGAGTTGTTTGTTTTTAAATTCAAGTTAAATGCACTGCAACCACATTATACTGAAAGATTGGCTATCTGGCAAAAGACAATATAAAACCTCTTGGGATCACATGCTTTCTAGGCAATTTGTTACAAAAACTTTCATATAAAATATGAATATTCAGCTTTCAACAACAGAGAAGTGCCATCCACATGTTTCAGGTTAGGACCACTCTCTTTAAACTTGTCTCACCCAAATTACACTGGGCAAAGGCTGTGCTGTGCACACAGCTGTGACCATGAGCCGAGTGCTGCTCGCATGGCACTGTACCATTCTGATAAAAGCATGAGTAACCCAGCTGTCGGGGCAGACAGAAGTAACTATAGCAGCAACAGCCCCCTGCAACACTAAGCAATGTCATCTGTGTCCAGCTGGCTTCCTGTAGCTCCTACCCCGGAAGGTTTCCCTGTTTCACTACTGGTTTCCATCTCCTCCCTTTGCTACCTGCACACATTACTCCTGTTTTTCTTGACCCTTTTTCCTTATGTCTCCCCAAATGCTATCTCTTTTCCCACACCTTTTTAGAAACTCTCCAACAGAAAAAAAACAATCCCTTTCCCTCTATGTCAGAGCACGAAACAACCATCCAGCAAACCCACATTTACTGGCCACCGCACTGCTCATATGGTCTAAGTGTTTCCCAGAGCCCTTTATCAGTCTTAAACCTTTTTGCACATTTGCTCGCTGACTCAGCAAAGCTTCTGATTTCAGTCAGGACTCCCATCGCTCAGTGTATTCAAAGTGCTTTTAAAAGTGCTATTAGCCCTGAGCTCATATTCAGCAAGTATTAAAGGTCTGAGAAGAGGAGATTCATTATACTGTTGGCAGTACCAGCCCATACCGTGTCTGCACTGCACCACCCCACTACACAATTCCTGTTTGCAACCACCTCAAGACAGTGGATGAAATCAAAGTAATATGATATGTCCATCAAATTTGTACAATTGGAAAAGATTTTATTCCTGTGCAGTGGTTCATTGACTTTTATATGACTTTTAATCTCCAGTGTCTGCACATGAACTGACTAGCACTATAACCAAATGAGTAATATTTCAAGAACTTGAGAGAACATGGAAACCTGAGTTAACAGTTTCATGAATTCATAATGATATTAAGATTACTTACATTTACAGCATATGAAGCATAAAGCAAAACTGCCTGGCGTAGCGTAACAATTCTTTATTGAAGGCTAATTACTTTTCCACACCATCATCTGTTAAAGTAATTAGTGCAACTCTATGCACTTGATTTGTGGATTAAAGTTATTTAGTGAGGAAATAATATTGAATACTGAAAGGAGAGAAAAGAAGCATTCTAAATACAATTTTGCTTTCCACATTCTACAAATTTTCCCATATTATAGTTGCTTAATATCCTAGGAGTGGGGAAACTGTTTCACCACTTCCAGCTTTCCAAGGCTTTATGCCAATTTACATCTATGACACAAAAAAGTTTCATGACATCAATTGTCACTGAGAATCGGTGATAAAAAAAAGTTATTTTACAAACATCCTACAGTTGGGTTGGCACATAAAACGTAACTGCAAATAAAGAAAATAAAATGGCATTTAAACACAGAAGGTTACATTAGTTCCCAAGAGTCAACATCTGGCTTCAAACAAAATCAGCCCAAGACCAGCAAGAGCCCAAATTGCCCAGTTCTCTGCCAGTAACATACAGATCCAACTTGAACAGAAACAGTACCAACAGGTAAGACTTACTAAGTGCTATTTCCATGGAATAGTTCCAAAACACGTCATATGTTTAAGAAGTCAATTAAATTTGATATGTTTTCTTGACATCCAGTGATATTTGCTTAAAATAAAAACTCAACATTTTTAACTCTTGATGTAATATTTTCACAATCCAGTCCAGTATAAGAAAACAAGTTACAAGTTGAACTTACAAACTAAGTACCCAGTACCACCCAATACTAACTCTGTTAGAGGAAAGCAACTGATTTGAAATTTTACAAAGATATACCTACAATAGCAATTAAAAAAAAATATATTATTGATTATAACTACAATCACAGCTCCACAAATGCTCAGCCTCTCATGATTTTTCCCCACTGTCCACTTTCTTAGCAATTATTTTACTACTTTAAATTCTGAGAACGGACTGGCCTGACACTAATTAGAATGACTTCAAGCTGAGGATACTTTCCCTTCAGTATGGCCATAAATTTAAATCCCAGCAGTCTAACTCATAATAATCTCTCTTTGTGCATATCTCAAAAATCTTCTCAATGCCGTAAGGACTGTTTTGGCTGCCAGCATGAGGCCTTGTTCCCATCTATAGAGTTATGTACAGCGTGGCTGAGGCCATCTTCATTTCATAGAGATCTCTTGCTTAGATGACTTTTTCCTTCCTTTTGTCACCTCAGATAAACAGATGGGTCCATCACACATCACCTGTACAGAATTATTTTTTTTAAAGTAGGACCCAAGCTAGGATGCAGTTTTTATATATATTTTTAACCATCTTATCAAGGTACGTTTCCCTTAATAGCGGTAATCTTCATTTACTAGAGCTTGTGCAATACAAATCACCCTCCCAATCCTTCTTCCCCCATAAAAGAAAAGTTTATGAAACTTTTCATGTTTTATGAAAATATACATTCTTTTTCTTTTAGTAACTGGCAGGATTTGAGGTAACTAGGGTGCAGGGATAACAACAAAAGATAAAAACGCAGTGGGGCCAACGTCCCCTGGACTCCTGAAAACAGCAGGGAGGGACAGACTCCTCCAGACAGCAAGGCAAAACATTTAAACTGAATTCCTGCTCCACGTCACTCTCTCAAGCGAAGGTTACCAATTCTCGTGCCAAAAGCCTTCGCAGGTGCCAAGTCACATCAGCTGCCGAGCCAAAGGGAGGGGAGGCTGCAGACATGGCTTCTGCACAGGAGGTGCCAGCAAATTCCCTCGAGCTGGACGGATGGACTGGCACACTGGGGGCCTGGGATGACCCTCCAGCACCGGACGGGAGCCCTGTGTGCGGCTCCCACGGGCCAGGACCCCCACTGCTGGAGCCTGCCTGCAGTCCCAGCGGCAGAGCCATGCGCCAGCCCGGGGCTTCTCCAGGGCCACTGGCTGGCTCTGCCCTAGAGCAGCCCACGTTCCTCCCTCACCTGGAGAAGGAGCCAACAGATCAGCCTCTCTAGGCTAAAGTTATCCCGTGTGAGTAACCCCCAGCTCTGCTGACACCAAGGAGTTCATGCAAACCGTGTGCTTTGTTCCCTTGATTTACTGGAACTACGTAATGCATTCCCGCCTCCCCCTGGGAGACTCGCCTCAACTAGCTCCAGCTCACAGGTATGAGCATTATGTTAGTTGCGATTTAGTTCTGCATAGTTACAGGTTTATTTCAGCAGACAAAAAAACCCCAAAAAACAAAAACAACCAACCAACCAACCAAAAAAAACCCAAACAAACATACAAAAAGAACCAAAAAAACCTAACAAAAAAAAAAAAAAGAAAAAGAAAAGAGGCCAGCTGTATGAGCTGTATGTCCTATTAGATCCAGAGGATCGTACTTTCTACAGCTTAATCTGACACTGTGAAAAATTAAGATCTGCCTTGTCTCAGAGTACCTGACTTTTGAATGACATTCCCAAGGATTACATTTTTAAGTAAGTCATAATTGGAGTAAACTGAAGGACACTGGTCAGAAAAAGCAATGCCATGGCAAGAAGCCAACAAAAAGTATGAACTACATGTACTACTAAGTTTCTTTCAGACTTCCTTAAAAATGGATAAAGATATTCAGCAAAAATCCCCCACACTTTACTTATTATTGTGTTTCTTTAAAAATATCTGAGAATTTTCAGTGCCAAACATACTCATGTCTGTAAAACAGAGAGGAAGCTGCAATTCCTTACCTATTTATATTACCCTGACACTACTCCTCTGTTTTCTTCTTTTTTTTTTATAGGATTTCATAAACTGCAAGTGACAGAAGTGGACTTTTTACTTGTAAGGACTGATGCTGCTTATCATAACACAATACCCAAAGGTAAGTCATTTTGTGTATATTAATTGTTCATTGGAAGACCAGCATTAAAACTGTAATGACAGCTGAAGTAGGGATGTTGAGTACATCTTCAACCACCCCGATCTCTACTCTGTAAGCCTCATGGCAGCTTTAAGCGCTGCGTAATGCAAAGCTGCTTGCTTTGCCAGACTGCAAGAAGACAGAGTTAGCTTTTTCTTTTTCTTTCCTGGCTGAAAAGCCTGGGTGAATGACCTTACATCTGACCTTGCTAAAGTGCAAGCAATCCACATACCTCTGTGCAGGCCTCCTTGTTACTCATTGCTCCCTCCCTACCTTGTCATATATAGGACTCATCAGCAGTAACTTTTAATTTTGAATTTCTGATTAGAAAAAGCAAAGAAAGCCCCTAAATGCTGTTACAGGACCCCAATGAAACAGTGTGCAGATTCTCCTCTGCTCTTTTGTCTTTTTCACTTTCATACCTCATATCATACAGAAATACTCCACAGAACTTCACATGATGTGTCTCTATAACAATTACACGTCTCTACGACAATTTCCAATCTCATACATCTTCTAAGTTGCTAGCCAGACTTCCAGTTGAAGTTGCCAGAAAGACAGCGTTATCAAAGACAGCTCCTGAAGATGCTGAGGCTGGCTGGCCCAGGCGGAGAGAGGCAGCCCCGCTGCCACTGCCGGGCCCAGGGAGGCTCAATGCCAGGCAGGACCTCGCTGCAGACACACCAAAATCCTCTCTGGAGGATTTTTTGAAATATCTGCCCTCCGGAGACTCAGCTTGGACAACCAGTATTTAGGTCAACTAACACCACAGTTAAGTGCAAAATAGGCGTTGCTCTTTTTAAAATTAGTAGATCTGCACCTTCTCACACACGCATGATTTTTTCCATTTAGAGACGGGAAGAGGAAAACCAGCTTTGCTGGACTTTGAAATCCCCTCCCCCAGAGCAGCTTGCAAGCTCTGAGGAAAGGAATGGTTGAACTAAACTTGTTTGGACAGAATGGAGATGATACTCTGGATTTGCAGCAGAACCTGCAAGTGCTGGGCACGGATTTACGGCCTGGCGAGGCCAGGCACCAAGCGCCCAGGCACCCAGTTCACCCCTTGCAATTCAGTTTAGTTCCCTTCTTTCCTTCCAGAAAACTTCAGCTGCACACATGAATTGTTTCAGTAGCATGAAGTTAAATTGCAGCTAGTTCATTAGTTCACTAAACCTATTTTTATTTTCCACACAGAAACATCACGTTGTTCATCCTCTGTTTCAGCTGCAGAAATCCTTATCACATAGGAAATACCTCTGTCTGCCTTTGCCCTCCCCAAAACAGGTATTATCATGCCACAAGCCATCCCCTCCTCTCCTCTCAGTGGTAGGGTTTTGTATCAAACCACTCTCAGCCTGGAAGAAGCCCAGGGCAGTCACCCCTGCACATCAGTGGAGCCAACCCTGCATAAACCCTTCTTTACTTGGGCAGAGATGCGGTGCAGCCATGAAACCTTCAAGTCAATTAGCAAAGCAGCACCATATTTACTTATTTCACACCTCTCACAATACACCTTCAAATGTTCTTTCTGACCGCGATATAGTGACATCTCACTGGTGATGCTGCAGGACCAGATGGATTCGCACTGCACTGGAGCTCTGCTGTGCAAGAGGCTTTCTTAGACCAGAGACCCTGCTGCTGAAGTCATAAGTACAGGTCCAGTGATGAATGAGTTCAAAATCATTACAATAAACATAACTCCTTCAAAAATATTCTTAAATTTTCTTACATGACTGTTTCTGCAAATGGCAAAAACAGTGACAAAAAATACAGGCATTCATAGAGTTGGGAATCATTTAGGGGTCATATATCTGGCTGTACCAATTCCGTCAAGTATCAAGTATACAGTTAAAGAAATATCTCTAAAATAAAAGATAAAGTTTTTTATTCTTCTTTTAGCTAATGGGGGTATTTAAAATCAAGCTCCATTAAAACCAATAGAAACTACCACAACAGTCTGCTGCCTATCCAAGAGATAACAACTTCCATTTGTAAAAACACAGCCCTGAAGTGACAACCCAGAGTTTTAGAGTGATAGAGAAACCTGTTTATCTGCTCATTAAAAGACAATTCAAAAATAAATTTCTCATTCTGTTGAACCAAATTACTAGCAAAGAGATAGCTGTTAAATGCTACTAAATAAATCTTCGCAAGCCTCAGACTCTTAATTTCTTGACTGTATGGCAATAAATACCAGGAGCTTGAGGTAATACAATACGCAAGAGGACTGAATCATTTTTTGGCCATACAAAGAGGAGATAATTTAAAAACTTTACGTAATCTTAACAGACTGACAACTGAGGTAACCAGCTCAAATGACAGATATATCTAAAGAACCATATGAAGCATGGCACTATCCCAAAACTCCTCTCTCTACCATCATTCATTGAAAGCTATCGTCAACTTGCAGCTTTTAACACTAGAACCTGTTTTCAGTATGGAAAGAAAACCTTTACCCAAATATGACCTAAGAAAATTAAGTAACTGCCAATAGTACAGGGAGTGGGAAAATCAATTAAAAGTAAAGATGATCTCCTATCATGAATCGCATGTACATCTTGCAGTATAAGTGACAAGAGAATAACTCCGAGTAGTACAATGGCAACACCAATTCAGAGTGCATAACTTAAGTAATGAAAAAACCCTAGAAAAGCATAACAAATTATTTATTCCCTGCGATGCACTGTATATTAAACACCACGTTCCATTTTGCTCAAAGGAGGATGAAGATGACCTGAAAAAGAAGAAGAAAGCTTACCTGTATGACTCAGTGCTACTGAGTTGGACAATGACCCTCCTGACCAGTAAACCAGACCCACATGCAGAGGAAATACTGAGAGAAGGAGGGATGATTCATCTGTGCAAGAGGCCTTCACTTCCTTCTTGCACACGTCCCCATCACTCACAGGACTCCTGGCAGAAACTTTTGGTATTACTTCAGGATCAAAAAATTTCTGTAGCCTTAAACTAAGAGCAGAGTTAAGCCTTAAGTGTGTATTTACAGCCAGGTAATTCTAGCAGGAGTTATACCCTTATGACACCTTCATCGTCCACTCCTTCAGTCCAAATTGCAAAGTGAGAGTCATAAAAGGTTCTGCTGTACACCACAAAGCTGACAAACACGTCCCACTAGCAATACAAACATCACGCAAGACTTGCCCACAGCTGTACCACAGCTCTGAGGGCTCTGAATTTAAATGTGCTAGAACACACTGCATGGAGGCATATAACATGTCAGAGTATTGTAGCTGTATATTCAACAAGGATTTATTTTAATCCTGTGATTTTGTTGCTTAGTGCACTATCCACCAATTAGCTTTCTTAAAACTTTATATTTACCTATAAACTTCAGCAACAGAAACTCAAACCTTGTGACAAAGGCCATAGCTGAGCACAGAACTTTATACAGACCCATGAACCACCCATCTCTTTTATCTCCTTGAAGTAAAGTTTAATTGAAGCTATAGGATGAACAGATCCCATTGGGAATTTGATACACTGGCAAACCACTCACAGAAAATTTGAAAGGAACAAAGACTTGTTTCCATTATAGATAGAGATAAGGCCTCAGAGGCATACATTTTTGCAATCTGGGCTTCTCAGCTGCAGATTCAAGACTTGAGACAACCTGAAAACATGAAAAGTGAATTTTTAACACATAACTTTCTTAAAACTTGAGTTAAATTAAAAAGTGCAGCCAGGAGTGATAGTCATTTTTAAGCTGGAAGGAGAATGAAGTCCTTAGCGAGGCATACATTTTCACAGCACAATAGCAATGAGAGAAGATGCTGATGATAAAGAAGCTGAGTCAGATCAGGAATAGACAGCTTGAGAGCATCTGCAAAGCAGAATGGATGAGAATTCTGCTGTGATGAGTCACCAGAGATATGCAGGAAATGAGGATTACTCAAAACAGGAACAATTATCAGAGCAACATAATGTTTTTTAATGGGAAATTAATGTTTTATTCAAGTGATGTTTGCTAGATGTAATTCCTTGTATCCAAGCAAGTCTAGAACTCCAGCTCCACCTTTAAGACTTGGATCTGATTTTCTGCTCAGTTATGAACTCCCACAATTGCATAAGGCTCTTGAACAACAGACTGTGCCTTTTGACAAACTGGGAATTTGAATGGTATAAATCGGATTTATCATACATAATGTAATATAGACGTGGATGAGCAGGGGTTTTTTTAACAGATAAAAGCTCTTTGGGAACAAACATTTATCCCAGTATATGCTATAAAAGATAAACAAGCACTAGAAAGTATTACACAGATTTTTGAGAAAGACTGAACCACAAAGAACATTCAGCTCCAGCCTTATCCAGAAATGTAAACAGTTTAAGGGGGCTGGTTGTTGTCCACAGCATGAAGGTAATTAAGCACTAATTCCGTACCACCTACTGAGCAAGAAATTGGAGAGGAAATACGACTCAATGTTAAGTATGCGCTTTTCAGGCCAGACTCAACTGATGTATTCTGTACATCTCCGTCATCTTCACCAGACTCATACTGATTTGCCCTCCCCATCTAAAAATGGACAGATGAAACTAGTAATCTCCAAAGGCAGAACATCAGATTTTTATCTCAAACTGAAGGATTTCCAGTGTCAGCTGAAATTGTCCCAATACATCTAATGCCACACACAAAGCAGAAGAATAGGGCAAAACATTTCCAGGTCCCATAAGTGGGGCTCATTTGTGATAGCCAAATCCTTGAAAAGACCTTCAGACATTTCACCATAACATTTTCCACTTTATTTGGAGATTCTTTTTCAAAGAAAGAAGATGAAAGGCTTAGTTGCCTTATCTGTAATTAGGCACACATTTGCCACACATTCCTGGGACAAATAAACTGAATTTACCTTAATAGGTTGCTTTTATCCAGCTGAACTACTTTAAATTTGTTGCTGCTTTGTTGCACAGAAACATTTAAAAAATAAAAACCAAAACCAGTCCCAGGAAAGCAGCATTCCATGGCATTTTTCCGAGCTCTACAGACCTCCTGGGGAAAAAAAAAAAAAAAAAAAAAAAGAGGAAAATGCTGGAAGCATGAAGGATTTTTCCCTTCCCAGATTCTCCAGGCCCATGTGAACCCTTGTTGGAGCTGCCCAGTGACGTCAAACACATCCACATCCTCTGTGGCACGGCTGAATCACTGACTGTGGCAACACAAGCTTCGGCATGACTCCTCAAACCCACTCAGGTTTCATCACTCAGGTCCAAGTTTTGCTTTGGCGGGCAGACTAAAAGCTTGGTCCAGACCTCTATTTTCAATTTAGACAAGTATCTATGGCAACTACGGTACTATTTTAAACCATTCCTATTTAGCCGCCTCCTGGTTGAAAGTAAAATAGAAAAAATACCAATCCCACCCCATCACCCACTCCTCTAACAGCTCATAGGGTGCGACAAAGTAGGATATAACTGTCTGCTAATCTCCTTTCCCCTGCTGAAATTCTCAGCAAGGCTTCATTTTCCCTCTTTAGTCATTTCTGTCGGTCTCAGCAAGAGAGATGCCTTAACTTGGCTCTGATACTCTGAATTCGCCTGGCTCCTCTCTGGTTCCTCCTTGTTGCAGTGACCTTCCTATGAAGGTGCTCCAGGTGCGTGCAAGGAGAGGTGCTCGGGAAGACGGTTCCCCCCCAGGCTCACGGCCAACCCCCACGGCCCTGCCACCCCCTCCCCCACTGCCCACAGAGCAAGGGCTGAGCAGAAACGTGTATATTTTGAATTCTTTCCATTTGCTATCTATTTACAAGGTGGAGCGGAGTTGGTTTGTTTGTTTTTAAACAGTTGAGATTGAATTTTTCTCTTTAAGGAAGATTGTGTGCCTCTCCTACTTTTTTTTGTTTGTTTTTTTTTTTTTAATCTTTTAAGTGAAAGGTGATTTCTTGGGCAGCCACATGACTCCAGGAGATGGAACCTGACAAATAACCTCAAATATCAGATTATGTGAAACATGTTGCAGGATTTGGCACTCCTTCCTTGATTTCGTAAGTGATGTCCAAGGCATACATTTCCATGCTGTGTGTATTAGTCTCCTTTGCAAGAATGTGTGGCACAACACTTGACAAGTAACTTTGCCACATTAACTAGATTTTCACTCTTCCTTTTTCTGAACATGACAAATTTCTGCCATTTGTAGCAAGTCAAATTAAACAATCTGTGTAACTGGCAGTTATGGAAGAAAAATCCAGGCAAGTCTGAGCTGTGAGAAATGTTGCAGCTAAATGTGAAACCAGGTGAAGTCTGTTTACATATTCCTGTAATCAGGCTACAGTTAGAAATGCATTTGCTGTGTTGTGTTGGTTTTGCAAACCAGGACTTACTTTGCATTACTTTGAGGATTTTTTGAGCCTTGGGGCTCAACTCAGTTACTCAAGCAAAGGCTCCGTGTTTCACTAGGGATATCCTGCAGTGTGGCTTGACCTCCAGCTACCACTCTCTGCAGCACTACACTTTTAAGGGACATGAATAAAGTTTCCATTTGCCTATATGCCAGGTCTTTACATTGAGCTGGCAAGCATTCCTACAGCACCATGCAAACCTCTGGAGTTATTTTACCACCTCTAAACTCCTGCTTGCAAACCTTCAGTTATGTAAATTGTGGCAATGGACATTACTGCTGCAGAACTGAAATCTCTTGTTGACAGACTGATTCAGAGAACATGTTAGAAAGTATTTTAGTGTCAGACTGAAGCATACACAAGTAGTTAAAAGTTGCTCAGCAGTTTTAAAGTTAGCAACCAAGTCTTACTACCAGGGAACAAAAAAAGAAGAGGTCAAACAAGACAAAGACAGTTTTCAGTCTTATCACTGAGCTCCCCAGCACACAGCTGGAAGTTACTTTGTACCTTTTTTAAGGCATTTGATACCCAACAGTGTCACACACAGTCTGTACATCAGTGTTGGCTATATTTACACATTCATCCTTCATGCTCTCTGTGTGTAACATCTGTGATGAACATCAACTTTAAACTCTACACTACAGCTCAGCCCGCACACCCATGCACGCAGGTACAGCCACCTCCTTACTCTCCACCAGCTGCAGGCACAAACAAGCCCTGAAACTGCTCTGCAGGAGCCAGCATCTAGTGTCTTCTCGTTAGATCAAGATAGGGCATAGATAAAGCCCGAACTTTACCTTTCTTGAGAGGCACTGCTGAACAAACCTGCACTGTACCACCATCACTAACAGAGCTGCAGAGAGGAGATGGGTTATGAAAGCAGATAATCTGCTTTCCATTCTTGGAAGAAGACACAGATAGGGCAACACATACCCACAGCACCGAGTGTGCCGTGGGCTGACACCAGCAATATCAGTCCTCTTAACACCCATTGCTAACTTGAATTCTCCTTCCACTGCACCAACACTTGCTCCCTCTTGTATTTGTCATCAGCTTTGGCAATTTTCAGGTTCTGAAGAGTATGAAGCAGATTCAAGCAGCAAAAGAAAAATTTCAGCAAGGTGGCAGCAAACAGCCAGCCAAAACAAACAAGTCGGGTTTAGAATACTTCTCTAGTTCATCTCTGAGAATAGAATCATTCACCATTTCAGCAGTGTGGTCCTCTGGCCTTCTAGGAAATGGACTAATTCCTTAATCTTGAAGAATATATACATAAATTTCTTTCTTGTCATTAAAGAATATATAATATGAAGGTGCTGTGAATATTTCTTTGCTAGTGCCAAGGCCTACCTGTGTTGCAATTGCACCAAAATAAGCCAAGATTCGCTCCCAGAGCAGCAGTATTCTGACCTAGTATGAAGGCAGTGAACAAGGACAATTCTAATACTAACATATTTAGGAGATAGTGCAATTACTCTGGGTTTAAAGAGTAGCAAAATAATTAATTGGTCTCTCTCTAATATCTGAAAGACAGAACTATATTCATCTACAAAACTGACCATAAGCCAGATGCTTGTAGCCAGGTGCAGGATTAACTCCCTGGGGGAGTCTGGACTTTTCTGTGTCAAACTTGGAAGACAGCAGTGTGATTCTCAGTTCTATTATACAGGCATGGATGAGGGAAGCATATTAATCGATCAGCACCAGCTCTTTTTTCCTAAAGGAATGTGGTTTGTGATGCTGGACCAGTAGGCATCAAGCCCATTCCTGCCTGTCATGGGAAGAGGGGCTCATTCGTGACCCTCAGCACCATGTGATGCTGTGGGCTCACTCAGTGCTATTGACTGCATCTCCATAAACATCCATTACCCAGACATTCAATTTGTGGAATTTACAAACAAAAAGACAAATGGCTTTAATAATGTATTTGTATAATCATTGTACGTTTTATGAGGTATTAGTTTACTATAAATTAACTGTAAGATCTGGGAGAGGAATTTGAGTCTGACTGAAAACGATAATAGACAAATAAGTTTTTTTTTCTGACTTCAAAGAAAGCCTTGTGAAGCTAGACCAACTGCTGTATGTTCATACGAGATGTGAGGAGTTCTTTCTTAAAGATAGCATTTAATTTTAAGAATTTCTGATGCTTAACAGTTACCCTTTACCATTTTAAAGTAATATAGGAGGAAGCAATACAGCTAAAATGAGTGTATACCTTGCTGAAACTAATGGAGTTAATATGGCCCTGACAGGACAGGATTTGACCTTGGAAGTCTTTTTTCAAGAAATGTTATTGACTCCATTTAAAAGCTGAGTAACAGTGAGCAATCCCTCTGAAATATCAGGATCAGATGTCAAGGCTGTGTAAAGCTGTTCACCATACTAAAATGGAACTTTAATATTACCTAATAAAGGTCAGATCCCATAGCTTAAAGGAGTGCAGACGAAGAGCAGTGCTGACGAGGCGTTCCACCTTTGAAGTCACTGATGTTACCTTACACATGAGCTGCTCGCTGTGCCAGACTGCGCTGGCATCCTGCAAGGTCGGCACTCGCCGGAGTGAGAGTGGGGGCTCTGGACCAGAGGCTAAAGGACGCTTAGTTTCAGCCCCAAAGTGTTAAACCCATTTAACCTTTGTCCAGGAGTGTGAGCATAAAGAGTAAACCTGAGCTGGCCTCCCTGCTACATGCCAGAATTTTTCAGCATACCATATTACTCACACTGAAAAGCAAATTTAACTGGTTGACTCCAAAAGCTCCTATTCATTTTAACTGGTTGGTTAAATTCATCAACAGTAAGAAAATCAGCAATGTAACTTTTTTTCATCTGAATTGGTTAGTTTGACCTAAATCCAAGGCAGTGAGAGTCCTTGCCTGTCCCACAGGCACACATTCTCAGTCATGCCACAGTACAAACCTGCTCCTCCTGTCCCCGGGGCCAAGTACAAAGGAGAAAGAGTGCAGACAGTACCAGGAAAACTGCTTCCTAGGGCCACAGGCCAAGCAAGACAAGTCTGTATTTCGATAACATATGTAAAGCACATTCATTAGTTTAATGCAACAACCAAAATGCCTGACACCAATGCACAAGATTTTGGAAAGTCTCCATATTTATCTTCCACCTCACTTAAAGAGACAAGCAAAAACACAATTTGTTTGTGACCACAGTCATCCAAGCTGATTGAAACTAAACATTTATGTAACCTTCTTATGTAAAACCTAGTCATCACTGATGTTTACGATACTTTTCTTTTGATTTCAAAGCCATGACTTAAGACAATGCTTATCAACTTTGATCCAGAACCAGTAAAAGTACAAATTTTATCATTATTACATGAGACATTACTTAAGTGTATGTTATCTTCAATGAAAACAGCTCCTCAGAGTAAATCTCTTACAAAATCATTTGGCTAGAATACTGTAGTTTTGAATCTGGAAATGAAAACTACTACTAGTTTCATGCAAGGCAATTCCAACACAAGGAAAATTAATGTACATTGCAGAGGAAGAATTCTTGGATAAGAGGGAGAACTATACTAATCTTCAGCTGCTTATAGGCCATAAACAAGATGTTTTATAGAGGTAGCTAAAGAATTACAATTGGGTCTACTTGAGCTTTAGAGAGAAAGAGCCATCAACTGAAAGCTTGATAGCCAAATACTGACGGTATTTGGCAGAGTTGTTGGGTGGGTGTAAGGCTTTCCATGACACCAAGCAGATAACTGAATGGATTATTCTTATCTGAAAGTCCTCCTCCTAGTGATTTCTCAGAATCATTACTGAAAAAAAAAAAAAATACTCCTTAAACACCATTAAACTAGCTGAAAGTTTTCCATTCTGCTTGCTCATTGCAGAAGAGCTCTTTAACCTTATGGAAAGAGTAATAAGAAATTACCATTATACATCGTAAGCTCCATTTTCATTAAGAAGATGTGTTTTCAGTAATGAACTTTACTTTTCTAATGACAAACTAGACAAGTTTGAACATGAGTCTTCTACAAAACCTGTCCTCCCAAAACACAATGCCTGTATTAGGCACACAGGTCTATCTGCTTGCAATGCTAAGCTAGCTGGAGAAGATGACATGCTTTTCATTTCAGTGTTTGCTTTTCAGGAAATTCTGTTCCCTACTGAAGCAAGGTTTGTGTTTCTGGAATTTCTTTTGAGTGTGCCATCTGCTATCGGCACACAGTAGGTTTGGTATTAAGTACAATAAATTCTATGTTACAAACCACTGACAGCGAAATATAACTGTTTCCTAAGTCTCTGTAGGACAACTCAATCAGAATATGAGTACAAGAAGCACTTTTGATGTTTCACTTCATATAAGACGTATAACACTATAATATTAATCAATTTAACTTGTGCTCAGAAAATTATTCCAGTAAGTAGCACATACAATGTCTTTCAAAACTCAGACAGAAACTAACAGTGAGAGGTGAGAAGGAAAGGAAGCTGAACTATAGCCAGATGTTCTTGTTGCAAGAGCTCATTCATTTTCTTCTCAATTCTGTTCCCTGCATATGAGCCAGCTCCAGTCAAACTCCAGCTCCCCTGATCCAAACACAGCTGATGTTGTTGCTCACAATGAATATAAGCAGGCGGCGAATTCTATTGCAGCTCAATGCCAGACTGTAGCCCTCACACCATGCTTTTGAGCTTATTATTCAAAAAAATACAACAAAAGCATCTAATTGACATACTAAAACCAGAATATATTACGTAAAATTGACTTAAAATTTCTTGGACTATGTATGATATCCATGGCAAATGCCATTTTCCCCCATCTGGTGCTCTTCTGTCCCTTTTCGACAATGCTCACTGATGATCCCATACTGAGCACTTGCCTTTTCAGTTTATTTGGGTTTTGGTAACCTGCTGACTTCCCTAATACCACTGGAGGCACATCTTCCTCCATTTCTTTCCTGCAGCTCTCCCAGAAGAATTCCTGTACTGATCCCCAGTATCTGGTGGCCGGCACCAGGCTGCAAAGTCCCTATGCTGGGCCACAAAGCCCCCGTGCTGGGCTGCAGCCATCCACAGCCCCTGCAGCAGCCAGGGGCTGCCACTCCTCCAACCTGCAGCTATCACTGCCTTCAGGTGAAAGGAAACACTTCCTTAATTGCAAAGCCGCACAAGAGGGCTATGGGAAGGCGAAGAGGAGATATGCAGCAAAGGAGGAGGTGGAAAATCCACAATAAGGTCCAGTGACAGCCAGGGAAGGTAAAGGCGCAGCACAGATGGCTAACACAGGAGAGAAGATGCAAATTCTTCTTGAAATAAAATTTTTGCATAGTGACCTCATACAAAATAAAGCTTATCCTAAGCACTTACCTAACTTATCCTCAAGACACACTCATGTGCACAATTCAGATAACCTTAGTGGAAAGGCATACAACACAGTATGCAAACCTATTCCTTGTGCAGTACTGGTCACTGGAGGTGCAAGCGATATCTTGCCCTATGAACGGTAACAGTAAAGCTACAAGGTTTCATTTGATGATTTTCATTATTTTTAAGAGGTATATTATCTACAGAGCAACAGTTCACAAGAGCATCAACTTTCATAACATCTATTTAAAAGTTAGTGATGCAAATCCTCTCCTTTCATGCAACTGTTTATACTGTTAAAAGGTTTTAAACCCGGAGTTGTTGGAGCCGTAACTTATTTTAGTATATAGTAATTCAAAACTACAGTCAAACGACTCCAAGCCTTTTTCAATGCAGTCAGCATCCGTATGGTTCACAACAGCAACACAAGAGCAACCAGCACTCATAGCAACAGGGGCAAAGGAATTATGGTTCTGTGTGTTTTTCTAAATTGCTCCTTTTCTGGTGCATGAAGGGGTCAAATCAGTTGCCGCCAGAACAGCGTGCAGCATGATCAGGCTGCAGAGGTGCACGCGTGGCCTCGGCACGCTGCCCGCACACCTCCCTTACCCCGAGACCCCCGTGCTCCCCAGGCTGCCTCCCCCTAACACCCCAGAGCACCAGCATCAGCAACCGCTTCCACCAAATGAGGTGCCCCCATCACCGTCAGTGCGTCCCAGCGGCGGAGCAGAACCCAGCAATTCCACCCGGCAGCGAACAACTGCAGACCCAGAGGCTCCGAAATGCTGCTGCTTACAGCTCCCTTCACTGCATGGTGCTTGGGGAGTCACGGCCACTCCACGTGTAGTGTCAGAGCAAAGACAAGTGGCTCCAAACCGGCACTGCAGCTCCCTGGCCCCCAGGCAAAGGCAGGGAAGGGGAGATCCTGCAGTGGACGTTTGCTGCTCCTAAAGACAGCACAGTTACTTTTTTCCCCTATCCCTCTCTCAGACTTTGGCTCAGCACCAGCAACACCAGTGCTTTGGGGTGGCGGCTTAGGGCTTTTTGGTGGCTTTGGAAGAGAATTGGTCATCTCAGGCACAGCACAGGCAGACTGGGAATAGTCCATAAAACATAAAACCTACTCACACATAAGGGGATCTTTATAAAATTCCAATTACTGCTGGCTTGCTACCTAAGAATCCCTAAGAGGTAAGAGATATTGCTTGCTGTGAGGCCCAGGGTAATGAAATTACAAATCCTTTCATGAGTAAGCGTATGCTAGAAAGCTACATTCATTTGGCCTACATATTTGAAACCGTTCAAAAGGTTATTGTCTCACAAAATTTGGATCAGAAATTGCTACTTATATTTGCCTTTCTCTAACAAGGAGCTATAGTCAAGGTCGTTTTTAATTCCTCGGTGATCGATTAGAATACTACAAACACTACTGCAGTGAAGTCTCATTTAAATTCTGTTTTCTGAAGAAGTATCAAACACGCATATAAAAATACCCTCTCAGATATATACTATAAATAACCAGCAACTGCAATCCCCTTGAGAAACCTGGTGAGCCCAATAGCCTTGTCTTTTCAAGTGGTTAATTAATTTGTACAAGAAAACTCCCATCTTATTTCCATAGTTTGTCTCCAGCATGTTTTAATTTCAGAATTGAGATCAAATGTTCTTGTTGCAAACCATGGATGGAGCTAACTCTTCTCAAATGATGATGTTTACCTCTACAAAATAGGTACATGGGATGGGTTTCCAAAAATATCTTGATGCCATATTAGGTGAGGTGCTCAACTCCCACTGAATTTATTATTTCAACATATAAGATTTAAACTATTGTGGTAACTGAATGCCATGAAGTTAAGGATATCTGAAAACCCTAGTCTGTGTTCGGTGTCACTGTGGAAAACCCATCCCACGCAGATACTGCCTTTTGTGCTTGTGCCAGTGCCAGCCATCCTCACTCCTCCAGGGTGGGATGAGACACCCATACTGCCAATATGCATTCCCCAGCCAGGTGGGAATGTTTCACCCTATTTCGCTTTTTCTTCAAACATTCTCTGCACCTCCCCTTGGTGCCAACACTTAACACAATGAATTTCCTTATAAAAAAACTGCTCCAGCCAACTGCATGAGTAATAGTCCTTGTGCTGCAGCAAAAAGAACTCGGTGTATAAAATGCACCATCAGCGGATGGGAAATCTGACTACACCACATCATCGCACCAGATGCTGGGAAAAAGACCTTGCTTTTCAGCGTGTATTTAATGAAGGCAAGACTAGCAAGATCTGAAGGAACATACATGTTTGTCCCACATTGTACTGCACATTGTACCTGCTTGCCATGGTCCCTAGTGATTCATAACCTTATCCGTAAGGTCACACTGAAGTGAGGAGCTGTTACCTTCATTTTATGGGTAACTCAGGAAGACAGAGCATCACCTTCTCAAATATCTCTACGACATTGTCAGGTACTGAGGTTTAAAAAGAAAAGAACTTGAGACCTGAGCATTTCTCTATGAAGTTTAGGCTCTTAAAACTCTGCCTACATCTGACTATGACAGATTATGCAGATAGTTTTTAATAAAGCATGGTGCTGCAACTTGGCATTCTGCATACCAGGCTTGTGCTTGCACCACTTCACAGATGTTCACATCTTTAAGAGAAGATCCTCTACGCTATTTTCTCTAACTAAAGATCATGAGCTGCTTCAGTGTACAGCTACCACTTAAAATACTCTACAAGAGTTAAGGACCAAAACAGCACCATAAAAGCCTGACACAAATGTATGGCTAACCAGAAGCTCATGACCTTTGGTTACTATCTCCATTTTAGCAAGGAGATGCACATGGTGAATGGAAGGAGATCTGTGGTGAGGAGGGCTTGGGCTCACCAGGAGGATTCCTGCAAAGAAAGATTAATGCTCCAAATTCAGAGCCTGCAGCTTGGAGAAGCAAACTGAAGCCCAGCCAGCTGGAAAACCAGCAGCAGTGGTCTGAACCCATAGCAGTTCCCAAAACACAAACAGGCAAGTAGCAGTCACGCAATAACACGTCCAGAGAGATCGTGTAGACACAAACACCAAACCAGTAACACTGACCACAAAAGTATGTTTCTGGGTAGGGCAAGTCTGGATACTCAAAATTCAGCTGCTGCCTACATGCCTAGGCTGGCAGGCTAGATCAACCTTCTTGATCCATGCTCAAATTCCTCAAGTGGGCCTATTCAAAGCACTTGATACAGGCCTAATTCTGCATCCACTGAAAACAAGAGCTTTGGAGACAGAAAGCCAAGCCACATCTGGTGGTGCAGTGCCTGGAGATTTGGTACTTTGGGCTACTATTTATCTCAGAGTCTGCAAACAATTAGTCTGAACATGCCCCTCCATGTTGTTGGGGTAGGCTTTGGGTTTCCTTGCACCCTTTGCCCACAGACTCATGCCACAAGCAGTGTTTAGTGCACGCACACTCGAAATTAAATCAGAAAGTACCTTGTTAAAACAGAAAGTACCGAGATGGCCCATCCCAGCACAAGTGGTTCTCTTCATCTTCCTGCCCAGCCTCAGCCCCTACTTATGCTTTTAGATATTGTAAGGAAGACAAAAAGACAGGGAAACACAACTGTGATGACTACTGCCCCTTGGGCAGGTTTCCTTCCAAACTTTGTGTGCAGACAAGCAGACCCAGCCATGCTTCATTCTGCAATGCTCTGCTCAAGCACCAACTTGAAATGATGGGTCCAGCGTCGGCCGGGCTGGTTGGCAGTGGCCCAGCAGCCCAGATCTGCCAGCTGGTCCGAGCTGCTGATGGCTTCACCCCCAGCCAGGCCAGTGGGGCTAGAGGAGGAGGGGGTGGCAGCCCCTGGCCGTAGCTGCGGAGGTCACAGCACTGAGGTCAGCAAGGGAAGGGGTCCAGGAAGAGGTTGCGCACTAGAAGCCTTGAGAGGATCAGCCCTCCACATACCATAGAGGGTATTTTTTAATTAGGAAATGGTTGCATTTTTTCTTTTTCCTCCTAAAATAGTATCCAGCTACCTAATCAGGTATGAATGGCATTTTTGGCAGAACAGACAGATCTATTTTGGGGTTCTCTCTTAGGAGACTTCTTATTTTCACTATTATTTTAGTCTTCCTCTTTCTGTAAGTATCTCAACCCGCCTTATGCCCATTCACACTATCTTACTCTATAATCACGCTATCTCAGAACTTTAGCTACCAAAGAGACAACCGAATGCTGTCACCTGGGGCTGTAATTGATGCTGAGTCATACTTGATGGCCCAGAGGCTTTTTCTCCCCACACCCTACTCTCCAGAGGTTTATTTTTATTCCTCAGTTATCCTAGTTTGAGGGCTCAAAGCTGATTTCTTCCTGTTGCAGAAAGAGCTGGGACAAAATAGACAATATAGGAATAAGCCTGAGGTAATTTAAGAAAATATGAAAGAACATTTCACCTGATATCAAAAAATACAAAGTAATTGCAAGTAGAGTTTGTGTTTCTGAAGCACCATCCATTGCATTCTCCCACCTCCCATGCATTTTATGGTGGCAGTAGGAGGGATGAAGGGTTGGTGTGTTCAGGGAATGCCTCAGAAACCCTCACTGCAGGTCTGCTTTATGGATCTTGCTTCATGTTTGTCCTCATCTCAGAAATTCAAGGTCATCTTCCTTCATGAGCCTCAACAGCAGCAAACATGCAGTAGATGGATTGGTTGAAATCTCAATTACATCCTTGGAAGTTACATGAAAGCCTCTCAGTACCTCCTACCTGATCAGGATTCACAGGCAATAAACGCCATTCTCACATCCACTCATCTGGGCTCTCAAATATTTACTTGGTGCAATTCACTTCAGTCAGAGAGCAATTATCCTTATCTCTAAAAACGACCATGATAAACTCATCCACAACTGGTAGGGCTTTTTAAAGTGGAAAAATACCTCCATTCTGAAACGCAATGGTTCCAGCTAGACACAAATTGCTATTCAGCCTGCCAAAACCAGAATGCAAATCATAAAACATTCACAATGAGGCCGTTTGCTACCTGAGTTACATTTATCCAAGGAACAGCACTCTACTGGCAGAGCATAGGGAAATGGAAAAAAGTGGGGAAAACGTAACGAAACTTGACAGTAAGATCTTTAAAGATGTTTTATTCAGTCTTCCCCTGTTCAGGGCATTTTCAGGATGAGGAATAGGAAATAGAGAAATGAAAACTCCCACTGTTTGCTGCTCTTGCAGTAAGTGACAGGATAAGATCAATGTTTGAAAAGAGACTGTATAAAGAGAACAGTCTCCATCAATCTCATCCTTTCCCTTGGTGAAAGTACTTTATTTACACTTTCTCATCTGAGTAATTGCCTCTACTTTACACTTACAGATCCTTTAGGAATGGAGTAATTTGCATTTGCCACAGAAACTTCAGTAGGTCTGCATGTTGCTGAAGGAAGTTGCTCTTCAGACTATATTCAGGATCTATAAGTGCACTCACACATGGAGTGAAAGACAAAAGTTTCCACGGCAGGGAGTGCTACGGGCCAGAGATCAGGGTGCCAGAGATCCCTGAGCAGCAGCAGCCACCCCGCTCAGAGGCAAGAGAGCATTCCCTGGGCTCACACAGCCCTGCAGAGCCCGTGCTGCTCCGCCTGCCTTGCAAATGGAGAAACCAGCTCCCCAGAGTCACCATTCTACCCGTGGGGTTGCAGCAGGACCCATTTCTGTGATGACAGCAGAGCCCGTATCCTCCCTGGGGTCCAGAAGGGCTGCTGCTGCCCCAGAGAGCCACCAGCAAGGGCCTGGCCTCACACAGCACCTACACAACCAGCAAAACGGCTGGTCCAGAAAAGTTCAGAGCAGCCAAAAAAAGGAGAGAGGAAAAAATTCCCCAAACAAATGGCAATTCACTGGAGCCCATGAGTGAAGATGCTAAATAGATCATCTTAGCTGGCTGATGGGAAATACAGTGCAATATTACATCTCCTTGTGTATGCTTGTGTCTAACAACAACAGCTTTTCAGATGCAGAGTTATTTCCATCTGCAGCCACTGGGCAGAGCTCAGCACATACCCCAGGGCAGCCTCGCCGAGGAATGTGTGCCAGCCTCACCGAGTCGTACTGAAACACAGACGAAAAGCAAAGCGCAGAAGGAGAAAGAGAATCAAAACACAAAATTAACCTGTCCTGAGCACCAAAGTACTCCACGTTCCAAGTTTCCACCATTAGATTATATATGAGCCATCAGAGATTTGGGAGATGAAAACTCAGCTACATATAAAACAAAAGTAAGATACATAAAATATAAGTAATGAAGCCAAGTTTTTAACCAAAGGCATCAGGGATCCGACCACAGCTGAGTTCTGGTGCCAGGACACAGCTAATAGGAAGAACAAATGCAATAGCCATCTAACTTGGGCTGAATTTTTAGGAGGCTTTACAGAAGCATTTGCTGCCACTATACTTTTCTAACCTCTGGAGAAAAAGAAAGACTGAAAAAAAAAATTGTAAAAGTCTAGAATATCCCTACAGTCGCAAAAATGAATCACTCAGTGACTCTGGAACCCAAATAAATGTATGTTTCCACTAAAAAAAAAAAAAGCAATTTAGACATAATATTAATAACCATATTGACGATTTCAGGGTAGGAAAAACCCAAAATAAAGACAATCTATCCCCACACACAGACCGATAAGAAAACCAAGAAAATTCAATTAAGTGCAAAAGCTCCAAATGATCCCCTAACCCAGCCCTCCTCTCTGAGGCAGCCACTGCTGGCCGGGCACAGCCATTTCCAGCCCCTCAGGCTGATGCCTCTTCCCCATGGGCTGCCACCCTCTGCCATCTCACAGCGGCCAAAACACCTTCCCCGAGCTGCGAGCAATGGGCTCTGCACCCCACAGCACCTTGCTGAGAGCTGGTCCATCGAAACCTGCGTTTGCTGCTCCTGGGAGCCCACGGGCAGGGCCGGGTGTGGCTGGTGGCCAGGAGCACCCACTTGTTTTGGGACAGGAGCGACTCTGTGAGGGCCGGCTCACATCACACCCCACGGGGCTGGGCAGGACCCCAACACTGCCTCGGGGCTGCCCATGTGGAAGAGCCACATGGAAAGCGCCGAAGAAAAGCCCAACTGCACCCAGAGGCGCGGGACCACCCCGCTGCGAGAGTGGCAGCCCCACCAGGAAACGGCGCAATGGCCTCACAGGTTTCAAAAATTAGAGGAGCGGTGCAGCTTACATCATGCTGCAGATTCTTGAGGGGAGAAGATAAGTTATTTGGCAATTCTGGTAGATTATGCCATTTTATGGGTAGAAATACAAGCACAAAATTTGTGTTTTCATTCTATATCTGAGGGCAAACTTAAGTTTTCTTTCAAGTCTGACAAATATCTTCACTCACCCTTTATCACTTGCTCATGAGTCACGAAAGAGACAGAAGATGTATGTGTTTTATTACTTGAAACGTATGAGTCTACTCACACGAGTCACAACCACATCAATTAAAACAACAAAACGAGTGAAAATACAGCAGTCCCTAGGCATGAGCGCTGGTACTAGCCATGTCAACGAAGATTCCTGATTTTTGGAGAAGCCTCTGTAGCTCCTTTATAGCCTGTACAGATCTGCTTTCACCAGCTATTCCCAGTGGGAGTGTCGGAGCAGTGCTGAGGGCAGGGGCTGCCTCGCCAGGCCCCACTTGCCGGTGGCTGCAGCGTGATGTACACGGTGCAATGATGCTGGTGCTCACTCCAGGACACGCAGCAACTCCCCGGGCCAGACAGAGAACCAGCAGCCTCAGAGCTGCCTTGTCTACAGCCAAACAGTGTTGTGTTCCCAAGGGACTTCTACAATATTTAAAGGAAAATATCTCTATCTATCTCTCAGCTAAGGCAAAAATGGCATCCAGTGATTTCCAAACCTGCTTCTCTAGACTAGACAATTCATGCCTGACATCCATCACGTTTTGCTCCTATCCAACAGGCATCCTGACCTAATCTAGACCCCAACCAGACCTGTCTCAGCCAAGAAGTTTCCAGGAATCACAGATTGGAAATCACCCAAGAAGACTCTAAAATGTAGTAGTTAGCTCTGTTGCTAAACGCTTTCACCCCAATAGGCTTTCTTAAACCCTCTCACTAAAAATTTCAAGATGGTCCACCCATCTTTTCTTTCTGAAAGGAAAAAAAAAAAAAAAGGCAATTTAATTTTAAATGGTTTTTAAATTACATCAGAAAACAGGTTATTGCGTATTAGTCCTAACTCAGACCCATGTATTATACACAGCCCTGATGCACAGCTCAGATCAGATTTTGTGTTAGGCTGCAACAAATACAAGGGAAGAGGTTTGTGCTTAAATTGCATGCTAATACTATGCAGCAGAAAATCTGACTACAGATTAACTCAGTGCAGTATGTAGGCAGATGCTTTTTGCCACCTGCATTGGCACAGAGCAGATGAAGGTGTTGTGGACAGACCCTGTTATTCAGGTTACACAAACTGGAAGGCTGGAATCAGTTCACTATTCCCCCAGGGTAATCAGCCAGTGATCCCTGTTTTTCACATAACAAAAGGAGCTAGAATTAAAATACAACAGGCATCCCTGAAGAGAAGGCAGCATGGAAGTAAGGCTTGGAGCACATTAACTATCCATTAAGTCACTTTTGAAAGTCTACACCTCCTAATTGCATCCCTTTGGATGGAAGATTTCTCATTTCAAGGCACTGGCGTTCAAACACTGCCGCCTGGGGTACCCGTACAGTGCAATGGGGTTCGTTGGGTAAGACTGGTTTCTCAAGCATTGCTTTAGTGAAATCAAGAAATCAAGGTCCAACTCTGATTACAGCTGCTATCACTAATTGTGAGGTCAACATTTACAATTAAAACTTATGGGAAAGAAAAAGAAAAAGGCTACCATATCCGTTCGTGGGCCTCATATATTTTTTTTTTGGTAAACAGCCTTGAGGTGATGTTTGTGTTGTGACCTGGAGTCTCACCTCCACATCTGCTCTCCTCCTATCTCTCTTAAACTTCTTGAGTAGATGGACAAAGCAGCTCAGGATGTTTAAGGGCTACCTAGATAACCCAGGAAGAAATATCACTGTCTAGGGAGTAATCAGTATTCTTTACTCAGACTGCAAGTATTATACATCTGAGTCTCATGAGAACATTTTGTGCCACAGCTTGAAAAAGGAGATATTACTCTTGATTTGATGAAAAATGAATTGGAAATATGGGCTGTATATGTGCTAATTTATAGCAATGAAGTTTGCATTCATTACAGTAATGAGCATTGCATAAAGCATATAATCAACATTCACTGCAGATGTCAAGAAGAATCCAGAGGCAGAGAGAATTACGTACACTTGCCACAGTTGGTCATAAATATCATAAATTTCCAGCCCCCAAAAAAACACAAAGTGAGAGGCAGTCCTTTTTCTCCCTACTAGTCCTCAGGGGTATTTGAGTGTATCTATCAATTTCTTGTACTAATGAGCTTAGACAGCTTCTCAACCATAGGATAAATACTACAACAAGTGCTGTAAATATTTTCGTAGTAGCAGCACAACTGTTTCACTTCCTCCCCAACGAAAGACAAAAGCTACAAATGTGATTACATTCAGTTGGTAACTGGAGGATCCAAGCAGATAACTAATTAAATCCTTTTGTGTAGAGCAAGATGTTTCTCTAACATCGTATTAGAAATTAAAAGCAAGTAATGGAAGGAAAAGGTCAGAGTTTAACCAACCATCATCTGAATTAAAGTTAAAATACCAGAAAACACCATCCGCAGTCTGCAAAATCAAAACAAGGTAGGCAATGGTGTCTATTATGTCAAATGAAACCCAAACCATTTTCTGAAAGAGGTGAAAGAAGGTAACTGGAGGCTTGCCTGACTTCATGCCCATGTGGAGCAGTAAGAAGAAAATAAGAGTGGATATGCACCAACATTATTATGAGTAAATGTTCTCTAGACATCTAGACTGGAAGTAGTTCTTACCTTCTGGTAACCTGGGGTTAGCGTGAATAGAGTTGGGGTCCCCATCATCCTCAGGATGGTAACGATAAAGCGTCTGCGACTGCTTTTGGGATGACTGACTGCGGTCTTCCTTTAGAGCAACAGGAGGAGAGGTTGTTGCACTGAACTTTACCTTGGGGAAAGCATTTCCCTCGTGTGTTTCATGGGAAGGTTTTGGCCAACTCGGCTCTGTTAAATTCACCTCTTTCAAGCCTAGATACATGCTGTACCCTGGGTCTTCTTTTCTCGCATGCTTTTTCATTTTAGAGTGGGGGGCTCTTTCTTGCTCATGCCTTTCTTTGTCACCTTGCTTCCCCTTTGGTCTCCTCTCCAGTTCCTCCAGGTGCTTGGCTGTCTCAGTGGTGGCCGTTGTGTGCTCCAGAGGAGCACTGGTGGTTACTGGTGCTTCCTTATGCGTTGCTTGCTGGAGGGATGCTGCAGTGGTGCGGGGCACCCTCTTTCGCTCGCTTCTCTCTGTGGCACTGCGAGCTTCAGAGGGAACCTTTGGCCCCGCTGTGGTGAGTGGCACAGCCGTTTCCTCGGTGTATGGATCAGCTGGAGCCAAAGCTGAAGGAGCCATGCTGGCTGGTAGGTAGTCATAATCCTCGCTTTGCTCTTGGCTGATGCTCTCTTGCTCTAGGTGCGACGAGTAACTCCTGTATTTTTTTGGAGACTCCACCTGGGCGTTGTCACCTTCTGGTGCCTCCTGGTCATAGCTGTACGGATCGTCGTAGTGCCTCTCTGGCTCGCCATCTTCAGCATCTATTGGACTTGCAGTGTTTAAGGCAAACGTGTTGCAGTCTGGAAGCTGGTAGCACATCAGCTCACCACCAGCGTTTGGGCAGTGGCAAACCTTGCAGGGGGGCATGTGGAAGGTGTGCCCCGCTACGTACTTCTGGCCCTCGTGGAGGCAACCTATTCTCCCACACTGAGGACACCCGTCAGCTGGCACCACCGCGTCAATGCAGTTGGGGGGCAGCTCTGGGCACAGCATGAACTGGCAGCTGATCTTGCCTCCTCCCTTGGGGCACGAGCACTCGGTGCTTCCGAAGTCCACAAAGTAAGACTGCCCTTCGGGTACTTTGCCGTTGATAAAGCCCACATTGACGCAGTCGTAGTACTGGTAGCCTTCGCACGTGCAGCCGTGCTGCAGACATGTGGCACAGCACTCGCCAGGCTCCAGCACGTCCTCGATGCAGTTGTCCAGGGGCTGGCACTCCGCGCCCGTGCAGTCCCGCTGTGCACGGGAAATGCCAGTCCACAGCAGCACAAGGAGGAGGGCATTCAAACAGCTCTGCTGCCAGCTCTGGTACCTATCCATAGTCTTCCCAAACAAATACAGCTCCAGTCCAAACTTGCACATTTAATTTTTTTTTTATTTATTTTTTTTTTTTTATTCCTAGAAGGCTGTAGATTCAGCTCCAAATCTGCAGTGTTTTCCCGAGTTACCTTTTCTCATAGATCCTAGGGTTATGAAAGAAAACTCTGTTAAAGACTATACTCAGCACATATCCTGTTAAACATTAGAGGTCTTTAAAAGTTGGGACAAAATCCAACATCTGGAAACCTAAGTACAAAATTAATCATAATGTCTTCCAAGCATTGTAGGCATTAAGTTTGGAGTTTCATGCTTTCCTCTCACCCCCATTTTGAAAAAGAAAGAAAGAAAGAAAAAGAAAGAAAAAAGGGTTGTGACTGTTCTTTTGAATCTGTTCACAAAATGTATATAAATTTCAATAAAAAGAAGGCCTTTATACTTCAATGCCTTTTTGCTAATCTTTCCAGCTAAAAAGAGAAAGATTTTTGGCAGATAATGAGTAAATACACAGTTCTTCCTCTGCAGATGTAAGTCCAAGATAATAATTCTTTAAGTTTTAATTACAAAGACCCAAATCATAAAGATCTTTCTTAGACAAAACTTAGCCTTGAGACATGAGAATTTGTCTGTACACATGTTAACTCAAAATAAGAGGAGGTTTCTTCTGCCCCTTTCCCCCACTCAGCAATCTTTTGCACTTCAGTCTGCAGCATTAACAGTTATTTTTTCACCCCAGCAGTGCTAAAATAGAACTTCTTTGTATATTGCGGTTACTGTGTGGTTAAACATCATATCAGCCATCCTGTAATACATATTAGAGGCCGGATCCTCAGCTCACAGAAGTTGGCACAGCTCCACAGCAGGCCTGTAGTGCACAGAGGGATCGACTCTGGCTTCACTGGAGTTACAACTGTATATGCAGTGGACATTTACACCAGCTGAGGATATATGCCACCATTGGGCAACCACTTCTTTTATTTTTGACAACACCAGTAACACTTTATAGTGAATTACTACACTATGAAGAAAAAATAAAAAATAAAATATATAGGGATAAAAAAAATAATTGGCATAATAACACTTTGTTAAAATACGTTGAGGAAAAGCAAGTTGTTTGCTTTTTAATGACTTTGACGATATAAAACCCTGGGTTAAAGTAAATCAGCTGTTGTCCTTTGTATTAAAAGCATATTCAAAAAGCTACACAATTAACATGGAAAAGTAGTTAAAACAGAAAAAGGTCTGCCTATAGAATTTTATAGAATTAGCGATCTGACTATTTTTCCAGAACCCCTCCCATCATCCAAAACATAAAGACCTTAAAACATTTATCTAAGGGGTAAAATGTAGTCACATCACCAAGAACAATAAACCACACACGCAACAGGAATCCTGCCAGCAAATCCATTCAGAAAGATTACTTCTCCCATTCAGACTGGGCTTCCAACAAGTCTGTTTTGGCCCTGCTGGAAAGTGGCCAGGCCGTGGGAAAAGCGTGCCTGTTCTGATAAGATACGGACAAACTGTGCTAAGAATTTCCACAGTTCTGCCCTGGAATTTGAATTACTTCATTACACTTGTACAGAGATATAATTCTTACAAATGTAGGGTTTCTACTACTAATTGGAGTATATTAGTTGAGTGTGCTAAAGGATACCGATTGAAGGAAAAAATAAAATTGTCAGAAAGCAAAAAAATGGCTTGGAAGACTCTCACTTTTTCAGAACTGCTCTCAAAACTAGAGAATTTTCAGTATGTGGTGCTGAAATTAATTCTTCAGAATCCAGCCTGGGAATTAATAATTTATCCTACTTTCAGCAGCTTTTCCAGGTGATCCAAACTTGTAATTATTACATAGCTTTAGCTAGGAAATAATGACTGGAAGGACACAAAGATGAACTTCTTCTGTAAGGGTCCCACAGCAGGATTTTGCCACCATCCCTTCCCATCGGCACATCCTGGCTTCAAAGCTTCAGCGTGTGGAAGCCCCGTGGTGAAACCCTGTGCTTGGCAGAGCACTGCTGGTGGCACCGGAGCCCAGGTCTGCGCTGGCCCGCGCCCCCCGCTCCCACATCAGTGCTTCCCAGGGTCAGGAAGCCCCAGGACCCCAACACGGGCCATTTGGACGGCACAGCCCCAGGTTTGGTCAGCTTCTGTGGCCATGAAGGTAGGGCACAGCATTGCCTTGGTAATCGGCACCGGTGGGCCACAAACAGGGCAAGCTTGCGTGCATCACCCACTTCATATGCAAACAGCAACTGCTCACGGTCAACTCCTGCTGTCCTGGTACAGCACAGCCCGTCAGGTAAACGTGACAACGGGAGCAGGACACCCACATGAGCAGTGTTTGCCTGCCCAGCTCCTACGTTCAGGTCTCCCGAAACAAGCACTCACTTCTCAGCCATAACCTTGAACTCCCAACAAGAAGGCCCCCAAACTGCCTTATATCCTGAAGCAAGCAGCAGAAAACCAGTCATAATTTGTATCTAGCATGCCTATAGGTTCAAGCACAGCTAAGGGTTTATCGAGGGACAGTCCTGTTTTTGTGAAAAGAGCTGCTCGACCACCCTCCCCTGTACAGTTACCTCCTCCCCTCCTCATCTGCACCCACTTTCTGTCCAAGGGTTGGTTTGCTTCTCCAGGTCACCTCCAGTTTCTCCTCTGTTCCTCTCCTTACTCCCTTGCCTCTCGCCCACAGAGAGGCCCAGAGAGCTTGCAGCCCCTCTCCCACAGCAAGCCCTCTCCCTACTCCCTGTCCCTCATACTTTCTGCTCAATGCCCTATTCAGTCCCTCTGTACCCTTTCTATTTTGATCATTTCCATATCCCTCCACATTTGGTTTCTCAAACTACCAGCCTCAAACTGATAAGGCTGAAATCTTTATAAACCCTTTTTCTGTTGATAACACCACAGTCTTCCCTATCCTCAGGCTCACTTTCCTTCATCACAGGCTCCTTGTTTCTGGTGTAATGAATCCAAGAAAAGTATCTTTTTTTATTGCTTTAAACCACTGCATTTTCCCTGTGCTTCTCCATCTGTTTCCCACACCCATTGCTCCCCGCCCCTCCCCACCAACCCATAAACTTGCATATCAAAGAAACAGTCTCTACTTCAGGCACAGAGAAAAACAGCTTTGAGTGAAGCACACAGACACAACTATTGAGCCCCACTGAGAAAATGCATCCCCCCAAACAGAGTGTGTGTGCTCTTGCCAGCCCACGCAGCTGATGTGCAACTGCCTCTGGATCTGTGCCTTTCCCCAGTGCTGAAACGATGCTCTGGAGACAGCAGCTTGGTAATGGCATCAAGAGCTGGATCTGTTAAATAAAGGTGCCTATACCAAGGGGGTAGGAGGACAGGGAAGTAAAATAGCAGTAGGTATTATTGCAATAATTTGTCTCCATTAGCTACTTTAATGCTTTAACATCTAAAACATAATTTTACGTATCTGGGACAATACACAAGGGCTTCACCTAAATAAGAATCGGGTCTTTTTACTCTCAACTCTGTCCTTCACCCACTCTTACCAATGTCATTGCCTTTCACTGCTCAGTTGGGTGAGATGTCACAAAAAATTAAGCCCTGCACACCTAAAATAAAGGTCTTTCAAAGTCTCAGTTAAAAGCTTTAGAGAGCTCTACAGCAAGATAACCCAAGTGTCACCCCAGTCCTCATGCATTGCTTCATGACCCAGAAGGCTTCAATTTATGTCCTTTTTGGAGTTTCCTAACCTGCTGTGCTGCATATCCTGCTCTCCTTTGTTCAAGTGCTAACCCTGTTGGCTTTAGAGGGGTTGTACTGTGACACTATTAAAGTAGCCGTTGCCAGTCCTGTGCACACAGGGCGTGCTGAGAAAGCATGAGTGTCCATGCAAGAGAGGGCCAATGCTGTGGATTGGGACTAAGTCCCTCAAAGTCAACAGAAGGAAACCTGTGAAGGAAATCAGCAGAAAATAGAGGATAGTCAGACCACAAAGGAGTTCCTTACTCCTCAATTCCTTCTTTAAAAGTGATTCCTAGGAAACACAAAGCAAAGACACCTTATGGAAAACCAGCTTTAAAAAGTAAGAGTCCAAATGAACATGAACTGCAGGTACACATCTTCATGGAAAAGGAAGCCAGGATGCAGATGAATGCAGATTTCATTGCAGGTGAAACCAGTATCTGTGTGACAGGACATCCAAGGCTAACAGCAGCAACCATCAAAACCACAACTAGCACTGACTGAAAACCATCATATTCCTGTCTCCTGGCAGGGGAAGTGGGTAGAACAAAACAAGGTTTCACAATGCTTACTTCAATTAAATTTGGGGCCAAAAAGTTATAAATTCTGACTTTTTTTTTGCAAAACAATATACTCAGAGTGATTCACTTCAATCAAAGCCATAACATAAAGTCAAAAGGAAGAATGTTGACTTGATTAAAACAGTTCAGCTGTATAACTTGAAAACGTTGATGAAACCAGTGTGTTTCCAGAGAAGATGCAGTCATTTTAAATGTGCAACTTCTTTAAATTAAGAGTACTTTATTGGGAGATTCTTTTTTGCAGATGGTTTCATTTCAGAGCTGAACCAGAAAGCTTATTCTAGGTAAGCAGAGGTGACAGGAGGCACTTTCCTTCAAAGACTTCACACAAATACCATCTTTCTGTGTGAAGGTTGCCCCAGAGACAACAGAAGAACTGCAGAAGGTGTGCACGCATGGAAGAGATGCTGCAGGATCAAGAGCATTCTTTCAGATGTTCACAGAATGAAAAAGAGGTGGCCATTTACAAACAAAAAGCAATGAATAAAATAAATTCCACCCACTGCAGAGGAAAACACTTGCATGAGAACCCACTGGCTTCCAGCTTTTAAGATGTACCTGTGATTTAATCATCTGCAGATCTCTGCAAACAGGTTTAGATAGAAGAATTCTTTTCTCTATCTTACCTCGCAATTCCTCACCTAGTTGACCTTTTTGAGGACGGTAAAAATAGAAATGCTGTTTTGACATGCATCTTCTCTTTTTGAACAGTGTGCAGGGCCAGGTGCAAGCCTGATGTGAAAGCAGAAAGTGGCAGACGTCTGTGTGATCCTTCCTGTGCCATGTACTGGGAGCACACTCCCTGCTGGGGGCAACTGTGGGGCTGAGCCACTTAGTTCGTCTGTTAACCTGTACCCAGGTTTCATGCATCCAAAAAAAGAAGTCTGTGCACTAAGCTGTGGGAAAGCAAATGCAGTAGTGGCACTCACCACCTGTGCACAAAGCGAATTCATCAACCCACAGAGATGCTATGAATGGTTCTCCTGGTCTCCTGGTGCTACGCAGTCCAAACTGGCTTACAGGCTCAGGCTGTACACGACCAGGGACCAAACACAGCCCTGGTCTGTGATGCTGAATCTCTTCTCTAGCACATTGGTAAAGGCACTGCAAAAAGCACAGTAGTAGGCTGAAGCGCATGTGCACACCCACACTGAACAACAAGGCTAACATATTTTGCCAGTCTGTGTATTTTAGCACCTCTCCCCAGCCAGAGCTCTCTGCTCTGCTGCAGCTGCCAGCAGCTCTTTAAATGGCTGCGATCGTAGTTTAGACTAAGGGAGGAAGAAGGGAGGGGACGGAAGGAAATATCAATTTTAAAACAATCCCGTTTAAATGCAAGAGAAAATGGAAATCTGCGAGAGATCTTTCTTGTATGAAAACCAGAAAAAAACCCCTAAACCCAGTAACTCCTGACTCGGCTGAGCCAGCCAGTGGATTAGCTCTTCCTTTCACACCCTCTCAATCCGGAAACTTGTGATCTCACCAGCCGCTGGAAGGGATTGCTGCTGGCTGCTCCCAGCCCATCTCGCTAGCAGAGGTAACTAAAGTGCTATTCACCAGACGGATGAATGAAGAGTGGTGAAGGGTTTCCTTTACTTCTCTTATGCAATATGTAGTGCACAGAGCCAGTCATTTCTGCCTGCTAATTAGTGAAATTTGAGACAAGCTGAAGCCAGCTTTCTCATTTGGGGCACCTGGGTTGGGGAGGAAAAGAAGAGGGGTAGGGTAAACCCCAGTGTAAATCCAAATTCAATGAGCTGCTTTTTCTTATCGAAAGTAAAGCACGAGATGCTTAGTCACTTCAGTGTTGTCAACACTCCAGTTCTTGGCAAAATCAGCCTGTTTTCAGAAGTCATAGCTTTTGCAGGCAGTTTTCCTCAGCTTTATTTTCAATAAGAAATCAGTTACCGTTAACCCCCTTTTCATGGAAAAGCTTAAGAAATGGACATTTGGGAGTCTAGAGGATCATTACTTACTTCAACAGAGAACTCAAGAGTGGGACAAACAAGGAGCAAGCAACACAGGATCAAAACTCATGCAGTTTCCCAAAAGTGTCTCTGATAAGACCTCCCTTCCCAGCAGAAGCACCCCCCCCAGGCAGAGGTGCTCCCGGTGCTCTCCAGGACATTCCCCGTGCTCAAATCCAAACAGGAACCTGACACGCTGCAGTAATGGAAAAGTATCACCCAAGGTATTTCAGCTGAGGGAGCCAAGCATTAGCAATAGCGACCAGGCAGCTCTGGGACATACTCTTCCAGAATGCCCAGCTTTTGAAGCCATTTTTGAAGTCCTGGAGAGCAAAGGCAGCCTTTTTCCAAGTGGCTGACAGGGCAGAGCCAAGGAGGGGAGAATCATGTCTTGGGTCAATTGTGTCAGTGCATCCCTTTACCCCAGACCAGCCCAAAATAACAGGGCAGGTACTTGGCTCACTGAAGAGTGAAATTCTGTGTCATTGGGAGTCACCACTGCAGCAGATCCAAAGTGACTCAGTGGGATGATGGCAGCTGCAGAGGAGAGAAACAACTCACATGGGGGAAAGGAGGCGAACAGGAACGCTGTCCCGCCCAGTGCACGTGGCTGGTCCTCGTCCCAGCTCTGACATGCTGGCCATGGAGAGCTCAGCAGCGGGGCTGTGCGTGGACGGGGGGACAAGAGCAGCTGAACCATGCCAAGCGCCCTGCCACGGAGTCTCTGACAAACCAATGAAGATTCGGTTTCTCTCAGGATGATGCAAGTGCAGCGTCCGTGCACAGGAGGCTCAGCAGGTACTTGCAGCTGGGACAGGGTCATGCAGCTCTGCTGCAGAAGGAGCCTAACTCTTTCTTTTTAGTGAAAATAAATGTTTTGGTTATTGATACACTTTTGTTGTTGCTGTTGTTACATCACCAAGTTTCAGATAACTATATATGCACCTCAAAAACACAATTAAATAATCCGGCTATTTCCATGACAGCCAAAAAAATCTGGGAAAAGACTAAAGCAAACTCAGCAACAGCCACTCAAAAACGTTTCCCAAGGCACGGCCAACAAAAACTTGTCAAAGCTCATAAGTTATGAACTAATTTGCACAGAGAGAGCTCTTTTGGCAGCAGGCAGGCAGAGTGCGTCCCTCAGCTCCACAGCACCTCGAGTAACTGCACACATGTGGAGAAAGCCTCAGGAGATGTGGCAGCACAGCTCCAGTGACGGCCCTGCCTCAGCTTGCTGTCACCAGCATTAGTTCAATGCTCTGAGCTCAGGTGAACATTGTCAATACTGGTAGCTGCTCTGAGGAGTGAAGGAAAGCATTTTTTCTCATTCACTTGAAGAGCTGCACTCCTCCCTCCCCTCTCAGGAAGAAACAAGTCCCTAGTTTCCGTGATGCTCCCCATTATTTAGATACTTTTTAGTGAGAAACCATGAGTAACTCAAGCAGAACATACCCTGTACGTTCTCATAACCATGCTCCTCAAAAAGCATGCTTTCAAGATCCTGGATTACATTTCTCTCTTCTCCTTTCTTTTCCCAAGCTTTCTCCAGAACACTCCAGTCCTCTGCCCCTTTCCAGTGTTTTACAGAGCTCACCTATTTGCAGGGCTGCTGCTGACTCTCACCAAGGAAAAAAGTAGCTGCAACCTCAAGGACAGTGGCGTGCAAAATCTGAGCATCTCATTTCTACTCCCTCTGTGATCTCTTCTCCCCATTTCTTCTTTCCTCCATGAAATGACTACGATGATACTTAGAACTTTCTGTAAGCAACAGATTTAAGGTTTGGGTTTGTTTTCTTAATCCAGTCTTCTATTATGCATGAGTCCTGCCAGCACTTTGAACCTCACTGCCCTAAGCAGCAGGTCAGTAATACAGATACTCTCCTTTTGTTGGGAAACATATTGGTTGGAGCATCTGGGCATTAAAGAGAAGCACATCTGGGTACTATCTACCTACATCAAGCAGCCCTTCTGGAACAGTTGAAAAAGAAACTTATCCCACCCTAAAATACAAATAAGGCAGAAGAAAGCCTGCTATTTAACTGACAGCTTAGCAAGTGGCCTTTCCTGCCCTGTGCACTGCCATGTGCCAATTTGGAAATAATTAACTCTTTTCACTGAGGGAAGACTGAAGGGAACTGCAACACAGTTTTTCCACAGTCTACCTGTGAGGCAAAACTACTCACCAGCCAGAGGAGTGGCAGTTCTTCTATCACCTGAACTTCAACCTCAGAATTGAAGAATTTGATCTGAGACTCCCGAGTACCGTGAAGCTGTTTGCTTCAGTCTGCCAATTAATTCCAAATGAGTGTCAAAACAAAATGTCAATACTATAAGTTTGTAATAAATAATTTTTTTAGTAAATGTGTCCTGGCCTTGTCATTGTCATGCTTAATAATGAAATTCCATCTGCTGATGAGGTGAAAATAACACGTAGTGTACAGTGAACGTTTTATAGTCTTACTAATTTGGTTCACAGTTCCTCCACAACTTTTATACAGAGCTCTGTTAACATACCTCTTTTGATCCACAACACATACAGTTGCTGCCTACCATCAGGATTTCCCTACGAGCAGACTATGCATCTTGACATGTTCCCCTCAAAGGGACAATGGTTTTTCACAATGTAGCAAAGTCTCCAGAAGGACCCAAGATCAAACTCTTTTCCTTTATGACTCAACAGGATCCAAATCTGTCCCTCAAGAGAGTAAACGTGCTCTCAGCAACCAACTGTAGCAACAAACCAACTCCTTTCATTAGCTGTGCTCTGCTCCACAGCTGAGAAAATACAGCTTCTGCGCTCCCAGCTGTGGAACGCACCTAGCTGAGACTCGCATGACAGTAGGTGAACTTCTGCACACCCACTGTCCTGCCTGTGCTCTGGCTCTTAAATAAATAACACTTAGAGACAGCACACAAGGCCATTACTGTCTTTGTTCCATACAGAGAGGGCATTCTCTGCCCTATTCTTCTGAACAAAGGGTGGGGGGAAAAAGTGGAGAAGGAAGGCTCCTTAGCTTACTATATCTGGTGGATAAAATGCTAGCTCAAATTTATCCATTGCAAGCACACCATTGCTTGTGATCCTTTTCAGGTTTTGGAGGCATCATTGCTGTCACCTTTACTTCTACCTCATGCTTCGAGTAAATATCTCTGTCTTGAGTCACTGGGACTGCATTTTCTTTCTCACAGTAAGAGTTCTCATAATTTTTCATTTACAAAACCTTCAGCCCTCTATGTAGCCCTGAACACATTATTACTGCTGGAATCATCCCAGATTTGCTACTTCTGCTCTTGACGGTGATCCTGAGAGTTTGCCATGCTCTAATCTGATATGCTCCAGTCTTCCTGTTAGAAGGAAGGGACAGGAATAAGCAGCCCAAGAACAAACAACTGTCCTGACCACTATTTCTACATATAAGGCTTATCCTGAGTAAGCCTGGCACACACCAAAATCTTCAAGCTTCACTGCAGGACAGGTTGTGTATGACCTCTACTGCCAGAGGCCAGTCTGTGCCTGAACCATCGATACAGGATGAAAAGGAGGTGTGAAAAATACAAGGATGGATACATCTCCTATCAGAAACTGGTTCCAGTATCACTAAATAGTCATCTCTTTTGCTTTGCCACCGCTCAGCTCCATTTCTTCATTTCCCAGTCCTGTGGTTTTCTACGAGCCATGAAGGATTTAGGGTTTAGAAATCAACTCCACAAATACAGCCTGGGTTAAGGATTCAGCCTTGTAATTTTGCACTGAAAAACATTCAGCTAATTAATCTGGCTGAGCATCTGCCCAGATATTCTTTGGTATGAAGAAAAGGAACTCAGATTTATTTCAGCACTCACATACATGCCCTCTCTCCACCCATGCTATGAGACAATGAACTGCAGACAGAGCATATCTGTAGTAAGTGGACTGGATGTATCATGAGGCATATTGCCAATTATAAATTAATGAATCCCAGAAGAAGCAACAATGATCATGCCTCAGGAACAGTTTCCTCTCATATGGTGACAAAAGAAATCCCATATCAGGGTTACCAATTAAATTCTTTAGCTAAAGCAAAAAATTATTATTTTAATGGAGGAAAAACTGGAACATTTGGTTAAAATGTTCTCACAGAAATGTTAATTACCACAGGCATTAAACAAATGGAAATCAAAGCCTACCATTTGTTGAGTACTTTGAAAAGTTTTAATGCAAAAAATGTGCTGGAAAGAAACCTTCAATTTTTCCTCATGAATGAAAGTAAATCCCTGTAAATGAAGCTACATCTATCATGCTGCTAATCAGTCGGCAGCCACAGATGTAATCCATCAATCAAAACTGTTCCTGCACAAACTTTCCATAAAAGATAATGGAATTAATTTGGTTTGTTGGATACCAAAATGCAAAGAGATGCAGCTCTGCTATTTCATCTGAGAGCCTATCATTCAGAGACAACAATAATGCCAGATGTAACTAATAGAAGTTACTCTTGCAATACCTCCCATCTTCTACCCTGTGTTTATTCTTCACTGATCCTCAAAGACTGTGAAGAGTCGTGTAAGAGAAGTTGACAGTTGCCGTGCGACTCCCGTTTTTGGAACGCCAACTATCCCTGTGCTTCCCTGGCTGGGCAATGAGGCTGAGGAAGGTTTTGCTTGTCAGCAGCCAGCGAGCCCTTGAGGTGATGGGACAAGCAGGTCTGGGTCTCACGCACCCAGCACACACACACATTCTGTGGGACCTTCTGTTAGATCTGCTGTAGCACACGACTACATGAGCTAAACTTGCTGCTGACTGGGAAGATGTCTAGCTCCTACAGACAGAGAGATTGGGTACACTGCCAGAGAGGATCTGGATGGATAGTGCTCTGAGCCCTCTTTATCTTTCAAGACATGCCAAGGCCAGTAATGCTACCTCATTTACTGAAGATTAAAATCTAGAGAGATGTTGCAGAGGAGGCATTGTACTAGATGTTGGAGAAAGTCTGGTTCGTTTCTTCAGTGATAAGACCTGTTCTTTTCTGGGTGGCAAATTTATTTATAAGCAACCTGCTGTAGATTTAAAGCTACTTAGAGGCTGTCATAAAATGAAAGCACTGACTAGTACTTTGAAACTCATAAAAGCAAAATATCTAGTATTAATTCTTGCTGAAAGGTTTCAACATAAACAGATATAGAAACATATAGATACATATATTTCTTCTACTCCCCTGGCATGCTTTTGCTTTCTAAGGAAGGTGCACAACCATTTTGTCTGCTGCACATGTGGGACCCTGGATCCTGAACTCCTTCCATTGATTTCAGTGGCTTTGGACCAGATCCAAATTGTCCAAGGTGTAACCTTAATTTGCATGATAATTTCCTGGAGATGGGAGCACCGTATACTGTACAGACTCTCAAACTGACATACTCAGTGATCACCAACAGATAGTTTGCTGTATGTCTAAAAACATTTAGACAACTACCCTCAGATATACGTATGTAGTTCTTGTGTTCATAGTGATTTGTGGTTCTGTACCATATTTACCCTACAAATCAGAATAACATTAGAGGAGCAAAGCTTGTTTACTTTGTAAGTTTTACATTACATTTTCTATTACCACAGGAAGCTGGTATGATCTGCTGTGTCAATATGAAACCCATATTCCTGAATATTTTAAATTACTGAACATGAACAAACACAAGTAAACCCATGATAACTTGCAACAAAGGCAGAACATTCAAAATTTGAAATCTCAGCAATCCATAAACACTAATGCTACGAAATTTGGATTTGTTCTAATGGGGAACATACTACGTTTTTAGGATATCTAACAAAATGGAAATTTCACTTTAACTGCTTCGCAGAAGAGAACAGGTGCCCTCACTGAAGAAACCAACCAGACTTCCTCAACATTTCTGAGAAAAAGGCAGCTCCTTTCAAATGTACTGAAAAGTAAGCTAGCCCAATATTCTCATATAACATTTTTGGGAAATGAAAACACTGATGTAAACTTTGCTCTTCGTGTCAGGCCACACCCAGGTATTCCTCTGATGCTGGAGAGAGAATCCAGAGTAACCAACTGATGAGAGCACTATTTTTGCATTGTTATGTACATGCAGGTACTCCCACTAACATAAAATGCTGATTGAATACTTTTATATGTTACCTTATAGAGGTGCATATAATTTAAACAAGAATGCTTACTTTCCTTTCACAACATCTTGTTTTTGTTGAACACAATAACCAAACAGTAAATTGAATCTGATTTTCATTACAATGAACAATAATCCATGAAGGTGGTATTGACTAGTGCGCACAATTTGTTTGGTCTTGGTACATTAAAATACATATATACGTTTGGTCAATTTTCTCCTGGAAGGGGAGGAAGCTATTTTATTTTCCAGCTGAAGAAATCCTACAACTGTAAAGATGATTTATTCAAGGGGAAAGAAATCATTAATACAACAGAAGCAGAATGAGCTGATACTCCCTCCCTCTGCGCTAGTTATGCACAGTCCAGCACATGACTAGCAAGAGAAATTACGATGACAAAGTTATTAATATGCAAAAGACAAAATAAATTCTCTCAAAATCAGAAACATTTGGTATTTAAAAAAAAGTTAAAAAAAAAAAAGAAAAAAAAAAAAAAACAGAAAAAAAAAACCTAAACCCCAACAAATCCCAAACGCCGAGGAAAGTAAAGAAAGTGAAGTGAGAGGTATTCCAGCTTTCCAGGGTTCTCTCAAATTCCTCTGTTACTGCTTCCACAAATGCAGCCTCCAAGGCTGGGCTAACATGCATCCGTCCGGCAGAAAGAGGCACCTGCAGAGAGCCTTCCTGTGGCATGACCCTGCCTCACCCCAGCATGATCTTAAACACTTTGGCAGCCCAGTCAGACGTTCACACCCAGCTGACTGATTTTGGAGGCTGGGAGAAGGAAGATTTTCACCAGATTCCCAATAATATAAAGGTAAAACAACTCTGCAGAATTGATTCTAAAAGCAAGCTGCTGATACAGTGATCTTGGGTATTCAAAGAACAGGAATAGAACAAAAGGGACCATGAATTTTAATTCTCTTGAGATCACAGATTCAGTTTAACTTCCATTTTGTAGAAGTCACCTCACAATGAAGCTCCCTCTACAGTCAGTGGAGAAGTGGGTAAAACATCAGAGGGCAACTAATATCACTGATAACCTGTTTGTGATGGATAGATTGTCCCCTAATTGTGAGTTTGTCTTTATGCACCATACAGGGACTTCACATGATTAATTACCTTATTTGCAGGTAGATAGAGCTCAAGAGCCTGTAATTTTTCAATTTGCAAAGGAGAACTCTACAGGGAATATGAATAAAATTTATAGAATTGTAAGAAAAACAGATAAACTGAAGGGGATATTCCTTCACCAAATGTGGACCACAAAAGTGCAGAGGCCAAGTAAGGAGAAAACAATCATTCCCTGAGAGGCCAACTGGAAGAATCACAGCAGAGCTCTGAAAAGTGACCAATTCCATCATCCTAGCAGTTCCCGGTCATTTAGAAGAATGGAGAAGGAAAGTGGTACAACTTCTCACAATTCTGCCAATCCTCTGTTTGACTTGTAAGACTAACTTTTATGGAGAGTGCAAGATGTGCATCATGATGGAGATGTTCCGCTCAGTTCTGCCGGGTTGTCTACTTGATACATTGCCATGATAAGGACTGTCAGGATCTGGGTCTTCATTGCTTCCACACTATTCTCAGAGAGCCAAAGCTCTACAAATCAAACAAGACAAAACTTTATTGTGTGGAGACAAGATGGAAGACATAGCCAATCTATCTGATTATAATTGTAACATACTCTTGTTATATACACAGATTACAGTCAGCATATATTAACTCTTTACATACTGACCACTGCCTTCCAAGTCCTGATATATAAGATTTCCCATTTAGGATGCTTAACCAAAATAATTGTTCACCTTTAATATGATGTTAAGCGATAGCTTTCCACATTTCCTTCCAACGCGTACTACCACCTCAACCTACAGGCACTGTTTTTCCTTCAGCAGAGGATTTCAAGTTGTTTGACTCAACCCTGTTTATTTTACACAAATGATCTTCCCTTCTTACAGATGGATATGATCTGTTGAAGACCTGGAACATTTTATCCCATAGCAAAACTCATTCAAAAGTACCATCTGTTCTTCCTGCAGGGGCACAGTAATGCCAAAACTGTTTTAACATTCCATAAATTAAGACCATATAATGGATGGTCTTAATTTATGGACATACATTGTTAAAGTGAAGCAAGGAATCGTTTGGAACATGATGACAGACATTTTTCTGGGATTTTGCCTTAAAAATAGTATCCAATGTATTATTTTTGGTTTGATTCTTTAAAAACTTCACATTCAACATTAAACAGCAAAGGCGTGTCACAATCTAGACCATCTTAATGCCCGGCTTTATCCCCACTTCCATCGGTGTCAGCAGGGTCCTTTCTAATAACTTCAGGGGGAGGCTTGGACTGAGCCAGTGGGTTAGAACAGAATCACTGAAAAACCAAATTCTGTTCTCATTTACCCTGGTATGTGTTTGTTGTATCTGCATTATACACTCCCTAAGCGAACAGAATCCAATCTTCAAGTTTAAGAGCCATTAAAATATGTCTTATTTTCTAGATGTTACACTAATACATTACACTCACACACACATACACACGAAGATGCCTGCCCCACCTTTCACTCATTGGTAAGAGACCCTAGCCAGAAATGAACTGCCATTTCAATTCCTTCCTACATCCAAATGCTAAGACATGCAAATGTTTAATCAATAAAAAGGCTGGACACAAAATCCTGCTATGAGTATGTATCATTTGATTCAACATTAAAACAGCCTTCATTTGCCATTCATACAGAGAAACCACAGATTTAAAAAAAAAAAAAAAAAAGTCTGTAACAAAAAAATAAAAATGCACAAAAGAAATCAGTAGTGCTTAATTGGAAAAAAATGGCACTATAAAATCCTCCACCCAAGAGTGGGACTCAAGTGGCACTCTGCCCGGTTCTCTGGGCTTCCTGGGGACAAGCAGTCCTCCCTAACATGCAACTCTTGTCACACGCGCCGGGAGCTGCGTGTGAGCTGTGCTCCAGCGGCTCAATGCTAAAGTTACACTTCTTAAATCACAAAACTACTACACACCAGTGCTTTTCAAAACCCGTTAGTGAAATGGCTAAGTAGATGACATTTACAGGCTCTAAGTGATAAGAATTATCATCTGAAAAGGTAGCTATTTAAGCCTACAAAGTTGTTATTTAAGACTATGTATGCAAGTGTACACAATTATTATAATCTCTTTGTGAAGCTCTCACATTGCTATAATAAAATTTGCAGAAGCAAAGCATTTTTAGCCCAACCATTACTACTCCCAGAGACAATGCATATATTTTTCCATCACATCAGATCCTGGACGGTGGGGGAAGGGCAGGAGTGGCGAGGAGGGGGAAATGCAACTTGAGAAGTGGTAAGTGTGTCAAAATCTAAATTACTTGGAGATATTTTGCAGCACAATCATCCTTTACGCTTGTGCAGCTCAGCTCATATGGCTCACATTCAGCCTGTCACACTGAATCATTGCTACTTCTTGACTTACATTAACAAAAGCAAACCTAACTTTCGCTTCAGTATGTGAGGTAAAATGCTCTCTGAATTCCCAGTCAAAAGGCCAGAAGCGGTAATAAAAATAATTTGTTTTGTGAGAGGCTCACTTCTGAGGAGAAGATAAAAAAAAGTTCACGAAGATCGGACTAATAGCACAAACATATGTGTTGCTTATGGAATATTTTGCAAAAAAAAAAAAAAAAAAAAAAAATCCGTACTGCAAAAAGCTTTGTCCACGAGCAGAGTAGACACAGCTTTAGCAGTCTTAACTAACAAAGCAAATCTGCCCCTATCTACTTAAGTCTTTAAAATGTATCAAACAAAAGATATTTAACAAGAGCTTTAGAGTCTGACGAACAGTTAGAAAGCAAATCTGGAAAACAAAGTACAAAATCAAAGAGAAACAGTCAGATACAATCTTTGCAACTAGCAGAAAACAAGGCACAAAAAAGCACAGCCAGCACTCAAACAAAGTTATTTCACATTTCCCCCAGTAAATTTGCAACAAATGTCCAGTTAGGAAGGATTTCTGCTGACCTGTGGATGTGCAGCAATGTAGATGCAGTGAGTTTTCCTATCACCTTTTGTTCCCAGCCATGTCAGCTGTGCTCTGCTCCAAGTGCTGCTCACACTCCCAAATCCCCTTTTCCAGCTCTATCTTAGGAACTGCCCAGATTTTGTAGTGTAATCTGAGCAGGGAAGTACCATGTGCCTATGATATGGTTAATTCACTTTTTACCCCCCACAATGCCTAAGGAAGCTGCTTCTCATTTCAAAGCGGTGCCTTGGGCCGCCTGACCCAGGCACAGCCGGGGCAGCACTGGGGCCACCTCCTCCACCCAAATGGGGCTGTTTAACAGCCCCTTCCCACCTACCAAACCCTATGATGGGGATTCACTGGGCACCTGAGGCCCTTGTCTCCCTTTCCCCAGGTGCCCAGCACAGAGGGGACCATAGCCCCCACACCGAAGGAGGCCAGCTCTCTTTTATCAGGGCCACCACCATCTCCATGGCCAACACCAACGCCTTCCACTGAGGCAGCTCTGGTAAGGCTCTGTGCGGCCCCTTGAGACCCAGCAAAGCCTGGGCATCTGGTCTGGGATCTTTGGCAACAAAGATGTTACGTGGATTGGGCTGCATTCCTCTCCAGTGTTGCCATCAGCTAAGTGAGAAACAATCTCAGTTTCTTCTAACAGAAGAAACCTTTCTACTACTACTACTACTAAATAATAATTAAAAAAAAAAGCCTCTAAACTTTCTTAAATTAATTCTCCTTTTAGTAGTCTTCTACCATTACTGATCTATTTCTATTTTGCATTTGCAATCATCATCATGTCTAACAAAGACTACACTTCTGAGAAGAAGGAAATTACTCTCCTTCCCAAATTCTGCACAGGGAAGAGTTAAACCAGTTGCGAAGCTGCCAAACACATATAGACCAGAGAAAGTGCAGAGGAGAAGGGGTAGAGTAGTCCTCGTCCTGTCACTCCAGCTCATCCAGCCCCAACCACAGCATCAGGTCCTAAGCACTGCACACGGAAGCCCAGGTGATTAACAACTAGCACCAATCTGGTGTAGGCTTTTCCTGAATGCTTACATCTTGAAAAGGGTAAAGTGCAAATTGTCAATGGTTGTGCTTTTCCCCAACTTTCCTGAAAGGAAATTCCACATAATCACAATGTCAACATTGCCAATCTCTCAAACACTGCTAAATCATATCACACAGGGAGGCTGAAGAAGCCCTGCTTGCCAAAGAAATGGAAGGCTTCTGTTATTCTGTCTGCCAACCCTAGGCAGATGGGGGAAGAGCAGATATAGCTGCTTTAAAACAGCTGAGAAAGGGCCCCTAAAAGAGATTAAAAGGGAGCAACAGTCAAGGATCTTGGAAAAGGGAGGATCCAAGACACAAAGATGGCAGAAAACAGAAAAGCTTTGGGGGAACTTTAACTCTCGGCCAGAAGAAGGCAAAGCAATTTCATGCAAGGAACCTGCTTTTTAAATTCTTGGCCTTATGAGTAACACCTGCAAATACCTTGTGTGGGATTTCTAATGATTGCATTATGCATCTGCAGAGATGTCCTTTCTTCAAACTCTAGACCTTTATTCTAAAGCAAAGGTGCTAGTTGCATCTTCCCTATTGCACAATTTACTAAACCCAGTTATGTTTGAAATCAGCATGTCTGTAACTTGAAATAACGTTCTATATAGGACCATTTCGGAGAAAAATATGCATTCTTCAATGATGAAATCAAGATCTCAGCTCAGAAATTTGATCTTGACCAGTTATAAGGATGATTGCTTACAAAAAGTAACAAAAAGAAAGAGAAGTGATCTCAAAGGTTAGGAATTGTGGCCAATAAATGTCTCTTTTGCTGGCTGCCTGCGTTGATGTCAACTCGTACCTCTGCCAGGCACAGGAATCATCACCACTGTGCCCTGGGCAGTGCTCCGTGGTCACCCCATTAATGTGGGAGTCTACACTCCCCCTCCCCGATTCATGTCGGCGACCCCTCTGATTTCTGCCCACCTCAAGCCCTCCAGGTCAGGGCCAGGCGCTGAGGGCTGCAGCGCTGGGGCAGGTCATTGCTAACTGCAGGAAGCCAGCTCTTCACCGCTAATTTCATTAGCTGGTAGAACAGGCTATGATTTGCTGAAATGATGATTAATCAGATCTTATTTTTCTCTAAGGCAGTTAATGAACAGCCAATTAAGTGTCTCAGTAATTCTGAAATAACAAAGGAATACTCTCTGAGTGACAACTAGCAGCTACTTAACAGCACAAGCCTGCATCACAGGAAAAGCCAGACTGGCTCAAAGGGCAGAAGATACATGACCAGAAGGTCCTTTCACCCACATCATCACAAAGCCATCTTTTTTTAATGCTTCAGACATTCCCTTAGCACTCAGAGGCCCTGTACTGGGCACTGTGCAGGTGCTGAGCATGCTAAGTGTGGTGCTCCACCACCCCATCCCCCTCACTGCTTGCTCCGGAGGCTTTGCTTTTTCCTCTGCACCCCAGGCTGCAGACACCCCCCCTTCCCAGATGCAGCTCTGCAGAGGGAACCGGCCACTGCCTCCAGCCCATCCCCTGCGCCCATCGCTGCTCCTCAGGCCTGTAAATGGTGAGGAGGGCCGGGGAGCACCCACAGCGCCGCACGGCCCCGGGACCGGGAGCTCCGGCTGGGTGCCTGGGAGAGAGGGCAGCACACTGCTATAGCAGCCCAGCACCCAGCTGGAAGAGCTGGGGCACCCACAGCCAGCAAGTTCAGCAAAGCAGTGGCCGTCTATCTTGTGGTTCAGTTCGTATCTTTTCGAGACTCCAAACAAATCCATGAATGCTTAATTTTGATCATATAAATCAGGATAAGCTTAAGATATATAAATACAACTTAGTGCAGTATCCAAAAAGCAAAGGAACGACATCTTTAAAAGAATCCATAATCTTGTTTTTTGAAGTATTTCTTCAGTGGGAATTGCGCTGGAGCAAAGAATGCAAAACCTAAAAGCGTCCAAGAGGGGGTCATGTGAAATTACTCTACTTCAAGATTTTTCCAAATTACTGACATTTTGATTCTGAATGCATTTTTAAGAATCTGCCAACAAACCATTTTTTACCATCAAAACAGATAATTTTTTGCAGTTTGTAACTGTCCTTTTTTCCAGTTTTTTTTTGTTTTTTTTTTTTTAAAAAGATTATGTAGAGAATTTATGCTATTTCTTCTGTAATCCACAATGACATTGCATATTTTTTTCAAATAAAAAGCAACACCCCCCCCCCCCCAAAAAAAAAAAAAAAGAACAAAGAACATCCTTTGTTTCAGGCAAAGAATTTCAGGAGAAACCACAAAATGTTCAAGCAAAACATTAAACATTTGATTTTCCACCCATTTTGCCAACAGTCTGAGTTTTCCCATAGTTCTAATATCAGTGTCATTAGGAAGGGGAGGGGAGGTAGGTCAGATGGGCGACACTCACACTGCAACTTAAAATCTGTGCTAATTGAATGAGGATGGAAACAGGACATGATTTGCAGAAAACATTCTTCTTCTTTAACTTAGCTTTTCTTTTAATGAGGAAAAGAGACCTACTTAATTTACCCATTCAGGAAAAAATGCCATTGAAAACCAACTAGAAGTTGTTACTGGCATTATTACACAAATCCTGGGCTCTGCTCCTGCTCGAGCGCTTGCCTGGGAGCACCTAGCTCTGCATCCCATCCTAGTGACTAATATGAATGTCATGTGCTTTGTGCTCTCAGGGCTAGGGCCCAAACATGAGGGTGCTGCTGATGGCAGATGTTACTTAGCCTCTTTCAATGAGTTTTAGAAAAGCAGGCTTATAAAGAAATGAAAACATTTCATTTTAAATCCAGTGGAGACTATTTTATTTAAAACACCCACGTTTGCTTGACATACTTCACTACCTATTTCAGTGGATTTTTTCCAGACATATTAGAATCGTGGCAGCACATGGAACCTTAGTTGCATGTTAAGAGTCCCACAGTGCCCAGCACTACACAAGCATACAACAAAATGCTATTTCTATCCTCAGAGGCAAGCAAGCACAAACTATAGAAATGTAACCAAGAATTAGAATTCAGTACATGCAACTGTCTAGTCTAGAGGTATGCTTCATCTTCATTATAAACATAATAAAGCAACAATTTATTTTTCCACTCGGTACAGAAGGAGGGATTTTCATAAACGTAAGTACATACCTGTGAGCTTCTTTTTTGATTACTAGCATCTTAGTTCATTCTATTTAAATGTAGGAATAAAAATAATGCACTCAAGTTAAGCTGTTTGCCCAAACTGAAGAGACATTAATATATGTTCTTGTTCTTTTACTCATCCTAAACGTTCAGATGCTTGCAACACCCCAGGGTATAGCGTACTATGTCAACACTTTGAGAAAAATGCAAAAATCTTAAAAAAAGAGAGATTGCTTATCATGTGCTGTTGTTATTAATGTCTGCATTTTAGAAGAAGCCTGCAAATTATTACCTTTATGTGCCTTCCACGGGACATATCCTCCTGGATATGCAAGCAGCCATGCTAGGAACCAAATGGCATGTCAGAAAGTAGATTACATTTTGGTTTTGTTCTAAAGGCAAACTAATGTTTCAGAGCATACTGTTGTTCCTCTTCCTAAGCAGATCCATTTACGCTGTTTACCAATTCAGAATTGAGGGGTAATCCCCCAAATCGTTCTGCTCTGTACAGTATCAGATTATATCCTTTCCAAGTGGCCACACAAGTTTCATACATTAAGCATACCCAGTCCTTCAAGATCATCAGATGGTATGTTATATTGACTATATGACAGAGCTCCATGCACAAGGCTGACTAGTTTAGAATAGGAAAACATGACATGCTACCAAATGTAAGCGTTCTGGTTATGAAAATTGAGTAAGTACAAAATAAGCCTCAACAGACTTGGTAGAGCCCCTGGGCAAGCCTCGGAAGCTCCGTAAGAAAGCCACTCTCCTTCACTAATGGCTTCATTAGGCTGTCTGTGAGCCTGGGGTGACCATCCTCGCTCCCAGGCGCAGTGGTGCTGGGGAGGAGACCTCCCGCTGCCTGTCCTTAGCCCAGCAACAGCCCAGCTCCCTTCAGATGTGGCTGGTCCAGCAGCCTCTCACAGTGCTCCCTAATTCACTTCAGGAAGGAAGGAGACAAACCCAAAAGCCAACAGGATTATCTTCACTAGTCTAATTAGTGGCTTGAGATAATCCACTCGATTTTGCCTAAAGCAAATTAGGAAGTGCTCATGCAAACTATGCAGTCAGTAGAGAGGAGGACTGCTACCTCCTGCCAGGCGGCAGTGACAGCAGTGGGAGGCAGTGACTGGGCACAGCCGCTACCAGGGGAAAAGGTCTGGTAGTGGGCAGAGATGTCAGCTACCTGCACAGATGCCCACCCTTGGCCGCAGTGCCAAGGGGTTTCAGAAGGTGCAAGCCAGGTCCAATAACTCTGCCCAGTCGAGTTGCTAGCATCTTCTTTGCCAACTCGGTTAAAAACCAGTAATACATTCTGCAAAGCAAAACTATATTAAAAATAAAATCAAATTGGGCTTTGGTATCAAAACTAAAATCTGGCAGCTTGCTCCCATGCAAAATCCATCACGAGTGATACATTGGTGGAGGACAGCTGGAACAAATCCATGACATTTAATGACATGGTAAAAGCAAACCTTGAGCAAACAACTTTAAATCATTTGAAATACTACTGTGAATAGATGAAACTTTACAGCACTCACATGCTACAATAATTAATCATTTCTAAACAGTTGGTTTTAATTCTTAAAAAAAATATCATCATTTGCAGAAGTAATTTTTTTTTCTCATTCCAGTTGTATATTTAAAGTAGCATTCTCCTGTGAAAAGTTTTCAGGCTGCACAACACTTCAGAGTTTTAAATGTATTCCGTCTCTCTCCTATCTAAAGAGTCATGACACCAGCAAAACTATTTTTCCAGCTTCTATCTTAATTTTCTTTTTTTATAAGACACCTGGCCTCCAAAGCCCAGTGCACAGTACAGAAAAGCAAGAGTACTAGAAATTGTTTCTATAACACTTCAAATGGGATTGTCACAGAAACACAGACAACAAATTGCCTTTTAATTTAAATGGGAATTCAAATCTCACAGGCATCCTCTAAATCTCTGTCCATGCATGCATATCCAGTATCATCCTAAACGGTTCACAAATTCTCAGGTAGAAGAACAGGTCTGTCCTTCTGTGGGTAAAATAGCTGTTCAATCTGAACCACACAGAAGACACCTGAAGGATTTCAGCCGGTCCTACTCGTGATGGCTGTCGCAGAGCACCAGTGACCTGTGAAATTTCCCAGAAAGAACTGTTAATGGGACCTGAGCTAAGAGCTGGGGGATAGGTACCAAGCTGAAATGATTTAGGACAGCATGAACGTGAGTGTAAGGGGCACATCTTAAGCTGATTCTGTCTGACAAACATGGTTACGTTGATACTGGACAAATGGCTCGGCTCCCATTTAAGCAAAGCCTGGGGGACACACAGACACTCTCTCCTGGATGTGGCTATAGCAGGAGTTGGCTGAGGACCAGCAGCTGGCTGGTAGTCCCCCACCGCATGTCTGGCAGGAGGGACAGAGAGAACATTGACTGCACCAGTGCAGACTCAGCTAATTTGAGTCAAAAACAAACGTGGTTTGAGCTAACCTGGCTGACTTTGCAGTGAGACGGATTAAGAACACCCATAAGACCCCTTCTTCCAGCTCTCTTGGGGTTATAATCTTTGCTGGTTATATTTTCTACTTCCAAAAAGTCATGTATCCATGCCCCAGGAATTGCTTTCTCTCTCTCCCTCCATCACAAGTCTAGACAAAACCACTTTAAGGTCCTTTTTTGACTATACATATACAGGTGTAAGGGGTTAGCAGTTACTAAAAGGTTTTGTGGATACAGGAAAAAATGAGCTCCTTGTCTCCAGTAGAGTCAAGAGTAAAAACCAGAACTGAACTAAAAGAACTTTCATGCTAAGAATTAAAGAAAAAAAAAATCCTACTAAAACAGGCAGGAAAGAGTCTATGATGTGAGGAAAGACACCTTTTCAGCCTTCACTTCACAACAAGGAGAGTGTGACATACTTCTTCACGACTTTTTCTCTCTAGGATCCCCTGAGCCCAGACCATCCCTCACGCCTAGGGCTGGACATGCAGCTGTACCACGGTGGGACCGCCAGCGCAGAAGCGCTTCTCACGCTCCCGTCTCCACCCACATCTCTACAATACTGGAATCCTGGCACCAGTTTGGACAGCTCGGCAGGCATTGCCTGCCTTCATTCATAAAAATGAGACCACACTGATGAAAGCCACAGGCTCTAGTGCACCCAGCAGTAAATGTCAGTGACGTGTCCCGGTCAAACATTTACTTCCACAGCCGCCCCTGCGCGGGAAGCCTGGGGGTCACATCTGGACAATGAAGTCAGGGCAAGTTCCGTGCGTGGATCAGCGACAGTGCTTAAACTTCCCCCTGATTTTGGATTCAATCCACAGAGTTCATTAGCAGACAAGACAGACAGGAATGTATATCTTTCTTAAAGCAGACCAGGAGATGTAATTAACACAGCTTAATTTTCATGAATAATATATTAGGTTCGTAACACACAAGAATGAAAAAGTAATTCAGAGGGTCTAGTCTTGCTCTAATGATGTTCAACAGAAGAAGGAGTGGATCCAGGTCACAAGTGAGCTGCGATGTCTTCATATCTAAGTGGGATATATGTTTGTTTCAACTGTTTGATTCCTTACAAAAAGACCACAATAATGTAAGCAGGAGAAAACAACCCACTTTTTCGAAAGCCCCTTTCAGAAGTCTCTTTCTTTTAGCTCCTGATCTATATGAACATGGAATCGGAAAAAGGACCTCTTGGGATATTAAATCCAGGCCCCTGTTATTAAAAGCAACACGTCACTTCCAGCAAAAAGCAAGGCTAGTATTATGCCAATGAGCTGGAAGGAAATCCAAATTTCTAATGCAAAAGAATGAGGGGAAAAGCTAAACAAAAGTGAATGCAAGAGACCATATCACTACATCAGAGACTTACTCTAAACACCCAGGCTGTTGGTACATCTAAGAGGAGATAAGAGGCAGAATAATTAAGAGTCAAGGTTCTTTCTGCCACTAGGGATCTGCATACAACTTAGAAAAGAAACACCTCACTACAGTTCAGCCCTGGGACAGAGGAGGAAGGGGAACTTTCCGGCAGGCACAGCCCTCTCCCAGGGCAGTGTGAGGCCACCTGAGATCATGGTTGCCCCAGGGTTGAAGGCTCATGGAAGAGACAAGCAGCCCCTGGCACTGGGGGGCTCTGGTTCCTTCAGGGCATGATGCTGAAAAGCCAGAAGGCAGCTCTACAAAAGCATGTGCCCATGTCTTTCAGTAACCACAAAAATCTCTGGATAATTTAAGGGACACTTCTGGTTTTTCCAGAAGCTGTTAAATCCCACCTCTTACCCACAGTCTAGGGGAAGAAACTCTCAGGCATGGAAAAGTTTCCAAAGAACAGCTTGAAAGAGAAGACCAACATTGTAAACATTTGTCATCTCCCAGAATAAAGGAAAGAAGGCAGCTGTGAAAGGCATGGTTGGCAGTGGGCTTGGTTTGGTTTCCATGGGATGCAAAATCTAAGGACACAAGGATGACAAGGAAGGACAGCCTGAGGTACCCTCCATACCCAACAGTCTCCATGCAGATTTTGAGAACTGAGCAGATACCAGACACTACAACGAGAGGCATAGGAGCCCTCCGAGGTTCCAACACACACAAGGCACAAAAAGCATAAATTTTCATGTGGAATGAAAGCAGGTCACAGCCTGGAGATGGGCTGTAACTACTATCTGCCCCTCCAAATCCAGAAGAACAGACATCCACAGGGCTGGAGTGGTTCTGGCAGTGTGGAAATGCCCCAGCACTGACCCTCCTGTTGTTGAGGAACTGTCCAGCAAACCAAAATATTTCCAAAAAGTGAAATAGCAGGGCTCAATACCAACCAGAGAGAAGGCAGCTGAGATGATGCCATTTCCTCACTGCACTGCTGCTCTATAGCAATCTACCAGCAGAGCCCAAAGCCAGCCTGGGATGTCTGCTGGGCTTCATCTTGCACCTATGCAGGTGTAAAGCTACACCCAGGAGCACGCCGGTGCAGACTCCTGTGTGCTCAGGGGCCCCTGCCAGTGGGCCAACTGATCCTCAGCTGTGCTCACCCAACCAGCCCTCAGGCACGTGGGCTGTTGTTGCTCTCCCATGCTGCATGCCTGAGCCAGACAGAAGGTGCTGATGGCACTGGAATGTCACCTTTAATGTCACCAAGCACCCTGGGACTCGCTGCCCATCATCGCCCCTGAAAGACTACCTACCACTCAGTGCACAAAATTGCATAAAGATGGCTTCTTCCAGCTCAGATAAATTTAGAAGTGTATCATGCCACCTTATCACCTAATGCAACTTAGAAAGTATTAAAGTGGATGGATGGATGGATGGATGGATGGATGGATGGATGGATGGATGGATGGAAGGAAGGAAAAGAATAAGAGATCTCTCCAATCACAGCAACTGATTTGAATTAAAAGAAAACCCATTTTTTCCTAGTATTTAAATACACTGCAAGGCTAACGTTTACCTATTATTTATCCCAGTATAACTTGCAAAGCAGCTTACTATGGTATGCTCAGACCAGCAGTCCCACAAAAGTGAAATCCCTGAGGAGCTACCAGAACTGAAGGCCTCAGCTGCTTTGACATCATTTTCTTGTCTTTACTGGAAAAGGTAAAGCTCCAGCCATCACACTGAATTCAATAAATCCTGCTCAGAGCCTTGACTGTAACACAGAATACATGGATGCAATTAAAATAATATGGCTGTTGAAGAATAAGGCAGCACTGGAAAAGGTTTGCCAACACAGTAATGCCAATTAAGGGTGTGATTTCTGGATGATATTTTTACACCAACACCAGCCCTATTAATGCTGGTGTAACTGTCTTCAAAGTGATTTTGAAGGTCCAGCTTGGGAAAAGAAGCTGTTAAAAGACCCTTTTTTGGCCTCTATAGGCCCCATTCTGCCATTAGGGGAAAATATTTCATATTAAAAATAGTTTCATCCATTCCACTAATAAGGGTGTTTTATGTCTATAAAGCTGTATCTTTCTCAGATAATGTTACACCCATTAACTGGGTACCGCAAGCTGCAGGCTCGGTGGCTAAATGACGGTCTAGCCAAGTTATAAGTAGAGCCATGTTTATGGGATGTGCTCACAGCCTCGCTCTGCAACCGAAAGGACAAGGGTGCCTAAAACTAAAATGTCCCATGAGGAGGAGCAGGAAAGGCGAGAATTCGGGTGCTGATGGTCTGTTAGAAAACCACAGGAACAGATACACTCTCAAGCACCACCCCTCTACTCATCACCTAAGGGCGCAAAGAAACAAAATTCAGTACTAAAATAACTCGGCAATAAGAATACCAACATCTTTTCCTTCAGTACTGAAGGCCTGGAGAACAAACTCAATGTCAGTGTGGCACCGCTCTGCCCAAAGGCTCTTCCTGCCCGTGGCCCCCAAGCCCCCCGGCCTCTGGGCTGGCTCCCCGCGGGTGGCCCAGCTCCGCCGACCCCCGGCTCCAGCACAAGCCTGTGGGTGACAGGAGGAAGAGATAAGGTGAGGGGAGGCACGGGGCAGAGAACAGGCTGGCTCTGGCTCAAGGCCCGACCGCGCCGACAGTGATTCTGCTGCTGGGGGCTGGATTTTTCCACCGATCCTACAAGGCTGGTCCCCCAGCTCTCCCCGGCACAGCCCCCCTGTCCCGCTCTGCCGGGGGAGGCAGCCTGCAAGCGCTCGCACCAGGCGCGGCTCGCTCCAGGAATCTATGCACACCAGCAAAAACAGGCAGAAAACACTTTTCTTAGTTACCCCGTGTATTTTTTCCTCTTCCTTTCAAACTTCCCGTTGGTTTTCGTTAAGCTCACACGAGGCGAGCAAGCCTGCACAACTCGGAGAACGCGTTCATGGAACAATTTTGCCAGATTTCCCCCCACCTCCAAATGACATTTGATTTGCCAACACTCCCACCGAACCGCAGGCTGCTCTCGCCTCCACCCAGAGAGTTGTTTTCAATAAAGCAACAGCTCTGAAACATCTACGGCAACTTTTTTTTCTTTTTTTTGACAATTTGCCACTTTCGGAACAACGAAAAAAAAAAAAAATAGGAAAGGAGAAAGAGAAGAGAAACGGCGTAAGGAGATATTTGTGTATTTGTCCCAGTAGCCTGGAAGGGGCTGCTGCAGCCGGCTCCGCTCCGCCCGGCACCGGCACCGGCACCGGCACCGGCACCGGCACCGGCAGCGGCACCGGGACCGGCGGGCGGCCCGGGACCTCCCGCTGGGCTCCGCGGGGGCGGCTCAGCGCTGAACCTCCGCGGAGCGGCAGCCGCGCCCGCGCTCCCCCGCCGCTCCACTTACCGCCCCGCTCCGCGCCGCGCCGCGCCGCTCCGCTCCGCGGGGGAAGGGGCGAGGGGACCCCGGGAACCGGAGGGAGGGGCCGGAAAGCTGCGGCGGGGCTGAGCGGCGGCGCGGGGTGTTTGTCTAACCTGACACCGGGGGGGCTGGTGCCGAGGCGCTGCGCTCCGCGGCCGGGGCTGCGCCGGCCGGGCGGGAGCCACCCCGGGGAGCCCGCGGAGCGGGGCTGGACGTGCTGGAACAATGAGATCGGCTGTTTTATAACGCTCACGTGGAGGAGAAAAGCCTGCATCCTTGTTCCTGGGGTTTTCAATTAGGGGGAAAAAAAAAAATACATAAAGAAGTGGGAGGTGAAAGCCGAGCCCCCACGCCTGCCGTACCTGGGTTTACTCAGGTTAAGCCCACTCGGTCAATCGGCTTCAAAATCTTGCTTTTAATTTTCTTTTTGTCCCACTGCTGCTTACTGAGATCCATGGGGCCCCAGATGCCATAAGCTGCCATGGAGGCATTTGGTGATTTTGATCTTTACATCGAGAGGGTCCAGTTGTCATATGACAATAGAGACTGTTTATAGAAAGGCATCCTGGTATAAATTAGAGACAAGACCCTGGGAAGAACAAAGTCACTGCAGCGTTATGTCACCGAGAAAACACCCCTTAGAGGGTCTTAAGAATAATAACTGGGGGTGCCTTCTCCCGGCCAGGCAGCAGGGAGGTGCCTGCAAGCACAGGGGCTCGCTCCAGCACCCTGCCTGGTCAGAGGGAGCCTGTCTCCCTGGCTGGGGAGTGCTGGGACCTCCCTTTGGGGCCCCAAGCTCAGCTCCCCCCTGCATTTTTGCCCCTTCAGCACAAGGTTCCAGCCCTTAGGCCGGCTGTAGGGTCAGCCCCCAACCTCTGCAACAAGCCCCAGGGCCGGGAGCACAGGGGACGCCCGGCTGGGCTGTTTTCGCGCTGCAGAACGCCTCCATCTTCTCAGGCATTTAGTTACAGGCGGAAGGGACTGACCAAACACCCCCTGCACGTCCAGGCCTCACTGCTCGTCCTGCTGGATGCCCACCGAAGCTGGCGGCGGAGGACAGCTCTGCCCATGCCTGCATGGGAAGGGCCTCAGGAGCGTGGCGCGCAGTGCCCCACCAAGGCTGCCACTTCACCCCTCAGCAAAACAGCTCTGCACCACCAGCCTGCCCCAAGCGCAGGCCGTGCGGACAGCTTCCTGGAGCAACCAGCCGATGGGTGTAGCAGAGCACCCGCGGTCTGGCTGCCAGCTTTTGCCTTTCCCGGGAACCAAGGGATGAGGCAGCATCTGCTGCTGCAGAGGTGGTGGCTCCCTGCAGTGCTTGGTCACCTCCTCCCTGTCACTGCCACCCTGTTCCGCATCATGCCCTCCTCCTCCTGCACAGGCCTTTCCTCCTTGTAGCAAACGCAGCTCGGGCCAGTCTGTCACAGTAAAAATGCAACATTATTGAAGAAACTTTTGGGCTGCCTCTGGCTCTCAGCAGCTCAACATTCACAGGCAAGTTTGAAATCTGCACAGACAAAATGTACGTACGCTTAGAGAAAAGTAGCAGTATAAAAATTTCCAGTTCTGAATAGTGTGGTATCCTGTCTCTGACACAGCCAAAGCTTGAGAAAGCGAGCCCGTCTTATTGTGATGTTGCAGTGTGTGTGGGGAGGGGTTTTGCTACCGATCACTGCGGGACACCCTCAGGGCCAGACCAACTATACAAAATTATTGTGCAATTTTAGCCAGAGAGAAAAAGGCTATTTACTTTGTGAGGAAACAATCAACTCTCCAAAAATGATCCTAGACAGTCTCAAATTTCATCTGAAGGAAGAAAGAAAGCATAGAAAGAGCAGAGGACTCTGATTTCTCTCTACTTCTGTGAATGTAGCATTTACAGTCTCCTTAAATCATCTGGTGACAGCCCATGAGTGCCACTTGCTGTCACCCAGCTGCACCGTGAGCAGATGGGAAGCAGCAGAGCCAGTGGTAACACTTCATCTGGGCTTTGCAGTTGGTTTGTGGTTGAGCTGGGAGCGAGCCCATGTCTGCCAGCTCCACACCCCAGGCTCTGAGTCACGCATGTTTGAGGGAGACCAGGAGAGACCAACGGAGTCAACCCCAGGACTGTGATAAAACTAAACCAGGAATTTCAGGAGATGCCTGAAATCACTCCAGCAGTTTTTGCTGTTAAAGCCATGATGGCCTCAGCATGGCAAAGTCTGTAGGTAGGGGTAAAGCCTCTCATCAGACCAATTGATGCACATGGAAGATACTTAAGGAGCTTTCAGGCACACAAATCCTTCCTCAGATCTGAGAGCGAGCTGCACGCTGCACCCCTGACTATGTTAGACCTTCAACATGAGGTTTTCTCTCCCTGAAACACCCATTGGCTGTTAACACCATTTTTGCTCCACCAACACAACCAACCCAGGCAGAGGCAGGAGATCCTGACAACCACACCCATCAAAGACAGAAGTTAAAAATCCTTCTTGCCAGGTGTACAATAGCATTTCCAATGCCCTGGCTATGCCCAAAGCTGAAAATATAGCAACAGGGGGGACTGCAGGAGGAAATGTGACCACAGACCTGGTGTTTGTTGGCGCACCTTTAGGAGGGGAGGGGTGTGGGGAAGTTGTGCGCAGAGTCTTGGTCTTGTGTCCAGCAGCTGAGGACTGAGCTGAAGGACAGCAATGGCACTGTCAGGATGGGTAACTAACACAGGGAGCAGACGCTGCCCTGCTCTGCCAATGATCTCCTGACATATCACTAGGACAAGCCAATTCATCCCTCTACATATCAGTGTAAAACAGCAGTAACAGATGCAACATAGCCCCAGAGGACCTTACTGTAGAGGACAGAAACTCTTCAGCACAGCAGAGCAAAATGGCTGTTAAGAACCCGCCAGCTCAGCTCTGCTGCACCTCACCACACCACCACTCACCTGGATAAACCCAGGAAGTCCTAAACTGACATCGAAAGGTGGAGTCCTATGCTGGTGACCTGTCCTCAGGCAGTGCTTTTGCTCAATTTGCCTGAGTAAAAAAATATGGCTCAGAAACAGAGTAATTTTTTTAACATCATAAGATCACTTAAAATATTTTGCTTTGACTTCAGGTGACACTGAAGAACTAATACATCCAGGATTTCATGAAGTGAGGCTAAATGGAAATGTCCATCATCTCAGAATGAAAGAAAACTGACAAAAAACATGGATGAGGCAGGCTGTGTGAATCCACTCAGAGATACAGAGTGGCCATCATCACTGGTGGGATTAGCACATACCCACTCAGGAACTAGCTTTGGAAAGCAAAACTAACTCTTTGGAAGTCTGAGGTAAGAAAGAAAAATGTTCTTTTGGACTTTCATTCAGCCATTGTTTTGTATCTTCAACACTCCCAAAACTCTGTGCTCTGCATTGGGCACCAAGGGGGAGAGGGTAGCCCTGCCTCTTTCCAAGAGATGGGCAGGAAACCAGAACGCATAGAGGAGCCTCTGTACATGGTGTAGTTAATGCTAGAGAACTTGACCCACTTAGAAGCAACTGGAGCTTTTCTAAATAAAAGCCCCAAAGAAGAGGAACCAAATCAGGGGAGAGAGGATGTGACATTTTAGAATTCCAGAGCTAGCATAAAAAAAGTCTTTAGTGTTTCCAAAGCAACAATTTACTAACTGCAGACCAGTGGGAACCACACCACCAGTGTCCTCTATCCCTTTTTTTCTGCCACTGTAAATTGTAGGAATCCTTTTGCCGCACCTCTTCCGTGACTCTCTTCCACATGGCTATGGCATTCCCACTTTAAAGCAGTGGTACTCTGGTTGAATAACCACAGAGCAGAGCTGAGCAATTGTCAAGTGCGGGCAGACTCAGACTGAAATATTTCCTCACATGTCCTCATCCAACCACAGTTTTTCAGAATTTGGGAAGATGTCACAAAGCAACAGAAAACAATGCCTGCTTGGCCAAAGTCAGGCCATTCAACAGCACGCCTTTTATTGCAGTGTACAGTTGAGCAACAGAAGAAATGTACAGCTCACATACGAAAAGCTTTTAGCAGATGTTGCTGCTTTGAAATACCAGAGAGTCAGTATTCTAACACATTTCAAATGAGAGAAAAATCACACAATTGATAGACTAGCCCAAGCCAAACAAATCAATTACAATGTATGTCTACTCTGAATGCAATGGAGAAAAGCTCATACTGTTCTGAGATTTCTGATCACCAGGACTCACAAAGATTTGCTGTGACCTGCATGGTTGAACTCTTAACAGTGGAAAGTTAAAGAAACAGCTTATAAGAGAAGATTCCTGTGGTGCTGGGTAAATGCAGTGTGACAATTACATACTCAGACAGTTTAGGAAGAAAAGAGCATCACCCTTTCTTAATCAGCAGCCAGTTTTTCTGCAGGTATTTGGTCAAACTCAGTACTCTGCTATACCCATTCAGTGCCCTTGGAGGAAATAAAATCATGCACGTGAAAAAGAGCAAGGCATAATTCTTTGGGCAAGAAGCAAGTGTGCCCAACAGTAATTTGCTGTTAATTTAATGTACTGACAAATCAAGAGCACTTATAAGCAGCATTTAATAAGGTATTCTTTCAGATTCTGACATTTTACTGCAAGCATCTGAGAAATGTACCCAAATCTAAGATCAAAGTGCTCTTCAAGACAAATGGCAGGAAAATTATCTTCGTCTCAGAACCTGAGTTGAAACTATTTCTTGTTCTCAAACGTTTTCACCATCAATAAGTACACAACGGAAAGCATGGCTCTCAGAAATCAGCATGCTGATGCCAGCAGATGTCACCTCGATGAACTTTCGGACTGCAAATGCTACTGAGACAAATCCCCTGCCAAGGCAAGCTCTTCTGTTACCCCAGAGCCGTAGAAAGAGGTACAACATGCCTTCTTCCAGGGCTTGTTGCCTTCATTTTTTGTCACACATAGAGTTCCAAAGAAATCCCAGATGAGCATGTAAGACGCACTTTAGTTTGGACTGATTTCCAATTACACAGTCGTGGCTCAAATCTGAGATCTGTATAGATGTGCAGTGAGCAGGCCAAGTTGTCTTTTTCCCCAGTCACCCCTGCTGGCATCTCCCATTTCCTCCTGGTCATCCCAGTTCCTCTCGCAGGATCTTCTGTACCTGAACATTTTGAAAGCGAGGAAGTTGAGGATGCAATTGAAACAATTTTTATTGTTTTCTTTATTAAAAGTGTTCAGTATTTACCTTGAAAGCTTTCAAAAACAGATGAAGCTCTAGCTCTTTTCATGGTGGATCAGCTGACTAATACAGACTGTTAAACTCCACTTCAGATTTGCTGCAGCAAATTGCATGCAGGTTGTAAACAAAACAAATATCCAACATAAGAATGACTGCCAGCATGCTGCATCATGTGAAACTACCCTCCAAGTAATGCTTTGCATTATGATTCTGAAACATGATCTTAATTTAGAAAGGATAACAGTATTGAAATGTCATTTCAGCAGAACATCACAAATATTTAAGGTTGCCAACTAGGACCCAGAGCCCATGGGCTTTTTCTGTGTGGGCTCTTTTTATGTGGGTTTTTGCACCCACACACAGCTCTGTTAACGTCAGCAGGGTTCTCTGTGGGTGCAGAGATCTGTCAGCACTGCACCCAGCCTCACTGGATATAGCAGTAGGTAGGATGCAGGAGGGCAGCCAGTGTGAAAGCCTGGATGGCTACAGGTTGCAAGAAGAAAATAAGCAAGGGGAAACCTGGCAGCTGGACTGTGAGCAGGGCTGAAAAGCCCTGAGAAGCTGTGCATGCTCTGCTTTGCTGTTCTTGTAAAAGGCCACTCCAGTATTCAAAGTCTGGAGTCCTCTTACAGTTTTGTCCCCTATTGGTGCATGGAACAAATTAACATCACAAGACAGTAATTTGTCTGGGGAGAATTTACTGACAGGGCAAATAGGTGGCATTGCCTGGAGATATTCAGAGGAAAGGAGGAATTAAGGATTAGGGCATCTCCCAAAGGACATGGATTGAGCAACTGGCAGTCCGTAAAACCAGGAGAGGGACTGACAGCAAAGGAAAAAGAAGGCAGCAAAGGGTCCCTATTTGGTAAGATTGGACCACTGCTTCTCCAGATCCAGTTAGGATCTGAGCACAGGGCGGGGGCACAGGGTGGCCCCAGGGGTGCAGGACTGCTGTGGCCCCCGACAGCCGCACCGCTGGAGGAAGGGCAGCAGCCACCTGCACGGAAGGAGAAGGGCTGAAATTGGAGGGGCTGCAGGGGCATGCAGCCAGCCCCAGGCATGGAGGCATGGTAGCAGGGAAAACTTTAAGATTTCCCTTAAGTTTGTGTGGGCTTTTTCTTTTTTTTTTTTTTTTTTTTTAAAAAGCCCTTGCCCTTTCAGTGCAAGCAAGGACTTGTCAGGCTTTTAACCTGAGGTAAATTGTATCTTCCATCATTCCTTTACTTAGATATTTAGTTTACATACCTCCCAACTGCTGAATTTTACCTTCTCATCTTCTACTGCCAGGAGCTTTTCCCTTTGTGGAAATATTTCTGCTCAGAGCAGTGTGGTGGCTCATATTTGTATGGCCATCTTAAAATTAATAGTTCTTGCATTTGCTTCCAGGATGAGCACACATCCATCTCCTACTGCAGTATCCTGTAGCTATCAGGAGGAGTCAGTATCCTTGCTCATATGCACACAGCCCATGCCACAGAACTCCCCAAAAATGGTGCATATGTGTTCGCCAGGGCACAGACAGACCTGCAGGCACACTTCTGTGCAATCATATTTATGCTCTTGTAAAATACGGGGTTCACTCCCACGTCCACAATGTTAGCTCTGTATGCTTTTCACCTGTACCAGCCTATGCAGGATCCCCTTCTTTCCTTTCCAAACTATAAATTAATTTTGTAAAGGTTTCATTCTGGGACTGACTATTCCCATCTAGATTCTAATCGCAAGTTCTCCATAAAACACTCCATTACCAACCCAAAATGGGAAGATTGTGCCTTCATCTCTGAAGTGAAGGTCTGATTTCCATCTGATATTTCTTCATTTCACTGCATGGGAGGAACCATTTCCCAAGTTTCTGCTTTTCTTTCTGGAGTTGCCCACTGCCTTTGCCCACTCCCCAAGTTACCAGAAAATTGCCAGAAACATACGGCCCTTCAAAACTGCTAGAATCATAAATAAGACTATCTCTCTCTCATCTCTAGTGCTTACAAATGCAGAGGGAAACACTGTTTAAACCTTCCACCATTCTCTTCTCTGAAGCAGGATCTCCAATCCCAGCAGCACTTCACATCACCTTGTTAACCGAGGCTGTTGCTTTTTCTCATCTGCTCTAGATACTGGGTGTTGTTCAGCTCTCACATGTGACTCACACACAGGAGCCTGTTCTGGCTACCACCTGAATTTTTGTGAGGAGCCTGGCATAACCCCAGCTGTGGTGACACACGAGACTAAGGCAGAGACCTCCACTGCTGAGGAGAGGTCTCCAGCTCAGCCCGCACAGGCAGAGACCTGCTTCCAGTGAGTGCAGGTCATTGGCAATAACCTGTGCATTTGGGAGGTACAGCACGGTCCCCTTTGACAAAGAAGTGCATAGACCCTTATAATTACTTGACACAGATCATTGTTTTCTTCTGGGGGATGGCCTAAATAAAAATGTTTGCATTGAGGCCGAGAACACTGGATCTGAGCCTTAGTAACTTTCTGCATTCGTAATAAATACCTACTATACAAATTAAACTACCCAAATGGCTATTTCCCCAGATGTCACAAAGTCACCCTGTATGCAAGCTGCTGTTTTTATACTGCCTGCTATCTGGAAGGACCACGACAGGCAATTCCTGGCCATAACAGCCCTCGGTAGCTATCACAAGCCATTATCATTAAAGCATCTGAGAAGCTGCCCTAGTCTGTGTGTGGATCCAGCCACGAGGCTGGCGGAGCTGTGCCATACCACCTCTGTCTTCCCACTGGTAACACGCCAACATCTGTCAGGATGGATGTGGCATAGGCTGCTGGTCTTACCATTAAATCTGTCTCTTGATCCTACCAGGCAGCAGTGGCCACCACCAGAACACTCGTTTTCAATTTTTTTTCCCCAAAGCTATTCTCTTGTAAAACCATCAGCCTCAGGCTTTCAAAACCTTTTCCACAGAAAACTAGTCTTATGTTAAAATAAACCAACTGGGTTAGAAACTAACCTACTGTTCTTTAGTATGCAATTGTCCTTGCTGAATTCCTTGCTTGTTTTAAAATGCAGATGATCCAAAGAAACAAGTAAAATTGTGTTTTGACTGCTGTGGGGAAATGGGTGACTGTCACCAAGTGCTGCCTTATCATATCCTCTCCTCCAGCCAGGAACAAGGCCTCATATTAGAAGCTTCCCAAATTGGATAAGGTGTGGAGCTAATAAAAACTTGAATCGGCCTAGAGACCTGATGATTAAATCTTGGAAAGCTGAAGGCCATGTGAGCCAGTTAGTACTGACTTCTACTGTGATGGATCTCTAACAACATGTGAAAGTTATCATCTAGCGAGGCAAAACATCCTTGTTGTTGGGCAGTGCAGACACATAGCTAGCCAAGTTCTTAGCAAAACCATCTCAAGAGCCCCATAGGGACAATTTGAAGATGTCATCCTGCACAAATATACCTACTTCACACAAAATCATCTCAGTTCAAAGTTAAAAAGTAGACCCAATATTACCTGCTCTGGAAAAATCCAACTGAGATGTTTCCTTTTCTTTTTTTCCACCGTAGCTGAAACTGCAGCTCTAGAGCTGGATTCGTGCAATAGGCATTCACACACAGCACATATTTATTTGCTGAATTTATGGATGCTGCTGTGTAGGAAAGTAACAAGGCTATAATACTATGTGGCGCTGGTTAGTTCATGCTCAAAGGCCAACTCATGACTGCCTTGGACATGATTCTTCTGTTACTACTGAAGGGAATAGATGACCCTATAAAACAGACAGCAGCAACACCCCTTTCACAGCTGTCTTCAGTCTCTCTCCTGAAATTTGGCTGGGTGTTTTCTTCAAGATTCAGAACACAGATGTAAACTGTTTAGGGATATCCCTGTTTCTCCTTAACAATGCCAGAGAGAATGAAAAATGTGGTCCGTTAGTTTTATAACCATCAGACAGAAAAAAACCCCAAAACTAGAAAAACCCCGAATCTCTATAGTGAGTGTCTTGACCTGCAGCAACCTGATCTGTTTTCTCAACACATTACAGTTTCTGGGGAAGTGTTGCTCTGAAGAAGTTTTGAGGCAGCGGTGGGCAGATCCCCAGCTGCCCACAGATCCGGTGGTCTCCAGTGTAAGCCATGCACTTTTGCAGGGAAAAGAAAAGGTCACAGAGGAAATTTTGCTTTGTTTTTTTGTTTGCTTTTGTTGTTGTAAACTGAAAACTGGGATTGCCAAAGCACCGTGGTAGCTGCTTATCAGAAAGCTCCCACTTAGCTTACCTGCACTGCCTGCTCACCTCCCGGCTTTTCTGCAGTAGTTATGGCTGTCCCACCCTTTGCCCTTGCACAGGGGAGGGAGAGAGGGAAATACTGGAGTCCACACCCAGAGCCTCTGCAAACCCCTGCCACCAAAGAAGGACGGAGGATCTCATTTTCCCCGCAATTTTACCACAACCCTGGTGTTAGGAGGAGGAGAGCTGACTGCACTAATTAATGAAGGGAAAAGGTGGGAGCACAACTAACAGCCACCTGGGGAGGAACATCTGCCAGAAGCCAGTGAGCCTCTGACCAGGGGGAGAGCTTCAGACTGGGGAAAAATGGACAAGCCAGGGGACAGTCTCCCAAGATGAATGAGTTGTACTTACAACTCCCACAGTGTAAAATAACAGCGACAGAAGTGGGGAGAGCATACCACTGCAGCGGGGCGAGGGGCCGGGGGGCTGCCGCAGTCCTTCTCACTCCTGGCACTCACTGCTGCTCTTTGCTTTTGAAACACCTCTGGAGCAGCGCAGTGCCTTTTGCTTCTTATGGTTTCCAGACAAAAGAAGTCCTTTTCCTTGTTTCTTCTTGAACAGGGTGTCTGTGGGAAGGCTGTGGGGCCGCAGGGTCCTCTGTGAGGGGAGGCCTGCGCAGCCCTGTGCCCGACAGGACCGGTTCCAGGCACCTCCGCCCCGGGGCAGCCCCTCAGGGAGGCAGGCAGCGCCTCTGCGGAGGGGTAGCTGAAAAAGGTCAAAATACCACATGAAGAAAGTGTCAGAAACAGCCCTGTGACCCAGGAGAGATGAGGAAGGTGTGTTAGTTTTTTGGTTTTGACCATCTCTGTTTTAATCAGCGATAAATTAAATTAATTTCCCCCACAACTGCAGCACTAATAGCTTCTGTAGCAAATGGGAAGCACCAGTCACGTAGAAACAGGAAAAGATAATGAAGATTTCCCTTTTAAGCATTATCTACATAAAGCAAAACAAAACAAGATAGTTGGAAATTATTGCCATCAATAGAAAAACCTCATGACATTCGTGATGAGAGTAGCTGCAGCTCCTCACAATTTCAGATGAAGCCAACCCGATGGTCAGTATCCCACTAGCCTGCGCCTCTGGTCGTGGGCAGCTCTGTCTCACCTTTAGTCACACTGCTGTTGAATTTCACCCCAAGGTGGTACATGCAAAGTGTGGTTAATCCATTATTTATCTTACAGGGGAGCTGTGATGTTTAATCAATGCTTGGGAACAGCTCAGAGATCCTCTGGAGCCAAACCCTGTGGCAGAGAAAGTCACGTTTCCATCCCTCCACCCAGGCATTGCCTCACATTTAGAAGTTTTCCAGCAGAACTTTTAACAGTCTCCTCATGAGGTTCAAGAGGGCTAAATTTAAGTTTGCTGTTATTTAAGAAATGATTTTTTTTTTTTTTTAATGAGACATATCTGTGTGCAAAGCACTTTGCAGAAAGTATGCGTGGGTTTGAGGAGTGGGAGAGAGCTGTGAATAGATTCAAGTTCTTCAGCAGTTACCAAAAGTCTGCTTGAGATGTAAATTCATCCTCAGCCCTTAGTATTGAGATCTTTAAAATGTGTGGAGATCTGAGCCGATACTCTTTTTTATTTTGTGTAGACCTTTATCTTCCAATAATAAACCAATGCTTTGGCTTATGCAAGGCACTGCTGAAGAGGGAGAGAGAATGTATTTTATATCCCACATTGCTGTCATGTGGCATCAACACAGCATTTACTAAGAAGCATCTCCGTATAATAATAGTTTAAAGTTTGTTTTCCAAACAAAACTGTTGTTTGTCCATAGTAATGTAAATTTGCAGTTCTCCTTTACATTTTACAGATGATGAGAGGAAAAGATTTTAAGATGTCCCCAAAGGAGAGATTTAATTGTAAAACAAAGCACCAAGTATGACATTTAGCTGAGATTGTAAAGACTACAGTAATTAAAAAAGATGAAAACATATGGTGCACTTCATGAGGGTGGTTAATATGATCTCCCAAATGGAACCTTTTTGGTTACTGAGAAGAAATGGGAAAATACAGCTATTCTCCTCAATCTTGAATCATAAAGAAACCTTTGCTTCAGTCCTGGTGAATCAGGAGTGGCACTCCCATTTTAATTCAGTCGGTCTAGAAGAGAATGATTTCCTTTCATCTGCTAAGCAAGATAAGAGCTACAGTTGTGATCTATTACTGCATTTACAATATGATATGAGGGAAGGAAATTGTCATTAGTGGCTTGTAATAGTCTGTCAGCTGATGCCAGCACATGAAAGGGCCATGCTTCAGCTGGAGGAAAAGTGTCAGATAATCAACACTTACATTGCACCTAGGGCACCCTCTCTAATCGCAAACGCTAGGTTATATTTCAGTGGTGTTATAGATGTAATATGGACCACAAGAAAACCTTTGTCAGCAGGGTCTTTGACAGGCTTCTAGCTGGAGCTGTTGCAATGCAGTCAAATCCCGTAACAACAGACCTGGAGATAAAACCAAAACCAAACCAAACCCACAACAACAGCAACAAAATTGTGTAATCAGATAATACGAAGAAGCTGAAAGCCAAATCCTGAGCTGGTGTTATCTAGCATAGCTCTGGTACATCTACACTCACTTACTCCATTCTGGGCTCAGTTCTCATTATTTCATAGTTTTTAAGCTCTACCTTCCTTCTTCAAGGTGCAGAGAAACAGACTATAAACTTTGAGCTACCAGATTGAAACTTCGTCTTGTGAAAATCTATGCTTGGTTAAAACCCATAAGCATCTTTTCCAAACATTTACATCTTTTGCTGCTGGGCATCGATTGGGTACAAACAGCTTGGACTGGTAAAGTGTCCATTTTTGACAGTATGACAGTACCTGCTGGCTATTTAAGCCTTCCATCTGAGAGGGCACTGTGAATTAAACTAAATGTAATGAATATTCACAACTTTCTGGCTTTCAGGAAGATAGTCCGAAAGGAAGCCAAGCTGACTAGCATGATTGTGACAGTAGTAAGAGCAGCTCTGGCAATAGTGCGTTTTCCGGGGTGTTTGATGGGCGCTGTAAGGACAGTTTCAACATGTTGACTCAGTGCTGCAGCTCGATGTATTGCGGTGGCTGGATAAAGGAATATTCGCATTTAATCCAGTGGTGCAAAACAGAGCACTGCCCTGATGAGTTATTGTGATGTGTCCTACCCATGGAGTGGAAAATCAGAGAAGGTGGGTAACCGGGAGAAGGGTGCATTCCTTCTTTCTGCTCCCTGAAATGGAAGTCAGAAAAATATCAGTATCAGCAAAAGGCAAACATATATATATGAAAAGAAAAGCAGATAAGAGAACACATCACATTGCCATTGAGTTAAACATTACTTAGTATCACACGCTTGCTATTATGACCCAGGCATGGGATATATGCCTGGTGTGTTACATATACATCATGATACATAAAGTGTATCACAAGAAGTCTATCTGATGCTGGGCTCATGCTAGTCCCCAGTCCAATCCCTGGTATCACTGGGAAGGATGGCATCCATTACACAAGCATGAGAATATAGCGTCGACCAAGAGTCCTCTTCCTTGGCCCAAGCAGCCACCACCACAGGAATCTCAAAGGAGAGATTCAAAGCGGCACCTTCAAAGGGAAGGAGAGGAATTTTGGCACGTTTTCCCTGCAGGGTAGCCTGAAAACCGTATCCCTCTGACAGCAGTATTTATGAGATATGATTTGGCCAATTCATTGACATCACTGGTGGAGAAAGATGAGCTGATCTGTCAGACCTGCAAAGCAATAAATGTTGGTGACAGCAGCAGCTGGAAGAGCAAGTGCATACCAACAAGTAGCCCAAACCTGTAGCAAAGGAAGGAAAATTCTTCTCTGAGATATACCTTTCCTGAAAAAGTATTATCAAGCTCATAAAAGCTGGTGTTTTGTTTCACTTATCTTTTTCTTCTTCTGCTGTGCAAGTAACACGGAAACAAAACAGAAGAAAGGATAAATTCTCTAGTATTAAAGTGCTTTCTGACTGCAACTATTTCTGGATTCCCCAAACCCCACATTTGCAGCTTCATCCCAGGAGAAAATTGTGTGGCTTGCATTTTTAGGAAAAAATTCTCAGATGAAGTTGTGCAGATTTGGATACAAATTACTTCCAGGCTCAGCTTCCATCACAGTGGCAAGTCTTGTTTGTGACTCCCCAACTGTCTGCAGTCTCCAGCAATTGTAGCAGCCTGTAGGTTTTCTCTCAAGTTGGGTTTGCTTCATTCATTTGAGTATGAGCTGAAAATATGTTCTCTTCTACCAGATGCCTTATTTAGATGTGATTTACATAAGGGAAAAAAGTGTGAGAAATATCAATATTTGCATTTTAAACAGGATTTCAGGATGTCTGTCGTGATTCATTCATCTGCTTTTTGGCTCTTCAATACATTTAGCTCACTTTTATTTGACTGCAAAAGCATATGGGTCTCATTAGCTTAATGGCACACTTACTTATTCTTCATCCTTGCTGGCACTTTTTAACTGCAGTGAGGGGGTTAGGTGAACTATGTTTATAGTCAAAATTGTCCATATGATAGCTAACCTGATTGGTAACTTATTGGTCCTGGCTAAGTACCCAAGGAAACTTTAGGTGATGATCACCTCGATTTTCCTCTTTTCAGGTAATATGTGGTACCTGTCTGGTGAGCAGAGGCTTTGGAGAGGGAAGGCCATCAAGGATAGCTGGAAGGGTTTCCTGAAGCTGTCTGTGGACTCGTAGCCTCCAGACATTCATGCTCTGAGCAGACTGCCTTGGGTCCACTGCTGCCACATAGAAACCAAGTACAAATATTCTTACTGCAACCGGACCGTGAGATTACATGTCCTGCTCCAGCAACCAGGCAAAATGCCAGAGAGGAGAAGCACCTTCCACGGGGCCAGGGTGTCCCCAGCTTAACACAGGCATTATGTGAGCTGGTCACTGCCCCAGGTGACACTGGAGTGCCACAGGGGAGCCCAGGGCAACCTCCAGTGCATAGACAGGGCAGTTGTTATGAAGGAAAAGAGATATAGATATATAAAATCATTAAACAGCTAAGCCAACTCCTGGGACACAGAAAAAACTGTGTGCTTAGATATGTTAGACAGCCTCTGAGCCCCTCAGAGAGAAGGTGGGAAAGGAAGGAGTGCTGCTTGGAAAAGCTACTGAGAAAATCAAAGTAGCTGTCTTTGCTAAGGAAATACTGCAACAGCCATTTAACACCCCAAACTGAGCTCACATGTCTAGGAAATACATGGGTAATTTACCACTTACCAAGTATTAGTGTTGCATTGAGCCTAGCAGTTCATAACCACAGACCTGCTAGATATTTGCAAAAACACTCCGAGCATATCCCATTTTTCACTCTAATCCAACTGATAAAAATAATAAAGCAGTTTTGACCTCCCTTGTAAAATGTTTACGTTACTGCTTCCATTGCTATTTGTATTTCTCTTGTTGCCTTTCTTCCACCACGGGCGATGACTGACGGTCGCAGGATTGCAGGATCCCTTCCAGCAGCAATCTTGCACCGCTTGGTGTCTGCTATCCCTCGCAGCTGCTTGATGCCTGGCTGCGGTTGATGTCGCACTTAGGCATTTCTGTTCTTCATAGCGAGTCCCTGTGGTGGTAACAACTTGAAAGCATTAACACCCACCTGACATGCCAGAGACGAGAAAATTGTTGAAAAACAGCGACTGAATTTCCTAGCTTATCAGGTCGTGTTGAACAGCCTTCCCCCCCTTCAGATTTCACACAGAAGTCTGTCACTTTATCTTGCTGTTGTTCCATCAATGCTGATGAGTTTTAAATGTGAAGTAGGTTGTAGCGATGGAGGGCTTGTTTCAAAGCTCAGGAAGCCCCCTGCCATTGGGACATTCTAGCAGGGGCACTGAAAAGACAGACAATTTGGCTCACCTGCCCTCATTGTGCTTCCCAAAACAGTAACCCCCCCAGAGCTCACCTTATCAAATCCCATCTTGTAGCCTGCCAAAAATATCTTCTTATTTAAAGTCTACCTTTTACATTACACACAAGAGCATAATTTCTGTAAAGAACTACTTTGCATAATATAGAAAAAGAAATAACGCATGAGAAGGATTAAATAGAAAATTGGTTTTGTTTCAAGAAATCCGTTCCCTAATGAAGAACCATCAGCTTCCAAAAGCAGATACATTGTTGCCTTTCAAATTTCTGCATGTAGCCAGCAGGAGTATCTAAAATAATTCTACTAAAAGAGGAGAAAAAAAAAAAAAAAAAAAAAAACAAAAAACAAAACACAACACTCTCCAAAAGAAAGTCTTCTCTATGCAAGAGCAAGTGAAGCTGATAAATTTTTACAGTGAAATTCATTCTGCTGCAGAAGGAATGTCCCTGGGGCACGGGGATTACATGGTTTATCCAACCTGTCCTACTCCTTGCTCCCTCCTGCTTCAGCATCTTCCAAACCAGAGGCCCCGTCACAGCTCAGGGAGTTCAAGTTAGCAGCAGTTTGCATCTGACCGCTGCTGAGCAGTCCCATGGAAACTGGGGGGATGCTCAGAGACCCAGAGACCTTGTTTAGATCAAAAAGACAATGCAGTATCCTGAGCATTTCATCACAGGGAAGTTTGGGCTCGCATAAACCGAAGGTTACATCCTAAGCAGATCCCAGAGGCAGAAGTGCTCCACTCTGTGCAGGGGCCCAGTGAGAAGACAGGCAGCGTCTGGCAGGCCACACGTACTGCAGACCTCCTCCCAGCGTCCTGGGCATTGCATTATTCATCTTTATCCAATTCTCCCTTATTGGATATGTGGCCCTTGGCATTTTTGTAGCCTTCCATGTCCATCTTGGGCTGTAATTTAAAAGGTGTCTACCTACAAAGCATCTAATAAAGGGTCATTAACGGAGAAATCCATGGAAGTATTACACTATTACTCTTACACAGAAATCCTAGAGAATGAGTTAGCTGCAGTAAGCCAGCTTGCCACCAAAAAAGTCACTCTGACATCCAGATCACCCAGGGAAGGTTAAGAGCTCAGGAGCAACACGATGAAGTGTTTGGAAAGTGATAAAAAGGCAGAAGCAGTTTCTGGTTAACTCTTCCCACCAGCTTAGACTGAGTGAAAAGTGCCAACTGATGGAGCTGTTGGGCATGGGGTGCCACCTGCCCCACCAACCTTCAGGGACTGTGGGAAGAGGCACGAGGCAGTAGGAACCCATGCTGAGCTCGGACCAGCCACGACCTGGGCTCCGCTCTGCGATCTACTGATTCCACGCTCCATCTTAATAGACGACCTTAAAATGCAGGGAATAGTATCACCCATCCAGAAAAATAACTTAATAAAGCAGTTGTTTGCTGACATGCTCCAAACTTTTTCCAGTTACAAAGCGTTATGCACAGCTATCAGTTTCACAGGAGCTGGGACGCGAGCAATAAAACAGTAGGTAACATCATTATGTACCAGTGTGGAGAAGAGGGGAAACGAGGCTCGTTTGAAATTCTGTTTGCACTTCTGGCACGGCAGTAATGAATGCAGTGAAAATGTCAGGGCGGCTCTAAGCCTGGAAAAAAGGAGAATCTCACTGGAATGGCAGAAGCTAAAAAACAGAGCTAATGAATGCAGATGCAGTCCCAATACCATTAGTACTAAGGCTGCATTCTCTTCAACCTCAGGCAGGCAAATTTAGTAGTGGTTCTAGTTATACAAGGAATGCTGAATAGAGCATTAAATTGGCCTGCTGTGATAACAGAAAATCCTACATAGGAGTTAAGCAATACAAGTATTGAGATATTGCAGTTCTGGGCTAATAAAACATGCAGACACCACAGTGCGTAACAGAAAATCCAAAGCTCTCAGTCTAAACCCAAGAAGTCTCTTCTACACAACAGTCCCACTTTGGTTTCCTACCTACCTTTACCTGCTTGGCCAATGGTGCATTTTGCATCACGGATTAAACTAAGCAAGCTCTTTTGTATCTCTTTAACGGAATACAGCCCAATATTAAGAAATGTTCCCTTAATATTTCAAGAATTAATGACGCATGAGTAATGCAGTAGTCTGATCCAAGAAATGTTCCAGTATACTTTCATATTATCAAGTTTTTCCAAACACCTAATTTCACTAACTACCCACAAAATATTGGAAGTGACTAGTCACCATCTGAGGAAGCAGTGACTGCAGTTTTAGAAGTCAGAGTAGCCGAGGCCGATCCAGTCCCTGCCAGGCTCACCAAAGGCGCAGGGAAGGGGATCATGAACAGGCATCTGTAACATGTGCACACACGTGCTGGAGGCTGTACGGCTTCTGCAACTCACTTGAACTAGTTATTTGCATCAATTCAGAATTTGCAAAGAGACTTTCCCGATGCAGTCAGACAGAAAGCTGTACAGCAGCATATTCACACCATTTCTGCAGCAGTATCCACAGGCACCAGCTGACTGCACAGTACAGCTCTTCCTGCGCTGCCAGAGAAGTTGCAGTCCTGTTTTCTTCTGCTTTGTCAAACCACAGGATTTCTTTTAACTAAAAGCCTCCTCCTAATCGGCATTTTTTGGAGTTAAAGAGTTTTGGGAACTCAGAAGGTCATATGGGGTTACTTAATGAATTGCACGTTTTGTCTTGCTTCTGCTAGTTTATTTTTTTCTTATTTTTTTAAAGGTAACATTCATTAGTCTGCCCCTCTCAGCAGTGTTTGTCACCTGTGCCATACCTCTCACCAAGATGTTAACACAGTTGTGCTACAATGTATGCCGCTTCCATAAAGCCTGAAGTTTCTTGCCAGAAGAATGGCAACAGATACTTGACTCTAAGAGACTGATGTGCTTTCTTTGTTGAAGCAACCAGAAAAAAGAGTCATTACTTAGTGTGAGTTAGCACATAGACGGGCAGTAACTGAATACTCTCCGGTTTAGCTGCATTTCTCTTTCCCTTCACAACCATTACTGACAGTTGCTAAATTTTGTGGTGAGTGCACCGGCAGTGTCTGTACGAACTTGCATGCATATTTGCAAATGAATGGATAGATCTGGGCCTTTTCAAGACTATTAGCAATTTTCTAAGGAGTTTTTCTTTGCAATATTTAAAACTGATCTACCTGACACTGCCCAGTAGCAGAGCTGGTGGTGGCAGGCACAAAGATGGGGTTGCACAACCCCCCAGTTTCACGGGCCCAGTCGCACACAGACCACACCGCCGAGGCCCTTGGTGCTGCTCTGCAGCTCAGCTCTGAACTCCTGTTAGTGTCCTCTTCTTCCCAGTGCAATTCCACTCTGCAGTTGGACACCGGGAAGCTGGCCTGGTGGGGTTTCATAATGATCTGGAAATCCATGGGAAATGATAATGTGTGCACAGTTCACAGGGTGATTTTTTTTTTTTTTTTTCTTCAAATTTATTGCTAAGACTACAAAACCAAATCTGGGATCTGAAAGGCAGGCTGGATTCTTTCCTTGTCATACCCTAGCAATAAAGATCTGTAGAAAATACTTGCTTAACCCTTCTGCCTAATGAAAACCATGCAGAGCTCTGTCTCCTGAAGCTCTTTGTGCTCAGCAGTTAGGAGGGAGGAGAGGGTAGAGCAAGGGTAAGGCAACCAGCACTGGCTGAGATTGTACCTTCATTGAATTTGCACCTTCAAAAACTAGGCAGTGCTTTAAATAAGCCTAAATATTTTTCAACATAACTTTTTTTTTTCAGCAATGAAAAGCAAAATCTATTTCTAGTGAAAATTCAGGTGATTATTAGATTTTCAGCGTCACTGTTAGATTCTCCACAGTTATTTAAACTGAGTGGATAAGAGGCAAAACTTTCAACAGATCAAGAACAGAAGGAAGCTTCCTTCGGTTCTCTCATTTCCCTGCTCTAGTCCCAGTCTCACTTTCCAGTCCTTGCACCACTCCACAAGGATTTTATCTGTTGCTGGCTGATCTGAATTTTTGTTCTTTTGTTTTTAGTAAGTCACTTGGCCAGTTATCACCCTGAGCTTCAGCCTCCTCTTCTCAACCCTCCAGTCTGTCTCCACCTGATTGCAAGGTATTTAATATGTATAATCCTCTTTCAAATCTTCACTATTTAACAAAGGTAAATGCTGTGGCTCTGCTACCACCTATCCTATTCCAACTGCCAGATTGTCAGAGCAATAAATAGTAAAATATTTTGCTTGGCAGTTTTGGTTGCAGTAGGAACATTGTTTTGCAAACTGAATTTAATGTCCAGAGCAATGAGTTCCTTTTTTCTAATGCAACACAAAGTATACAGGAAAGGATGCTCAGTTTTCTGTATGGAAAGATAATTGCTATAAAACTCATAAAATATTAAGTCAATATATCAGTTGGTGGCATTGCTCCTGTAAGATGAGAGACATGGTGGTAGCTGCAGTTTGAGAATATACACGTATGAAAATCACACCTCATTATATTCATAAATGAGATGAGATTACTTGATCCCTGAAGTGCAAAACAAAGTTACCCCTTCCTTGTTGGAAGACAAAGATGACAAATCAGTAACCAGGTGTATTTTAAAGAGGTGTGCCAAAAAAATGCTGAAGCTGCTATTGTAACCCTGACAAACAGACACAAGCATGTCAACATTTCCCATAAATCCTTACGCAGTGTGAAAAATATATGTGGTTTATTCTGCTCCTGGAGAGCTAAACGAAAAATTGCTCCATCTTTATCCCAGAGCAGCTTGCCCTGCTATTGTGCAATGGAAAGACATTTCAGCACAGTGTAAACTTGGAACAGGATTTTGAAAATGTTGGTTTTTTTCCCTTCATGGTTAATGCTGCTCTTATGCTAAAAAGAGCAGTCTTTGCTGGTATAAAAGCCTTGTTGGCATCACAGCCCAGAGGCCTCTCCACAGGAAAAATGTGATGCAGTATTTGTTATATCACACACACTCACCCCATTTACCTTTCTCTTGGAGGCGAGGAGCAGTTCTTGGGAGACTTGTTAAGTGGGAACGCAGCATGGCAACATGGATGATCATGCCCCAACACTGCTCTCCATGTCCATCAGTAATTGGTAGCCAGACGTGCCCCATTTCACCAGGGCAGTTAAGCACATGCAGCCCTTCACATCTGCTCCCACTGTCAGTGCAGAGACCCTCCAGCTCCTGCCAGGCTGTGCAGCTCCTGCTGGGAGCGAGATTCAAAGGCACAGTCCTCCTCTCACCCACATTACTGGAAGAATATTTTCTACATTACTGTAAATACCAATGGTTTTTCCCAGGAGGCACTAGCGGCCTTCTTGTCTATCCTTTGGTCTAACCAGTCAGAGTCAAAACACCAGTTTAGAAGTGAAGGCAGTTTAGTAAACAGATTAACGAGTCATTATTAAAAAAAAAAAAAAAAAAAAAAAAAAGACATTTTTAATTCCTTCGTATTAAAGGTGTTTATTAACAGCTGTATTTGACCAGAATACTCATAGCTTCAATTAAGGCCAGGGCTACCAGTTCTACTTCCCATTTCCAAGTAACCAGCTCTCTGTAAAACCTCAGAAATCAGGCTGCTGCTTGGAGCAAACTAGAGAGGAGATTTTTTTGTAAGGCAAAGAAGAAGCTGGTGGCAGTTGGTTCAATAATCTCACTCCCAGGGTTACCTCCTGCCATGCCACGCCATGCCATGCCATGCCATGCCATGCCATGCCATGCCATCCCATCCCTGTAGGGCTGCACACACCTGGCTGTGTTTCTCTCCCTGGCATTTCTATGCTCAGCTGAGAAGTGCTGCTCTGGTACCTCTTCCAGCCTCCCAGGAGAGTTCAGCTTCTCATTTCCTCCTAACAATCCCTCTCCTCCTCCTTTTGTACCCCATACCTTATTCTCTTTGCTGCCCTTGACAGAGGTACAAATGGAGCTTATCCATACCACCTTGCTGGCCTGCTAGCTCTCAGGCTTCATTTTGCACCTCCCTTTCCTTGCTGTTCAGCTCCTTAGAGAAATTCTGCATGACTCATCAGAACAAGCACTTTTTGGGCACACGAGGCATTTGGCCCTGTGCCTCCCTTCAAACCCTGAGCACACTCACCTTCCCATATTTTTCCTGCTGCAGGTTGATTGCACAGCAGCTGTTCTTGCAAGCTGGCCTGCAACCTGGGCAACGCTGGGAGGACACGGCCACCGCTGTCACTGCTGGCAGCTGAAGCAGCCTGTGGCACCAGCACAGCCATATAAATTACGAGTGTCTCCTTATGGCTCGTACAGCTAGAGGAAATGTTTTGTGGCTGCAGAAGATTTAATACAACTTGACTGAGAGTCTTTGGCCTTGGTTTTGCTTATTCCTTCATGTGGTATATGGAGGAGTATGATGTCTGGGGGAATGAGGTGGCTACAGAAAAAGTTTTACCGTAAGGCTGGTTCTGAAGCCACATAGGTTTCTGGAGGCGGGAGAAAGCTGAGGCTTTGCATACAGCACGCTTTGAAATTCTTCTTTATCACATTCACATTCCCCACTAACAACAGAGGCATTTCTGACACAGCAGTGGCCAACTGGCAGGCACACGCAGAGATCAAAGGCTTTCCTGCAGCTCCGTGGCTCTCCAGTGGATCGTTCTCTGCAGGTCAGGCCAATGCTTTGTGCTGTGAATTGTGTGACTCTCATGAACCTGCTGAATCAGGACCAAAAAAATGTTTGTCCCATCCTTGCATCTGTAAAGTCTACAAAGAGCAAAGCTATTTTCCATTAATTGCCAACTATTCCTCTTGGCAAGCTAGTTTTCCTCCCACTTTTATTCACTTTGAAAAAATTACCAAGAGCCCATTTACTCCAACACTGCAGTGGGTCTGACAGTACATCCCAGGTTTCTCTTCCAAATTCCTACACTATCTATCAAATGTTGACATGTAACGACAACTAATCCAGTGTATCAACTACTTGAAATCTGAGATAACTGTATTTTTAAAGATACCATTTAAGCAACGCTTAACAGTCAGTCAAAACCAATACCATGCCTCAAAGAGAGAGCTGCAAGCCCAGTTGTAACCAGACACAGTGAGGAAAAGCAGTCAAACCCATCTTTCACTTATAGCAAGAGGAGACTGCTTCTGTGATGACAGCACAGCTATCATCATGGGAACAGGATTTTGGAAGCTGGCTTTAGTTAGCCACATTTGCTTCGACTTTCCAGATCACTCAGCTCTGGGCCAGCCCTGTGTCACAGACTGCTCCTGAACTGCAGGCTGCAGCCTCCTGCACCATCAGCTTCAACCTCCCATTGCTTTTGAACCCCATTTTTCACCAGACAGGACAGGATGGACAGGGGACCCACAGCTGAGAAAAACTGGGACTCTTTCAATGGCAGCCTAATCCTGGTACCCACATCTTCCTTCATAATTTTCAAAATTAAATGCTTTGGGTGTTGGGCTCTGGTATTTTCCTGGCAACACAGAAATATAACAAATTCTGCTAATTGTTCTAAAACAGAATTTGGTGCTCTGCAACCTCCCCGGCAGTGAAAGTGCTGATTTCTGATCAGTTCTAGTCACAGCCTGACATGTCAGTTGGTGAATATGTTTCCAATACAAAATGTACATTTCCTCTTTCCTTAATACCATGATAATTTGCCTTTTTACTTTATGTAATCAGTTTCCTCTCACTGCTATTTACAAATTTAAAATATTTGTTCCTTTTAGTCATCCACTGAATATCTGGTTTGTCTATAGTGAGAGTGGAAAGCAGCACAGCCATTTCATTGTAGCCCGGGAAACTCATCTAAAAGTTAACACCAAATTAACATGTCAGCAAGGTCCTCTTTTAGACATCACCCCAAAATAACTGGGGATTTCAACAGACCAACGGCACCCGTCTGAAATTCACCCTCCCCACTTCTTCTCAGGAGTGAAGGTTGCACCGAGTCCGTGAGACAAGTGATGCACTTGCTCCCTGGAGAGGAGGGAGACAGGAGTGATGCTCAAAAGGTCCATATCATGGTAATGATATCAAAGCAGACCTCAGGACAATCTAACCCGCCGTATCTTGCAGCAGATTTCTTTTTCACCCATCTGTGTCCACAAGATTGAAATCACAGCATGCAAAACGGTTTGGATGCAGCAGAAGCTGCGCCTCCCAAACCTCCCCAGGCCTTAAAAAGTGAGGGCTATGCAGTTTCACTGCACCTCGTACAGCTCAAGGACTTCATTTTAACCAATCCCTTTTTATTTCTTAATATCATCTACTTTTCACAGTAATTTCATGCAATTACAGTATAGATGACTGTATGGTTACTTTTTCTCCTTCATTCACAAGTTGCCACTGGATCACAGAGCTCTTTGCACAGCAAACACCAACTTCAAAGCTGACTGAACAGGGCTTCCCTTCTCCCAGCTACTGGAGTTTAAGTTTTGATTCTGATTTGGTAAATTTGGGAAAAGCACTCCTATTTTCACTTATAAAAACCAGAGGGAAAAAAAAAAATGAAATTAGTTAATCATTGCATATCCTGAACCCCTCATAAAGCACCCGGTAAATGTGTCATCACAAAGGTAAGCAGATTGCCAAAGAACTATCAGCTCTTTCTGGGTAATTGGCTGCTCTTTTCACTGGTTTGTTGATTCAAATAAAGGTCTTGAAAAAGCAGTGACCCAGGATAAACACATCATTAGAAATGCTGTCTGTTTATGAAATGTCATTTGATATTCCTGAGACAGACACAAAATAACCTCTTTTTTAAATACCCATGATTTTGTCACTGACAAGTAATATTGGCATAATGATAGAATTCATGTCTCTCATAGGTAATGATACATTAAGATCCATCAGAAGGAGCAAAACCTCCCTAAATTTTTAAGACCACTGTAAATAGAATTTCCTCAGTATTTTCACTGAATGATTAAAACAATCCAAACGGGAAATAACAGAATACTATATAGAACGTAATTACATAGAGAATGCATTAAAAATTTAATGCAAAACCAGTGTTACTGCATGTGCCAAAACCACAGCATAGCAGTTTGTAAAAGCATATTGTGTACATGTGTACCAGTCTAACCTACAAATCTTTAGGGACAAAAAGGCATCTACCAGAGCCACGGGATAGTATTTAATCACTAGCCACCACCTTTGGGCAATATTCCATGTTCTTGTTGAGTTTTTTATTAAATATATTGTACCTATGGGATGAGAAAGATGTAAGAGAAAAATCTAGAGGATTAAAAAAAAAAACTTTATATACTTTCTTTTGAGTTAGTAGTTTACGAAATGCCTTTAAGGCCTCTACTTCAATTTTGTGATACAATGCTGGAAGTTGATGCAGCTAACTGCCGGTACCACAAGTGGTGTTAGAGATCCCAAGAAGAGCATTTACTGGACAAGAACAGGTTTGGTCTTTCTTTTTTTTGCTATTTCTTCTTTTTTTTGTCTTTTTATTTCCTCACCATAGCCACAAGATCCTGTGCCCTTCAGACCACCTGGCTGACCAATGCCTGCCCCAGGGTGTACAGGAGCTGCACAATGCACGATCAACTGATGCCCCTTCTTACTGTACCTGAAGAACACGACGTGCTGGAGCAGTACTGGCAGGAGCACAGGAGAATTCATTTAGAGTCTGACCAATCACCCACCTAAAAAAAATATAATAATAATAATAAAAAAAAATATTGGCAACCAGATCTTCTGTAGCTATTTGATTAGATTTACAAAGAGACTGGGAGGCAAGGTTCACTCCAAGCAGCTCCCAGTGAAACAGCAGGAAAATATTTTACAGGGAACTACTGTTGTTTCAGCGTTTGCCCTGACGACGAGAAGGCCAAGAGGGTTTTTTCCCTGCAGGTTGTTTCGGCTGCCGGGGTACTCAGAGCTGCCAGGGAACTGCTGCAGCACCCAGAAGCAGCAAAACAGTCAATGCATGTGGAAAAACATTTTGGGGATGCCACTCAGCTCGTCTTTGCTCCTGCTACCTAAGGGTCCTCCATAGGTATAAGACAAGAGGTTTTGTTCTTCAGCTGGGCTGTTACTTCTTTTCAATCATCTCCAAACAAGTTACCTAATTAAATTGAATTTGGATTATACGGGAGGCATATGTCTTTGGCTTGTTTTAGGAATGGTGTTTGGCCTTTTTCTTTCTCACCTGACGTCACCACTGCATCCTGCGTACACTGCTAGTGAGTCTCAAGCACTTTCTGGTCGTGTGTTGCAGCAGTTCAGAGCTTTAAGGCCCATTCACTCTGTTTATACCTTTGAAGCGGTTGTGGTGCCGCAGCTCTACCCAGAATAAAGACATTCTCATCCCTTGACACACTGCACCGCCAAGAAATTTCATCTACCAGATGGACTGCAAAGTGAAGAATTGCTACAGATGAGAAGTAATTTATGGTTTCTATTAATTCCTGCCACCAGCCACACTAACCAGCATTTATCAGCAAGAAATAGATGAACAATTAGTCACAGGAATAAAAAGGGAGTAGACTCTTGAAATGAAAAGAGGATTATTACTGTTCAAAAATTAAAATTATATTGACTCCTTTTTAAGTGATTAGGTGGAGAATTTGTAGGAGACTATGGCTATGCCAAACGCTCAAACGTGAACCCGCTTAATTGTGGGAAAAAATTACAATGGGTCTCTGTGCTTTGGTGAGTACTCTCAAACTACTGCTAGTACGAGACATTCTTCCGAGATTTAGGCAATGAGAACGAATTGCCTTCAACCCTTATTGCCAAACAGTCATTAATTTGTGCAGTTACTATGGGGGAATTTCAGTGTAAGAGGAAGATGAAATCCAGCCCTGGGACAGGCAAAGACAGCAGCACCGGCCCTCCCGCGTTTCCGAATAGCCCAAGTTCCCACGATGTTCCCTCAGGAAAGGATGTGCTCAAGTTCTGCTCCACTTGAAGGCACTTACACATGGCCCCATAGCGCAAAGCACTTCTTTTAAAGCACTAAGCCCATGCAAAACCCAGCCGATGTCAGTGTCCCTCACCTCCACACCGCCTGGGCCGTGTCCCAGGGGCTCTGCCGAGCTGGGCTCCAGACACACGAGTTTGTTTATTCCAAAAGTTCTGGTGATTTCCAAAATTATACTCAGAGCACAGTGTTTCCAGGCTAAAAGAATATATCTATAAAAACATTGATATGAGAGAAATATTCCCCATGGGTTTTTAAAGAATTACAGAGTCTTTCCCTGAACTATGGTTTATATCATTTTCTTAATGGGATTCAGCTGGCTTAATGAATAGAAATATTCAAGAATAATTTATTCAGTGGCTGGTGGGGGGAAGTATCCCAAATAATTTATTTATATTCTATGAAACTGATCTATTAATGAGGGCATTTATTCATAAGAAATATGTTCAACAATGATGGTGCAAATTAATCAAACACGTTATTAGCAATTATTATTCTACCATTTCTAATTGAGAGATAAAAGGTCCTTTAGCTATAGTTGCTATATAAAGTGCACAGTGAAATAATTATTCAGGTACTGGCACCAGAATTAGTTCAGCAGATTTCAGGGGCAATGGATGCATCAAACAATATCAATTAAACCCATTCTGGCTAAAAATTTCAGTCTTCTCCTTGGGGTTTCTGCTACTTTCTACTTATTTTGCATTATTAATTTGGAGTAATGCTCACACAGAATACCAACAAGAATTTGACAGGAAATTAATGTAGAGACTGCCCTCAGAGATCTTAGTTGTGGCTAAGCCCATTTCTCCTTACCCAGAGTTAATGAATAATCATCTCCTTGGCAATGGTTCCTGGAGTAGAGACGTGTACTTTGGTTCCTGTTAAATATAGGAAAATAAAAAGTGTCAGATAACATAGGCATCAGGGGGATTTATCTAAAGAAACTTGGTGAGTAAATATCCTCCAATGCAGCGAGTTATTTACTTGTTTCAAACTGTTAGGAATATTAATATAGCTACCCAGTTTTAAAGGAAGTTTTATATACAAGTAACATTTATTCCTGTTCACTCTAAATATACGTCGGTGTCTCTTCCATACCCAAAAGCAGCTCTCCCTCCTCCCTCAGCCCTACAACCAATTCATAAGTCCAGGGATTTCTTTCATTCTTTCTTTCTCAAGTTGCAGGACAACTCCTTTTGTAGGTACTTTTCTGGTATTTCATCACTTAATTTATTGCAGGCACAAAGGTGAGCGCTGGAAGTCATTTTCCTGTTGCTCTTGTGCTAACGAGAAGCTGACCTCTGGGGCAATCTCACGGGGAGCGCGATCTCCCTGAAAAACCTGAAACTCTGAGCTAGAGCTTAAGGCCCTTCAGAAAATTGATTAAATCGCCCCCACTCGCTGATTGCTGCAGAGCAGAACAGGGGCTGCTGCGGCTCCCGAAGGCAGCTCAGCTTTTCCCCTCCTGGATATTCAACGTCCCCAGTACTGGCATGTCTGCGGGCGAGGCTGGGCTCTCTGTAACACCCCTGCACTGAGCGTGCCTGGGGCTTCACACAGGATAGAGAGAGCAAGAGTGAATTCCGGCCACAGTGGGAATCCCAATATTCCTCCCCTCCGGTGCACTGCAGTGGGACCATAAGGGCACAACAGCCATTTCCAGGATCAGAGCAATCTTCACGGGCTGATCCATAATATCCAGCCCAAAGAGAGACAGAATTACAGTGTTTTCTCCCCAAGTAGATAATATTGTCTTCTCCACAGTTTATGTCACCAGCTACTGCCCCAGCCCCTCTCACACAGTGGTGCAAACTCCTCATGGGCTCTGAGCGGGGTTTGGACCCGCTCCCAAACATTGTATAAAAGCCATTTGCAAGGTCCAGCAATAAGCTGATGTCAAATCAGATACTGCAGATAAATAGGAGGGAGCAAAACAGGCATTGGGGCTGGGACTATGGACACACTAAGGTATGGAGATGTGCTCCCACATCCAGCACGGTCCTGCCATCCTCTCGAATCAAAAGTGTGCCCTGACCCGAGGAGGCTCTCCTGGCCCCCCTGTGCTGCGCTGGGGGGCACCCGACTGGTGTCACCCGATGGGTGTCACCGGCTGGTGGTGGCAGTCGCCTGGACTTGTCCCTTCTCTGTGAGTGCAGGGAGATGCTGTGCCTGCCTACCCCCTTGGACCACAGCAGGAAAGTCACTTAAACCTAAAGTGGGAAACATCCCTCACAAACCTTAGATAAAAGAGAGGGAAGCAGAGGAAGGGAAGTGTACCCGTACACGTGTGCTCGGCACAGCAGGAACATCCCTGGTCCCACTTTGAGCTGGGCAGCTTTTCATTTCAGCAGCCAAAATATGCAGCAAGGAGGTAACTAATGTTCCACAAAATGGTTAATAATGAGATCCAAGCACCAGAAAAGATATAGAACTCTATTTCCCCCCCCCCCAAATGTCTCCCTCTAAACACTAATAACAAATTAAATCCAAAGTTAAATTTTTTTTTGCTGCTCATCTACCTCCAATAAATCCCTTTGCACTTTAGCCAGAACCCCAAGAAGAGCTGGAAAAGGCAGAAGATGCTCAGGACCTTGTGTGGTAAGAGACTGACCAAAACGTAACTTCACCATCCCTGCGCACAAGAGGTGCTGAATGCATAAAAGATAAAAACTGTGAGCGGCAGGTTTGAGCCGATGGCGGAGAGGACGTGCTGAGCTGTGTCCCTGCCCCCCCCCCGCTCCGCTCCGGGCAGGGCAGGGCCGTGACACCGGCCCCCCCGGCGCACCTCCGCCTGGCACGCTCCCACCCTCGGCAGCCAGCTGGGCTCAGCACATCCCGCAGGGACAGATTTACCCCCAGAAAATGCTTCTCCGTGAGTTTTCCATGTGCACTGCAATACAAGAATGTACGTAAAGTAGATCAAATCTTAGATAAACCTTTTGTGTAGGCTAGCAACATGAGATTGCTTTTCCATTTTTATAGGTATCAAATTTCCATTTTCCGTTTTTATATGTACTAAAGGATGTGATATGCTAAATCCCTTGAAAACCTTGTATTTTTAATGCACAGGATAAATAAGTGAGGCTTTTTTCAATACATGTTTAGAGCGATAGCACTGCCATGCAGAAAATTCTATTTACAAGTCCCATCTCTACACCTTTAAATGCACCATACTCAAAATTATGTGCTTGAACAAGATCTGCAGCAGCAGCAGCAAGTCGCAGAAAACACCACAGAAAGCAAAATTCAAATCAGGAATACAAAAATAAAATAAGTACACAGCTTAAACTGTAGGTCCCAATCTGAAAAAAAAAAAAAAAAGAATCTTACACGTATGGAATTTTACTTTTACCAGCAGTGTCCAGGGAGACAATTCACTGACGTTTGCTTGTGCCCGCACAGGAACGCGTGCTGGAAGAGGGGCCGGGCACCAGCCCCCCGGGACTTGGGGCAACGCGGTGATGGGCTGGCTTGTGATCGCTCTACGGGAAGCTGGTGACTGCGGCTCAGAGCTTTGCAGAGGGGACACTGGAAGTAAGCGCTGGAAGCCACCTCCCAGTATTCTTTTTGCATGGATTATAACTGAGTCTTTCCGCTTTGAGAGTTTGGTATTTTCCTTATTCCCCTCTCCTTTTTTTGAACAATATTCTACAGTTGCACTCTGATTTACTAACAAATGTACTGGTAATGTCCTTTTTATCTGGTCTGATGTCTACATATCCCTCTTTAAGTAACCCTTTGAAGAACCACTTACACTAGAACTGTTCCTTGAACTACTTCAAGGTAAAATTACCATACAAAAAAAGGCAAGAAAGGTCTAAGTCTCCATCCTGCAAAGCCTTCAGATTAGCTTCGAGCACCCTCCGAACCACGCCGGGCTGTGTCACCTGAGCAGCCTGCGAGAGGAGCCTGTCAGAATTAGCCCAAAGAGGTTAGCAACAGTCTAGAAAATGAACTACAAGTACAGGAAGGGGAGGGCAGGGACTCCAACCTGTGCTTTAAGCCCTGCTGTCGGACTACACCCCTTCAGGATCAGGGGGAGTCCCAGGGGTGAGGGCCAGGGGCACAGGAACACGCTGGCCACAGGAGCCCTGCAGCAGGGCTCCTCCGCGACCCCACGTGAGGGGGCTGAGGGGGCCCCCCCAAACAGGGCCGAGCTCTCCATCTTGCTCTTTGATCTCTGATCCTGAAGAATTGGCTTCACCTCTGCGTGGCTCTGCTCCCCCACCTGAGGGTGGGACCACTGCTGTCGGTACGGGCTGGAGGTGAGCAGGGGACAGAAGGTGAAGAAATAGCAAAGGTGCATGGTGTACAGCGAACGCTCTTGCCCAAGCACACACTGTCTTTTTGTAGGATGCGAAAAAAAACAAACGTGGTTTTGAAGTTCAGCCATCCCTCAAACACAGCTGTATCTGTAAATCCAGCCCTCTAATCACAAATAGCAAGAGCAAAAGAAATCAATCCATCCAGCCCACTGGGGACAGCTGTGGGCACTACCCCATATTTGATAAGCTCTTATTGATGTCATTATGTCCAGGTTTCTGTTTGGAGAGTTCAGTCTCCTCTTCAAATAAAAACCAAAATCAAACAAAAAGGTAAATGTACAAAAGGATCTAGCTTATCCTGAGGTCTCTGGTGCACACTGAAGACCTCTGAATAATTCAGAGGGTAGCTCTCCACTGCTTTCTGCATTCAGCTTTCCTCTCCCTGGGCACAGACTAGGGAATAGTTATCTTTGTGATAACTTCAGATAATATTCTGAATCTGTGCAACATTTCTACCATTTCTCAGACTCCCTTGCAAATATTGTCAGGTTCAGAGCCAAAACGGTGATTTTTGCAAGGGCTGCAAGACAAGGTTGGCAGAGATCGCCGAGATGCAGGAGATAAGATCCAAATTAAAATGATTCCCTTGAGGTAGCTGCAACGTGCGACTGAGGGCAGTATTAAACCAAAGCCTATCCATCCTCCATGCAAGAATATTTATCACTCAAAAAAGCAAGTTTGTTTCTAAAATAATTTGGGAAAATCATGGTCACGGAGCCACTCCACCAAAGGTGGGGTTTTCCAGGTGACACGAGTGCACCTTTTGGCGTGGGTAGGTGCCTTCCCGAGCAGAAAGCTGGCTGCTGCCCACGCCAGCTGCTCAGGCCATTGAAGGAGGCCCACGAATCAGCCTATGGAGCCAGTTTATTCTGCAGCAGAGAAAAGTCAAGATTTTGGCTTCAGGAGATCAGTGAGCCCTGCTGAGTGAGGATTCGACCTTACCTGCGTGCCCGCTCTGCCCTCGCCTGAGCCGTCCCTGCACACTCACAGCTCAGGGCACTGGCCGCAGAACTGGCTGCGGTTTGTCAGACACCACCCGGGCCTCGAGCTCCAGCCTCAGATGGGCAGAAAAGCGGCTCCTCTTCCAGCCCCACGACGTGCGGGGCCCTGGAGCAGGGAGGAGTTGGCAGGAACAGTGGGAGCTAATCACTGCGATTGCCCCAACAGCAGTCGCTTCAGACCCGACGCAGAGACCGTCATCACTGGGAGCTTCAGCAGAGCGCCCGCTCCTGTGCTCGTTTGGGTGTTGCTTTCTGCTATCACCACCCTTTTTGCTAAAGACTAGGGAATCAGAAGGCTCTGAATGCACAGAAAGTGCTCTCAGGTAGGTACGTGTCTGTCTGAATGTGGATCATTCTTCCTTGGTTCAGGTGAAAACAACGGCATTGCCTGTGATGGCCTCCTCAATACTTATGCAGACCAGGGCAGCAAATGGAGACTTTGAAAAAAGCAGTAATTACATAAAAGTGGTGTTGGGAAAGCAGGAGGTAGAAAAGTACAGGCAAAAGCAGAGAGTATATGTGATGTAAAATTATTGTATTGTTTAATTGATATACGGGAGGATATTGTTCTAATAGTATGGGGGAAAAGAAATAATGATCAGTTAACTCATTATTAATGTTAATTTTCTTTTCCAGAATTGCCAGCGGGTTGAGTTAATTATTAAGCATGACAGTTGGGCTTTAATATATCAGCTATAGATTCCAGTCACAGCAGTCTAGTTCAATAATTGGGTTTCTTTCTGCTTCATTTTGACTAATAGCATACTTACAGCAATTATTAAAATTCACCATAGTACAAAAATAGGCCATTTGAAACCTCACCCAAAATGGCAGCACAGCAGACCTCTGCTTGTTATTTAGCAGCGAATTCAAAACGGCTACATTGAGCAGCTTCTCTGATAACTTTTCAACAGTCACAACATGAACGTGGACATTCAGTGAAAGCCAACAGTGCTTCAGGCGAGCCAAGACAGTGACAAACAAATAGGCTGATGTTGCTAAGAGAGTGCATTCAGACTTCACAGGAAAATAAACTTCCCTCTCAAAATGCAAATTCATACGTAATTCTTTAGCTACAGGTAGCTCAGCCAAGCCATGGAAAATTACTAGTGTTTGTGGAAAGGTGGATGTTTTAGCACTATATCATCAGACTGTTCACTGAGAATTGATAGTCTACCTTCAAAGGACTATAGGTGCCAAATGGAGACATATTCTGCCATGAGGAACTTGAAATCTTCATTGCTGATCTTGCAGACTCTTTAAAGAAGAAGTTTAACTTCCAACACGAGCACCGCTCTGCCTAAGCACCCTAAACTGAAGACCTACATGTATCAAGGCACCCAGCAGAAATCCTGCACATTCCCACCACACCGAAGACGGATGGGGCTTACACCAGGACTCACAATTAGGCAAGATTTCGAGTGGCGAAAGATATAATTAATTATAAAATTATAGAATGAAAATAGAAAACTTGAGAAAATCTGGTGTTTATAGACACTGGAAAAAGGATCAAAGGACAGCAAGCTGCATATTCATCATCCCTTCCTGAAAGTCCACCAAATGGATGAAGCTTAGGTCTTGGACAGCCACATGGTGTGATGCAGGCATTGAAACCACTGCAGACTTGAAATGTGTTCACAAGTGAAAGTAAGGACAGAATAATCAAGTAGCCAGTTATACAGGGACTCATAAAGGCCTCGCTACTACAGCAGGCTGCAATAAGTGTGTGCTTAAATGTGACCCACGTAAACCATCGCGGATTCCTCTTGCACACAGCACTTGGGCTCTGCTCGGGTGGCAGCCCTCGAAACCAGTCCAGCAGCTACTGCCACTGCCAAGGTGGAACTGGGAAGGGCTGTGCCCTGGCCACGGGCTGGCAGCCGGCACTGCTGGGTGCAAGGAGGGGGCCCTTCTGCAAGAGTAATCCCTGTCACCACAGGCAATGGAGGGAGAAAAGTTCTGTTTGCACCTTGAAGGTGAAAAGGTGCAGCTTGAGTGTGAACAGCACTTTCCCCCCCCCCCCATAAATGATCTAAAAATAAAAGCAGAAGACTTAGTGATTAAGCAATCCTCATATTAATACTTGAGAAAAACGAAAGACTGGAAAGATACCGAAGACTTGCTTCACAAGATCATTCAGCGACATGCTACTTGAGAACTGAAGATAAAACAGGTCACAAACAGTCTCATCCTCCCACCGTTATTTAGGAGTCAGTAGGAAAAGATTACAGAAGTGAGAAAATACCAGTTTGTTAGAAGTCTTGCTCTGAATCAAAACTCCTTTGGCAAAGGAATACCAAGCTTTCATGCACAGTGCTTTATCATTTCATGACATTGTTAAAAGCTTTGTTTTGTGTGCTCAGCTGCTGCATAGCCCATCATCTGGCTGAGCAGGCTGAGGTTTGGAACACCAGAGAATATTATTAGAGCAGTGGAAATGATGCTATAATTGTTGGGTTTGCGTAGTTATCTGGTTAAATGATCATCCGGGAAAAGAAATACTATGCATGTATAATTAATCTATTTAGAATTTTTTGTAAATTAATCACATGGGCTATTAAAAATATTCTCTATTCTTATGTTAAGAAACAAAATAATTCCTCATTATTTTCTTTCTGGCCTTGCTAGAAATTAAGAAGCTGGACTTTGATACCTGTCTCTTCTGTTATTATTACCTGTTGCACTGCCAGAAAAGTGGTAAATAAATGAATTGCAGGTCCCCTACAGTGAAAAGCTGATCTTTAGGCCCTCTGACATACAGATAGCAGTAAGTCACACAAACAGAGCTGTTTGAGTGTCTAAAATCCTGTGTCCCTGGGGGTGTTTGCAGTAGTTTATCCCAGTGAAGAGGAGAGCAGCTGCACAGATGACCAGAGGAACCATAACCGTAGGGTTGTGTGTGCTATGAGATAATTTAAGTATGTCCCACCCAGAGCTACTTTTTCATTTTTTGATCTTCTAATTTTCAGGTTTAAATTTTATATTGTTAATATTTACTAGCCTGAAAAATTTGTGAAAGATACAAGTCTTCAGGAGGTACAGGAGGGAGTGAGTAAAACAACACAGAGCTGTATCTAAGGAAGAAATGGAGACACTGTTCCAGGAGTCCAGGGGAAGATGATCAAGTTAGAAGATAAGTAGTACCAAAGGAAGGATGTCATGGCATATAACAGTCAATGGGCCATAACGTTCAAGTCTTACACCAGCACTGGTAGTGGCAAGGAGGACTTGATATCAATGGACACATCAAACAGACAGGGAAGTCGGCAGTACAAAAAAAAAAAGGAAGAAGGGAAGCAAATGATTCTAGATCATAAAATCAAAGACTAGGCTAGCTCCCCAGTAGCACCACATCCCTGAACAACGTGCGAGGGTCTCTAACTTGTGAAGATCAATAGACTCAGTAAATATCTGGCAGTGGCTGAGACCACTGGGCAAGACTGTGACACAGAGTCAGAGGCAGACTAGAGAGAGACCATCACCTCCAAGCTTAGGTATTTTGGCCAGGAGAAATATTCTCTGAAATAAAGCTTCGGGGATTTACTGTAAAATACTTATGTCAGTGTTCTGAAAAATTTATAAGCTATCAAAGTCTGTGACAAATCTCAATATCCCTTTTGTCCCCTCGTATTTCCCCTCTACATAAGCAGCTGATCCACTTTTCCTGGGAAAGAAAGAGAGCAAAGATTACCAGCCCATACTGTATGCTCTGTGTACGTATAGTACATAACTATACCAGTATATGAAATCCTGTATGTGTGTATTGAAAGTCAACAGATTTGTATTTCAAAATACATTTAGAAAATGATGACCAAAGACATTGCATTATACGGGAAATACGTGAATGGCTAGCACAACAGCAAGGAAGGAAACTATAAGAGAAATCAGGTTAAAAGAATAAGTATCTGTAATACCACATTATGTATTTATAGTATTTTTCCTTCTCCATATGATGGGACTTAGGTAAACAAGTCCTAGGATCTGCAGTAAAGGATGCAAAGTTTGTTTCAAATACAGTCTTTCTTAAATAGAGCGTTTTGTGCCAATACACATGTGAAAACATGGTTCAGACAACATTGTGGTAAGAGTTAAAGATTTTCTATAGCAAGGAGCTCTGTAAAGATTTACTAAAATACACATGGGTTTAGGTGAGAAAAACATACATACGGCATTCACTTGATTTCTTACCAATTTTGGACAGTAGCTTTCAAGTGTGTCTTAATTCTGGCTCACCGGCTTTATGAGTCTTTGGTTGACAACCACCCCAAGGTATTCAGTCAACTTGCCTGAGGGCTTGGCATAATCTTTCAGACCCCCAGATACCCTACAAGGTGGGTTTTTTTGGTTGGTTGGTTGGTTGGTTTTTAGAGTGTTTTTTTTCACACTTCAGGTAATTGACAGATCACAGAAGATGCTGTAAGTTCTCCGTGCAGAGGCAATACCTGTCTCGAGGCAGAGGCTCCGCGTTCCCCCATCCCATCTTCATCACTGATTTAGTGGGAGTTGATTAACAGTTAAGACATTCAGCTTTTGCTACATGTGTAACGAAGGGGACTAAATAAATGGAAAATGCTGTTTTGTTATGGGCCTAACACCACAGCTTTAGTTAGTTGGCTGCAATATAAAACACTGAAACAGCATCCTGCAGCACTACCCACCCTCCTGGTTTTCCAGTTGCCCTCACACAGGCAAGGACAGGGCTTCACAGCCCCTGGGGGGGGGACTCCTTCATCTCCTCCTGCACCCACTGAGGACAAGACAGGCTCACTGCTGCGCTCACAACCTGTCGCTGCAGACCTGCCAAAAACTCCCTTCGCGCCGTTTGTCTAACACATCTCCTTACTCCTTCATCGCAATTGCTACTTGTTTCAGTTGCATGTCCTGAGAAAAACATAATCTCAACCTGAAACAGTTGCCACAACTTTCTTTTGTTTCTCTGGTTCAACCTTTTAGACTACCCATTTCCCTACAATAACCAGCATTTGGGAAAATATCGGAAAACCAGTTCAATCAACCAGTACACACTATATATTGCTTTGGGATTTGCAAGAATGGCAGGCAACTAAGCTCTGACACTGCTTTAGCAGACTCGGAACAGCTCTACACGGGGGTAGCAGAGCAAAGAGAACGCGGCCCCACCAGCTCAAACGTCCTCTGCATCGCGAGAAACTTCTGCTCATCTTCTGCACGTGCGCAGCCTACCAGCGCAGCGCACAGTAACGCAAATACTAACACTGAAAAGTGGTAGGAGTATACATGATTAATTATCCTTGGCTGAACATCCTAAGAGAGCTAGCATCTACATCCCTTTGCAAAACTCAGCCCCACACTTTAAGCATGAAGACAGATGTATGTTCTTCAAAACCCCATCAAAGCACTTGCTGGCACCGGCACCTTTCTCTAATTAGATGTTTGAATTCGCTTTGCAAATTTCTGTTTAAAAAATAAATAGCTTGTTAAATAAAATAAAATAAAAAAAGGTAATAAATTATTCATTAATTTACTCAGGTAATTTCATACCTTGCCATTCTAATTAACAGTAGCAATCAGAAAATAATAAGTTGGATTTGTATAGTACTCCTGTCTCAGCTAACTAATATGCAATTCTTAAACAAAGTTTACAGGTGCTCCTTCTCTTTAATAGTAAAACATTAAAGAATTGAAATTGTTATACCCGAGGCCAAAATAGTGCTGGTATTGTTGTCCATTTCCCACCCAGTTGTGTTACATGTCTGGCTTTCACCAGCTCGTAAGGACATCAGAGAAGTAACAGAGGACAGCATCAAAGACCCAGAGAGGTTCTGAAAAAACACGTATTTTGTTCAGGTTTCAAATCTGGGCTCCATTTCCTATTCACATCCTATAGACTACATATGTCAACTCTCTAAAAATGACCATTTACTCTCGCTCTTCTGGGACATCCAGCTCCCTTAGGGCCATCAATCTTTCCAGGAATATCATTTCAGTGCCTCTGATAACAGAGCTTTTAATTTCTTTGGTCACATTTTTAGATAAATTAGATGTTTGTTCCAGATGTATCACTCTACTGGACATAATACCTGTTTGTGTGTGGTTTTGTGGAGTGAACAGTCTGTGCAGCACAGAGATATCCTGTAGAAATAAGTGTAGATCTATGATTGAAGTTGCTGTTCTGCTCGTATTGGTATTTGGGCCAGGGTTTCTGAATCAATCTTTTAAAAACATCAAGTAATTGAAAAAATATTGCTATACAGGCAGCCTTCTCACACCGTAGTGGTATGCTCAATAGAAACAACACATTTTTTTTAAAAAGGCATATTTGTTCTTTTCTAGGACAATTTTGGAATTAACTGCTGTAACATAAAGGCATTTTTTCAGCTTTGAAGTAGCACCTCATCTTTACAGATTCTGCAATGCAACTTGGTTGCTGAATGCCACCTATACATGAATTAGAGACCAATTAGCCAAAACCTCTCTTTCTTGTCACCAACTCATCTTTAGCTATGTCTCTGCATGTTCAGAAATCATATGATAGTGGAAGATTTTGTCATCTTAATAGCAATAACGCAAGACCATAACAGATGCAGTTTTACATTTTAATTAAAACCTGGTCCCCAGACATGCTCCAGAGTTACCCAGCTGTTTAGAGGAGTCCCAGCTCCCTCAAGCATGACTGCACCAGCCAGTGACATTTCATTTCATGGCACATGGCAGCAGAAAAGCACCGCTACATGTCTCCAATGCCAGCGGTTCACCCTATAAACAGAGCAGATACTCTTCTCTTCCTTTGCTACTAATCTCTGGCAGCAGGTGGAGGAGTAGAAGCTCTATTGAGCCTACCTGAAGTTGATCAGTAGCAGCATCTTCAAAATTGATTTTATTGTCTCTACTTCAGGGCTAAGGAGAAGAAACCTGCAAGTTTTTCAGGGATCCTATTCTGCTCTCAGGTGAATGTGCTCTCGATGGGAAGCTCCCGTCCATCTGTGCAGCAGAGCTCCTGCCTTTACCTGTTTCAGCTCACCTTGCCATCCCTTTAGCAGATCCCAGGTGCACTGCGTGAGGATGCCCATCACCGTGGCTGCTGCCAGGCACCCTGCAGGCACCCGGCCCCCTTGCTGGAAGGGTCCCAGCCAGCTACTGCCGGCTCTACCCGTGCTGGGGATGTCACCTCCTATACACGCACCTCGTAAAAGCGTTATAAACCACCAGCACTATAGTAGTGTATTTGCATTACTATAAAGTTACGTCACTGCTTCCATAATAAAATTATTTCAGCAGGTTGTAAGTCAGGTATAAAAACTCTCTTTGGGCTGAAACTTGGCACATGCGCGCATGCAAACACACACGCACAGCCTGATTTCTGGGAAGGGGAGAAGTGGGGAGAGATTTTGCATTATTCCTGAATCCTGTGCAGGATCAGAGGATTTTCTGTGGGGTATTTTCATGGGGAGAAGCCACAAAGCTCCTGCAAGGGCAGTGGGGAAGGCAGAGACTGCAGGAGGTGAGACAGAGACAAAACTGCCCTACGCTACTATTCCCAGTTGCCTCCTTCCTACTCCCCAGCTCCGGAAATGAAAGGGGAAAGGCAACTTGTCTGTCTGATGTTAAGGTCCCTTAGGTGAGGGATACATGTTTTCCAAGCTCAGCCTAAAACTATGAGGGTGAGGGATGTTTCAGACTCCGCTGCATATACTGCAGTCCTCCAGTTCAGCTTTAAAGGAGGATTTCTCAGAAGCCCACAGAGACTAAACCGATCCTTGAAACAAACTTTGCTTCAGATTAGTTTGGATGCGCCTGGATGTTACTGCAAACTGCAGAGGGGAAATGCTCTTCTATAACCAGGGCTTTATTCAGCCACGACTACAGAGAGTGCAAAATCCACTGCAATTTCAGCACAAGTATTGGAAGAAGAAATCATGGAACTAGAAGCCACATCCAACAGTGCTTGTACAGGACATTTAGCGGGAACAGGAGAGGAATTTTTAAGAAGCATAAAGGGACCTTCTTGCTATATCTTGAAACTTCAGTGAATTCCCCATTTCAGAGACAGAGCCCTCCTAGCAGAAGAGAGCAGGGCACAGATTGACTGTAACTACAGCATCCTTCAGATCATTTGCAGTTGAAGGTTTTTAGTATACTTGACCTTTTGTAATGCAACAATAAGTACATTTTCTTAACACTTACTTCACAGCCTACAAGTCTATTAAAAAAATAGACCAAACTCGAAGCAGTCCTTTGCTGTGACATTTTGTTCCTTGAATAACACAATACTCCACCTTTATGTCAGTTTTCCTGTGGTTTGCTGGGTCGAAAATCCATGTCTAGCCCATGGGAGGTGAGTCATTTCCCTGTGTGCTTCCAGTCCTGCTGCAGCTGCAGCATTCCTAGAATCTAGATGATGAACATAGATGAAGAAGAAACATACAGAAAGAATGATAATAATATATTACCATATTATCTGGTAATAAAAAAAGAGACTGTAGTTAACAATAAGGGTATTCTTATTTAACCTCATACAGCCATATTTAGTGATATTAGTGGTCTGAGCATTACTATCTGTCATCCCAACTAGAAATTATCTGACTCTCTGGTTACACACATCATTCAAACTCAGGAACACATCACAGCTACATCTTTCCGCAGTATACACAGCACTAGGATCTCAGTGACTGTTTCACAGAGCAGACCCTGAGCACAGCAGTTTGCTCCAGCTCCAAGCGCAGGGTGATCCCAACCTAAAAACTTCTGAAGGATAAATTATTAAGAGCATCATTACAGCAGGAACTCCAGTGGTTATCATGAAACCATCATCACACATCTGTATTTATAAGACACAGGGCACAGTCTGGTGCTCGCTATTCCTGAGTGACATGATCTCATAACCACACAGCCCTGGAGCCGTAGCGTGGCTGCTGTTAACGGAGCGCTTTATGGTGGGGGAAGTATGCATTTCTATGCTGGAAGAACATGAAATTGGCAGCTCATAGCTGTAGTTTACACAAAGCTGTTTGTTTCTTGTAAACAGATTTGTTTTCCTTCAGTGGCAGGGGCCCAGGAGACCCACCATACAGCAGCGTAACAGAGAGCATCTTCTTGCAGAGCAGCAGTGGGGGAAGGATGGACCTTCCGGCACAGGCAGAGTGCTCCCACGATAATTTTTTAAATGAAGAAGTGTAATGAATGTGTAAGGCTAGATAAGGTCAGGAAATCTTTTGCTGTATGAATGAACTGCCTACTAGTTGTACTGCAGAGGTTCCAGGCATCCTGCTCTACGGCTGGGTTCCTGCTGGGCTAATAATTCTCAAATGAGAGGTGGTGCCACGTTACGCATTCCTTGGGCCTGTCTATAATGATCTGGTTGTTCCTCACAAGCTACGGCCCTAGCCCAATCCTCTGCCTTCTCATCAGTAGCAAGCAAGATTAAAATGATCCTTACCCTCCACCCAGAGAGATCGATTGATACAGACCCACCCTAACTATGGGAAATGCCCACATCCAGAACATCTGCCAGGTGCGACTTGAACAGATGCAGCCTCGCCGTGTCAGCCCCCAAAGCAGGGCGGGGAGGAGCGCTGGGGCGGCCGCTGAGGATCACCGCTGAAACTCAAACACCCTCAGGACTCCTGTCACCTCAGGCGGACACGGGGCCTGCCCGTGCGGAAGGACAGTGCCAAAAGGGCAGCCAAGGCGCAGCTGGAGCTTGCCCAGACGTACTGCAGCTCCCTGGGCTCTAATCAGGTTGGTGCCTGCGAACAGCATAACCACCACCACAGCCATGGTGCTAATAGGGGCTGCAAAACCTGCTGGAAGCATACAGCAATCTTTAGGTAGTTTTCTACACTAACCCCCATTTTTCTTTAAGCTGTTCCTGGTACCGGGGCTGGGTGACCCCAGGCTGCGGCCACCCTTGAGCAGAGATGCACCGTTGGGGCTGGCTGCCTAATGACAAGGAGGCGCCCAACTCTTCAGAGCTACCGGTGTCCTCCGCCTGCCCTACAAGCAGTAGCTACAAACCGTTTGTCTCCCCTCTTATCTCTTCTCCTTGGTCTACTCAGCCACTACATCAGCTCCTCAATCCTTTTTTGTGTCTCTCATCTCCTCTGGAAGTCACAAGACCTTCTGTCCCCTTCCCTGGGAAAGCGCTGCAGGATCCTCACACCCGGTTTATTCCTTCCACGTGATGGGAGATGTATTGAAGGACGGAGGTGGAGAAAACAGCAGAGCACAGACCAAGCCATTCATATAGGAGAGAAAGTGGGAGTTATTGGGCCCTTTTTATTCCTGTTTTTTCCTCCTCTTCCTTCTCCAGCAGCTGAGGGAGTGTTGTAGAGGCTGCCTGACCCCTTTTCCTTTCTCCCATGCAAAGCTCCTACAGGCTCCTGAGAGAAGAAAGGAGATCTCTGACCCAGGCTCCAGCATGCCTGATCCTCCTCCTCTCACAGCAAAACTGCTCACAGTGGGATTTTTCCTCAAAGCAACGCTGCAGCCCCCGTGGTGCGAGGGCTTCCCGCCGCATCTCCTGCTGCACCCAGGCCCGGCCAAATGCGACCATTAACAGTGTCCCTGGGAAAGGTGGCAGCTGGGGGAGCCCCACAAAGCGCCCATTTCACACACTGCCACTTACCTGCTGCTCTGTGCTTCTTATGTTTCCACCTCAGGAGATGGCAGCCTGCCTGGTTTGCCCAGGGTCTGCAACCATATCCAGCGTTTCCTCTGCCTCGCGTACTTGGCTACATGTCAGGAGTGGTTGATGGACGGGGCTGGGGAACGTGGGGAGAGGAAGCCCCTCTGACATGAGGGAGGAATTTATGGTGATGGGTAAGGAAAAGGGAAATTGAAGAGTAATTTGCCTTTTAGGAAAAAAAAAAAAAAAAAAAAAAAAAAAAAGCTCTGCAATGAATGGGCTAATTTTTTTACCACAAGGTCCAAATATTTCAAGCAACATCTAATTATTTCTTGTAATCATAGTTCTTTACTATGAGCAAGAAGAGAAAGAGATAGGAACACACAGAAATGGATTGGGAAACATTATGTGCCCACCCCACTCTGCTCAGGACCTCAGTGGCTCAGAGGAGCCTGGCCTGGATCACGGGGCGAGTCTTTGCACCCCCAGCAGCAAGGGCTCCCCGCGTCCCCGTGGCCAACACCCTCCCATCGAGGATGCGCCAATGCACAAAGGTTATTTAGCAGAGTACTGTCCTGAGGGGAGAAAACTCATCACCAGAGAAGGGCAGAGAGACTTGGATCAAAACTGCAGAAAACACACTTGTGTGCTGGAGCTGAACGTGGAGTTTGTTAACAGCACTACGCTCCTCACAGCGCAAAGCTTTAAATGCTACTTACGTGTATTTACAAAGCCAGGGTTATGTTATCGCTGGGTTGTTTGATTTCATTCAGGGGAACCAACAAATCTGGTTTAGACATTTTTAAAAGATTGCCTAGGATACCCAGCACCCTGGGTGGCCCCTGTTATTACAGTCAGTAAAACCCAGAAAACAAATAAAAATATGCCCAGCAGCTCGGCATGGTGTGTCACGCTAAAAGAGGGCCTGCTCCAGACTCCAGTGGCACACACACTGGTACTGATTTTTGTCTGGGAAAGCCACCGTGAATTCATCATGCAACTTTTGCAGCTGAAATAATACGCTGACCTGTGTAAACTAAATCTTCACAGTGGGCACATTTTTTCTCCTACTGTTTCCAAACAAAAATCAAACATAAATAGTAGGAAATCAGCCCATTTCTACTAATGAATGGCAGCATGAGAACATCAGTGATGTTTCAAGTTAAAATCTTTCTAGTGCACTGAATTAGGCTTCTCCTGGAGTGAAGCAAGAACCTTTGTGCTGGAAAAAAAATCACTTTTTGGTAAATCCATGGGCTATAGGGAGAAGCAACATTTTTTCATTTTTTTTAATGCTTACCTAGTTTCTCATTTAGCCTTCCATACCTTTAAAGTACCAAATGCATTGTTAAATTAAGTAAGAACCTGGTTCAAAACACTGAAATGAAGCATTCTGTCAGCAAGAAGACATGAGACTGATGTGTCAGTATTTTGTATGATTTACTCTATTACTGACCACAACTGGCTCCTCGCTGGAGTGGCTTGCTCGCCTCCTCTGCCTCCACTCTTCCCACCCTGCCCTCTCCCACGCCGGGCACAAGCATCCTTCAGAGCAGCAGCAGGAAGGGGCTGCCAGGAACCCTCACCCTGCTCCTCACCTGGGATGGGTGTGCAATGGTCGCAGTAGCGCCGCTACGCATCTTTGTGGGAGGGGGGGCTTTAAAAGGAAAACTCAGTGCCATAGGGGGAAATGAGGGATGCAGGTGGGACCACACCACACAGAGAAGGTAAATTGCAGAGAAACACAACATCAAGGCCACACCAGCCACCCCCAAAGAGGGGCTCCAGCTGTGCTCCCGTCTGCAGGGACGACAACCACAGGCCCGTGTGCCAGTGAGGAGCTATGGCACGGGGCAAGAGGGACCTGTGACCAAGCCAGCGCAGCCATGCCCAGGAGAGACAGCCGTCCTGGTCCGGTGTGTGGAGCAAAAGCGATCCACGAGCGGGTATTGTAAAGCAAAGGCTCAGGGAAACAGGAACTCTTGCATGGACACGGAGTTTGTTAGTGTGAGGTACTATAAGAAAAAGTAATGTTCTTGAATCGTAAAAAAGGCAGGAAAAGAGTGGTAATAATTCTTTACCGATGCCTTTGAAATTAACCCACTTTCCCCAAATTTTCTCAAATTTTAATATTTAATCAAAATGTATACATGATATCGCACACATAATATTGCAAACAGATCTATGTAGGATACAGATGCAATCCTTCGCCGCTCGCTGCCCTGCCCCGCTCCCCGCCCTGGCTGCTCCCTCTCGGAGCTGTGACCTGCTGCTCCACACGCCCCGGAGGCTGCAGGGCCCCCGAGGCCAGGGGCTGGGGGGGTGGGGGTGCAGCTCTCCTGCCCGGCCCCACCGCGGGTCCCCTGCAAGGACATGCTTGGGACTGGGGCCGTCCAGCGGCACGAAGCCTGTGGACTCTGGGTGCACTTAGGACCTGACTGCATTATTGCTGAATGTCTTGGTCCAAAGTCAGTGAACCACCTCTCACCAGGACACGCTTCCAAAGGAGGAGCAACAGGAACTCATTGACCTGAAGGACTTTCCGTAGAAAGAGGAGGACCTGGACCAGCGAGGCTGCCAAAGTGCAGCTGGGAGAGCATCCAGGCAGGCTGCCAGCGGGCCAAGGCTAGGGCGATGGAAAATCCACGGTGGGAAGGAAACAACAGAGCATCTGGTATTTTGAAACGCGGCTCCAGTTTTCCTGTGCACTCTGGCTGTGAGTCGCTATAGCGACAGGCTGAGAAATTTCTGTGCTAAGCCGATGTCCGTCTCGCTCGGGCGTGCTGCACCCCTGGGGCCGAGGTGCAGCTCAAGGAGGAGACTGGGGAGAGGTCCTGGGGCCAGCTTGGTCCCCCGGGCAGAGCAGAGCCCCGCTGTGGGATCCCACCTCCAAGTGCAGCATCGGAAGGTTGTTCAGGAGACGCGTCCGCGGGCAGGCGGATGCTGCAGAGGTGCCGGCGCAAGGGGGGCATTCAGCAAAGCAATCCCTGGGGGGGGCAAACATCGCAGAGGCAACCAGTCGCCTGCAGCAAGCCTCAAGCCTCGCCTCTCAGTCAGTTGAGCAGCAGCGGTGTTGTGCCCCAGGCAGCCCTGTGGGCTGAGCCAGCGAGCCTCGGGCCAGGCCAGGAGGAGCAGGAGAGCACAAAATGCTTCCTGCCAGCAAGAAGAGAGTCCCAGAGCAGGTATCTCAGCAGCAGTGGCAGTGCTGCTCGCTGCCAGCCAGGCACCTTCCCCAGGAGGTCTCTCGCCTGTCGGGATGGGGAGCGGGGCAGGGGGTGAGGGGGAGTCGCCTCTGGCTGAGGGAGCAGCTGCCTGCAGGAGGGGGCTGCAGGCCCTCACGTGGCACCGCAGCCAAGCACCAGAAAAAGAAAGCAAAGAGCAGAAGCGCAGGATATTTTCTTTCCATTAAAAGGCCAGCAGGATGGCAAGATCTTGTTTGTGTACAAAAATGTCAGTAGGGAGACAGAGGAGTAAACAAATGGTAACATCTGCTCCAAGGAGCCCTTTGCAGAGTGACCATGTGTGCGGGGACAGCACTTAGCCCCCAGTTCAGGGGGCAGCGGGGGAGAAGGTCACATTCGGTGTCCTCGGCAGTGCCTGCGAGCATGGAGGTGTGAGAGGAACACAGGAGCAATCATCTGTCCCTCTGCAGCCTCCAGCAACTTGAACAGGGAAAAACATAACAACACGAAAACACCCTTGGAAACCGTTTGTCTCTATTCCAAGGAGCAGAGCAGGGAAAATGCTCTTGGAGGGTGTGTGTGCGGCTCCTCTTCACGTGTGAAGGGCAGAGGATCCCGCCTGGGATTGGGACCTTGGCCGGTGAATTGCTGAAGAGCTGGACATGGGTTCCTACCACCAGCAAAGCCAATTCATGCAACCCAATGTCAACCAGAGCTGAAACCAGCCCCTGCAGCGAGGCTCAGAAGGTTTCATCACCACAAATCATAGTGTCGCACCCAACAAACTACATTGTCGGTCCCACAGACACTCCGGAAAAATCCTTACCAGAGCTGATGCCTTTTCTGGCTCTTCTGCTGTATCCCTGCTCCCCGCAGTGCAGAGTCCTCGTGAGATGAGCCCTCCAGGACCAGAGACAGATGGGTGGCTGGACCGCCTGCTCCTGTTTGCATTATCAGGCACCAGGAACCCCCCTGGCCAGCACTGCAGGTTATCCATCATGTTACTCATGAATTCTGCCTTGCAATACCCGGCAAGAGATACACAGAGGTACTGAAACAGTAGGGAGGCAGAATCCCAGTTTTTACTCTCAAAATAAATCTTTGAACCATACACCACAGTTCTTAAAGTTCCTGTTACTGTGCATTGGTGATCTGTGTGAATACTTGCATGCGGCTGTAGAAGACCGAATGAACAGTGAGGGGCATGAGAAGGATCCGATAAAATTAATCTCCAGGCCCACAGTGAAAAGGAACAAAACCATTTTTCCCCCAGAAGTGAAAAAGGCATTTCAGAGACCTTGAATCCGCATTTCTTCAAAAGAATGCCTCCTGCTGCCCGTGAAATTCCTAAACTAGAAAAATCACTCTCTGACTACATAACAGTGGTGATAAACAAGAAACGATAATTTGTATCCAGAGATACATGGGCAGATAAAAGCAGGTATCGGCTGTACAATCAATCCACATAGTGAAAACAGCTGCCCATAAACAAATCTTACTACCTTACAACCTGTTCTTCTACAAGAGGCAGGTTTTTTTCCCAACAATAATAAATTATTTTTAGTGATAACTCCGAACATGAAAGAATGCACTAGGAGAAAAAAAAAAAAAAGTTTCTGCAGTATTACCTGGGAACCTCAGCCATAAACCAGGGCCTCCCCTGGGGTGCATATTGCACAGAGTAGGTACTGAGCAACAGCATCAGTTTTGGCTTCATAAAATAGTTTGGGTTGGAAAGGAACTTTTAAAGGCCATCTGGTCCAACCCCCCTGCAATGAGCAGAGCCATCTTCAGCTAGATCAGCATGCCCAGAGCCCCGTCCAACCTGACCTTGAATGTTTCCAGGGATGGGGCATCTACCACCTCTCTGGGAAACCTGTTCCAGTGGTTCACCACCCTCATTTTAAAAAAATGTCTTCCTTATATCTAGTCTGAATCTACCCTCTTTTAGTTTAAATCCATTACTCTTTGTCCTATCACAACAGGCCCTGCTAAAAACTGTCCCCATCTGTCTTATAAGACCCCTTTAAGTACTGGAAGGCCTCTAAAAGGCCTCCTCAGAGCCTTCTCTTCTCCAGGCTGAACCACGCCAACCCTCTCGGATTGTCCTCCCAGCAGAGGTGGTCCATCCTCTGATCGTTTTTGTGGCCTCCTCTGGACCTCCTCCAGCCAGGTCCACATCTTTCCCGTGCTCAGGACCCCAGAGCCGCACACAGTACTGCTGCTGGGGTCTCACCACAGCGCAGCAGAGGGGCAGAATCCCCTCCCTCAAGCTGCTTTGGGTGCAGCCCGGGATACGGTTGGCTTTGCAGGTGGCGAGCACCCATTGCTGGCTCATCAGCAGTTCCCGCAGGTCCTCGGCAGGACTGCTCTCAATCCTTTTATCCCCCAGCCTGTAGCGATAGCGGGGCCTGCCCCCACCCAGGCGCAGGACCTCCCGCTTGGCCTTGTTGAGCCTCAGGAGGTTCCCATGGGCCCACTTCTCGAGCTTGTCCCGGTCCCTCTGGATGGCATCGTGTCCCTCAGGCGTGTCAATGGCACCAATCCACTTGGTGTCATCTGTGAACTTGCTGAGGGTGCACTCGATCCCCCTGTCCATGTCACTGATGAAGATACTAAAGAGTACTGGTCCCAGTACAGACCCCTGAGGGACACCACTCGTCACCAGTCTCCATCCGGACCTTGAACCGTTGACCACTACCCTCTGACTGCGACCATCCAGCCAATTCCTCATCCACCGAACAGTCCATCCATCAGATCCATTTCTGTCCACCTGAAAGGACATTGTGGGGGACTGTGGCAAAAGCCTTACAGAAGTCCACATAAATGACATCTGTAGCTCTTCCCTTGCCCACTAAGGTAGTCACATGCCATCTTAGAAGGCCATTAGGTTGCTCAGGCCGCATATACTCACCATGTGTTCTTCATGCGGTGTTGTGGACTCTCAAGATAGACAACAATTAAAATGAATTTTATTTTAATACAATGAATTGGCACTCCGGCAATCATTCACAAAGGGCAGATCTGAGTGTCAGGGAGAGGAAAAGCTATTGCTGCACAAACTCCTGGGATTTAACGACAATCCAAAGCGCTTGGTCACTCACCTAAAAAGCGAGGGCTCTCAACCGTGGGGAATTTCTTCGGGTGGCATCCCGACCCAAGGGGGGAACCTCAAGGAGTTTCCTTGGGCAGCGTCCCGACCCAAGGGGACGGTCCTCGACCTCAGCTGTGCTGCTCCAGGAGGGACTAGCTCAAAATGGCTCCCCCCGGGGGCTCCGTTTCTACCCTCGACAAATCTGATCTGCGGTCAATAATCAGCCCTTATTGGCTGAGGGCCCCAATTCCCATAAAGCCCTGAGAACAAGGGCACAAAAAACCAAAACCAACCAACCAACCAACCAAAAATCGAAAAAAACAAACTAATGGCCACTATATTTCAGCAGCCAGGAAGCCCCATTTCCAGCAGGTGGGTGCACCTGCCACACATGGTTTCCTTTTGCATGTCAAATAATTTAAGAGAATAATTTTTGCCTGTTTTATCGATTGACTTTGCTCTGTGAGGACCCTGACAGAAAGTATTCCCTTCAATTACACATGAAGAAGAAATGGAAAAGTGAAAACTTCATCTTTGCCCTAAAACCAAAGGGACCCATTAGCCCTGGTTAGTGCCTGGTTAGTGCCAAAGGGGGCCCCAGCCTGGAAGATGACTCCGGGAGGGCATCTTGCACTTGTCTCGAGACTGAAATCCCTCGCTCCATCAGCATCATCCTGAGCTGTTGGTAACAGCACCCGAGGAGGTCAGAAATCCCTTGCCTGCGGTTTCCTCCTCTTCGGGGGGACTGGGAGCTCCTCGCTGCCCCTGTGACAGTGCCTGGAAAGCAGGGCAGAGCTGTGGGCTCAGCCCCGGGTGGGACTGTGTCCCAGCCCTTGGACGGAGCTGCTCTCCGGGAGGGCAGCTCCCCCGCCTGCGCTCCAGCGGCTCTCCACGAGCGTCCTGAGAGACGTCCCCACGCAGCCTCGGCCCGGCTGTGAGGTCACAGTGGGGCTGTGAGGTCACAGAGCCCTGTCATGTCACGACAGCCATAAATATGGATCGCTCAGCCCCCGGAGCCCACTGCAGCACCAGCAGCGGCAGCAGCAGCAGCACGGTGCAAGCAGAGGGCCATGGCCCCCACCCACCACCTCCTCCTCATCCTCCTGCTCCTGGTGGCCCTGCATGCCAGGGCTGCCAGGACAGCTCCGTGGAAAGCGTGGGGAACAGGTAAGTGGGGGACGGCTCGTGCAGCCTTTCACGGGCCAGAGGGCTCTTCTCCCCAGGAAGCGTGGAGGATGATTTTCTCCCTCCAGTGCTTTAGCAAGGGCTTCCTCTCTCTCTGTGTGAGCTCTCCCGGTCAGAAAGCCCCGAGGGGCCGTATGTTGGTCCATCTGCTCCTAGAGGTGCTGCACATGGCCTGGAAAGAGTGTTTGCAGAGGTGCCCTGTCATTACGAGGGGCCCCTTTCCAGTGCCTGCAGTTCCCTAAGGCAGACGAGGATCCCAACATGCAATGGAAATGTTTCACATCTGTGTCTGCTTCTAGATGAGGCTGGTGGCAATGGTTACAAGGCTTCTCAACTCAATGTTGACTGGGAATCTTTGGGCCATCCTGGAGGTAAGTTCTCAATGTCCATTTTGTTGAAAGAGTGAACACTGACAACTTGGCAAGAGTTTATTCATGTGCAGATCTCCTGAAGACCCCCTCACTGTCCACGGCTTCCCAATGTCTTTATCTAGTATTCCTGTCCTCCAGCCTGAGAGCAATCTCACGGGTAATTTAGAGGCAGCAAGGAGCATCTACCTTTTAATTTCTTCTTTCCGTGTGAAATGCAAGTTGCTCGTTCTGCGGCTGACCCGCAGACGTGCAGAAGAGCAGAGAGGGAAAGGGTCGGGCTGAGTGCCGTGCCCCGGGGCGCTTTCCCTTGCGAAGCTCTTTGCCGGCCCCTGGGAGCCTGAGCTGCTCCCTCCCGGTGCCGGCTGCCAAGCCAGTGGGCTTCTTGGGGCTGACTTCAGAGCTGGTGCGAGCTCCAGGGAGTCCTTTCTCCCAGCGGCTCCACGCGTGGTTCATTTTGTCCCAGTGTGGTGCCACTGCAGGCACACGGTAACTCTTTGCACCAAGCTCCTGAGCGGAGGGGAGAGAGGAGTGCCGTGGAGTAATCCCGTCTTTGCCCGGCGCTCCTGAGCTGCCACTCCGATCTGAGGAAGGATCCTGGACTGTGTCACCGGAGCCGTTCTGTCCTGTGCTTCTTTGCAGCCGTGCCTGTAGGCGCAGGTGATGCAGCTTGGCAGCTGGGTTCCAGGACGGCGACTGCGGGAGATGGCACGGGTACGTCCTGGCTTTTCCCTCCCCTTCAGAGCTGCCCGCTCACAGCCCAAAGGTCAGCCGGCCGGGCGCCTCTGCAGGTGGGAGGACGGAGACCTGCCCGTGGGTGCCCTCTGCTTGCGTGACCCCCTCACCGCTCCTGCAATTCGCGTCTGCCAGTGTAGATGACGGGAGCTTCTCTGGGTGATTAATAATTACAGATGTTCCTGACGGGAGGACTTTTCCAGCTCCTCGGCTGGATCTGGTGCAAGAGTCTGGCTGGCATCCCAGGGGTGAGTATTCTGTCCTCTGCTCACCTCACAGGCTGTGCACTGGTTTTGTGCAATTTATTCATGTGGAATCGTACCAAATACGTTCTGTTAAGGTCCTCCAAGAGCTGAAGGAGGAAAAAACTCCCGGGAGCCATCAGAAATCATGAAGAAAATACTGGAGGAGCTGGAGAGAACACAGGGTGGGTACACTTTGCTCTGCCTTAGCCGTGAGACTCGTCAGCCGGAGCTCTTAGATCCGTGTCCAGACACGCCGTCGCCGGCCCAGCAGGCAGGGGTCGAGCAGAGCCTCGCAGCAGCGATGCTGGGTTTCACGCCTTGCAGGCGCTGGCGAGCCACAGAGATGGGGCAGAGCCTCTGCTGCCAGTTGTGGCTCAAGCCAAGTGCCAAGGGCAGCTGGTGCCCCCGTTTTACCATCACGGCTCACAGCTGGCTTGTGCAGATGTCAGCAGGCAGATTTATTTATCTAAACCTTACCGATGGCTTTGAGAAGCGTTGCCTCCTGGAGGTGCCACCGCCCTGATGGGGAACGGTTCCACCTGACCCAACTGTCCCGCTTTCTTTCTCAAGAGACAGACCCAGAGGCTGTGCAGGAGTCAGCGTTTCCAGGAGGAAGCAGTGGCTCACGGCTCGCCTCTGCCTCAGCAAGGGAGGCGATGCAAGCCCCCCGCATGCCAGGTAATTGCTGTGCCGGGGTCAGCCGCTGGCACCCATCGGGATCGCTGTGCGTCAGCAGGCTCTTCCCCCAGTCCCGCTCTTGCACGTCACGTCAGCAGCCAAAGGGGAAAGTGCTGTGGGCTCGCGGCACCTGGGCCACGTTCCGCAGATGATGGGGAATGTAACTCTTAATCCGACGCACCTCCCGCTGTAGCTGCATCCCAGAGCTTGCCATGAGTCCCTCGAGGCCCAAGAGCAGCACAGAGCGGGATCCCTCCCGTGAGCCGAGGTCCAGAGCGATGCCCTGACTCCCCAGCTGGGCAGGGGCTTGGAGGGAACCTCCCCGTCCTCCTGCATCCTCTGTGCCTGAGCCATGCGGAGGCTTTACCTCTCCTCTCTGCTTTTTGGCAGTGCTGTCAAGGTTTGGGGAATATCACCGAAGCAAAGTGTATGAATTTCATCCAACAGACTCAGGTACTGAGCAGTCTTGCTGGGGTCCTTCAGTGGGAGATAAGTCCAGAACTCTGGGAGCGGCTGCAGGCGGTGCCCATGCTGGGGAAAAGGCAGAAGTGGGGAGGGAGGCTCAGGTGTCTCTTGAGAAGTCCTGACTCCATCCCCTGGTGATGTGGGAGCTGCCTGGGGGCAGGGAGAGTTGGGGGTGGCACTGCCTGCTGCAGGGATGGTTTCTTCTGTCCGTGTCCCTCGAAGGAGCGACTGCTCGAGCAGATGCGCTCCCCGCCACGTGCTCCTCTGGCCGCCTCAGTTTTGTTTGGGGGGACAACCTGTCCCAAAGGGTGGGAGCGTGCCTCCGGGCACCAGCACTGGTGGGAAAGAGAGACCTTCCTGGTCATATGAGACGTGCTGCCAGCTTACAGTGGTGCATTGGACAGACTAACATCCCCAATTGCATCTCCAGGTGCGGTCGGCGAGACAAGCCCCACTGTGTCCCATCCCCAGAACATCCCAAGTGTTCTCTGTCCGCAAGATGTGCGGAAGGGCTGCATGATCGGCACAGTGGTAATCGTGATTTTCGTGCCACTTGCACTGCTGCTGTGCTACGTCTTCGTCCGGCAGCGGAGTAAGAGCAAAGAGTAAGTCAGTGATTTCCCCCCCACTGCTCCCTTGCATGGCTGCTCGTGGGCCGTGCTCTGGAGAGGAGTCCCTGTGTCCCTCCTGCAGCCGAGTGCCTCAGTGGCCTCCTCTCTCCACAGACATGCCCCTGCACCTTGGGGACACCGGCTGGAAACCGGCAGGTACCCCCTGCGCCCGGTCAGCCCCACCAGCCACCCCGGCATCGCTGGCAGCTGGGACCAACGCCAGCAGCCGCAGCCCCCGCCTGAAACACCGGCACATCCACCCTCCACATGGGCTCCACCGCCACCGCCATCACCATCATCGCCACCACGACCACCGCCACCATCATCGCCACCATCATCGCCACCACGACCACCACCATCACCATCATCGCCACCACGACCACCGCCACCATCATCGCCAGCACGACCACCACGACCACCATCACCATCATCGCCACCACGACGACCACCACCACCATCACCATCATCGCCACCACGACGACCACCACCACCATCACCATCATCGCCACCACGACGACCACCACCACCATCATCATCATCGCCACCACGACCACCACCACCACCATCACCATCATCGCCACCACAACGACCACCACCACCATCACCATCATCGCCACCACGACCACCACAGCCACCACCACCGCCACCACCGCCGCCACCACCACCGCCACCTCATCACAAGCCGCTCTGACACCTCAGAACCCACCCAGCTCCCCTCAGCTCCAACCTAAACAGCCCCCCCATCCCCTGAGCCCATGGTTCCGGCCCTCTGACAATGCAGCTCTGCCAGGGTAGGGGGTGGGAGTGTGGAGACAGCTCAGCACAGAAGCTCTGTATTATGTTACCTGGTTGGATTTTCTGAAGAAGAGTTTAGCTTTTAAAGTTGAATCAAATAGGCAAAAGAACTGATGCAGGAGGCTACTCCAGTATTGACTTTCATAGCTGTCTGGCCAGCATGAGACCTGGAAAACCATGTAACGGAGCCATTTAGTACTGAAAATGGCCCAATATATGTATGAGAAGAAGCTTGTTTAAATGTTAAATGTTGGAGCAGACTAGAGCATCCCTTAGTCAATGGCAAATCTTCCTCCCTCCCTCCCTCCCTTCCATGACTCACAAGTAGCATGTTTGACATAGTTCTTTCCCCCAGAAACTAAACTGCCCGGTTTTATTATGGAAAAAAACCCCATATGTGTTGTATGTTCTCATATGAGCTGCTTAATAAAAATATGTTAACAACTGAGACTGTGGAGTTATTTCCTCCTACTGCAACATTAGAAAATGGATTTTCTGTGAATGGTTATAAAACAGGGATATATCATCTCTTGAAAGCAGAGAAGTGCTACCATCTTTAAAAGCAATTTGATGCACCACTACGGCCTGCAGACATAACTCTGGAGGCAACCACAGCAACATGAAATCTTTAGTGGTGAGGTTTAAACTGATACCAATGTCTGCCTTGCATCCAGAGTAAACTGTGCCAAAGCATTTAATACTTGAATGGAAAAGCAGCTTATGGAATAGCGCAGGCTGAAGCGTGGCTCTGACTGCAGGTAACCCATTGCTCTCAGCACTAACACTATCATCCTGCATTAGGACTGTTCTTGGATGGAGACCAGAAATAATATCTGGCAAAAGGAAAACCAGGCAACGGAGGTCCCTGAAGTCCCCCAGCAGGCTGAACGAGGAGGTGCCTCCCTGCCCGCAAAAGGGTCGGGACGCAGCTGAAATGGAGTTCACCCAGAAGGGCTGCCCAGATAGATCAGAGTTCTTCTGAGCCCACCATGCTTGGAACGGCTCTGGGTTTGAGTGAATCCAGAGCTCAAGCTTCCTTCTGAAACTGCAGCAGTCAACACAATGAAATAAAGCAAATACTGTTCAACTATTGGGAACACGTCAAACTGAGCTAGCTTGTAGCCTTGCTGCTCTGGTCACTGTCCTGCTAATCCCAGCTGCAGCCTGCTGTGCTCTAAATTTAGAGTAAACTGCTCTTATTTGCTGTCAGATGCGTTAGCATCATGCCACTGAAACGCTCGGAAAGTGAGCAGACAGCAGTATCCCAGATCCACGGATCAAACACAGCACCCTGTGCCTGGAAGATAACCTTTGGATATTTTGAGAGTACGGACTTGCAGCCCTGAAGGGGGAAATAGTAGTACAGGGACACACTGTCTCCATTTTATCAAAATACTTCAGATGGGGATGAGGAAGCCACATTCTTCATAGCTAAAGCTTCTCTTCCCTGTGAAGATAGGAGCTTTCTCTTTGTCCTTCTGACATTTGCTTTACTCTAGAAAAGACACCAGGGATCAAATTTATTGGGCATCTTCAGTAACCAAGCTATAAATCAGCTGCTGCACCTCTAATTAACAAGTTTTTAGAAAACTCACCTTGGCTGTTTTCCTGTATTGCAGAAGATCAGCAGTCAGCAGCGTGTCCCCAGCTCCAGCTCCAACACTTCACCTCGCTTCTATCCACAACGAGAAACAGAGCAAAGATGTTACATATACAAATGTGAATTCCTCCTCTCGGGTTAAGAATACAGAATAAGGCTTGGACTCTGCATGTGACTGAAAATGAAAATGTCTAGCACAAATATGAGAGACAAAACCTGCCATTCAGGTTTTTGAACCTTGCAGGGTGTTGGTTGGTTACATATTGTCCTCCATATGTTTTTACAGATGACCCGTGGTCTTTTTGTTCTTCCTTGTTCCTTTAATTTATTTTTCTCTTCCAAAAAGACAGAGCAACACAGTTTGGGAGCTCTGGGGATCACACCTGCAGAAGTTGTCAGGGCTACAGAAAATCCTGTGCTAACTTCGCACCAACTCACCCGCACAGCTCCAGGTTATTTTACCTGATCAAAAGAGGTTATGTGCTTTAGGAAACTACATTATTGCTGATAAAGAGAGCTTTCTGTTTTTTTCTTAATAAGCCTTTAGCACTGTTAAAAGGGGAATTAATATTTTAAAAGTTAAAATCATCTCTGACTGTCCCAGAGATTGGAAAATCTCCCCCTACGTGTCCAAAACCAAAAGTGAAGAATTGTAAGTATCAAGAAACAACTGAAGTGCCAAGATGACAAGTATTTTCTGTAGAAAATTTTCCTTGTTTACTAAAAGCTTAACGATTTCCTAATACTCACAGAACCAAAACAAAAAAAAAACAACCCCCCAACCTTCTCTTATAGAAGCAGGACCTGTCGAGTTCAGAGACCCCTCCTCTTCGTCCTTCAGTGCATCCCCCAGCCTACAATCTCTCCCTGTTTTGCATCTCCAGCTCTCGACAGACTCGGGGTTCTCATGTGCGTCACAAAACCCAAGAAAAAGTGCCTGCAACACTTCGCCTGACATGAAAACGCAGGTGGCATAGCAATAATTACTGAAGGCACGAGCCTAGGTATGTGTGCACTCTCACCCTCCAGCCGCTGCACCCTTGGCCTCGCCTTCAAAGCACCCTCACTTTCTGAAAGCAGCCCAAGTCCTACACTCAGCTCTGGTGTTCCAGAGAAAGAAATACAGCGAATGCGATGTGGCATGAAAGGGGAAACGGAGGTCAGCTTTTCAGTACTGCATACCTCTGTCTTAAAATTCTTACATATTACTTTTGCTTAAAGCCCCTTCAAAGTGCACATATTTTTCCGCTTGGGTGTAAAAGAAAACAACATGTGATACCTCTGATGTGAAAGGGAAAAGCCCCAACGTGACTGTGTTGTCCCTACAAAGAACAAACAAAACGCTTTTGCTGATGAACTCGCTACGTGAAGTACCACAAGGTTTAGATTTCCTGCCAGAGTTTCATGTTGCCCATCCAGATGAAGTCAAAGTATTTCTTTAATAAAAAACAAACCCGGGAACTCTGATAAAAACCTGGTTTTAGTTGTGACCAAGGTAAATGTAGACATGGAACAGAAAACAGTGTTGTAGTTGGACTCCGCTGTATGGCCAAGTCACCTGAAAGCAAATCCCTTGCAGTTATTGTGGGTACTTTAAAATATGTTTGTTAACTTTGAAATTAATAATGAAAAACGTCTCTTTTCCTAAAAAGACAGCTATATTGTTGTGTAATGAAGAGCAGATGTCAAAAAGTATTTCAAAGACTTGAAAAAAAACCTTAGGAAAATAGCACAAAGGCTACACGAGCTGACTTTGCCGGAGCAGCTCTAGCCTCCCTTACAAACGTTGACGCTACATGTGTTGTCACTTTGCTTTAATTTGAGAGCCCTGGGAGCCCCGGCATGTGCAGTGGGCGCTCCCCCACCCCTTCCGCCGCACCGGCACGTCACGAGCGGGGAATCTCTCCCAGCAGCGGGAAACTTCCCTTGGTTAACTGGAGGCAAGTGGCCTGTCCTTTCCGAGGGCAAAGGGCGAGCCAGAGGCGAAGGGAAGCTCATCCCCGGGACCGACGTGAGGCCCACCCCAGCCCCCGGGACCCGCAGCCGGGCGGCACAGGGTGCTCGGGGTGCGGGTGCCCTCCGGGCGGGCCTGGGCCGGCCTCCCCAGCAGCGCTGCTCCTCATCCTCCCTCCTCCGCAAGCACGGCGGGGGACAGGGCAGGAGCCAGGACTCTCCCACCGGGAGAAAAGGGCTGGATCCTCATCGGATGTATCGCAGCAGCCTTGCTTTGGCTTCAGCCAGAACCACCAGTTTACACCGCTGAGTAACCAGCTCATTTTTTTTAAGGGTGTTTAAACCGCAAAACTGAGTTCAAGTTTCATGGACAATTTTATTAGAGGGCAGAATTGCAGCCAACTGTTTATCGGGTGTCTGGCCCAAGTGCTGATAAAGACTTGGCTGAAATTTATATAATCTGCCATTAATAAATGCAATTTATGACAGTCTCAAGGAAAGACATGACCACTGCTGGCTCCATTAATGGTACACTCAGCAGAGGCCAGGGATTTGGTCTGTACAGAGACAAGACTTAATTAATTTCTTGTCCCTAAATGCTTGTGATTTAGGTCAGGACCAAGAGGAAAGGCTATGTAAATCTAAAGGCTCCACATCAGAACTGCCAGGCTTCGCTAATGGGAGCTCAGTCGCTTTAATACAACCTCATACCCTACTTTATCATTCCAGCAACCCATCTAAAGCAAATATTGGCTCCAGTAACCACACTCCAGTTAAAGTGATAAGCCCTGAACCTGACATGATAGATGTATGAGCTTAATTTTACACACTAGAAGTAGTTCTGTTGAAGTGCAGCGGGGCAGAGCACAGCTCATAAACACCTTTTCAGAAGTAGAGGCATTGGGATCAGACACAGAGAAAACCTATTACATCCTGTAGTCTGGGACCCCTCCCTGCTCTCCACCCCTCCTCCCTCTTTTTCTGCTGCACATGGGTGATTTGTGAGCTGGCACAGACTGTCTTTGGGCTTTACCTTTGCCCAACACTTGGCCCCAGTGCCTGGATCCCAGCTCCAGACAGGACCTGCTCAGTGCTCTCTGCAGGGCAGCTGCTGAACACCCCGGTGCAAAACACCCCAAGGAGCAACAGCACATGCCAGCTGACCAAAAAAATGAATATACAGCAATAACTTTGGTTCCCATTCATGAGGTCTGAACAGAACGTAATTAATTCAAGGAAATACATTTATTTGGCAAGTGCTGTCGTATTTAAACCCTGCTTAATATAAGGGTGCATATTCCACTGCCTGCAATACATTTAAAATATATACTTACCATTAACAGAATGTATACAAATTTGATCATTACGTTAGCTCTGCATACTTAAAGGAACCTATATTTAAATGTACATACACTTTTATGGTTCGAATTCATCCTCTGAAAAATTCCATGGCCAGCTCTGAAAGCCAAGAGACATTTCTTTTCAATATCTGTGATGAATGAGATCCAGACACAGGACTGTTTCACAAAGTATCATCCATGCCAAAATCTTCATCCAAAGAAAAATTCCAAGAACAATTATGAGGATCTAAATATCAAAGACCTAGTTCTGCTCTATTCCAAGCAAAAGAGAGATTTATAAATGCACTCAAAAAGTACATGTCAGAAGACACTAAAAGGCAAGCACCTAAAATCATTTCTAGAATATTACTAAATAAGTAATTTTTGGATTATCTTTTCAGTGTCTAATATAACATCCCTCTGATTTAGTGCTAAAGGATCCCACTGTGTTTACTCATTTTAACATGGAATTTAACCACCAGAGTTTAATTCCTCTAGATAATATGACTCTGCAACAGGGTGAAATTCAAAGGAGACGATGCAAATAACAGTAAATGCTCCAGAATTTCACTGAAAAACATTTTAAAACTCATCTGGGCTCCTCTCTCTCTCTATTCCCACCTAGTTTGAACCACTCCAATACTCCCAACCAGACAGGACAAAGATGTAGGAGATGGAAGCCAGGGCCATGGTTAAGAGAATTACACATTTCCTTGCCTCCAAGAGGGACCAAGAACACGTTTGGTTACACAGAAAATAGATCACCATCAAGAAATGAAACCACTTTGATGGGAGCGTGAAGGGTTAGGGTTAGGGTGAGGGTTAAACCACCCGGCCGGGCCCCGCGCCGGGCTCCCCGCTCAGACGTGGGGCGGGCTGGCAGCAGGGCCCCTCCGAGCAGCCCCACCGTGGCACGGCCAAGGGAGCCACTCGTACCCTCTGCTCTGCTCCAGGGGGGCACGGCGGCCCTTTACAGCTCATCCATTAAATCATGCTGATCTAGGCGACTTGCCCATTTGGGTTTGTGGGGCGATTTTGTTGGTTTTGTTTTAATTCTGTGAACGTATGCAGAACCTACTGAACATACCCATTTTAAGGGTGTTTTCAGCACAGATTTAACATGAGTTTGCTGCACTCAAGTTAACTCCCCTTGCATTGGCTGCATTTAAACGCGAGCAGATTGAGCATTAAACATTATTCAAACTGCACAGAGATTGCATTAGCAGCTGCGTTAGCTCGGGCTGTAAGCAACATCCCCAGAGAGAGGAGCCAGCTCAAGTTCAAACACACAAATAACTGTCTGCATGTGCAGACAGGCCTGAGAGGTAAAAATCAGAGGTAAACACGCAGTGAAATCCGGAAAAATCCCCTATTACCTGGTTTGACACAGAAGAGAGTTTGATGCAGTCCTGTAGCAAGTTTTAAAGACAAACCCAAATGCTCTCCTAATAACATGAACACAAACCAATTTGCATTTATCACTGCTTATGTAATTGATTTGGGCTTTCAGCTGTATAAAAGTGATCGAGCTCTATATATTTCCATACATGGACAATTATTAGCTACACATTCTTGACATTCCCTTTTTCCAAGCAGCAATGTGTTCTGAGCTCCCCCTGTTTTCACCACAAGCTTTAAGGCTACAAATCTCAGGCATCTGTCAGTCAAAAATATGTTCCCCATCTGGGTGTCTTTCAGTCAAACTCAGGCCTCAAAGGACCTTTGCACTAGAACAATTCTCAGAACAACAGAAAGGCTGTTCAGCATACAAGAAAAGAATTCACCACGATTATAGGAACAGAAATTAATAAAGCTATCATACATTTGTAAATGAAAGAGTGTTTGCTGGCAGCATTCAGCAAGGAAATCTGCAAAGATACTTTCTGACTGAAGTAAGGAAATGCTTCCTAGGAAGCAAAAAATATGTCAGCTTACCTTCCAGACACAGACCCTGCCAGTGGTGTTTACTGGGCTTCATACATCTGCACTACAACATTCATCCACCTCTAGACAATTCTACTATTTTTGCACTTTTTTTTAAGTTCCATGAAGTTCTTTGCATCTCCGTTATTAATATAACAATACCAGATTTCCCACATAAATAGGGTGTTTGGGATAACTTGTATTTAAGCGGAGCAGACACTAGTATGAACATTCAGCAGAGAGCGGGCTGCTGAAAACCAGCGAGATGCGTTGCAGATAAAAGCAGTTTTCATACAACACGCATGGGTACGCCAGTATCGACATGGCATAGGAACTGACCGAGGAATGCCTTCAGACTATCCTATCTCCTCGTGGCTATAACGCTGCTTTATCGAAGCTGAATTCACTCTTAGACACCTCAGTGATTCACAGCGACTTACCAGAGCCAGTTCTGTAACTTAACCCAGCAAATTACCTCTTTCCAATCTGCAGGGGATGCAATGCACAAGGTACCAGAAAATAAGCAGCTCTTGGAGGAGATGCATTTCTCTGATTCATGAGGGACGGCTTCCCAACTCAGTAAGTGCATGATACAATGGAAATGAGTTGTGGGATTTAACACAAGAATATTTACTCCTGTATTCAGGTATCCCTCACAGTTATAGCAGCTCTGTGAATGTAATCACAATACTTAAAATTCTAGACACATTCCTGCTACCACCATGGTACTAGGTTACAACTAAATACCCTGATTGGCAAAAGCAGCAACAAATTCTATCAATTTCCCCTGAAGCATCTCTATATTCTCCCGTTTGGGACCAACTACAGACAAAAATGCTTTTTGATGGACAGTCTCCTTCTGAAGTTCTTCCAAGATGAAGACAGAAAAAGGATTCCCAGGGAAAGCAAAGGTCTGCCCCCAACACCTTCACATGCCAGACCTGCACACAAGTCCGGAGCACCATTCACTTGGTGGCCTCCAGCTTCTGCCACAGCCAGAGCAGGAGATCATCACGGGTGGGTAAAGCAGCAGATCATCACCCCAACTCTGCCACCACCAGCCTGCCCTTTCGGGAGAAGCCCAAACGGGGAGGAAGGCACATGTCTTCTGTGCTCCCTCTCAGCCAGCAGCCCTCTGCCTCCTTGGCGAGGTGCTCACAGGATAGGTGTGGGCTCTGCCTTCTCGGACAGTCCTTGGCAGGGTGCTCCAGAGCGAAGGCCAGAGCTCACCAAGCCCAAAAGAGACTGTAACAATAAACGTGAGCCTGACCCACCGCTCACAGATGAGCCGACCCAACGGATGCACAGCTCCTAAATATTGCAGGGTCTTCTAGTGTTGCTGGGCGTTCTTCGAGGCACTGAGCAGTAATATCAGGTATTTGCTTTCACCTGGAGAAGTGCGGCATAGCCGTCTTTCCTTGGGCACTGATTCAGCTCAAAGTAGAATCGGGGCACATGGCAGCACTGTGGATAGTTATGATGCAAAATAAAAATATAAATCTCATCTGAGATTAAGTTAAACCAACAGAAAGACAACCCCTGTAATTTGGCATTGTAAATGTGCAATGATTAATTTCCCTAATAATAATGAGGCAGTGTCCTCTAGTGGCTAAAGCACTGGACATGGAATTACAAGCCCAGCAGTCCACTCTTTGCTCTGCAGGTCACTTCTATGTAGCCTTTGGCAACTCACATCGGGTGAGTTCCATAAAGCCACTGAGGTGCTTAACTTTGATTCAACGGGAATTAGGAACTAAATGAGCCCAGGGTGCCCAAATATGTTCAGAAACTTGGGTCCCAGCCAAGACTTACTGATGACCTACTTGCAACATTTAGAACTTTTTAGGACCTTTTACTTCTCTAAGAAGTCATGAAGACAGAGAGATACCTCCCAATGCTAGCATAGCACATCTATGAGGACAGAGCAGGCAGGATATTGAAAAGGGCATGGACAAGCCTTCACCACATGGGGACACATGGAGAAGCCGTTGGGAGGCCCATGACACAGCATATTCTAGCTCTGCTTCCCAAGCTGCTCATTTAAAAAAACGGACATCAAGCCACTCGCTGCGAAGACTCATGAAATCAGCTTGAATCGCGCACAACCTTGAATAAGGGGAGGTGTCTAGGGGATCCAGCATATCATAGGATCAAAAATATTTACTACACTGAGACTCCATGGAACATTAGTGCCCATTTTACTATAAAACAGTTACTGTATCATCATCTCTAGTCTGGATTGTAACAGAGGAAGAGCTTTTCGGTTCCATATGCAAATCACACGGTTCTTTTCGTTGAAAATGATTCATAAAATAATTTGTTGGACTACCTCTTAACAACTTGCTCGAAAACACCCTGCCAAAGCCAAGACAGGTCTGTTGTGAGACTTCAGTTACGCTGTCAGCCAGTTTTAGAGCAGAAAACAGGTGCACTGCAAATCTTAACTTTGATTAAGTGAAGCTTTCTGTATTTTTACCCAGAAAAGTGATATTCCATAAAAAGACCAGCTAAATACAGTCTTTACAAAGATTTAAAGATTAGATATACGGAAGCGAGCCATTACCATAGAGTACCCAATTAGTTTGGTTATAACAAGATGACCAGCTCAGGGATTTTTAAGATCTCCTGTATATAATGTTTTGAATTATGCCAAGTACACTTCTGAAAGTCTAGCTAATTTCTGCTTTAGCCCTGATTTAAGTGACTGAATCCTGAACATACTATACCAGGTTAGGTTGATTAAAAATATTGTAATCAATAGAATTAGACTAGATAAATACTTATGTAACTAATTTAATCTCATTCAAAGCATGTAACATACAGTAAAACAACAGCATATAACAGAAATGCAGTCTGAAACCAGAAGGGATGGAAATTATTTTAATCAGACCTCTCTACTAAGAGATTGTCATCCAGAACATATAATAAATACTCTCAGCTCATTGAAAAGTTGGTGAATTTCCAAGCAATCATGATTGTGATACATGGAGACATGTTACTAGGGGACTCTTGATGAAATGTTATAGTTGAGAGAAAATTTTCTGACCTAGTGGGAGTCCTGGAATTTCTCAGAGCACTGCATATTTCTATCTACATTTCAGCCAAAACCAGCAGGCCAGCCTTCAACATGAAATGTTTCTCCAGAGCACTTACAGCCTCTACAATGGAGACACAAAGCCTAATCACATTTTAATTGAGCCAAATCAGGCTTCCAAATTCAACACACATTCAAGAGAGATTTCCTCTAGTTAAAATATAAAACCGCTAGGCTCTTCTGCAATAAGTAACTTAGACAGATCAGAGGGCCTAAATATGACCATGCACACAGATGAAAACACATCTTTTAATAGTGTTAGCATAAAGAGCATAATTGGTATTGCCTTCTCTTCAAGGCACCAGATTTTCCTCTCCAAGATTATGCAACCTATCAAAACAGCCGGGTTTGCCATTAGCTTACTGTAAACACTGGTCATCTTTTCCCTTACCACGTTATTTTAGACTCTTCCCTCTGAAGAGAGGCTGAATAAAGGATGGTGGTGAGACTAACACAGATCCAGAGAGGTGATTTACTGGACGCAAGCCAGGCCACACAATTATGTTACATAAGGAGATGGACCAAGAAACGGCTCATGAAAAGATTTACACAGTAGCTCAACTCTTGTTAACCTGAGCACTTTTATCCGTTTAATTGCAGAGACCTTAATTTGTTGCAAATGCAATAAAAGTTTAAATAACTTAATTTTAATAATATGCCTCTTACGTTATTCTGCCAGTTCAATAAACCTGCAGCATCTCTGTAATGAAGTGATGCTAATCCAACACTGCATGCTTCTGATAGGCTCCATCCTATAAACCTCGGAGCGCTCCTGCCATAACAGATACAAAGACATTTTAGACTCTAAACACAGATGCTGAGGAACTGAGCTGAGGAACAAGCAACACTTCCGTGGGAGTGGGTTTGAAGTGGGTCACTGGAAATAGTACATTTGCTTCAACATAATGTAACTAAGTCTCCCAAATTCAAAATCAAACTGGACTGAACCAACCCTTGTACAATGCCAGGAGGGAACCTGCCTAAAACCAGTCACGTTAACCCCCAGCAGAGTCATTATAAGCATGAATCTTGCTTGCACGCTCAAAGAACTAGCTGTTTCCAGCTTAAGAGGACAGCAGTGCTGTCCATGCTGCTCCTGAGCAGTACACCAAGACTCTGCAATCTCCAACACCGAGCTGCTCAGTGGCCTACAGATTCACTTAGCGCTCCCCCTCACCCCCTCCCTCCATAATTTTTAACACCCCATGCAGCATCAAAAGATCTTTTTTTCTCAGGCTTAAGTAGTAAAAATGACAAGAGAAATAAAGGCAGCAGTGTTCATTATTGATGTTTAGCTGTATATACTCTAAATCCCCATTGCACCTAGTTACGGTTCCGCACTATTCTCCATGACATATCAAAAGCTCTTCCTGGTTATATCCATTTTTAATGCTACACAGAGAACTCAAGATGCATTTTATGCTAACAGAAGTACCAAGATGTAGCGTAGCCTTTTTCCTGCCACACTTCTGTACAAGATGCAGTTGGAAAGGTATATTACATTCTGAAGAACATACATTTCGAAAACCACACACTGTCAAAAAGCTCAAATGCAGAAACACTGATGATACAGCACTGCCCCCAATTATCTCTATTCCTGAAGAAATAACTGTGTTTTTGTCCAAGAATAAGTAATGTTTACAATTGATCTGACAGTGGAGTGACCACAAACCCAATTCAGATTCTGATAAACATTTCTATTTTTTCTCAGGCTGTTATAAAATGTCTTTAAAAAGAGGAAAAACACAATCCTCTGCCCATTGACTAATACAAACATGTCCTTGAGGATAGCAAGCTACTTTAAGAAACCTAACTTTTCCCTCAACTGCTTTGGCAAAAGTTTAAAGGGAATTTATTTCCCTGATCACCATATGACTAAGTTTAAAGGAAATTGATCATTTGGTTCAAGCAAAGCATTGCTATTTCCTCTATGAAAATGGAAACACTAAATCATACATTTTTCTCACATACCATATTTTGAAAGGTCTGCATTCTTTCACGTTTCAGGCTCAAATGTTCCCACAACTAAAGCTTATTACAAAAGCATTCAACTCTTAGAGCACTTCCACCTCCAGTAACCAGTCAACCCAAAACACACCCCAGTTTCACATGTACCCTCATTTATCCAAAATAAATAACTTTTTGTTCACTGGAGATTTATTATCTTAATGTGCTCATTTCATTGTTGGCCTTGGCAGAGATGTCCAGGTTTAGAATGGAAGACAGCAAAAATTGACAAACCTTAAATCCCAGTGTTACAAAATTCTATTAGGTAACAGATGGAAAAGATAATTAGCCTACAACTCAACCATCACACACTTAATTAGGAGCCCTACTCCTATCAGACACATTCTGTCAGAGATTTTTATCTTCATGACAATAATGGCTATTGTTTTCCAGCACAGGTCCTTGAACTGGCGAAAAAACAAGGCAAGCTCTTGAAATCTGGAGAAGAAAAAAGCCAACATCCTTCTCTAAATGCAGTGGTTTACTTACGCGTTAGTAATTTGCAGCCGTAAGCTGGCCCTAGGATTGCTGTGTAGGTTCTTGGTGACAAAAAGGCCAGCTCAAGAGTTTCCTAGCCAGACTCTCTTTGCAAGGGAGGAGGAGTTATACAATCCCTGGTGGCAGCAGAAACTTGTTAAACAGTCATCATGCAGTGCAAAATAACATATGTAGGCATACATATACCAGCAGCAATGACAGTTTCCTCTAACTTCCATGCAGTCAAAATTTAACCAGTCTTACCAGTTCTGCTTACATTCATAAAGAAATACGGAAAGACTCGTGCATCTTGGTAGTCTGCTACACAGCTCTGCACTTGATGAGAAAACATTCAAAGTAAGTGTAAATAGATTAAATATTTTTTAATGCTAAAAATGGCTTACTAAAACTTGCACATTATTTATACGTCAGGCTGATTTTTCTCTGGAAAGACCTGTGGAAAAAAAAAAAATTAATTTATAGGATTTGTGGCCTCACTCTCCCTCGACGAGTTAGTTATGACAGCACAAACCTTACCAACTGCCAGACTCAAACTCCTCAGCACCTGCAATGTCTGCATCTTTTCTCTCATTTTTGTGACTCTCTATATTATAAATGAAGTAAAAATATGATTAGTAAACAGTTAAAGATTAATAATTACATCTTCTGAAAGAATTGTGCATGGATTTATTCATGTAACATACAAATTATGTGCAGCAAAGGAACCTCATTAAAGCCAGACAGAACACCACGTATCTGGTAACACACAGGAACTTGCAAAGAGAAGCTTCCACACACAGTATCCTTCCATTTATGTATTAAGTCACTACAATGACTTCACTTCTGGTTGATGACACACAAGTTGCATCCTCCCATCCTCTACTGAAGAACAGCTTGAAAACCACCCATACGGAGTGCAAGAGAGAAGCAAACCATTTTCATAGAAGCAGAGGAAGTATCATTATGAAAGCAGCATTTTTTTTCAGATCTACATTTTTATTCTCAATGGAATTCTTCCAAATAGTCAAAAGGAAGAATTCCAGCCCTCTGAATTGCAAAAATCTTTTCTACCTCCTTTTACGTAGATGAACTGCAAAACAGCTACAGCAGAGGGAGAAAGAGATGAAACACACTTGAGCCCTAATTCTTAGATACACCTGGAGTCCAGTTCTGTCAACCCAAGCTGCTGCCAACGATGGAAGGGGAAACACTAAAACCAAACAAAACTAAAACATTTCTAAGCTTCTGCACAATCAACTTCAACGCTAAAATAAGCTTCACTAGCTGACAGCCTCTGGGTCTTCCCTCTGTGGAGGACTGTTGGCTTCCCAGTCCCACTCAGCACTGATGAGCAGTCGCAGCACAGGGGTGAGCAACAGAGTCCAACTTCTCCCTGCGGTGAACTACCATCAAGATAGATCTGCCTGGCTGGTACTCCTGCTTCAAGCTTTGAAGTGTTCCTGATGCCTAAAAGGACCCCATGCTTCCCCGCACACTCATTTAAAACACTGCTGAGCATTATAGAAACCAGTCTGTTTCCACCTTTCCAAATGTCCCCAGCAGGATGCCATCCAGCTCCCACGTGCCACCGGCCACTCTCCTCACGTGCTGCGAGCACAGCGTAAGGAGAAGGTGTGTGCGCGTTGCGGGGACAGTAACATCACCCAGGGTGGAAGCAGTGAACATCTTAAAGACAGCGTTTTACTGAGACATGATAAAAGACTAAATTTCTCACACTCTGTAAAATTTCAGGGTCTTTGAGCATGCCTCAGAAAAAGAAAGAAGCAGCGTATCTCTGTTGTGTGACCGCTATTGATTTCATCACATCCACAGCATGGTAATTCATTGAGTTGTGGGGTTTTTTTCCCCGGCAATACCTCAGTGGTGAAAACTAAATCAAATCCAACCCTCTAAACTCTGTCCTTGTTGTAGAAATGCACAATAAATCAGGCTCAACTTCATTAGCACTGACCTTGACAACTCTTTATAGGTTTATATTGTCCACATCTAAGCTGAAATACTCCTTGTCCTTAGCTGGGAAAGGACTCGTGTGAACTAAAGCTTACAAACTGCATTTCTTAACAGCAGCTATCATCTCTTGCCTCCTCTCCATTTTTTTTTATTTTTTAAATAAAATTGACCTTATTAACAAATCATTCAGATAGCAGTGCATCACATGCAGTTATTTCGTTTAGACTATATTAGGTAGGGTCTAAGTAAGGATTAGTCATTACTGGAAAAATAAAAGGTTAGTCTTTGGTTTTACTTGTACCCTGAAAATGTTTCTTTTACATTTCCTCAAATTAATTTGCTTAAGAGAAAAAGGGGACAGCATGTATAATTCTCTAGCTGTGAGTAACATGAAAATGGCCATACTACAACACAGGAATGCCCAATTTTCATTGCAGCATTTGGGAAAAATCAGCCATCCCGTTTTAATAAGGAATATAAAAAAAACAGATGGCAATTGTTTCGAATGCAGTTTATTGCATTCTTCATTTGGTGACTCAGCTTTATTTCTCAAGCTGTGTAGGCCCATTACATCAAGAGCCTCAGGTATTTAAAAATAAGACAGAATTACTGCAGCTACATCGTGAAGAACAGATCTCCATTATAGCTTGTTAACTTTCAGACATACATATTTACTTTTCCGAGGTCAAAATAAGGTAAACTTTTAAAATTCTTAATATTGTTCTCAAGCATATGCAGTCAGCTCTAAAAAACCATGTCTGCAGTTCATCAGCATCGCTGCTGCCACACTTCATGAAAGCCTTTAATTCAATCAGTGTGCTGGCATGGAAGGCTACACGTTAATACTGCAGCTCTCACTTTTCACATTCCTGCTTTGCGTATGCCATTGGTCTGAGCAAACATTTTCATGAGCAGACAGAATGAACAAAAATTTGCACATATGAAGCAAGCGGCACCAAAATGAAAAGGCTAGCAATGGTTGTTTGTGTTACCTCTTCCTCTGTAAACCAAGGATTTCTATAAAATGAGGCTAACTAGGCTTTCTTTTTGCAAATCCATGAAAACATCTTAATTGCTAGTTCAGACAATTCACTATTTCTTAAAGTACTGGTACTGTTTCAACAGCTGTTAATAACCATAATTATTTTCATATTGCAAGGTACTTAATTCTCAGTTTACACTAACATACAAGATTACAACCTCAATGTCTGTTTGCTACACTCAACATTATACAATGAGCTGCACCATTCAGAGTGATTGCTACACTGCTTGCCGGCCTGTAAGAAAATGTCTGTCTGGAAATACTGTATAAAAACAGATTACTTCACAAAATAACTAGTGGGATGGTCTGATATATCTGTACACCAGGACATTCATCTTTACAGCTGCTGTTCCACTATTTAAGATACCACAGAACTCAGAATCCATGGCTGATGTAACATGTGCACAGATGGATACAGAAAAAAAACGAGCTATATAAAATAGCTTGCTTTTGTGACTAAGTCACAAAGATTCTTTGCATATGGAGTTCAAAAGTGGGTCTTACACTGCTTGCCATTAAAATTTAGCAGAAGTTATCTCCTGGTGTAGCACTTTAGGAAATGTACTGTAACTTCATTAATGATCAAGTCCTTTCTTGTAGAGCCGTGCATGGATCCTCAACACCTACACGTAGCATGCTATAATTGCTATGACACACAGCTTCTGTGAGAAAGCAAGAATTCTGGGAAGAGTTTTTAAATAGCAGTAAATGAAGCTTTGCTCTTCATCCTTGTATGGCTTAGCAAACTATACATTCAGAAAAATGTCATCTTTCTTTAGACAGTTTTTTTTCCACAGCATCTTTCTTTGAACTAGTTTTTCTAGTCAACCAGAATAGAAATACAGTTCACATTTTTATTAACCAAATTAAACTAGACTATAGGACATTTAGTAACTTCTGGATTTTTATGACAATATAGGGAAAATTGTTCCTAGCAGCAGATACAGCTGATGAAGCATTAGGAGCTATATGGGGTTGCAGTCATAGTCACAAATTCAGGATTTCATAGTTTTCAAATTAATTTATCTTCTTGTATGTAATCACAATGAACAGTGGGAAACCTTGATGGACAACAAAACCTCTACAGCTTTATCACTCCCCAATTTTGTTTCAGCATCAGACTCCCTAAAGAGTAAATGAATGAATGCTACAGAAAACACAAAAGGCTTCTCTTGCCTTTTAATGTAGCCACTGCACACTGTACTTATTACTCTGTTATAATACAGTTTTTCCTGTTCTCTTTGTAAAAACTGTGCTTAATTCAGCACTGGGTAACATATGCATCTATGCTACAGATCAGTGAAAGAGCTAACCCTCCAGGTGTTTTCAACTTGATAATAGCATTAAAAACAACTCTTAAAGCTTTCTAACACTACCAACAGTAAATAGAAATCGCAAGGAAAGTTGGCTTGAGATACACTGGTTTGTTTATTATTTGAGTTACAGTGAAGAGTTACTTTACTGTCTTACTGCCTGATGTGTTTATAAGCCAGTAAACATAAAAGAACAGTCAATAGGAAAGAATCACCTGGGAAGTAAATCCTATGTGATTTTCGCTCCAGAAATCAAACTACAGCTGTGTTTTACTGCGGCTTCCACTACAAAACTGCATCTTTGTGACACCATGCTTACATCTAGAAACAGTAACAGAAAAAAGAGACAAGAGAGTTCCATCATTTACAGAGCTGATGGTACTGAATACTAGAAAGAATGAAAGCCCAAGTTTGCCTTTCCTAGTACTAAAAAAAAAAAAAAAAAGGGGCCATGACTACTTTGCTTTTATAGTCTTGTTTATTTCTGCCATCTAAAATAATTCTTTGGTTTTCAATACTTACTGGTTGCCAATTCTGTTCAATAATATGATACCAAACTCTAGTCTGGCTTTATAATCTCATCACAGAATATTTATTTGAGCTAATTTGTGTTTGTAGAATTTTGTTCTCTGATCCTAACATCCCATCCATAGCTTTAAGTGTATTGTTTAACTGCATGCCTAAGTAAAAATCCTTAAAGCATTTTCTCATAGTTCCTGTGATACATTTAGCACTGCTAATACAAAGTCGCCCAGTTTTGAAGTTTGGTTATTTTTAATTAACAAAATTGGTGTTTGTTTATTCTTTTTTTTTTTTTTTTAATAAATAATAAAAGTCAACTGTGAGAAACAGTGGCCAAGATAAAGCAAATTAACCTCAGAATTAATTTCAGAGACAGCATAACATGAAGCTGAAACAATTCATCCAGAAAAGGTTCATTTCATCAACATTTCTGTTTGCAACTTCCAACAGTCTAAGAACTTCCTCTTTTAAGAAATTTCATGTATTTTAAGAAATTCGGTGCCATCTCACAGGACTACCTGAAAACTGACACAAGGTATTGCTGAGATCAGAACTGATGCCTGGTGTTCGGGGGAGTTACCAGCCAGCCCTTCTCCCTGGCTGCAGCTGAGCCCCCCCGGCACCCCCCGGCCCCAGCCTGTGCTCGGGATCTCTGCTTGGCCAGAGCTGAGCTCCGGTCACCGCTTCTGATGACATTTTAAAAAATTCTTCTTACAGAATCTGTATGAATCATCACTTTTTTTTTTTTTTTTTTTTAAGAGCACTTGAATTTCACAATGTTCAAAAAGTTACATCTTAACTGTTATGAAAAAAAGAAAATAAAGAGGACTTAGAATCTTTAGAACCACTTACCTGTGTCAGAACTTCACCCTCTAGCTTATGACCACAAAGCAACAAGCAGGGCTGCATCTTCCACTACCTCCTCTGCTAAGCCAAAACAGCGCTATCACAAAACTGAGAATGATTGCAGCAGTTGTACATGTCACCTGCAGCTATGCCTTTTCCCCTCTGCTTTCCATTAACCTGCACTTCTGCAATTATCACAGGTTGTAGTCTTTGCAAAGACTAACTCATGTGATTTGCAATAATATTCCAAGACAATCATAATATCTAGAACTTAAGAACCAACACACATACTAGTTTTTGCAGGTCCCACAAAAAAAAAGAAATCTACTGATATTTGTCAACTTGTTTTAATTTTTAAAGGAATCAAATTAAAATCTGATTATGTTTCCATTCTTGAACAAGCTATTATGAATTATGCAGGCAGAAATCAAGCACCTCTTTCTGATCCGGGACCCTACTGAGCTGCTTGTCCTAAAACACAAACAATTATCAGCAGAAGTTGCTGTGTATACCTACTACTTCCTCAGATCCTCAGGTGCACATGCAGAGCCTGCCTTGACACATCCATTTCTGTAAATCTCATACGCTAAACAAGATGCAAACTCTAATGCAGCTGCAGATCAAAATGAGTTAGCCCAAATTTCACTAAACCCTTACACTGAAAATTTCTGAGTAGTTGGAGGCCTCTATAAAGTGAAATACAGTCAGTGGGAAGCTGTGCTGCAGCTGGAGAATAGTGCCCACACAGAAAAACTCCTGGTCACCATCACAAAAAAGCAGAATGCTCTTGGTGACACTTTTGGTGCAGGGTTGTCAAAGGAAAGCTTAGCAAAGAATGAAGAGAGATAGAAGCTAGCATACAATATATGGAAGAAGCAAATAAATATGCTGATACCTACATATACTGGGAACGATTCTACTTGATTTGATCATAAAAAAAAAAAAGAAGCGGCTCTTGCTGGCTGCAGCTCCAATGTCACGTGCAAGGAAAACAGAGAGCAGGCTGCAGCTTTTTGTTTAGGAAATTTTCAGTTTCAGTGTTTCATCTCTGCTGTAGACCTAAACAGACCTCGAGTCTAATTTTCCCGCATCTGTACCTGTAGCAAATACAAGGACAAAAATACCACAGAACAAATGACAAGCTTTTGGTTAACAGAATTAATTACAATCTTTCTTAGGTGTCAAAAGTGAAAGAAAAGAGATCTCTCTGCTCTTACAAAGCATTGCAATCTGTTATAACTCTACTACAGACTAAATTTAAGACACTATAAATACAAGATGCATTATTTCAGGTTGGCCTTAAATTCTTTTCATTTTTTCTATTTTTTGTTTTAAACACAGATCAAACATGCATTTCCAGAATAATCAGTTCCAGTCAAGCTCAAAGGATATCTACTCTGAACTGCAAAACATCACAAGATTTTAGATCATCTTAGTGAAATACATAACTAGTTTTGTATCTGACAACAAATTGTTTAACTAATTATCTGTACTGTTACTTTTGAAGGAAGAAATGATTTATGGAAGTATGCCATGGCTCCACAGACCGCTGCACTGGCAAAATATAATATTGCAGGGCTGCTAGCACATGATACGCCTAACATTACTGGCAGCCTTTTCACAATTTTTATACTTAATTCATCTGCAACCAGAAGTTTTCTGCCTCATTCAATCTTTCCTATCAATACAGCATTTCTGCCTTACCACAATATTCTGAATTTAGTTTCAGGAAGTCAGTACTGTGTGCACCACATAGCACTTTTGCCTGTTCAAAAGGCTGCAGGAAAGTAGGGCAGGTGTTATTTGCTTTGTCCTAAGGATCATCTTCAGGTCGGTACTGTACTTGCATCGAGTCAGGCACTGAGCAAAACAACCCTGTTCTCACTGCCCTGGCAAGCCTAGGAGAGAGTCAGGCCTAGTAACAGGAATTATTCCTTCATACATCTTACCAAAACATCATCTCGTTTTAGGAGGAATGAATTCTATTGACCTTTGGTAAAAAGTGACTGGCTATAGCAAAATAGCCTGCATAAAGGATAAAATAAAGAAGGGAAAATTAGATGAGCGGTGGCTGGAAAATCCAAGGGATTACCAAAAGTGTCATGATTAAGGAAAGACTAGAAATCTGAAAAATCACACCTATTTAAACTCTAAGCTAAAGGCTAGCACATACTGAACAATTTGCAAGCTTGCCTCTAGAATGGCTGTGGAATACACAGCCCGTGATAAATTCAGGACACAGCTTCACTTGGGATTAGGCCCTTTATTATTGCTTCTGATGTGCTCTGCATTTCAGAATCAACCAGGGGGTATAAGGAGGATCATCTTCTACCAGGAAAAGATAGCAAGTGAACTTTCTTCTTTGCCAAGGGATTGCAGTTTCCTTGAAAGAAGAATGTTTTCAATTATTCAAAAACTGGCACAGCACACAGCACCAAGATCCTAGACCCTGCAGCTTTCTGAACTCAGCAAGTTCCTTCAGCTCCTGGCAGCACAGTGTGAGCAAAGTCTAGATCCAAGATTACTAACTTCATAACTTCTGGATTTGTCAGAGAGCGTTCTCCCCAAAGCGGCTACGTTGCATGTAGGACACAATTCTATAGCACAATTTGTAAAAGCACAAGAAATTCCTAAGTGTCAATTCACAGACCACAAAAACCATATGCAGCCAGCACAGAAAACAATTCTGTGCCTTCTTGTATGTGCAAGAGGAGGCAGACACACTGCTGAACTACTTACTCTGGTAGCAGAACCAGAAGGTATCAGGGAACAGTTTCAGGATCATCAAGTTCCTCAAGCTGGAAGGAGCAGCAAGGAATAGGGATCCTGGGAGCACGGTCATTTATTAATCACCAAACATAAGCACTACCTTCCCTCCCCCTAATAAACTGTCTACCAATTAATATTTTTTTTTTTTTTTTTTTTTTTTTTTACTCATACACATGACTACATAATTTCCCAAATTCTTCCTTGTATTCACGATACAAGTCTGGGACTTCAGAACACAGGGTGTTCAAAAAAACCACCAAAGTCAAACAAACAAAATCGTACCTTTAGCGTGAAAGAGATGCATATTACCATCTAAAGCTAAAATTTAGTCAGTGTAAGACTACAACCACAACACCCAGTGTTTTCAGTGCCAAGTTCTGTACAGTGTGTCAACTGTCAGAGAGGTAAGGAGGGCTGGAGCTCGATGCACCAACTGTCAAATAAAATAGATGAAAACACTGACTCTTCCGTTTCTTTTTTAAATAAATTTCACACACGGATGACTAGCAAGAAATCCATGTTCATACATTAACTATAAGCTATTGAACAATCCTCACTATTTCTTAAGTAATTTGAGTCAAAACTAATGCAGTATTATGAAAGACAAGACCTACTAGGTCTTTTGTCACTATGTTTTTTTGATTGTGAGTTACGGCATCAGTTCTGCAACACTCCTTCCTATTACGAGAGGAATTTATAGTTACAACTGCAGTTGAAAAAAAAACAAAACAAAACAAAACCCTTTTCACCCATTAAATTTGTGACTACATGGCATTCTCCTAGCAGATTTTCATAGGTCTTCATGTTCCACAAAAGTTTTTGTCAAAGCTAAAAATTTTGATGGTGGTAGGTCAAGGCACGGTTTCCATGATGCAATTTTCAGTGAACTTTGCCTAATGATCACAGCATCTTAACTGTGAATCACATAATATCTGTGACCTAAATTCTACTTAGAAACAGTTTTACCCCTTCTTTCTGAAAAACAATATACATTTATCTTGTACTAGTTTGTTAATATGTAGAAATAAATCTTTGGGTTTTAACAACCAAGTTAAATATTACACTAAATTAAAATTTTTGAAAAATACAAAGGAGTTATTGGTTTACCAATTCTAACTTTATAATGAACACTGAAAATGCAGTTGATATGTCTATTGCTTAACAACTGCAAATTTTACAGATGGGTCTGAAAGTTATCAGGCTCTTCTGCAAACATACAGTTCTCTGAAAAGATACTGATTTATAGAAGACCCCTAACAAACTATTGCAGCCTTAAAAGTCATTTACTTTACAGTGTAATACCTGCAACAATACAATACTTAAAATAGGAGTTACAGCATAGGTAATGGAACATAACTTGGAATTAGAAATGACTTTAACCCCTTGTGATGACATCTTAAAAAGTATTTGAATACAAAACTTCCAAGCTCACTTTAAGAGGTCAACACATGAATTCTCAGAGAGGTCACCTGCTGTTGACAAACCTTGTACTATTCACCCTTAAAACTCACTGCAGTTTGTTACATTTTAAGCATGAAAACCACACCTTCTCGTCCTTTCAAGAAACTGTTCCATTCAAAGATTTTGACAGCCAAGATACATGTGAAGTGAAAAATCAGTCATCACTGTTCAACATCATTTTAATCTCCACCAAGGGAAAATAATATACACATTAACACAAACAGAAAAATGTTTTGGAAAAGACCATACGGTCCTATGGCAGGGTTTTAGTTTATAGAAAGGTAATTTATAGTTTTATAAAATTATATGAAAGAGTAACAACATCTTTCATTAACATCAGACAGTATAGAAAAAATAAATCTCAACATTAGTTGTATTCTGATGGTCCTTCTAGTAAGAAATTTAAAAGTGCTTTTTAATAACAGTGTTGCAACTCAAGATTAGTGCAATTGTCAAATCTGTTTTAAAGCAGATATTTATAGCAATTGTGCAAGTTCTTACAATTAACATAGCCCAATCTAAAAATTAACATTAAGTGAGGTAAGTATTCTAATTAAAATTCAACATTCCTTAAATAGCTTAAACACCAATTCTACTACAAGGAAAATACTGGTGTTCCTTCATAGAAAGGCTCAAACCTAAACATGACATGAAACTTGTACTACAAATCAGTGAACACTTGGAAGTTAAAAAAGCTCTTGCAAAATACACAGTTTAGTATGTTTACAACCCAATGCTACACACAGTACCGAATGCAAAATATACCAACTTAAATAAAACCAAACTTTACAGTTAATGTACTTAATTTGCTTTTGAATACATGATTTTGTTCAAATCCTCCTAGAAGCTCCCATATAAAGTTAGCACATTAACTTAATGTAGAAATTCCACTGTATTTTTATCGGTAAATATGAACAATTTGATTACCAATTATGACTGCAGCTATGAGTACCATTACTCTTCAAGCAAGTGAAAAAACACAGCAAGAGTTGCAGAAAAAAAATATCTAAATTTACTCTTCACTGTTTTATACATGATAAGCTGGCAAAGATAAAAGATACCCTATATTTCTATATATTTTCTTCAAGAATTCTCAGAACTCTAAAATTAGTTTTCATTTTGTTGTAGCTTCTTTACTCTGACTTACGATGCATAGTAACTACTGCCTTTTATATGCAGGCCTCATTTTAAGAGAGGCAAAAACTAGACTGTTAATGCTAGGCCCTTATGGCTCATTTGCATATGGAGCCAAAGGCATTTCATGTTTTATTTCTCAAGGTGTTTATAAGTACTATTTAAGTCACTATCAACAACAGGAATAAAATATATATTAACGAACTTTTGTTCTAACAGGCTATGGCTTTAAAAGCCTACCAACTGAACCATTGTTTATAGTATTGCACTTAACTTTAGTATTAAACTGACAGTTGAAGCCCACACAGAAGTCATTTTATAACAATATTTCAATTAAAAAAGCAATAAATAAAATGCAGTGTCTAAAAAAAATGCCAGTAGGTTTAGTCTGTATTTCTCCCACCACAGCCCAAACTGCATCATCTAAAACAGGTCTGGGACAGAGTTTGGATACCAACTGCATAGTTCTTTCAACATAATAGCCTACCCATAACAATAAGTGAAGCAATTAAAGCTTTCTACAGTAATATTATAAACTGACAGTACCCTTGAGTATATGTCTCAATTAGCTTAAAAGGATTTGTTGCCTTTGCTCGAGACAGCTTCAGAAGTTAGACACCATTATGCTGGGACTGGATATTATCTTTACTGTGTTATTTTACAGGTACGTTGATTCTTTTTTTAAATATGTTATGTTAACCCTGATAATGATGCAGAGACTTCCCGCTCCTGAACCAGGAAGTTGTTTCCAAAAATTTAGTAACTTGTCATTGCAGTGACAAGTTGGTCAAGTCTTTAGCAGAGTCTCTAATCATCTGTTCTACCTTGGGATTTTCAGCTCCACTGGTTGCTAGCTCCTTGTCAATAAGCCCCAGGTTGTGCAAATTGAGGATGGAATCGGCGATAATTCGTGCTGTCCTCTTCTGGTAGCCTCCAGATGTCACCATCAGGATTGGGATTCTGCGGCTTCTGGCAGCCTTGAACACAACTTCATCTCTCTTCACAATTCCCTGCGAGTTTACAACAGTTAAAAAAACAAAACAAAACACAGTGATACAAATATGATATTTTAGTTCTAGCCTGCCGTTTATGGATTTATAGTATTGGATGCTTGATAAGTGATTAATATGAATAAAAAATTCATTGAGAAGTCCTATTAGCAGATTTACATGCATAATCATTAAAAAAAAAAAAAAAAGAAAACCAGAAAAACAGCAAATCTAAAATACTTGATTTGGTTTTAGAGGACACAACAGATAAAAAGTCTTTAGTATAAATCCCTAGAGGAATTCCTGCTCAAAGGCCATCAAGTTTAAATTGACTACAGAGTTTAGAAAAGTTCACCCTATTTTACAGGTGAGGAATTGAGACTTAAGAAAGACTGCCTGAATTCAAAGTGCTTTGGTTTGTGCTCACTTGCATAGCACCCTCTGACAAAAGTTTAACAACTTGATCAAGATTTCACAAACCTACAGAAGAACCAAAAATTCAAATCAGACTCTATACGTTCACAATCACTAGCTGAATTTTAAGTTTCCAGTTGCTTCAATAAAGGCTAATACTAAAAGAATCTACGGCTGAAGGGGGAGTTGCAGAATGTAAGTAACTGTAAATCTGTAGAAAGGAAAAGAAGTTCTAACCTCCAATAAAGAAAGGTATGGAACTAAAAAACACCAAAGCACTGACCAAGAGGTGCTGTACTGTCACTGAACAACAGAAGACTTTGAGTCTCTTGGGTTTCAAATAAGTACATGTGGGAAAAAGAGAATTCAGAAATAACTGAGAACACAATTAAAATCCACTTTTGTGGAAAAAGTAAAAGCTGAGAGTTCCAGAGATACATAGGAAGCATAAATATTCCATTGCAATTCCTCAAAAAAAAAAAAAAAAGACTAACAACATAATAGACAACAGCTTACAATGGACAGCTCAAAATTAAAATAACTGCAAAAGCTGGAGAAGGGGAAAGGGATTAAAATGCAATCAAGTGCAAAAAATTAGGAAGCAGGAGCAAACGTGTTACAACAAGATGGATATACACTACTCAGACTGGTTAGAGGAAGACTGTAAATACATCAAGAAATATTACCCTGCCATTAAAAAAAATTAGACCACAAACAAATGGTAAAGGGAAAGAATAAAATTCCAATGTATCTGGAAAAAAATATTTTGTAAAACCATACCACGGTAATGGTTTTTGTACAGTTTGACACAGCCCTGTAAAAGAACAATGGGAGTAAGGAATAATAACTGAAAAATAAGACAAAGGGAACTGAAGAATTATGTTAGGAACAGATTCTTAAAGGAAGTATCAGAATTACAGAATGAGATGTACGTCCCCTGGGAACCACTGCTGGATGCAGCAAACATTATACCACCCAAGATCTGGAAGCAGTCACTATTCACAGGAGCCTAACCACCTCATCCCTGGCTCCAGCATCTCTCGTGCTGAGCCTGGAAGAGCTGAGGGGAAAACACGTGGACTTATTCCAGCATCTGTGTGTTACCAGGAAAGAAAATACATGACAGCCTGATACAGTTCCCACTTACAAAGATAAGAGAGACTTACCTGCTACACCTCAAATTTTCTGGCTCAACCACCAAGAAACTATCACTCATAACACTCTGAGGTGGCAAATTTTTGAGTAGAATTCGTAGCAAGATTTAAAAATATGAATGACATCTACAACTGTAGGACTGAAGACTGGACTAAAGAACATTGAAGAGATGAATTATCCAGGCTCAGTGCCTTCAGTTGTGGCATTTCCAGTAGCCTGGGATTTCCAGCTCGGTGAAACATGCCATTCCCACCTGAGGCAACAAGATGAGAGAGACAAGAAACCCTGCCCTTAATTCAGAAAACAAAGGCTTGAGCTACAGAAACCTTTTCTCCATCAGGCACATGAGCCACTGGCTGTGCTGAGAAATGGCACTCTGCCTTTCAATCTCTATTTGTGACCAGAAGAATCATTTCACCTTTCTTTCCCCATTCCAACATTTTGTCTCTCTCCCTACATATCACTCGACAAGCTACAGCAACTAATTTTTCTTGGCAATTAACACCACTTCTTTTCAAATGGCAGAAAAAAATTGAAAAGGCACATCTTCAACTATTCTCCATCTACCACTAGCTTCCATTTCTCTTGGTGGACACTGCTTTCCAAAAAGCTCTGCCCCACCAAATGAGATCTTACACCTCAGGTCATATCCTCTCCAAGGTCAAAAACTAAACAAGTCCAAGCCCCTCAGCTCTTCCTTTCTCCTTAGTGACTTTTACACAGCCACAGAAAAAAACCCCTGGAGATTCAGAGTGGCTCCCAAGTTGTTCCACCCTACGTCCCTCAAGGACTTTGCAGGCAGGCAGAAAGCAATGAAGTGGCTGCTCAGTGACAGAGATGATAAGAATGAGGAAATACATAAGGAAGCCAATAAAACCCAGCAAGGAACTAGAGCTCTGTGCAAAAGGAAGCATTTGAGAACTGAAGTACTGCAAAACAGAATGAAAACTGAACAGGTCGAGTGATGGCTCAATTAGAAGGGAATCTGAAATCTCACAGATCAAGAAAGCACTTTTCTATATTCAACTGGTGGACACTAAAAAAAGGACCAAATGTGAAAACGGGAGAGAAACAGAGCTGAGGAGCTGTCAGAGCAGGAAAAAATGAAGGCAATATGAGATCTATAAATTTTTGTTTATTTTGAGAAAAGCAGACTTGTTATATCTGGAAGGTGAAGACTTCTATGAAGCTATACAGAATAAATCAGAATTTAAAACTGGTACCACACTAGGGAGAGAGAAGGTAAACTGAACTGAAAAAGGGTAATGATATTTGTATAGAAAAGAATGAGGAAAGGGGAAAAAAAAAAAAAATCTGTTCAACTGCTAAGAATACACAGACAGGCTGCACAAAATTGCTAGAACTGGAGTGCTACAGAGGAAATCAAGTGTAAGATACATACTGGGGGCAGGTGACAAAAGAAATAAATTGCAAAATGTGTTATGTGAGGGTAAAAGAAACAAAGAAAGAAAGGTTCAGACAGGAAAAATAGGAGTCAGGTAAAGTGTAACAATATATGCGTCTCTGGTTACTGTCCGAATGTTCAAAACCAGTATATTTTAGAAAGACAAATGATACTGAACAGGCATCTGAAGAATAGAAGTATTTTGTCAAGAAGAGACAACAAAAAAATATGGTGAAAGACCAACAGAGATGTACTTACAACAGGAAAATGTTCTGGTTTAGAGTAAAATATGCACCGCACCTTCGTCTAATAAACAGTTGTAAGTCACTCTCAGGACTGCCTTCAGCATCTAGTGAGGAGTGAAAGTCTGTAGGTATTTTAGTATTAAACAAACCTGAGGTGAAATAGCGAGTCCTCCCAATGGATCGCCATCCAGAATATCAGTCCCAGCATTATAAACAATGATGTCAGGTTTTAATTCATTTAATGCTCCTTCCACGTGAGTATGTACCTTCTGCAGATATTCTGTGTCCTCTGTACCCCACTCTAATTCCACCTTGCGTTTTATGGCACCTAACAAACAGAAATGTTTCAGTGGTACTCGATAAACAAAGCATCGCTTTGGAAGAAAACGCAAGATTTAGGTAAGCAAGAGAGAAAGAGGACATTTCTGAAAACTTTGTAGATACATTGCATTGTCACAGAACCTTGAATTAAAGAAAATTATTCAACTACTTGTTTCCCCGGCAAATGTATGCACAATGACCTTGAAAAAATTCAATTGAAGAGAGAAAATTAGATGCAGGGAAAAAACCCAACGTATCTCTGAGACAAATGGAAAATGTTATTGAAAAGCAGCTGATCTACATGTTCATTTACCAATCAGCAAAGAAATAATAAAGGAAATTATATCATTTAAAAGTAACCTAAATAAATTATAAGGGAAGGAAAACACTGAATTGCTATTTGCAGAGGAAACAGTTGGGGGAAAACACAAGATAAATATCACTGAGAAATTATTAAGATGTTTTATTTTTATCACAACACTCAAAACTTAACAGCAAGGGATCATGAATTTATGTGAACTGCTTTATGAATGTGTAACAAGATTCAACTTTGCCCCAAGCACTTTCAATTTTATGTTCTTACCCTGTAATCCTACCAGAAGAGCAAATATCTATTCTTAATTTAAATCAAATTATTCCTAATACTTCCAATAAAGCCATAAAAGAGGAGGGTTAAGAATGTAGAGGAAGGAAACCCACTGTTACACAGCCTAGCTTTGGGTGCTTTTATGGAGTTGTGTGTAATGCTAAAGTCAAATTAATCAAATTGATGTCAGAGGTGTTTCCAGGCATGACTTCCACCTCACCACACCCCACACCTTCAATTAAATGACTTGGAGTCGTAAATCTTAAGTGTGGATTCAGCACCCACCAAATGTGCATGAATGCGTTCAACACAGAATGATGCTTATTTATTCTTGTGATTGCTGGGTAGGGTTTTTTTTTCTACTTTCCATCCTTGTTCAACATTAGCGAGGCATTCTTCTTTTTTCCTTTATTTTATTGCATCAACATTAGTTTAAAAGATTTTCTTTCTTTATGATATTTTTCCTGAATTCTTATTGTTATATAAATTTTCATACAAGTCCGCACAGCTGTGCTCTTCTGAGCAGCACTCAGAGCCTCTTCAGGGTAAAGAATCTGCTAACTTAAGCTTTAGAGGAGGAGGTAAACACATTAGCATGGAGAACAAATAAGCGTTGTTCTGATGAAACCGTTAAGAAGTTGAGACAATTGTGAATAAGATTCAATGCCTCTACAGGTCTCTTGTCTTCATCTTCACCACAAAACACAGAATTACAGTGATTAGTTATTACCCAGATCAGGGAGGACCGATGGACACAGTGATGGATCTGTAGGTTAGAATAAACACAGCTTTTGCATTTGATAGCCTTTTGTCCATCTCTTGCTAATTAGCACATGTGCTCCTACAGCTTTGAAAACTGTAAAAAGACCAACAGCAAGACTTTTTTAGGGCCTGAACTTTGAGTTTCAGTTGTCAACTTTCTGTGCTCCCCCTTCAGCAAACCAGTCCTTTTCCCCATCCACCTCCTTTCTCTTCCTAAACTTCTGTGTGATTCCACAGTATTTCCCCTTGGGGACTCAATATGCTTATGGCAAAGTATTTAGACAAATGTTAGCTAGTCCTTTTTTTTTTTTCTTTTTTTTTTTTTTTTTTTTCCTTCCCCTAATGAAGTGCATGGGGCAGAAAAATGTACAGGAGAGAATCCTGTAATAAAACACGTAGAAGATGAGTGGGAAGTCCAGGGAGACAGTGATCAAATTAGAGTTCACCCTAATGATTCAAACTCTCAGGTTCAAGCCTCCACCTCCCTTCAAGAAGATGCCCTCTCTGATCTAATCTTTGTCTGGTCACTTAGGAAAGCATTTAAAGGATTTAGCCACTGAACTCCTATTCTGACACCCTCATGCAAACTGCAAGGAACTATATATTCACATGTCTTCAGCCACAGCCTCCTGCACCTCCTGCTTCAGCTGCAGAAAGGGAAAGCTAGTACTCCCAGTTTCACAGGAGAGGGGCAAGTTCAGTATTTCAGATTTGCTAACAAGGGCTTACTCTGTTTTGGTCTTAATCCACCTGTTTAAAATGTTGCCATTTGATATATGAATAAAGCAATGCTTTCCTTAGGAAACGATTTTCATTTGCTTGCCATTTGTCTGCTTACAGACATGACGTGCTTTAAATGGTCATTTTTTAGTTTAATACTTTGAAATTCATATACTACAGTTTTCAAAATCTTTACTAGTTAAAAACCAGAAGTACTATGCATTGCACCTAATTCTTGCCAAGAATCCAAATTAAGTAGGCTTTTCAGAATGACAGTGTCATTGAAGAAATTCAACAGCAGAACATCTCCCCCCAGTAAATCATGATTCAGTTAACAAATTAAGCCTGTAATAAATTACAGTGTAACAGAATCAAAGATCAAATAAACTTGGGGCTTTTGCATTCTAATTTAACCGTTATCAACTCCCCACTAATTAAGTGTGACAGGTCACCAGACACAACAGGCACATCACAGTAAGGATAAACAAACAACAACAACAACAAAAATTAAGCACCAACTCTTAACATCTATATGACATCCTTTTGCTTCCCAACTTGTTTCACATTCAGATGCACCTTGTTTTCTAGATGCTTACAAAATTAGTTCCACTGGAAAGACAACACCTAAATATGTTATAACTTTCAAAAGAGCATGAAACATTTTTTACACAATATTAGCTAATCCTTACTGAATTCTTTTATAAATTTAGTGTAAGGGAAATATTAAGTTCTAACGGTTATCTTCAAATCAAAAGAATTACTTAACTCACTGTTCTAAGCGTGGCATGAGCTTTTGACTGGATTGCTAACAAAGTCCACATAACACCCACACCTTGCATTCCAGAAATTCATTCCAGAAGTGAGGGAAAAAACTACAGCTTTAACACTATTGTGACATATCACAGTGATCATTGAAAACTGTATGTTCAATGTGAAATTAAAAAAAAAAAAGTTTAAAAATCTAGTTAACATTGTTGCAAGGAAGCTTATTAGTAATGAAGATGACATTTAACACCACAGTAGGTCTTGTACATTTTGGAATATGAATTTCAATTATACTTACGTTTAGCAAATCCATCCCCTGGATAAATATATCTATTGTATGCATCCATAATATATACCCGATGATCATCCATAAAGTCCCTCTCATGGCCATTTCCCTAAAGGAAACTTACAGTTAGCTATTCCTAGCATACTAACACAGAATAAAATAAACTGCAAATTCTAGAGTAATTAAGACTATAAAGATGTAGGATTTAAAACTCCTGTGTTATTCTCTTACTTATAATCTTAAAGGTTATTTTGAGGTGTAGAGTGTTGGGGGCTTTGATATCATCAGTCTGAAGACTGCAGGTATTACAAAAAGCAACATCTCTGTATCTCTGTGAGGGTAATTATCATAGATCTTATTGCACATAAAAGAAAAATAAATGAAAATTAGAAGCTAATTGTCTTCAGCAGCATCACAAAAGCAATTGGGACTACCAAATAGATCTCTATTCTTCCAATTGTTCAAAAAAAAAAAAAAAAAGTAACTTTCAACTGCTGCAGGGATACTTATAATCTTATACAGGGATTAATAAAGAAATAAAGCAGACTGCAGCTCTTCTGATAATTCAAGCCTTTGTAAGGTAAGTAATCCCTAGAAAAATTACAAATACTACAGACCAAACAGTTTAACATGCTGTTTAACACCAGGAATTCCCTACAAAAATACTATATTGGGTGTAAAAATGGATGCTCAAGAGAAAACTCAGCTTCTGATTATTCCTCCTCCCCTATTTCTGAACAGTATTATTCTGGCTCTCATTTAAACTTTTTTCCAATAGCATAAACATAATCTTTTCACAGCAATCACTTAGGTGATTTTGGTGAAATCAGTGTATCCTACAGGACCACAGTCCCTGCGCCCATTAGAATTTCACTTAAACTATAGAAACAGATATTTCTACAGATATATCTTCTGTAATTCAGCTACAGAATTTTAGGTCCCCGGACAGTTAAGCTCTATTTCTGACACAACTTCCCCTCCTGGAAACAAACAAGCAAACCAAACCAAAACAAAAGAAATAAAGAATCACTGGACTAAAACTAGTCACTGTGTGTGAAAAAGGGAATGGGAAGCACCAGAACTGCATTTCTTTATGCCAAAAAATGGTAACTCCTACTTATTTTTTCAGAACCTTTGGTCTACAAATAAACAGATCATTCAAACAGAAATCTAGGAATATGAGAACCTCTGGGTGAACCATTTGCTTATTAAAGGTAAAACCTGCCAATGCACCAAGAATTGGAACACTTACAAGACGCACAGTTAAAAAGGATCTGCTGAGCTACTATTTCACACATCTCTGATTCCCCAAATAAAGGAAACAAAGGGAGTGATTCAGTGTGCAGATTGAGATTACCAGCATGATACTTGAAAATCAAAATACATTCCAAGGAGTTTTTAAGAAACAAAACACTCCAAAAAAGTGCAAAAAAAAATCCATAGCCTGATAGAGACGGCTGAAGAGAATCATGAGCACAAAATACCTTTCTATTGTATAATCTATGCCCTTATATTTCAAGGTACATTTAGGATACCTGAATTTGCAGATAAGAGAAATGACAGAAAATAAAAAACCTGCATCCTCACTGTCACGTTACTACTTAAAAATGGTTTATTTACACATAATAAATTATGTTCAATGCTTCAGATTAGATATAATTTGGGGGCATTAGCTGCTTTTCTAAAAATACTATTTCCCTTCTTTCAGGATTTATTTTGGAAATCCTAGCAAAGATGAGATTTGTTCTCAGTACCCACAGTAAATCACTACCAGGTGAAGGGTAATGTATTCTTTACTTCATTACCTAAAGCCAGGCTTTCCATTAAAACACTGAAGGTCAGATTCATCCCCTGCAAAGGTTGGTGCAATGATCACGTGTGCTGAACTAACTGTACTTCTGCCTTAAGAGACTCTTGTTTCTTCTGGGATACTGACCTACTCTGGAGATTGTTGTGCCTCAGATCAAAAATATTTTTACATCTAGCCACATGATGGAGCTACAACTCAGTTTAATTTTATTAAAATGGCTTAATGGTCTTTTGGACCATAAAAGAATTAAACAACTAAACTGTTCACAATTTTCATCATCTGTGATTAACTCTGTATTCTGTGAGTTGACAGTTTATACTGCTATTAGGAAAAAAATGGTATTTATTACACAGTTGTATTTTGAGCAAAACATCTGCAGCACTGAATACAGCTAAGCTACTCACCTGATGAGCATCCAGATCAATAATTGTGGCTTTAGACACCCCTTGCACTCTTTCAAATAAGAACTGTATATATAAGCAAAGAAAGAGATGGAGAAAGTTATGAAGTTAGGTGACAGATTAAACTGGAGGCTTGAAGCTTGCACAGTATATTACTGTTCCAATTTGAATGTAGTGTAATTCACCAAATAAACGGCTAAATGATTCCAATATATTTAATTGCAAAAGCTTTAGTTATTTCACATAAAAATTGTTGTGGTTATACAATAAAAAACTCTATACATTTCCACATCCTCCATCTGTGCAGGTATCTGCCTACCTATAGGGAAAGTTGGTGGACTGAGGAAAGAAAGAGATTTCTACTCATTTCCTCTTTCTCCCACAAAGTACCGGACACAACATAGGGTCAAGGACATGTCTGTCTACAGCTTCCCACACTAACTTGTAAAGTGGAGTCCACAAATGAGGCATGAGCCCAATGACACTGAATAACACAAAGGAGCCCAAGGTAATAAACCCTGTTGTGGTACTAGTGGCTCTACAGAGGTGTAGCTGGTACAGCTCTGCACCCTGCAGCAGCCAGGCAGGAAAGGACAGGTCCAACTAGGGATTATGAAGCTGATTGCGGCATTGGGGCTGCCAGAGGCTGGAGTGGAACCAGTGACAGCATGGAGAAAGCAACAGCAACAACTGTGGGTTGGCACAGGGTGAAGCAAGAGCTGCACAGGCCCCAAAACATGGAGGAGCTAATATCAAAAGACACAAATGATAGCATGAGTGAGCTTATCAGCAGGAAGGGAGAAACAGTCCACTGTGACGGCATCCAACTGTGTAAGCATAAAATCTACCATTTAGCAAATGCTGCTGTAGGGACTGTATGCATTAAAGCCACTTTTACTAACAGAATTCGTTTCTTATTCTACATCTGTGAAGAAAAAAAAAATTCTTTGGGTCTTAACTTTGACAAGTTACCATCTTTCATATAGACATGGAAAAACCCAAAGATTTTGTACAAGCTGTCACCCGCTATAATTTCACAATCTGTATTACAATGTTAGGGAAAATAGAACACTGCAGATTACTTGTCTGAAAATTACCATTTACAGAAATTAGGATGTTCTGTCATATAGTGTGTTGCAATCATTAGAGCTTTTTTGTATTTTATTATTATTGATACTTTATAAATATTCTTGTATACAAATATATCATAGTACATTTGGTAAAAATAAATCTTAATTGCAGAAGACTCTTGCTTGAGCTTTTCAACATCTCAATACCAAGTGTATTCATTCACATTCAGTGATTATTTTGGATACATTCACATTTTTATTCATGAATTTGAACCACTCTGAGCACTGTATAGTGCAGCTTGATTTGGAGAGAGGATTTCTGTCTCTGCATTCGTCTGGATTGTAAACATTGAAACTCATTTGGAATTTCCAGGTTCAACTGCAAGGCTAGGATAATTATCACTGAGGACAATAAAAGTCAATGTGGTTTGATTTTGAGTGTTTTTTTGCAAGAAGATATTATTAATACAATTGTAGTGGTTCATATTTACATTCATAATTCTGATTCCTGCAACTCTTCCACTTGATAATAGTGCATATGCATTATGTTCTGCAGCACCAAGTACCACACCATTTTCCTATTCCTACCCATCTATAGACAGCTTTATTTTCTTCTATTAAGATGTAAATTAGTTCTTACAAATTTATGTGGATTTTTTTTTCCATTTGCACAAACAAAAGAATATACTGGATTAAGAGTACTTCTTACCTTTATAGCCAGTGTGATATCAGCATATGCACAAAATCCTCCACCTTTGTCACTTGAGCAGTGATGAAAACCACCCCCTAAACATAAAAATGTTGAAAAGGTGAAAAGCTAGATACTAAGGAACATTGATGGCTTGCAAAGAGACAGAGATTACTTACACATCAGGCCAGACACGGCACCTAGAGCTTTTAAATGCTTGCCTAGCAACAGTTTCTGTACATAGAACCACGGAATGGTTTGGGCTGGAAGGAACCTTAAAGATCATCCAGTTCCACCCCGCCCTGCCCCAGGCAGGGCCCCCTTCCCCCAGCCCAGGGGGCTCCCAGCCCCGTCCAACCTGGCCTTGAACCCTTCCAGGGAGGGGGCACCCACAGCTGCTCTGGGCACCCTGGGCCAGCGCCTCACCCCCCGCACAGAGAACAATTTCTGCCTTAGAGCTCACCTAAATCTCCCCTCGGTCAGTTTAAAACCATTACCCCTCATCCTACCCCCACCCCCTGATCCAGAGTCCCTCCCCACCTCTCCTGCCCCCCCTTTAAGCCCTGGGAGGCCGCTCGAAGGGCTCCCCGGAGCCTTCTCTTCTCCAGGCTGAACCCCCCCAACTCTCTCAGCCCGGCCCCCCAGGGGAGCTGCTCCAGCCCCCCCAGCATCTCCGTGGCCTCCTCTGGCCCCGCTCGAGCAGCTCCGGGTCCTTCTGCTGTTGGGGGCCCCCGAGCTGGCCCCAGCACTGCAGGGGGGTCTCCCCAGAGCGGAGCAGAGGGGGAGAATCCCCCCCCTGGCCCTGCTGCCCCCCCTGCTCTGGCTGCAGCCCAGGGCACGGGTGGGTTCTGGGCTGCCAGCGCACATTGTCAGGTCATGTTGAGCTTCTTGTCAACCAGCACCCCCAGTCCCTCTCCTTGGGGCTGCTCTCCAGCCACCCCTCACCCAGCCTGAATCTGTGCTGGGGATTGCCCCGACCCACGGGCAGGACCTTACACTTGGCCTTCTTGAACTCCAGGAGGTTTGCCCAGGCCCCCCTCTCCAGCCTGCCCAGGTCCCTCAGGATGCCACCCCTGCCCTCAGCGTGTCCCCCACCACCCAGCTCGGTGGCACCCTCAGCCAATGCCACTGTCCACTTGCTAACAAAGACATTAAACAGCCACTCATCACATATCTTGTGTGGCCTACCAGACCACAGGCCTATCAGACTGTCAGACAAAGGAACTGCAGATGTCCAGATTAAAGGGAATTGTCTCTTTCATCTAGCAGCCACCCTAAGAACGGAGAAATGTACTATGTGTAACACATGGTGCCTCCATGACAAAGCATACTGCTTTAAAAGTTCAGCTCCCCCAGGCATGTTGGAGTTGTATAATTAACATTATGAGGCCAGTGGAAAAGACATGTGGAAAGTTCTTTTCTATGCTGAACACCAGGTCAAAAAAAATACCAAACCAAGAACTATAGGGATGTCATTATTTGCACAGGCCATTGTCTTTTGCAAACACTCAGACCAGAAGAAACTTTAAGAACTCCTCTTTAAAACACAAACACAATCTTCACATGAAAAAAGCACTTAGACCTCCCCCTCTCAAAACATGTTTTTTGTATATTAAACCAGTACTTTTTACTGAGAAAGCCACTACAGATATCCAGGCAAGAAACTTAACAAGCTCAATTTATACACTGGTAAATATGACATGCTTTTGGGTTTGCTTTTAATGTCTATTTAATTTTCAATATTGGATATTTACATTGTAGATGTGTGCAAGGAATAATGGAAAAATCTCAGAACTGATGAGCTCTATGAAAATGACAAGCCAAGTCTTACCTGACAAAATATTGCTTCAATAGTTTACTGGTTTTGCACTGCTATTTGCTATGAGCAGGAGAATAGATTTGTATCTATTATATTCTTCATAATTCGTTCAATCAAGTCTTTTTCAGGAAAAAGTGCACAGCCAAAAATAGACACTAACTGGTACAGTCCTGCTCTCCTGCATATCAACCAATCCCTTGATCTGGTATAAATATATAAATTAGCTGATAAGATCTATGAAAAATATTTTATGATTTAATAAAAACAAAGATTTTGTTGAAATATTTACATTTACTCCAAACATTTTTTCTTAATTTTTTTTTTACACTACTTCAATCCAAACACTTTTCCTTACATATATCATATCTTTATCAAGTTATCTTTTTTTTCCCTTTCCAAAACGTATTTTTTTAATTATAAAACTGCAATGAGTGATAGTGGATGAGTGAACAAATCCAGTACTTTTTTCATATTTTTTTTAGAGTTGATTTTAGTTAAACACAATCCAGTCATATTCTGTTATTATAAACAGAACACACATCATGCTAAATTAAAATAATATGATTTTAAACACACTATTTCAAGTATCATTTAATGCACTACTTTTGTACTTACCCACATTGATCGCCCAGCCTCTATCAACAGCAAGTTTTCCTGCCTTAAGAAAATTACGGTGAGAACTTAATGAATGAACAAGGCAACCATTCAACACCGTCTGCTTCCACCCCAAAGGCAACGCTTGGCATTCAGACATGCCCACTGAATTTTTGGATGTTTTACCACTGCAGGTCATTCTGAATCAGATCCCTGAATACAAGCCATACAAAACTACCCTCAGCATAATTAACTGAAAAATTGTTTGATATCTCATCTGTATTTCATTCTTTGGCAGCTAAGCAGGTCTAAAACAAACTGCACTTTGCAGAGATGAACACCAACCCCTAGCAGACAAATGAAAAAAGGAAATTACAGGTGTCAATAAGAGTAAAAAAAGAACAAGAATCTCCTAATATCCTTCCTGCTCATGTAAAAATAGGAGGAACGCATGATCAAAACCCTGAAAATACAGATTAACAGTTTCAGCTGGGGGTGGGGACAGAAAAATACTACAGTATGAAGTGTCCTGTGACTTCTTGGATTTTTAGAATGATATAACATGCATTAGAATATTACCAACCTTTTTCCCTCCAATACAGAAAAACTGTACCTGTATCTCTTCTTTGAATTCAAATGACATTCAGGGAAGGGAAAGTATTGACAGAGAAGAGATACACAAAGCTTAAATGATGAAATTTTAATTAAGAAACTTGACTTATTTTGACTAGGAAGAGTCAAGTGAGTGTTTAACAGCAGCATTCCTTAAGTGTCATGTCAAAAAACGAAGATACTACTAGCTGTATTTTTTTAAAAAAAATGAGAAAAGAAAAATAAAGGTAAACCCAAGATTATTCTTTTCCATAATCATGTAAAGAACACATCATACATGAAAAGAAGTTTGGACAGTTGAGAATTCTTCACTAGTATTTATATCCGAACACTTCTAATTGAGTATAAAGAAAACTACTGGGAAAGTAAAGATCATCTTGTTATGAACAAGCTAACTTACACAAATTAGATCTTGAGAAAAGACTGTAGTTTCTGAGCTATAAAACCCATTAAGTCACAGGGAAAACACATTATCTGTGATTTAACATACTTCCTAGGGATTCCTTACCAAAATACAGTCTTCCCAAATTGCTAAAAAATCATTAAGAAGTACAGAAACTCAACAGGAATTTTCATGATAAACAGGACCATCAAGAATAGCAGAAAATTTTACTTCTACCTTGTATTGTACACATTTTATTGTCTGATGAATCAAACCCACTTTTAAAGTACATACCTATTTCCATATAATGAAAAATAAAAAAGGTTCAAATAACAGCATATGGCATCAAGATCAATCCAAAAGTGACCAGTGATGTCATCCGTATTTCAGAAGGGATGACAAAAACATGAGACAACCAGGGGCTCTCTCTTCTACATGTCTACATTTATAACTAGTGAACATGCATTTATGAATTAAACATAACACAAGCACAATGAAAAACATCACAAAACTATACAGAAGTACTGACTAGTTAGAACCAAGTTGCAATAGATTTCACACACACACACTGTCAAGGCCCTCAAGAAATATCAAAGGTAGAGTATTAGGAAAAATCTAGATTCTTCCCAATCATTTTTCTCTTCTACCATTTCCTTCGTTCCTCATAACTATTGCACAGAAAGAACGCATCGCTCTACTAAGAGAAAGCTCTGCATGTTCCTATTCAGACAGGCCTTGGCAGACCAAAACCCCTCATTTCAACAACCACTGCTGTCTGCAGTCAGAAATAGGGCACAGAGGAGAGAACCCACCAGGAGTCTGAAGGACTAAATGGAGCTATTTCTTTGGCTGTGAGTGACAACTAAAAATTTTTAAATACCTTGAACTACATGAAACACGTAAAACCAGAATTCTTTCTCTCTATAACTACCCAGTCTATAACATTGGTTTTTTGTTCTGTTTTTGTTTTGTTTTTTAAAAAAAGGGTCAAACTATCCCCAAACTAGCAGTCCATGGAAAACAAGATGACTACACAGATACCAGCAAAACCAGTTTGGTGTCAGCTCTTGCTGGTAAATTGCCAGGAAAAAGTGCTCCCGCTGATTCCTACATGTTTGCATCAGGCAGATGCACTGGGTTCCACTTCCAATTGTCTCTGCTTTCACCAGTTAACACCCACCAAAGGAGGTAGCACTTTTTGTTACCTAGCCTATTTCCATAATCCATCAAATCTAAAGATTTATCCAGAACATAACATGTTCTATCCACACTCAAATGTTTAAATTGTCCTTAAAGCTTAGCTTAACATCTTCAGTAGTTCATCTGGTTTTATCTGGTTTTCTCATGCTTATGCAGACTTTTAGGCTTCAACAAAAGCATCAGACATTGCTACGCTGTACAAACACTTTCACATAATTCCTTACCTCACTATTCTTTGACTTTAAACAACATGTACATCCAAGAAAACAGAGCAACACAAGAGAATTAAAGTAGAATTAGGAAATGGGATTTAAGAAGTGAGAACTATAGTTGGAGAAACTGAGTCCAAGGTGGGGAGGATACATACAACTTTTATTTTAGAAAAGAAAGCCATCTCCCACTCAAAAGCCTGAATAAAAACCAGACTCAGCAACCTGCAATGATACTTAAACATTGTAAATGCCACAAGACTCACTGTTGTACCAATGATTTAGTAAGAAACCACTGGCCGTGTTGTTTATTTAACGCCTCAGAGCAGTTAACCACACAATTTCAGCATCAAGGACGTGACCTTTTGATCTTTCCCTCTACTATCCACATGTGCAAAAACTTACTGGAAGTTTTCCTTTGCTACTTCTCTGCTATGATTACAACTCTCACCTTCTCCTCCAACTATAAGCAAGAATTTTCTGAACACATGCATATGTATGCTGATACATTTTTCAATCACTCCAAGTAGTTCACAGTATCATGAAGAGCTACATTACATAAGTACTACATTCCCCATTATAAATAAAATGTACCAGTTTGCAACACAGCTCAAACATGAAAACTCTTTGAAGAGCTCCATATTTTTAAATATCTATGTCCAGTGTTTGGATAGCACAAAGGGAGTTAAGATGACATGCTTAAAACAATTAAAATGCACTGTTAGAGGATGTTTCTGAATCTTGGCAGCATGTATTTAAGCCCGCTCACAAGCTGTCCAGTCCATTCTTTCTCTATTACCTTTTGGTAACAAAAAACAGCTAGCAGAGAGTTACTTTTACATACACACAAATCCAGCAGGAGATGAGACACAGATTTAATAACACAGTACTAAAATACTGAAAGAAATGGACATTTTTCTCCAATAATCAGGTATTGAGTAGTTCCATTGTTAAACTACAACAGAGAACCAGGATACTTCATCTTGCCTTAAAAATCTGATAACTGACACTCTTCCTTCACATAGTAAAACCCAAGAGGGCTGAAACTTAACAGAGCCTAGATCCACTTATACACACAAATGATAGTAACAATAGTTAATCTCACGTCAGCTCCACAAATTTAAAGAAAACTTGCAGAACTGCCTCACCAAACTTTTGGGCTCACTCGCATCATTCTCATCGGTCAGACTCACAAATGGATTCAACCTCTTTCATTGTTCCTGAAAACCGTACTGCCCCGCCTTTAATGCACTAGTCATAGAAGAGCTCTTTATATTATTTATGTCTTTAATGAATTCTTGATGCATTCACAAAGGTAAGCATTTAAAAATAAGAAGTCTTCATTCCAGTGCAGATTACTAAGAACTTACATTTCCATTGACAGAAATGGGAAGATATGTATTAGCCTATTTCTGAAAATAATGCCATTATTTTAACATTCACTTATGGCTTTTCAGTCTCATTCACCTTTAATATCTAGTAGTTGCAATAAATAGAATTCTCATATCTGGCACAAACGTACTCTGAAAGCTTTGCCAACCCACAGAATAGTGTTCTATAACTGGCACACAACAGATATAGAAAAAGCACTATGAGCTTCTATCCTTTTCACACGCATCCACTGTAACAGCTAACTTCGGGAAAAGTAGCTAAAATGCAGCAAAGTTCTATTTGTACCATAACAGTAATGATTTCAGGTAGGATTATTTGTCTTCCATTCATGTAACTGTTACAGCTCAGTGCCTGCAAAGAGAGATTGGGACTGTCACCATCTCCTCCCAGCACCATGCTGTATAGTTTCTGAACTCTAGCCCCAATATGACAAGGAATGATAAAAAGAGCAGAAACAGTTCCATTAGTTATCAGTTTACAATTATGAAGGAGCTTTTCCCCAATACATGGTTTAAATAACTCATTCTCGGTTCCAGCTATTAACTGCTTTCTTTCCTCCTACTTCCTCAACATGTCTAATGGCAATTCTCAGGCAAAATTAAATGTCTGGCAACACACGGCTCTTCTAACCAGAGCATTCATTTAATTAATCAGAAAACAATTCTGTTAAAGTGAAACAGGCTATATCTCACTAGAGTTCAGCTGAGCTGCTTATGTAGTATTTACAATAGAGAAAGTAGTTAAACTAACTTTAAAATGAGCAAGGTGATATGATTTTTAAGCTTAAACACCAAGAACCACCACACCATGCGTTTCATCCCATACAGTACCAAGGCCATTTGGTAAATATGTGCTTTAAAAATAGCTTCTATATTATCAATTTTGAAACCTCCTGTTGCTAGAATTTGCCTGTATTTGAACACTGTTTAAAACTAATTTCGTTTCTGTATTTTCCATAAGTCCTGCCATGTCTATCATTACTTGCCGCTGACCCTTTCTGTGTCTTGTGCTTCTGCAAATTATGGACCATAAAAGCAGGTACATCCTTCACCTTGGTAGTCGGTAACAAGTGGCAAACTTTGCTCACATTTAGGACTCTGCACTAACTCACTTCCCTCTACAGGCCTCCAGGGCTCAACCCTCTGAGTTATACAAAATATTACAACTCACAGCTTTATAGTGCTTTGACTAACAAGTTTAAATACAAGTGAATGAAGAGCATCTTACCATTATTGTTCCTCCTGTCTGGGTTCGTAGAGGTTTCAAAACTTTTCTCTGAACTACGAAATTGGGAAGAAAGGCAACTGGTGGAATTTCTGTGATTGTAGCCACAACAAATGACCACTACAAGAAGGAAGAAAAAAAGTTTCAATTAACATAGCCTGTCTTAATGATGACATTTAGACTTCTCATCAGTCGTTATTTACTGAAAGGGAGCTCACAGGTCCTTAGCAAGATCTTTATTTTTAGATGGAGGTGACCACACGTGTCCTTATTAGTAAGGACAAATTTGGAGGTGAAGTTGTTAATTACAAGAACCATCACTTTCAATCACTATCACTAGGTTTTTCAGATTTTAATATCAAATAGTAATAAATCAGCACTTTTTCAGCAAGCTAATATTTCAGAAAATATAATAATATCCCTGGGATTGGGAGGAAGAATTGTAAAATGTCCTTCAGCAGCATTAACAGCAAGCTACGCTTGATATATTGTTCAAACCTAAAATATCTTTTCCTGTGTCAAGTCAAAAGGATATATCAAGGAGAAAGGGAAAAACAAACAGGCAACTCAACTGCAAAGTGAACACACAGTGCAAATTTTAGCATGGAGAACTGATTAAACTTATTTATCATATTAAACACTTCTGGAAAATGTTTCAAGGAAACATTTTGTTAAAAAGTCACATCATCAAGAACATGATTTGAAGGTTAGAACACAAAATATTTGCAATATGTAAATGCTTTTTTTGCAAACACATAAAGATCACTTCAAAGAACTTCTATTAACATTGCTACAAGCAATAACACTTCTAAATATATTTCAAAGCACAAGTTACAAGCAAGTATACACCTCTTCATCCAATGCTGAAACATTCAGGTACCAAGAGTTACGCATTTGACACCCTGTGCAAAGATTCTGCACAGATCCTATCTTCTTCAACACTAGGAAATTCAACTAGATTGAGTACATTCATTGCCCAATTACCATTAGCTGCCTGTTTACAAATGATAGGATGTACAGCTGGTCAAATTTTAACCAAAGACAATCACATGCCAATTTCAGGGTCCTCTGATACTCAGAAAAACTTAAACTACTTTAGCTCGCCAGTTTTCAGTGTTTCAACTACAAAGTACTATTGGGTGGGGTGGAGGGGTGCCATTATTTATGAAGTTCTCTAAGTACTAACTAGATTTTGTCAACAGTTCATTTAAGCTCTTACTGCTTTTCTATTTTTGAGACATTATTCTGTCACCATATTATCAGCTCTCCATCATTAACAAAGCACTTCCATTATTTTGTAATATAGTCCATCTTGATAAAGTCCTTTTGCAAGATATTTTAAATTTTAAACAAGCATAATGTAAAAAACTAGATTAAATCCTGTTGTTCTAAAACGGAATTGAAAAGGCCACATTTGGATAAAATAAATTTTAATCCCAAATGCAAATGATGATCATAAAAATTCAGAAGGTTTTAACACAGTTTAAAAAAATTTTAATCGCAACGGGAAGAAGTGAGAGCAATGAAGACTTAAACCAACACGTATGGTGCTGCAGGTTTTTAAGTGAATCCACACATGGTAGGAGTAAAGAGTAAGCAAAGCGTTCTATTCACAGCTGAGGACCTTTACAGAACAGCACCAAGCCCGATGACATTCACTGCTTCATTACTGTATTTATGTAATTCCTAACATATGGGGGAAAAGTCATTTGACTGTGAGGAAAGTCTTGGGGTTCAAGAATGCAGCTATAGACTAATGAAAATGCTTCTCAGAAAACACCACTATAATAATTGAGAAAATATATTGCCTCAAACTGTGGATAGTTTTGCGCTCTTTACTTCAACATGCTAATTTTGTTTTCCAACATTTCCTGCAATAAATTCTCACAACAGCTATGTATATACTTAAAAAGAAATCGAAAGGAATTAGGTTTAAATAAGAATATAATTTTTCATGTTGCAAAAATAAAAAATTATTTTGAATAGATGAGGACTACATTAATTACATTTCCCAGGCTGCCAGTTGGCTTCCACGACACGTCTTCACACACATTAGTTTCCTCTGATAGAGAACAAACCCTTCAAATTTTTGGTTGGTGTTTTTTTTTTTTTTAAAAAAAAACAAACTATTTTTTACATTCAAATTGTGCATATCAGAGTAATATCAGTTACTGTTTCTTTTGGTAGATACTTGTTCTTACTCAGTAATCAAATTACTGATTCTCTAGTAGTTTTGTAGACTAGTAATCATGTAACTTAACAGAAATGAACACTTGATCTGGATTCAGGGAAGATTAATAATCACATATAAACACTATTCAACAACATGCCTTCACTTATTCTTTTTAGTTATCAAGTCCATTTAACTCTTTCTTTATTTCTATTGCTAATATCATAAGATTTTAAAATTACTTAGCTTCCTGTGTTTTGGATAAATAATTCAATGTATGAATTTAAGTTTCAATTTTTAAAAAATTTCACTCCCTGTTTTCTTAAGAGAAGTAAAGAAGTCAGGCTAACCCTTAGCCAGGTATATTTTCCTTCAATATATGCCTCCTACCAAATTAACTGCTGAGCCACATTTAAAGATACTGCCAAGTGTAGCACTATACCAAAATGTTACGTACAAAAAAAAAAACACCAAAACCAAAACAACACAAAAAAACCCCACTTCAAAAGTTCTTAAATTTTCCTTGCTTAAGCCCAAACTCTATAACAACATATACATTTAACGAGGATATTCTTGTAGGACTTTATAAATAAAGTACTATTACTATTAACTTTAATTCTCTAACTATAAAAACTCTTTTTAGTAAGGTTAAATTAAACATAATTTCAAATTATTAGTGTTCAAGGAGTAAAAGTTAAACTGAAAAACTAATATTAGTAAGATAAAACCAAAGTAGTTGCTTTTATGCTGATACATCCTGTGTTAATACAAACGGCACTTTAATGATCAAACCAACCTCTGATGTACTCCCTTTTATGTTATGCATTCAATGCATTCCAGCATTTTAAAATAGCCAACTCCAATTTTTTTAAAATTATGCAATTTTGTTCTTTAATAACCAAATTTAAATTGTGTTTAAATCTTTGGTAAGTTCCTGGAGCTAGTCCCAGCTTCAAGGGAAAATTCACAGACTTGCAAATCCAACACCAAGCGACTAACATGATTTTATATTCAGAAGCTGGCCCGGGACAAAGCTATTTGGGTCCATCTTCAATAGGTAGAGAAGCTATGTTTTTAACTTGAATTAATATAAGGTAAAATCATAAAGGAGAGTAGGAAGCTTGTAATTTCCACACAGGCTTCCAGGTCAAGGTAGGAACACACTATTATCATTGGGAATAAGATACTGCACTGCTAGAAAGAGATGACACCCAGGTGACACACCCAAGAAAACCATCCAGCCGAAACCCAATTTTGTTGCATCAGTGTCCCAACTAATGAGTTTGAAAAATTAAAAAGAAAGTAACAAATCGCTGTTAACTAAATTATACCTTAATCTTAAAAGAGGTTTACTAGTTGCTTTAGCTGCAAAGAATGTCCTACAGCATTTGCTCAGCAGTGAAAACACTGAAACCTGTCAGACCTTGTTTCCCATGACCAAGTGTTCTTGTTCAGTGTTTTCCCCAAACATACTCAAATATCAGTACCTTTAAAATAACATTTTTGTATATTCCTATAGACATCTACCTGATGCATTAACTTTTCATGAAAATTTAGGTAAAAGGGATCAAATTCATATATCTGTTCTCATGACCTTTAAAATTAACAATCTACCACAAACAACCATCCACCTTCATAAATTTTTCACCAATGAAGTTTGAAAAAATAGAGCAAGGAAAAAACACAATGTAGGGAGCAAACAGCAACAACAGATGACAGCACAAGAACTGAATCAACCGAGGAACTGGGCAGGGGAATTTTAAGCACTTCTGAAGGTGTGCATTTTATCCAGACCAAAGCCACATTTTCAGCTGCAGTCACCTACGGTCACTAACACAACGCACTCAGCCCAAGATGCATTCTCTGCTGGTTTACCTGAATGCCTAAACCAGCCAGAAGTATCACAGGCAGAATCAATTATTTTATAAGCCTGCTCCCACTGCTGTCATTCCCGAGTCCTACCCCTTTCCCCAGGCAGACTGCCAGTACCACCACGCGACAGAGGCAGGTACCTCTGGCCTCTCAGCAGACGCAGTCACGCGACTGGGCAAAAGTCAAAGCACACGAGCAGTCGAGCACCAGACAATGCTCCCCATAATCACATCAACCCACGTTTCCCTAGGCATAAAAATTTACATTTCTAATAAAATAATTAACTTTTTATTTTTAAACTGACATTCTTTGCAAATATATAAAACTGATTAAAATTTGTGAGTTCAATTGATCGAACGCTTGTTCCAGATCACTTTCAGAAAAGCACAACTCGCATTCTACTGATGCACAAGCATTATCCCCATCATTTGCCCTTCAGTATTCACTCACATATGTTATCACAGAGCTTCTCATATATAAAAATGGTTCAAGTGAAAGACTTATACAGTCTGAAACTAGCTTTAACCTCATTGCCTAGCTCCTTCCAAAATTTCAGAATGCTGCTATGCAGGAAATTCATTATTTTACATAACAGCAGAAAAAGGCAATAAATGGGAAAGTACTGCAAACAAATTATCCAAAGTCCAGTCATTACCTTAGAGACTTAAATCCTTCAAATGAATAATTGAGGAGGAATCACTGCAATTCAAAAGGCCAAATTTTGTCATAAGGACTAGTCATGTTACCTAAAGCAGGGAAAGAGGGAGACACTTCCTTCCAACACAGTTGGAAGGAATTTTCAGTACTGCTTGATCTACTTTGTGCATACCATTTTGTTTCTCTTCAACAAACCCCCAGACAGCTTCTTCAGCTGCTGCTAAGATACCAAACACCTCCTCTTCTTGCAAGCATATGGAATTTCCTACCAAATTCATGCTCAAATTTTAAATGAAGAATATTCAAGTAATCCATTACTATTAAGAGAACTAGGCATTCCCAGAAACACAAGCACCTCTGTAGTCTTCAGAGCTGATATAACATAAAACTGTGCTATTTATTGGTAGCTCTGTATTTGTCTAGATTTAAAAAGGAATAGCACAGCAGACTTCTGCTAAGGCAACAGAGAAGATACCCAGGACCTTTTCACGTCTAGCCATGTTATTTTTCATTTGCAACTAAGCACTTTAATCATCACTACTTGTCAGGAATTTGCTGGCATAACCAATACAACATCCTCCAGTTTTTACAGTTGCAGCAAATAGTGTCCCAACAAAAGGGGAACAAGAGATACATAGTTAATCACATCTGAACACACACAATAGTACAGGGTTTGAACACCAAGACACACGTTAGACAATTCCCTGGGAAGCCATGCAGTAGGTACTGAAAATATTATTATGGTATTCCAAACTGAGCTATGCACATTACACCCTGCTTCAACTAAGTGATTCAGAGGTGGGTGGTTCTATGGAATTAAAAGTTCAATATCAAGAATAGCTGCAATAAGATCAAATGTAATGATGTATGAAATTGCATATAACTTTATAGCACAGAATGAAGAAGCATAAGAGAACTCAGAAAAGGACTAAGAGTGAAAAAAGTTCACACAAATAATAGATCCTTTACACAGAAAAACAAAACATTCCAGAAATAGCAATACAAGGACTCTTTCACTGTAGGGCAAAGATGACTCAAAATAACTTATTTTGAATTATGAAATGGAAGGAAGATTATTTCTCATACAAATCCCTTCGCTGCCCTTCAAGTAGAGAGCTACAAAATAAAAGCAATATCACCTGTGCTCGTCTACTACCCAATTCCACCTACAGATGACCAAACATATTCAGAAACAAAGATCTCACATACTTATGTTTTAAAGTTATGTTGAAATTTAACAAATGGATGCTTCATTTAGAAATACCCGATGAATGCTCTTTATCCCCCGTGAATATGTAATCCTGTGTGAGCTGGCACTGGCAACCTTCACACACAGATAACATGCAAGGTTATGCCCCCACACTGATCTTTCAACCTTCTCCACATTCTACCAATACAGGCAGTGTTAAAGTATGAAGCCAGTACTTCCCCTCATAACAGAATCCCTATACGGATGCTCTTTCAAAATTCCATAAAGCCCAAACCCATAAAGCATCCAAAAAAACCATCCAAAAGCACATTCCATTTTAGTGCTCTCCAATGTATTTTCAATTTCAGAACTGTAGTTTACTAGAGTAAATTCAAACTTACACTTTTGAAGACTAAAGCCCTGTTACTAAGGCAAATATTATTTACGTTTAAATTTTCCTTGTGTTCATTTAACTTTCTTGAAATATCATGTCAGGTCACCTATATAACATGGAAGACCCTCTTTTCCCTCCTCTATAGTATCTATACCTCTATAGTATGAATTGTCTACTATTCCTATGTTTTTCTTTCAGTATTTTCAGTTACAATGTTATCAATGTTATAAAAATATACCATTCAATAATCTGTAAAAGTCGATTCTGTAATAAATCTGGTACGGTATCTGTGCCTTCGACACTAATTCTAGACAATTTGTTTGAAAAATACGTTAATAAGTACAGCACCTTTAATTTATTAAGGTAGCGCCTTGTGTGAACAACCAAGAGATCTTCATCAGTAGCTTCCCGTGCCTGTACAATCAAGTCATCTGCAATTAGTTTTTCCTCTGAAACAGGAGAAAAATAACAATTGGCATTGTATACCATCTCTTAACTTCCCATATTCCACCCTGCCAAAGAAGCTAATTTTACTTTGATGTAATAACTTCACCTGTAATGTAAAGAACTGAAACAACTTTTGTTTACTCAGTGTTTACAAGTTTTCCAAATACATACCATCTCTACACATAAACTATTAAGGTAGTGTGCATATGATAAATACTGTTTACAGGAAGTTTTCAGAGTGTAGTCATGATAACCTCTTGTTTACACTGAAAAAAAAAAGACAGACACGTAGTAAAAAAGGATGGACAGACAAAAGAATCCCAGGACTCCTTACAGTCTAGGGCTTGACACACTGGGGAAATCTTGGTGCTCATACCATCAAATATTCACAATTCTTTAACATGCTTTAAGAAATTCCACAGTTGATACTAGTATTTAATTCCCTAAATTAAAGGAGAATTAAAAAAAAAAATCAAAGCAAAATAATTGCTTGGATGCTTATAGAAGTGAATTTTTACTTAAGATATTTCTGTCACACCCCTACCTACATTTAATTTCAAGAAATTAGCTGGTCATCAGTATTAATTATTCCCCTTAGAGACAAAAAGATAAGCTTATTTAAAAACCTAGTTTTATAAGAGCAAGTTACAAAATATCACTCCAAGATTTCAGAATGTGATCAAAGATAATACTTGCCAGAAAGCTCATGTCAGGGTCAACTAAAAAAGCCAAGCACTGCAGAAAAACAACGTTGCTTTGCTATGATTGCTACAAACTACAAACACAAGGCATCATGCTGATCTTCTCAGACAAATTTTTATATTTAATTTCTGCACGGCTGCAGCTTTCTAAGACTGTACCTTTTCTCCAATTTTATACTTGGAGGAGGTAGAAAACAACTCACAAATGTGAGAGATTTTGTTCTGAAGTGTTATACAAGAACAGCACCTGCAACAATATTTGTTTTGGCAAGCTTACGTTTCTCCTGACTGAGGCTTGAGAAACATTTCATTCATTCACTGGTGTCAGACAGAAAGCCAAACAGTTAACAGCTTCATTCTTGAGGAAGGAGAAGGTAAGTGTAGAAAGATTTTCACTGGTGATTTTCTAGAATATGATGGGGAACAGTGTAGGTCAGCTGCTGACAGGAGTTGCTAGAGAGCCAGAGAAAACCAAGAGCACCCTGGGGTATCCTGTGGCTTCTTTCTCCTTTACAAAGCAAGGAGAGTAAAACAGTTGGGAAAACTAATTTTCTGTACAACACTGAGAGTAAAGAGTGGACGCTTCACACAGAAAAGAGCTAGAGGGAAAGACTTTAGACAGATAAGGAGAAGAAAGGGAAAGGTTTTAATTAATAAGGAAAACAGTCATGGAACCCAAAACTTAATTATTTAAAGTTGCTAGAGAGAAGATCCAAAACCCAGCTGCTAAGTGGAATGTTAGAATTTAACTGACATTAAACGCATACAAGGCAGCCTGAAGTTGAAAGGGCAATACTTAACTGCAAAAGATCATCAGTTGAAGGAGTCATTAGGACCACATAAATGGAAGAGGCCTGGCTCTTGGACAATCTTTGTCTTGGCAAGAGAAAAAGCCTTTTTTTTTTTTTTTTTTTGGTAATCTGATGAGCAAGTTTAAACTTCAGATGAAGAGATGCCAAGATTTTATAGGCCCTGATCCTAACCTTGGTTCTTATGCTTGTATTTCCTTAATGTATATTTCTGCCTGTATCTTCCCATTTGTTTAAACAGCAATAAAGAGGACCATCACACAAAGTTTTGCCTGTCACCAGAAGCATCTCAAAGGTCTTCCCAAACATTATCAGAATACTATCATGAGGTTGATAAAGAATGGATTTATACAAGCTGCACTTATCTTTCAGCCAGAAAAGCACCATTTGCCAGTAGACTGTCTGCAGTCTAAGCTGAGCAACTATATTATGTCCCACAGCAAGCTGGTCATTAACACCTGTAGTTTCACAAGTCACAATTAATGCCTCAGTCTTTGCTACACCAGCTGTAAAGTAAAGGAAGCACAAGGCTATAAGAAGCCATACACAGTACTCCCAAACTGCAATTCGGGTCTTGTAAGCCAAACTGTCCGTAAACTTGCAGCTAACATAGGATTTTCCATCCATTGCTACAAAACTGAAGTATGCTGTCTTTTAGATCCAGGCTTGCTCCTCGAAAGAAAGAAGAAACTGCAACTGTAAAGAACAGCTATCCTCAAGAGGAAACTTAAAGGAAATATTGTTCTCATACGTTCATCTAAAACTGAAAGAAAGTGTTTGAATCGTTAAAAATCTTGAGTATCAAAATACAGCATGCTGAGCTACATCCACAAGGCTCTAGCATTCTGCACATAACTGAAAGGTGAGATTGTGGTGCTCCCTTCAGAGGCGGAAACAGTTCTTAAATATCCCACATGAATGCTTGTGAAGGCCAAGCAATGAAATCCTGCTCACTTCATGCTTTCACTCAGATCACAAAGACCAGAAATATTTGAAGATGGTCTAAGACATTGCCATGCTCATATTTCTCCTTCCTCCTTTTTACTCACTGTCTTGTAAAGCTCCGAGCCAGACTGAAATGAGCCAAACTAGTTACTCTGACTAGTATTATCCATGCCTCTGGAGAGAGCAAATTATTTAATAAGCTCAATTTCTCAATCGTATTTTACGAGTTTCGCTCTGCACAGACACCGTAACTGAGCTGAAACCAAAACTGTGGGCTTATTTAGTGGAGTGGGCTAGAAACTACTGTGAAAGGACTGTGAAACAAACATTTGTATTAAAAAGCCCTGGTGTAGGATGTTTGCTCTAACATTACAATTTCAACTTTTAAATCCTTCATAGACAAGATCCTCAACAATGTGTAACACTTGACATCCAACACACCTTTGAAATCCTACAACCAATTTAACATGCTAAGTCTGCAAATATATAAGAATACTAAAGCACTCCAGATATGATTAAAGAGCATCGCTTAAATCTACACAATGAGCAATGAAAATGTACAGTCACTATTATATTGGCAATTATTAACATAAGTCTGCACTAACTACATAATCACTACTAGCTTTTGTGCAAATATTGGTCTAAGAGGTACCTTCTGTTATTTTACCTTTCAAGAAATTGATTACTTTTCCCCATTTCCCTGCATCGAATGGATGCAGTTTCTCAAGTCCCATGAATGTGATGTTGTAGTCTGGAGAATATACGATAGGCCAGCATGCTGATGGAGGATCCTCATACAACACAGTTCTGTGAGGCCTTGAAAAGCAAGAAACAAACTAGTCACCATTTTTAGCAGCTATTTATAAAGTTGAAAGTTTTTCACTAAAATCTCAGATTACAAATTAGAGCCCTTATTAATACCAACTTTACATTAGGAACTATTCTGAAGATGCTATTTCCAGCGGATACTGAAGGAAACACTTGGTTGTTTAACTGCTCCTCAGCAATAGGGTCAGGGCGGGTAACACCCCTCACTTCCAACCAGTGCAGTTAAACTGTTGAACTAACCAGTAGTGGGGAAAAAAAGAATAACTGAAGAATGTACATTAATGAATTATGCATATGTAGTTCATTGCAGACATTAATTAATAGAAAGTTGCTTCTCTCCCCTCGTCTCTCCAAGTTCATCACGCAGCACCTCTACCTTAGAAGGTGCATCCAGTTTTACAGAAAATATAACTGTCAACAAATACATGACTAGGCTCACATTTTAAAGTCTGTATCAAAACACAATTGAAAAAAACAAATCACACTGCTCCTACACATGATGCTTGTAACAACACAAGGCTGGACAGATTTCTATGATCCTTCCTAGGAGCAGCAGATTACTTTGTGACCAGCTCAGCAAAAGTAAAGAGGCTTGGTTTTGTATCTGCATAGCATACAACCACAGGCCGTACTCTCAACTCTGGATCTCATGCCCATAACCCTTAAACAACACTTCCCTCTACCCCTCCTCCAAATTCTAGTATTCTTCCAATACAAGGAGAGACAGCACAGCCAGCTCCAAATAGAAGAAGAGACAGCATAGCAGCTCAGAGCCCTCCTTCACATCCTGCTCACAGAACAGGCAAGCAATGCTGCGCACTGCGTTTGCGAACGCACACGCAGAATATTTGCAGATACCTGGGCGCACACTGGGCTGACAGGCAGGCCAAAGCCAAGAGGTGATTCTGTGTTCACACCCGGCCTGTTCCCCCGGCGGTGGCCTCCACCCTCTGCCCCAAACCCCGTGTGTCTGGGCTAGGATGAGACCTCTCTTGCGCCCAAAATTTAGTCAAAGTCTTCAAAATGCTTCGCAACTTACTGAGCAAGACAGAAGGGTCTATTGTCAGGTGAACAATACAAACAGAAACCCCTTTCTTTCCAGCCTAAATATGCTCAAAAATGCCCTTTTAAAATCCAGTTAAAAACAAAGCAAAAACAAATAAAAAACCCCACAAAGACAATGGAGGTTTTTCAGCAGAGACCGCAGCCCTGATGCCCACACGCCACCCACAAACAGAACAAGGGCTCCCTGGATCCTTCCCTCGTCCCACCCCGCAATAAAAGGCGGCTCTTGTCCCAGGTGCTGCGCCGGCCCGGCCGCTGCTCCTCTCCCCGCCTGTCGGCGGGGCCCGGGGGCTGAGGGAAGGGCACGTTTCCCGGGCTCTCCGTCCCGGCGGCCCTCGCCCCGCTGGCAGCGGGTCACCCCACCCCCCAGGCCCCGTCGGGACCGGAGCCAGGCGACCCCAGCGCCCGCCCGGGACGAGCTCCGGCTGCAGGCGGGGCGGGGGCAGGGGCGGCCGGGCCCGAGGAGGCGAAGCGGCGCTGCCGCCGGGCAAGGCCTCCGCAGGGCCCAGGCGCCGGCCGGGCCCTCCCGCCGCCCCGAGAGCCACCTCCCGCCGGCGGAGCCCGCCCACCACCACCCCCCCCCGGCGCGGTACTCACATCCCCCCGCCTGCCGCAGGTACACCGGCCAGACCGCGCAGGGCTCGGCCCGGCACCGCCAGCCCCCACCGCCCCGCCCCGCCGCGGGGCGGAGACACGGCGGGGCCGGGCGGGGCGGCGGGCGCGGGCCCCGGCGGGAGCCCCGCGGGGGGCGGCTGCAGGCCGGAGGGGCTCCGGCCGCCGGGGCGAGGCCGCTTGCAGGGAGCGGGCGGAGGGGCGGCTGTCGCGCGCGGAAGGGCCGGGGGAAGGGCTGTCGCAGCTCTGGGGAAAAGCTCCTAACGCCATCCCACGCGTGGGCATCGTGAGGGACGGGAGGCTGCCAGAGCAAGCCCAAAAGGCGTTTGATAAAGGGGACTGGGAGGCGGCAGAAAAGCAGTTGGTCTAGCGTTGGGGGCGTTAGAAAAGCTCGACCCTAATATTCTGATTTTTACATCAGCAGCTGCTGTGATTTTTTTATCAAGGGCCTCAACGCGATTCCATGCCAACACTAACTTTGGATGGGAAAATGTGATTTTCGTTACAAAATAAGATTAACAGAACACCAGTAGGTGAAGAGACATAGCAGGTCAGCAGCAGAATGAGATAAAAAAAAAAAAAAGGTGAAGTAGTGATATTATCTAACTGAGCAGCAAAACTCCCACTGATTTTGTCAGGTCAAGATTCACCCCGGGAACATCATCCCTAAATTCAGGCACCCAATAAAAATAACCTAGTTTCAAGTCAAAAGCCAATTTCTAAGTGTACTTTATGAATCCTGCTTGAATATATACAAAAAGCATTTCTTATGCAGTTGTACAGCTAAATCAATAATACCATCATGAAAAACAGTCCATCAATAGCAGGGGTATCTATCAGACCAAGGATAAATGTACAGAAGCACTCTTTTCTCAGGAGGAGTGATGTCTCTTTATGAGTTTTAGATAAATGTCTTTCTTCTTAAAATATGCTGGCTTTGGCTTGGCATTCAGTTCTGATGGATGCCTGGACCTGGATTTCACCTCAGTATTTATTTAGCAGCGGGAGACTGTTATCCCAGGAAAACATTCTATCCCTTTGACATTATCTTTTAATTAACATTTCTTTTTGTTCTGGCCCTTTGTCTGGTGCTTGCCTCAGAATTAGTTCAGCATATCTACCTTTTATTCCTTGTTTCTGACTACATAATGCTTGGTGCTTAATTAGAGTTTGAGTGTTGTTTGGTTAACTAGATACAAGCATAATGTGTTCTTATTTAAATTAGCTTTGAAACTTAAATTAAAAATAAACCTGCAGACTAGTTTCCATATTTGTTGGATGTTGTAAATTGTTTCTTGTGTGCACTTTCCCATTAATCATTCATATCTGAACTATACCACCTAGACTTGTCCACATGGAAAATTTGCTTAGTCATTCCTTTTTTCACCACCAAAAATCAAATCAGAATATCTGCTTTTCTGTTCTGGCTAGCCATGATGTTTGTTGCTTCCATCTTCTTCCTCTTGTGCCACAGTAAATTGAGTTCTTACCTGCAGGCTGATTCCCCCCAGTAGTACCTTTTCCTTTCTGGGTCAGTGGCTGGGACACGCTCTCTTAGAGGCACCCGGTAAACTGCTGCGCGTATTTAGAGTAATGCCTGCTCACTCTTGCTGGGCTGGAGTACAATTCTTTCTGTCTCCATCAGAAAAAGAAATACGGTCAAAACGTGTACCTATTTCTGTGTAGGACACACTATTTAAGATATTATAAATTAGAAAATAGTGTTTAGAGTATGTATTTACCATTTGAGCATTCCGGGGTTGCTATTCTTGACACTCTCGTGGTTCCGAGGAACTGTAGTCGAGGGCACCCAACACCCGAGAAGCCATCTGCACGTGGGCAGTCCTCACCCCAGGGAGGTGCAGCCCTGCTGCGGAAACATTTACAGGTAGTTTCATTACTGCAGTGTGTTTCTAACAGTTTTTAAACAAACCATATGGGGCATAACTGTTGTTCAGTCTCATCTTTTTTGTGCAGGAAGGTAATTATTTTCTCATAAATTAGGCCCATGATATGCAAGAGAATGACCCGTGATGGATTTTGGACATTCTCTGAGCTCTGGTTTTCTGCCAGCAGATTTATAAAGGCAAATGGGTTAGGAAACCTTACAGTGTGATAGAAGAAACAGAGCTGAGCAAATAATGACATTTTTGGTTCACTCGTCACTCTGAAAAAAAATTTCTGAAGAAAATTTGGGGCTCACATTCTCTTTTACAACATTGCAATATTTAAAACAAAGTGAAATTTCAAGAAAAAGCCAGTCTGTCCTGAAATTGTCTTTTAAATATGTAAGTGAAATATTTTGATTAAAAAAGAAAAAAAAAAGAAAAGAAAAAATCAGACTCAAATAATAAACTTTCAAATTTCTATACATTCACAAAATGTACTGGAATAACTGAATCCATACTTTTGGCTAAAAGATATTTCCTTTGAAAGTTCTGCTGAGTTCTGATGTTCTCTTTACAAATTTGAAAAGCAGGGCAACAAGCATAAGACAGCAGCAAAGACGAGAAGATGACCTAAGTCTCTTAAAATAAAAGCACATTCTCATAACAAGCAGAAAATAGTTACAGACCATACAGAACCCAGCCTTCTCTGTATTTCTTGGAATCCTTCAAAATTAGGCCCCAAATACACCACAAACGTGAGAAAATAGATTAATTACAACCCAGCTCATGCAGTGTACTCATGTTATTTCCCAGCTGATAGCTCTATTTTCCCAAGACAAAGGAAATTTTTTCTGCTTATACCATTTTGCTTCTGTCGAGACAAAGTGCAACTTGAATGGTTTTGACAGTATTATGGATAACGCTGGGGTCCTGTGGTAAGGGACTTTATTAATTGCTGCATACTTGAAAGCACAGGCATATCATTGTTATAATAAATAACCAGCAACCTATTATCTCTCAAGGTTTGGCCTGTTTAACGTGCTCTTCGTCATCCAGGAGATCATTCATCTCATGTTGAATATCATAAAAAGCACCTCTGGGAGGACAGACTGTCTTCCAAAGAGAAATATTTTATTATAATGGGGCTCCAGTTTGAAATTGATTCAGATAATGGCCCTGTCTTTCCATGGAACTCTTTCCAGGCTGTTCACGTGATTAGTGTCTTTAAAGTTCAGGGATCCACTTAGGCGGATCCATTTGAAGATGGGTCCCAGAGTCTGAACTGCTAGTAAAACCAACTTTTAGCAAACAAAAACCAGTCTGACTAATGTCCCATATGAAAGAGACTGGTCAGTTTGGCCTGGCAATAATTGCACCAGTTTATTAAATCTGTTCAAGTAATTTATTGCACATTCCTTCTTTAGGGGAATGAGGGAATTTGGTAAAAGCCCTTAATCAGCTTCTCAACCTCCCGCAGACTAGAAAATGAGTTCTTAGTTCTGGTGTTCCATGATGGTGAAATTACTTAAACATGATGAATGATAAAATATGATAAGGGTTTTTCCATGTCAAGAAGCAGTGAAGTCAGAGACAAAAATCAATGGTAGCAAATTCAAGATACAATGAAAATTAGGAAGATGGGTCCAGACACCCATAACCTCGATCAGTGATGTAACCTTTGGGTCACCTGCCTCACAGGTGAAGCAGTGTGATGCAACTTACGGTATTACTTTAACTTCCTAGAATTTTCGCAGTTACTGCCAGGAGCTGGAATACTGCAAGAGCTGGAATAATCCCAGTAGGTTTGATCAGGTCTGACATGTGCAGCTATCCTCCTCTTCCATAAGGAGTCAGTTTAGCTACCTCCGAAGTCTCACCCCCATCTCTTGCCATGACAGCCTGTCTGTAGGAAAAAAAGCAGTGTGCAAATCAGCTCATTTTGTTTCAGCTGTGAGACGCAAAATATCCTTCCTTAAAGGGTGAGACATCCTCAGGACTGAAATAAGAGCCACATCACAAGTAGTTTGCTTTCAAATTACTTTGAGTTGAGCCTTTTGAAACAGGTAACATGAAGAAATGTGCTACTGAAAATCAGGGATGAAACACTTTTAAAGGAAAATACAGAAAAGAGATTTCTCATTCACACTGGGACTGACTTTTCCTGTAAAAAAATTTAGTAGTAACTCATTACATTAATTTCTACAGAAATTTTAATTAGTGTTTTTCAATGAGAAAATATTTTGAGAGCCTGTGCTACTTTAATCTCTTTGATCCTGAGGACTTTGATCTGCCATGGGGTGACATGACTGAGATCAGGCATTTACTTCCATGGTGTGTAGAAAATGTGAAATTATTGATTCCTGTAGTCCAGCAGAGCAGAAAAAGGTCTGTGCTAGTTATAGCTCAGAAACTGATGCAGTTTGCTTTCCTCGCTGTTGCTCAGAGCAGGTGGAAATGCAAGGCCTGAATATTCCTTAAAGATATCATTATTCTCTTTGCAGTCTTATCTTCACTCTAATTAGCCCAAGTCCTTCTCCCTCACTAAATTACATCTAGCTGAAATCCTCAGTTTTTAAAACAATAGGGCATGATACCACTAACCACTGCTCTGTCTTCAGTGTCATGCAATTTTCAGAATGAGACATGTAGGCTATCGTAACAGAATTCAGATTATACAAATCCCAGCAAGGGTTTATCCAAAATAGACTTTAAATAACCTTTTCAAACTCACTAGAGGGACTCAATGCCTTGAGGCGACGACCAGTGAATGAAGCCATAAGACTTGATTTACTCTCATACACTGTAAACATCCACAAGTCAGTATCAAAATGGAGAAAACTGTATGTAGTACAATGAGGTGCTTTCTGAAGCAAGAAAAGTTTTCAAGCGAGTGATTCATTTGCAGGTCCCTTCAGAGGTACAGCTAGCTACTTAACTGGGGGAACACAAGCACAGGAGTGAAACACAAGTTAATAACACATTCTCTACTATCTCAGATTTGTCTCCACATTAATTGGTATCCATTCTCCCAGAGCATATTTATAAATGTATGTATGGTATATAGTTTTGTAATTTCATTGCCAATTACAGAGACAACCTGAAGTCTTGTACTCTGTTACCTATTGAAATAAACAGTTGTGCATAACGTACAGTTTTCATAGTATTGAGTCCTAAGAACATCCAGATACACAAAACATGTTTTCATCTAATAACTAGCATGTTCAACCAAACACGTTTAGTTGATATTTGCTCGGTTCTGATTTTTAAGTGCTTTGATAATATGAGTGATATTTAGTCTGTTTATAATACATGAGAATGCAGCAAAGTAAAACAACTTTCTGTCCTGCATTTTCCAAGTACATTCAATAGAAATACATTCAGACATCCGGTACTCAGCTGGTGTGAAAAGTGTAATAAACGTGGGCAAAATGGTTAAAAGTATACTATTCCTTATACTACCAGGAAAAGATTAAATCTCAAATTTCAGGGCATCTTTTTGTTTCTGATAGCTTCATGCACCTTTCTCATTAACAAGGTAACAATTGCTAAAATTTTCAATGTAACTATTTCCTAATAATTAGTACTTACTCAAATTGGGGGTGGAGGGGTGGGGAAGGAAATGCAGTTTTACAGAATATTTCTAAAGGTATCAGGAAGTTGAAAGGAGAATTCCCACTGTAATAAGGTCTAGGAAGGGACTAAAATGTCCAGTCCAACACTCTCATGAGAAAAGATTAATCAGCATCATTGATATGTCCTCTTTACATACACATTACACATTTCCTGGCATTACGACATTCTTTAGAAAAGGTGCTGTAAGGATATTCAAGCTTATGCTGGAAAACAAATACACATAGAAGTTCAAGTTCCATTGAAAGAGTCTTTTCTAAAAAGACAAGTTAATATAGAAATCTGGTTTAAATATATAGGACAATTATATTTGACTATTACTTTGTTACAGGTTAAGGCCAAGCACATAAATCATAACCAGGAGCAGGAATTTTCTGCTACCAGTAGCACAATTAGCATTTGCAACAATGAGGAACACTTCTACTGTCTCAAGCAAAGTCATCAGTTCAGCAAAGGAAGTGAGGTGTGGCTTGTGGGAAAAATCATCATGCCACAAAACATACTTGAAACATTTCCAAATCCATTATTCCTTTTCAATATTTTAATATTTCTGTACTAGTTTTAGATTCATAAATTGCAATGTAACAATGCCTCCAGAGATATCCTGAAGGAATGTCAGTATCAGTATTCACCTGAGCACAGTCAAGAAAAGCAAAGGAACTACAACAATCTGAACCTTTACCAAACAATCTGGCTTTATTCCAGGCTGTGTAGGTTTCATAAGGCGAGAACTATTCAGAAACTCTCCTTCAGAGTCAGAGGCCTTCAGATGAAATTCCTCACTGGCACCATGAGAGGATTACACATGTAGATAGGGATTTCTTGCGATAACTAAATTGCACATTTTATTTGTTCTCAAATATCATGGCATAACTTAGAGGTGAATTATCAGATAATTGGCACTCAAACTATACTAGGCATCCTGAATTAATACCAAGATTTTGAATCTCTTGTTTTAGCAAGTAGGCAGCTAGTACAATCCAGCTCCTTATGTCTGGCATTAATAACCAGATGTTTCAGTTGCTGAATGACGATGATGCGATGATCACAAGAAGGCAGACATGGTAAAACGTAGTTGTATGAGGCCATGCAGCTTCCGAGATAATCGCCCTACACCACTGCATTCAGCCAAACTGGTTATCGAAGGAAATAACTATTACACGAAGCATTTCAAAAGAAAAGTAGCATACATGGGGGTGCTGGGATATCCAGTGTTTATTTTTAAAAGGTAAAGAACACTACTTCAAGTCATGGTGATCAAATTGCCTTTTAAAAAAACTGACTAAATTACTGTTGATCCAGAATTGGCTATACTTCTCACAGAAATTGGAGGGAGTAGACAGGAATCTGCAACACTACTTGCTCTGCTTTGGACCCAGGAAACTTACAGAAGCCAGAAATCTATGAAGTGAAGATAAACCCTACCAGCAAGAAAATAAAGTGCCAAAGGAGAGCCTGGAGTGGCTCTGTGTGGCTACAGCGTGGTTCTGGGGTGCTCTGGTGGCTGGCCAGAGGAGCTGTCAGCCAGAACACACCCAAGATCTAGTTGTGACAAATATAGCCACATCATACTCCCGCATCTGGGCTGTGATCTGTGGTTATTTTCCTCAGAACAAAATAACATTTCTCAGCTGTATTGCAATAAAAAGTCCTACTGGTGAAGAACCATGAGAGAGATACATGCATATATTTATATGAAAAGGTAGTAAAAGCAATATGGGAACAAAGATACACTCAGTGTACCTTGATGCAGTCCTGGTTTAAGAAATACTTGCTTTTTAGAAAGCATCAAAGTCAGGCATCCTTCATAATGTCCGAACAGAAGAGAATTTCAGAAAAAATGACCCCTTGTTTTCTTCACCATCTAACACATGACTAACACCATCAGAGCAAAACAAAAACATTCTATAACTATCTCAGCAAAACTCCTCTTAATGTGTAAGGAGCAAAGGAGCCGCTCATTTCTTATTTTTTTCCCACAGGAAGTTATTTTGACAAAGACGTGGCTGATCACACAATGTGATAGCAATAAACCTCTCTCATTTCTGAGGCTAATAGTCTGCTTAGCAGTTGAAGCGTGTCAATGACCAGCAATTAGCACCCTTCTCATTTAGCTACTGTGATTACACCAATTCTTGTATTAGTACTGCATTAATTGCATTAATCTTGATTGGGGTGTGTGGTCATTTAAAGCAGCAGCAGAGGGTAGAGACTTTTCTTACTTCCCTTAGTGGCAGAAAATCAGGAAAAAAAATCACCAAAATGACAGGCAAGGCAATTTATCTCCCCGCCTGCTGACCTGCTGCATGTCATAGGCTTCCATTTCTTCTTGCCACTCAGTCCTTTTCTCTAATCAGTGGAACTTCTGACAGTATTTGCTGCTCTCTCAAGCTTAACTATTATATTTATTTTCTTATGAAATAAGAGATTAACTTAAAGGTGAGTAAGTTCTACTGGGTCAGCCTGGTCTTTTCTAGGGCTTCAGTTAAAATTATTTACCTTTGTAAAATCTGTACATCCTTGGATTATATGGTTACTATGAGGGAGACAAACTCTTCTATGCAGGACTTGGCAGAGCCGCCAGGAATTTTCAACTTCACATCTCTGTAAAAAACTGTTATGGCTGAATAGGGTGAACCAGAACATGCAATGTTTGTTCTTTCTGGGCTCTTCCTATCTGAGAGCAGTATCAACCATGCCTCTGAAACTGAGTGCTTAATAATTAGGACCAAATGCTCACTAATAACGTTTAGGGGGTGCCTGTGGTTGGCATTACAGAATTGTTTATAGATAAAATTAATGAAATTGAAGTAGAAACGTATCAGTGTCAGAAATGCTTGAGTATGCCCCTAGATCAGGACATTTTGAATGACTAGTTGTGAACTGTGCATCTGTGGCTCCGTTGTCCACCAGTGTATTTAGTATTATTAATACCACTATTAATTATGATTAATGCAACTTTTCTGGCTTGCATAAATGTTGAGGAGATCTGTTCCCTTGTGGTAGCTCTGGGATGCATGGATTTGACAGAAAAATTAATTATTCTTTTCCAGAGCATGGTTGGAATCATGTGCAGTAAATAAGGTTTCAGGGTGCATGCTGGAATAATGAGGAGAAAACAAAATAGCTAAGTATCATCCTTTCTGTGCCCTTGAGTAAAGCAGTGGTTCCTCTGAAAGGTTCCTGTCCATATACCAGCACTATTTGAACAGGTAACTAAAGATGACAAAATCTCACACGTGAAAAAAGAGGTGTATTAGGTTTGCGGAAGTAATCTTATTCTGGTATTTCCTAACTTTTCAGTGTTCTTTTTATTTTTTTAATAATTTTTAACATATTTGTATCTAAACTTGTCAGTATGTTTTGTAACAGCCTGTCTTCTGGCAAGCTATTATTGGTTTATTTGAATATTTGCCACCAAACAGTGGCATTTGGTGAAAAAGAAAACAAACTAAATTGTGGGGTTTTTTTCCCTGAATGGGTTGCCCTCCTTATAAAACCCAATATTCCCCTTCCATAGGGGGAAAACTAACCCTAATTGGAAGCCACCTTCCATCTAAGCCCAGCTGAACAGTTGCAGTATGTTTCATTCATTTAAACTGTCAAGACACCTAAGCCTTTGGGGAGGTACCTTCTTCATACTTTCAAATGTGTTTAAGCTGAAGGCCAGATGCATAAAATAGGTCATCACAGATTACTTTTTTTCTGCTGTAAATGCTTCATTCACTTGGTGTGATGCCAGCACTCTGCTGAGAAGACCGCAAAGCCTCGTAGCCTGTTTTGGACTCAAGGTGAGCTGACCAGTATGTGAAGTTACAGATAATTAGAAACAAACTCCCTAGTAAATACCTAGCTCCAGAAACAGAAGATTGTGACTTACTCTGGCTGGGTCTGAAATAAGCTGCACATAGTACTGACACAGATTGATGCAGTCTCCTGGCAATGCAACATGCTTTGGGTTTCACTGTGCTTCACCTCTCCCTCTACCTGGGGCACTTGGACAGAGCTGACTGACCAGCAGTGATGTAGTCAAGGATAGGTACTGTTTACCCCTTTCTAATTTTGGCAACATAGACACTAATTTGACCTCTCTAGAGAATGCTCTTCCTTCCTGGTGTCTGCCTTGGAACACTGAGCAGTTTACCCACTTTGTTAATTATTAGACAATCACATTTGTCTGCTTTTTTTTACAAACCAGGACACAAGGGATAGCTGGGAGAAACGGAAGGAAGAAAAGGGGGGAAGGACAGTTCCATGTAAGCACAAAACTTTGGGCATTTTCTGTTTTTCAGTACCAGATATATAGACTGCTGGTTTGTTAACCAAAAAGTAAATCCTTACGCTTCACAAAAAGCTAAATTTCAGCAATTTGCAAAGTGTATCTGTTTCTTCCAATTGCATTACAAAGCCGAGTATGTAACACCCATTTGTAATACCACAGCTAAAATGTAATTAACATTATTTATTCATTAACAATGTAGGATAGCACGCTGGGGATTTGCTCTGTTATCAGGCAAAAAGGCAACACAGATGAAGAGTAAATGATGAACTGCAACAAAATGCAAACATGTAAGGTATTTAAGTACGTAACCAGGTATAATATATAGCCAGGTACAAATTCCTGTCACCAGCCTGAACTAGAAGCCCTGGCCTGAAGGGCAGGTAAGCTCTGTTTTGGGAATGATGTGTTGTCCCTAATTGTCTCCAACATGTTAAAAGAGAGACTTTTAAAAAAATTTTTCAATAAAGTAGAGGAAACACTGAAAACAATCTATTTTCCTGCTTGACAACTCATTACAGTCTCCTCTGAGAGAAAAGTAGATTTATCTCATTCAAAAGGTATCTTGCTTGGCCTTCTCAAGGCATCAAAGCTTTTCTTTACCTTTGGTCTCTACCCACGCCAACCCAGTGCCAGTGGAGAGGCATGCAGAGTCTATAGCAGGATTCAGGACAATATTTCCAAACTGGCAACATTTTGCTGCTGCAAAATGCAAGCACATGTGAACTCCAGGCCATGTACCCACTTCAGATACACTCATCTCTCAAATCTGGATCAATTAATAGCAGAAGATGCAATTTAAATAGAGCAATTCAGAGGGCATGAACTGTACAAGAATAAGGACATGCATAAATCTGCTGAGGGGCAGAGCACCTGTAATTATAATAATGCATTTTTAAAATAATTTGGAAAGTCAAAAAAATATTTAGATCCTTTACAGATAGTTTTTGCACTGAAGGAGTATCTTGTGCTCTACTGAATTTTTTGTAATTAAATTATATCCTTTACAAGAAAATCTAGGATTAAGAAAGGGGCATAGTTAAGTGACTGAGATATTGCTTAGTATTTGAACTCTGAAGCGAATGGGTTTTTTTGCAAATATAGTAGTCGCACACTCACATAGTGCTGCAATATAACTTATCTGTTTAGTTCATTGCAAGACGAAAATCAGGCATAAATTGGAGGGAAAAAAAATGTTTATGGAGCTTTCAGCATAATTTTTTTAGTGGAGTAGAATTTCAGTCCCTAAAGCTAAGCAGATGCAAGATCAAATATGAAAGAAAACTTCATGAAGGTCCAACAGAATGTTTTCTGAACTCACAAAAACAAAGTACATCTTATTACAAAGCTACAGAATAGATAGTGTAGAGTATTTTGGGAGGTTCTTTTAAATTTAAAACACAAGGCTATTCATTATTTATACAGAAAAATCTCATTTGTCTTCTGGTTTTCACCAAGTGTTTTTCAATTTGAAAGGATCATTTGATTGTAATTAAGCCAAATATCAGTGAACAATTCACTACCTTCCTGCAGCCATATTTTCCTTCCTGCAGCCATATTAATCAGAGCTAAAGGCTCAAACTTTTAAATACGTAATAACCAAAGACTCAAATCTGTTACAGCAGTTATGAACAAAGAAGATTCTGTTTGTGAAATGAGAACTAATAACTGAAAAATTAATTTTTCATCATCTTAAGTTTTTTCCAAAAATGTAGGCCTACATACAACTTGCTATTGGGAATCTTGGTGTAATTTTGTTTGATAAACACAGAGTTAAAATTGTCATCTTTGTAATTAATTTATGCTATTGCATAAAAATACAGGGAGAATAATTCACAATGAGAAACTACATGCTGCGGAGTTGCTTTAAGTCTTTTCTCCTCTTTCTATGAATTATGTCAGATACCTAGTTATATAAACCAGCATGGCACTTTGCGGGGCTCTTAATCTGAAATGTTTGAAGAATTTTACAAATTTTAAGTAGAACTCTGTGATTGCGAAATAAGCCAATATTGGGCTATATGGAGTTTCTTCTAATTTTATTCATATGTTTCACACAACTCATTGCAAACCTCTTACATGAGAAAAGTAAGAAAAAATGTCAGTCCATTGTTACTAAAATGAGTGAAAACTGCCTGAAAACCTGTTGACAAACACCCTTCTGTGGTTTCTGGGTTACTGCCACAACTACAAAGGACTGTTTGGCAATTCCATGGGAGAAAAAGTTTAAAATTGTAATTTCATGATGGAACAGAGTTCATCTAACAAAAATATTTAGTCTTGTAGGATTACTCTTGCTTACAATGTAACTAACCTTGTCTCTAACCTCAGCATGTGTAATGCTAGTGAACTTATAAGTTGATCTTTCTGTCTCTTTATCCTCTGATTAATATGCTTGTTATGCAGAGAACTGATCTGAGATAGTGAGAACATACTCAGAAGGAACCAAAACTAATAAGAAAAGCAAATGGGAAAAAAAGAATACAGAAGTGTCTGCAGGATCCCAAGACAAAACATTTATAAAGAACATAAAAAAACAGTGTCATTAAGATGCCAGCTAGTTAGGTGAAATAAAATGGAAGATTGATGTTGGTGTGCTCAGGGTGATCATAAATGAATAAAAGTAGACTGATACCTTGTAGAGAGCAGATTTTCTCTTGATAAATCGACAGAAGTACATTCAAGAGCGTATCACCAAATGGCACTCAACTTGATAACGAAAAGCAAAGGAGGCCAACTATCTTCATATATTCCTGCACAACCCAGCATGTTACAACAATGGGCTTCCAGCTTCTTGCATCAGAAACAAATCGACTTGAAAATGGATTTAGGAACTATTAGAGACACGGCCCTCTCCTATCATATCTCATGTGAGATAGAAGGACCCTAGCTTATTGTAAAATTTAAAGTAAAACTGTAACTAATATTTTTCCACTATATTGTGGATCTTTTCTATGATATATTTTTGTATTACAGTACCTTATTTGGATTCTGACTGCTGCTGGGCATTGAGAAGAGTTTTTAATTGTGCTGAGTCCTCTTTCTCCCTTCCCAGTTTAGTGATAAGTTAAAGCAGGGCCATGTGTACAAGCAGATCAGATTTTTCATTTTAACACGGTCTGCCCTGCATTTGTCAATGTCTGAATTTCATCAACCATTATGCTGCCAATTTGTCTAGTTCTGTTTCCATGAAGTTCATCACAGCCTTCTCTTACAAAGACTTACACTAAATAATTTTGTCATCTGCAAATCCTGCTGACCTCATTTTTTTTTTTTTTGTTCTTCCCCTCATTTCTGCCTTTCTGGATAATTAATGAATGTATTAAATACCAGCTACAGTACAGATCCTTGGGACATACTAATATTAACCTCCTACTGAATCGAAAACTGATAGCCTAATTAATTCAATTCTCTACATAAGAACAACAGTGTTGACAGTGAAAATTGGGATGACTTATGATTTATCCCTAATCTGACAAAAAAAAACCCCAAGCAACCACCACCCAAAACTCTGCAAGTACAAGCACTTGCACTTTCCATTGACTTTTATGGGATTTGTGAAAAAACAGGATACTTAAGGAAAAAACAAAACCAGTTAAAAAAAGAGGATCTATCACCCCTGTATACCTGTTTCTGTGGCTGTTTACAGAGTCACTGAGCCATCAAACAGTACCTTAAGCATTTTCTCCCCTATGAACCTGTTGGATGTTCTAGCCGATGCACTTCTTTGGAACGTCAAAACTTGTTTAGGTATTGGATCCAGGGAGGACAAGGTATAGAATTTGTAGCTAATTAAACCTAAAGTAAAAGATGAACACAGTGAATCAAACTGATGACTAGTATAGCTACAGTCATGATAGCAGGACATGCCTCCATGTCAAAGACATTTAGTTTTTTCTAGGTATCAGAAAATTTCATTTAGTTTTTTTCTACATATCAGAAAATTTCTCACATTTCTCTGACACTTTGATACAGTATCTGTAGCAGACACTTCTGTAAGCAAAAAATATATTTGGAACAAACATCACTAAGTCACACAAAAAAGGGCAGTTTCTTAGTGTTCTGCCACTGTTACAAAAAATAATGTATTAGAACTTAGATGTATTACAAACATCAGCAGAATGTCTAGAGTTATTTCTGAAACTATTATACTTCAGCATGTAAAAAAGTAATTTATACAGCGGCTTTAAAATATGCTAATTAGTGTCTTCCAAGTACAAATCCTGTTGTTTGATCTTGTGCCAAAGAAGAGCTAGAACAATAATGCAAAAATACTAATGAATATGCACATGCTCTTGAAATGAACATTTTCAGAGATCAAATCTAATTAGCAAATTTTCACAAAAAATATACAGCTGTAATAATGCATTTAAATTATCAACATTTTAATAACCTGATTATTACTGAGTTGATAAACCCTTTCATAGGAAGCCATAAAGTTCTTCAGGAAATGTGCCTTGTCTTACTAAATTTTTCAATATGGGTTCCAGTCAAAGCAAATTCCTTTATTTAGGTTAGAAGATTTTACAAAATGCCTTAAAGCAGATAGAGGTTTCCAATGTGTGATGCTGAGAAAATGATGCTGAAGTTTTTTTTTTTTAAATGGAGCATTCTGCCTTTTAAGTCATACTGGATGCTACCTGCATCATTAGGTACATACACGTACTCATCTGGATCGCCAATTTTAGAAACCCAGTCTCAAAGATAAATTAGGGCCCCAAACCTAAGTGAAGGTCATTGTAACCAGACTAGACTATATTTTCAGTGGTCATGCCAGAGTAGGACAGCATTCAGCATGTCCTAATTCTTCTCCATATACCCATCATGGCAATATAGATGTTTGCTATCCGGTGGAACACTGGGCCAGATGGTACAGTCAGATTTACTGTACTCAGATCTGTACAGGAGATTTTAGCATGCATAGCAGCTGCATGCAAGACTTTCAGGTGCCCAGCTACTTAGTTAATGCTACTGTCCTGTCTGAAAAAGTCCTAGTCAGCCTCCAGATTTCACTCAGATCACATTTATAGGCCACCTGGGAAACACAAACATATAGTAGACCTGGAAGGTGCTTGGTATGATAGGACAGGTATAGTGAATGCTAAGAAAGGAATTTCTAGAATAATTTCAGCTTTATTTCATGGGTTTAGTTGCACACCTGCAAAATGGGGATAACGGGCAGCTGTGAAAACACATTAATTAACACCTGTGCAGCACGTGGTAGCAGAGGTGAAGATGCAGGACAGAAAAGGCAACAATGAAAACAAGGCTTGCGTGTAACTAGGATGAGTCAGAGTCAACAGAGAAACAAAAATCAAAATAGGAAAAAGATGAATGCATGTAGGGATGGCCATAAGCAGCAAAATTCAGATTTCAGTTTCAAAGGCCATGGAGTTTAGCTTGCTGTGCCATACTTTGCTAGCCCGGGCACATTTTTACTCGTTCCAGCTGTCTGTGTTGCTGGGACTAGGCCTTGATTTACCAAGATACTGAGAGTATTAAGACACTTTTAAAATCTCTCTCCAGTGCCTCACTATCTGCAGTGAATTTATCTCAGTGACACTGTATTTACCGTTTTTGTTACAAACCTGCAGTTGCAAATTCATACTGAAGATATCTTCATGAATGATATTTTTTTTGAGTGTTGAATACTCCATTCCCCAATGTAACTTGATTGGTAGATGGCCTACCTGGAAAAGTGACCCTGAAAGGTATTAAGGAGACAAAATAGAAATCAGTTCACTTAAGTTCAGTGTGTACATGATACGTTATACTCCGTTGGGTATTGCAGCACTTCCTGCCTCTCTACTAATATTCTATTGCAGTAAGTGAAATCTCCTTTGGAAGGACTCATTATACACATAACAGGATTTGTGTTAGGTTTCTTCAAGGTCACCAAGAGGTGCTGAATTTGTTGTTCTTATGTATATATTAGAAAAGATAGAATTTATTTTTAATGAAAAAAAATTAATTTTACTGTTGAAATGCATACTATAGACTGCCAGTATATATGGAGAAACACGGAGGAAGTCTGACAGTCTTGCTGTGCAGGTATAGAAGCCCTCTAGATCATTGCCAGTGCACAGATATGTGAGGTCAGAAGACCACTGCAGGAAGAGAATGGGAAAAATAGAAAAGATTATGGAATTTTATAAATTGTCACATGTTGGTGTTTAAAGCATAGAAAATAACAAACCAGTTCAGAGCAGTGTTAATGTTTAAAAAGACTCATAATTTTTGTACTCGATTGCCCACTTAACATTTCTGAGGTGTACATACCATAGTTTGCAACCAAGTAACCTTGAAAAGATCACAATTCACTTCATTTAGTACTAAGTCATTAAAGATACTCACATGCCTATTTATAAATTGTATTAATTATTTTCAAGACTTAAGACTACTGTGTTTTCCTAAATTTCCCTGACGTATTTAAAGCAGAAACAAAGGTTGGGATTTCTGTTTGTTACTTGTGAATTCTCATCACTTGTGCATTCATTCAGTTGTTCAGAGTGAATAGCTCATTAATATGATTTCTATCTGTGTATAAAGGCACATGGCAAAAGCACTGTTATGTAAGTTTGAAAAGACAGCTATAAATAACCTCCTTTAACAACCATAAATTTACATTAGAAAGGTAGATAAACTCTGAAGTGAAAAACATTTATTTTTATCTGATGTTACTGTTTCATAATCTCAGTGTTATCAGACTCATCCTGAATAACTTAGTAAGGTCTTGGGGTTTTATACCATCTGGGAAAGTCTTGCATATCGAATGGATTTATATGATAGGAACAGAGACTTAAAAAGAGCTACATTTCTCTTCCTTACCTGGTACACATTCAGAAACTCCCAGAGACATCCCTAGCAGATTAGACTATGCAGACCCTTATTTTATTGATTTTCCAAACACATATGCTCCTTTCTGAATAATCTGAAGGAAATCAACCTTGATGGAATTTTAAATTTTCCTTCCTTATTACCATTAACTGGCTGCCTTAATTTTGGAAATTTACTGAATTATGCCTTCCTTTGGCCAAACATCTTCTCTTGGAAGGAAAACACTGGCAGGGATAACCAAAGTGTTCAGTTTTATAGTTGCTATCAACCCATCATTATCTCCATAGAAAACGGTTGTAAGGCTGAGAGGATGTTCTCATAAAATCTTCAATAGGCGTAGGAAGATACAGAACGTCTAATACAGTAAATTGAACTTGATAACTCTACTGGTAGAGAAAGTGATAAAGAAATAATTGAAAAAGGAATGTTGTTTTATGTACTCTGTAAGTCTACGATACCTATTTTAAAGTAATGAAGTGTAGTTCCCCCCCTTACAATTTGATCTCTGTAGGCAGGCAGGAGCAGCTGAACAGAGACGTAATGCAGAGGCAGGAACCTATCCCATGTGCTTCTGGTGGCAGGATCAATGCCTAATTAATGAGTTTTGCCAATCAAGCTTAACAGCTGTGTACATTTGTATGTATGCAAGATCTATTTTATTTTTGAATAATGGATGGTTATAACCGCATGCTCAAATACACTGATCACTGAACTACTAATTCCCATCAGCCTTTTGCTAGTACTAAAGGACACTAATTGTAATCTGGTTCCTCTGTTGCCTGTTTTTTAAGTACCTTTTTGTATATTGGATGACTTTAAATACTTATTTGACTGGTATTTCTTTGGTGGAGATATTTTACAAGGCTCTGAAGCTACGAGGATGGAACCAGACAGCAAACTAAGCAGGAAAAAAGCACAGCAATGAAAGCCATAGAGCTGGTCAGCCAGGAAATACACGTAAAGCCGTGTACGCTGAGGTCAGTGATGGGTGAGACAGACACAACGGGGGTGGCTGAAGCATTGTAAGATGCAGCCTGAAAAGGAAGAAGAGAACTCACCATCTTTCCCAGCCATTTTTTCAGGATATTGTTTCATTCTTCAGCTTAAACACAGACAGCATCACATACAAAAAGGCCCGTCACTGTTATTCTCACCTTAAGGTATTATTCCCAGACCACTTTCTTTCTCAAAGTCTATTAACCTGACCTTTTCATCTTCTACTCAACCCGATGAAGGCAACTCCCCATCTCTTCCCAACCTCAGCTTCATCTCTAGAAGAACAGTCTTTTCATTAAATGTGTTACTATTATTTGTCAGTCACTCTTTAGCCTTTAAATCAAATACTATTTTATTTGAGAGGTTTGTGAGTGTGATAGCACAGAGTATTTTCCATCATTCCACTGTGTGAGCTCTGATTCTTCCAGTTTAATGGAAGAATGTTCTTACAATTAAGTTGTACACAATGCGTTTAGCTGCTGATACTACACCAAGCCAGCCCTATACTGTTAACACACAAGTACAGACATACCTGCAAGGGTTATGGTTGGAACTGGTTTGAGTTAGCTTGACCCAGTACACTTTAAAATAATATTCCACACCTCATGGCCTTATCATTTGGCTGGAATTTCACCTTCTGAGTTGTAGTTATTCAGTGCTGGGGGTTTTCTGGGGTTTGGTTTGTGTTTTGGGGTTGGTTTTTTGGTTTTCTGTTTGTTTGGGGTTTTTTTGTTTTGTTTTGTTTTTTGTTTTTGCTTCTTTTTTTGTAGAGGAACGTTTTTGAAGATTTTAAATTAATCAGACATTTAAAAATATTAAATGCCTGAAAATAAAGTCAGGTGTTACTTGGCCAGGTGTTTTTTTATTAAACTTTTTTTTTTTCCTGAATGAACCCTAAAACCTGAGGCTTTCTTTATTCAGAATTTGTAAGACTCAGGCCTCAATCCAGGAAAGCACATATACATAACCCTAATATTAGATACATGCTTAGTAATCATATCAAGTTGGTTTAGCCTTCCTGAACATGATTAGTCCTGCAAGTCCTTGTCCTGCCAAAAGACATGAGACACACATATAGTGTGCCCCTGAGACCAGAGGGCTGGGGAAGCACTGAGGCAATTCAAAGGGAAGACACGCAAACAGGCACCATCATCATTGTGTCATTCAAATACTTCGGTTTTTTTGAACAAGGATTTAAATTGCACACATTAAAATGTAAACATTAAAATCTTCTGCAAACAGAAGATCACTTCAAGATATACAGATACAGGTTTTTTCTAAATTTATATAAAAAAAAATATCTTCTCATCAGAAATTGATTCATTTAAAAGATTTAATCCAAGTATGTGTCCCCTTGCTTCCTTAGGAGTGTTTTCAGATCTTCAGACGGACCAAGTGAGTTTGTAAAATCTTTCAGTAATTCTCCCCCTTTTATTTTTGTATTTCAGTGGAAACATTATCAGCACCTGGTGTTTTGTTATTTACTGCATGTATTTTGATTGCCTCTTAACTCTTTTTAGAACACAAAAGGCTCAGCTGCTTGGAGAATAACCATTTATTGTTTGCCTTTATCCCTCTCACAATTAAGCAGCTCATTAAAGTACTCCCTCTATCGTTCTATAATTGCATTCTTTGTGACTAAGAAATTTTCACTTTTGTTCTTTATCAGACTTTCTCAGGTGTACATTGATATGCATGTAAAATTATCTCATATCCATAATACATCTATCCTGTTCCAATTCTCTACCATGCCAGCTAAGGACCCTACCGACTGGAGATATTTTTACATTCTTTGCACTGTCATTTTAGTGTGAGAAAGGATGTGCTGACTCCGTACTGGTCTCATCACTGCAGTATGGAAAAAGAAAGTAGAGCACCGCAGCAACTATGCAAAGTCAACCCATGATTTTAGTAACTTCTCACAGAGCATGCAGCTTCACTGTCTACCTCCCAGCCTACTCTTCTCTATCCAAAATAGCCTCTAATGCTAACGGAGTGCTGCAATGCATGACTTTCAATTTAAGCAAGCAGAAAATTCCCCTCATAATTCTACTGTGTAACGGAAACTGCAGAGTTGCTCATCAATGTCTCCCGCCTGATTCCACTCTTACAATTGCTTAGTATGCTTTTGAGTATGCTCTGAAAGGTAAGTTAATTGCTTTACTTAACTGTCATGTTTCATCAATAAGCTTTAAGGTCCTAGTGCACTTTGCTGTTCCTTATCACTCAAGTCTAAGAAGTATTTGAGAGCAACAATAATCTTCTAGTAACACACTGAATACCCATCACCATACACTGCTGCTTAAAGAAAGTAAAGATATCTTGAGATTGCAAAGCCTACTTTTAAAAGCTAGGAAGTACTGAGATACAGACATTTCCTCACCTCATTCACAGCACAGGATGCAAGGTACTCACTAGCTACTTCTTATCTACTCAGCTGTAATTATACAAACTGTAAACACATTGTACCGATTTAGTCATGTGCTATTTTACCACATCCCTCCCCAACAACTGAGTTCTTACTGAATTTATCTTCCTAACACGCCTATGATGCAAAATTACAGATTGATTGACAGAAAGATTAAAGGAAAAAAAAATAACTCCGTATTTTGGGGAGCGATTTAAGGTGTAGTGGCTTGATTTAACAGGGCTTTTAATACCATATATCTTTCTGGGCCCAGGTTCCAGTGATTTAAATTGCAGCTGTAAAGTTCAGCCCTTCTCTAAATCAGACCACACAATTTCAAGATGTGCATTCAGAAAATGAGTAATATACAAACAGAAACTGCAGTGAGAAGTGAACTGACCAGCAGCACACAGTCCTCTGGGATGGAAAATGGAATAGCCTTGCTGAGGTACTGATAAATAAAACACTAGCTGAATAAATATTGAGAAAAGAAATATTCATAGGTAAATAAAAAGTCCTTTATATGTTTACTTGCTTAGAATAGGTGAGAACTGGCTAACTTCTATACTACCTAAATTAGAACTGAGTAAACTCTCAGGTGGTGTCTCTGGACAGCATCTGATCGTCCTGGACAGAATTTAACTACCTTGATTCCAAGATGATTGTCCTCTTCTTAAAATCCCTTCTCTTGCTGCATACGTATACCATCCCTCTACCACAGGTAAGGACAGGCAGATCCTCCACACTGCAGCTTCATTCACTAAACAGCTTTGAAGAACTGCAGGAGCATGACCCTTCCTGTGCACCATGACTGGTGAAGAGATCCTACCATTAAACATATGTTGAAATGATGATACATATGAATGCATACTGACAACAAGGACAAATTAAGATTGCAATAGCTGCCTGACTTTTGATTTATGAAATATAATGGTTGTTGAAGAGTACTTTCAGGTGTGTTCAAAGTTTCTAAAAAACCAAATTATTAAATAGACAGACATTCCACCCTATGGAATCCTGTTTATCCCTAACTAATCACCAGTTCATTTAAGTCTTCAGCAAAAACATCTGTAACAAAGTGAACTGATTAGTACAAAGCCATCCACTACAAAGTCCAATCACCACCGAGATGTAATGTACACACTTTGCAATATGTTTACAAAATATAAGGTAAAAAAAAAATTAAAAAATTGGGATTTGCAATTCCTCAATTCCATTCCAGGTTCTGAAAACACTTAAATGATTGCAGATCTGTCAGCAATAGTCGCAACTTCCCTCCTTCTTCTTCCTACATTGTCCTATTTCCCATGTTGTTCCACCATGTTTTTGAGCAACATTCAGGAAAAGGTGTTCGACTGGCTGATGAAATCTAGCTACTTACTGTGCTCCCTGGAGGAGCTCCAAGCAGCTCAGACCAAGACTGATCGTGGTATTCACCTGGTTGGCAGAGTCCATGTACCATGAAGTGCCTTGTCTCAACTTCACCTTTTTCTGTACTTTCATCTACCATTTTTTCCCTCTAGGACACAAAGAGTACAAGAAATTAAGTCTTCTTACTTGAAGGTTATAAGGATATAGAAAACGAGTGTTTTTATAACTAAAGAACTGTTGCTTAGCTTAGCTGTCAGCATCACTGTATGTACCATAACGTGCACCCTGAGAGAGTATAGCATGTAATGGAATACCCGTATCCTCAATGGATTTTTCAAGGGTGTTTCTAATCTTTGGGATTTAGGATTTAACCCATTTAGGATTGTTTATTAATCCATAGGTCCTATTTTTACAGAACAACATCTCACCCCATTCTGCCTGGAGCAGGTAGGGCGGAAGGTGCTGTCTGGGGCAAGGTAAAGGCAGCCTGACGGAGCACGGCGCCCACCCCACGCCCCGAGTGGGGGGAAAACGACTCGCGGCGAGCTGCTGAGGCGGCTCCGGTCGGTGACAAGAACCACCCAGGCCACAGCCATCAAGCTTATCCCTTCAGCTGGCACCGGCCACGCCGCCTGAAGAAAACCCACCTCCCTCCCCAGCTGCTCAAGCGGCTTCCAATATGATGCACCCCCGAGAGGAGCCTTTTTAGCCGCCAAAATCTGCGGTAGTCCGACTCGGCGGAGGTCCCTCGCTGCAGCCGCTGCCCGCTGTCGCCGCCACTAGACTTCACCTCAGGGAAGGCGGCGCGGGGGGCGGAGGGGGCGAGGAGAAGGGGGCGGCCCTGCCCCGCTGGGGCCCGGCCCGGCCCCGCTCGGGCCCGGCCCCTCTCCTCGCGCCCTCCGCCCCCCGGGGCGCCCTGCCCCGCCGCTGACGTCCCTCCGCCCGCGGCGCACAACCGCTCTTTCCCGCACCCGCCGGCCGCCGTTGCCCGTGGCGGAGCATGGCTCCCCCCGCGCCTCGGGCGCTCGCTCTCCTCCTCCTCCTCCTCCTCCTCCTCCTCCTTTCTCTCCACCTCGCCGCCTCCTCCAAGCTCAACATCCCCAAGGTGTTGCTGCCCTTCACCCGCGGCACCCGCGTCAACTTCACGCTGGAGGCCAGCGAGGGTTGCTACCGATGGTGAGTGCAGGTGCCGCCGCCCTTTGTCCGCCGCTTCTCCCCTCCCGCCGCCGCCGCCCGGATGCACCTGCGGCGCTTCCTCAGCCCGCGGCGGGAAGGCGCGGCCGGCCGGGCCTGCTCGCTCCTCGCCGGAGCCGTTCCCCTGAGGGAGCCAGCAGCGCCAGGCCTCCCCTCGCCGGTTTCACGTTACTTCGGGTGGTTTTCGGAGTGGCCGAGCAGTGCGGGGGCAGACATGGAGATAATGTCTGAGGAGAAAGGCTGGGCTGTGCAAACCATCGCTTTTTTTTTTTTTTTTTTTTAATTATTATTTTTCTGCAGTGGGGGGTTAAACCCGCTGGAGAGGGCCTTTGGCCAGAGGCCGGGGTTACAAAGACCCTGAGGGCAAGATCCTGCAGTGGGGCAGCCTCTCGCTGTGGCTGGATGCCTTACATGTGCCCCCCACCCCACGTGTGCCCAGCTTGCCTCCCCCTCCACTCCACGCGTGTGCACCGTGTCTCCACGTGCACCCTGCGTGCTCATCCCCGCGCCCACAGTGCTGCCTCACGTACCCTCAGTGGCCCCCCATGAGTGCTTGCCCCGCAGCCCCAACTGTGTGGGGACAGCACCCAGGGCTCACCCTTATGGTGCTGCTGTAGAAATACGCCTTTCCTCGCTGTGGTCAGTAATGAAGGACTGATGGCTTTGAGTTTGGGGTGCGGTTGTAAAGAGGGAGGGATTGAGTCGCAGCACCTAACAGAGGTAAGAGCCTCTCAGTGCTGCTCTAAGCTTTGGCAACACCCTGAGCACGTCATCTGTGGAAGATGAAGTCAAGTTCTAAAAGATTATATCTTCCCTGGTTTTCTTTTGGAGGCCTTGGTGCTGAGCATGTGGGATGTACTTGTGGCTGGCAGCCCCCGTCCCGCCTGACGCAGAGGGGAGGCCTGTGGGCCAGGCCCGCAGGAGGCAGGTCTGGCTTGTGTTGAGCACTGGGGGCTGAAAGCAAATACCATGGTGTGTGCAGATTTAGAAACTGTGTTGTTTCTGTTAAGTTGTGAACTTCATGTTAAACAAGTGTTACCAAATCCTCATTCTTTCTTCAGCATACCAGAACTGTCATTTGGATCAGTAATGAGCAGGAGGTACCCACCTGAAATAAAAGTGTCAGTCAGGATATGTTTAGTGTAATACTTCCATATGTGCCAGATGGATGTGTGTAGCAGTTTTCAGTTGTTGTTTTGTGGCTGAGAGTAACTGAAATACATCTTGTAGGGCTATGTTTTCACTCTATACCGGTTTATTTGCCTGATGGTCCTACACTTCTCATCTGGGGCAGGTTACGAGCCTTTGATCTGTGACAACTTACACATTTGAGGGTGTTTATGTACAGGAGCAGTAATCAGAGTTTCTCCAGAAGTTGACAGAAAGGAAGTTACTAGATGAGCTGCTTGTGGTCATGTAATTTAATTTTTATATGGACTGGTTTAGTGAAAATCTCGCAAGCATGTTTTTTTTTTTCTTTTTCCTTACTCTAATCTTTCAAGGAAACTGAGTCTTTAAAAAGATTCGGTTTATGTGGTAAAGTACATTGTATGAAGCTAAAAAACGAACTCATCAAGGCACTAGTAAGATCTAGGAGGTGTAGACTGTCTTTCCTGTTTTGCCAGTGAACTGCTGGGTGATGCTGAGTTGGCTACAGCCATTCCTGCATGTGCCAAGCGCTGTCCAGCTGTCAGAAGCATGTAGAGCTTTGCAAATCTCACTGAAATCTACAGTTGAAAAGATATAATGATATATTTAACTGTACTCGACGGAAAAAGCAGGTTTGGTCCACATATGTATCTAATGAGGGTGATTTATAGGCACTTTCAGAGCATGTTATATTGGTGCCAGTTGCCAGCCATGGGTCGTATCCCTTACGCAGCTTCACTTACTTCAACATACTTTTCTATCCTCCCCCTCTCTCTGCCCTTCAGAGATTAATTCTGGTTGAGGATTAGGGAAACTATACCAACTTCAGATAGAGTGTCATCATTTTCTTTACTGGAGTTGTAAATGTGTATTTATTCACTTCTGCTTTGGAGGGACTGGCAGGATGTGGGTGGTAAAGCTCAACATGTGCTTACAAAACCATCAGAAGGAAGCAGTAGCTCTGTGTGTGTGTCTGAGCAGCAGCTGTAATGCTCATCATTGTGCTCAGAGCACGTTTGCTAGATTGCATCTGTGGCTCTTTCCCTCTACATCCTTGCCCCTGCAGGCCTTGAACTGTAGGGATTAGAGAGAAGTGTACTTTAGAGGGGCAGGCAACTCCACAGCTACTTGTTGACAATTTTCCTGTACTTTCCTGTTAAAGCTGTCTGTAGTAGCTGTTACTGGAAGGAGGCCATTAAGCTGAAGAAGTTAGGAAGTACCAAATGTAATGACTTCAGAAGTAGTGACTGTTCCTCACCTGGAATTTTTAAAATGATGGGTGGGTTTGGATGCAATAAAGCAGGGCTTTGGAATGGAACTTACAAGACTGAGGCCCTTTGAGTCTGAAGAAGGGACTGAGGTTGTGTAATACCGGTGATTGAGAGGTTAGAGGTAGTTTATGAAAGCTGTTTTCATCTTACAGCAGCATCTGTCTTCAAAAGACATCCTTTGAGTATTTGAAGGACTGCATTACTCATCTCAAACATTCAGTATTCATACCTGAGTGTCCAATTTCACAAAAAAATCACTCTATGGCATGTTGTGACCTTAGTTCTTTCCATAGTTTCCCTTTGGGTCTTCAAGTTTATCTCTGAAAGCAGATTTTCAAAGTGATTGTAGTGGTGTCTGAATTCCAGTGATCCAAAGGGAAAAGGTCAAATTTTATCATCATCCCAGCAGATTGTGAGCAATGACAAAATTATAAGTATGGGTTTAAAGTATTTTCTGATTTTCAAGATGCTCGTGCCTTCTGGAGTTTGGGTTGCCTTTATGTTCAAATTATTTTTTGGTAAAAGCTTTGTTTTCAATGCATGCAGTGTTTCCATCTGTAAATATTGTACATGGTACTATCTTCAGGGATAAAACACAGTCTGTGCAGATATATTTAGCATTTAAACTACATCTGTATTTATCTTTTAATTACCTTAATCCAGAAATTGCACCTGGAAGAATTCAGAAGTAGAATTCTCTCCTTGAAACGTGCCTTACCATAATAACATTCTGGAGGGGAAGGGGGAACACACAAAACCAAAAACATTTTCCCCCAAGCTGTACAGCATGGCACAGGGTATTTATAGCAGAAATTATATGTAGCGTATAAATACGCTTACATGTATGTAATATTTTTTTCCTATCTTGCAGGATTGCAATACATCGTGAGAGCTGGTAGAAAGTTTAAGCTTCGGAGTTAGTTTTGAGAAATACAGCCATTGAAGTCAGAGGTTTTGCTGTGGAAAGGTTACAGCTGTAGGAAACTGTTCAAAGGTGATAATGGCCCTGTACAATGTTGTTTGTGGCAAATATGAAGGAGAGCTTATTGCCACCTTAAATAAAAGGGTTTGTGTGTGCTACTGGAGCCCTCACTGAGGAGGTTACATAAAGCTAATTGCCATTGTGGGAAGAGCAGGTGGCAGAGAGCTGGAGTGAGAGATCCAGCAGCTGAGTGGTGTTTGAGCTGCATAATGCACAGGTACTTCCAGCGAACCCCAGAACCTAGGTGCAGTGCTGCTTTTGCAGTCGTTGGCCAGCAAAGCTCATTTTCTAGCTCCTTATCTTGTCAAGTTACTGATACTGGTTTGTAAATTGGTCTTATCACTCCATGGGATGTATGTGGTGGCTTGTGTGTTTTAAAAATGTGTATCAAATACAGTGTCTCTGATTAAGGTCTGTTACTTTGCTGTAAAATTGACGATCTCATCTCCAGTAATCTGGTGGGTTTGTTGTTTCATGGATTACCTGTTTCACCACTGGTCTAAAAAAGCCCCGTCTGTCTCTCACTGCAAATTTTTTTGTGTGAGATACCAACTATTAATTTCCTTATTATGAAATGGCTTTTTAAATAATGGTTGTTATTCCCTGCTCTCTTTGGTTCCCAACTGCTTTGCATTTCCTGCTATAAGGCGGTTACAGCAGGCAACAAAATGTTCTCCCTCTCGCTGACCGGTGCCTGCTCTGGCTGCCTGGGGGTAGGCTGGCTGCTCTGCAGCCTGTGCTTTCCCACTGTGGCTTCAAGTTCTTGTAGATACCGGAATGAGCTCAGAATTGGGTTGAGATATCCTTCTTGGTAAAGTGAGATGGGTTGTGCTGCTGTGGCTCAGGTCTGTGTTACCTGAGTATGTTCGCTCAAAACTGGAGTGGATAGCGTGAGTTTGTGGCATAGATGTTCTGCCAGAGTTGAGGAGACAGAAGAAATAATTGTTTTTTCTCTTAGCTGATGTGTCAACTTGTAGTGCAGGTTTACTGTTGAGAAAACTTTTTCTGAATCTGAGCATAACCTGCCTGGGAAGGAGGACAGAAAGAGTAGGGACTGTTGTTGATTTTGGGCAACTTTCATTGCTAAATGCCCATGAAATGTTTTAAGTCTTTCACTCTCTTTGAGTGTGTGTCTCACCTTAGTAAATGAAGCTTTAAGGGTGTCTACATATGAGGAGGTTTAACAGAGTGAATAATTTGAAATAATGCAAAACGTGGCATTTGTGTTCTGGAATTAAACTACCATTTTTAAATTTTCTGATTTGAAATCAGGCTAAGCTAATTTCAGAACAACTTCTGTAGACCAACCTTTATTTATGGCATACTCTTAGTTGGAAGATGACTATCACTAGTGTGGCATGGCATTTTCCTTCATGCTACTAGAAAAGGTACAAAGGTAAGCACTTATGATAAAATGCTTTTGGCCACCAGTTGATTTGACAAAATATCCAGGTTACGTCTGGGTTGGATTTTGAGAACAGGCATCACTGGTTTAACTCTGCTTCCTTTGAAGTTAATGGGCATGCCTGCTGATCACCATTATAAAATCTCATGTGGAAATGCTTCATCCTTGGCTCGTTCTGTAATGTGTGATGTTTCCATTTGCTTTTAAAGCAAAACTGGATGTAGGATTTTTTTTTTTTTTGCTGCTTTTTGTTTTCCCAGCACAATAAGAAACCTCCTAGGAGAGGATTGAATGAACAATAGAGAGACAATCTGCCACTATGTTGTTAAAAATCCTTAAGTCCTTAAGAGTTGAGGTAACTCTGCCAAGCTCTCCCCATGTTTCCTGTGGAATGGGTTCCGTTCCCATATCCTTGGTTCTCTGGGAATCTATTTTTTATCATACAACTACAGCTGCCTGGATGCTGTTCTGGCTCTTGTGTCTCTCTTCATTTTTGTATGTCAACAGTGTTAGTCCCAAGAGTGACTGGAAATAGGATACCTGATATATTGGTCAATCCAATCTTACCACACTATTGAAAACATTTACTAGCCAGTTTCCCTTTGCCTACATATCTGCCCACATGCCTGATACAAATTCTGAAAGATCAGATTAACTGACAGTCATGGTGTGTTTGCACAAAGGCTGATTTTTGCTAATTTAGTCAGTTGAATTTAGTCTGAAGAGCTGACAAAACAATTCAAAATGCTAACGCAGTAAGAATCAACAGAGTCTTGCTGGAGTGAGGGAGAGAGGTATTTGCCTGATCTATAAACCAGCTGATAAATGAAGTATAATCCTTGAAAAGTTCACATGTGATATTACAGAACAGTGGGTTAAAAAACTGCAGGCATAGTTTTGGGTAGATCTGTAGGTACAATCTTGGCGCACAGCTCTGTGTCGGGGGGTGTGGGTGGGTGAAAATCTGGGATGAAACGGCAGTCAGCAAGATGGGCGGTCTTTACTGTGGGTGTCATTAATTCCCCAGCAAGTAGGTTTTTATTCTGAGGGAAATACATATTGGGACTTCTGTTAGATTCTTTCCCCCCCCTTCACCTTCTCACTCTTCTTTCTAGTGCTTCCTCCCCTGCCATGCTCTTTCTTACAGACACTAGTATGGGACCAAGAGCTAGTGCCAGGAATGCCTCCCATTGCTTCTCAGCAGCTAATTTTGACCTCTGACAATCCTGGCTCTCTATATCACACACTGACGTGCTGCTGAAGATCTGCTGTAATTGGAAGATGATACAAATTGCAGTCTTTGGTGTCATTTTAAAGCAAGAGTTTCTTTTTCTTGTCCATCTAGGACACAGTAGTGATTCCTGTGTGTATTATGGCGGAGTAATGCCACTGTAATACACAGCCTGTTTGATTAGCACCTTATCCTTTCTGTACTTGACACTGAATTGGATGTAGCTGTAAACAGAACGTGCTTTTGATATTGCTGAATGATATTGAGGGGTCATTAAATATGTCACATGTTATGGTGTAAAAAACAATAGTCATGCAGATTGTTTTTTAATATAAATCAATAGTAAACCAAGTCTCAGGCCCTCTTTCACCTGCCCAGTTCAGATAGTTGCCTAAAATAGCAGACATCCTATTGATAATAAAACTAAAAATGTACTTGTATTAAAAAGTAAGAAATTCAACTAATATTCTGTCTTCTATTTTAAACTACTGTTAGAGGCCAAATAGTATCTAATCACAGGTTCCCTACTCCATTGGCAACTAAGAGTTAACTGGCATACAGCTGAAAAGGCTTAAAAGTTCCTTTATAATTGTGGAGTGTATGTAAGTTTACAGCTGAGATTTAATGCAAACTTTTATTTTATCTCTGTTCCTTCCTTTTTGTAGTCTGAAAAATATCCTGCAATTAGATTTATTTTTACAACACTGCTATGGGTGCAAACTGTAGTGGTTACGTATTGTAATACATAAGCATATATTAAAAGAACAAATACAAAACACAGTGAAACCCCTGATGTGTTGTAAACACAATCAATTTCAGACTGTAAATGGCAAAAAACTTAAATTAATAAAAAAATCTAATGGCAGAAAATATTAAGTAGTGTAAAGAACTGAATAATAAAAGTAAATTTGATACATATAATGCTTATTTAAAGATATCTGCATGCATATTAAGTCAGATCTGTATGCTCAGCTTAAAAAAACCTACCAGCCAAGTACAGAAAAACCTCACTGGTTGTGAATACTAACACATTTAAAGAAACTTGCTGAATGTTGGAAAGCTGTTTTGTGGTTGCTGAAGAAGCTACAGAATAACAGGAAAGTAACTAATTGTTCACTCTTGAATTAATCACTGTATAGCAAAGTTAAATGTACTGCAAATATATGAAATCATTATTTTAGAAAGTATAAACCCTACTATAAAAATATATGCTCATATTTGTGTACATTGCTTAGATATTTAGAATATAACAAACAATTTTCAGGTTTAAGCTTCTAATTGGTGTTTAAATTGTCCATTGCATACTGCTGTGGTTTTTTTTTTTTTTTTCTTAATCGGGTAAAATACACTGAAATTTCTGGATTAGCAGTTGCTACTGTTGTTTCAAAATCCCTTAAAACTAGTCTTTGTGTAAGCAAAATATTGTTGGGAGCACACCAATATTATTAATTAATAATTCATTGAATTAATGAGTTTTGCCCACAACAGAAATACCATACTGCTGTGCAATGTCTGATGAATCTGTAGTCTTCCACTAGCATGCACAATTAAAAATGTTCTGACTGGGGTTTTGTGCCCTCAGATTGCAAGCTTTTGGGGCCTTATTGTTTGAACAGTATGGTATGATGAAATCCAGACTCACATGTAGGGAAGCAGAGAGCTGACACAAACGTATTTTTATTTCATGTGAAGTTTCTGTGAGAAATGCAGTGTTCACTGTCTTACAGATGGCTAAGAACCAAAGGGATTTTGGTGTCTTGCATGATTGGATTTTTCTTCAGAATTGTGCTTTTTATTACCGAAGGTTGAAAAAGGTATTTGCAGTTTTATTCCAGCGATTACAACCAGATTGGTCTGTGCACAGCTGGACTGCAGCTGCTAAGTCTAAGACACCTAGGCATATTGTGATATGTTATTTTTTGGAATTGGATACAATTTTAGTGAACAAGAACTTTTTGTTCTTCACTGTTTTGGGTTGGTTGGCTCTGCCAGTAATAAAAGTAGGCAAAGCCTACGTCTGGGGAGAAGGGCATGTATAGTATTGCTGTTTGTTTGAAACTTCCCTCCAGCTCCTTGCTGAGTTAGAAGATTTTCCCCATAGATTACAGGTAGAGATGTGTTTGAACATTCTCCAGAAGAAAAGTCTAAATCAATCCAGCTTCACCATCTCCACCAGGTAGGGACCTAGTACCCGCTTGAGATTGCGTTTACCAGATGACACAGTGGATTCATCACAACTGCTGTCATCATCTGGGAGAAGCAATTCCTGAACACCTTTGTCTTCAGTGCTTTCTTTCATTGTTTTAATCCTTCAAAGGAGCCTTGTGCAAGAGCTTTGACTCAGGATCCCTGAGCAAACAGCAATGGCTGGTTCAGGTGCTTAGTTCATTAGCAGCTGACTCAGGGTGCTGGGCTCGGAGCTGGAGGCTGCCTTTCTGCTTACTCTGTGTAACTCCTGCAGGTGTAGCACGAGCGAGGAGTCGTGCAGAGCTGCCATGGCCCAGTCTTCCAAAACAGTTAGTCAGCAGCTCATCCCAGTTCGTGGGATGACCTTCTTTAACTATTTGTAAGAGGTATGGCCTGCTTGGGTATTTTAATTGCTTTGAGCACTCCACATTCAGACCTCAGATGTATACTGCTACTATCTAGCTCAAGTAAATTTAAAGAGGCTTGTTTTTTAATAACTTTTAAACTGCCCCCCCCATCTTGACATTTTTGGCACACAGGAAGTGAGAACTGTGCTTCACATTTATCGTGAGCTTCCCACAGGCTCATTCCTGGAGCAGTTGTCTTTAGAAAAGCCATACAAGTCAGAGCAGGAAGTAACAGATGCAGCAATTTATGTATAAATTCCATGTAGGCTTACATTTTACCAAAGATGATTATACAACGTTGCATGTTTTACACAGTGTTACATACTTCAGCCAAAAAGACTAAATAATTTTTTTAATTTCTTGATTAAAAAATTTTGTTCCTTACTTGTTCAGAGCCTCTGCTGTAGCAAACGTATGTAATTGTGATATTCTGTCATCAGGGTAAACTTCTCAATTTTTTAGAACTTAGTTTCAAACTTGAAAATGCAATTACAAGTGGCGAAAGGAGCTTTAGGTAAAATTATTTTACCTTCTCCCTCAGTATTCGGTATGCGTTTTAGCTTGTTCCACACCTCTAAGTAATAGATACTCAGGCCAAAGGCTTTGTAACTTACTTATGTAGCTGGGTACAGCTCTGACCTGACTGAATTGCATTCAGCAGTGAACCTGCTGCGGTACAGAGAATGTGGTGTTGGTCTGCCTGGGCTCTGGTGGGCTTCTGCTCCGTGCTCTCCCCCTTCCTCAGCCCACACTTGCTTTTGCTCAAGTCCTCGAGGAGCTGGTGCAATCCAGCTCTTATGAAAGTTGTGTCCTGACCTTGTAGCATGCCTCATGTAAATTATTTTGGTAGCTTTTAAACCAGACCTTTGATGTTTGTCTAGCAGTAACTTAAATCCTGCTAACACAACCAAGCAATCTTGTAGGTCCTCCACCAGGCCGGAGGTTGCGAGCATAGAGCTGGCAGATCAGGATGAGCGCCAGTGTTCGCAGAGAGCTGTTGTCCAGGCACGGTCCTCACAGCCCACACGCCTGACAAGTATCATCTTTGCTGAAGATATAAGTAAGTCTTAACTTTTGTAAGCACACTACTTGTTGATCTGCATCCTGGCATACTCCAGAAACAAAGTAGAGATTTAAAAGTGCACAAAACAAGACATTTCTATTCATATGCATAGTTATTTTAGATTTTGCATGGGCATGGTTTTTAAGTTCTGTTTGTTAAAGGACTCGAGTGTTAATGATGTTAATGGTACATGCAGAAAAACAGGTAATTATTTTAAAAAAAAGGGGGGAGTAGCTGAAAATAATTTTTAGCAGATACATTTTTTGCATATAATGCAAATTCAGATGTTTTGCCTTCAGAAAGGTGGAAATTGCCTATGTATCTGTCATACAATATACCTGGTTAGTTTTTATAATGACAGATAGGTAAAACCAGATGGTCAATTAAATGTCTTGCAGTCACTAAATGAAGAAGTATATAGGAGTTTATTGTCTGTGGGTAAAGTCATTAAGTTCTCTAAGACATGAGCCATGTCTGAGAGTAGCGCTGTAGAAACTTGTAATGTGTCAGAGAACATGTCCGTAACTGTGTAGATGGAAATTATAATTTTTTTAAGCTTTATTCTAAAGTTCACCGAGGAAAGGAACTGCTTTTCTTGCTTACTTAGCCACAGTCACCACTTGACCAAGAGTTTTCTTAGTCAAGGTCATGACCTAATTTCAGTTCCATCAATGTCTTGTGTCATCGGCTAAATTTGTGGTGCATTTTGTCTTGTTGGCACTTTTGATGACCATGTCCAGTGTTGCTGATTTCATGTGCTCTTTCTGATGTCTCTTCAAGTGACGGGACAAGTGCTTCGTTGTGATGCTATAGTTGATATAATTAATGACATCCAAATTGTGTCCACAACAAGAGAACTCTATCTTGAAGATTCACCACTGGAGCTAAAAATTCAGGCCTTGGATTCTGAAGGTAAGAGATTTACTTGTAGGAGGTAAAATACATATTGAAACTCTTAATTGACTGATAAGTACACTGGTATTATTTGCAGCACAATTGAATGTTAGAAGCCAAGCTGAGTAATTTAAAGGGAGTTCCCTGGATAATACATTGAGTAACCGATTGTTTTTGTATAAGTGTAAAATCTACATACCATCTGAATAGGACAGTCGAACACTGCTTGATTTTCAACAACGTTTGCATGCATTTTTCCCATATTTTCTCAGGAAACTTAACTCTAGTGCTAAGGATATTTTTAAAAATCAGAATTTAAAATCATTAAAATAGAGGTGTGAGGTCTTAGCAATTCTACCTTCAGGTCAGGCATAAGAATGTAATGGAATATTCCCAACACTTGTCCTGTCAAAATGTCCCACCAGGATTTAACTTGGCTGAAGAAGGCTGCACAGGAATGTGAAGTTTTTTTGTATTTGTTTTGTTTTGTTTTTATTTTGTTTTCTGCTGAGCTGAGATAGTCTAAAGAATTCTGCAAAAGGATGTTTTATCTGAGTCCAATCAGACATCCAACAGGATGTTCAGAGATGCAGCCAGAGCAGGGGGGGCAGCAGGGCCAGGGGGGGGATTCTCCCCCTCTGCTCCGCTCTGGGGAGACCCCCCTGCAGTGCTGGGGCCAGCTTGGGGGCCCCCAACAGCAGAAGGACCCGGAGCTGCTCGAGCGGGGCCAGAGGAGGCCACGGAGATGCTGGGGGGGCTGGAGCAGCTCCCCTGGGAGGCCGGGCTGAGAGAGTTGGGGGGGTTCAGCCTGGAGAAGAGAAGGCTCCGGGGAGCCCTTCGAGCGGCCTCCCAGGGCTTAAAGGGGGAGCAGGAAAGGTGGGGAGGGACTCTGGATCAGCGGGGTGGGGGTAGGATGAGGGGGGATGATTTTAAACTGACAGAAGGGAGATTTAGGTGAGAACAAAGGCAGAAATTGTTCCCTGTGCGGGGGGTGAGGCGCTGGCCCAGGGTGCCCAGAGCAGCTGTGGGTGCCCCCTCCCTGGAAGGGTTCAAGGCCAGGTTGGACGGGGCTGGGAGCCCCCTGGGCTGGGGGAAGGGGGCCCTGCCCGGGGCAGGGGGCGGCACTGAGGGGGCTTTAAGGTCTCTTACAACCCAGACTGTTCTATCACTCTATGATATTGAAGACCAACCATCTGTTACTTGGATTAATATCACTTAATTATCATAGAAACACTCACTTCTGGGTGATACCATTTAGGCTCATAAAAGTCAATGCATTTTGACTGAATGAATAATTATTTAATAGGAACAGAAAACTTCTGCTTTTCATACTGTCTGTAGCATCAGAAAAAGAACCATGATGCTGGTAAGAATTTCATGCTTTGGCTTCAACAATTTTTACACACACATAAACCAATTGATTTTTGGGATAGCTACTGGGCTGAAAGGAAATTATATGTAAAGCAGCTATAAAACGTTGAATTGTTTGTTATGAGTAGTTAATGAGCCCATCCTAAATTTGCTTGTTTGTAAATCATGAATACCAGGATATGTATAGCAATATGTTAATAATGAAAAGTCATTTTGTTTTATTGTAATATTGGATTCTTGGCTTGGTGTTTCTGCAAACTCTCAAACGTGGTCAGTGGACAAATTTGCCCTGGAAGCCACCCGGGGTAGAGTCTGAACAGGAGCAGTGGTTCAAAACCCATGAAGAATGTTTAATCTGCATGACTGAAACAAGCAGTTGGTTAGAAGCCATAGGACTAAGCTTCCCAATCTAAGTTTAGGCGATCAGGATACAATCAAAAACTTTGAGATTTGGTTCGTTTTGACCCAAATAACTTTGGGATCCATCCTTGGGGGACCTTTGGGCAAATTGGACTCTTGGTGGTCTGTCTTGGTACGCTTCAAAAAAAAAAAATTCAGGAGCAGTGGCAAGTTTATTGAAGGACATAATTGTTCAGGAAAAGTCAGAGTATTGAATAAAGGACTTCTGAACACTTTTTTAATATTCAGAAGGTGAAAAAAATCAATATAATGATCTACTTAAATGAATATTGAGAAAAATCTGATTAGGTTTGCTGAAAACTTGTACAAAGGACAGGTGTCAAGCCTGTTACTGCAGTCTGTGTGAGGGAGAGAGAGTAGATGGTTTGTATCAGCTGTTGTAGGTTTTTCTCTGGCACGTAAAGTTGTTAAGTAGGCCCTAGGGATGTACCAAGCGTGATTTATTTTGGACTGATGGTGATTATGGCATCTTACATTGCTGGATTATTGCATATGGTATGGGTCAGACCATTCATTATTATTGATGACTCTACTCTTGTGAGTATTGCTATCAGGAATATTTTCTTTCTTTATTCTCTTCCATACATATATTGTCCAGTTATTATTTTTATAAGCTGTATTTTTTAATCACTTACATTAATACAGATTCCTTTTTATACATGTTTTTAATAAGCCACTCTAAATATAAACTCAATCCCCAAATATTACTTTTCAGAGATGACTAAAACGAGAGGAAAATGATCATGGAAGTATTTGTCTAAATCAGCTATAGAATGTAGAGGGGGGAAAAAAAGTCATATATTGTTTTGGTTTATCTGTTGAACTTTGCTCAAGTTATTTTATTATGGCTTAACTAGAGGGGAGTTAAATAAGAGAAAGACCTAAAGATGTGAGTGTGCATTTCTTTGGCCGTGAGTGTGCAGGGAACACTGGCTTCCTGCCCCAGTGATGGAGCAGAAGGCATCAAGACGGCTCTCCTTGTTCACTAGGGTTTGCTCCAGCCTTGCCCACGCGAGCTGCTTTTCTGCTGAAGCCTGGCAGAGGAGCAGCTCTGGGCCGGGGGGCGGCTGTGGAGCTGGAGCACAAGTCCCCGCCTACACCGACATCTGAGGAGCTGGGGTGGGTAGCGGTACAGCTGGGCTGCAGCTCCTGTGACAGCTGTGTGATCCTGCGGGGAAGGATGAGGATGTAACACGGTTATGGCAAGCGTTGGATTGCCTGTCTGCCTCCCTGGGTGCTGCCTCTGGTGGGCTTCACCTGGAAACAGCTGCTGCCCTCCATGCTGCTGACATAGCCGATCCTCTCTTGCACGAGGGAGATCCTGCATCGCCTGGGGAATGCTCGTGATAGCTGGTCTTTGATAACCTGACCCCAACAGGAGCCGGGACAGCCAGGCCCGAGGGTGGCTCAGAGGCTGTAAGAACAGTTTCGTGCGTTTGCTCCCAGTTCACAGCGGCACTGGCTGTGTCCAGGCACAGCCTCCCCGGCGTGCTGTGACGTGCGTTCCTCCGCTGGCCTTGTTATTTTCAACTGAAGCAAAACAGAAGAGTGTAATACAGCTTTGCAAAGCTAAAGCATACATCATTAAAGAAAGTTAGACTTGAATGCGTATTAAATAATCGAGTCTCAATCAATTTGAATTATATTGCCTTGTGTGTTTAGAGTTTTGTGTTTAAAATCCTATTTATGTGGGATTCAGAGCTGTCTGCAATAAGTTATGTGGAAATGGGAGAAACAACATAGGCTGTGCATCATGTTAACTTGTCTTAAAATATTTTTGCAGCCTAAAATTGTCATAAACCTTTAAGCATAACAATTCGATAAGAAATTTGCTTTGATTCTTACTTTATTAATACAGCTATAAATGACAAAGGGAACAACACAAATGAAAAAATATTTTAAAATACAGTAAATACTGGAATTTCAGCTCTATATTTATTTGTGCCAGTGGACACTGCAGTTAAGAGCAAGACTCATCTTGAAGATGAACATCTTTCAGATAGGCAGCTCCTTATACTTAAATGTAATCATGATAAATCTTTGTTTTCAGTCCGCTTATTCCTTTCTGTTCCATTTTGTTCCTTTCTGTCATTTACAGTTTCTCACATTCTAGTGGTTCACAGTTTCTAGAAAGAAGGTGCTCAGTTTGAGTTCTTTGAGTGAAGAGGTACTCCTCTTATGGTTAAATCATGGTCGTACTCAAAACCAAAACAATATGTCAAAAGTGCAGTTCATCAGTGCTGTGAACTCACGTTACCCAGATGGTATCTCACATCCCGATATTTCAAAATTAAAGATTGCTTAGCAGGTTTTCTTGATGTCCTACTAATATCTAAGAAACAGTAAGGTTTTTGTGGTTAAGGGGGAAAGGTGGTGGTGGGTGCTGAGGATATCTTAGGCCTGACAAGTGGAGGATAGGTGGTGACACCCGTGCCTATCTAGTGGGCTTTGTGAAAAACAAAGTGGCATATGGTGTTGCAAAATGTGAACAGAAAAGCCAGTTATCAGAAACATGTTAAATCTGACAAAGTCAGTAAAGCAAGGTAGATTATGATTTTTAACTAAATACCGGTAGTGCTTCTTTTAGGCATAACAGAGAGAAATTTCACAGGGGAAAAAGTAATAGTTTGTGTTCCGGGAAGACTCTGTGCTTGTTATTTATTTTTGTTTTAATCTGATTGATTGATTTATAGGAAACACTTTCAGCACATTGGCAGGGTTAGCCTTTGACTGGACAATAGTAAAAGACACAGAGGCTGATGGCTACTCAGACTCCCACAATGCATTACGGTAAGTTAATTTAACTTCTTCTCAAAAGTCTTGTGTCCATTAAGTTTGTGTATAAATGTCTCTCCACATCTAGGCACCTTACTGAACTGATGCCTAAAATAATGCTTATGGGTGAATTGTTTCCAGGTTTTTAAGTGCCTGCTCAACAGCCTGGGCGCTCTCATTCCTGTTTAGTTTAACAACTGGGAGTGTTAATGAGCAGCCCTGGTAGCTCTAATGCAACAACTAGAAATAAATAGATGCATTTATTGATCTTCCTGAAACATCTTGTTCAAAAGAAAGATTTATCAATGAGACTGTTCTCAGAATTCCAGCAGAGAGATTTAAAAATTTTTTTTATTATTTTTTTTTTTTAAAAGGATAAAATGTCCTCTTCCATTTCAGAAAGGACCTCTGAACTTGAAGAGTTACAGGTTTTGGTCAACACTTAATTTTGGTGTTGAAATAGCTTTCAAAGTAGCTAACCTTTAAATTGGAACAGAGTAAGTGGCTGCTTGTAAGGTAGATGCAGCTCGCAAGTCCAGGTGAAATAATTCAATGAAAAGTATTCTGTGAAGATATTCAATATATTATATTTAAGATAAAGCAATGAATGGAAAGTACTTGCTTGATAAATAATCCATGGTGCTCGTTTCATCATCTATATTGGCTCAAAGAATAAGTTAACTGGAATCTAGGAGTGCTGTATTTAGTGAAAACCTCTATCCGAAGATCTTGAAAGTGCTTTTTAACTCCCTAATGAGATAAGTGTTTCTCAGTGTTTCTGTATAGTAAGGAAATGTTTCCTCCATTTTATGGAGGTGGAGTTCTTGCCCAAAAGTCAGAAAGCTCACCTGTGGCAGGGATAGGAATAGAATCCAGACCATATGATTTTAAAAAAAATTTTTGTTTCCTCCTATATTTGTCACCAGACCATCTTTGGCCTCTATTTTGGTCGTGTTTTTTTAACTTATTTTATTAAGCACGTGCACTGTGTAGTTTTATAGTGATGACTTCTTTGCTCTGTTCTTCAGTGGCTTCAAACAGAAATTTGAGGTTCCACCCTTATTAAACAAACCGGAATTGAAGGTGACTTAGCAGTACCTTGTATGGGATATTTTTCAAGTTGGACTTCAAGAGTTTTATCTTTGTACCATCTGGTGTCAACGCACCAGGATCCTATTATCTAGCTGTATTATGCTAGTATTCATCATATTGTATGCCATGGTGAATCTTGACTTTGCCCAACATGCATGTTGGTAGAAAAAATGCCTCCCTAATAAAAGTGACTTTGACCAGACTGCAAACACATGAAACATGAGGTTTTCTCATGTAACAATTTACAGACACTTCTCGAGTACAGCTTTAGTCAAAACTTCCCTAACATATAGTAAACTTGTAAGAGGAAATAGATTTAAACTCACGCACCAGAGACTTCGGTTATTTCAGAAAACAGGCTCCAGCAAAATGTAGGTAGATTGCAGGACATAAAATAATGTAGGAAACTATCTTCCTTTAGAGAACCTGGCTTTTTTCATATGGTGAGTATGTGACTACCATGTGGGGAAACCAGCTCTCTTAGAGAGCAGAATGGTTAACTGTTAACTTCCATCCCCAAACCTGTATTCCAGATACATTGGAAAAGGGGTAGGGGTAGCAAACAAGACTTTGCTACTGGGTAAACAAAAACTCCAATTCTGCAGCCTTAGAGAAACAAACGCACAGTAGTACCTGAGGAAAGCCTGATAAGCCCATAATATGCTTGAAGCTGCAGGTATGAGCACGTGGCCCCTGTCACCAGTGGGAACCAGACAGTGTGCTAATTGTTCACTGGGATTTACAATGCAAATCCTAGTCAGTATGGAGCTTTTTGTTTTAGTATGAGCAGTTGCTAGAGATATGATTTTAACCAAACTAATGTTGATATATGCTCTACTGTTAGCACAGATGTGAAAACATAAAAATGTTCTAGTGGTGTTACAGCTTTGCAAAATAAATTATAAACTGTCATAAATATGTTAATATTCATAACTGTTCTCAGTATGGCTTTACGGATTTTACTGTGAAAGTACACATAAAGCCAAACAGATCGTGTGCATACGGAAGCTGGCAACCTTTAAAACATGGTCCTCTTTCAACTTCTGTCTTCTCGTTTACCCATTCATGGCAAATTTCTTTCCTCTCTGTTGTCACATCTCATTGAAATTTTTAACAGTTACTGCAAGTATCCTGCTTATGGATTTTTTTCATAGTCGTTAAATGCATCCTAGCGTTTTCATATAGGTCAAAGTTATGTTCTGGCTGTTAAGCTGTTGCTTTTATAAACATAAGCTTTGGGTCTTTCACATCACTTGTTCCACAATAATCTAGAGAGCTTTTGAAATCTACACCTACTGTAAAAACTGGAGGGATCATTATAGACAACATGTGCAGTCTTCTGATACCTCTTGAAAGCCCACAAACAAGCTTCAAACAAACATTTATCGGTCACAGAAATTAGCTGCAGATATCTTGAAGAATGAGTAAAATTTGGCTATCTCGTCCCAGGCAGACATCTTAAATTTGCTTAAAAAATGGAAGTAGCTGGGAATAGATGCTGGTGGTGTTTCTCTGTTCTCTCTCTTCTACAAAGATTGGTTAACAACTTTCTGAACACTTTTCGGTTCCCCTTTCAGTATACTCAAGTTCTTAGAATCTACTTATATTCCACCTTCCTATATATCAGAGATGGAAAAAGTTGCCAAGCAAGGAGATACCATTTTGGTGTCTGGAATGAAAACAGGGAGTTCTAAATTAAAAGCAAGAATACAGGAAAGTGTGTATAAGGTAAGAAGCTTACATTCTTTTTTTTATTTTATTTATTTTAATTATTCAGTTTTACAGTCCAATGTTAGAGGAGTACATGTTTGCCTTATTGTTCCCGTTGTGGATATCAGTGCTGCATCTCTGCCTTAGAGGATTGTCTCTGTAGCCCATATCACAAAAGATGACAGTGCTGCTCTTGATGACCCTGAAAGGGTTGGAGTTTGGTGCAGTTACCTAACCAGGACAGTGCACGTGCCAGAGAGCGTTTCGAAACCTAACTCTGACAAAAGGCCCTGCGGCAGAGGAATACACTTCAAATGCTTCTGTACAATTTTATTATTCCTGGTAGTCATTTGTATCATATATATATATATATCACTATAGTTATGCTGGATAGGGCACTGGCCCTTAAGCTCTTTTTAAAAATAACCAACTAGAACACTTTAGGGCTCTTTTTCAGTAAATAAATAGCCGAAACAAGTATTTCTGTATTGGATATACCCTTATTTTCCTGTTGTGCTTGAAATGAGTGTTGTATGAATACTTCATTAGTATCTATTTCTACCTCATTAGATTCTGGTCTCCAAGGAGGGGCTTTGGGATCAGTATGTCAGTGCTGCAAGGGTGTTAAACTGCAGTATTGGCCGTCTTCCCAGCTGTTACGTAGATCCATGATGTTTCTTTCTTTGTAACTTGCGGTGCCTGGGTTATGCATTTAACTCTGTAAACAGAGTTGGTTTTTATCTTAATAGAATTTACAAACATGTGAGAGAGATTTTTATGGATTATCATTTACAGGAATACTTGGCATTGTGCTAGTATCAACTTAGTACCGCACCTTAAAAGAAAATCTTCTCTATAATGGGGGGAGTGAGTTCTGAAGTTCATCTCCTCTGCAGTCTTTTGCAGATTTGTGTTACTGTATGTTGTACTTAATGTTTTTGCTTAAAGCATAATTGTCTTGGACTATCTAACCCATACCTGTAAAGTGTTCTGTGAAAATATTATCTTAACATATGTAATACTAACAGGGCACAAAAAATAGTGCATGTTAAGAATTGTATTCTTGTTACAGTTCTGCCTAATTGTGCTGAATATATTTACTCTACATGATAGCAGTCTGACTTTTTTTGTTGTTGAATGCTTGTAGCTTGGTCAGTTTTCTGTTTTAATATTTTTGTTTTTCTGAATTAATTTTGAGCTGATAGGGTAAGTAAAATTGAGGTAATATCAGTCCATTTGCATTTTATTATGGCTTTCTGGTTAGTTCCTTCAAATCTTTCTCTGCTACCATACTGAATGTTTTCAGTGAACATCCCTCAAACAACTGTAATAAAATTTATACAATTATCTGTTGTATTCCTAATTTAATAGACCAATGAGTTTGATAGATTCCTTAGTGAAGTTATAATGGATACGTAGTACGAAGGTACCATGTCCTACAGTAGGGAAAATAAATTTCTATATGTCTGAATAGTCACTTTGAATCTGTCTCAAGTTCTTCCGTGTTCTCCAGAAAACTGAACCAAAATGATGTCTATACAGGCTTGATTTTTTTTTTTTCTTCAGCCTTGCATGGTACGCACAGAGCAGATATCTATACTATTCATTGCCCCTTGCATTTCCCTGTTGTGACAAAATTTGAGATGATAATAAAGAGCCAATTACAGCAAGTAATATTTTTCACTTATAGATTATAAGTTACTGCTGCATGGTCTGTTTCAAACAGATGAGCTGCTTTAAATGTGGTTGCTTTTTCTTTTTTTTTTTTTTTTTCCTCAATCAATAGCATGTACATCCTGCAGAAGTCAGATTGCTTATTTTGGAAAACATCCTTTTAAATCCAGCATATGACATTTATCTTCTGGTAGGAACATCAGTTCAGTACAGAGTTCAGAAAATAAGGCAAGGGAAGATTACAGGTTTGTCTTTTTTTTTCTTTTAAATGCTTTTTGTGAATTTTTAACCACTAAGAAACCTTTAATTGTGTTTAAACTACTTTGTTAATATTTAATACTGTTTTCCTAAACCATGTGGTAATACAGCTGTTTAGTTTTTTATTTCAAAAAAACTTGTGTCTATAAAGGATATACTCTTGCAAATTTGTCAACATGAAGGTAAGGGTAATTTAGAATAGGAGTTAACACTACCATTTTACATGTACTCATTTATTTCACACTGACTAAAAAACTGTATCTGACTTTCTTAGTTAAATCAAATTTAGATTAGCAACTTTTCTAACAGAAAATATTTTATTGACAAATGGAATGATGGCTCACTACATCAGCTAGTCATGCAGAATGGAGTGGCAGAAATTGTCAGTAACTTGTAGGAAGTAATTTGAACACTTTTGAAGCTGGGATTTGATTGGATGCTAGGTCTAAACAGTGGGGTGATATCAGTTGGAAATTCCATCTTCAGAGAAATTAGAGTTAGGGGAGAAGCTCCTCTTGTGTGTGTGTGTGTGTGTGTGTGTGTGTGTTGATATAATCACAGAAATGCTATTTCTACAAGACATTAAAAATACTGATTTAATGTGTGCACTGGGCATTGATAAAAGTTAATCGGCAATAACTGCCAGCATCCAAACACCGACACACTTGCTTTTATTGTTTCATATGTTGTCTTGGTTTTTGTACAGAACTAATGATGCCGTCTGATCAGTATGAACTGCAGCTACAGAACAACGTGCTTGGTCCCGAGGGAGATCCGTCCTGGCCGGTTGCCAAGTTGGACCAGGCAACATCGGTTGTAACTGCACTGCAGCAGGGACAAACTAACCTCATACTGGGGCACAAGAGTATCCTTCCTATGTGGTGCTTTTCTGTCCACGTCTTCATGGCAGGAGACAAACTTTCCACCCTTTGCAGCATAAAAAGAGAAAATTACCCACCTTTGTACCAGTAGTCTTGAAAATCAGGGGCACCTGGTGGAGGCACAGAAAGCAGCATGGCTGTGAATTCAGTCTCAACAGAGCTGCTGGATTCCTTGAAATGTTCTAAGAAATGAGGTTGGCAAAAGATCAATTAAATCATGTCTGCTCCCCTCAGTCAGTGTGGGAATGTGATGCAGCTTTACTTAGTTTTTATATTTAGAGCATTCTATTCTCTAGTGGAATCTCTCTGAAATGCTCACTGTCTTTCAGGGTAGTAGGGATAACATTTATTTTCGGTGTGCAATTAGCTTTAAATATCCAAAGAGGCACAAGGAGCCCCAGGAACAAGCTGATCTTTACTTGACTTTTGGCAAAAATTTTCTGTTCCTTTACTGAGACTTCAGGTATTCGCATGCAAGGTGTTTCCAGACTACCAAACAGCACGATCTATGTTGTAAATCCTGGGTATTTAGGTTGGTACGGGTTGCAATTTTCCTGATTGCTTCGTGTAATTTCTTGCCTTGTTTATGCGTTGGTGTTTTTATGTGTGTATATACACGCTTCCATTTCTTGTATTACTTTTCATAGGAAAAGTAATTTTATTCATAACAATAGGTTTAATAGTAAGTCTTCGTTTTCTTTCATGTTTGTATGCAGCAGCTTAAAACAATGACTGTGCATCTTCAGAATGTGGGCACCAGAAGCAAAATGCTTATATCCATTACATAAAGAGGCTGTTGGTTTGTGCTGTTCAATATTTCCTGTTTTGTAGGATTTACAGTTCATCCAGGTGACAGATGGGTCCTAGAAACAGGCAGACTTTATGAAATTACAATTGAAGTGTATGATAAATCAAGCAATAAGGTGTATTTATCTGATGTAAGTTGAAATGTTGCTATACTTCCGTCTGTCTCCTAAATTCTGGCTTTCTTTGAAATTAGTTGAGTAGCTTATCTACATTGTGTTAAGACATTTCAAAGCATGTTGTTTCTCACCTTTTCCTTTTTTTCCTTCTGTTTTGTTGTGGTTGGTTGTTTTTTAAAATAAATCACTCTGGGCGTTTCGTTGTAAAAGTGCCCATTGCAGTCTAAGCTTTCCAGAAAAAAAACTGCAAGAAGTTGGACAAACATGTAACATAAGCTTTGCACTGGGAATGACAAACCAATGTAACTGCTGGAGAGCAGTACTAATATGGTCCTTCAGCTCATCAATCCCCCCAAATATAATATTGTGATGTCTATAGACAGTCTTTCCTATTAAAGACTGAGGTGTAAGGTAGGCTTTGTAACACTCTTGGGGAACTACCCGTTTCCTTTCAGCTGATTATGGGAAAAGCTTAGATGATTAGCTAGCATTAAAACACTTCACTGTTTGGTAGTTAAGTAAGATGAATTCTAGATACTAGGTACCAAATATATATTGCTCTTAAAAAAACAAACAAAAAAAAAAAAAAAAACAAAAAAAACCACGTGATTTAAATAGTTCACTTGCAAGCAGAAAAATGTTATTAAATTACTGCTCTTCAGAATATCATGTTTCTGGGAGTGGTTTTTTATTTGCACTTATTTGCTTCCTGAGATACATATCTGAGTTTCAGATAGACCTCAGAAGAAACGTGCTATTGAGTCAGTATATTTGCATGTTCTTCCCCTTCTGTGTTTAAGAATGACAAAATCAAGAAATTATTGTAAAATATGAATTATTTAGTGATATAAATATTGGTACTTTTCATGTTAAATTACATGTTGCTGATAATTTTAAAAAGTAAATATTTTCTGTGGAGTTAATGCTGTGTCTAAAAGATACAATTTTTTGAAAGATTGAAACTTTCATAGGGTTTCAGATAAGTTTATTTGAACTGTCCTTAAACAATTGTTTTGTCATTGATCTGTTGCTAATAAATTTATGGCTGTCTGTATGCTATTAGTGTGGCAATATCTATTTAATGTTCTGATTTTAGAATATCAGAATTAATACAAAGATGTCCAAAGAATATTTTGAGGTGCTGCAGTCCTCTCTGAATGGATCCTATCATTATGTGAAAGCAATAAAGAAGGGTCAGACTATTATTGATGCTGCACTGACGTCAGTAGTAGATCAGGTATGTTTTTATAGTAACTCTTCTGCTTTACTGTTAGGCCTGAAAATGATTTACTTGTGCAGTAGTGACTTAATGGTGACGTAGTAAAAGGAAACCTAAGAATTACGTGGGTCTAAGATGTCTTTAATTAAACAGATTAAGAACCCAATTCTAACGTCCTTAAATTAGGAAAACTGTCAATTAAGTCAACAGAGGATTTGCTTGAATAAAGACTGTGGGATTTTGCAACTGAGCATGTGGCAAACACCTCTTCAACTAGTGGTGCACAGCACTGATTTGGGTTTTTTCATGGTAGATACTTATGTGGGCACAGATCGTTTCCTTGTGCTGGTGCAAAAGTCCTCTCACATTCTCTGAGTGAATTTTACAATTTATTGTGGTAGGATCATCAGTGTCATACCCGGGCCTTGTGCTGCATTCAGTAACATTTGGAAAGTTTTCTGTCATTTGGTAAGTGGTGCTAAATGCTGGAATGAAAATCTGCCAAATGTATCAGCCTGCAAATTTCTTCAAATTAATATCCATTAACTTTCTGCTAGATGGGCAGGCTGCTGAATGTATGGCTAACTAGGGCACGTGGTGTGAAAGTGATTTGCTTTTGCTTGAACCTTGGAAAAATTCAACACTTCAACCCCATTTGCTGTGAAATTGTTTTTGTGATTCCTTGAGTAGGATTTAGTAGATCCTTGTATATCATGAGCCATGCTTATTCTCTATGTCAGAGAGGTGTTCTGGAATGAAATGAGATCTACTGAGACCTTTTTAAAGTTTTCCTTCAGAGCTTCAGTTAGAAACAGTATGTTGTGCTGGAGGGTTATGGCATTACAATCACAGCAAAGATGTAAAGGCTGGTATTTTGGGATGGGTCTTTTAGGCTGAGTTTTGTCATCACCTGCTGCAGAGTAGAATGAGGAAAGAGTAAATGTGGGTGTGGAGTTACCAGATTAATTCTCCAGATGAGGTCTCAGAAACTAGGAGTAGTGAGAGAGTCTATTTCTTATTGCTGTTTGTCTTTTAAATTAATATGAGCACCTGTATCTCCATAGTAATATTACTCATTTAATACAATAGCACATGTTGCTGCCATGAGCTGACTATTTGTTTGCAAGTAACGCTGTTTATAAGTGACCCTAAATAGTTGCTTTCCTTTCTCTCTGAGATGTTTTCAACAACTTGACCATATATAAGGACTGAACATGATTGCTAGGAAGTACTATGGTGTCATTATAATACTGTGCTGCTACTTTTTGTAGGATGGAGGTGTCCATACATTACCAGTTCCAGTGCGCAACCAGCAAGATGTTGAAATATATATTCCCATAGTTCTTTCACCCAGCATTTTGACGTTTCCTTGGCAGCCAAAAGCAGGAGTCTACCAGTACACCATACAGGTATGCCAAACAAGTATCTAAATGCAGGAAGTACTGCGCCTGCTTGAGCAATAATGCCTGTAGCCACTTTACAGAGAGCTGACTTTGGATACTTCAGGCACAGTGATATCCAAAACTTTATTTGGAGGAATTTTGTTGGATGTTAGTTGCAGAAATTAAAGTGTAGTTAAGAAAACACATGAAAAACCCAACAAACATAAAAACCCCACTGACTTTTACCTCTTGTTTTTCATTCACTTCCTCTCTCCCTTATGTATGCACCACACACGTATGCACAGAGTGGTTTGAAATTACAGAAAACATCATAGGTACAAAGCTTAATAGTAATAATTTGAGGCTGCAATTTACTGTAAAGGGGTGGAAATATGGGAGTATGAATTGGAGTGTGAAGTGGCTGCAAAAGATCGTGACAAGATCAGTGAGCAGTGTCCTATCAAACTTTGACATCAGTATCCTTCGCTCTCCACACATCTCATGTTTCTAATAAAAAGTAGGCAAATACGGAGGCAAATGCCACAGTTTCACTTACAGGATGCCCTTCTAAAGGGACTTTTGTCTTCTATTTCTTATGTGTCTTTGCTCCCATGCTGCCAATCCTTCTGTACATTCCATGAAGCAAATGGCTTGTCTTCCAGTATCCAGAGTATAGCCTAGCTGAAGAAAGGAACATTGTGCTTCCCCAGCCCAGACTTACACCCCAGTTCAACGATACCCAGGTCCTGCCATCAAGTGTTTCATCCACCATTCCCACCTCTCCCTTTTAGGATGATGTAGTGCTGAGTTTTGGGTCTGCCTTCAGGTAAATAGTATACAAAAAGAGGCAGCGGGATACGTGGTGTCTGAAGTAAACAAATCAATCTCATAGGGATAAAATTGCATTCTCTAGTGTAAATCTGAAGTTAACACCATGGAGTTCAGCGCTGTCATCTGTATTTTTGATTTCTGTGGGATTAGTTTGGTTTAGTTTATGCTATACCCAACCACACCAGCAGAGTGTGGTAAAAATTCTTAGTACAAATGTGCATTTTCAATACTTCATCATAACTTCTGCAAGAGTTTTCCCAGTAAGGGAAAGTAAATATGGTTTTCCGTTTCCCACCTCTTTTACAGTTATTTCCTTGTCACAGCTTATCTTGCATGTATCATCAAATATCTCACTAGAGGACATTCTTTTATGTTACTCCAATATTTTGCATCAGTATTCTTACTTTACTGTGGTTTTTTTTTTTTTTTTTTTTTAATGAAAGAAACCCACTTTTTTTCTCCCAGCATTTAAATTAGCTTGCATTTATTGAAACAGAACATTTTCCCAATCTGCCCATTCAACAATGCTAGTGGTTGTTTACAGTAGCACACAGCTTGACTGTTGTTCCTGCCTGTAGATTAGTGTTTGCCTCCTACTCAAGTTTTCTGAGTCAGGCTATTTTAAATTGGTGAATAGACTTTTTTCTGAAAGTATGTTGAAAAGGATTTTTGGATCTAGCCAAATTCTGTTTATAGCTAAAGTTACTCCTTCCAGATGGTATCAGAATGACTTTTAGGTTTTACTTTGTCAGCTGTCTGTCTTTTTTTTTTTGTTGGTTGCTTTGTTCATATTTGTGCTAATAAGATGGCTTCTGTTGCATGTAAAAAAAAAAGGGGGGGGAAGGAAGTGAAGAGAAGTGCCATCTTTGTGAAGTACATGGAGGTGATTTTTTTTTTTTTTTTCTAGTGAGGGCATCACTATCACTGGTAAGAGTTTGTGGAGTGGAGTTCAGCTAACAGGCTGTGGATAATGATTAGACTGAAATAGAAGCTGATTTACCCTTTCTCTCCTCAGTGCAAACTGACTGCTAGAGAGAAAAATGTAATAATGCATCTGGTTTGTATGGCAACGAGATGTGACTCCATAGAATTGTTAAGAATTAGGTATTTCTATTTTCTTTTTTCTGCTCATTTCCAATTTGAATTGAAAATATCTTTACAGAACATTCTGAACTTTTACTTTCTATAAGCATTTCTCACCACATCCCATGCATCTCCTTCTGTCACACACTGTTACCTATTTATCCATTTGCCTTTGTCCAGTGCTCTTTCTTTTTTTTTAAAAGAACTTACTTTAAAAATGCTTTATTCTCAGTATACCCTTCTGCACAGTATTTGTCTCAACAGACACTTCCTATAGCTCACAATAATGATGTTTAAAACCTATTCATTTTACAGCATTGTAATGATTATGTTTTTTCAGTAACCATTATTATATATCTAGGAGGAAAATACTCCGCTTGCATTGGCAAGATGGTTTTTGGCCCTTCTCTTTATAAATGATGAACCTGCAGCAGATATTACCCTGACCTGGCTGCCAAGTGGTCATACAGTGGATATAGTAATTTGTACTGATGTGGACCATAATATCAAGTAACTAGTTCTTACCCTTCTGTAGAATAATTCTACTCACTTAAGCTCTTCTAATAGCGAAACAACCCTTCAAGCGCTGGGAGCTCTAAGAAGAGAGTGGGGTTTTCTTTTCTGTTGGTTTGGGTTTTTTTTATGGGAATCTGCATGATAAAGCTGAGCTTGTAAGTTTGGCAGTTACTGACTACATCTCTGAAAAGCCATTGTAGGCACGTAGCCTCTAGGTTTCGCAGACCCTCACAGTGCTTGTGGTGAGAATGGGCAGTTTCCATGTGTGCCTATTGCTCATTCTGTGACTGATCAGTTGCTGGAGCAGCATGTTTGTTGAATGGCTGCAGGTAGACATGCTGATTTTCAGCCTGAAAATAAAGTAGCCATGCCAAGAAGAGAGGAACTTTTTTTCTTTTTTTTCCCCTCTTGCCTCATTCCCTCCCTGCCTCCCACCTTCTTTTCTCTTCTCTTTAGATCCCTTAACAATTCCCATTGAAAGAAGCTAGTAGGTACAGAGTGCCAGGTTAGCAGCAATGAGACCCAAAATCAGCAGTTCAGCTGTCAGCAACAGAGAAACAGTGGGAGTTTTCAGAGGTACAATAATCCCACGTGCCAGGCTTCTGATATGCTGACCTGTGAAACGCTCTGCTGATTCTAGGCACTATCAGTCCCTGGGAGTTGTGAGTGTTGGACATCTGCGCTGGGAGAGATATTTGGGTTAGCAGCACTGGTGAGCATGTAGGATACGTGCATGAAGAAAGCTGAAATTAAAATGAATGAAGGGTAGTCATCTCATCTCTTACTTTACCTTGCTTATTGAAAGCCCTGAGGTGTTATTTTCTTTGTATTTCCTCGATAATATCATTGTTGTTGCTCAGTGTGTCCCTGGTTTTCATGCAAAATATTCAAAGGCTTCACAGGTAAGAAATGTGAGAACCATATACTTTTTTTAGAATAGTTGACAGATTTTCTCTCTGTATTCTAGGTTCATGGTGGAAGTGGAAATTTCAGCTGGTCCTATTCTAACCAGGCAGTTGCTACAGTGACAGTCAAAGGAGTAATGACAACTGGAAGTGATATTGGCGTCAGTGTTATTCAGGCAATTGATGTCCAGAATCAGTTGCATTATGGAGAAATGAAGGTAAAACTCGGATTTTCCCTCATCACTCCTGAGTATGGCTTTTTTCTGTTTGTGCTTCTGAGGATTCAAGCTCTCCACTGTATTAACTTTAATTCCATATTTGCCCCTTCCCAATTTCCTTGGCAAGTCTTTTTCCTTGTTGAAAATTTTGAGTGTAAGAAGGAAATAGTAATTTACTACTGGCCTGGCCATCTAAGCAGACAAGCCAAACTAAAAATGCATTCTGCAGGGTAAGAGATGAGTGTTTTCCCTAGATATAAAAGAATGACAGATACCATTAAGATGCAGAAGGAAATTCCTGCCTGTAAAAGTGGCTGAAATTAATATAGTGCCACATAATCAATCTAGATATAAGAGCTCGCCAAGAAAAAATTATCTTTTAGGAAAATAAGGAGAAAATGGGAATGAAAATTGTCCATCCCAAGAGGTTGGGTCTCTGTGCACATTGTACCCTGTTCTTAGGATTTGGTGAGGGTGATTGGTGTGGTATGGAGTGAAGAAAATACAGGAACAGGATATGTGATGTCCTCACAGGAAAGTGTGCAAAGATAGTTGAAGAAGCTGCTGTCGTTCACACTGTAAATCTACAATCTTAGGTATTTTTCTCTAGAATGTTACTGATTTGGAAATATCTCCTTCTGTCCTTTGGATACGGATAATTTTCCTTAATGAAACTGTGTCAGTGCTTACTCTCTCTGTCAAGCTGTTAAGAACTGCCAGGCCTACAACATGATAGAATAGAAACTAAAAGTAAGTACTACTGTGGTGTACATTCCCTACTGTGAAGTAGTACTGCTCTGCTACCTTCACAAATTCAGGCGTTTTAATCTATGCTTTAACTCTGTGCCTTTTGCAAAGAGCTAAGCATTGGAATGGAAATGTGACAGTAGAGGAAGCTTGCTTCTGACCTCTGAAAAACTAAGAGATAAGTGTACTGAGCACATGTGAGCAATCTGGGATCCAGAGGCTGTGTTTATCGAACTGCATGGTCATAAATGAAATAGGTTTGTTTATGCCAGACAGCTGCTATTGAGGCTGGCAAACAACCTCCATTTGGCTAAAGCTTTATAAAGGTGATGGCCTTTGTTTCTGAGGGAGCATTGAAGTTGATTTAGGAAGCATGTCTTGCAGGACTGCGGGCAGTGCACCTTCCTTCCAGTATACATGCCTGTAATTTCACAACTGATGGAGAAAGACGACTGCGTCAAATATACATACATTAGCTATACAAAATACCTCATAATTTCTAAGTATTTCCACATGCAGCACTGCTGTAACTGTTGTAATGCACTTCTGTTACACCAAAGTCACTTTTGACAAAAGTGTTAAAAAATTTGTTTGGTTAAGACTGCCAAGTCTGTCCCATAATGAAGAGAGATTTACGTATGCACATACCTTTCCTCTTTTTTTTTAGGAGCAAATTAGCTTGGTTTTTGTGTGCTCAGATTATTTATATCAATTCTGCAAAATGGTTTTGAGAGGTACTGTAAACTTCATGCTTAAAATAATGACACAAATTAAAATTTGTGCAGAATTTAGTTTACAGGCTTTCTCTGAAATTATTCTCTGGCCAACCAAGGATGCTGCTTTTTAACAGTGCGACAGTTACCAGCAGGAGATACAGGAATGAAGGTTTTTCTGTTAAAACTTCTTATTTTCAAACATAAGTCAAAGCATGAAGACAGAATAAATACTTCTCCCCATGTGCGATTTCAGAGCAGTACATTGCACAATCTGAATAGGTTATTTTTGAATGTCTTCGTTCTTGTGCTAGGAATTGAATTCTTCATAGAATAACTCTGAAGAGTTCTATTTAATGACCTCAGTGAGCAAGTTTTAGGAATAGTTAACTACATTCCACAAGGATTACAGTTGTAACTCTGTGGTTCAGCATTCTATCCTGAAGCCATTTGCAGGTGGTTAGGAAATTAGGATATTGAAAATGAAAAGCTTTGATCATACACATTGTTACAAAATGTGTAGCCAGTCTGTGGTGGATTGTTTAACATTAATGGAAAAAGTAGCAAATCAGAATTAAAAATAATACAGTTAAGGCTTGTCCATCAATATACCAGCTATAATAGCATGGAAGATCTATTTCTGCTGGTCTTATTTCTGAAAGTAATCCTTTTGATTTCAAAAGTATCTCTCACATAAAGATTACTTGTTGCAGCAGAAGGTTGTTAGATTAGGTAGTAGATACTTGTTCACTTTAGATTTCTGGCGTATTACTGTGGGGAAATGTTGAGCCTTGGACACCTTTAAAAATGCTTTGCTGACAGAAATGCAAGAAAGAAGAAGAAAAAAAAAAAAGTCCATTGAGGAAATATTTGGGTCAGTAGTTCCCTTAACTTCTATATACCTGCTACTGTGAGTGGTGGAGGCTGGGGAGCCCTGCTCTTTAGCAAGGTCTAGCTCCAATATTTACACTGTGAAAGTCAAGGGTGGATACTAAACCTGTCCCGGTTGGTGCCAGTATCTCCTGGAGGGATCGTGCAGCTTAGTCCACACTTTCAAATCAGCAAAGCAGAAGAGAGAATTACAGAAGTAATGGTAAAAGGATCACCAAGCTAATGTGAACTTGGACTCTTATGGGAAAAGAGCACTAAAATACTAGCAAATTATCCTGGCCCTTTCTGATACCTTTCTGTGTCAGGCAAACACAAAACCAGTGTTGAATCTGAGAAGAATGGTTTCCACCCATTAGAGGGAAGTCAGCAGCTGGCTAATTAATGAGAGGGCTAGTTAAAATAAGGAGAGCATATTGAAGTCTATTTTGTCTTGCTTTCTTCCTGTTAGCTTTTTGTGGGGTTATGTTCATACATCTCTGGCCTGTGTTTCTTTCCTCCTTCAGGTGTACGTAACTGAACCTAGCGGGATGGAGTTCACACCATGTCAAGTTGAAGCACGTGTTGGCCAGATATTGGAGCTGCCACTGAGGATTAATGGCCTAACAAATGTTGAAACAGGCGAGACAGTCCCACTGAGCGACTGCTCACACTTTGATCTAGTTGTGGAAGTAGAAAACCGTGGTGTGTTCAGGTCACTTCCAGGTGATTTGACCCCTTCCCTCTTTCGAAAGTTAAATTAAGATGTTGCTAAGTCACACATCTTTAAATCACTCTTTCAGTTGCTGTGTACAGTATTCCCACAGAGGTGCTTAACTTTAGAGGTGGGGATCAGAGTAGTTTTGTTGTGAGGATGCATTTATTTTTTTATGCAGTACTTCCCTCTGATACTTTTTATGTTTTGGGGGATTCTGAAAGCATTTTGGCAGTTATTTTATTGGATAACGTGTAATGTCCTGTATGTCTTTCTACTGATTTAGTATTTTTAACGTGCTTCTGTAACAAATCTAATGGGTTTTCTCATAAGAAGGGCCCACATATATTGTGTTTTGAGGTAACACTGGCAGACTTACAAGAACACCGAGATTAACAACTGCTTTGCCCAAATTGTCCGGCAGTACTTTCAGGTCTGTAAAGACACTGTTCATCGTTTCTCACAAGAAACTAAGAGAATCAGCTGCTTAAATTTTACCAAAGCTCTGTCACTGTTAAGCTCATTGCTTTAAGCAATGTCTTTTGTCAGGTTTATTAACAGTATGGAGTATGCATGTTATTTTTAAAGATTGCCATTAATGTTACTAGTCTAGTGCAATGTGCTTGTTCCTGTGTCTACTGAATTCTGTATGTTACTTGGATGCACCATTAATTTTTTCCAGGTGTCTCATGTATAGAAGCTCTTTCCTGTGCTATTGAGCCAGTAATACCAGTCTGCATTGTACCATCTGTTTGCCCAAAAGGCAGCTATTTTTGATATCACTATGTAGAATTCTATTGTGCTATTTGTTTCAAAAAAAAAAAAAAAAAAAAAAGACCCCTCCCAAACCCCAAAATGTTCTCTTAAGCAAGCAGAGAAATTTCATGAAAATACCTTGCCTTCAGCTAGAGTAATGATGTATTGCATACAGTTCAGGTTGTTCTGTGCAGGGAGGCTTGTGGAAGCAGTATGACTTATTTGTGCTTAATTACAAGCCAGTTTCATTTTAGAATAGCAAAATGAAAATAGTAAGAGATAGAAGTTATATTACTTTGTAACCGAGTAAAGACTCCTGTCCTGTTTAGGGCAATGTGAAAATAAAAATGTTTGTGAGACATGGATGCTTTGGTAAGTGTTGGGTTTGAGATGAAAGACAGCAGTGAACGTTTTTATCTGTTTGGTTGGAGAACACATCTCGGCTTACTTCTGGTGGAAATGCTTTTGTCAAGAAAAGCTGTGTTGAGCTTGCATTAAAATGGCTGGGCATTTCTCTCCAATGTATTTATATATTTTTAATTTATTTAACAGGAAGGCTTAAGCCAACTGCTGATTTTTGTAGCGGCGTCAGAGTGAAAGCTGAAAGTCAAGGATACACAACACTTGTTGTTAGTTACACCCATGGTCATGTTCACCTCAGTGCTAGCATCACCATTGCTGCTTATCTACCATTAAAAGTAAGTCTGTTTCTGCTGTTCCTAAAGCAATCCATCACTTTAAATGCCTTGAACTGACAAATAGCAAGTTGATATTATGTAATGAGTATGTTTTTAAAAAAAAAAAAAAAGAGATAGGTGGTTGATTCACGGGAAGAAATTTATGACCTGTTTGGGGAATTGTGTTTTAACCCTCTGTCTTTGAAGCACATACGTAATAGAGTTTGCCTACATGGACATCGCAAGCCAACTACAGATGACTGAGTTGTGTGATAGCAAACTAACAGATTATTGCAACTTCTGAAATGGAAAGTGGATTTAATATCCTTGACCATTTTTCAGACTTCTGGCAAAAGTCACAGCTGCTGTCAGCTGAAGAAATATGCAGGACAGTAATAGGAGTCAACCCTTATCCAAGTGAGGATGTCTATCTTGTTTTGCACAGCTGAATTAGGAAATTACTTTTCAGCAGAATAGATGGGTGGAAAATTATGTGAGACTGAAATTGTTTGATTCTTGACTGTCCATTTTAACTGATTAACTTAAGGTAATAAGGGGGCAGTCACAATTCTGTGTCCATAGTGGCAAATAGAAGTAGACCTGGCTTATGATTTCTGCTCTCATAGCATATAAACTGATTTTTACAAGCAGGCAAAGCTGGCAGTGAAAAAAGCGTGCTTTTTCCCTACGAATGGGAGACACATCTTTCCCTGTTGCACAGCAAACTAAAGAAAATGGGAAGAACAAACCTGAGTACAGGGACAATATATGGAAATATGAAGCAGTATACTTAGGTTACCCTTTTCTTCAGAGACCTAGCACTGAATCTGCAAAGCTGAAGTCTAATACATTTGACCACAGTTTTTTTTCCCCCAAATCTGGAAAAAAGTTTGTGCAAATCCTACAAATTTGTGACTGTAATAATGATTTTACTTTTTAAATATGCTTTTCTGTGAAATATCTTAAATATTTGAGTATACTTATTTGAAGGAAGTGAGACATCCTAAGCAAAGTGTGTAAACTTCCTATTAGGAGCAATGTGAAAGAGGAATAATTCCTTTAATTAGGAGTTTTTCATATATATGGAATTCACATTTATTAGCAAAGCCCCTTGATGTTGTAACACTGCTTTTTGTATATAAATTTAAATTATTCTGGGTTATTTGACAAAGCCAATACATGGTGACAAGGACGGTAGATTAAGTGCACTTCAAGAAAAAAAAGAATCTGTGCTTGGATATCTCAGTGAAGAACTTTTCTTTGTAGTGTAGAACAGTGATTTCCACTTTCCTTTCCCTCCTTTCTGTAGAATGAAGTATTTACAATGCTTAGAAATTGAAGACAGCATTTTTCTGTCAGATATCTAGTCAAAAAAAATAATTATAACATAAAATGTGGGAGAAATGTAAACGGGAGTCAAAGGGCAGGCAGGCACTTGAGACTAAATCTCATAGTTTTCCAGTGTGTTTTTATCTTTATATTATAAATACAACCAGGGAGTAAATGGGAGGAAAGAGGAACATTTATGGAACCCTTGCCTTCTCTCTTCCTACCAAAATGCACCTATGGAAATAATTGAACCATCCTTTATGTTAGCTGCTATTTCTTTCTTACTAGACACCTAAGTAATATGATGATGTGGAACACAAGCTACAAATGGTTATTGTCTATTAAAATGTCAGGTTAATTTCTGTGATGATAAACAGCACAGTCTCTCCCAGTGATGCACACCAATGTAGAATTTGTTGCAGACGTTTGAAGTAGAACTTGTGTAGGAGAATTACATGCACAGAACTGTGAGGGAGAGAGTGCTGTCCGGTGAAAGTAAAAGTTGACATTATTTAATTCATTTCAAGTACTGTCTGTTTGAAAAATGTAGCAGAATACTCTCTGTGCTCAGAAGAGTTTATTAAGGGTCTTTCTCTTGGGGTAATTCTTCATGAGAGATGTGATTAGAATGTAGTTAAAACTTTTCTTTGGATCTATGTGTTCCATTTAATATAATCCAACTGGTCAGAATCAGTATGTGTGATTCTACCTATCACCTACCTATCAGTAGGAGATGCTAATTACTCTGATACAACTCTGTTTTTAAATAACCATGCTTACAAATCACCCTGTAGGAAAAATCATAGCCTTATCAAAGTAACAAAGATAGCTCTTTCATTAAGAAGGAAGTTTATTTTGCAAAGTACAACCAAACTATGTGTAAATGGACTCATTCATTTGTAATTAATCACTTCATTACAGACTATTGATCCTCCATCTGTTGCTTTAGTGACTTTGGGTTCCTCTAAAGATATGTTATTTGAAGGAGGACCTAGACCATGGGTACAAGAACCTTCAAAGTTCTTCAGGAACGTCACTGCTGAGGATGCAGAAAGTATTAGTCTGTCTTTATTTGGCCCTCCTACGTCTCGAAACAACATCCAGCATTGGGTTAGAGTGTCTTGCAAAAGCCTGGGAGAGCAAGTAAGTGCCAAAAGGTATTTGTATTCCTCTGTCAAACACTGAGCTATGGCAACTGAGACCAGGCTTCAGACAGATTTATGATACCATCTACCTTTTATATAACAAGTGTTTTTTCTAATAAGCCAGTAAAGAACTTGGGTAAGTATATTGTTTATGCACTGTGATGCTGGTACAGGTTTTAGAGTGAGCATTTCATAACACGATGTTATAAAGTGGTTTATGATAGCTTTATTGCAGCATAAAGCTAAGTCACGGAAACCCTGTGTTGTAGAATATGTTAAACCAATCCTAATAAGTGCAGCTTCAGTTTGCATAAATAGGATCACAGCAGAAGGTTGCTGCAGTAAACTGACTCTTCTGTCTGACCGGCTCCTCTTAACCAGGCTACCTTCCAGTATGATTCTGTTTAGTCAAACAAATGACAGCGTATGAATTTACTTCTTTGATATTTGTACAGTCTGCGTGGTAGTGGCTGTAGTCATTTCCAACCTGGTCTTGTTTTCTCCAACATGCAGAAGTGATTTATCTTGTGATTTACTCACCCTAGCCAGTCTATAAAGCATTTAGCTCTGATTTAATGTTTTTCCTCCTGTAATTCTGCACGGCCTAAGCATTTTGGTGTGACTGCTGAATGTCCTCAGTGGACACTGTACAAAGTGTAGCTATTTGTGTCAGTGCAAATTCAGAAAGGAAAAACATTTTTTTGTTGTTGTTTATGACTGTACATGCATTGGTTGTCTGTCCCTCAGTGTTGTGCAGAACAGATCATATCTGCATGGCTTTGGCTAGCACCAATGCGTGAGTGGATAAGGCAGGAAACCAGAGCTACCTCAGCCTGCTGGGAGTAGCCTTCCCTGTGTTTATATCCACTTTGTTTTGTTGAGGGCTAAAAACAGAATGTAAAATAAAACATAAGATGTTTTCAAACACACTGAAGTGACTACATTTTCTTTGGGCTGTTCTGTTCTCACTCTGCAAGAAAAACACCTGCGTGTTAGCTTTTGAAGTTACAAAAGATTTGTTGTTTGATTTGATTCAAGTTTGACAGTAATAAGCATGAATACCTAGGAAAAGTTCCAGGAATAGTACTTAGATAATGGTATAGAACTCTCTTGAAATACTCGCTTCCTTTTGCATCTTCCTCTGTCTTAATGGTGCTGTAAATCCCCAAGGGTCATATTTTTGCTTGCTCATTCTGACATCAGCGTGTAACTGAGAGCTGTGAAATAGAATATGCCTGAACTCTCAGTTCCTCACTTTTCTCTTTCCTCACTTGCCTGTTTTCATAATTGTACAGGTTATTGCTTTAACAGTTGGAAACAACCCCACAATCACCAACCCTTTTCCAGCGGTTGAGCCTGCTGTTGTGAAGTTCATCTGTGCTGTCCCATCACGATTCACTTTGACTCCTGTTTATGGAAGTCCTCAACTTGACCTCTCCTGCCCTTTGCTGCAACAAAACAAGCAAGTGGTAAGCCTGAGAAGTGACAGGAAAAGAATGTGTTTTTATAACTTGAAAATCAGTGTTTGGATATGAAATAAATGTGAAATATTTATGAACATATGAATAGATATGAAATAAAGCATCTGACTTGCTTCAAGAGTAGCTGTAGCTCTGGTGTTGTGGGCCACACTGGTATCATTGGTTCCTTGTGCAGAGAGCAGTCTGAATGGGATTTTCCTACAGTGGTCATTCGAACAGGTTTACAAAGGGACCTGCCGGAAAATAGGAGGATATGTAAAAGCATTTGGGTTGCAGCTTCTCACAAAGCTGTCACTGCAAGGAAGCCTTTCTGACTTGTCTTGAGATAAACTTCATTTTTTTAAAAAAAAATAGGAGGGAGGGCGAATATTTCCAGCAGCTGTGTCTAGGGAAAGTACTTTTTCCCCTACGCCTTCATTCTAATCTAACTATTCTATTGAGTATATAAGACATATTTTACTGTCCATGTATTATTACATGATTGTATGTTTGTGTGTATTAGTAAAGGCACAAACACTGCTCATGTGAAGATACCTGTGTAAGCGTATACAGTGAGTAATGTTCAGTGTCATCAAATATGTTTAGCTTTGCAAATCTGAGTCACAATAAATGGATGATGTATATGTGTAGATTATTAAGCATAAAGAACGCTTTCTTCTGTATCCTAATGAGTGCAGTCATATGTTGTCTGCTGAGTAGTCTGTATGTTTTGTCACGTTAATATTACCAGGCAAATATAAAAGTCACCCTGCTTTCATAAAACTGCGATGTGAATGGAGTTGATGAATCATTTTCAGTATCTTTTATGTAATATCAAGATGAGAAGGAGATTTTTGTGTATTACCAATCATTTCAGAGTTCACCTGTTTTTCTAGCTCCATTATGTGTCAGCTACACTATATCAGTACACAACTATTGCTGATGAATTTTGCAAGATGAATGCTAGAATTTTGAGCTATTTATGGCTTCTGAGAAATAGCAATGTTTTTCATTATTTGTTTGAATTCCAAAGACGATGTAGTTGCGCTGTGTGGTTCGATTGTTTTGTTTTGTTTTGCTTTAAGGTAATTCACTGGCTAATAGAACCCCACCCTCCCACTCTCCAAAAACCCTTACAGTTGAAGTACAGTTTAATGACTTTGTGCTGGTGGCTCATTGCTCATGTAATGAGTGTTATAATAAATCTCATGGAACTCGGCATACATCTTTTTTTTTCTTTTAATGATTAAAAAAATCCTCTTGCATCTGTTCAATTCAAGATATTCATTCGTTTTCAGGTTCCTGTTTCAAATTACCGCAATCCAGTATTGGATTTGGCTGCATATGACCAACAGGGCAGTAAATTTGATAACTTCAGTTCTCTTAGTGTTATCTGGGATTCCTCAAAAATGTTCTTAGCGAATATTGAGCCTCATATGCCAATGGAGCTGACTCTGAAAGAAGATGGAAGCGGTCAAAAGAAAATGCACGGTACAAATTAGCATTTCATTATTTGAAGTAGGTCAGAATTAAATCTGTTCGGTAATGTCTGAGCTTGATTAAAGAAATTACTGAAATCTGCAGTCATATTTCAGTTTATCTTCAACATGTGTTTTAAGTGTGTGCTATTTAAAAAAACCAACAACATAAAAACCTGAAAACAAACCTACCAAACCCATTGCCTAGGACCTGTCCTGAGAGGGAAAATTCTTGTCTGTTTAGAATTATAGTAGAAGAGATTAGCATTGTTCATTTGATCTTTTCCTTCCCCACAATCAGATTTACTTGACTTTTTTTGTTTGATTCTAGGCTTACAAACTGTTCTAGTTCATAATGAGTCTGGGACAACTGCCATCTCTGCAACTGCAAGAGGATACCAGCAATCCCATCTCAAGGCAGCTGAAGTAAAAATACCGGTACTTAGAACTCTGGGGTTTTTTGTTGCCATTTTCCTATTATGTTTAATGAATATTGTTTCTGTGTATTTCCTCAATGCATAGTAATGTAAAAATAAGGCAGCTCCATAGCTGATTTTGAAGACAGATTGATACCACAAAGTTTTTATAACGTTTGTGGCTTTTCCTGCTTTCCTCTGCACTATATACTGCTATCCATATTAAATATATCCAGTTCCTTTTTTTTTTGTTCTTTTTTTAACCATCTGGACAAGGGAATTACAAAGAATTGTTTCAGTTGGTTTTGTTTCAATTTAGGTTTTTTAATGGATTGGTGAATCTCTGCTGCTTGTCCTTCACTAAAGCAGCCATGTGCTTAGTGCAGCTGTCACTGGGGAAAGCAAATGTATACTTTCCACTGTAAAACTGGGTAGAAAAGTTCTGCATGAGCAAAGCAAAAGCTAGCTGATATCCTTATATGGACCATATGTAAAATCTGGACTCTGGGTAATACTCTTTACTTCTTTTATTCTTTAGTCTCACATTGATCTTACAGACAGAAGAGACTACTCATTTGTACAGTACCAGCCATAAACCTAGGCTTTAGTTTTACAAGTCATTAGCCACTCCCTGAAATACTTCAGTTTGTAGATACTCAACACAGGGAAGAACAACAGCAAAACGGTGATGATGAACATAGAAGGCAGATGTAAACAGATGGCAGTTTTTTCTGATTATGTCACTTCTTTTTTTAACTGAATATAAAAGCAGGTTTCAGCCTATGGAGCAACCCGACATGCATAGTAACTAACTCTTAAAATATCCTTCTTTGCTAAATTGAAGTTCTGTTTTAATTTTGTTAAGCAAGTTCTAAGTGGGTTTTGACTTTATGTGGTTCTGAATGAAAATCGAGTTGAGAGAGAGTAAAGTATGGAGCTAGAGGTTACAGTATTTTTAATTCAAAGCAGGTAACAGATGGGCACTACTAATGTGAAATATCCTGCGGCCAAATTTTCTGTTACTATGTCCAAAGTTTGGCATCTGGATGGTAGATTTCTTTGGAAGGTGATCTGTATTGCCAGTTGGCTCTTGTCTTTTCAGTGAGGTTTCCAGTCTGCTCTTCTCGGGAAGTATGGTGTAGATGCATTTCCACTTAGGAATTTGACTATAATTTAGTCAAAATTACTAGATTAGAAACACAGTTACTTTGTCAGCTAAGATATTTGGTTCTGTATCTTTTTTCTCTTAAGAAAATTGTGTTGTAGTAAGAATGCTTGGTGCTCTGCAATCATTTTGTAAGTCACTGTGCTCTGCTTTATTAAACCAGTATTCTTTCTTACTTAGAAAAGTAAATTCTCTAAACTTTGCCTTGAGTTCAGAGAAGTTTATTGTATTTCCGTATATAATACATACATGTAAAATGACACCAGAGTTCTTTTAAGTTCTGGTCTCTGTGTTTAAGTTTGGGAGGAATCTTTCTGGTAGTTGAAGAGCACTTCTGCTACAGTTACGTAGGCTCATATATTGTTTCTTTAAATTAGGTAATTTGTTTCCTTCTTTCTAATACATTAGAAATGGACTGCTATATTCTGCTTTCAAACCTGTCCATACTTCTTTCTTACAGACAAAAACACAAATTGAAATCTAATAGATGATATATTAAGATGTCTTGATTATTGTTCCATGTTTAAGTGGAGCATCCTATTATGTCATTAGGGAAAGATAACATCCTTTCTACATCAGGGAAATAATTCTACCAATTAGGTGAAATGGGTACATAATACTAACTTCCTCTAAAAACCATTTTCCCTTTCTAAGCTAATGTTATTATGAGTGAATGATTAAATTTGCATTTGGCCCAGTGTTTATGTACTTAAATTTAAGGAAGAATTTCTTTTGGTGGCCTGCTAGGAAGAATCCTAAAAAAAAAAAAAAAAGAGAGCTTGAAGTAGAAGAAAACTTTCTGTCTCTATGCTTCATCATTTTGTATGAATTTATAACATGTCTCTGAGTTACTATCCTACATGTGAATGTCAGACTTGGTTAGCTGATCCTGCTAAATCTTTAATGCGTAAGCCTGTGACTTGGTTAGAGATGCAGAATACAACAGCACCTCCTGTATATGATCTTACCTGGAGAAGAAAGCTAGCAGCTGAGTAATTTACCAGACCTTGTGGACATTCTATTAACCTAAACTTCTCCAGCTCTGGCTCCTTGTTCATCTGCTTTAAGCACCCTTCCCTGCATGTACAAGAGACCTGCACTGTCTTCTGACTCTTAGTGTTTGCTATAACAGCTAGGCTTGTTTCTTTCAGTATGAACCTCTTCTACCAGTGTCTGCCACCATTGAACTGATACTAGTGGAAGATGTAAAAGTGAACCCTACTGATGTCTCCATTTACAATCACCCTGACATACAGGTAAGGAACTATTCTGCCACTTTCTAACTGCAGGGAGGAAAACATGAAAAATTACATGATACATGTAAGGATACCATTTTTAGCAAAGTATTAGAAAGATATAATCTAAGTTTGGATGCTTTTCTGTTTTTGCAGGTAGAACTTTTCATCAGAGAAGGTTCTGGATATTTTTTCATTAATACTAGCGTTGCAAATGTTGTAAGAGTGGCTCATGAGGAAAGTCAAGGTGTTGCTTTGGTGAGTGAAGTATTTTGTTATTTTGTGTCTTTCTGGCATTCTGCAGTTTTATCAGTATTGGTCATTTTCCAGTACATGTGATTAGAGAGGCAATAACTGAATCTTGGATGTGTTTGCCTGTGCCACTCAAGCTTCAGGCAGGGAATATTTGCATTAGTGTTTTCAGATACAGTTTCAAGTGTAGGAAAGTGTTTCACTACAGATCTGATGTATATGTATAGTCTGTACAAGATAAAAGCCAGTACCAAACTGTTCTTTACCCATTACAATTTTGCAGTAAAATGTTCCTGATTTCATAATCACAAAATGAAAAATAATGTGACAGAATTTTTAAGAAGGGTTATACAAGAGAGTACTGTTTTGCTGTCACAGCATTTCAGCCTGATGCTGTGAATAAGTATCTATTAAAGAGTTGATTTCTGATCTCCATATTAAGTTTTTAATGCACTTTTCCACTGGAAGATACAACTAAACTACAGTTATGCTGGAATTCATGCAGGCCCAGGATATGAGATGCATTCTACAGTGAACAACAATAAACTATGCATTTGCATTGTAGCTTTCATCATACAAGAATTAGAAGTGACACAAGTTGTTTTAAAGAGTAGTCTTTAAAAATTTATGATTTACAGATTTATTTTGTAGTGAGTAATGTTGATAAAGTTGTGAAATTATGATAAAGGTGGATTTTTTTTACATTGTTGAGCATACAGAAAATCTTGGTGAAACATTTTGATTGTCTCTAACTGTTGAAAATGTAAGGTGGGAGTATTTTTCTAACCAAGTCAGCTAGGCATAGAGGTGGGGGAAAAATAGAAGACTTTAGCTTATTTTCGTGCATTATATACTGTTTCAACTCTTAATAGTTTTTCGGTTAAGTCTTCCTCATGGGTTTAGCAGTGCTTTGACAAGTACACAAGGTGATTTCAGAATAGAACAGTGAACTTCAGTGGAACAGTGCCAGCAAGACAGGCCTTGTGAAGTACAAGAAGAGATTTATTTTAACTACCTGTCAGATTAAAGGAGCAAAAACTACACTTTTTAACACATTTAAAACCATTTGGGAAACAAACAAACAAAACAGCCAAAAAAAGAACCCACGCTTTAAAAGTTTTTGTCCTGTGTGTTATGTTTGTATTAAATCCCAGTATTACCTGTGGACTTTTCTTTCTGTGGAAGCTAGCAGAATAGTCCATGTAGAAAATCACCAAGTTCCAGTCTGATGTGCCAGGCGGATGCTATGGCAGGTATCAGTGGAGCCAAGTTGATAAAGGATGGTTTCATCGTAAACTATTCTGAGAAAGTAGATTCAAGTTATCTGGAGCAGTGATTCCCAGACTTTTTACTGGGTCTGCCAAGATTAAATTCTGTACCTCTTACTCTTTTTGATACAGCAGCTTTTCTGGACATGGATGGTAGCATGAGGTAAGAATGAATAGTGATAAACGGTGAAATACGCTGTATACTAGGGAGCCACTGAACGCATAGTAAGAGATGAGAACAGAAGAGGTAGCTGGGACAGGAAGAGTTTTCATAAATTGTAGTAGCCCTGCTTTCCCTCTTGGCCATCCACTCTGGTAGTTTCTTTTCTCTGGTCTCCCAGCCCAAACTGAGCTCCTCTCCATCTTCCTCCCTGTGATTGTGCTGGCTGCCTTCTCCTGGGCACATCCCCTTCTCTGCTTTCCCTGGCTGTGTGTTAATATGTGCCCCCCACACCTGTATTAGCCACCCACTTTGGGAACTGCTGCTGTTCTGAAAGCCAACATTTATTAAAACTTTATATTCCTTTCTATTTTGAGTCAAAACTAAGAGTGGTGCCCTTCAGAACAAAATGTCAGCTCTTCCCACTGCTCTTAGTGCTAACTCCTGTAGTGCTGCCGAGTAATGCTATGAATTATATTAAATTCCTTTGAACTGGGAGGCCTGGCTGTCCATCACCCCTTGTTTCCGAGTTGATCTTTGTAAAGCAGATGAGTGTGTAGAATAGGACGCCAAACATCTGTGCTGTCTCTGGCCAAAGTGAAGGTACCTGTGAAGATGAAGAGGGTAGTTGGGATTGTCCCTGGGGTATGTGACAAGGTCAGACAAATTGCAAGAGAACTGCAAAGACGAGGTGAGCAAGGTGGGAATGCACAGCCTTGAGAAAGTGTGTGGAGACGACTTTGGGATTGACGCCTAGTTCTGAGGGCTTGTATTGGTGAGCAGAGGTCTCTTTCTCCATTGTTTGATTCTTGCTGTATTCTGAGAAGTGTAACGTGTACCTTCTTTGTATAAAAAAATTAATAAAATAATAATAGTTTTATCAAAGAAATACCTGATTTGTCAGTTGTCCTCTTACCTGAGAAAATCTACCACCAGATTTTGACTATTCATTGAGATTAAAAACAATAACTGTAAAGTATGAATCTTGTAAGAAGCAATACCAGTAAGCATAGTCTCTGTCCTTGATTTTTTTTTTCTTTATAGTTTTGTTTTTCACTCCACTAAGAAAAGTTTCATTGCTCGGAGTGATTTGTTGTGGGTTTTTTGTCCTTTTGATAGCAGAAGGAGAATAACAGGATGCCAGACTACTTCTAGATTAAGATACGTTAATTCAATTGCTGCCCAGAGGCCATTTGCACTAGCTCAGTAGTATGATACTTTTTACACACATTTTACAGCTTTACTTCTTTGGTGTAAGAATTATCTGTGTCTAAGGCTTGAAGACTTCTGCATCAAACTGTCTGCTCTGAAAGTGATAGAAATTATATCCTATGTATGACAGACAAATGAAAATAGGAAGTGCTATAACAGAATTTTCTTTTGGCATTGCAGGTGCATCCTCTGCTTCCAGGATTGGTGACTGTAATGATTCATGACCTGTGTTTGGCTTTCCCTGCACCAGCTAAAGCTGAAATTTATGTATCTGATATACAGGAACTGTATGTCCGAGTTGTTGACAAGGTTAGTGGCTTTGAAAGCAGCATCATTAGCAGATCCAGATTGTCCCGATTCCTTGTACTGACCATGAACATAAAGATGAGACATGTACAAGACGATAGAGTGTCGTGGTTAGGGCTCTCTGCTGCACTGTATGACCTTAGAGAAATAGTCTGATCTCTCTGTGTTTCTGTTTCTCCCTCCTAAATTTATCCTTTTAGGTTATAAGTCTTTCAGAGTATCAAGTGTCTCTTAATGTTCTGTGTGGCAGCAATCTCAGCTTTTGAATTTACATAGCAATGGTAATTCATAATTTATATCAACACACTAATTTATATTTTCTGTTGTTTGAAGTGCATGACAGCAATTCTTTCAGGAGTAGGTTTTGCCCCAAGGTCATTTTCCTTGTGTCATGCTTTAAAAAGGAACAAAAAGTCCAACTCGTTTTAGTTGCCGGCTTGGGTGCATCTTAAACAAAATAGTGTTGATATTTTTGGATGTTTTAATTATGCTTTTGCCATCTGAAAGACCTGAATTCATTTATTTAATTTGACACTAACCATAGCTGGCAGGGATTATTCTTGAAAATCAGTGCTAATCTAACCTTGGAGCTTTATCTCTAATACCCTACTAAAAGTGTAATACAAAATAAAATAAAAACATTTATGCTAATAAAGAAGAGTAGTTTAAATGAAAACTGACTGGATGTGATTGTATTTCAGGTGGAGATTGGAAAAACAGTGAAAGCTTATGTCAGAGTTCTGGATGACTCTAAGACACCTTTTCTGGCAAAATACTTTGCTGTCATGGATCTAAAACTAAGGGCAGCATCTCAGATTGTTTCACTTGTGTAAGTTAATGGATTTTTTTTTTTATCAATCTGCAAATATGTTTATAGGCAGAATAAGTGACAAATGAGTGAAGGTGTTGGCTAGGAGGCATGGTAGTACGCAGTAAGTTTTTATTTATTTTATTTTTGTAAATTTTTAATTACCTGTTAAATGGTAAAAAACGGTCATTTGTCAGGAAGACTGCCTAAGCTAACAGTCTAAATCTTGTTGGTGATGAATGAGTCTGTATTCATATGCTACAATATTTCATGGAGCCTTATGCATCTTGGAAGTAGTGACGTGGCAAGTAATGTCAGGTGAAGAATTCTGTGAAGACATATCTGATGTTAACAAACTCATTCTGTTACTTAACCTTTTAGAAACAGGTAGGCTAAATCATCCTATTGCCTCAAAGCTCCTTATTTTGCGAGCTCTAGACATAATGATTAAAATTGCAGAAAAAATGTTTTTTGGACTGTTAATTTCTAGTGCTGAGGTAATCTGTAAAAGTCATTCTTCTTTGTATGGGGAAGTTGTGTGTATTTGCATACACTGTGCAGTACTGCTTGGCTGTATCTATCCCACTCTGTTAAATAACGTCGAGGTATGTAATCAAGGCTTGTGCCACTATTTTCCATACTGGTCAAATTGTTAGTGCGTTCCCTGGCAGAGTTTTGGTCCATACCAGCTAACACTCTTGTTTCGTTTTCATTTCAGGTATTTAATTTTAAGATAAACCACAGGCTACTAAAAGCCATTTCATGATGTTACATGTAGAAATTTGATGGTTACCTTAATCTTGCTTAAGACACAACCACTTAGTAGTTTTTTCATAAGGATGACTATGCACTAAATAAGTTCTTTGCATTTTTTATTCATGTAATTTATGCAATGAACTTCCCTATTTTAATGCGTTTCATTGCTACAGGCCACTCAGTGAAGCTCTTGATGACCATACTGCTGCTTTTCTGGTGCACGGGATGGCCATTGGTCAGACTAGTCTTATGGCAACTGTTGCTGACAAAAGAGGACAAAGAATCAACTCTGCTCCACAACAGATTGAAGTAAATAATTTCAGATAAAATATATTGATTAAAAAAAAAAATCTGTTATGACAGCATAGAAACTCTATATTATACTTAATTTATAGTATAGTAATTGATTTGTCAGAAAAAGTAAACAGGTTATTCTGTCCAGAAGATACCCAAATGCTAGTCTGTTTCAGATTATATTATGGTTTTTAACTGCAAGCAATGAGTTAAGTTTCTGCATGCTCAATTTACTGTAATTAAGCAAGTGAAGACCCAGGTTTACACTTGTATGTATTGTTTTTGTGACCTAATATATCTGTTGAAATAGTGTGAGTGTAAGTATTCATATCTCTATTGTTAGGTCTTTCCCCCATTCAGACTACTGCCAAGGAAAGTCACCCTAATTATTGGGGCCATGATTCAGGTAAGGCATCTTCTTACATTTATTTTAAAACAGAAATTACAAAAGAGAGAAAGAAAATATGTATGTCACTTATTTTTCAGTAGTAGATATTCAGCTTGGTAATTTAGCTGCATTCACAGTGAATACTCCTCCTAACAAGAACAGTTTCATTCTTGAGCTGCCTTCCACTTGACTGTGTTGTCAGATGAAAGATTTTGTATTTGTGTCATGGGAGTGTCAGCTTTTCCAGTGTTAAATACCAGCACAGCATTAATAAATCTGTTGCCTCCATGAAATCAAGCATAGTGGGCTAGTTCTACAAACTGAAAGACAGAGCAGAGCTATCCCATGTGTGGTGAAGAGAAAGTGAGGTAAATTTTTCTGAAACTTTCTGGGCTGGATGTAACATCAGCCTATTACATTCTGCAAAGCACATAATCTAGTTTTGTGTATAGCTCAGGTATTTCCCTGTCCAACATTGTGCAAGGACCAGTGTGCAGGAGAAATAAGCCCTGAGATGTCCTGGGAAGGTTCAGCCTTTTCTTACTGAAGACATTGTGGTGCTGAGCAGGGAAGAGGTGTACCCTGTAACATTAACCAGAAGAAATATCTGAGGGGTTACTTTCAGTTTTTCTGTCTGTTGCAATTATAGATAACTTCAGAAGGAGGCCCTCAGCCTCAATCCAACATCATTTTTTCCATCAGCGATGAGAAGGTTGCCTCAGTGAACAGCACCGGACTTGTCAGAGGAGTGGCAATTGGGAATGGAACAGTAACAGGAGTGGTGCAAGCTGTTGATGCAGAGACAGGGAAGCTTGTTGTGGTGTCTCAGGTACTGTTTTAGGATACTGTTTGGGGCTGAAAGAGGCTCTTGTAACTAGTGGGTTCATCTCAAAAGGGGCAAATAGTCTTTTTGCGCTAGTAACGTTACATTGTATACTTTCTGGTTTCCTTAAGGAGTTTTAAAATCAGTGTTTCTTACTTATTGGCCTGTGAATTTAGTGTGTGCTGACATGGGTGATACTTTCAACATATAGCTAAACCTTGCTGTACCTTAAAACAGAGTTCTACTGATAACCCAGGGAGACTTTATGAACAGTCTGGTATCTTTAGAATTGATTAGTAAACCTAGAAAAGCCCATCTAAAAAAGCCTTCCTAAAACAGCAGGTTGTCCTTGCCTGCATCACCTTACAGTTCAGCACCATCTTATGTCAGTCAAAGTCAGAAGGTAACTTGCCTAAGAAACACGTTGTCTGTTAAGCTATAGGCAGGCTGTATAGAAAGCTATCATCCCGTGCTGTGGTTTGAATCCATCTATGAAGTTCAAACAATGAATCCCTGATAGTCCCTCAGAATCTGTGTCTATATAATTTCGTACTGGCTGAGCGTGAGGGAGCTGTTGAGCAGGCCTATGAAGGAGCACAAGTCCCTGGGACTTGCATAAGACTCAGAACAACAGAACTTGGGCCAAATCTTACGGCTTTTCATTTGAGGTCAAGACAGGAGAGCTGCTGCGCACCACAAAGCTCTGCTGCTTGAAAGATGTCACCACAGGCCAAGAGGAGACAAAGTCTACCCTGATGGTGTGGCAGGAAGCAGAATGAACTTGAAAGATAAATCTACTGCCCAATGAGGTCCAGGTCTGACCTTTCCTCCCCAATATACAGTAGGAATAAAATCTATAGGAATGTCAGGCTGTGTGAAGAGGAGACATCAGAGTATCACACATACCATCCTTTTATTCTTGTTTGTCCCATTTGCTGCTTACTGTTCCCATTTTCTTCTAATTCTCTCAGCGTCTCCCTTTACCTTCTGGGTTTATTCATCCCACCCACTTCTCCTAGGGACCCTTATGATCCTGCTGCCTGTCACCTCAGCTCCATCATTCATCTCGTCAGTAATTTTGAGCTGAGCTTTTTTTTTTAATTTAGATGGCATTTTTAAATGACTATAAATCAAAAGTTAATGCTTTTGTAGTTTTTTACAGTTCTACTGAATTATGTCTATCTGTATTTTCTGTGGTAAGTCACATGGCAATAGCCATTAGATAATGGCAAAATAATGAATAGATTCTGAAAGTGAAATCTAGTCCACATTTAACAAGTGCTTACAATGTTTTCCCCTCCTCCTTTTTTAGGACAAAGTGGAAGTTGAAGTAGTACAGCTGACAGCTGTTAGAATTCGTGCACCAATTACGCGAATGAAAACTGGTACACAGGTTAGTTGATTAGTGAGTAGCTTTTATGGCCTTAAAATTTAGACCTGCAATCTGTGACCATTTGTACTAGATCATCTGATAATACCACTCCAGCTCTTAAAGTGTTCGCCCACTCTGAGGGACACCACTGGTGCTGCAGGAATGAATGTGCTGTCAGTGGAGAAGCACCAGAGCTGAACATATTAAAACAGAAATTGGGACAAGTTTACCTTGTACACCAGACTGATTTTCAGAAATTCAGGCCCTGCTGAAAAAGCATCATTTAATCCAGAGCAGGGTTCTCTCATCTTCATGCTGTTTGCAGTGGAGGCGTTCTTCCTTTGTGTGCTAAAAATCTACAGTATGTCTGCTAGATCTAGAACAACAGATAGTGTTCAAATTATTGTTTAATATCTATTTTTTAAAAGTCTGTATTTTCCCTACTAGTTACTCATTCCAAAATGTCTAGTGATTCTAGCTTATTGGTCCCAGATGAATTAATTGCTTTGAAGATTAAAAATAAACTTGAAAATCCCTGTTCTGTGTTTATATGTTACGTTGTTTTAATTTGGAGAATTGGAAGGGGGAAGGTTGATGTCCAGAGCAGAGTTAATCAGGGAGGACATCTAGACAAAGATGTAGAAAACTTAAGAGTGTGTGACTTAAGAATAAATCTAAATTTGCTTTTTATAAGTTGGTGGTTTTCTTCAGCATATTACATCCTTGCAACGTACACAGCAGCCAAATTGTTTTCTTAGTAAGAAATGCCATCTCTTGATCAATGAATTTTTATTATATTTGCTCTGTGTGGGTTTGGTTAGCCTCCTAGAATTACCTAAGAAAGTTGGTTTCTCTGTTTCTAGATGCCAGTTTATGTAATGGGCATCACCAGTAGCCAGACTCCTTTTTCGTTTGGCAATGCAGTACCAGGGTTAACGTTCCACTGGTCTGTCACAAAGAGGGATACTCTGGATATCAAGACAAGACACAGTGAGGTAAAATGCAGGGAAGGGGGGTGGGAGGTGGGTGTATGTGCATGTATGTGTATCTTGGAAAAAGGAAACTGCCACGTGATGGGAATTGTGAAAATGTTGTTTCCACTTAAAATCAAAGAATGATCGTCAGCACTGGGTGTGGTCTTTCCTCCGTATCACTGTCAATTCTTTCCATGAGTAAAATTTTAATCACTTTCTCCTGTCCTAGGCTTCTTTTCAGCTTCCTGCAAAATATAACTTTGCGATGGATGTTTATGGCAGAATAAAGGGAAAAACAGGCCTGAAAGTTGTTGTGAAGGTCCTTGATCCTGCAGCCAACCAGTTTTACAACATGGCAAGAGAACTGTCCGATGAAATCCAAATTCAGGTATGATGATGTTCCTCACAGTTAATGTTTTAATATCTGTTTCAGAGTTGAAGTCAGGAAGTTGAAATGCAAAGGAGTAGTTCTGCCGTTGGTCTACCTTTGAGCCCTTATTCTTGTTTGTATAACCATCCGCTGTTTGGAAGCCTCCAAGTTCCCCAAGTGTTGGTAAGGTTTACATGGAACAGTCACACACTGGTGTGATGCCTGAATGAAGTTCAGGAGTTGGTTTTGTTGTAGACCACCTGAAGTTGAGGTGACTTGTGTCTTGTGGATAAGCAGTGTTAAAACGGTAAAAGAACTTGACTGCTCTTATTCCTCTCTACACAATAATACTTGCTGGTTTTAGTGCTTATTTATGCACGTCAGTGCAAGCTTGTTAATTTGGATCAGGAATTAGCTTCTGAAATTAATTTGCCAGGGGCACCATGCTTTGGGGAGCAGTTTCAAAGTATGTGAACAGGATTGCTTTAGATGGAACAAAGCTAGAAAATGTGCTTGAGTGCACCTCATGTAGGCATTCAGTTTATGGGCTCAGACTTGAGTGAATATGAGGTCTCTAACACCATTTCACTTGACAAATTGCTTCTGTGTTCATACTGCTTCGTAATACGTCATTAGCCATAGAAATGAATGCTCTTCAGGGAAGTTTTTAGAAGATACTGCCTGTCACAGTCTCAAGTATTCATGTTTAATTTTCATTTTTTAACCATATATATTATACAAGGTAAAAAAAAATAGTGTGTTTCAGTTTTATTTGTGTGGGGTTTTGTTTTGTTTTGAAGGTGAAATAAATGAAATTACTTGCTGCACACAGCAGTAGACTAAAATGCATTTTATTTTCCAGGTGTTCGAAAAACTTCATCTAACCACTCCAGAAATAGAAGCAGAGCAGATTTTAATGTCACCAAATTCTTTTATTAAACTTCAGACAAACAGGTTAGTGATCAGTTTTCATACTGTGATTTGTGTCAACAGTTTATTAAAACCATAAAGCAATTGTTTCAAGTAAGCTGTTTCAGTCTTTTAAAAAGAATACCACAGTACATCTGTATAAGAAACAACTTCTCTGGTGGTTAGTAGTTTCTTATCTGTACTCTTGCGCTCTGTCAAATCTTGTGTTAGTTAGGTTGTATCTAGAAAATTCATTCAATATTTGGAACTTTTAGGTCCTTATTTTAAAAAATACTGAGACAGTTTAAGCAGTAACCTGCTCTCACTACAGTGGTTTTTTGTTTGCTTTTTTTTGTTTGTTTGTTTTGGGTTGTTTTTTTTTTTTTTGTTGTGTTGTTTTGTTTTGTTGTTTTGTTGTGGTTTTTTTTGTTGGTTTTTTTTTTTTTTAATGGGTGACCAAAGCTTTATTCTCCGATTCTTACACAGAGGCAATGACTAGATTTTGAGATTAAAATATCCTTTCCAGTGAGAAGTCCTTCTGATGTAATCTGTTTTCAAAGACTGACATTTCAGGCTCATTTCAGGCTTGAAATTTGGTTTTCCTAGCATAAGAATGTGCAGATGCAGACAACAGGTCATACACCGAGGTCGAGGCTTTAAATGCATATACTTTTTAAGGGGAGAGAACAGTTAGTTCCACAGGAGCTCCAGTGACCATGGTCATTCAGCATCTGTTTTTGAAACAGTTATGTAGGAGCCCTGTCATTTTGTAGTCACTTACTATTGTTTTGCTATCTCTTCTGAGCAGTTTTTCTGATTAATTAGTCATAAGTTGCTAGGTATCAGTTTGTAGGTGTCTTTGTCCCGTTATCTTCACTATCCACTGCTGGAGCCCCTATGTCTGAACTCTGCCACCAAAACCAATTACACTATTACCAAGAAAAGGGCAACTAAAATCCAGCTTTAATGTTTTTTTCCTAGCGTAGAGTATTTCTATCTCAGTGAAGGAGCTTGGGAGGATAAAAGATTTACAGATCTTATAGAAGGTGTGATAAGTGATACTTAAAAGTAGCTAATAATAGTCTCTGAATGCCCACTAATTAGAGTTTATGTATTTGCTTGCTTTATTAATATGCAAATATGATGGTAAGAGTTATTTCAGAAATTAACCTTGTCTACAAAACCGTTTCCAGGAAACTGATGAGATCCACTTAATCACATCCCTGACTTTATCTCTAATACCAGCACTGGCCCTGGCAGACCAATCTCCCTCTAAATATTGTTTACAGTAAATGACGGCAGAAGCTGCACGTTGTAGCTTTAGCCATTATTATTTGGAATCAAGTTTACATCAGTGAATGATGACACTGCAGGGCAGCAGATGGAAACTAGATTTCAATATATGCCTAAAACCAGATAGGACCTCTTCCAAGTGAGCTTGAATCAGAACTTAAACTTTTCTCCTTAGATTAAGACACAGACTTTTCTGCTTTTATTGCAGACACGTGAAAGAAAAACATACCAAATAGCAGTCTTTCAGATTTGCATAATATGTTGGTGTAAATATGGTTTTACTCATTTAAGGGGTTCCCCTGTTTGTTTGTCTGTTGTGTTTGTTTGTTTTCTTAAGAGACCGAGTGGCTTCACTGAGTTACCGTGTCCTGGATGGACCAGATAAAGTTCCTGTTGTAAAAATCGATGAGAGAGGTTTCCTTAACTCTGGGTCTTTGATAGGATCATCAACAATTGAAGTGATTTCACAAGAATCATTTGGGATCAACCAGACCATTGTAGCTGCTGTTAAGGTAGTGTTATCTCTCTTTCTTCGTAGTTTTCTGTTCAAAGTGCCGCTTAACCATCCCTTTTGCAGGAGTAAACTGCACATTTTGAGCTTCACTTTTGAAAAATGGGAAGTATAGGAATTAATAGTCAGTTCTGAGCTTTGGAAAAAAGTTTAGTAGGCTGAACTGGATGGATAAACATTAAATCTCAGCAAATTCTTAAATGTGGTACGTTTTGCAAAAAGGCCTTTAGATTCATGTGCCTTAAAATGTAAAGGAAAAATTTTGTCCTAAAAACCTCTTAGAAGGTTGATAATTACAGAAATTCAAAGAAAAAAGTGTGTTAATGTCATAAACATACATTTTGTGGTATGTGAAAAAAGTAAATATCATCTGAGTAATGAATATAAATTCAGCATCTGTTGAGAGGTACCTAAGTGATACCTAGATTTTCAAGTTACTAGAGATAACTGTACAGTCCCAGCAGTTCAACTTTTACATATAATGAGAAAGGCTTTCTCTCATAGGCAATCTTATCAGATGTAATAATTTAGCTACTGTTGCCTGTATTTGGTGAGCTGGCAAGGCGCATGTCCGTGGCTGCCCTGTATGCCTAAGCTACACTGAAATACAGATGCTTCAGGGCGGGACAAATCTGTTGCAAAACTCAGCAGTTTGATTTCCAGGCTAGTAAAACATCTTTCTTTCACAAAACTTCATCTGTTGGTTGAATGCTGTTATGTGAAGTCTAATGTATCTTACTGGTTGGGCACTTAGGACACTAAGGGAACCTATGTCCTTCATTTCTGTTGGGAAGTCCTTGTGCCAAGGGCTTTCTACATCCTGCAACATGAGCCTTGAGATACTCAATGCTCCACTGCCTCTTAACACTTCTTACTCTGTCAGCATCTTTCCTATGTCCCAGCCAAAGGAGGAAGACACATAATTGAGTGCTGATTTCAAATTATTTGTAAGTTTAATTATTATAATTACTGTGAAGTGGCTTGATGGATATTTTTTTTTTTTATTTTAATTTTGTTTTTTACCATAATGGCCAGCATTGTCCATAGGACAGCATGTAGGTCTGTCCTACTGGGTGGAGAATGAAAAAAGAAATGATGGTTTATTTTCACTAAGGACACTTCTGCTGCTAGGTGATGGCAGTGAATTTCTACAACTCTGTTATAGATGACCTTGTTTTTTCCCCTTCACTGCTACATCTGGCAAGTGAAAGACATCCAATGAGTTTGGGGTTGGTTCAAATGACATTTAGTCAGCATATAGTGGTACTGAAGTAAAATTCCCCCTTTGTGCATTCTTTCCATACACAGTTAGGATATCACAGAACTGTGGAGTCAGTACACTATGATATTGAGCTTGTGAGCTCCTTGTAGTAGGAACCATCTCAGTTCAGCATCTTGTACAACTGATTTGTTTTCCCACACGTATTATTTCCATAGAAGTAGTATAGTCCTTAATATTTTTAACCTCACAGTAACCTCATGAGGTCATACAGTGCTGCTGCCTTCATTTTATGGATGAAGAACTGAGAGCTTGAGTGGTTTTACTGAAGGTCACAGACAAAAACTTGTGACAGAGCAGGAGATGAGCTTGAATCTGTTGTGTCATTCCAAGGCAGAGTTCTCTCCTTCATGTTGTCCTTCCTTTCATAAGTTCTTGTTTTGCCTATTTACAACTGTACACAATTAAGAATTGAACTGCTGCGGCAGCATCACTTAACACTTAGACCTTCAACTTTGCTCAAAAAAAGACTATCCTATATAAGCTGAGGAGGACAGTGGAAGTAAGGAGGGACAGTACGCTTAGCGTGGAAGCAAGCTAATCACTTGCCTGTACCAGCTGTATTCAATGGAATTTTTTTTTTTAATAAAAAGTACTTTAAAAACTGAGACGCTTTAACAGTAAACAGCTATTTTCATCAATATTAAATTTAGCAGTTGTTCCTTGTGAGACGGTTTCCTATATTTTTAAAGTAAAGCAAGCTTGAAAAATCTGTCAAGGAAATGGCATTTTTTTTTTTTTTATCTTATAACCTCAGCTAGTTGGGCAGATGACTCTAGGCACTGATATTTTAACTAATTATATCAGCCTGTGGACTAGACAGTTGTATATACTGATACTCTAGCCACTTTTTTTTTTTTTTCAGATTCACCAAAGATGCTATTTGCTTGAGGCCAGATTTGTCCTTTCCTTTTTAAGTTTTGACGTGTACATTTTCAGATCGCAGAGTTTTACATTTTAGCTGAGCCTCTTAGGTCAGACAAGAAGGGATTTTCCTACAAGATAAGCTTGAGGGCTTCTTTTAAAGTAGTCTTCTCTATGTATTTGAAGGTTTTTGCTTTCTCTATCCTTCTATTATTTATTTTCCAACAACTGTAACAGAAAGAACAGGTATAGTTGTTTTTGTTGGGTAATTTTGCTAGCTAACTTAGATAAGTTGATCAGGAATAGTAATACGTTATTTAAAAAAGAAAACCAACAAAAACAAAACAAAAAACCTGGTTGTGAAGTCTTTGTCTCCAGACAAACTTCCTTCGTTGGAGTGTTACTGCAAAAATGTGGGGGTGGGCACATACGGGTGGTGTAGCAGACTTTTCTAAAAAATTTGGAGCAGTTCCTGACTTGCCTTGGTTGAGGAGAAGCACTGAGGCAACAAGATGCAGCCTGCTGACCGGTTAGGATTCGTCAGATGCCAGTTCTGCCGGCTTTTCTCCGGTGCACTTTGCTTTATCAGCCCATGCCTCAGAGGACAGCCTGGCTGCGGCATCGTACAGCCAGCAGGACCAAAGCAGGTGTGCCCAGTGATGGGTCAGGAAAACCACCCCAGCACACAGCTCGAGAGGAAAGGCCATGGGTCTTGTTCCTTCCTACCTCTGGGAGCCCTGTTGTCAGGGCACTGCGGGCCTGTTTGAGGGCAGCGGTTTGTAGTGTCTGTGACCTTGTTTGACAAGGGTCGCTAGGGAGCAGCTTTGGAGCTATTGCTCATCTTTATTCTGCTGGGCAAACCTTCACTCAGAGCCGAGGCTGTTAGAAACTGCAGGGATCATCTTGGCTTTCTCACCTGGTGCAAGGGAACTGGGGAAACAGTGACCATTTCATCCTCTTACTCTCACACACATTGCCAGTTACTCCCGTTCTAGTAACTGGGGAATGAATGACACTTTTTATTTCAAGAATTTAGTGGGAGGGAAGTCTAGGGGCAACTTGATCTCTTGAATATCCAGGGAGTCTTAGTAGTTTGAGTTTATAGGACAGTAATGGAGTATCTGAAGTCTGTGATGTATGTTCCTACATGATTATTGCTTGCTTCAATTCCCACTGCTATTAGAGAAAAATACTAAGAAGTGTCTGTTGGGAGGGTGTAAAGAAGACAGAGTCAGACTTTTTTCAGTGGTGCTCAATGACAGAGCAAGGTGGAATTCACAAAAACTGAAATACCTGAAATTCTGTCTGAACATAGGACAGCACTTCTTTACTGAGGTGTGTGTTGAACACTGGCACAGATTGCCCAGAGAGATTGTGGAGTCTCCATCCTAGGCCATGCTTAAGACCTGCCTGCACATGGTCCTGGGCAACTGGCTCTAGGTAAGCCAGCTTGAGCAGGGGGGGCTGGACTAGGCAATCTCCAGAGAGTCCTTCCAGTCTCAGCTATTCTGTGATTCTGTGAAATACATGTACTGATAAGAAAAGCTCCATGTCTCAGTACTGTCATATGGCTAAACATACAGCAAATGGTTCATAAAGCAAGCTTTGTATATTTGCATAATAAGAACACTTTCAGATTCTTTCTATAAAGGCATCCAAAAAAGCAATTTAATCTTGCTTTTCACTGCTGATGTTTTTACAGGTCTGCCCCATCTCATACCTGAGAATCTCCATAAGTCCTATTCTGCACACACAAAACAAAGAGGCATTATTGGCTCTTCCTCTGGGTGTGACACTGACTTTTACAGTCCATTTTCATGATAACTCTGGAGATACTTTTCATTCGCATAATTCCGTGCTCAACTTTGCAACAAACAGGTAGGTATCTATCACGGGTGTTAATTACAGAGAACAAAAAAGGCCAGACACACATAACCTAGCCACAACAAGGAACAAAGTCTTCCAAAGATATCAGGTGAGGATATAGCTTGGACTGGGATTAGCAAAGAAAGGATTTCATCTCTGCAGTCTTCAGAGGCACCACAGCAGAAAGGAGACTTCCAGTTAGCAATCAATATTCTCTAGCAAGTGGACAATTGCCCAGATAAGCATGATCCCCAGTGGGGCACGCTGGGGTAAATTTCTGCTTTAAGTAACTCTGAATCATCAGATTGCATACATCAGTGGCCTATGTAAACAATTGACCTTATTAGCATTTCCCTCATCCTGCCTCTTTTCTCCTAGCGCTTTGTTACGCTGACTCACTGAAGTCTTATATAAGATGGTGAACGTTCTGGATCAGGGGCTGTCTCCTCACATACGCTTGTACAGCCTTTGCACAGCAGAGCCAAGCCTCAGAATGCCTTTTGGTCTCTGACTCAAAGAATAATAAATATTGTAAAACATCCTTCTTTGCTTATTAGTAAACAATCACTAATTGCATTATTATGACTTTGTTTTCTGCAGAGCACTTTGCAGTTATAACCTGGTGATCATGATTAAACGGGGTTGAATGCAAGATTTTACCATTCTACCTAAATGATCTGCAGAAATTTCTGTAGCATACAGAGGTCCTCTCTGAGATAACACTGCCCTAGCTTCCAAAATAGATGTGACAGAGGTGCTTCAGCGTAGGACTAATTGTTAGCACTAGAGAGAGCAGCACTGCTCACTAACCTCAGGTGCAGCACTGGGGTGACCCAGCTCTACTGCTGTCAAGACCTTCACCCTGCGTGGTGCTGCCAGGGTGGCAGTCTCTGTGCTGGCTGCACTTACACGTTCTCCGTGTGTCAGTGCATTTGGGAATGCTGAACTGTGGTACATGTCAGAACTCGGAGTCAAAGGGGATTTAGCTTTGTAAAGTTCTGGCTGGAAAGCTGCAAATTGGTGTTTAAATTTCTTTGCTTCTAACTTCCAGAGAAAGGGGAAAAGAGACAGATTACCTCATTCTAAAGCTCCACAATTCTTAAAATTAGGAAGTAGCTCTCGTACATAATCATGACCTCAGTATTTCCTTAGCATAATGATGTGAGAACTGAAATTTGCCTCAGGAGCACCTAAATAATTTTTGTATTTTCCTTATTTTGTCAGACTTCATTAGAAGATCACTATCTCTGAAATTAAGGAGTCAACCATCTAAAAAGAGTTCAATGCCTACTATTTATTGTAGAGATAATGACATTAGCAAGCTTGCCTTACTATAAAAACATTTCCTTTATCCTTAGAGATGACTTTGTACAGATTGGTAAAGGAGCCACAAACAACACATTTGTAATCCGGACTGTAAATGTAGGTTTGACCTTGCTTAGAGTCTGGGATGCAGAACACAGTGGAATTGCAGACTACGTCCCACTTCCTGTGCAACATGCCATTTTTCCTGAAGTCATAGATGTGGTGGTAGGTGATGTCCTCTGTTTGAGTACTTCACTGATAAACCAAGAAGGTAAGTGGCACTTCAGTTGCTGTGTTTTTGCAGCTGTATAATTTGACATCAGTGTGACTCTTTCTCTTTCTCGGGAAAACTAAATGCATAATTTATGATGTTTGTTCGGAATCAAATGTCACTGTTCTTGTTAATGATAAAAATAGGTTTGATCAACTCCTCTAATTTTAATTGTACCATGCAATATGTCGCTTGTATTGAATTCATGGCTATCAGGCTTCAGACATTTCCATTCCATTAGCTTGAAAGACTTGTTTTTTATGGGAATCATGCAGAGTCAGGATTGTCTAACTTCACTGTACTTGTTTCTTAGTACTAACGGGCTTTTGTCAGAGTAACTGCAAGTCTGTTTCATGCTGGGCTGCCAGCCTTCCCCACACGAGACCCTAGAATCTACTTCCTGTGAATTGGGAAGCGTGGGTACCCATGCTGCCCAAGCAGTGGGTACATGCATACAGACACCACTGTGATAATGAAATACTTCTGGGAGCATAAATCTGTTGAAGAGTGTCCAAATGGCGTGTCTTCTCAGGCCTGCCGGGCGTATGGAGCTCCTCGTTACGTACTGTTCTTCAGGTTGACTCCAAGACGGGTGCAGCAGTAGCAAGGGATTCGGGTGTTGTCACTGTCTACTATGAGATTCCTGGATTACTTAAAACATACAGAGAGGTGAGGCACTGTTAAATCCTAACAGAACTGCTGAAGTTGGTTCGCTTCGGGTGGACCCTCAGCAAAAATGTATTCTATGATCGTTTTTTTTTGTTATAGATATTTAGAAACGTTCTTTTAAAGGAAAAAGTATTAGATATGCAAATGGTTGGAAAGTTTTTGGTATGTGTCCAAACTCATCATGGGATTTTTTAATCATCTGTGTTGAGGAGGAGAACTTAGCATAATGGTTTCTATTTTTAGCCTATACTTTTATTATATTGTACATTTTGATTCCTTTGCTTGGCTAAGTTTCCAGATGCTAAACAATTTTTGAGTATGGCTGCTTTTATGAATGAAGTCTCATTGCAGAATGAGGCCAACAATAACTTTCTAAAGTGTTGTACCATATTACTATGCATCACTGATCAGAACTACTTAAATTATTTTGTTTATCTACAGTGCAGTCATACTGTTGACACTATTCACTATATCAGCTAATATTAAGTATTAGACTTTCTTTTAAAGTAAGATTTAGACATAGAGCTTTATGCCTCTTAACATTTTTTCTTTCTACTCAATCCCCATAAGTTATTACTGTCTTAAATTGCCTTTAAAGGCAGTTGCTAAAATTAGAGAAATGTAGGATTTCTGAGAAAGATAAAAGTCTCTTGGAGTCTTTTCTGTTATACATAGAAGGATATGTACGTTTCACAGTCAATCCAGTCTGGTTTTGCCTTAATTTTTATTTGTTAAAACAGCTTTTGGTAACGATGTACTTCATCTTTTTTCAGATATTGATTAATATGCCTCAGAGGACTACAGCAATGCATGTAAGTGGAGTGAAGACAAGCTTACAAGGAGTTGCTGCCTCAAAAGTGATAGTTTCAGTTGGGGAAAGAAATAAAAATTTGAACGGTATGCTGACAAAAAATCTTTATGATAATTGTTTATTGCATGTCTGTATATTCATGTTAGGTGGTTTTGGTTTGTGTTTTGGTTTTTTCGTTTGTTTTTAATGGCCTGTGAAGCTGGTGTGTAGCAAGATTTCTACAAACCTCTGGTGCCTTTCCAGAATCCCAGAAGCTCTAGAGAATCGTAGGGCCATGTTACAGAATTTGGAGGGTGTTCTGGGGCACTATTAAGACTTCACACCTAATAAAATCAGTAGATAATTGAAGTGTCATTTTTGATCATATCAAAAAACCAGTTAATAGGCAGTTAGCTAACTGTTGGCTTATGTTTAATTCCAGTTGTCTTCTTGAAGTTACTATTTTTTCTTACTGAGCATGTTTAAAGTAGTTAGCATCCTTAAATCTTTTATAGAAATTATCAGCAATTAGAATCAAAACAAAGATTAAGCATCAAATTGTCCTCTATTTAATAAACTCTGTTTTGTTTGATTTACAGTTCCTTTTAGTTTTTAACTTAATAATTAGCACTTGTTCAAATAGTATTTTATTGTGCCTTATGTAAATTAGTAGCCTACCAAAAGCCATCTTGCCAGATACTAAAATACACATCAGGACTCCCAGGATCATACAAGTTATTCAACAGACACATCTGAGCTGAAAATTCTCTTTACTTTATTCTTTCCTGTAAATAAATTATTCCTGTCAAAAAAACCCCACAACATATTAAACTTTCATTTGCTGTCTTTTGGGGATTAGACCTGAGTGGACAGCACTATAATTTCCAGCTATTTTAAGATCATCATAACCTTGTGAAACTATTTCAGAAGGTGGCAGAATAACCTGATATTTCAAGCCATAATTTTGCTTTTAATTAATTAAAAGTTAATTACTAATAATTTTCTTTTTTAATTAATTAGAGATTAATTTTTTAATTAGAGAATAATTTATTTTTTCTTCCCCTTAGGGGAGTGCTTGCCTGCTCAGATTGAAGCCATTTCTGAATTACAACCACAGTCCCTTATCAACTGCCATCTAGATTTTAGCAATGATGTGTTTGACTTCCCAGCACATGATATTTTTATAGCAGAACCTGGATTTGATGCAATTTCAGGTAAGATGAGACAAGATGCCACACTCCAAGCAGACACTTCGAATTCTGCTGTGGTTTAGTCCAAATGATCTTTGGCCCAGCAGATTTCCTTCTGAAGCCTCTGAGCTTTTCTGTGTAGGATCTCAGGCTTCAGTGAGTTGTTAACCTGTACTCTCCTTGTTTAATGTAGAGTTTTCTCTGTGTGACAAAAACATTTATTTGTTTTCAGAGACAGCCAGAAATCAGTGGCAACCCATTTCACATTTTTCAGACTTGTAGTAAGTCAGGAATAAACTCAGCTGCATTCTTTTACATGGGGGGAACAAGCTTAGGTATGTTTAGGACCTACCTTGGTAGTCAAAATTTTGCGCATTACTTATTACACATGTATTTGTAGGTGCGCACACAGTGCAGTGGTACCTTGAGGCAAAAGTGATGGTATTGCAGAATGTAGACATAAGACACTGGCATCACACACTTTGTAGAGCTAGCAGCTGCCATCTTTCATTCCAGTTTAACTGTACAAAATTTAGATTGCCTTGTATGCAGCCACTTAGAAAAGAGTATCAGGCCCTGTGTTTGTTAAACTGTGGAAGCAAAACAATTCCTCCTTCAGCTGGTACAAGTGAGCACTCAGGTCACAAATACTCCAAAACTAGGTATCTCTGCAGCTGCAAACATCTAGTGGCTCTCTTGGGTGTGTTCTTGCCATACATCAGTGCCTTTACCATATACTTAAATGCAGTGAAAGTTAAGACTAGGGATAAGAGGAATAATCATGAATTTTAATGTCTGTGTACCAAGGATCTTTAGATTCCATGAAATTAAGCTCTACAATCAAATATTCTTTGTGTTTGATGCTGGCCTTCTAAAAGCCCTGCTGCTGTAGTTACTGCAGTATAACTAACTTCAGTGATTAAAAAGAGCATAAATATGAAAATCAGGTAAAACCCATGCATTTTTAATTCTTTATATTCTGCGATTTAAATGTTTCTGGAATTTATCATGCTTTCAAACTTTCCCGCACAGCCTGACTGCTGTAATTTCTTATGAAAGGTAGAATTCTTACATATCCCCAAAACAACGTGAACTGGGACTTAAAAGGAGGGGAAATTACCAGCTATTGTGGAAATGGAAATAAAATTGTCTACAAGTGTTAATGTTTTATAGCTATGACATGATTTAAAAAAGAACCAAAGCACCATGGACTGTATGGAAATAACATTAAGTGTCTGTTAGATTAGTCCCTGTACCCACTGTGTAAAATGCACAGTAACAGAGGCTGCCTCTGTTACTTCATTAGGGAAAGAAGATAGGGGGAAAACATGTACCTAGCAAGTTCTGCTTGTTACTTTTGCTTTGTATCTTCCATACTGGGGAATTTTTTACTGTTTTTATTGCTAATAATAGACAAATAGGTCCCATAAGAGACTAAAAATATGGTGAATATCTAACCTTTAAAGAAGCTTTTATAAATAATAAACCACGTCTCCACAGAATTGATGATGGTGGTGGTACCTGACTAAAATTTTAACATTGGGTGAAGAGAATATGAAATAAGACATTAAATTTTGTTCTCAGTGAAGCCTTCCTATCAATATTAGCATAAATGTTAAAGTGGAATTGAGTGTCACTGGCATATTAAAATGAAATGTGACTGGAAACTGCCATTTTGGTGTTTATATCATGATGTTTAGCTTGGGACAAGAAATATCTTCTGTTGTTTTAGTACTGGGATTGTGATGCTCGGACCAGCAGACCCTCTGTCCTATTCAGCTTCACACCCCTCATCTTGCTGTTTGTTGAATTTTACCACCTTTTTTATCTCTTCTCTAAAGATGTCACAGCAATCTCACTCTACATGGAGAAAAAAAAAAAGCATAAAGATGAGCAATTACCAGTCAAACTGCTTTTGTTTCGATAGGACATTACACCTGTTCCATCACAATGCACCGGCTTACTGACAAGCAGCTGAAGCATCTCAGCATGAGTAAAACTGCACTCAGAGTTACAGCTTCGATCCAAGGCAGCCACTTCTCTGGGGAGCAGATAAGCACTGAGGTGCCATTCAATCCTGGGTTTTATGCTGACCAAACGGAAATGCTTTTAAGTAACCATTACGCAAGCTCTGATGTGAAAATATTTGGTGCCACTGAAATTCTTGATACCCTGGAGGTGAGTGTATTGCTGGCAAGTGTCACGACGCAGTGGAAAACATTTTGAACGGTTACGTGCAACTTTCTAACCAAAGGCAGTCTGTGCCACCTTTACCACGTCAAGGTTGTTCCTGAGATGATTTAGAAAAACTCATCTTGGAATATATTCCTCCTCAGTTTTTGCTTTTGTTTTGGGGTAGTAGAAATGTGTGAGGCTCACCTGTGCGCTAGCAGGGATATGTTAACCAGCTTGCAGGTGGGGAAGCAGAAAACCTGCCCAATCCCTAGCAGCAGGGCTATGTTCTTGCCCACTTAACTGTTTGACTGCCCGTGGTTCATGTATCCCAGTAAGGGATGCTTTGATTTTTGCCTGCATGGGGTTAGTCCAGGCCCACGGAGATGGCAGTTAATAGGGCAACCATAACAGCAAACAGGGCTGAAGTGCTGCAGGTGTTGCTGTAAAGTTGCAACCGAGTCTGACTTCTGCTGAGGGGTGAGTTGCTCTCTGTTTCTGTGGAATAACATACTTCTGACATGTGGCCTGGAAGACAGGTATGTGCTGTGCTTTCTCAAGCAGTCTATTTCAGCTTGGTTTTTTGCCTCTGCAGGTGAAGTGTGGGTCACCAACAGTGAAGGCATTTGAGAAAGAGAAATCCTATGGGTTGCCTAGTTATGTAGTCTACACTGTTAGCCTGTCTGACCCAAGAGTTTCAAGCCAAGGATCCTTATCAACCACTCTGACTGTCTCTAGTCCTGTGACTGACCAGTCTATCACTATCCCAGTGACAGTGATTTACTTGACTGACAGAAGCGGTGCAACAGTGAGACGTAAGTTTATCTCTCTACTTCATATGCTAGAATAAACCTCTAACTTCCATTAATGTTAGCATGAATTTATAACCTCATGGTTATAAAATTTGATGTATGGTTTTTTTTTTTTTTCTGCTTTTATTTACTCTCAAGCATGCCCTGTTATTTTGAAAACAGATTGGAATTTTGGGTCTGAGAAAGTAAAAAACACACTTAAGACATTATAGATCAATGTCATAAGCTATTGTTGGCAAATTTTGAAGGCTGCGTTGGAAATAGTCACTAGAATCAAAGTTATAAATTGATTATGCTTATTTGCTATAATTAAAAACCTTTTGGCTATTTCAGTTTGAATTAAGAACTGTTAACTCTTAAAGCAGATTGGAGAAGATGCTCTTTTAACTCAATATTGTCTCCTCTTAATCTGTTCTACAGATGGAGCCAGCCTATTCCAGCACTTTCTTGATTCTTATCAAGTAATGTGCTTCACACTTTTTGCACTGTTAGCTGGGACAGCTATTATGATTATAGGTAAGAGAATGAAAGATGGCAAAGTATTTTTTTTTTTTCCACAAGTTGTTACAATGTATTAGCTGTAAGATATAAAGGAATAATTTCTATGCGAAGTGATTCTGATTTTTGTTGTCGTTTTTGTTTGGTGATTTTTTTTTTTTTTGATTTTTTACAATGTCTTGCAGCCTATCATGCAGTTTTCTCACCAAAAGAACAGCACAGTCATCTAGCATTTACCCCAAGGACAACTCCTCAACACAGCCATAACAGTAAGCAGCTGTTACCCAGTTATAAATGAATGAATGAATTGATAAGTCTAGCTATTGCATTTTTGTGTATTGAAAGTATGTCTGTGAGAAAGCCTGTATATTGAATTATATTACAAGCACTGTGCCTGTTCCTAGGAAGTTGTTGCCTATCCTCCTGCTCCACCTCCCACCCTCCCCTTCACCCATTGCTAATTCTTTTGAAACTCTTGGCCAGCTTCAGCCACACGGGAAATAGGGAGTGGGTTAAAAGTGTGAGAGTTCATGCAAATACCCAGATGAGTAGAGGAGAGAGATCCACAGTTTTGCTCCTGCTGAGGGAAGGTAAAGCGGAGCGCAGCTGCCGATAGGACGCGCTTGGCAGCGGCTGGCGGGGGAGCCGGTTCACAGCGACATCAGGTCAGCTGCAGCGTGTGCTGCACCTCCGGTGCTGTGAGGGACCGAACTGGGGCTTTGGCAGGGGCAGGGAGGGGAGATGGTGGGGGGCAGAGAACACAGGTCTGTAGAAGACTTAGTTGCATTGCTTAAGGAATAGCTTGTTCCTTCACTGCTTTTGATCTTGCAGCCATGTTTCATCTTTTTTTTTCATATCGTATTTATTGCCTGTTTTACCTATTTGCAGTGTTGCAGAATCAAACTCTCAGAAATAGGCAGAAAATACCCATTCATTTGGAAGGTCTGTAATCAACAGTGTCTATTAAAACAAAATTCACATTGCTATAGATATATTTAAGTTATGGTAAGCTGCAGTCCTGTTTGTAAAAACACATGCCTGACACTTCAGGTAACTTTCAGTTTGAATTTGCCTTATTTTATTTGCTGAGCTGAAGTGTCTTGTACCCCCTTCAGAAGACTTAATCAATTATTTAATCAAAGTCCTTAATAGGAAGACCTACAAAATTTTTATACTTGTAAGGTGTCCTTTCGATAGGCAATAACCTAGAGGGGTTATTTCACTTTGTGAAAATAAACTTTTGATCATTAGGCTCGCTTGCCAGGTGTTCCAGGAGATGATCAACAGCAGTTACTTTTTTCTTTCTTCTTCCTGAGTATAATTGGGTTCTTTCTCTTTTTCCCCTGTGTTTTAGGTTTCTCTGTATCACCTGCGCTTTCCTTCAGTCCTCAGTCCTCAGGCAGGAATACAAGCCTGTCATCTATGCTCTGGAGTACTGACTATGGTTCACGTTAGAGACAGCAGGACTCATCTTCATGCACTAGGGCTGAAAAACTAAAAAAAAAAAAAAAAAAAATTAAAAAAAAACAGTGCCTTGAATGACAGCAAATTTAAGAACTTTCACAGTTTGGATATAATTCACATCATCTCTTGAATGTAACTAGCTTCATAATTATTATTTTTTTATATTTAGAGCTCCTTGAATTTTTTTTCTATGTCAGTGTTTCAGTTCTCTAAAACTTATCTGCTGTTTTATGCTCAGCTGACAAGGACAAAAAGCAGTGTTTATTCTAAGCTAGCTTTCTTGCACTCTTCAGCTAGAAGTTAAGTCTAAGTGATAGTGATAAAAGTTTTTTATTTACGTTTCACAAAAATTAACTTTCTTTTTAATGAACTTTTTTAAAAAGGGAAATAGAAAAACAGGTCAAATATGAGCCAGAAATATGAAGGATTATATATTTCAAAAAACTAGTTTTTTATTTTGAGTTTCAGAGACTCAGGAATGTACTGCACTGATAAGTGTTCTTACGTTTAGCCTTACAATGTGATTCATCACCATGATTTGTTGTTTTAACATTAGGAATGCTGGAACAACTGTGAATAATTTGGAGGTTTTTTACAACAACGTAGCTGTCTTAGTGCAGCTTCCTTTGGGTACAACTGCAGTATTCCTTTCTTGTTACTGTAAGCACTTTTTTTGGACTGGGAATGTGAAAGCACGTGCCTTCTAAGAGGACCTTTCTTCTGGTAGTAAATATTTTTAATTGAAGGCAATTGTCTTACCTGTGTTCGGATATAAATACAATACATTTATATAGGTCATTTCACATATAGAAGTACCTCAATAGAAACTGAGCCTTCTTTTGTTACCACTAGTCACCTGGAGCACTGGAAAGTAAGTGGCTTATTTCACACTTACAATGAGGGACCTTTTCAGCTGGTTCCATCTGCTTGTCTCTGGTGTATTCATGTACAAACTGATACAGCCAAGCCCAGAATCTTCATTTAAACTATACAGTAAGATATTACTGGTATGACCAGAGTTTGGAATATTTGTACCATAACATCCTACTAATAAGTGCGCATTTGTAAATCTGTAAAATACAGACTTCAGCATCTAATTGAGTATTAACGTGGGATTTTTTTTTTTTTTACACTTTTTTCTTTCTCATGACTAGTTAAGACACACAAATATAAAATGCACAATTCTGGGTACATCAGCAAGTACTCTCCTAAACCAGGCAGTTGATTGCTGTGTGTGCTTAGATGTATTTTGCTTTCTAAACAAGATGGCAGTGAGGTATGCTGACATGAACTATTTCCAAATTAATTTTAAACAAATGAGAAGAAAAACTTGGTTCCAATTCTTCTTAGTCCTAAAATACTTGCCTGACAATAGAAGAAAAAGTATCTCAGTTGGAATCCTTTATTTTGAGGATTACAATCATAATCACAGTAACTTTTAATCCATAAGGAGTATTTTGCAGGTCTCAGATAAGGGCTTTGTTTACATATAACAAGTGTCACAGTTTTAATTGTGAATAATATTCTGGCTGTCTGAACTCTCCTAAGGACCATAATGAAAGTGATCACAATTGTTCGCTTTCAAAAAACAAAATATTTCATGCAAAATATAGTGTGTGCAGAACTATGAGGGCAAATAGTCAGAGGAATGGAATGCAGACACAGTTTATGGCATAGTTTTGGTTTGATGCAGTATTATAAAAAAGCAACATTGTTGTTTGTTATTATATTGAGTCTTGTGTAACTTATTGGCTGGTTTTGGAGAAGTTGTGCCTTACATGCTGGTACTACATAAAATTGACAGTTCGGATGTAAATAATGATTTGTATCTGTATTTAATAAAGCTTTGTAAGATTCCTTTAGTATGCTGTTGCTGAACTTGCTTGTGTTTTGGCTCTTCGGAATTTAGCACTAGACTGTATTATTTATACTCCACCTCCTACAGCCCCTCAGTATTTGCAATAATGATTTTTACACTCATAATTTTCACTTTTGTTGTTTTTAAATACCCTGACAATTCTTCCTCTAGAATTTGTTGTCAGGGGCTTTTCCCAGTTTTCACTAAGCATCTTCAATTCCTGCTCAAGTCAGCGGTGGCTAAAGCAGCAGCTCATTGTTTCCCAGGTTTGTTCAAACTTCCCACTTTGTTCATTTGGGGTTTTAAGGAAAGATGTCATCTTTCTCCACTGCCTTTCAGAGAGAAATGAAAGGGCTGTGAATACCTCAGTGCTACTGTGATAAGCATTTCAGAAATGCTTACAGGAAAGGGTTTGCTCTCCTATTGCTTCTCTTTCCTGTTCAGCCTACCAGTCTGGCACTGAATGTCCTGAAAAATTAACTTCTCCAAGTGGTGGGAGTACTTTGGCAAATGCCCACTGTTTATCTCACCTCTTCAGGCAAGCAGTTGCAGTCTGCTGGCATGCATCTGCATGAACTGTGATTTGCCCCAGGCTAGAGCTAGGGGGGAGTTAAGGAAAAAAAAAAAATCTCTGAAATAATGAAGTGGTGTGATTCAGGGAGCAACCTGCTGCAAGCCTTTAGGAACTTGAGTGGCCTGTCAGGTGATTGCTCTGTGGATTGGATTTGGGGATATAAATTTTTCTGAGCATGTCGCTACCAATATAAAGGTAATTTTTAAAAGAAATTCTTTTTAATTGACTGAAATGAGGTTTGGGTGTTTTGCATTTGATGCTGAGTTTTTCCTCTATTCACTTACTGCTTGTTCAGGACTGTTTGCTCCTCTGAGTGGGAGAAGGGCAGCTGGGAACATGTATTTTTTAAGTTATGTCTTATGTGAGTTGACTTTTCAAGTTTGTCAGGTAACAAAGCAGTCAGTGATGCACTTGGACCCAAAACTTGGACCTTACACATTCAGGAGCTTTGTCTTTGCTCCTCATTAGAAGCAGGATTTAGTGCATGCCAGCAGTGGCAAGTTCCTCACATCGTGTTGCTTCTCGAACAAAAAGTTTTTCTTTCAATGGGCTGACTGGAGTTTCATAAACTATGAAAAAAGCAAACCCAATCTGTGAGTAGTGAAACCACTGAGCCGGTGACTCGGGCTGTCCTCACAGCCTTGGATTTCCCATCTGAACACCCGACCAGGAGGGCTCCGTGGCAGAAACTGCATGTTGCTGAAAGTGCGCCTCTCAGATTGATAGTGCGGCATCTGCTTGGGGAAGAGGCTTCCCTTTCACAGTTGCAAATGCTTACTTCAAAAACCCAATTCCTAGATTTTTCCCCTCAGAAAATGGAAGGAATTCATGGAGGGAATTCATCCCTGAAGGGGAAGGAGATGTCACACTAACAAAACAGGCAGTGTTGGCTGATTTATGGTTGGCAGATGTTCAGGTACTTGAAATAAGGGAAGTATTAGGGAAACAATAATATTATACTGAATCATACTGAATAATAATAATATAGTACTCATTAGAATTGGAGAATACCATCACTGTTTCCTAAATACCTTTCCCTACTAATTAACATTAGCCTTAGATCTCCTGTGCCTCTCTGAATTAGAACTACTGAATGAAAACCTATGTCAATCTCATGGGTTTTGGAAAAGTGGCTTAGATTGCTTTCCTGGTTGCTGTCACCAGATCATTATTAATGGGAGGACGCTTACTGGTGGCAGTGGACATAAAGACCTCATGAAAATGGGATTATTTATAACCTACATCGTTCCTTTGTGTAGTTCCTGTAAAATGATGTGGGGTAGGGAGGGAAAGTGGTGCCTTCCCTGACTGTGAGCAGAAGTTCTGTTGAAAAAGTCTGCAGAAACAGCGGGGGGGTGTGCATGCTTCCGTGCACAAGGGCTGGGTGCTGCAGCAAACGTGGCACAAACAGGACGTCTGCTGGGCAACGGATAAGGAGCCTGTTTTCTGCTCTAAGGTTGTCTTCTTGCATCCAGAAAATTCCTGCCTGTCAACAGCTGTTTAACAGCCACGTTGCAAGGAATTATTTAATTAGATTAGCTAGACTAGATTAATTAGACTTCAAGCCAATCTATTCTAGTATGACATTCCTGACACACCATAATCATTATCTCCCCATCTCCCTCTTAGAAAGTAAGGCAGGTACTGAATAAAACACTGAGTGAACATTTTCAGTTAAGAGTTTTCCCTGGTTAGGAGCCAGGATTACCGAGTGGTGCTTAAGCAGAAGGTTTACCTACAGCAGGTTTGCTGACTTTTGTTCTTTGTATGAAGACTTTAAGTTTTACAGATGTTAATCTAGCTTCCTTGCTAATCACTGCATTTACTTTAAGATAATGGCACGATCCTCTTCCCTATTTGGTTGCTGATATATGTATTCATGTGGTACCTACATGGCAGTCATTCATAAACAACCTCTGAGGATTTCTTAGTACAGGGCTCTCCAAGAAGCGTGGGGTCTCCTCGTTCCAGTTTCCCCAGTTAGAGATACAGCTGGAGGAGAGCAAGGTCCAGTCAGAACATGTTGCTCTAGCTCTTGTCTCATGCAAGGGATCTCCTAAGAGATTGTATCTATTGAAACCGTCTTTAGTGCAGCAGGCAGAATCAGGGTGTACAGATAAGCTTGGGCAACTTCCTTAGCCAGTTTTGTTAATATATACGCACGTTTAGCAGAAAACTCTGGCCTACCACTGTGTTTGTAACAAGCCAAGCACAAATGAGGTTCACGAGTGAATGCCAGAGGAAGAGTCTTTAGGAAAAAAAATAACTTTAAAAAAGTAACTCTTGAAGGTAAAGTCTCGCCCTGTGTTTTGAGGAAGCAGCAGGAGCACAGGGTGCCTTCCACTGTACCAGTGCAACGGCCGGTTGTTGGTAGCTACCCACAGGCACTTACAGCCCCTAGAAGCTGAGTTGTTAGTGCGCAGGTTGCACAGGAAACAACTGATACAACGTATGGAGAACTATGTGTTAGAGTGAGTAAGTTGTGGCTATGTCCTGGCTCGTCAGCCCCTGGTCCCGGGTGCTGGCGTGGCTCCGCGTGGCGCCGGCGCCTCGCAGGGCCTGCGCCCGGCCCGAGGGCCCGCGGCTCCACCGCCACCCAGGGCTGTGCAGCACAGCACCTCTACCTCCGTTTTTCTTAAATGTCTCAGCCTTTCCTCGCAGGACTTCTCCAGAGATCCTTGGGCAGCGGTCTACCCTCTGTGTATAGCTACCTGTTCCAGAGAGACTTTGACGCTTTGTCATTCAACAGCATCTTTCCTGGCCGTGTCTGTGACATGGTGCTTGCACCTGCAGTATGCCGTGTCTCCTAATTTCCCTGTAATTGCAAGGAAACACCCTGATGTAGGAACTCTTCTCAGAGAAGCTCTGGAGGTGATGTTTGGTTGACAGGCAGGGTATGTGGTCTCAAATGAATTCCTTTTCTTTTTAATGTTTTTCCTGGTAAGGCAACTAGAAGTTTTATTCATGTATGTAGCTTTATGTGCCCATGTTAGTCTGCGTAGTATCGGTGATAAGATTACAACCATTCCTTTTCAGGTCTTTCTTTGTTGTCTCAATTACAAGTTGTAGGTCACAGCCTTAAAACCCAGTCTGATCTTCTCCACAACACAAGCCCTCTACTTTCCTCTCATAAGAAATCCATCAACTTCTAAGCTGGAAAAAAAGGCATTTAGTAAGTAATAGTTTTCTGATTTAAGGTCTTTGGGTGACATTAAATCTTCCATATGTTATTTGTTTTATCAGAAAAACTAAAAAACTTACACTTTGGGTTAATTTTTCAGCTGTTAAATTCGATGAGACAACTTCTTTGTGTAAATTAGGCATGAGATCTGGTGATACAATTCTTTGGGTTCTTCTCTTGAAGCTTGCAAAAATAAAACAAGAAAGGGAAACTAATTTTTCTCCTTGATTCATATTTATCATGACTGTATTTGAGCTGTGAATTTACCAGCAGTAAGCCATTTTCCATATTTTCCCTCATACCACTTGTCCCTTCTATCTTCAGTGCTATTTTTATACCACTGCAGGTGGCCTGCTCCAGAGCTTTTTGTATTAATAAACTATTTCCTGCAATTTATAATGTCTTCACAATTCAGCACAGCATCTTGTTTCTCTGTGCAGTGTGCTGTCTCCATTTCAGTGCTTTGGGGTCTGTTTTGCCATAATTACTAAACAGATTGCAAGATGCAGTTGCTATTTTCCATTTAGCAGTCCTTGGGTACATGTTTATAATTCACCCAATCATTCACTTTTTCCGAGTTCTCTCTTCTTAGATGCCATGTTATGTTTTAAAGCACTGTTTCCATTCTTCTAAATGGGTTGAAATAGGCAGGAACAGAATACAGACAAGAAATCTGTAAACTGCTTGAATTCTAAGTTATTTCTATTTCCATCAAGGCTGAATTTTGACCTGTGAAGGGGAGGAAGGGAAAAGCTAAGAATCATTAAAACACATTAAGATGAAATGTAATGAACAATCAAACAAAGAAATCAACTCTATTCTCTGTGAATGTAAGAATAGATCAGAGCCAAGTTTGATGGATTTAAAGGAGAAAAGGCTTTAAAACAAGAACTCTGATGGGTCTGGCAGGAACAATAGTTCCGTGAATGTTGCTTTAGGCAGAGTGCATGTGAGAAGAGGCAGCATATGGCCTGGCCCTAGGGTTCAGTGATGAGGTATGAACCGCAGCAATTTCAAAATATCCCAGTGTGGAAGAGGTTCGAGCCAAGGAGCGGTTCACTTGCTTTCTAAAGCCCCTGGTCAATGTCTGCATGGCAATGTAGAGTCGACTGGCAGTTCCTAGAAAATACATGGCAGAGTCCTACTAGGATTTATCTTTCCCATTTGCACTGGAAAGATCAGGATCACTCCACTTGCATTTCTGAAGATCAGAGAATAAAGGTGATGCTGACTTGTGTCTTTTCCTCCCTCAGATGTGCCTCCCCTAGGGAATGATCTCTGTTCATTTGTAAGAGATAGGAACAGTCAGAATCTTCTGGGACCAGGAAATACTAACCTGAGTTGCAAACACTCTTCTCTAGTATTAGGGAGCCCATTCATAGGCATCTTCCAATTCTTGACATCTTGGATGTTATAAATAAGAACAAGGATACAGAAGAACGACCTTCCATAGAATGTTCTGTTTTCATCATGGAAAAAAATGAGGGCCAGAGGAGGGGAGTGTGTGGAAAGGAGGTTGCCAAAGGGACTGTCTAAACTATCAGAAAACAAAAAGCTTCACAGTGTTCTCTGACCCAGGAAATATTCCATTCCCGATTTGTGCAAGCTAATTCCCACCCAGGGACATCCTTTCACCTTTTGTATGTGAAAGCACCACATAACCTTACTGGAGAGACCAGAAATCACTGCAACAGAAGACTTGAGTCTTGCCTGTAACAATGGTATCCCTAGTAATTCATTTTAGGCCAACACATGTTAATAGTTTACAGTGACCACCTTAAAAAAAAAAAAGGCAGAATTGTCTAGATAAAATCTGATGACTTAAATAAAATTTACTGATAAACAACTGCTGAAGTTTTGTTACTATTTTAAAATAATTGTTCTGTATCAAATGTATTCATCTTTGAAAGAGACAAGAGGTGGGAGATGCTTTTGTGGTATATGCTTTACTTAGAATTCTGAGAACCTGTTAAGTAGTAGGCAACAGTCCTTAGTAACAAAATAGTAAAAATTGTCATATTGTACCCAAAAGGAATGGAAAAAACTCCTCTTCTGAAGTAATACGTTGTAATTTGTCAACATGAGTCATTTGTGTTATGCGTGAGTCATAAATAGAAGAGTCACTAAAAGAGTTTTATTTTTCAAAATGTATTAAGGTAAGAAAGAAACTACCTCACAAAATGTTGCTAATAAGGCAACAATCCATTGGACAGTCTGAATCAAAGCTTGTTTGCAATATTTAACAAATATACTCATTAAAAGTGCTATTTTTAAGAACTTCTTTTACTGTTTTAAAAAAATTAAGGTAAAGGTCATTTTCAATTATTTTTTCTGTAAAAGCCAATTAGCCTGCCTTTAATTGAAGCTGGATCAAACCTATAATTAGAAAAACACTAAGAAGTCTTGAGTTTCGGTATTACAATCCAGCTTCTACCAGCGGAGATCCACACCTGAACTCTTCTGCCACGTAGAGTTTGATTCAAGTCACCATGAGCATAAACATAGCTATTAAAGATAATTTGGTCTCATTACTTTGTGATTGTTCCTATGCATATTTGATCTTTCCCCTGATGCGGTCATAAATTGCATCTGGGGGAATTTCAGAATAATAGTACGGATATTTCTAGCCTGGTTCTCCAAAGAAAGGAGGCATTTTCAGCCACACTGCCCCTGTGTCTGTTTGGTTCCACATACTGTTTTAATTTTGAGCCTGGTCCCTACCAATTTAGAAAATAGAATGGGTATCTAAAGGATAATTAAGTTGTCGTGAGTTTTTTAAAACTTAATCCCTGTGTAAAGAAAACTCCATAATTTATTTTTAGTGCTATGTAAACTCACCCTTTGTTAGCTTCCAGATAACCCACAAAGCCACAGGCCTTTACAAATGTCTGATTTGTATGAAAATCTTTAGTGATGGTTTGCAGCCCTCCGTGAGGATCAAATCTGTAGGAAAGCAGGCACCAATAGTTTCTCTGCATCCCAAATAGAGAAGGTAGGATTTGATTATAATGTAGTTTGTGAACAGAAAAAGACAGTTGAATAAAGTAGCAATATCCAGTGCAATAGCTACCATACAACACATAAATAGAATCAGTTGTGGAAAACTGGAGATTTAATGAGACAAATCTTCATGAATGGTACCAGTTAAACCAGTAAAGAAAAAAGTCAGTAATTTGCATCTTACAGTTGTTCTGCATCACTGAATCCATTGCACTGGTACTTGGAGTGTTTACTCGTTATTAACAATAAAATCTGCAACAATGGCAGGCACAAAACCAATATCAAGTGGAAAAGAATGAACTTGAACAAAAGGAGTAGGAGAACAAAAAGGAATGCAGTAAACTGAAAGCAAGTTTGAGCTAGAGGAAAAAAAGAGCAATTCTTTGTGGAAGCAAACATGATGTTATTCAGAAAAATGATAATTTTAATTGGCCCTCCTACTTAGTAATGAATAACGCAAGATAACACTTATCCTGCTTTCCTGAACTTCTGAGCTTTTAGCTCCATGGACTTTTCTATATTCTCTCTCGCAAGCATATTTATTAAATGAAAATTCCTTGGTTTTCTATGACTAAAACAGTAAACCAGTACACTCCCCTTGTGCTCCACTTGGAGCACAGTCATTTGGGAACTTCTCTCTCCAAAGGATCTGGCACGGTCGAAGCAGCATGGCTGTAATTGATGAGCTCGTTAAGGAACCAAGGGGTTGGAGTACTGTATCAACCTTTATTACAGATTTCCAAGCCGAATCATGTGCCACCACTCATTTGCTTGCCATTCTTTATTTAGTCCACCACGTGCCTGAAGTGTTTCCCATCTCTGTATTTGCACGCTACCTAGGGATGGGGAAGGAAGGAGGAGGAACGGGCTGGTCTCTGACAAGGTCCGGGTATGCTCTCATGATGCTGGTAGCCTTGTAAGTTCATTGGCTGCTTCTCCATGACCTCACTGCTTCTCAGTGCCCTCCAAAATCCACACACAGGCTCATCTAACTTCCGTTTGATTGTAAACATTGTTTTTGTATTCTCTTCTGAAGAATGCTTTGAAATAATTAAATTGAATGGTATTTTGGTTCTTTATTCGGTGGTTCTTTGTATTGAGTGCATGTATCAAAATTATTTGTCAAATACACTGAGGATCTGGTACAGTTCTGTGAGTCTTCCTTTGTCATTACACACTGTGCAGCAACAGTAGGTTGACCTTAATGTGTGAAACGCTTAGCTACCAGCTACGTGACTAAAGATGCGTTCTAAAGAGCTTTAGTTCTAGCTATTTTGGCTGAACCAGGGGAATTATCCCAGACAAGGTGTGATTTTTCTACTCTTTGTATTCTGGAGGACAGCAGAAAACTTGGAAACTGCTATCAGCCCCCCTAAGCAAAGGAGCTAGGGTGTGAATCTGACCACAGTGAGGTAAAAGTCAACAGTTTAAGCTGTGACCGACAAGATAACTTCCCTAACAAAAACTAACTACTGTAAGCGTAGATGGGTATGTATACAAACCTCCCCACCTTTCAGCCACAAAAAAGACTGAAGTCTATGGATAGTACTAGAATTCAAAATGTAATGTGAGGGACCGAATGTACGTTATTCCCTCCACATAATTTTCTCTTCACAGCTCTCTGACTTGCAGTGTGACTCACTAGTCACCTTTGGATTTGAAGCTCATGGCCAGGTCCTGGTGGTAATTTGGGGTTTTGTTCATTTGTTAGATTAGTATTTTATTTTATGCTGGTTTAAAGACTGGCCAAAAGAAATAAATAGCCTTCAATTCTATCACAGTAAGTATCTCTTAGGGAGAAAAAAGAAGTCTGTTGTCCTGAGCATCTGACCCCAGCTGGTTCATTCTCACTGCCAACGGTTTCTTGCATGAGAGGAACGTGAATCAAACTACCAAACAAAGAAATATTTTCATCACATACCCAAACATTTAAGGGTAAACATCCTCCTTGGAATGCCAGGATTTTATTCCAAATAAGCAGCTAAATTGAAGGACTATTTTGATAGCATTGCAGAAATATTGGTCTACTGGAAATGCTTAATGGTCAACCAGAGTGTTTTGCGGGGTTTTTTGGTGGCTGACTACTTAGTTCAGGGCATGCTGCTTGCATAGAGCATGCACTATAACATGCTGGGACTCCCATCATCTGTGTGGTACACAGGTTATTATCACTGCTGTAGTTTCTATATTCCTCCCCTATTGTAAGAATCTGAATATGTGTGATTTTTCTTTGCCTCTCTGATATGAGATTCCACCTCCTTCAGCAGGAAGAGATCAATGAATTGAGATACTGAAGAAGTAGACAGTAGTTGCTACCACTCTAAAATTATTTAATTAAATTATTAATAATTTACCCAGAGCTAACTTGAGCTGGGGTGGGGGATGACAGGCAGAGTATAGTTTAGGCATAAAACATAATACAGCAATTTAATTTTTCTTCCAGCTTTACTGAGTATGCTTTTAAAAACATCCAGGTATAGATCACTCTTGTCTGATTTTTAGGTTGAGGATTGCAGTAACATAGCACAAAATGCCAGCATTAAGAGCAAGGTAAAGGCAGCATCATGCATGATGCTGAGTTTTAAGGTCACAGAATGCTGCAATGCACACTCCAGATTAAACCAAATAGTCTTTGTGACCTCCACTGTGCAAAACAATGCCTTGGATATAAAAACTTTTTCCTCACGTTCTTCCATTGAAAATGTGGCAGTTAGAGATACAGGGGAAGACAGTCAAGCAAAACCTAGGATTTTTTCTGCTAGCTTCGTATATTCCCTCTGTATCACAAACCACTAAGATCCATATGTGAATGCAAATACTTTTATTTTTTTCTCCAAGCGTGTATTGTAGTTTCATGGACAGAAAGCTCAGATAATTTTTGTCTTTGTAATGGTTCCACTGCTGAGTGCAGGAGCCCCAACACGTAAGCCACTGGTTTGCTTGTGTCTCTGCAAATGTTGCAGCATTCGGCTTCGCCAACCACATGCAGAATTGGCATTTCTTTTTAAACTCTTGACAACTGAAAAGTGTTAAGATTTATTTCCATTTTCAAAAAGAAATTTTGCAAAATCTGACCTTGGGTTTATTGACTTATTTGTTTACTAGCTGGCCTATTTCTGGACAACTTAATGTGAACAGAATCCTCTCAGTAGCAAACTAGTAATATTCCTAGTGGGGTCAATCTAGTATCCGTTCATGGGAGCACTGGCAAAGGGACTAACTTAGCCTGTGGGATAACCCAGCTCACGCTTGCACCTGAAAATCTCAGTAAATGCAAAACTATATAGAAGTCAAGTTCTTCTCCTGCCTTTACATCCTGGTAGGAGAATGGTAACAAACAAATGTGGTACACAAATTTCAAAGTTCAGAGTCCATAAAAGAGCCTATGTCCTCCTCGTGCCGATGCTGCTGAGAATTCATCTTAGGCAGAGAAATGACAGTTCACTGATATTGTTTCCTCTAGTTTTTGTTAACCTGGCAAATATTTTAAGTAGATTTTGGTGTAGTATCAGCCCTCTCCTATTAGCAACCTGCTTCATTCAACCTGACTAAGCAATTTGTACGGACTGGATTGGATGTCATCAATTTACTGACAGTGTACAAAGAACTTTTGCTTCCCATTCATTACACATGTACGGCACATTCTGCGATAGAAATAATTTCATTTGGTTGTAGCCAGATTAACGTGTGGCACAGTTTTGGTGCTGCAAAATTCCATGTTTCTCACCAGAAGTTGTTGCTCTGCATGGTGGGTTCTGAATACTTTTCGTAGGAGTAACACTTAGAAATCCAACTTAGATCATGAAAATAAGGAAACTGGTCTGTGCAACTCACTTGATCTTCTTGGGGCTTTTTTGTAATAGGTAGATGGAACTATAAATTGATTGTCAAAAGGAGAAGAAAACAAAACCAGCTTCCCCTAACTTTTCCCCAGTTGGGTTCCTTACAGAATGTTTACATATTGTTTAAGGCAAATTACTAGAGAATTAGATAACATTAGAAAAGGGTAAATCAACCTTTCTGTTTAGTTTAAGCATAATGTGCCATATGTACCGAAATACGTTTAAATGAGGTTTCTATTCTTTCTTGTGTTTTCTGTTCCATGTATCCTGTAAGTTCCATGTCCATTTAAAAAAAAAAAAAAAAAAAAAAAAAAAAATTTAAGTAAAGCTGAAACATTAGTGCGTTTTTCACCTAAAAGGTTTGAATTTGCTTTTTTAGGAAGTAGAGCTACTAATAATCTTAAATCCTCATAAGCCATCAACACTATAGCAAATACGTTAAGCATATGTAAGAAAATCTGTATCATAGATTTGACCTGGAATCTAAAAGTCAAAACGTGCTCTTTTCAGCTAGTGGGTTGTTCTTCCCAACTTTAATGAGTAATCATATTTTTCATGTACTTACTTCATAGTCTATCTATTTTTAAAGGAACTGTCATTACTTGATGCTTAAAAATCATGTTAAAGTATTGCGTAATTCAAATGTCATTAACAATTCTGTTGATGATGTGGGAAGTGGAATCTAATACCACCCACTTTATTGCATCTGTGTAGGTTGCAGAAGTTAGTGGTGATGGTGATAATAATAATAGGCATTAAATTACAATAGCCTCTATATTAAAAAGAAGATAGATATTAGTTTGATATGGAAATGATTGACTTACATTTAGTGACTATTAAAAAAAATATCTGCTTGGAATTGTGTGGGTTTCAATTTTTTAAAATTCAGATTTTTTTTGTAATTTTAGGAAAATGATCTCCATCTTAAGATATTTGCTTACGATATCGACTGTCTGGAATTCTTTTCAGCACTTAATTTTTGTGGTTAAACTTACATTTGCAATATTCCTGTGAAAAGTACACAGCGTTTTCAGTCCTCCTTAATACAATACATCTTGCACAAAGGAGGAAGTTCTAATAAACAGAGAGGCATTTCATTTCTTATGCCTGCTGAGGTAATTAAGCACAACTAATTCCTCTTAAGAGTAAGAGCCATTTTGAGATGGGGAGGGGAAATGGAAGGCTTGGAGACACACCACCCAAGGCAGGTGTGTTGTTTAATGGTGATGTGGTTGAAGAGCATGACGAAAACATAGGAAGGTACTTTCATAGTTGGATCATTGTGATTAAACAGTGAAGGAAACAACAGTGGAAAATACATGTGAAAACACACAGAGTACTCCTTCAGAGCAGCAATCTTGCCTCTCAGTAACGGCACATCTCCTGACTGCTCTTATTAAGGTATTGTATCCCATGGTATTCTGTGTCAGTCAAATTGTTTTGAAATATAACATTAGACAAATAAGATTTTTCTTCTGGCCCTTACTGGGAATGAAAAGTGTTTCTCAACAATTTGCCTGTCCTCTTGCCATTCCACAGTTAGCCTCTCTGAAAGGACTGTTCTCTCGCACTAACAGTAATGGACAGTGAGTTTTGCTGCTGGGTTTGTATTTTTTAATATCAAATAATTTATATTATATATTATTAGTAACAGAGGTTTGATTCTTTCCTGCAAATAAATCCTTCAATTTTAGTGTGAAGGTTGTGCACTGTAAAACAGAAAACTGCCTTTTTTTTTGCTTTTTTTTTTTTTTAAGGTCATATAATGCTGAAAGTTTCTTGGGACAATTGTTAGCAATATACATACTTAAAATCAATGATGAGGCTCATGGCTTATATGTAATTATAGCTCATATGAGCCATAATTAGATACCTAATAGATGACATGAGGTGATAGCACATAATTTGAAATACATTTTCCTGAATTTCTTAAATTTGATTTACAACATTATTAAAATAACAATCCTGCACAACAAGATTAATTTCATGTTCTATGTCATCTAATCTCATTTCATGCATCAGACACGAGAAGACCCCACCATAACACTGCCATAAATTTATTTTGCTCTGTCATAAAATTGTCTAAACCTGTTATAATTTTGAGATGTTTCTGCTCTGGGTTCAAGAAGCAATTTATTCTCCCCTAAGAAGGTCAGGTGAGACTAAACGAGCTACTTCCTGTTATTAAAATAAGTTTACACCCTTAAGTTTGAAATCAGTTAAAAGGTTCTCTTTTACATTTATATACAATTTGACTATTGCATTGCTCTGATCTAAACTGTTATTTCAAACTACTTACACCAACGAGCTGTGTAGAATAAAATCCTGTATGTTGTCTTCCGTTCCACTCCAAGTAACGCTAAGAGTGTAATGCCTGCACAAGTCAGACTTTATCTCCCCAGTACAAAGGTGGTTAATCCCCACCAGTCTGAGGTCTCTACCCTCACTCAGCTGGGACTGCCTTCTTCCCCCTTCCAGACTGTACCATGCCAGGTGATGGTCACTGTGAATCATGGGGCAAGTATTGTATAGTCATTCCTTTTCTTTTTTCTTTTATATTTTTTTTTCCCTCTATGATCTGATTTAGCAAATCGTGGTTTCATATTCTATGTAGTGATGACATAAATCACTCCCTGTGGTTCATAATATTCTTCCCTTTTAGTCTAACTCTTTTCACTTGCTATTTAGGGACAGATCTTGCTTAATTTATTTGTATCCTTGAATCAGTGATTTACAAAGCTGGGCATGTGCAGGTAACAGCCATCCTGTGAGCAGTACTTAGGGCGATCCTTTTTCCAGAGAAGGGAGAAAGTATAAATATACCTGCAATGAAATGACTTACCAAGTAATAAGATTGACATAAGAGAAAGTATTATTCCTCGGGACACATTAAAAGTAGGGTGAAAATACATCAGGTGTTTCCCACCCAGTATTTCGCAAGAGGCATTTGAAGTAGGAGAATCCCAGTTCCAGCCATGAGGCACAGAGGTAGGCGTGTGTGGAAAGCCCTGGACAGTGAAGTTTTCCTCCTAAGTGGTGGGGGGGAGGCAGGCAAAGGCAGTGTGTTTGGGTATTTGGAAAATACACTAAGCCATAATTTGAATGTAACTTTGGTATATCAGACATTTGGAATCTGTGAGCTTTAGACACATCACGTAGATAAGAATTGTGCTATTTCTGGATAAGTTTAAAGTGAGTTATTTTCGTTCAAAACCATGCAGGTTTTTGTATCTGTTATACCTGTGTCTGGCCTCCTGCCTGAAGGCAACACCTTTGTCTGATGCATCTTTGTATATGCAAACACGCATCCTGTTGTGAATTGCTCTTAATATGCCTGTCAGAAGCATTCTTCCCTCTGACTTAGCAGGTGAGCTGATCTAATGATATATGAGCACATGATTCCCAATCCTCTAAGTCCAGGGCTTTGTGGCAAATAACATTTAATTTGAGTAATAATACTCTTACAGACCAAGCCTGATGGCTTTACATTTTCCAGACTAATTCAAATATCCCTGCAACCTTGTTCAACAAGTACATCTTGTCATTTAGATGCCAATAAATGAACTTAACATTTTGCCAGAGGAAGCTTTCTGTATGATTCAGCTGTTGTCTTTCTGCTGATTCACCCAGTATGTGTCAGTGTAGTTATTTTGATAGTCGAACTGTGTACTGTGATGTACACATTTTAATGAAATCTGTCAAATGTCATTTTAAAGTCATTATATGTGCTCTGCAACAAAGCAGACAGAATTATAGAGTGGTATGCCTTTTGAGAGCACTACTGTAAATGTATCAGAATTCATTCTGGCTTTTGCATGTAGGCTTGTCTTTGAAGAGCATCCTGCTGTTATGATTAGCGATTGCTATCGTGAATAAAATCTCTTTGGTCTCAGCAATAAAATAAACCAGTTTATATATAGCATCAACTGTTGAATAAGACCTCAAATATTTATTTCCTACTCTTCTTGCCAAATAATCTTCAAGGTGAAGCCTTTCTTTAATGAAACAAATCCAGCAGTAAAAGCCAGGTCTTCAGGCAGTAATGGTTTTAGAAGTGAGAGTCAGCAGTAAAAAGCAAGCTATTAATGTTACTCATCTAAATAAAATGCTGTTGAAATTATGTGAGCTTGAAATTACGTAATTCTATCTTACTATGATGAGCTTTGTGGTGATCCCAGTGGTGATCAGCATCAACAACTGTTTCAGGCTACTTGGAAATCCCACAGTAAGTAGCTTGACTTCATGTGTTACAAATGTACCACCCGCTGCCTTGTCACATAAGCTTCAGTCTTGGCAATTTGAAAAACAATAGTCTTAACTTTGAAGTTTTGGTATTGGTAGAACACTTGCAAAAAAATCCCACTTCCTTTGTAGGGTTTGGTAAACCATTATATAAAGCATGAATGTCTAATTGTACAGTTCACATTTTTACAAATGAAATTCAGCAAGAGAAAGCAAAGCTTTTTGCCTCTTAGGCATACCATATGAAGACTTCTAGGCTTCTGGAGGATTGGAATAGTTCCAGTTAAAGACTAACAAGCCAAAATTTAGAAATGGTTGGAATTAATTTGATGAGAGGGGAAAAAACCATTTTCTTTAAGAACTCTCTTTAAGAACTGTTTTTAGGTAAAAGTTGTGTCTAAGGAAGCAAAAAACTTTGCAAGTAAAATAAATAAATAAATTCACAGCTTCTCAGAAGTAGCCTCATCAACACAATAGAGAAGGTGTTGAGCAATGCATTAAAAATAGTTATAGAGAAGTAGAAGACAGCTTTTACTTCTTAAAGTAAAAAATCAGGTTTGCTTAAGAAGTAAAAAAACAAAACAAAACAAAACAAAAAGGCATAGTGAAACTAGCAGAGGAAATAATTTTAACAGTCTTCATCTCCCATTTTTTGAGAGCCTGGATGTGTGGAATAAAATTCTGGGAGGAGACAGCAAGGAGGTTTCCTTTAAGTAGCTTAACTTAAAAATTGGAAGTTGCCTTAAATTCTGGGTCATTTTCCTTTTAGGTTAATATTGTATATCTTTGTGTGAGCCAAGAACATTTGTTTTGCTGCTGCAATTTGTCCACAAAGTTTCTTTGACGCTAAGCCTCATGTATTGCCCTATTCAGTTGTGCTTCAGCAGTTCACTTAAGCTATCATTATAAATTTCTCTCATTCCATCTGCATGAATAGATAGGACTGTACTAAGTCTGATATCAATTTTTTAGGTTGTTTAATTCCAGATAAATAAAATATTTAAAGTGAATATTTTTTTCAGTACCTGCAGCTGCTCAGAAATACAGCACAGTATATGCAGCTGAATTCAAGCAATAAGAACTGCTAGCTTAAGATATTTTCAGTGCCAATGAGCTTTAGGAATTTTGTTGTTCTCTGAGAAAAGGTAAGTTCCAAGTACACTGTTCTTTAAATACTTCAGCTTCTGTGTACATATTTTAAAGGTGTACTTGTACCTCTTATGAGTGACTGAATAATCACTTATTTATATTAATTTGTTTTATGTCTTGATTAGACTGTTGCTCAGGCTTCTAATTCAGCATACCTCTCGGTTGCCTTAATGTCTGTACTTTCAGATAAGCTCTTAGCATGTGTTGTTGCTCAGTCACTACCTGCTAATTGAAACTTTTAGCAGCAATTTTCCAGTGTTTTGGGGTGGTGGTTTCTTTTGCATTTTGGAATTTAGGTGTTGCGGTCTGGAACTAACAAAGCACATCTAGAAATCTCTACTTTCTTTGTAAGTGACAGAATTGTGGGAAGTGCCCTATCCAGAGTAGCTGATAAACTTGTGGCTCCAACAGAAGGAGCCCGCCCCTCCCACAGAGACTGGATCCTGTAATTTCGTCACTCTACAACTGCTCACATACAAACAGTTCTGAATAACAGTTTTAGTCTTTTTTTTATCAGCATGTCTTGATTGGTATGACTATGTAAATCTGTGGATGCGTTTGGTGACTAAGTTTCATTATATAGATTTACATGTGCAAAACAACGAGTTTGTTCCTGGCATAGTGGTGCCTTGATTGCCTGCAGCTGCTGAATTTGCATGTGTGCCTTGGATTGTGGTCATTTGTAAAAAATCAGAAGCATTTATTCAAAGTTCATAAATAGCTTCTAATTTTCCATTTAATGGAAAGTTTTTTGAACATGAATCCATGAGAACTCATTTAACAAGTGTCCAAAGTGAGCTAAGACCCATATCTTAGGCATTAAAGCACGTTTTGTTTGCATCTGTTACAGCATGGCCCTTGACATCCTTTCACTTGGTTTCCCAAGCTTGTAAAACAGTGTATGTTCTAGTACTCCCTTAGATTAAGCTTGCAGAAAGGTGTTGTTTTCCAAGAAGTAGATTCAACTTATGATCCATCATGAAACTTCTTTCTCCCTCCTTTATCACTATGTTACACTTTACGGACCATCATTTCACTACTGTTTTATACTATTATTTGCCCTCTCCATATAGTAAACATTAACATTTTTATATTCTGCAAGTTGCATTGTATAAAACATGAAAAAGTTTTATGGGTTTTAAACTAAGGACTACTTGTCTGTATTTTTGTGTGAAGAATAAAGTAGAAAGGGGGGAAGGAGTGGTTCTATATATTGATATAGAACTGCAAAGTATTTTGAACTCTATTGTTGAGAATCCGTGCATGATGTAAATCAGAGCTGTTAACCTCATCTCATCATCAGGAAGGTTGAAGTACACGGAGAAATGATTTGCACAAGGACCCTCTCAGACTAGTGGCAGAGCTGAAAATAAACCCTGTGTGTGAGCTGAGTTCATTGCTCAGTCTATGACACTATCACACTGATGAGAAAGAGTGTAAATGGAAAATACTAACATAGACTTAGCAATCATACAGTGATGCGGTCTGTGATACACAGCTCTTTTCAACTCCCAGAGATACACTGCTAGCTTTCCATAGCAAATAATTTGCCTGCAACATTAAAAGACTAAAACTATCGAGGAAACTTGTTGCAAGTCAATGGTCAACAAACCAGCATCTGTTTTAAACTTTAAAATAATAAGATTACTTCTACTTTCTAGCACATCTGAACATTTGAATATACTTCTAAGAATCAGTCAAAATCCCCCTTTCCTAATAATTAATTGTGCATGAGAAGAGGAATGTAGGGTTCAGAAAGAGAAGAGACATGCTGGGCTTTGGCAATCTGCACTGACAAGCGTGTGAGCATATCGCTGCTAAGAGTCTTGCAGCTCAGGAATTATTTACTGCAGCTCAGCCAGGCACACTTAGTAGGCCAATGCCATAACTCCAGCACTGCTGTTCTGAAGCTGGCTTTTTGGAGTTCAGTGTGGAAATTGATGTTTTATACAAAAGAGGTGTTCTTATTTGAATTGCATTTAGGCATATTTTACTGTTAATGCAATCTAGTTCATCATCCATGTAAATAGGAATCTGATTCCACTGTGTACATTACATCATCAGAATTATGTATTTCAAATGAAAATACGTTTCTTAATCTGATGCATGACAGTCTCGTTCAGTGATATTTAAGTAGTGAGCTATTTAAGTATCAAAGCTTGTTATCTAGGATAAACTCATGCTATATGGTTTACTTTCTGCTTTCTTCTTCCCCATTTATTTAGATTTTTCCACTGTGGGAAAAAAAAAAAAAAAAAAGCCAAAAATGTTGTGCCTGATTCATCAACGAACTTAAATATGTATCTAAAATTATGCCTAGTTAATTAGTTGCATTTAAAATTGTTCTACTCAAATGCATAAACTTTTTGGCATACTGCTGTTATATACCAGATCAGGGCTTTGCAAAGAGAAGGAGATCCATATGGAAATTATTTAACTGCATAAAATTTCAGTATTTAATTCAAAAGCCTCCTGCTATGTTCAAAGCCCAAACAACAAAGCTTTTTTTCAAATAATTAGTTGGTAAGTATGTATTCCTGAAGGTTTTGGAGATGTTTAATCCAGCAGAAAATTGCTATCTGGTGGACAACAGGGAAAAAGCAAGACAAAATTTTACTATTATTATTTTTAAAAATGTAAGCAATTATAACTAGACAAGAATAAAGCAATATAGTTAAGTAATGAGAGGAACAGAGCTACTCAAAGCATAGTGTGTAGCTAGTACTGAAGTCATGATCAAAACCAGCATTTCTCCTGTTAGATTTAGGCAGTAAAATAATTCATTTAAATTGTAGTCTTTTTATAATTTTATTCTTATTGTAAGTAGTCAATGAAGTGGCATTGTTTGGTTATGAGGTGGTGGGCAAGTTCATAAAGTTGGCAGTGATCTGCAAAGTGACTCTGTGGCAGTGTCCTGGGCTTGAACATGAGTTTGCTGCTAGTGCTGTTTCTCTAGTGGTCCTGGAAGATGCCATCTAGAAAGTAAAGACTCTAGTGCAGACTCTTTGCAAGAGAGTTCCCTCCCAGTTTAACGTTATTGTTTGTACCATAGTGTGTTCAGGTTGTGCGTGTGTATATGCATGCAGCAGGAGAGTGAGGAAGCCTTCCAGATGGAGATGACTTCAGGCCACTGTATGGCCCAGAAAATCAAAACAAGCACTGCAGTTACATAACAGTTCTTTGACCTAACATTATTTCATTGTTGCAATGATGTAGAAAGGATGAGGTGTGTGGATTTTTGTGTTTTGTTTGTGATTTTTTTTTTCCTCCATTTGGATGAAAGGACAACATTAGAGCAGTAAAAACACCATAAAAAAAAATCTAGGAATGGTAACAAGGGAAAGATTTGAGCAGCATTGTCTGCAGAATAAAGTGTCTGCCTAGAGGGGAGAAAAATAATTAGAATTAATCCAAACTGTCCGGTGGGCTAGGTTTAATGCTATTAATAAATATAATGAGGGTGCAATTGGAGTGTTTTTCCCAATTTGGTTTATTAAAAAGAGGAGATATAGATAAACTAGTTACTGTTTTTTAAAATACAGTCCTTGGGATGACTGTATGGACAGCCTGTTTCACACGTTAAGTGCACAGGCTGATGTGGAAAGCACCCAGCTTTCCCATCAGAATGAAGTGGGAAGGAATAGGAGTAGGAGGAAGGGTTACAGAAGTTTGGCTCTGAATTTCCTACTGAAAAGGACAGTGTCTACTATTGGATCACAATCCCATGTTAGCTATCCTTCGGTAAAATTCTTCTGGAGGTTAATCTGAATGGAAGTGCAAAATTCTTCCCAGAATAGGGCAAACACGTATAGCATTATTCAAGATTTCCTACTGACATTCCACCTGAACTATCTGCCAAAAGATGGGTAAAGGCTCCTTGACAAGATGTCCCGCTCACAAAGAGCAGTGTTGCCTCCACACACTGCTTTCATGGATGTGATGATGTGGAAAGGCGAATCTGTATTGGGCTACACTGGCCCATGGGAATTTATCAGCTTGGATGTCAGCATTATGTTGCAATGACTGGTACATGAGTGTCTGTGGGGCAGCTGGATCTGACCCAATGTGACATAAAATTATATCCTTGGAACTCTTGTAATTCCCGTTGACAAATCCTGAACCGAAATCTGGATATCCGACGGTGCAGCACACATGCATCAAGTATGACACAGTGTGACACATTAGACTTTTTATTATCCTCACATATATATCTGTGTCATATAAACCAGTCTGCAGGCAGCAGAGGACATTGTGGAAACACGTGAGCAAAACTATGAGCTCTAAAGCATGACTTTCCCCTGCAGACACTGTGAACAGTTCTAACCTGGGTTGTTATTGTTATCTTGTTGAATTGTTATCTCTGTTAGCCTTGAGAATAATTCCAACAGTGGGGAGAGCTGCTGAAAAAGACCTTGATTGATAGAAAATATTTTCTTCCCAGGTGGATGTTGTAAAAATCTGTGCCCAGGCAAAGTAACCTTAAATGAAGGGTCTGGCTCATTGTGAGTGAGTGATAAAAATTCCAGGTTGGACTCAAAATAATCCTTAGAGCATTGTGCAGAAATGATGACACGAAGACAATTCTTTTAAAAAATTAAACAATTCTGGAGCAGTTGATGAAAAGTGTTGAGAAATAAATACTGTGACATTGAGATATGAAATAGTTAAATATCCCATTTCCAGAAGTGTTTTTAGAAGTAAATCTTAGATTTTAGGAATATAGGCCATGTCCTCTATTCTAGAAGTCATGGTATTATCGTATATTGAATCTGGCAAATTGGTGAGGTGTAAGACACCACAGCAACTAAACAGCTGAATCTGTGTACGTGTCAATGGAGGTGTTGTAACAAAATCTTAGGCAGTAACGCAGAGGTATCTGATGAGTCTATCCTGCTCCCCCATATGGTGGCAGAGTATCTGGGGTCCTCACTGGGAGGAGGGAAGAACTGGTGTTAACCAGCTTTATTCACAGGCATCATTTGAATAATGGCTAGAGATAACTTTTCTTCAGGTGGCACAACCTTTTGACAATCTACAAGAAAATATTTCCTACCCTCTAGCCCCCCTGCCCTGCTTCAGTTAGGTTAGCAAGATAGCAAACCAATTACTACTTTGTAAATAGTATTACCTGCACGGCTGTTGAACTGTGATTCAACTTTGTGGATTTTTGTTCTGCTGGCAAATTTACAAGCTCTCCGGGGAAGACTTGCTTTAGCCTTTTGGTAAGTTGTTTGTGAGGAGGACATTTTGCTGCAGGGCATTCAAACACACAATGACAATCACCACTGTAAGGAAGCATTTATTGTTGCTATGGCATGGCCCATGCCAATAAGATCTGGTGCTTGTGTTAATCAGCCTTGAGTATTAGGCAGAAAGTATCCCCTGTCTCCTCCTGATTAGTGTTCAGATCAGCTGTATAAACATGCAAGGAACAAAACATCCTAATTACAAGGTATTTAGAAAGCTAGTAAGATGGATTGGTATTTGTTGTTCTTTGAACTTTAGAAATATTCTGATCATCAGTATATTGTGTCTTTTTTAAGGTTAGAGAAAGTTCAGACTCCGCAGATGCATCTGGAGTGCAAATACCTAGCCCACATAGTGCCAGCACCCTTAGCGAGCCTTCATATACTCTACTAAATGCTTTGAAACCTGGTGAAGAGCACTATAAAAGAATCAGGTGTTGTTTATTGCACAAGAGGTCTATTTATATGCTATCTTTTCATTACATTTGAGGAAGATCTTGTGTCCTCTTCAGAAAGTTAAAGCCAAAGCACGTGTCAGCAGTCTCTGATCTCCACACCACTGCTACATCAAGTTCTTATTTTGCATGGCCTTTCCTCTACTTCTTTAGGGTTAATGTAATATAACCTTCATTATTTTTCCTTGTTGATTTGCGTTTATCTTCCTTTACATGAACCATGAACTTCTGCTAGAGGTTCCAGAATCGTAATTTTGTATAATCCAAGTTAGACTATATCTAAAAACTAGGACCATAGGGACCATGAATTATCATTTAGCCCTCCTTGCCATGCAAATAAGGATAAGGTAAACCTAGACTGTTCTCGATAGCTGCTTTATTTAAACTCACTCTTAAAACCTCCAGAGAAGGAGTGCCTGCAGTCTCCTTCGGTTGCCCATTTGCTGGAGCACTCTGGAGGCAGCTCTCTGAATGCTGAACTTACTAACACCTCAAACCATGGCCTTTAGTTTGATGGGTGCTGATGGTGCCTCACAAGCAGTGCGCTTGCTTGCTCACGCACACACGCTGTGACCCAGGGCCCCTGGGCATGCTGCGAGCACAAGTAGGCAGCAGCACATAGGCTGTCCCACCATTTCCTTGGATCTGAAAGTATCCCCAGCTCTGCTGATGTCCTGGTTAGAGAGGTGGGGACGAGCAGTGGGGTTTTCTGGTTTTGGGATGGAGGGGTGGGTGCCGAATATTCAACTTGCATTTTTCTGTTCTCCAATTCACAGCTGACCTCTTGTATTCTCAGCTGTCATGTAGAACAATCGATATTGTCTTTACTACAATGCTTGGAAGACTGACTTTCTTGTTCTTCTCTCTTCTAGCATAAACAAACCTATTTCCTTTAGTTAATTCTAAGCAGTGCATGTTTTCTACCACATTTATCACTCCCTCTCTAATCTGTGCTTACTTTCAAAGCACGCAGCCAAAAAACTAGATATAGCACTCCAAATGATGTCTTACCTCCACAAACATGGAATAATTACTTCCTATTTCTTGTGTACGGATCTTCTCTTGACACAGTCTACCATCAGATGCTTTACTCTGAGCTGCCAGAAACTCCAGATATATTTTTCCCCGCAGTATTCTGCAAACACTTACTCATAATTCAGTATTTCCCATTTGCAATATTTTTTGGTCTTCTGTGGAGAGCTCTGTTTTATTAACACTAAAACATCTATAATAGATGAAATAAAATGTAGTTATCTCATTAATATCTCAGTAAAGGGCTAGAAAGGAAAGTGATGAGTGTTGTTGACTAGAAATCAGGGAGTTTCTCAGGCAGGAAGAGCAGATTTATTTCAGGCGTTGGGGAGGGAATTCCTTAGCAATGTGGAACCGCCAGTCCCTGAGCTTTGTTCCTGTGCTCCTGTCCTACCCCTGTGCCCACACAGCTCAGGCACAAGCTTAAAAGAGCTGTTTGTTCTTTCTGTGTAGCACCCTCATTCTTTGCTCTGAATTTGTTAATTTAAATGGCAGCACATTTATTAACCTGGAATTAGTACCTGCTTTGTTTAGAAAACAGAACTGTGGGTTTGTGTCAGTGAATTTCTCCTCTCCCTGCAGACTGCAGTTCACAGTGTTACAATGATGATAAACCTTCCACACGTTCTAATTCTTGCAGAATATGTCCCCTGCCATCTTAGTGAAAAGATTGAAGAAAATAAACATATTTAGCTGAGAGCCACTCTTACTAACAGTTTATTCTTATCTGTCCCTGTAGTTCCCCTTTGGTTCCAACCATTTAAACCAATCGCAGGTTGGAAACAAAGCTAAAGAGTAGAGCTGAAGAGGTTTACTTTATAACACCGCTGTTGTTTCAGCAGCCAATTTCTCCAGCGTGACCTGGAAGCACTGAGCAATTTGCTTCCTTTATGGCACTATAACTTTGGAGTTAGAGCTTGAGATGCAAGTTCTGAACCCAAGAATTCTTTTCTGCTTTGTATTTGGAAACCTGGTCAAAATAAAATTAAGCGAAAACCAACCAACCAACCAAATAAAACCGTAATAGCACACGGAAAGAGCTAAAGGCCTTTTTAGAAAAGCTCCAGGAAGATGGGGGACAAAGGGAAGAACAACTGCAAACCTGGCCCAAAACCACGAGACGTCAGTTTTCCATGTCTGTTTTGCAGTATTGACAACATATTTGTAGCATCTGAGTGTATATATACATACATATATATATTTATAAGTATAAAACGTACATATGTTTGTCACATCATTTGTGGTCTAGGACCACAAGGTACCTCTGGGGTCACTGAACCAACAATATTTCATATAATTCCTTTTCAGAAGGGCACATAAAGCAAATGTAAGGACCGTAAGAAAGGAATGGCCAGTTGTCATAACAAATATTATTATTCTCATAACTTAATTAACTATAAAATACTACTTCTTAGGATTTGAGTATTTCTTATATCAAGACAATCAAAAGCCAAAGATATCAGTAATAATTCTTTCTGTATGTATATATATTTTTCTTCCTTTAAGTTTCTCTAATATTGTAAAAGTCATGAAATCACAGCAAGTCTAGGAACAAAAGTGTTAATGCTAAGGGAACTTTTGGGGATGGAAAAACTCTAGAAGATAATACAGGGCTACAGATACTATTTCTTTTGATATAAAAAATAACAAGAGCTAAGTGATGTTGCTTGGGTTCTTAAAGTCATCAGCAGTCTATTGTTTCCACCAGCTTAAACAACATGTTTTATAATATAGAATCTTTAAGGTATTTGAGGAGGAAAATAAAATTTATGGGGAGATCTAGAAGAAGGCATGTTTACATACTAAATATGGAGCTGAGAGTCAAATTCTGGTTCTGCTCCTTACCATGGACTTCAGGATGATATGTGGACAGCTGCAAAATGGTTAAGATTTTGCCAGTATTTAGAATAGAAATTAAAGTATCCAGTTGCATTATTTTCTTGCTTTCTTTCTCTTTGTCTATCTTTTATTCTCTCTCTCTCTTTTCTATGCCTTGGTAAAAGGAGTCTTCTTAACAGTATGAAAACCAAGGAGAGCCGAGTCCCGCATTTCTTCTTTTCATGTCCAGTTATTAATGTTGTTGCCTCCTCAGGATTTCCATTGTGTCGGATTTCTTTTTCTTTTTTTTTTTTTCCCTCTCACTGTGCATCCCTACTGTTTTCAGTTGCCACTAAAGGGTTTTGTTCACAGTTCTAAATGCCATCTTTCAGAAAACTCCCTTCGCATTATAATTTTATTGTAGTTAATAACAGCACATCCCTGACATTTCCTTAACAGCAATGTCTTGACTTGTCACATAAAAAAAACAGTGACTGTGTCAAAATCCTGGATGCCTCCTTCTTTCAGGTACAATAAGCATAAACACTGGTCATGCACTGAGGTATTTCATATAAATTATTAAACTTCCATGGCTCCTACCTTTCTGGTTTTAGAGCACAGTGTTTGTGAGCTTTGGAACCAAGGGCCTGGAATTTGTTTTTACGGTTGAGATTTAGAACATGGAAAAGCCACATTTACTTGTTCACTGTGCCTTCTAGAAGTAAAATAAAGGTGTTTCTGAGCTGGGAGTGGGTTTCATGTTCTGATCTGCACTCTGGTATTGATTATATATTTATATATAATAATATATATTTCATATACTACCACTACTACTACTACTACTACTACTACTACTAAATAATTTTGTATTACATCATTCTATATGCTTCAGCACACAACATCAACCAATTGGCCTGAATTAGCTATAGTCCTGTCCAAAGTTGCTGGAGTTCTAATTCAATTCTCACCGAAACCAACTGAAATCTTTTTATCAATTCAGATTTTATTATTTTAAATTAACATATAATCCTGTCCATACTCATTTGCAGATGTTTACCCAGACGTTTCCTTAACATAGTTTTGTGGGGTTCTATATTTCCTGTGTTTTGATTTTGGGTGTAAATGATGCATTCTTTGGTTTTGATTAATTTTTTTCACGTGTGTAAGAATTGTGGAAGTTTCTTACTAACGTCACCTTCCTAACGATAAGCATTGGAAGGATATCAAAACAGTACTATATCTTTTGAAATGCATGGCTTGCCTTGATAGCAGCATATCAGAGAATGTCAACAATATAAAAAATTACAGCACTGTTGTTTTGCACGTCAAACAACTTTCTGTGAAATGAATAGCTGAAAGGAATTTAAATAAAATTCTTCAATGCAGCAGTTAAGACAGAAAGTACTGAGAGGAAGGGAAATCCATTCTGACGGGTAGAATCCTCCTTAATGAAAATTGCTGATTCACATTCAGTGAGCAGACAGCTGTGAAGATTTAAGACATTAAATCTCACCAGCTGTTAATCACTCTCCAGCTGGCACTCATTGCCCGTGGATTAGATAGAGCTGGCAAAATGTAGTATATGCCTAGGCTTCGGAGACTCATAGGCTGATTTTTTCTAGCAAATCCACCATTGTCAGTAGTTTGAATGAATATTCAGGGCGTAGATGAGTATACCTTCTAATCTGTTGGGAGAAGCCAGCACTAGCAAAAGAGGAGGGCAGATAAGCAGGGCTCAGCAGTATCTTAATGTGCTGCAGCAGCATCAGCTAATAACTCATTTCTGGATTGTCCTTTTTTTTAAGGAAAGTGACTGCATCTAAACTGGGGAGCCTGGGGCTGCAATCCCAAGACTGTTGGTATTCTTCTGCCATCCCCACTCCAATGTCAGGTGTGACACCCAAGTACACATTATTTTCCACTTCCACCCTTGCTATAAATAGGTAGAAAATCAGTGCTGGATGCCAAGTGGAAACTTTGGCATTCTTTGGCTATTTAATTTATTTTGGGCTTAAAATTCAACATAAACACTCCCTGGAGGCTTTTACTTACTACTTACTTTATTTGATTCCATAATTCTTACTTTTCTTTAGACACAGAAGTAAAGAGATAGAGCAACCCCCCCAAAAAGAGGGTCATTTTGAGTACTGGATCTCAAATGAGAGCCAGTCATACACTGAAGAAAAGGTAGGAAGATGGTCAAGTAGTATTTCAAAAGCAAGACCCAAAATCCACAGCTGTTGCAAACTTGTAGCCCATTCAAACTCTTTCAGTGAAGCTGTGCCTCTTGCTAGCTGGTGATCTGTTTCTTTTCACAGCAGAATGACTTCACTTACAGAATGAGCTTAATGTTTATGCTAATTAACAAACTGTACTAGTAAATGTCTGTAATATTTGTTTTGCATTCCTCATAAATTCAGTGAGGCTTTTAATATAGCTCTGTAGTGTGGAAGAATAGAAGATACACTTTCCAAAAGCACCAAACAGGATTTTGATCCAAAGGTCAGTTTTTCCAAACGATTTACTCGTATCGGAAATATCCAATCTGAAAGAGCATGCAGCAGCGAGTGTAGGGTTGTGACAGTGAAACCAAGGGGGCAAGCTGGATTCTCTCGAACTACTGTAAGCAGAAATAGAATAACTAAGAAAGGTATTAAATTGTTCTGTCTTCATATGGAAGTTTTGGTAGAAGTTTTAATAAAACAAGTTTACCATGAGACACTCAAGTTCTTTAGGCATTGAGTCCTCAAGGGCAAATCGAAGAAAGATTCCTGTTACAGAGGATATACAGAGAAGGCTATATTACAGGGAAGTAGAGCATATAGCCTTCCTGACCTGCTCTGCAGTCCTGCTAACATCAGAAGGTCTAAGAACACTTGAAAATGATGGTATAAATATTCTACCTGCTTCACCAAGTATTTGAAAACTATAGTTCCTGTCTTGGGCTGCTCATTTGCTACTTGTTTCAGAAAATAGGAAGCAGTAGCAAACACTAGTCACCTGTCAAAAAGCATCTTGAATGGGGTATGAACAAATTGTAAAAAGGAGGATAAGAGAGGGACCTAAATTTTAACAACTACTGTCTCTGTTTTTTTGTGTCTGTGACTATGACACCCGATTTGCAGTTTGGGAACTTTGCTGTGATGACAAAAGTCTGCCCGTAATGAGGAATAATTCAGAGTTTTTCCTATGTTGCTCTCTGCTGAGAGAACTGGCAGCTGGCCACACTGCTCTCTTACTGTAAAGAACAAAGACAGAAAGCTGAAATTATGCCAGTTCCTGGTTTTGTTTTGTGGGGGCTTTTTCCCTGCAAGTGCTGTGCTGTGCTGAGCCCATTTTCAGCTATCTTTTGTATTGTATTAAAAGTATGCTGGAGTTATGGACATTACCCTAAACACCTGTTTCCGGGCACCAGATTTCAGTATAGGCATGTTTTATGTAGAAAAGATCGAAAGCATTTTACAAACTGGGAAGCTGGCTCCAAATCCTCAATGACATGAGCATTCAGTGTGGAACCTGCTCTCCTCCGTTCCCTGAGACTTGCTCTGTGCTGCACACTTTCTAGGGCAAGTCTTCCTTCAAAGGAATCTCTTCACTCAGGCCTGGCAAAAACTGTCTACAGTGCAGAGAAAAACCAGCTGCACTGCAGGCTAGTTCATGAGACTGGAATTCGACAAAGGAGATTAAGTTAGGCTGAGGTTTCTGTTTGTATTGAATGAGAACAAACATATGTTCAGGTAGGATGTGCTTGTACCCTCTATGAAAATGAAATTGTATTTAAAACATGCCCTCTTAATGCTCCTTGGCTTGCTTCAAAGCAAGATTTTCAACCACGGAATGATTCAGTACCTTCCTATTATTGTGGCCCACGTAGAAAACTCTCAGTTTCAGAGGGCTTGCCCCTGCTTTTTATGTTGCTTCCCTGAAAATAATGCTGGCCTGCTTTCAAACAGCTGCATGTGCTGATACTAGTTCAGATTTGAGGTAAATATTGAAGTACTATAGAGAAAAACACACACTATATACATACACACTATATATATTGGCCCTTTGTGGAAGTTGTGTCAAGGTAGACAGAGACTTGGCATTTTGGGGGTCAAATTTAAGGAATAGTTTTTCAGAGCTTTATTGAGAATTGCTTCTCCAACCACTACCACCTCAAGAATTTTTTAGAAGTGTTCATACTTTTGATATAGCACTCTATCAAAGGACTACAGAAGTGGAAGGTATGAAAGAGGGATTTCAAACAATGTCATTTCACCTTTCAGATCTGTTTTTTTCAGAGGTCACGATGCCTATAACCAGTCTGTGTTGCACTTGTGGTTGCTAGCTTTGATACAGTGGTGTTGGGGAAGAATAGGTTTTTTTTTTTTTTTAAATACTGTAGATAACAACTAGGCCTACAAATGGATCCAGGCATTGTGATACTCAGTGTTGCAATATCAAATTCTTACTTAGCTCCACAAACCAAAATGTCAGCAGTTCTGCATCTGGTATGGGTACAGCTGTGCCTCACAGTAAATAGTGTGGTGAGTGGGAGATGTCTCAGCTAAACAACAGGACATGTCAGTGATGTCAAATCCTGTCTATCACTAGGATTTAGTGTCAAAATTTTCTGTGTTCATCCCAGTTTCACAGGCCTTCCTGTCTCGAAAAGAAATAGGCCTGATTATAGCACAAGAGGCAGTAGACTGACTGGGAAATAGATAGGAAAACTCAGGCTGAAACGGGCCTCAGTAGGCCATCTAGTCCAAGAGGGAGACAACATAACTTTTCTGGACAACCTCATCCAATCCTTGGATGTCATCGTGGTGAGAAAGCCTGAGTCTTGCTTTAGCTTATGCCCCTTGCCTCTTGTCTCCCCACCATGTACTGCTGTGAGCAGTCTGGCTCCATCTTTTCGATAACCTTCTCGCAAGTATTGGAAAGCTGCTCTTAAACTCCCCAAATCTTAGCTCCTTCAGGCCGACCAAGCCCAGTCCCCTCGGCCTCTCATTACAGGGAGGAGTGCTTCAGCTCCCGACCATCTTGGTTGGCCCCCTGCTTAACCCACTCCCCTTTTGAATGTCTTTCCTATATTGCAAAGCCCAAAACCAGAGGCATTATTCTAGATGTGGTCTAATGAGTGGTGAGCAGAGGTAAACAGTGGCTTACTTTCAATCTCCTGGCTTTGCTCCCGCCAGCCGATCCCGGGGTGCCGTACCCCCCGCTGCCCGAGCATGCTGCTGGCTGCTGGCCAGCTCGCTGCTCACCACCTGCGGACCTGATTCCCAGCCTGGATGCTTTAGGGGTTTCTTCCTTCCCTGATGCAGGACTTCATGGTTTTAATTAATTAATTTTGCAAGGTTTCTAAAGCTCATTCTTTCCGCCCATCTAGATCCTTATGAATGTGTCCCGGTTTGGGCTGGAATAGAGTTAATGTTTCTTTTTGGTAACTAGCAGAGTGTCATGTTTTGGATTCAGCACTGGGTTTGGTATGAGAAGAATGCTGATAGCACACTGAGGTTTTCAGCTGCTACTGAGAATCAAGAACTCTCCAACTCCCCATGTCCTGCCTGTGTGCAAGAAGCAGGGAGGGAGCACGACCAGAGCACTGGACCCAAACTGGCCAGTGAAATATTCCCTACCGTGGAATGTCATGCTCACTATATAGAGGAGGGGTGGTCAGGAAGGGGCTCACTCTCTCTCTCTCGCTTCCAGGATTGCAATTGAGGGATCTTGGTATTTCGGGATCGCTGGCCGGGAACAGGCTGGGTATTGGTCAGTGGGTGGTGAGCAATTGCACTGTGCATTGCCCGTTTATATTTTCTATTACTGCCACTGTTTTCATTTTACTGCCATTATTAAGCTGTTTCTGTCTCAAACTGTGAGCCTCCCTTTACCCCTCCATTTCCCCCCCCATGCCCAGGTTGGGGGGGAGAGCGGGTGAGCGGCTGTGGGGTGGTTGGCTGCCGACCAGGCTCAAACCACGACAGAATGATAATCCTGCCCTTGAGCATATCAGCAGGTTTTCCCCTATTTGGTGTCATCTGCAAACGTGACGACTGTACCCCACCACTACTCTCGTATCTTGACAAAGATGCTAAACAGGACAGAAGTTAGCACAGACCCCTGAGGAGCTCCACTTGTAATAGGCCTCTGGGTAGAATATGACCTGGTAGCCACTATCTGAGCCTGATCTTCCAAGCAGGTTTTTTATTCACCTAGTTGTCCACCCATCCAGTTCTTATTGTTCCACCTAGGAAACAAGACTATTGTGGGTGACAGGGTTGAAAGCCTTGCAAAAGTCAAGGTAAATTACATCTACTGCTTTTCTCTTGTCCATTAAATACTTATTAAGTAAAGAAAATGATAATGATTTCACAGAATCAGAATTTTATTGTTTGTAATTACATGTATTTTAATGAATTACTGACAGGTCCTGACAGACAGGTTTTGGCTATGCTTACCAATGGGTACTAACTGAGGAAAAGGAAAAACGGTCAATGAGAATAAAAAAAAAAAAAAAAAAAAAAGAGGGGAGTCATTTCATAGATGATCATTTAGAATATTATGAACCATAGCATGAGTAATACTGGCACAGAGCTCATCACACTCAGGAGTTGATTTGAGACAGTCTAAGAGGCAGGAAGGTCTATTCTGAGAAAAACTTAGGATTTTTGCTCTATCATCTGTCCATAGAAATGCTACTCTTCCATAAAGGAATTCAAGTTCAATGAGCTGAAGAAAAGGATGATCTTGAATCACTACTGTAGGGATCAGGCCAGTGACTTTGATTCTGGTCCCTGCTTCAAGGACTGATTAAACAGCTGTTGAATATAACTCAATGCTCAGTTTTTGTGAGTTGTGCAGTGGACATATGAGTTGTACAGTACTGTCAAATTAGGATATTTCTGGATCTGCAGCAGATCCATATTCTGACAGAATGTTACTGTCAAAAGGCAAAAAAAAGTTTCCTGGGTGAGACAAAGTCTGCAGATCATATTCTTGGAATTATGAATTTAAAATAAACCTAAATTTTGGGTTGTGGTTTTTTTTTTTTTTTTTTTTTTGGTCTAGACTAAACGTTTTTTGGTCTAGAGCCAAAGTTAACTCCTGAAGCTGTCATCCCCTTGGGCTTTTTGCAGGGATAGGAAAAAGCAGAACCTTGACAAGAAATTATGATGAGGAACCTGGATCTACAGGAGCTGTATAATTGCATATTGCCTTGTGGAACCTACAGAAGGTATAAAGAGAATATAAGCAGAAACACTGTTCTCTTGTGTTTTGGCTCATTATGGAAAAAGCAAGATGGCAGAATGGAAATGAAAGACCAAAAAGCCTTGCCTGACACTCATGTTGGATTTCCAGTGTTTTCTAAGGGCTTTTTTAAGCACACCTCTGAGCAATGATATCTGTTCTCTTTTTCCACACTGAGTTTTGAAGCTCCACTTGCATTGTCTCACACCATGTATTACAAATGAAAAACAAGCTACCTTGTCATGTGGCCTTATGGCTACTTCTTAATGTTTAATTCTGATCAGTGAATTTCCATTCCTTCCTACCTTTAATACAGTCTTCACACTAATGTGTAGAGCCCTCTGTCTATTCTTTTCTCTGGTAACTACTTCAGTTCTTAAATATGCAACTATGAAACAGAGAAGCCTTATAAGCTCCTATCAGCGATTAATCAACTTACAATAGCAAGCCATAGTTGTTGTAATTTCATAGCAAAATACTTTCAGAATATTTATTTTAACAAGACTGTTGTTCTGTGCTCAGGATGTATAAGCATAAATTCATTTAGCATCAATGATTATATAGGAAATGAAGGATAGCTTAACTATTTTAAAATTCAGGATGTTGTTAAATAGAGGAAAAGGAAAGTTCCCTCCTCTCTTTGGAGTTTTTATGTTACGAGGTGGGAGGATAACAGTGCAAATGCTGATTTGATTTTACACAGACTTTCTTTATGTGCATTATGTTAAACTGAATTGCATTTGATAACTTCAGGTATAAGAAATTTAAAATTTAAAAGAGAAATTCATTTAACAGGCTTTTGCCACCAGAGGCCAGAAAAAGTGCAAAGGTTAATGGCAGGAGAAACAAAGGTCTTCACATCCTGATTAAACCAAATCCTCTCCCAGTCTGTTTCCTGTTCTCCATGGGGCATCATCACTTTTACTGTGATCTGCCAAGGTTACTTTCTTTGTTCTTTATTACCCTTTGTGATAAAAATATTACACTATTGTTGCATATGCAAGGCTTGTGATAAATGCTCTGTGATTGTTTGGCACACAAGGAATGGAGAATTAAGGTTTCAGTCCTAAAAGCTGCAGATAGCAAAACCCGGCATTTTTACCAAAGGAAATTGGCTGATGTACTACTGTTACCTTTAGTATGGATCATGCATGCTAATGTCATAATCCATCATAAAAATCTTCAGAAAGAGAGGTGTGTTGAATCATTTTACCACTGTAAATCTCAAAATATGAAGACTTGCTCTGCCCTTCCTGATCCCAGTTTGAGTGGGATGATTTTTTTGCTCTGCATCCAGTTTGGTGATGAACTGTAACCCGTGTATAATAATAGCAGGTTTTACATCATACTCTCCTCATCCCATGGTAATCTACTTCGACTATTGCTTATTTTCAAGTCCTAATTTAATCGTTCACTGTTTTTTGAGAGAGGAATTAAAATCTGAAATATCTGAAGCAAACTATACTGGACTCATTCCACAAGTGGCCAGGAATCATGACTAAAAAAGCATAATATGACTGGTAACAGCAGGCTAAGTGCATGGCATAATTCAAACTTTTTTTTTTTTTTTAAATCAGTATGTTCATGAGGAGGTTCTTCTTGACTGCAAAAGCAGTGAGATGAGCTATGTGGTAAGAGAAGGATTCATTTGACTACATGATTTTCTTGGCATTCTTACATGAATGAAGACTGGATAACATAAGTAACTGATGGTAAAAATGTATTCTGAGCCAGCTCCTTCTTGCTTTTTTCCTATAATTCATTAAATAATGTACTAAATAACTATAAAAAATCGGAAGGCATCTGCTTTATGTCTTAAGAATGAAAAGTTTCCAAACTATTCATAAAGTGGTAGAAACTAAGGGTACCTTTATGAAGTAGTAGTAGGCTTTAGTAGAGCAATTTCTGTCAAAAAATTTACAATTTCCCAGAAGAAAATGAGTCAGGGAAATGAAGCATGTCAGAATTCTCAATCATTGAATGACTAATTCAAAGCATATATTAGCATATAATACGTGAGAATAGGACTGTGGATGATTATAAATACATTGATAAATTGTTAAAATGATCTTTTAACTACTACACTTGGCTATTCAAGTGTATTTTATTAATCCTTTATAAACTTGGAATTAAATTAATCCTCCTTTACAACTTCTTCATGGTATTCCAGTTCTTTAAAGTATCCTTGGATTTTTAAGTGCCTGTTGGTAATCCTTTCATCTGCCTGAGAGAAAATCTGAATGCTGATACGTGTTCATGTGCTAGAGACACATGTTTTGGGAGATAACTCAAAATAAAGGGTTGTGTGTTTGTGCTTTTGAAAGTCTTTCCAAAATAGTTTCTGACACTGTGATGAACAAACACAGTGTTTCTCTGCATTAAAAAAAATCAGTTGTCAATTTTTCATAATCTTAAACACAGCATATTAAGTGTTTTCACAAGATGACAGTGGGAGAAATAGAAAGAGGATTACTTTTCTTATTGGAGCAAAGCACCCTCAGTGTCTGCAGCTGACCCAAAAGAAAGGATTTGAGATTACTTTCCTACCTACCCTCACCTGCAAGGTTTGCATACTCTTTAACTGTGGGTTTTTTTGATGTTGCAGTGATGTTCTCTGCCTGATTTCTTTCTAGAGGCCATCACCCTGTCTCTTTAATTTTCTTTGAGTTTATTGCAGTTCTCCATGGCAGGATGTCTTCCTTTTGTACTGTTTGTACAGCACATTGCACAGCGACATCTGGTCTGCAAGGAGGATTCCTAGGCACATGGTAATATGAGTAAGGAAAAATAACTGGGAGTAAAGCTGTCTGAATTGAATAAAGATAACTTCTACTGCCCAGTTGCTGGTCTCTTTGCTGGTAACCTAGTATAAGACCTAAGGGCTCATGCTCAGCAAATGGGTAACGCAAGGCAGCAGGCATTAGTTGGCAAAGGCATGAAGTCAGAAGCACATACAACTAGGAAGACATCTGTGAAATGCTGCTCATAATTACAAACAGACCTCTGAAAGGTTATTTCAAGGCTTTCAGAATAGGGAGAAGATATACTGGGATGACATGTTAACAGATGCTTGTTGCAAGTACAAAGTGGGGCAGCACTGAACACATGTAAGAAAACTCCACCGGCATAAATCATGTCCCACCATACCTCCGTATCGCTTCACTTCCTTATGCTGCTCTGTTCTTTCATGCAACACGTTACGGCATCTAAGTCAGAACAACTCAAGAGAGAGAGAAATACCTTTGCTCCAGAATGGAATAGACAGATTTGTTCTACAAGCTTTGTCACCTGAAAAAATTTGCAGTTTTCTTTGATAACAAAGAGAGAAGAGACTGTAAGTTATTACTAACATGGACAGTTTAACAGTGAAAAGTTATGAGGAGAATTAAACACAATCACTGTGGCCCACTGCATATGAATTCAAAACTTGCTAGATGTCTAAACCCCACCTAATTCATAAAGATTGAAAGTGATGTATTAAAAACAGCAACAATAAAAAATTAGGCATTCCAGACCTTATTCGAATGCAGGGCACAAGAGAGAATGAACCCGAATGGACCAGGTGGGAACAACTCAGGGGCACTGCTTTGGTATTTTATATAAATATTTCATAGTGATTGTCAATACATCATTTTGTGTCATTAGAGCTATGCTTTCTTTGCATATACTCAAGAGTAATGGATACCAGATAAAATGTCTGTGGGAAGGAAGCTTATGAAATGAGAAGAGCAAAAGACATTTTTCATTAAGAATGCCATTCCTAAAGAGCATACTTAAGTCACGGGCTGGGAATGGCTAAACGTGGGGAAACAGCACTGTTGATAATATGCCGTTTAGACAAAACCCTGTATTTCACAGAACACTTCCTCATGAAAGTGAACCTGCACCAGGATTATGGTTGCGCATGCAAAAATCTTGCCCCACAGCATCAATAATAAAAATGTAAATGTATACATATGTTGAATATGCGTTGTCCTTCACACAGAACATGCACTGAATGCTATTTTTTGTTCTCAGGTGCAAACTCTCTTTTAGTTAGAATTGTTCTGTAACAGTTATGACTGGAACAGAGTACGGGGAAATGTAGGTCATGACCATGAGGGATATTTTATCAAACATGAAAGAGGGGACCCAACCTTAGCGGGAGTAGGAGTAAAGTAGTAAAGGTGTCACAGTGAAAGAATTTCAGAAGAACACATTGGGAACACTGGTCACTATTTCTATTTGTCCTTGCTGATCCTCCCACAGGTGGTAGGAGCCTAATTTCCCTTTACCCGTTGCCATCTATCCAACCAGCCTGAAGCCTGTAACTGTTTTTTCAGTGTACACATATTTGCACATATGTTTCTACTAACTATGATTATACTGCATTTTAATAAAATTTCAGTAAGGGGCTACCTCTAATTTCTTGTTGCAGAAGAAGGAGTCCCGGATAGAGTGGAAGGAACATAGTGTAAATATCAGGATGAAAAGCTGCAACAGCATCACTTTTTGGTGCTTTGGCCGGCTATTTAATAGTTATGTAAAGTCCTAGGAAGAAACTTCTTAAACCTGGAGTCCAGCATTGGCAAAGGTACCACTGTGAATTTCTTGACTCTGCCTTGCAGCCAGTCAAGAGTTGTCTGGTTATTGGTGTTTAGCATTGATATCAGAATGTAGTTGCTGCATTAGACCCATTTATAGTGAGTCACTAGACAGTTATTAAGTTGGAAAGATCTTGAAATTAATACTTACTTTAGCTTTATCCAGAAGTGTAATGTATTTCCTTCTTTCCGAGTACCTGACCAGGCAGTCAATAATTACACTGTGTTATCTCTGTCATTAAAGAATGTCTTATCTAACTAATACTATTAATTTATATGCATCTGGTATAATTTGTGCTTTCAGGACTTTTTGTGATTATAGATATGGTTTTGTCTTCACTTTGATTGTTCCTGACTCTTTAGACATAATGTGTTTCTTGGTAGGCAAAATGCCATTTTTATTTCTGGGCTTAAATTGTTTCACTGTTTTTTAGCAACAATGGCAAGTTATAATTCTAACCAACAATGCGAGTCTGTCCAGTTCTGAGCCTCCCACTGATCTCTGCTAGGAAGAGTGAGGCTGTTCTGGTTGTAAAATATCACAGTGCTCCCAAAAGTCCACTTCAGGCACATAAGCAAGCAGTGGTTTTCATATAAGATATTCCAAGTTTTCTTGGAATCTTCATATTTTTGAGATTTTAAAAATAAACACACTGTTATAATAGCTTGTTCTTAAACCACTGTTAAACTAGCTGAAAAAGGTATTTCGCTTTCAGTGGAGTTTTCATGGATTTTCTTATCTTGCTGATTTGTGACACTTATGAACTTGTCACCTTTTATCCAAGTGTCATGGTTTGAGCTCAGAGGGCAACTGAGCACCATGCAGCAGCTCACTCCCCCCCAGCACTGAGAAGCAGAAAATAAGCCAGGCTTGGGATCTGAGATATGACAGGGAGGGATAAATCACCCATTACAGTCACAGGCAAAAGACAGACTCGTTAGGGGAAGAAAAAAAGAACATGAACTTATTACAGACACTAACAGCAATAACACTTAACAGAGTAGGACAGTGAGAAGCATTGCCACATCTTGAGAACACCTTCCCCCCATCCCTCCCTTCTTCCTGGGATCAGTTCGGCTCCTGATATCTCTCCCTCCTCCCCCAGCAGTGCAGGGGGCAGGGGATGGAGGCTACTGTTAGATCACTGCTCCTTCCTTCTTGGGAGACAGGGTGAGCACTGGACATTCTTCCCCTGCTCCACGTGGTTCCCCTCTCACTGGAGACAGTCCCCCTCAAACCTTCTCCGGCGTGACTCCTCCCCACGGGACGCAGCCATTCCCATGCTGATCCAGCGTGGGTCCCCCCTGTGTGTTGCAGTCCTCCCAGTGCCAAACCACAACGGCGGGGGCTGCTTCTCCCCTCAGAGTCCCGGCCTTCTTCAGGTGCAGCCACCTGCTCTGGTGTGGGCTCCTCGACAGGCTTCAGATCACCTTCTGCTCCACTGCAGACCTCCATGGGTGTCAGTGTTAGCAATAGCAATCACAAAGAAAACTCATCTACATGAAGTAGATAAGCAGGCACTCCTTTATTCCAGCACTGGGGAACACGGGGGATAGCTCCAGCAAAAACATGTTCACCAACAGGTACAAAGCACAACATACTTATACAGCTTTTCAACAGTCATGGTTACATAAGTTCTTCTACATAAAAATGCATAGAATGTTCGCTTCTTAATTTGACCTTTACAATGATTGGTTTTATCAGTTACCTCACTGTATCTGTATTTCTATTCTAAATAACCATTGGTTAACCTTACTGATTGTAATCCTTGATATTCAAATCAAAGAGGGGAGGGTAGTGATTAGCATATTCACATTTCCTGGAAATTGTTATCATATGTCAATGTCTCTAATGCATGCGTGCCTATGCTGGACGGGGGTCCTCTGGTGGTCATCGATAGTCTTCCTCACTGTTTGCTGGTTGAACTCCATCCTTGTGCATGCTCATTTCATCCTTTGGCTGATCTCCCAAACCAAGGCCAGTTTCTTGTGGTACCCACTGTTTTAATTCAGAGTCCATAGCGATTTCCATAGTAATGTGGCAAACACAATACTGGTTACTTATTCCTAAGACCTTAATAAATCCTGTGTTCTCATATATAACTCTATATCATCCATATAACCGAAAATCACAATCATATTCTAAGATTCGAGCTATTTCATTAGGGTAATTGTAACAGCAGGGGGGGCGGCCCTGCTGTCTTACCATGGGATACAGGGGTCTCTGCTCTGGTGTACCTCCCCCTCTTCCTCCTCCTTCCTCCCACTGACCTGAGTGTTTGCATAGGTGTCCTTCTCCCAGTTCCTCCTCACAAGTCCCAGCCCCCTCTCAGGTTCCCCTTCTTAAATATGTTCTCACAGAGGTGCAGCCACTGTCACTAACCGGCTCGGCCCTGGCCAGAGGTGGGGCTGATTTGGAGCTGGGGGAGCTTCCAGAAGCTTCTCACAGGGGCCACCCCTACAGCCCCCTCCCCTGCTGCCAAAACCCCCACCACTCACTCAAACCCAGCACAACTGGGAAATAGGTATTTCAAAAAGTATGTCTTGTTTATGACATACAGTTAATTTAGAGATGGAAAAGTTTCTTTCTTCATAGGAATTTAATTTTTATTAAAGTAATTAAAAACATTAATTTTTGATCAAAAAAGCTACACCTAGACACCTCCGTTCTGAAATGCTGTCACCATGTCTCATGGGAATTATAGCTCATGCCTCTCATTTGCCTATTCTCCCACAGGGGCTGGTTACCCTTTGGGTACCAGAAGACACTGTCACACTGTAATCCCAATGCCCTTTCTTTTAAATTGATTACTATGAACACTGCTTATACCCATTAAAAATTCCTCTTACTCCAGCCTGTTTCTCTACATGAGTGAAGCTATATAGTCAAAATGCTATCATATTTCTCCATTTCCATGGCAGCCAGCATGCTCTCTGTCTTGATTATTAGTTACATATTACTTTTAGAAATGTCTGTTACATCTGAGCAAATACTTTCCAAGTTCAACTTCTACAATCAGACTAATAACATTTTCTTCTTGCAGACTGTGGTTTGAGTGTATTCAACATTGGTCCACAAACTGACTATTTATTCCAAGTAGAAATTGTTTCTTCTAGTAAATGTCATGTTTTCCAACACTAACATTTTGGTCTCAACAGTGAGTTTCTCTTGCTTTCTGGGCTTTCATTTCTGTGAAGAGTTGTGCTTGTAAATAAGACTGTTCGTTCAGATTCAAGTACTCCTTTTCAGAGACCTTAGTAGAAGATGGTCTCAAGGGCCATCAGTGACTCCTCTAAGTCTATTACACTTAGATGGTGCTACAGGAGCAAAGATTAAGGAATCAGGGTTATGCTTCCCAGAGACCAAAGAGCTAGATCGGGATTTTACTGAATACAATTACCTAACTCAGTCTTCAGCAGAGCAGGGATCTTCTCAACTATCACCCAGAAAGGAGGTAAAACCAAAAATCGGGAAAAAGGAACTATCAAAACATGGATCACTAAAAACAATAGGGAAAGGGAAGAATCCAAGATCTTATTAATGTTTATTCTGAATTAAACAATTTTAGAATTATATATCTAATTGTTGAACAATGAGGTAAGGTTTTGGTGTTGTGCACATTTATTCACTGCATGCAAATTGTATGCATAATAAGGCACCTTGACTTAAGCGGTATATGTAGGTCTTGGCTGCTTCTTTTGTTGGAAGTGTTGGTCTTGTGAATATTCGAGTTTCCTATCCCATTCCTGGCAAATGTAAGTTTATGCATCTGGCAACAAATAGCATTTATATGGTGAGAATGTCTGAGTATATCATAATCCCTACCCTTATTATTATGTTACTTTTAGATCCATGAAAATGAACAAAAGTACTTCTAATTAAAAAGTTTTTATGGATGAACACAACTTCTCATACTGCTGTATGAAAGAAATATATTTTTCAAGGCAATATGTCTGCTTGTCATCTTTTCTGTGCTTTTGAATGGACCTAAATGACCAAGTCATAAATCTTGCGGCATGTACCAGTTTTGATCTGAGAAGAGTGTGTTACATTTGTTACAATATTTTCGTATAATTTTTCACACTAGTAGCATGATTTCAAAGATCCTGCTGTTATTTGGATGTTCTACATGAAAAATGCAAATGATAAGATATCTATATGATAAAAGCATAATATCTACATTATAAGAGCAAATCTAATTTTTATTGAAAATAAATGATAGCAAGGGAGTGAAAATATCACTAGCAGGAAGTTTTTTATTTGTTTGTTCCAAAACTAGATATGTCAAATGAAATCTGCTGGATTGTGAAGAACCAGTTAGAGCTTTAAAATCAGTATCCCAGAAACTCCTGATAGTAGGAAAGAATACTATCTGTAGCACTAACATTAATCTGACAAAAACAATGTTATGCAGTGTGTTTTTACATTCACCGCTAAAGAGAGGTCAAACTTTAAGATAGCATTACTGTAATTATTCCTTTTTTCACCCTTTGTGTTCCCCAGCTTTCTTCAATTCTGGTATCTCTCACTGCCTACTTTCTCTGAGCTATAACTGAGAAAATGCTGGTAGATACTGTTTGAGGCATTTCAGAATATTGGTTCCCATAGCCTTTGAAAATATTCTGTCCTGAGTTCAGAAGGGCTGAGCACCAGCACCTTCACCTTGGGAGAAGCAGATGCCTAGAAAAAATTGGTACCTTACGAGAACTCATCAGCTAAATTCCTGGCCAACATGAAGAGAAAGAAAAATGAGATGTCATTAAGAATCAGAATATGGAAACTTTCATCTGCAATGGTTTGTGATAGAAATGCCCCAACCCATATCTGTGAATTCACACCAGAGACATAAACACAATGTGTTCCCATCCCACCTAAGCACTCTAACATTCTACATGCAGCTCTCAAGTGAGTATCTAAACTTTCACTGTGTAATGAAACACCCACAATTTTCACTGGAGCACAGGGGCTACGTTTAGACATAAGTATGCTATACTTAGGGCCACGTGCAAGATTCTGATTCAACTCGGAGTGTAAATTGAAGTTGAATCTTTTCTTTAAAAAGAATGACTCAAATTCCATTACATTCCTTGGGAATGTCCTCTTTCCCTCCGACCCTGTTCAACATGAAAATATTAAAACCTCCGCTTCATCCTGCTGTGAAGAAGGAAAATGTTTAGGATCAGGGGAAAAGTAATGGATTTGGAGCCAGGGTAGAGGGGACATTTAACAATTACTATCTGAATTTTACATTCAGCTGATGGCAAAAGTAAAAAGCTTAAGCGACCTTTGGGGAAAGCCAGGACCAGCAATCAGTGAACAGGGCAGCAAAAATAGTACTGTAGATCTGGTATGTTTTCAGAATTCCTAATTGTGTCTTTGTCTAAATAGTTTTTATGAAAAACTTTTACGTGGAGCCCTCCAGAGACAGTTATCCAGGAATTTCATGCTTGTGCATCAGGGAGCTTGACAGTTTGGTGTTAAAGCAGCCATGGAGACATCGTGAAGACTTGCTGATCTCTATTTAGCTATAACTTCCACATCTCCAAGTGCCCCACTTCAGAGAGGAAATAACAATTTTCTGCACTTACTCATCACTGAGGAAACTGTGGGGACTTGAACCCAGGCACCCCAAGTCTCAGAACATCCTTCCTCTCCAGATACTGCAGTTCAAACGTGGTGCCAAAGACAGGGAAGAAAGCAAAATTCCATCTTCTTCTTTAAAAAACAGGAAAAGTGGGCTTCCCTGTGTCATACTGTGTGTTTCTTGTCCTGCTGAAGAGTGAATTAGCTTTTCTGTGTTGATTTTACTTCGCCTCTTCATATTGCAACTGGAAATCCTGGAAAGGCTGACCTAAATCTATAGAGAAAAAAACCGATAAACATGTGGTTTTACTTCCAACAGATATGAGAGGTTTCACTATTTCATAGGATACTGATAGCTCGTCAGTGGAAAATATATGCTTTGAAAGTCTGGATGTGATTTATCTTCATATGAAGCCTGGCATGCGTTTCCAAAACAATTTTAGTTTATGATAACACTTTTTAAATTTTACTTCCTTCCATTGTTATATAGAAAACATCACCTGATGAGTGGCTACAAAACACAGCAATAAAAGTTCTCAAAAATAACTTTTACTATGTACAAGGGAAAAAAAAAAGTTTTATGAGTTGCCACACGTTGGAAACACTCATTTTACATATGTTCATCAAATAAATTGCAGTGAAGCCACAAACTATGCATAGTTCACTTCAGCCATGAAGTATGCTTTCATTAGTGGTGTTTAAGATCCAAAATCACCAAGTATTCTTTCAATTTCTTGCTTTGATAGCTGAAGAGATTTAAACAAAAGAACAATAAAAGTTGAAGAGTAAATGAATTCAGTTTTAATTAATTAAGAGAACATCACTATAGTTAAAAAACTCCAAACAATCAACTATCTGAATTCTCAGCATTTTAATTGCCACAGGGATGATTATGATGACCCAGAAGCTTTAAACTTCTGAGGACAGAGCAGTAGGGTATTCTTAAAAAACACTTCCCATTTGCTGTGTGGTGGTAGTTGCTACAGAACTGCAGAAAAAAAGTCCTTAGAAAACAAACGAAGACTATAAATGGCTTTCTAATGAAAAGCTATTAAGTAATGCCTCATCCATCTCGAGTTCTTGGGTCTAATGGAAAACTTTTCCTGCATTTGCAGAGCTGAAAAGTTTTAAAATATATCTTACTTTTTTTCAGCCAAGCATAAAAGTTGGGATGACACAAGAAAATAAAGTGTACGAGCAACCTGGAAGCCAGACATTCTCTATGCTAACGGCTTTGACGTTTTGACCGAAATGGCCGGCAGACCCAGCATATGTCACTCTCTCAGCAAAGGAAGTTGGTTTTGGCAGCAGCCTTTTATCTATGTGGAGGCCCATTCTGCTCTTGAATAGGAGAAAACATACAGAATCTGTGGGTGAAATTGTCACATTTCTGTTAAAAGAAATATGCCTGTTACAGCATTTCCACTGGACACCTGTGTAATATGGAAAAAACCCCCTAGCTTTACAGTTAATAGATAGAAAGAGCTGAGAAAACAACAGCAGCTCTAACATCTGACTGTGACAAATTAAAAGAAATATAAAGTCCAATCACTGAGTCCTATCTCAAGCAAAATTATTTTTGAAGCCATGGGCATTGGTGTTTGGTAACAAAGGATAATTGTAATGCCAGGTCCAATAGCACTTCTTATATTATCTACTGCATTAAATCCCTGACAAATATTTAATAGGATTAAATCTGTCTTCTGCTCTAGATTTATATAGCACTGTAAGAACACAAATTTTATTAAAACTCCATGTAATAGATATTTGAATCCTGACTAGAAAATCTCATTTTAAAATATCACATCAGTTTTACATTCTCTATTTTATTCCTATTCAATCATCACTTCCCAAAATATGTTCCCATTAATTTAATATTTTTATTCATCTCCCTTAGCTTCAACAACTTCTAAGGTACTCATTTCAGCAACTCTGTATCACATGCTTTATACAGATTTTTACAGAAATTATTCTATGCCTAGCAAGGAGATGTACTTCCTCAATAACTGTTAAAATCAGTGAGACTTGACATATTCGGTGCGAAAGGGGGACTCTTTCTTACAGGTCTGTATTCATATAACAACTCCTCTCTGTGTGTATGAGTTTATGTACGGGTAAGTATACATAGAGATTTTTCTGTAAAAATCAGAAATAGGAAGGAAAACTCATCTCTACTTATTTTCTGCTTTAGTTGGCAAAATACGGTATTCATTTATGAAAAGACACATATTTCCCTTCTCTTTATTTTCTTCTACAAAATTAATACACTCATCTATTATGATTCTTGGCTAACTGCAAACAGGCAAGGCATCTTCTCTCCTGTAGGCCACTCGGTATCCAAATGTCCTTTGCAGGGTACAGTATGATTGCACGGCCTTTTGCAATTAACTTCTCTGCCCGTGCTTCAAGCCCAAAAGAAACAAATGAGCTCGTATGCAGAAGCTGGATGTAAATATTCAGCAGATGCTTTAGAACTTGGGGGCCATGTTCACAGCTGTGCACTATTTGAGCAAACATTCATGGTAAAATCAAGGTATAATTAATTGATTTGCTCACTCAAAACTTGAGAGCTGATTTGAACAGCCCACAGTTATGCGGGTTTTTTTTGCTATCAGCTATGGCTGTAAATTAAATCAGTTTGGCACATATTAATACATATTCTTTACTATCAGGTCAGGTGGTTTACTGTGTGCTCATCTTCTGTAAACCATTCATAACCTTTGCACTGTTTTCACTTCTGAACTCAAAGACACTGTAAGTTTTTCTTTCTTTCACCCAGCCCTCTCTCAGTTCCTTTTAAGTATCTTATTGTCATACTCACCAGTAGATAAATTCTTGCTGGCACTCTTTCGGTGGATGGAACTTACATCATCCCTGTAGATGGTATAAGCATAGTAGAAACTTCAATGATTACACAGAAATATGGCCATATAGGAAACCACTATATAATCACTATAATTATATATATCAAGAGATGAATATGACTGCCATCTTTTTCTACGTTTCACAGCAACTTTTTTTTTTTTTTTTTTTAATTTAAATGCAGAGTATAAGCTTCAAATGCACTGGGTTTCACAACATTTGTAATAATGTTGTCAAACCACCCTCTAAACTATTTTATGAACCATGAGAACATTTTAATCTGTTGCCATTTCCTTAACTAATACAGTAATACTGCTGCCTGAAACTGAGATGTTAGATTAGCTGAGTATCTTTGCTATGTATAAATAATGGCATCTGGCTTGTAAATAGAAGTTTGCATTATGCATTGATGAATGATCTTGTGTGCATTTAATTTAAATGGATGATCAGATTTTTTTGAAAATGAATATCTACCTTTCTAGGAAATTTCCATTATGTTAAATTACATTTTAAAAAGCGTACTACATGAGTAATGTTAGCGTGTGTCGATTCATAAAATTAGCATTTTCTGTCACAATGGATCCCTTGAAATCATCCACTGAAAAAACAGATTGTTTAAGATTTACTCCTTTGTTGAAATTCTACAAAAGGCTTTTTAGGTGAAAATATTTGTTACCCTACTATATCAAACTGCACAAAGCAACAAATTAGTTTGCTGTGATTGTATATGCCAGTGGGGGGAGAGATCCAATTACTCATACATATCATACATACAAAATTTTATGACTTCCAGAATCTTGCATTTTTTCCCTATTAACACACATAAACAGTGCATATTCCCACTCTAAGACATTTACGGCTCACAGCAGGTAGAGGAACTAGTCTTCAGACAGTCAAGGTTTCATGCTTTTAAAAAGGTGAAAGGGCTCTTATATAGATGATTTCAAAACAAGAATTAAGGCCTAATTTAAAAAACACTTGCAATTGCTATGGACATAGCAATTCACCCATACAGTGCATATTGAGGGTGAAGGGTAAGGTCAGCTTTTAAACTATTTATAGCAGAACTGAGAAATTATACTTTGGCCTATTAGTTGAAAGGCAGTTTATAAAGGCAGTTGCTGCTCACAGAGCAACATTTGCAGCCTGAAGTCAAGCGAAAAGACCAACAGTATATTATTTTAATACTGATATAAGTGTATATATGTCTTGAAGTGGCTACTACATGACAAGATCACTGACTCTTTTGGGGATCAACAGCTTTGGGGTCTGAAGTTACAAGGCAACGAAGTTGTATTAAAAACAAGTTCTGTTTCATTACAGTAAAGATCAGTGCTGTTTTTGTGAGGGTTTGAAGATTTTAAGATACTGAAGATAAACAGAGGCAGCAGAAGGGAAAGTAATTTAGATCCCTAGACTTTAATCAGTCTTAAATGTGCTCTGGAGGTACCTAAACAGATGTGGTGGTTAAGCTCTCTGTATCAACAGTTCTGCTCAGTAGCTAAATACTCCCAGGGAACTACTTCAGAGTTAATTGATGCATTGTCCCTCCTAGTAGTAAACGAGAGCTGGAAAGCAATAGCAGATGTGAATTCTTTATGCAGGTGCCGGGAGGAGGCAGAGCCTTAGTTCCCTGCTCTCAGGGCCTGGGGCTGGGTTTAGGCTCCCCGTATCTCTGTGCCAGGTTTGCCCAAGTTCTAAGCCAGGCCCAGTGGCACAGGTAACCTTGGGCTCTCAGCGTGCTTGCCAAAGACCTTCCCGAGTGCTTCAGTGGTTACTGCTACAGAAACGGGGCGGCGATTATTTGTCCGTAAGAAGATCCAGAGCACAGTATTTAGGCACAAGATTCCTCACCATGTGCTCGGCTCCGAATGGGACACGAACAAAGACAGTGCAGCCAGTGAACACCCTTTCCAGAAGGACAGGTTCATGCCTCAGTGATCTGGTAGGATTCCAGATGTGAAGCTCCTAGTTCTGGTCTGTGGAAAACTTTCAAAACTCACAAGTTTCTGGAGAAAACCTCATCAGATTATGCTGGAATTTCCTTGTGTTGTCCTAATACTTGTATTTTAGTCTTTTCTCTGGCATGGGGATCTCAGCCCTTCCTGCTCTCTATCCCTCAATATTATTGCTGTTGCTTATTGTTCGTAGGAGTTCTCATTAGTACAGTGCAAATACTGTATTTCCTGTCTGCACTGCAGTCTTTTGACTCTCTTAGCTAGGGTGCTTAGAAAATCAGTACAATATTGCAAATAAACTATTGCTCTACCTCATTATTCCAAAACTAGAAAACCAACATGTTGGAGAAATGGGAGAACTAGATTAATTAATTGTTCCCTCCAGGGTTTTTTTCCCTTTTTTTTTCCCCTTTTAGCTAGGGTGCTTAGAAAATCAGTACAATATTGCAAATAAACTATTGCTCTACCTCATTATTCCAAAACTAGAAAACCAACATGTTGGAGAAATGGGAGAACTAGATTAATTAATTGTTCCCTCCAGGGTTTTTTTCCCTTTTTTTTCCCCTTTTATTCTTCATTTAATTTTTGAATCTAAACTTGGGTTCATTTTGTAAAGTATTTTGCTAAATGCTACTGACTGTAGTTTTATTTTATTGGTATCCTGCATGGAAAACATTTGTTACTTTGACTGTCAGAGAGACATTTTTACAGATATACTGTTAAAAGCTCTCTGTCAGCTTCCTGTTCCATGATATTTTTTTCCTCTCACAGCACCACAGACTCTTCTACTCAAGGCCACATCACAGAAATACAGATAGTGATGGGAGTCTTTGTGGATGTTTACTCATCCTACCAAAGTAATCAGTGCAACAGTGCTTTCTCACCTTTTTAATGCTTCTCTTTGAAATCCTTGCCACTCCTCTCTTGAGTCATTTTGTTCAGTGGCCAAGATGAAAAGGCTCTGTGTGCCGCTGGTGGCTTCTGGATCACAGTTTCAGAACTGTGGTTGCACGCAGCCAGTTTTACCATGCCCAGACCTGCTTCCATGCCCTTCTCCCCAGCCCCGACCCACCCACGAGTGCTTACACATGGTAAAGTTACACGGCTATGTATAGAAACGACGGCATTAGGGTTTTTGTTGGCGAAGCTGTAGCCGGGCACCAAGACTGTTAAAGCTGGATAGGTGCAGCAGTTAGAGGGGGACGGATCACAGCAGCACGTCACCTCTCCATTCCCTCCCTGAGCCAGACTGCATTTTTAGCAGTTAGATGGTGGCCTTTCAGCAGACTGCTTGCCTAACTGTTTGACCACGTCAGTGGTGCCAGCTGACGGTGAGCTGAGCTGGGAAGGCTGCTAGATGCTTTTCTGCATTGGGTATTCTACAAGAAGACCCCCCTCAAAATTAGAGCTGCTGTATGGTTGACTCATGTTCTTTTTGCTTGACAGTACCTGTTGACACTTATGTATGTGAATGATTCAACTAAATGTGCTCACCTCCCTCTCACTTATCACTGCATTGAAATTGGACATTCTGCATATGAAAATTACAGGTTACTGTGAGCTGTGTTCAAAAGCATGATTCACAGAACAGCATAACAGGCAATTGTTGCTGGAATCTAGTGATGACTTCATCCCCTGCTGTTGTTTCAGCAACAGAAAGCAGCTTTATCTAGGATGGCTTTCTGGCCCTTGACATAGATATTTTTTATTTACTTCATACTTGTCCATGATAAATCCTTTTGTGGTTGTTTTGAATCCTTAAAAGCATGGGAGTAAGAAATGGGTTGCACCCTCAGTTTTGTACTAAATGCTGGAGGTCACTTTTCTCCTATTTCTGTTGATGTCCTTGGGCCAGACACCGGTGCACTGAGCCACATTTGTGTCAGGCTGCGGAAAGTCAGCAGATAATATCACCTAGGAACAGCATCAGCCACACAGCTGAAAGACAGTGTGTACAAGCTGCACATTGTCTTGGGTAGTCAGCAACCAGAGGGAGGTGAGCAGCATTGACAAATCGACGGGGTGGGATGCTTCTCTCTGTTGTGGCATAACAGCAGAAAAAGTTGCACGTTGAGTCAGCACGGGAAGCACAGATGGTTTAAGAGGACCAACCACTTGGCTTTCACCCATATTCAGAGCAGGGATAGAAACATGGTAGATAGACTCAGCTATGTGTGACCATCAGCAGCCACTTTTCCTGAAAAAATCTGCTTGATGAAATATGCTTAATGGTGATTCTTAAGACTGAAATGTCTCCAGTCTAGAATAGGACTTTTTAAATTCAAAATCAGGTTATCTTCTTATTGGGGCCTTAATTATAGCGATCTGAAGTTACATACTTTGCAGGGATCATTTGTATGGGTGCTTATGTATCAACTGAGTTTTTCATAGCCATTCAAGCAGCAACTTTTGAGAACTGTAACCCAACAACACTGTTTCTTAGTCAGCAACTCTGCTTCAGGAACTGACATCTAGAGACAAGGATAGAAAGAAAATCCACCTTATTATTCAGCTCTCTCTTCTCAGAAGGATTTCGTAACAGATGAAACATTGCCACACAGCATATGTCTTCTCACGTCTGAACATTTCCTTGCATACTAAGAAAAGAACATGGAACCTGTGTTTGAGATCCGTATGGGTGATACCAGCCAAAATATGCATCGCTGTAGAAAACTCCATTTCCAGATATGCATATACTTATGACAGAGGCCAAAATACCCCAAGAAAACCTTCCCACAAAAAGAAGTCCTAAATTTTCCTTGAGAGAATGAAGCTCAAATAGTTCTCCCAAATGATTTTTCACCTTTTTATAAATGCCATAGTAATAATAGCTCAAGCATGAAATCTATTAAAGTCTTAGCTACAAAACGTAAAGGTTTGGGGTATGTGTAATAAGTCAGGCATACCAAAATGGACTGTATATAGAATTGAACAGTTGCAATGCAGTACTGTGCATTTTCCCTTTAGTAAGGAAAAAAAGGTTTCTCCCTGAAAGAAGGTATTGAGTTGTCCATTAGCAAAAATTCCTGAATGGGGGCAGCTGAGGTTCATGGACAGGAAGTGAAACAACTTTTTTTTTTTTTTTTTCCCTGATGAAATTGGGAATTATTACACCTGTATTAAGATGACATTTATCTTCGTATGACAATCAGCCATGAACCAAGTTATATTTTCACTCTAAGTTGTCCTGTCTTTGCAGGAATTTTTCCAACCTAGAGTGATCCATGTGTTATAACACAGACTCAATAGCACGTATCTTTTCATGAGAATTGCATGAATGCAAAATCCTTTTGCATTCTGCTGGAAATGTACCCCTTAATAATGCCACAAAACATTTTGTGCAGACTTAATTTACTTCTGCCACCAGATGGCACTTGTAGTGGGTTTATGTTGGGAAAATAAGTGTATAAGCTCTCTAAGACAAAGCATTAAAATCAATTGAAAGGCAGAACACTGTTTATAAACAAGGATTTTGTATAACAAGGGACTGCTTTTTTTGCCAGTTGGGTTCTGCAAGAACTGATATGCAGTGGTTCATCAAGCAGCATATTTATGTTCTTCTTTTCAGAAAGAATGATATGCATGTGCAGACCTTGTCAAGAATTCTTCATAATTTTGCACTTAAGATGAGGAGTAGACTGTCCGAATTACAGTTTTGCTGACCTTGAGTTCACAATGTGATGCTGTAACTGCTCTGAAGTGGAATCTTGTTGATGAATGATGTCACCAGCACCTTTCTGATGAAAAATAAAAAGGAACGTGAGAAATGAAAAAAAGAGAAAGGGTAAGAGGAAGGGAAAGAAGAAGAAAGGACCAGGGAAAGGGAGAGGGAAGGGGAAGAAGGGAAAAAAGGAGGGAAATGAAAAAAATAGGAGGAAAAATGTCCCTTGTCAGATTGTAGTGGTGGTTGGAGCAAGCAGCAAGCAGAACAAGGGCTTTGTCTATGTCACTTTTTGAGTTTGAATATTAGAGAGAAATCTCTTTTTGTCAGGCATTCTCTGAAATGATAACGCATAACAAAGCAAAGGCCTGTGTGATTTCATAAGCTGTGCTTTTTCATTTTAAATGTCAGTTTATAAATTCATATATATATATACATATATATATATACACATAATATATAGCTAACATCAAACAAAGAAATAACACAATGATGACTTTTTGACAAGCACTTTTTGAAAAACCTTAGCTGGAAAGAGCATTTTGTGCACTGTGAAAGGGAAAGGCAGAGTCTTCTCAGGCCATACATTAAAGTAATAGAAGAACTCTGTTCCTCAACAGATCTCAGTAATACAACTATGAGATATTTTCTTTACATTGCTTTTTGGAAAATATCTTTTTCAGGTGAAAGCTAGCCCTGAACATTAATAATGCATCTTTTTCCTGTAGTAATTCAGCACCTAAATGCAGTAAGAGACTTTTAAATGCTTGGATCACTGACAAACAAAACAAAGCTCACAGTTAACTGTCCTGTCACAGTATTTCTCTAAGACAGGTTTCAAGATCACTCGCCCCAAAGTGTTTGATTAGTGCCACTTCGGCGCTTCAGTAAAGAGCTACTCACACAAATTAATTCAAGACACAGAGGATAGTTCTTGATTACATGGGGCTATGAAATATAAAGCTCAGTACAATAAAAAGCTTTATATGAAGATCTGGATTACCTTTTCCATGTGGGAAATGAATCAGATTTATCACATAATTTAAACTGCATCTTCTCTACTAAAACGGTAGCAGCATTTCCAAAGGTGGCAATTCACTTAGTTGTCAATACAGAGAAAATAAAGTCTCATGAACACGTTGAGGATCAAAACACTTCTGAATTTATTCCTATGCCCATTCTAGAAAAGGAGGGGGGAGAGGTTTAGAAAGTTAACACACTCCTTCAGACCAAGTTCTTCCTTTGTGATTGAACTCTGAAGTGTGCATGAACACTGAGGCCCCCACAGATGAAGGGAAGAATCTACCACATGTGAAGTCCTACAGATTTTCCTGGATTTTCGACCTGGCTACAAACATAGATTAGATACCATTTTCTTTTTTCCTGTTATTTGGGTCCTTATATACCTCTGCAACCGTTAGCTCTTGGATTTTGGAAACAAACATTTTCATTTGTTCATAGCTTTTGCCTGACTTGAATGAAGGACAGTTTCAAGAAGACTCACCAACACCCAGGCATCGCATTTCTCTGTATTCTTCTTACTGCATGGCACATCGGTAAATCCCTCCAAGGCTGCCAAAGAGTAAAATGAGGGCATGTCCACTGTCCTTACAGGCCTCAGAACTGGGTAGCTGAGGAGCCTGGGCACAGCAATTTATCTTCATGTGATTGCCATTCTTTAGGAAATCTCATGAAGCACGTCACTTCACAGAGTTCCTGAGATCAGAAGCTCCCAATTAGTGCATTTCACATTTTTAAAAGTCTAAGATCTCAGTTCCTGTTGAGGGACTGTCATGGCTTGAACCCAGTTGACAGCCAAATCCCACAGCCGCTCGCCCACCCTCCCCCGCCCAGGGATGGGGGAAGGAATTGGAGGGGTAAAGGGAGATGCGTAGGTTGAGATAAAAGCAGTTTAATAATGGTAATAAAATAAAACAATCATAGAAAGTATATACAGACAATGTACAGCGTAATTGCTCACCACCCGCTGACCAACACCCAGCACATGTCCGGCCAGCGACCTCGAGATACCAAGATCCCACAATCACAATCCTGGAAGCGAGAGAGAGAGAGTGAGCCCCTTCCCAACCCCCCCTCCTCTATACAGTGAGCATGACGTTCCATGATATGGAATATTTCACTGGCCAGTTTGGGTCTGGTGCTCTGGCCGTGCTCCCTCCCAGCTTCTTGTGCACCTGAGCACAGGCAGGACATGGGGAGTCGGGGAGTCCTTGAAATCTCAGCAACAACTGAAAACATCAGTGTGTTATCAGCATTCTTCCCATACCATATCCCATACTGAATCCAAAACACAGTGCTGTTCTAGCTACTAAGAAGAAACATTAACTCTATTCCAGCCCAAACCAGGACAGGGACTGGGAATAAACTAAATCAGTCATTTGTACCAACCACTTCTCTTGATAAGGTGTTTCTCTTTGTGTTCTAAGAGCCTAGCCAGGGGGCAACCTCTAAACATCTGATTAACACTTTGTTGGAGATATCAAAGATGATCATTATTTTCCTCCAGATAAACAACCTCGCTTAATTTTGACAAAATAATATGCACGAAGCAGACATGAAAAAAAGGGTAACTGGTTCATTTTGTATTGCATTTCCAGAATTGGTATCTTCATCTCTTCTTTGTAGAAGCAGCACATTCCTTTTTTACTTTTCCTTTTGAGTAGAATTCCAATTCATCTTTAGAGTGAATAAAGTTACTTTTGCCTTCAGATACTCACTGACAGGGTCAGTTCTGGAAGTTCCTTTGTCTTAGGAAAACTCTTCCCTCTGCCAGTCTGTAATCCCCCATGTAAGTGTTCACTGAACATTTTGCTGCCACAATATTTTGTCATTCCATATGACAGATTTTCAGTCTGTGATAGAGCCTCCCCTTGAGCGATGATTCAGTTATGAAGAAGAAAAAAAAAAAAAAATCCTTCCAAAAGCAAATACATGTCTTTTTTTAAAAAGTTTCAAGTGGAGAGAAACTAGATAGAAAAGCTTTCAGAAACTACTGCCTTTTTCTCAGAACTCTAAAACCAGAACAGGATTGATGCTTTTTAGGAGTACTGATCCAAGCAAAGCCTTTACTTGGTTCATACTCACCAGCACGTAAAGAGCCCTGTTTGTATGACCAACTACTAAGAGACTGGTGACATACTACCTTCATGTGAAGCATTTTAATTGTGAGTTTTTAACAGTAACAAGAAATGTGCAACAAAAGCCACGTACTCTGTAAGGACATCACATCCTTGAGACTAGAGTACCCCAAATACTCATGATGTTTCGTAGCCCTTGCTTATGCAAGACTAGGTTCAGATTGCAAGAGTAGAAAAAAGGAAATAAAAAAAAAGCTTTTTTTGCTACTATCTGGCAATTATGAAGCAGCAAATATATTTTTTCATGTTAGCTTTGACAGAAATAACTCCCTTATCTTTAAAGACATAGAGTTCAATAGAGCTTAACTACATTGCTCGAGGGCTTCTCAATGTGGTTGCAGTAGAAATGCTCATAAAATGGAGAGAGGCTGATGAGTTACAAATACCAGTTTGAAGATCAAGTGATAAAGTATTTTCCAAGGCTTCTAGGCTGAAATTCTAAATAACAGACTGTTACTAATGACACAGTCCAGTATCAACACATTTCATCCCCTCCTATACACTTCTGAACAGTATGAAAGAGAAAGGATAAGAAAAGGTTGATCCTGTCTGACCTTATCATTTTATTGTTTGGTTTTTCATTTCCTGATTTTGAATCTTCACCTAAGACATCTTAAGGTTTAAGCACTGTTTATCTTGACAAGAAGCAATTGAAATTGATTTGTCCACATTGTGATGTATTTTCTTTTTTGGAAAAGGATAGAAGAGTTTCCAGTCTGAATTTGCAAATCTATTTTTAAGCATTGCTGCAAATAAAAGGAAAGAATTTAAATTTCCCTCAGCTGCTGTTGGTGATAAGGCTGAGGTATGATTTTTACTCCTTGTTTACAAATGAGAGGTTATTTCTCCTCCTCTTCACATATACATGTACACACAGTGTCTTGGGCAGCGATATATTACTGGTTTCTCCCTGGAAAGAAGTAAATCGTACAAAAACCTGAACAACTGCAGACCAGTAAGTGAAAATATGGTGAGTCAGAGCAAACATATTCTTCTAATTACAGTAGTGCAAATATATCTTAATGACCACAGGATCAAAAACTTACTAATTGTCTCATAGCATAAAAACAACTGATAGTGTTTCTAATTTTCACCTTTTTACATGCTTTTTCATCAGTCTCTAGGTCACCTTTGCATTCAGGGTGGGGACAGAGAGTAATGTACTCTGGAAATAAACATACTGTAGCCAAGGTAATTAATACACTTCCCCCCTTCAGGTGAAATTGCCACTTCTCTTGACCCCGTCAATATTTAATAATGAAAAGCTATCCTATGTTTGCTATAGGTACAGCTTTTAGAGACCCTTTTTTCCTTAGCATGTACACAGCTAATTTTTGTCACGGAAGCTCACGTTGCACCTCACTGTAGAGGACAAAGCTGAGATCTGTGAACCAGCTGCGCCTCAAGTTGCTCCAGTTGCGAGCACAACAGTTGTCATGGCGTTGTCTGGGAGCTTTGCCTTGTGCCAGTTTGTTAGTGGAAAAGCATTTGTAGCCTCAAGAGATGCTTCCGAGACACAAGCACCACAGCATCCATTTTGCAGGTATGGAGGTGGAAAGTTGTTGCCTGTTATGACAGCTTGGAGATGTACTTGAGATTAGTGGTTCTCAGTAGAAAACTATAATTATTTGCTAATGACCTGTTTTGGTTAATGACTGCCTGAATTAACATTGCCCATTTCTAGCTGCTAACATATATTAAAGAGTAAAATGTTATATTTATACATGTTAATCTCGACAGCAGATAGTGTAGCTGTCCTAGGGATGCTGTACAATCAGAAAAAGCAGGTGAAACGGTCCACATCACTATTAAAACTGGTCATATGTGCGTAACATTATACTAAATTAAAAGGTAGTCTGGACTGTATGAAAGGATCAGGCACCCAAGCCTTCATGATTTATATGTTGTCACAATGCATATGAAATGAGCAAATAGGGTTTTTTTCCTCCAAGTTTTGTTGATGACAAGGATTCACTAAACCATCCAAACAAAACCCATTATAGATGGCAGTAACAGATTAAGTCTGTCATAATCCTCATTTTCAGTCACCTAAGCGCTTCCTGGTTGATCTGTACGCCTTTCTTTGAATACTGTTTTAAACCATTTATGGGCATACAAGATTTCAAATGAGATCATATAACAGCTAGGAGGTATGGAGTCGTATGCTACCTAAAAGGATAGGCAAGGCTGAATTTCTGAGCGTTCAGAAGGTATTAAATGCTGTAATTAGGATTATCCATGCAACAGATTCTTCACTTCGATCATCTAGACTATGGTATGTTCTGCTTTCAAATTATTTGCCATTTTATCCATTGCATTTGGATGGAATGAACAGGATACATATTGGAAATACCATCTGACACTGATTTTTCAGGATGTTTCCCCATTTTTATATTTTTTTTACTATTTCAACTTCTCTTTGAAGGCAAAATTATTTTCCTAGTGTAAAAAACATTACTATGCCATCTGAGTTTCTGCACATAGCATCCTAGCAAGCAACATGCCAATTACAAATATGAAATGAGAACAAGAAATAAATGATAAAAATAATTAGTTTTCATCAATGTAGGTATCCAATTTAAAATGCCTATGGCAAAAGAAATACGTATTTCTTAATATTTTATCACAGTTTCTTCTGACTTTTCCCTAATTTCTGTTTCCATGGATGTTTAAAAAAGAAAATAATATTACCTGATTTTCATGTTTTCTCATAGTTTTATTCTGAAAATCAGTGTTTGCTGAAATTTGCCAAGATAATTCAATCTGAAGAGTATGGTAAGCAGGGAAATACTGACTCCAATCAATTAAAGTATAGAAAAATGTTAGAATGGAAATTTATGGAATCAAAATGGAATACAACATCTTAAAATGGAAAATAGTGGGCAAATTTAACTCTGGCAGCATAGGTAATTATTCCCGTAAGTAATGTTTTTAAAAAACAAAACCAAAACCACACACAAAAACCTCCAACACTTCTACATGAGCAAGTTTGCTTATGAAGTTTTTATCTAGTTTTTCATCAGATTTCAAGAAAACATTAGTTTGGGTTTTTTATACTGAAATGCTGGTATTTGATATTGTATATGGTATTCTACTGCTTTGTAAGCTTGAAAAAGCAGCGTGTTGCCATGAAATCATGTATTCACAAGAAGTGGTGATAAAACATGGAAATGGATATTTTAGCATTTGTTATTTCTTGCTTTCAGTGAATTTATGAAGTTGAAATCTTGGGAGGGGTTTATTTGTTTAATTTATTCTTTCAGTGTTCAGCTTCCTAATCTGATGTCTAAGGGTTTTTTTGTCCCTGTCAATAAGCCTGTGCTGTTCATCTTTATCTAATGTGAAGTATTTTCTTCTGGCACTTATCTGCTCTTTACACTAGGAATTTGAAATTGTAGCATATATTTTTCTCCTTCAGTCTCAGTTTATCCTACAGCTTAAAATACTATGTTTTAATGAAAGGTGTCAATTCCAACGCTCATTTGGCTTCAATCTCATCTTAAGTACCAAGAAATTATATTTCCTGCACCATTTATAAAATAACTTGCTTAATTAACAGAGGAACAATTACAGCTGTACTCAATTTAATTATATTTATTGCTAAATTAGAGTTAAGTTCAATTTAGTCCACTTTTTAAAATTACTTACCACTTTCACAGCAAAATTCTTTCCGGATTGGAATTGCCTTGTTTGCGTTCACTGAAAGATTAATTAGAGTAGAAAAAAGTTGCAAAAACTAATACAAAGCTCTTCTTAAGCCTTATTCTCAGTATGAACTATGATAAATTGAATTTTAAACAATCTTCTTTTGAGCTTGTTTGTTCTTATAACTGGTCATGAAAATCCCTGTGATCACCCTAACCAGGAAGCTTAAGTAGCTCAAGGTAAATTTACAGTCCATATACCCTCAGGAAATTTAACACCCTTAGAAATCATGTTTGTCCACCCACATCTCAGAAGTAAATCCATGCGTGTAAGCTGCTCCCTGCCCCTGCCCGAGCTGCCACAGTGCCGCAGCAGACAGTGCCACACACTTCCACAGGCGTGCAGCAGGAGCGCGCTGCTTTTTTTCTTGTGGTGATCCCAAGGCCTTTGCCCTGCCGCTATCCAAGGGCTTCCGAAGTGCCCTGCAGCTCCTCTAAAGATCGCCCTGGGTGCTGCATTTGCAAGGGCTGCACATGGGTTTACTCCCCTTCCTCCCACTTTGCCAGGACACAGCATCCCTGCCCCGACCCAGAGTACCGGCGCAGACGTCCCCGGCACACAGTCAGCCTCGCGCTCGGTGCCACTGCCACGTTGCCACATCATACTCCCCAAGAAAACATATGAGCCACCTCTTTAAACAGCATACTCTTTCCTTGAGAAGATCATCACTGATTCTTCCTCTTTTCCCCAAAGCAGCAAAATACTCCTTGCTGATTTATCCCACGCTTTTACACCAGATTGCTTGATAGCTTACATTAACAGTGCTTTTTTATTTGACAGGAAGCAAAGATGGACATAGCCCTTTCCCAAGGAGTCTGCACAAGAGGACACAATTTTTTGCCTAGTGGCATTCCCCGACATCGCTTACCAAAATAAGATGCATAGGGAGAGAATTCACAGACACTAACAAAAACACAAAGGAAATACTTTTAGGAAAGGCTCATTAGAGTTGAAGACTTGGTTAAAGCTAGGTATTTAGATGGATTAGCTCTGGACCAAACTCTGTAGGCAGACTTCCAGATTAAGCTACATAACCTGGAAGAGCCAATTTATCATTTCTTCCATAAATCAAAAGGCAATTCATACAAACAGTAATGATTGGTACCCTCAGAATCAGAACTCATAAAATTAAAATTGAACTTTCTACTGCCTTGTGTTTATGCCTTAAAATATGCTCTGGAATTCTCTCATACTTAGCTTGTGATATTTCAAATAGTTTATGAGCTGGTCAGGATAAAAACACAGCCTAATTGTTCAAGTGCCATAAAAGCTACTCAGGAACCATGTGGTGATGCAAGCAGTACTCTAAAATAAAGAAAACTCAAGGGTTGACCTTATAGCTGGTCAAGTATTCTCCTGTTTTAGAAAAGAGGCTGAGATACACAGAGTAAGTCTCAATACATTCCATTTACCTAAGAAAAAGTTAACGGTATTGTGATCATATTTTACAAGACATTATTGCAAGAAAGATTTGTGGTAGGAAAAAGCATAAGGAAGTTTTGTGCTTTTAAGTAGAAATCAGATGTCAGGTTTTAAAAGTGGGTTATACGTAACCAGGAGTGGGAAAAGAACAAGCCAGAAAAAAACCACAGTTTCTAAAAGACTTCAGATCTTTAAGGTTGTGCCTTTTTTTTTTTTTTTTTTTTTTTTAAATACCTTAGAGTCAGGCATCATCTCATGGGCATTACTGGAGTCCAGGTCAGCTATGTGGTTTCTATTGCTTTCTTTCTCCAAGGAATCTCAAAAGCGTGCAGCAAGAGTGCTACAAAGAATATTGATTTTTCTGGCATTATTCAGCTGATTCCCCACTGTAGATGAACAAGCACTTCTGGGTGCATGGTGTGCACACAGTTAGGAGACAAGGAACATGTATGTCATGTACTAGGACACATGGAAAGAAGGTACATATATGTTGGGCACATAGTGTGAAAGAGGCTGGTACCTACATATAAATGTTAATAATTGCATAAACTCTAATAGCAGGATAAAATTCCTTAATGTCTAAACACAACACAGCAAAACAAAGGAGAGAGAATTAAACGGCGGGGAGAGTAAGAGAAAGTGCAAGCAAGAAATAAGTGTCTTCCAAAAAAAACATTTAAGAGAGAGATGGAGGGCAGAGCTAGAGATTTAGCACAAATCACTGCATGACTTCTGGGTCCTTGATTTTTATATTACACTGACCTAATTAATTTTACATAGAAAATATGTATCAGATGATTTTCCCTGGACTTACCTTACTTTGAAAAAACTACTTCAGCTGTTTACTCACTCATGGCGTCATTAGCCACTCCAAACCACTTTTAAAATAGTAACATTTTGTGCTTAGCTTTTATGGAGTACAATAAACATAAAACTGATGAAACATTCCAAATCAGACGGGCATGTAACAAGCACAAGAGCCAGGTTTCCAGACCCAAACAGGCACACATGCCTGATCCCTGTTGGGCATCTAAGCACATACGGAGTCCCGCAGGCAAGAGGGATGTCTCTGAACCCCAACCAGAATTTGGACCAGTGGAACAAATACCCCTACACTCACAAACGGTACTCTGCAGGGTATCGATTTGCCAGAAAATACCAAGGCTTGAGTCTAAAATTAAATGGAGTCTACCAGTCCAAAATTAAGGCCATCCTAAGTTTTTTCCAAAGTGTGATGGGATATTTATCTATTGCTAATAATAAATTAGTAAGAGAATCCTACTTACTGAATGAATACCATTTCCTTTCATATTTAAATCTTCCTTGGCACTTTCCCAGGCAAGAATTAACCATGTGCTGCTTCGCTTATAAAAATGGACAGTCTGAGGTAAGATGTTAACAAGTAATAAGAGTGCTATTTTGGTAATTCTCATATTTAAAAAGGTTAGGCTTGATGCTGCTTAATTTTCTAACTGAGCAAATCTGAACAAGGTAGATCTGCTTTTATAATCTGTGTCTTACACACAGCCAGAGATTTAATATATTATTGATTCCACGAATATGCTTATCTTCTGAGTTTACCTCTTCTTGTTAATTTACAGAGCGTGATGAAGCATCCCAGCCTTTTGGGGCTCCCAGAAACAACCCCCTCAGACAGAGTACTCCTTCCTCTTTCTAAATGCTGAGTGCCAGCAACATGCAAAACGCACCAGTAACATGGTCCAGGAAGCCAGGAGCCAACCTGAGGCCGTTTCTGAGCATTTACTGTATTGTTCAGTCTAATTTATGCTTTTCGGGGAAGAGCATTTCCAGTAGGTTTTATTTTCTCCACGTCAACTATGGGAAAGCACAAGCAGCTGAGCTTCCGACTGGCAAGTCAAGTTCGTTATCTTGTTACTGGTATCCTCTCAAAATACCCCTCCAAAATCAACCAGACAAAAAAGAGAAGCTGTCCAGTCACAAGCTATTATTCCTTGGTTAGCTTATCTACCCAGACTGTAAGGCACTGAATAGGATACAACTTTGCCATGTGGGAACTGAGGCATTTTCATGTAATCTGTAAAAGAAACAAGGAAAGTAACCACACTTAAAATGGTTCGTGCCTCTTTAGCAACATTGCACGGGTCTCACAACTCAGTAACTTCTACCTAAAAGGATGACTTTTGAACAGATACTAGCTGTACTAACTGCTGCTGCTCCATTTCAGCTGTCCTTTCGGTGAAATGCTTAATAAGCTTTTATCGTCTGCGGGTGCATTAATGAGTTTTGAGCGTCTTACTTTGCATTTTATTTTGCGTACAAGAAGCACGTTCACTTTCTTTATTTATCAATTTAACAGCTGGCAAATCTCCTGGCTGCCTCAAATACCACTGTGCAGGTTGCCTCAGTGAGATATTGTGATAAACATTTATTCTCATAATGACCAGAGTAAAGTGCTCTTCAGCATCTATATTCTGAACAAACAGTATTTTGAAAAAGAAAAAAGATTAACAATTCTAATGAAAAACACTGATCAAGTTACTGGTGAAGCAGCTTGGCCCCTCCAAAGAGCAGCTAAAGACTTTTCTGTTAAGTCATGACCCCCACTAGGACTTCAGTCTTTCAACAGTCACAACAGTCCTTCGTTACACATATGTCCAGAGCAAATGTAACAGTTTCGCTGATAACTTATTTTTGCCTAAAATCAGAATGCCTATGAAAACTGTCAGATGAATCTCTGCGTTTCTAGGCCTTCTCCTCCCCTCATGCCCAGTTCCTCCATTTTGAAAAGTAAGCAGTCAGAGGCAGCGGGGGAGAAGTTGGGACATACACCCTCCTCTTTGGAGCTCCATTTCCAAAAGCTTCAGCCCCTCACTCCCAGGACAGATGGGGAGAGCCCAGAAACCCCAACCCCTCCAGCAGCCACGGCTGTGTCAGCCCCCGCCTTCCCCACCCTGCTGAAAAGACCCTACCCCAAAAGCCATCCATCCCGGCAAATCCCAGCGGGAGCTGACACCACAAGAAAGGGTCTGTGCTTTAGCTACAGCAGAAACAACTCGTCCAAGAAAATTTGAGTAATTGAAAACTTGCAAAGTTTAAAGGTGGAGAAGAGGTAGAAAAATAATAAAAAAAAAAAATTAAAGAGACACTGAGAGGGAGGGAGGAAAGCGTGTCTTCACCTTCCTATCTTCTTCCTGCAGTATCTCCCTCTGTTTCCCTTTCCTATTCCCGGTTTTCCCAAGCATTCCCAACACGCATTCACTCGGGATGACACAGGACCCCAGTCTCAGCAACTTTTCTTGCTGTAACCTCAGCGGGAAGCAGCGTTTCACCAGCGGAGGTTCCAACCGCCAGGGCTGCCGAGGGGAAAGGCGGGGGGGGCCGGCTGCCAGCACGCTGCGAGCCCCCGCCACCCCGGTGCCACTTAGCAATAAACCACCGTCCCCCAGGAGGGCGCGGGAAAAGCTTCGCTCCTCAGCCCGCTCGGCAAGGGGTGGGGGGGTGGGGGGGTGCTCCCCGCCCGGCGGCCCGACCCCCCGACCGCTCCCGCGCCCCGGGGCGCTGCCCTTCCCGCTCCCCACCGCCGCGCCCCGCACCCCAGCGCGGAGACGGGGCCGGCCCGGCGGCGCCCACCGCGCCCGCGGAAGGGTGGCCGGGGGCCCGCCGCCCCGCGCCGCCGAGCCCCCCGGAGGAGGCAGCCGCGGCTACTTAAAGCGCATCCCCGGCGGCGGCGGAGCGGCGGGCGGCTGGCTCCGGCGGGGAGCGGCAGCGCCGGGCGAGCCGCGGGCTCCCATGCCCGGCTGCGGGCTCCGCGGGGGCGCGGGCGCTGCCAGGCGACGGGCTGACCCGGCCGCGGCCCCGGCAGGGCGGGACAGCGCCCGGGCGGCTCCGGCGGGGCTCCGGGCGGCTCCGGCGGGGCCCCGGGCGGCAGCTCCGGCCGGGCGCCCGGCGGCTCCGCCAGCGCCCGGCGGCGGGAAGCCGAGCGCCAGCAATGGCGGCGCGGAGTAGGGGCCGCTGCGCGCCGCTCCTACGCTCGCCTGGGCAGCCGCGGCTCTAGGAGGGGAAGAGCGGAGCTGGCAGGGGGGCTGGTTTCCGGCGGGTTATTTATTTCTTCCCTCTCGCTTAAGTTCCCAGCGGAGCGGGCTGGCCGGCACCTGCGCCCCCCACCTGCTTCTCGGAGGGGGAGAGGTGTGGGGCGGCCATGGAGAGCCCCGCGGAGAACCCCAGCAAGGCGGCGGAGTACCTGAAGGAACTGAACAAGATTATTGAGACGCAGCAGGAGCTGCTGGAGAAGCAGAAGCGGAGGATAGACGAGCTGGAGCAGCAAGTGGCCAAGTTGTACCACGAAAACGCCTGCCTCCAGGACGAGCATCACCGGCACTTGGCCACATGCAGGCTCCAGCAAGGCTTCCCCCCCGCGTACCCGGGGGTGCTGAGCGCCATCCAGGAAAACGCAAAGCACGAAAAGTAAGCGCTGCCCGGGTTTGTTTGCCCCTTTTTTTTTCGAGGAGGGTGGTGCTGTAGCGGGGCTTTCCTTCCCTTTCGTCTCCTGCCTTCCGTTTCCTAAAGCTGCCCGAGCCCTGGGAAGCTGCGGGACTCCCTGCGGTGCGCGCCCAGGAGCGAGCTCCGCACCGCTCGCCGCGCAGGAGGGCGGAGGGGGCGGCCGCGGCCGCTACACCCCCAGCCCCTCTGGGCGTCGGGGCCTCGCCGGGTCTCTAGCCGGGATCTGGGGGGGTGTGGGGGGGGTCCGTGCTGCCCGGCCGGGGCTCCCCTAGGTGAGCTTCTCTGCCCGCCGTGCCCGCGGCTGGCTCTGCCGGCAGCGCTCGGGGGGAGGCACCGGGCACGCCGCCCGCCCGGCGGGACAGCGGCAACGGGGCGCCGGGAGCAGCGGCGGGGAGCGCTGCCCTTCTCCCCGGGGCCCCCCTCTTGGAGTACGGGGGTACCCTGGGAGCGGCTCCGCGGTGCCCGCCGGCCGCGCCCGGGCACCCACAGAGCGCGGAAAGCCCGCGCTCCCGCCGCCCGCGAGTGACCCGAGGAGGGGTCAGTAAACGCTGGCAGGTCGCCACCGCGCAGGCTGACGCGTGCCAGGGTGAGCTCGCCCGTTTCGGAGACGCGCTCGCTCCCAGACTTCGGCATCTCTTTCCAGTCTCCGCGATCTGTAATTAATCGCGTGGTGCTTTACAGCGTACGGAAAGCCGCTTAATTGCGCGCGATTCTTAAGTAACAGGAATTCAGGAATAGCGATAACTAAAGTCGCGGCGCTTACCCGACGTGTTTCTACTTATGGGAACGTATTTAGGACTTAGTTTTACTTGAGTGGAATGGGAAAAGCATGTGTCATTTTAAGAGCCCTCATCGCTGCTCCGATGCAACACAATGGGCTGTTTGTAATCCGGTGCACTCGAGTCGCTTGTATTGATAAATAAACCCCGGGCTCCAGACGGCGTTTTTCTCCCGCCACCGAGCCAGCGCAGCCCCCCGGTTGCATAAGGGACCGCCCGCCGTGAGAATCGCCTCTGGCCGCGCCGGGCGAGCGGGGAGCGAGAGCTCCTGGCCCGAGGCGAGGGGCTGCGGGGCGGGGGCTGGGACACCCCCCGGGGCAGGGGGGCAGCCCCCCGCGGAGCTGCGGGGGCTCGGCTCTGGAGGCAACCCCGGGGCCGGGTGTCTCGGCGGTTCCGGCCGCACTCGGCTTCCCGAGGGCCGAGCCCGGGGGGGGGGGGGGGGGCTGCCCCGGAGCCCCGGGTGGGTTGCTGGCTGGCCGTGCCCCCTCGGCGGGACGGGGAGGGAAGGGCGGGGGTGCTGGTGCTGCCCGCGGAGCCCTGGCGTTGCGGTGCCTTGGCGTTCTGCAGCGGGGGGGGGGGTGGGGGTGTGTGTGCCCCTTTGCCCGCTCCCCTTCCCCAACGCCTTGCACCTCTGCTGTGGCAGAGGGGAAAGGGAAGCAACTCTTCCACCCTTGCTCTTGTCAGAGCGCTAACGCTTACAGTGGTTGGGTTTTTCTTTGTTGTTGTTGTTTTTGTGTGTTCATTCATTCATTTATTTATTTATTTATTTTGCAATGGGGTGATAATTTAAGGGTTTTGTTTTGTTTTTTTTTTTTTAAAAAAAAAACAAACTAGAGATTTCTCTATGAAAGCTAAGTAAATAGCCATTTCTCCTTATTGGATTGATTGTTAAATGACAGCATATGCTCTTCAGTCTGTTTAATGAGCTATTCCCAGAAAGAATGGAATATTTACACAAATCCTACCCCATGCATCCGTGTCCAGCACTCGAGGTTTTTTTGTGGCTGTTCTTGTAGTACAAGACGTCAACTTGGCTATCTTGTCCCATTTGTCTCTTGCAAACATCATTACTAAAAATTGTACAAATGGCTTGCCTTGTTTGATAATGTTTCTCTTGTCCAGCCCAAGACTTGTTTGCAGAGCCCTCTTTGGGCAGGCAGCTCTGGGGACTTTGGAGGCTTTTAAGTCTCTTAAGTGGATTTGATGCTAGGATCAGAATTAATCTGGGATATTTATGGCAGAGTTGTATCGCCCTGAGGCATAGCCTGCAGGGTTTTGTGGGGAAGCTGGGAGACAGCCCTCTCTGGGAGTCTGGTCCTGGGCTGGGCCCTTTGCCCACGAATGTGTTTCTGGGGAGTCAGCTTTTCAGGGCCACCTTCGTCTGAGAAGCACTGCGAAGTGGTGGGGTGGCCCTTGGGGGTCCCCAGCTTCAGGGGGTGGGGGCTGCTGAGGGTCCTGCTGCCTGGGCGCAGGGGCACCAAGCCAGCCCCAGGATGAGTTTACTCTGGCTGGATTCAGAAGATGGAGGAAGTCTCCAACTTGGAAAACAGCAAATATCCTTCCTTGTTTTAATGTCTTCTCCCAGTCTCACTGTTATCTCGGCTTCCTGAAAAGCTAACTTGCAGGTTCTGGGTGTCTGTAGCTTCCCAGACAGAACCTCAGCCTCAGCTTCCGCGGAGGTAAAGGCCACATGCACCTTGTGTGTGTTTGGGTGGGGAGTAAGGATCCCTAGTTTGCTCAGTATCAGGTCACAGCGATGCTTGCTTTGGGGATCTCTGGTGCTAGGAGAGGGGCAGTGTGTGAGGTGGCACGTCCAGCTTGTTCCTTCCTGCTCCCCGCCGTCTCCCAGGGGCTGCAGCACTGCCTTGTGCCCAGGGACCGGTGCTGATACCACACCGTTCCTCCTTCCCCTTCAGTCCTTCGAAGCTAAAGTGGCTGGAATCCTTTTTAAAGGAAACTGGCATTCTCTTAGTCAACTACATCAAGAAATCAGTACTTCTAGGAAGTCCTTTATAGTGCTTGTACCTTGAGACTTGAATAAGTTTTTTTTCTAAACGGCTTGGATTCCTGTGTCGGCAGCCGTTCAACCTGTGTAAAGTGGATGTGGATCGCTGCCACCGTAGTGTCAAGACAGCTGTCTCATATTACCAGATGGTAGTTAACCTGTGTGATGCAAAAGGAACCATGGAAATGTTATACAAGATAATACGGCTGTGATTAATTCTTATACTTAATAAAAGATATTTAAAAAAAACAAACAATAAAAAGAACCCTCCAAGTCCTGCAACTTTTCAGTTCTTACAATGGGAATAACATACAGTTGAAGACTGCTTAAATAATCTGGGAAAACTGGAATATTTGTAGAAATTCTTTATCTTGATCCCTTGTGGGGTAGGGAACTGTTAATGAGCCCTGTAACAGACCTTGGGAAGAAAACCACCAGCCCAGTAAGATAAAAATATTCTGGTTTGTGTCCTTTCAAAAAAAAAAAAAAAAAAAAAAAAAAAAGAGTTTTGTCTGTGTAGGTTGCTATCTGAGGGAGGGAAGAGCAGAGGGATGAATTAGCAAGTGCAGGATTATCCTTCAATGAAGATACACCAAAAAGGTCTGGGTGCTGTTTCACTTAATTTTATAGCAATTTGCTGAATGCAAATCAACCTTAAAATCTGCAAGTGGAATTGAGGATAATTAGTTGATTACAAAGCTTTGTTAGATGTAATGAATCAGCATGTTAAAGATAACAATAGGTATTTAACTCATTAAGTTGCATAAAACTAATTTTCGGTTAATCCATTTCATTTAACATTTGAGAGAGCAGCAAGAACTTCTAAAACTGGGATCCTCAGTGTGAGGAAGACATGTTCAATACATCCATTTTGGTAATGCGCTTTTTACTGTAAATATGTAAAAACAAATGTACTGGAACTTCTCAAATCTATATAAAGTATAATTTTCCAGCTCTGAAAATTCAGCACTGGCATGTTACCAGCTTAGGGAGTGATATTTGTACTTTACTTAATCAAGTTAAAAACTGTGCTGATTTTCCAGTGAGAAAATGCCTGCTAGGAGTTTGAGCAGGAGGTAGAGAATAATTGTCAGCTAAGACAGAACAATCTTAGAGGGCTGTTATTTGCAACCCAGTCTAAATTCTGCACCTGGCCTGACTGTTTTATATTTGAATGAACCTAGGACTGGCTTTGTTCTCCAGGCAAAAATAGTCACAATTCAGAGCTTTAAGAAATCCTCAGTGTGTTTAGAAGATACTCTCTCAGCTGAGGTGTACGTCGTGCAATCTAGTAAGTGGAAGTTGTTGCTCTGGTGATAGTCACATGTGGAGGCTGCTTTATGGCCTACATAAAATGAGCTTGTGGCTTTGCATGTCGCTGTTGGCACTGAATGATACCCTTGCACACAGTCGCAGCAGGAAGCCAGAGATTGCATTAGTGTAGAGACCAGCCTGAAATTTTTTTTTTTCCCCCTCCAGTGATGCCCTTTACTGAGACAGACTGTTCACATGACATAAATCCTATTTCATTGCCTGTGCTGCACTTAAACAGCAGCCTGTTTTTGTTTGGTTTAGTGAAGTAGAGGTATCCAGCATCTGTTAAAGTGTGCTTGTATTTGGGCAAGGTTTGGCTTTATCTGCTTTCTTACCAGTAAAGATGTAGTTGAACTGCTTTTCTTAGGTCTTCTTTCTCAATTAGCCGTGTAGGAAAGTGTGATTTGTGACTGATAGTCTTGCTGGAAGAAGTCTGCAATAGAATTGCAGTTACTACTGAAAGGCACACCTCTACCTGTGTAGCTTATTTTGCTCATGAAGAATATATTTACATGTAAAGCACAGTTTGTGTCCAAAACGAGCACTTTGCTACCAGAGTATACTGCATATTCTGTCAGTCCTGTAGCGGATAGGGATGGTGTAATTCAGATGTTGGGCAGAATGTAAACTTGAATCTTCAAATAACTGGAAACAATTCTGTTTTATTTTCTTTTCAATACACAACTGGAACAGTATGACTACTGAGCTATGAGAATAAGGATTTGACACTGAAAGGAGCGCTTTTGCTTTTGAAGCACTCATTTCAGTGTCATTATTGTGATTTGTACATCAGCAGATGAGTGAGCATCTCTTACAACAGGCATTTGTTCTGGCTGACTGTAGGAAATCAATAGTGTGAAGATGTCATAAGAAATGAACTTTCTAACTAAATTATTTTGGATGTCTGAAATATTGGCAAATTCTTGTACTTAAAATCTGCTAAATATTAAGCTAAATGATAATACGTAAAGACAAAATAATTTGAAAACTGTATAGAACAAGTATAAAAGGGGGGAGCGGGGGGCAGAAAACACAGTGATGACAAACCAGCATGCTGGTACCAAGAAAGTTCCTAGGAGGAAAAGAAAATATGGTCCATAAATAAACCAGCAAAAATACATGCTCTTTTGGGAGAGGAAAACCAATGCAGCAGAAAGTAACCCATCCTATAACGCAGTGAGTTTAAAGATGGTTTCAAAACTTGGAATGAAGTAAATCTGTCCCATTTAAAGCAGGCCAGACCTAAGGAGTTGTAAGTACTCACTGGATCTGAAATCCTTCTCTAATGAAGCCTTTTATTCTGCTGGCACAGAACACAACTTTGCTTGTGTCCTGAAGAGCAAAGTATGTTTTCCTGCTAGATAGCGTTTTGGTGTTCTTCTTTATGAATTCGCTGTCAAGGAAATTGAAGTGCATTTCCATTGATCTGCTTGTGGAAAAGATTTGGCAATGTTTATGGGTCCTAGGTCCCCAGTGAGCAAATGAGAGCTGCTGTAATTACTGTAAGTCAAGTGTACATCTGAAGATCCCCTTCCCTCTCCTAAAGAAACCATGTATGTGATACTCTATGTGCATGTAGTTCACCAGCAGCATCCTGATTACTCTCTGTTTCTTGTGCAAGGCATGTAAAGCAAGACCCAAGTCTTACTCTGCTAGTTATTACCAGAAAACCTAGCTGTGAGCTCAGTATGGAGGCTTGCATGAAATAGAGGCACTCGAACTCAAGCAACTGTGTCCTTAACTTCTCCTGAAAAGTTGAGAAGTTTGGAACAGTGTACTCTTGTCATAAAGCAATGTCTCTTGGGTCTGTCCTAAAAATTAGTGTAATCTCCAATGTAGTAATTACCACTTGTCAGCAAGGTACATTTTTACATTTGTGAATTATTAGAGAGATGATACAGAAACATGGCGTGAGGGGGAGCGGGAGCAGACCTGTTCTTCACAAATGTGCCAAGCACAGTGCTTTTGGAGAACTTGGCTTCCTGTTGAGTGAGGGATGCTAAACTTTGTCCTTATCTACTTAAAGTAACAAACCTTTGGGAGAATGAATTATAGACATATGCATTTCTAAATCTGACTTGCAGTCTTGTTGGCCTGGTTATTTGCATAGGAAGACAAATCTCCATCAGTCCTTACTGAAGGCTGCTTCTGGCAAAAAATAAATTGCAGCTTTTTTGAAAACCTGAAGCAAAATAAATCACAATCAAAGAAGTATCTGTAGGAAGAGCTTATCCAGTGGCAGATCACAGAAGCTGTGAGGACTAAAGAACAAGGTGTTTTCTTACAGCATACTGATAGGGGGAGTAAATTATTGAAATTTAAATAGTAAATTATTAAATGCTTCTTGCAAGTAGCATCTCAGAAAGCTTAATTTCATTTTTTACACCCAGTAAAATGAAGTGGCTTTTATTCATGTGCTGGTTTCAGTGTTGCAGGACAGACCATGGCCTTTAGATGCTGAGTTTCTGCATAGAGGGCTTGCAGAAGTACATGGTTTCTCCGGGAGTTTTAAAGGTATGAGGCTGGTTAGGAACAGCCACATGTGCTTCCCCTGCACTTCCAGTTTTGACACTGTTTAATACTGTTGGCCCCTATATGGTACGGCTGTGCAGATCTGCAAAGCATCACAGTGCACTGACGTCCCCCGAGTTCATGGCTCATTTGGGATTAAAATCCCTAATGTGGGATGTTGCCCATAAAGTAGGCAGCCCATACCCAGGTGAGTTAAGTGTTTGTTAGAGCCTTTTTCTGTGCCAGGGCTCCTGCCTTCTGCGTGCAGGTGGCGAGGAGGCCATCTCATGCTGTTCACCAAGGGGCTATGTGGGAAGCTTCTTAGGTAAGTGGATTTTGCAGGCCAGAAGTATTTCCTGATATGCAGCCCACACTTGCATTATTCTAATTTGATCCTATCTTTCCTACTCAAACCCTCTCTATTATGTTGATTCCGCTTTTTTTTTGTGTTTTGCAGCCTGCGGATACTTTTAGGCTATTCTTGCCAGCGCTCCTGTCTTTCATCTTAGTTCAGTGAGCCTGCGAATGAGGTTGTCATCATTTCATTCTGCCTGTACCCTTGCCGAACTGTTCTATTTTTCTCAGCGGAATTGTTGAATTAGAAATTGGGTACAGTAGAGCAACATGATGTGAAGAGATAGTATATGATTGTGCATTCTGCAGGACTGCAGGTTTTTGGTAGCTGTCTCTGATGTGGGTGCTCCCCCTCTCCCACCTGCTGGGGGGCTCCTCTGAAGATTCCTCACAGTGTTTCTTTGAAATACTGGAATCCTCAGCTGCTGTAGCTTGCTGTGTTACAGGGGGAGAAATACTGGTTTGTGCTAGCCAGAAACCTGGCTAAGAATTGTTACCCCTTTTATGGCCATTACTGTGGTATTGTGATTAAGGATAGAGGTAGGAGTAAGAGGTGTTTTCTTTAGTCCCATCTGGTGGCCTGTTGTTTGCCCTTGGCAAAACTAAGAACTGATAATGATTGCTATTTTGCAGATGGGTAAGTCAAGGTTAAAGTTAACAATCGTCTCTTAATAGGTTGCTCAGAGATTTAGGTGAAAAAGTATTGCATTTAACACCACACTTGAGACCAAATTTTTAAAATCCTGGGTTCCTTCATGACTATATACCGACTTGTTTGTTTTTAATGATGTTACTTGTATAGTTAGTGTAAGGAAAAACGTAATAATGTTGCTGCAGAGTGGCCCAAATATTTCAGGAGGGTGAAGGCTGTAAAACAGAACAGCTTTCACAACAGAATCTGAAAACCTTTTGTTCTTCAAACAGCTAGGTATGTAATATGTAAATATATCTCTTTGTTTATCAATCTATATAAATCTGGATGGAGCCCCTGTTTCCCGCTCCATCCCCAGCAGCAGCAGCTCCGTCTCAGCGGCTTTTGCTCCCTCTCCTGGCTTGGTTTGAAACTGCGTACCAGTGGTGGTGTCTGTATTTTATTTATATATACATATATATATATAATATATTTCTTTAATATATATATACACGTATATAGTGTAGAATCTGCTTTTGAGTGGCAGCATCTGTACTACTTTTGCATCTCTCCAAAGCATTAGAAAGGCTACTACGAATGTGGCTGAAGATTTCTCACAGGTTAAGATTTTTTTTCTTGTGTCTTAAAGTGCAGTGGTAAAATTTTCAAATAGTACCATTTTAAAATATACACAGAAAATAAATTATTCTGTTGTAAGGCCTCTCTGTAGACTGAAGGAGTCTTACTGCTGTGCTAGATAAGAAGAATACTGCTACTGAGTAGCTCTCTATAGCAGTTGATTGAAACATAATATACATTATTTGCATGTTAATAAGATTTCTAGTCAGACTTCCCTGACAAACATGAGCAGAGACAAAGACATACATGTGATACATCTTTAACTGCACCACAGTAATTCAGATTTACTATGTGTAAATAGCACTTTATTCTGAATAACTGGACAAATAAAGCAGAGGAAGGAAGATGGCGAAGCAGTCTTCCTGTCCTTTTTCAAAATTTAAGATGCAGTCTGGAGTTGATGTTTGTCAGGGTTTTCCCATCTTTGCCGGATTTCTACTAGCTGATAATAACTACAGGTGGTGTGGACCACTCATACTTAGGAGCTTTTAATTACTCTTTTTGGGCACTGGAACATGTAGCTATAGGGTGAACAGGCTGATGTTTTGTTAACAAGCCCAGCTTGCCAAACAGCAAGTGCTTTTCCCAGGCTGGGGGACGTGGTTGTGCCCATCTCTGCAAACTGATTTCTGCTCTAAGGGTTTAACTGGCAAGTTGGATTCTCAAATGGTACTTGATAATCATCCTAGAAGGGACAGGCTCAGAGTTGTGGAGGGTCTTGGCCTGGAACACTTATGAAAAACTTCAGGCTAATGAAGCCTCTTCCCTACAGAATGTGGCTCACCGTCTTGCAGACATAGTTTTCAAGGAAAAGAACAACTTGACCATTTAATGCTATTTTTTTGGTTTGTTTTGTTTTTGTTTTGTATTTCCTAGCTACCTCTACCAGTTTTCTGTCCACTTGAACAACACTATTTTCTACTGTGGAGATGGCTTGTTAGTTCTGCAACTTTCTTTCTACAATTGTGCCTCTTTGCATTCTGTTTATTGAATATGTGTAAAATTTGAGTGTAAACTTGAGTAGCACGAGGTCTGTGTGAAATGACTTTTGATCAAGGTGAAATAATGACCCACCTGAACTTTGTACTGGTGTGCATTTGCGCTAGCTCTTCAAACAATCATTTCCAACTCATATTTGGTGTCTCTAAAACATCATATTTTGGTTTGGCAGTCTCTTTTTCACATTTGCTGTACTGTTTTTGCTGGGTGCATGGAGTTGGGTAGCACTTCTAACAGTCACCAACCAGTTCTCCTAAAGTAATGCTGCCATAGGAAACAAATCCCTACCAAATTTCCTGGCTGCCTATGTTGAACCAATATGCACCAAGCTGTATATTTGAAGAAGTCCGAATTAGGGACAAACTGAGTTGTTTTGACTATGCTTTGTGTTTGAGAATGATGCTAAAACTGCTATTCGTGCCGCCCTCTGTTAGTTTCTCCCACTTATCCCACCTCTAATTTTTGAGCAGTTGGAGTTCTGTAAAACAGATCTTTCATTTTGCTCTGTTTAGACCTCTGCTACCTCATGATCAAATTCCAGCTCCTGGGATGATTTTAGACTTCTTCTGTACTTTTGAAGTGTGAAATGCCATGGGGATCACTGTAAGGTCCAGGATGTGGGAAAGCCATTTCATGAGGTTAATTACGGGTGACACTTAGTTTCGTAGTTGGTTGATTGGTTCAAAGTTGAATTAGAGAATTGAACAGTGTCTGCTGCTTTTGCTTAATCAGCTGGTGACCTGAGGGGACCAACACGCTGACTTTCTTCACAGGCTTCAGTGGCTCCTGTGTGCGCTCTGAAATTTGGGAAAGCAGGAGAAGGAATCCAGCTTGGGTCTCCTACATAGTATAGAAGATTTTTTTAGCCCTTAAGATTATTGCCTCAGTCAACTCACTGTTGCAGCAGCCTTTAAAACTCCCAGCAAGCAAATTTCATCAGCCTTGAGTGAACACTGTAAGGATCCTTGTATAACAATCATGAGTTGTTTTGGAGCTTGGCTTCTGCTACAGTGAAAATGGAGTGTCTCCAGGTTAGGATTACTCAGAGATGATTATTTGTCATGCCTAGGAGATACTATTGTAATGAAAGAAGAATCTTTTTGAAGTTCTGACTGCATTTAAATTAGGAGAGTAGTGATTGATTATTACTGAAATAGTAAGACAAGGCATACTGGAATGGTAACTTCTTTATGAAGGTGCAAATGGAGCATGTTGGCCTGAATGTCTGCAATTCCTCTGTTACAGTGGTCCCTAGCAGTCACAGGGAGGAGCTGAAGGGGAATTCTTGCCCACTGCCAGATGTGGCCTGCTGCTTAGGAGGATACTGGAGCATGGCAGTTGCTAGCAGTGGACTCTACAGTCTTGGATCACTAGACCTCAATATCTAGTTGGGGCTGGTTACAGATAAGAAATGGGATATTTTAATAATACGAGATGAAAATGACCTCTGTTCACTTGACTGGTTTAAGTTGCCTCTATTTCAGAAGTTCATTGCAGCAACATTTTGTTTTTCATTGTCTTTCTGCAGACGTAATGGTTCTCTGTTCATGCTTGGGGAATATAAAATCTTCTGTTTGGTTGTCTTCTGCGCACTACTAATGATCCTGGAAATACAGCAAAATGTCAAGGATATATGTGAGAGATTCTAGATAAATGATTGTTTTCCAGTTCACATTCAAGCATGTCGCATCATTCTTCAATTTTGATCTCTTGGTATGGCTTTTCTGAATTTAGAAAGTTATATTTCACAAGAATGAAGAAATGTTGACAAACCAAAAGCAAGTAAAATCACTGCTAATGTATTGTAATATATAACAGTATTCTTTTAACATGGTTTCTTGGTAGGATGGACACACAGAGCATTAAACCTTAAGGGCTTCTAGGGATTTCACGTGCACTCAGGCCTGTTGCAGAGGTGACTGTTATGTTTGTCCTGTGGATGATGCACTCTTTGATACTGTGTTAACAGCTAAACTGAGTAGGTGTCACTTGTGCTCTATGCATATAATTGAAGTAAAAGGTTTGAGTCTTTGGTACTTGTGACTGTTCCAGGTCAGGTATGGTTGCCATGCATCCCATGGCCAGGGAAGGTTGCAAACAGGCATTAATCTCCCACCCTGCAATGCAGCTGGGATGTTGTAATTGTGCTAAATTCAGAGGGACTTCTTAGCAATTCTGGTCATGAGGGCTGCAGTGGAGGGATTGCAGGGAGCCGAGCTATCATTCTTCATTCTTGCTGCTTACCTTGCTACATTCACTTCATCTTCCTTTCACCAGTGATTTCAAAGTAGAAACTGGTTCAGACTGCATTCTGCTTGATAGTCTTTTGTTCCCTTAATAGTTTCCTTAGCAAGGTAGACATGTATTCCTCCAGAAATTAAGTTTAAGCTTTGCTATTCACATCCCAAACAACTTGATGTATCACCATTTTAAATTTTTGCCTTAAGCATCAGGATTGACTGGCACCACGGACCCCAAGGTGCGTATGTGTGATGTGCTGTGTGTACGCGCTGCATTTTAGACTGACTTTCTTTAGATTATGCAGTGGTGTCCTTTGTTCATGAGTAGATAGGGCTACTGATGTTAAAAGTTCTCTCTGTAAAGCAAGAATTCAGTTGTAGGAATATCCCTCTGGGTTTTTACTCTCCACTAGGAGTTAAGATTAGTGGATCCCTGTTGTGGAGGATACCTGTATTTTGACTTTTTTCTTGTATTCCATCTTTATATATAGACCTGCAGCAGAAGCATTGATTAATATTGTTTTCAAGTTGAGGAAAGTATGTACGGTTCAAAGAACGTCTGCTGTGATGTGTTGTTCTTTCTACTCAGCTTTCTGCTTGACCTAGGCAGGACTGTGGATGGTGATTCTTTAACTGTAAGTGTAACCTTGTTAGTAAAATTTGCTGCTAAAACCAAACATTTTTTAATGTTTGTCTTGATGTTTAAAAAGACAAAAATGGCCTATATAATTTTGTGTCTTAATTCATGCACATAACTATATAGTGCCATAAAAGTTAGCAGGCTCTAGTTAGAAGAGGAAAATGGTTGTGTCCAACCCTTTCTGTTGCTGGCATATTTACCTTTATGAAGTAAATAGTTGGGAGGATTTCCCTCTTCATATAGCGTAGTCTTTTCTTGTGTTGATCTCCCTGATTTAGAGACCTGAAGAGTGTAGTATTTATATGCACGGGGTAGGGTTCTGATCTAATGCAAATGAACTAGCTAGATTTAAATAAGGTAAAAATCTATATTTGGTTTTCAGGCTTGATTCTATTTTAAGCTTTTAATTGAGTCCACCACTTCTTGAGTGCTTGAGGTTGTCATGTGTTGAGAGAATGACTTTGTCTTGGAGAAAAGGAGAAAACTAACTTTTTTCTAGTTTGATAAGGTTATAACACTAGTGCTAGTACAATTTTAATACTGACACGGAACGCTCACACTACCTTGTGGGATTAGTGTGCTAATCAGGTATGTGGAGATGTACATACAGTGGTGGAAGGGCGGAGGGTAATACCAAATTATAATCGGAGTGCAAGAACTAGTTATCTGTGATTTTTTTTTTCCCAAACTGCTTGGGAAGAAAACTTTCAAGGCAGTGATCTGAGACTCTTCTGAGACTGCAGGGATAATTCAGTAGCTACTCCTGGCTTGCATTTCAAAGAAAATTCTAGAAGGGCAGTAAACTTTATCTAGTGGAAGGTATCCCTGCCTGTTGCGAGGGGTTGGAACTAGATGATCTTTAAGGTCCCTTCAGCCCAAACCCCACTCTATGGCTCTATGAAAAACTACCTCATGCTACATATGTGAGACTTCTTAAATATGAGCAATAACTAGTGACCCTTGATTTAATTCTAGTGACGTGAGACTTGATGGGCCAGTGGTAGGCTCTTGTGAAAATCTCATCCACTGCAGATGGAGTGCACCTCAGTGTGCTTGCTCAATATTTAATTGGAGGGTAATGTGCTGGCAACTGTAAACCCGAAGAAGCTGAGGCAGGGAAATTAATTTCTGCTCCTGCTTTCCTTAATTGCTGATGTTACACCCTGTAAGCTTCTTTGTTGTTGCTGCTTGAGAAAAGGAATAGTTGGACTTGAGTCTGGACTCTGTTAAAAGGCACAGGTTGCTTTTAGTCCTGAAAAGGTGATTTCCATGCTGAAATATCTTCACAGCAATGATTGAAGGGGGGTTTTGTTGTGCACAGGTGTTCAGGAAGTACAGTCTTCTGTTTAGTATTAACTTGGGTAATACATGAAATGTTGTGCTAACATGAAACCATTCATAATTATAGGCTGTACTCTACAGTGAAGTCCCACCACCCTGCAGTTTCCCGTTTGACCTATACACACATCTAGGACATAAATATTGTTGTCAGAGCTGAGACTTGGATTGTATATATGAAATCAAATAGCAGTCCAAATGTGTGTGAACACATAATTTTCTTTCTTGTGTTGAAATCTGATCTAGGCAGTAGACTAAGAGGCTGAATGGCAGATCAGTATCTTCAGTGCTTCAGCTGGACACCACACCTTAAAGGAAACCAAGAATCCTTATAAAAGCAGAAAAAATGTCATGTCTTTTTTTCTATGTTCTCTCATCTCTTTCTCAATATAGTGACAACTTTAAGATGGTATAAACTTGCCTGTCTCCAGAACTCATCACTAAGAAACTGGTGCTGATATTGGTGCTCAGAAATAGATATCAGGCTTTCATCTCACACGGTTTTATGTGCTGGGTAGTGACTTTCCCCACCTGCATTTTTTCAACCATCTTATGACTTTCTACAGCAGTCTTAGCTCTATCCAAATGTGTCTGATAAGAGTAGCTCCTAACCAGGAGAATGAGGGTTGTCTGTCCTCTTGCCTGCTCCCTCTGAAAGCAAGAAAGTATAATTTATTTTTTTAAAACACATTGCAGAGTTATGTAACCTTTCTTCAGGAGAGTGCTTTCTAGCACTGAGCTTTACTTATTATGTAATGTGCCATCTCACCAGAACTTGCTGACATAAGCCGTGATCTTCACCTCTAGTTGCTCATGAAAATCTTATTCCCTTGACCTTACTTACCTCCAAGAGCTATGTGCAGTATTAGAAACTTCTTTGAGTATTTTATTCTAGAGTAAGAAAAACTGCTAGTAAATCAGGTACTAAACTGGTTTGTCTGCTGAGTAGCATAGTCTGAGCCTTGTATCTTTACTCCTGTGAGACTGTCATTGTTTTAAGCAACTTTTTACTATGTGAACATCTTTAAAAAGGAGGTGCTTCCCAGGTGTTTAAGAAATGATTAGAAGTGATTTTTTTTTGTAAGTGTGGCATGGCAGGACCTCTTAAGATGTTTTTTGAGTCATCTTGCTGTGAGTGAAGGAAATCATTAAACCTCTTTAAACTAGATGGAGTCCCTTTTAGATAGTGTTATTTAATTGAGAATATACTTTACTTATGATAACCTATGCAGTGAACCTTGATATTACCAACACGTTTAACTAACTTTGCAAAGGTTACTGATAAAGCTCACCAGAGCTTTGTCTAATATTATAGCTTGTCCAGGTCTAATGTCAATCTTCATGCATTATGTTAAGGTGTGCTCTTGTATGCTGATTAAACTGATACATTGCGTGGAAGTGACTGTTTAGCAGCCTGCTATTGTAATAATAAATCTTAAGTAAAACTGGTGTGATTGCTTTGTAATTTTGGGGGTGAATGTAGTCTCTACACTGGCCAGTAATCACAACTGAAGGGGAGGGTGTCTCATTGGTTTCCTCTGAGAAGTAGTTATGAACTGTAACCGGCTTAATACTACATGCATTCTTGAACCAAGCCTTTGAAGTGTACTTTTGGATTGTTGGGTTTATCATTTAATTTAGAATCCAGAAAACTTTGAGGTGGTTCACTCCCTTTTTTGATAGGTCTGGTTGCCATGTCGAGTGCAAAATGTGCAAGTTGGTGGCTTTCCTTCTAAAACTGTTTTATGACAGGAACTAAAAAGACCATTTAGAGACAAATAGCTCATTTGTTAGTTGTCATGCTCCTTGGTAGCTGAAATGCCAACAGAATATCTCAAATCTATGTCACCTGCTCAACTGAGCACAGGATTTTCACTTTACTCCTTGTGCTCAGCTGAATAGATGTTTCTGTTGGTGGAGAGTTAAGTGGGCAAAATTTTCATTCAGGCAGAAATGATTGCTAGTAGTGATCTCTTAACTATTATAGATCTGCTCCTTTTCCAAATAATGGGATTCTTTCAAGAAGTCTGTCATAATAATTGATGTCCAATATATTATGTTACCTTCAATTAAGATTCTTTATTTTAAGAGAAGGAAGGTAACAGAAAAGACTCAAGTGTGCTGCCTGTGACTTTCTGCCAACTTCTCAGTGATTTTAGTTGAATTTGAATTATTTGTCAGCAACAGATTTTTTTTTTTCTTTAACTAAAGCGGGTTTCTTCTGTTTCCAAAGAATAATAACAGTGTAGGGTAGCTTGATCTCCACGTATTAGGTCGTTCCCTGGGAGATGGAAAAACTTGAATCTCTCATTAGAAGTCTGACTTATTTGGAATAGAAAGCTAAGTTGTAATAAGTAGTAATGCCTGGGATGTGGTAATAATAGCCAGAATAAACTGCAATGCCTTGAGGACTGTAAAGCTTGTGATGCTGTCAAAGCAGATAAGTTGTTCTCTTCTCTCTTGGCTAATTTTGTATTTAATATAATGCGCGGAGGTACTATTGCTCTCCCCAGTACACTTGAGAAAATGTAGTAAATGAAGAATGGTTGAACACATTAGCTGCAGCTTTGCAGTTTGAGACCTCCTCTATGATAATTGTTCTTTGAATTGAAAACCTTCTTTTAAAGTTGATAAATTCCATTGTTGTTTTCCAGACACAGATGAGTGAATTTAGCTTAAGTATCTTTTCAAGGACGTGTTTAGTATCAGAGGGCCTGGCTCCTAGTCCAGATTAAATGTATCTGAAAAACAGCATCCTTTTCTCAAACTGGGAAACGTGTCAGCAGGATAACCCCTTGTCAGTGCGGGCTGAGATCCTGGTTGGTGCATGTAAGGTGGTCAGGGAGACTTCATGGAGCAGGTATGAAAGCAACAAAAGAGAAGGAGGTGAAATACAGGAGGATTAAAACTAGAGGAATCACTAGACGTACCTTTGATAGAAATTCTGAACCTGGTACAGGATTATCAAAGTAGATGCAGCATTCAAGAGTTTCACTGACTCTACTAAAAGAAATAGCTCTTGTTGACTGACTCAAGCATGCAGGCTAAGGGATAGCAACTCCAAATGCATGTGTGTCTTTTTCCTGTGCTAGTTGCATGCTTAGCAAAGGGAAGCTAAATAGACATCAGGGCTTCTACTGGGGATAGTTTTGGTTTATCACATTATCTAGCACTGTCTACTTAACATCCCAGGTATGGATTCAGTCCGTACGAAGCATGTGAATACCCTTGCACACCAGATAAGATGCCTTGTGTTTGAGGACTTAGTGAGTGATAGGTCGTTGTATTGGTGACTGTAAAAAAGAAGAATGTGCCCCTTTCCAGGTCAGCCTGTGCTCAGTTTTGGAGTTTGCTGCTTCATCTTTCCTGGTCCTCCTACTGAGGCTGTTCTTTAGTATGCTAGGGAAGAGGATATTCTGTATGTTTGATGCAGCTCTACTGGACATTTGACTGCTAATCAAGTCCTATAATTTTGTTTATTATATTCTTATAGGAATGGGATGGAGTGGGTAAGCAAGCAGGCTTCTGTGGTGCTGATCCCCTGCTATGTGTGTATCTGTATTTTGTCAAGTGGAAGGGGTTAGGTACTTGTATAACAGTCGAATATCCTTGGCATATGTGTAGGTAGCAAAAGTATGTTGTTCTGATATTCCTCAGTGTGTTAAAAAAAAAAAAAAACAAAAACCAAAACAAACAAACAAACAAACAAAAAAAGCCAAACAAAAACCAAAACCCCAAACCCAAACAAAACCTGTCTCAAAATATCACATCCCCAAACAGTGCACGTATAAGACTAAATGATTTATCTGTTTAATTTATGGTCTCTACTGTGACTACTATATTTAGGCAGCAAATGACTTTATTCTTGTTTTGCATTTTTCTTTCTATTGGCCAATTTCCTTATGTTTGAAAGGCGAAGGCTCTTTCTGTTAATCCTGGTGCTTCTGAGGCATGTTTTCTCATTCAAGAGGAGAGCTCGTTTTTCATGTTTTATTGTAGCTGGAAAGCAGTGCTTGTGGGAAGCTTGCTTCTGTGCTTACTCTGCTTAGCTCTTCTAAAAGCACTACAGATATCCCTGCCCGAATTTAACTTTCTGCGTTTGCTAAGCTTTCCTAAGCTCCCAGGAGTTTATATTTGGGGTCCATCTGTTACCTTGGCCTCACCTGACAACTTTATATGGGCCTATTTCTTTTCACTTCCTTTACGTGCTTGTGAGATGTTTAGACTTATTTTCAAACTTTACACCAATATCTAATTATTTGATGTTATACTACCCACAGAACTGCAGATATTTTTATTTGGATGTGATCAGTAATCCACTGTTAAGCATCAAAGCCAGTGTTGAAGACTTCCTGTTGGTAAAATGGGATTATAAACATCAAAAGGTAGCTATGTAGCACAAATTTATTAACTATTAATTATGCTATTTCTGTGTACAGTAGCTGCTTTTGGATTTGCACCTTTTGTAGCTCTGAGAAAAGGACTGTTACTGAGGTAGCTGGATTATCTTCTGCACTTTTGACAACGTGATTCATCAGAATGTAGACTTTGAACTGAATTAATACACCCCTCCAATAAGAAAGCAGACTGAAAAATCTAGACCTGCTCACTAACTTTCTTTGACAGATAAGAACAATAACTTACACTTTAGAAAACTTCCCTTCCATGTACCTGCTAGTTTTTTCTTTAAAAAACCCCAAACATCAAAACCAACCAACCAACCAAAAAAAAAAAACACCAAAAAAAATCTTCCTGTTTCTAATGGATTTCACAGTTTGTGCTTTATTTTACCTTAGTCAATCAAGCATGCCAAAACAGCCACTGATACCCTTTTGTCCTTCCTCATCCAACAAAATACTCTGTGGTTGTTGCACAGCTGGAATGTGTACTAAATACAGCACAGCTAGTACTGAAGGAAAAAATAAGGTATTTCTGTGTTAAACACCTCTCTCTCCTCCATATTTTCATAGAGCATTTCTTTTTCCCATCTTACCACTATGCACTTACTGCTAATATAACCTATCTGCTTGCTGAGGAAGAAGCTGATTCAAGAGAACTGCTGGGTGGCTAAGATGATGTTGAGAAATGAGTCTTAGTCTTTTTGCTGCATCTTAGAATGAGCCTAGAATGCATCATTATTCTAAATTTTGATGTTTCTTACTAGGCAGAAGAAAAAGATTTAATTTCTATCCTGCCTTCCTGTGCTATGCAATGTAGCCTGGGTTGATAAGCAGTGATGGCATAGCTGTTGCTAAGTATAGCAGCCATAGGGGGTGGAGAGAGACAGACTTTCCTGTCTACTATTTGAAATGGCAGTAATTTTTCCCTCCTTGAAAATATATTTTTAGAGCTTTACAAATAAGAGTGATATGGCACAGCTTATAACTGGAGTCAGTGAAAATTAGGGAGATTTTATACTGAGATCTGTATTTTTATTTAAAAATATTAATCTTTTAATGTAGTATCTACAATGTATTTGATTAAGCAATCCATTGGACCTTGTTTTTTTTTTCAGTGATTATGTTACTAACACATGAAACATCCAAATACAATTTCACCTTAGAAAGCCTTTAAATGGTCCTCTTTTTTATAGTATCTGGACCCTGTTTACAAGTTGTATTTTCTTCTGATTTTGGACTTTAAAGTATTTTAAGTTGAAGACAGCTCTTTTTGATGCTTTCTTGGAAAACACTTTTCTACAATGTGTATTTATAATGGTTTCAGGTACGCTGGCATTCTCATATGTGTTCTTAGAATCAGGTTTTCTTGATTTTTTTTTTTTTTTTTTTTTTTTTTTTAATACTTTGCTCTTACCAGATTTAAAAATAATTGGGCAGACTTTCTTGAATTGGAAGCTACTTGCAGTTGTGGGTAACCACTAAACAGTGTCCTAGTTCAGAAGTGCTTTGTTACTATACACTTTAAGTACACGATGAACTTAATGAAAATTCACAGTTAGGGTATGCTAAAGAAGAAATTCTAGCACTGCAGTAGAAGAGGGCATAGTAAGAAGTTTGTTGTTGCTTGGACTTAATAATTAAAAAAAAACAAAACAAAAGAAAAACAAAAACCAAAACAAACACAACAAAAAAAAAAGCAAAACAAAAAACAACCCAAAAAACAACAGACCCAACAAAACCTCCCCAAAATCAAAATAAAACAAAATTAATTGCTGTCTGATCTCTCATTTATAATTAAATGGATCAACTAGAAGCGCTAATAAGTGTGGCAGTTTTATCCTTAGACTCTCAGTAGCTTGTACTGCTGACAAAGCAACAGCAAATTTATTTAAATTGTTGAGTCTGTATTTTGTTTGTTGCTTGAGCTGCCAGTAGAAGTGGATTACTGAGTATCCAAGAACAGCATGAGTTACTGCTTTCTGTGCTGTATATTCTCAACCACCATTTTTAAGTGTGTGTTGGAGATCCAAGCATTAGGTCATAAGCAATTAAATCATGAATACATGTAAATGTAGCTAGTAGGGTCCTCAACACAGTTTCAGGTGGAGTTTTGCCATTCGTGTGTCAAGAGTGTTGGTGAAATTGAAGTTTCATGAAAGTAGATGTGGAAAACCTAGTTATAATGCTAATGCTTTTTACTGAAACTATCTGGTATTGGATCTTTGGCATTAGTGAAAAACTTGTTCTTTATGTAAGAAAGGAAAGAAAATCCTTCCAGAACAGTCAACCTAGAAAACATAAGACTTTCCCCTCTTTTCTCTCCTCCTCGCCCTCCGGAAAAGGAATTCAGATAACCTAACCACAAAGACTGCATGAAATGCAATTAAAAGGTGTCTGTGACTATATGTCTCATCTTGCTTAGAAAATATTCACTGGTATTTTTAATCCAAAGTCAGAAATTACTACTGTGTTCTTGTTGTCAAGACTGAAAAGTGTGTTTCAAGAAGAGGATCTGAAGTTCAGATGGTTTGTTTACAGTTATTTAAGGAGTAGGCTCCCAACCTTTTGGGTTCTGAGGCTTGTAGATCCTTCTTGTTCAGTATACACCTTAGTAAAAACTGAGGGTGTTGAAAAAGTTGCTGAATTTTGGGAGGGATGGGGTCAGCTTGTCTAAAAATGCTTTTATTTTCTGGCCAGCTGGTATATGGCAAGCTTACCCTTAGGGGTAATCTTATGTCAGTATCATGTGTAAGTGAAGAGTCTCAAGATGAATACTTAGAATTGAAAAACAGTTTTGTACTCATAAATTGAAAGGGTAGGCTTGGTAAGTAAGAGAATTTATGACTTCTTTTCCAAATGAATTAAAAGTTCATATACCTAAATACTGGGGGGGAAGTTCATGCTGGAGATCATGATAAAGTAACAAGAGACAGCGTTGAGGAGCAAGAAGCAGCTTGCATAAGAATGTGTTTGCATCTCTGTTATTATGGAAATCTTCAGTGATGGAAAATGGGTACAGAAGAATTGAGTAAACATAAACATTGTGTCTCAAAACTTTGATGTATGTGTAGTTCTTGTCCCTTAATGACATCAGTTTGCTTAGCTGGTTGTTTCAGTCAGTCTTGAGTGCTCAGTTTGTGCTGTACAATGCCTGGAACTCCAGTCTCCCAAAGAAGGGAGTGAGATAATTTAAAGCTGATGCAGATGATGTAGCTTCTCAACTAGAAGATTCTGTAACAGTAGGCTGAATTCACCTGTTCACGTAGCATGACCTCTTTTTTGGTGGAAGTATAAGGTGAAATTCTAGCTGAAAGATAAAAGAATAACTTGCAATTTAGTCAGGTTTAATGGCTTTCCAAATGTCATTGCATTATTTTGATAATTTCGTGTTGAGTTTGGAGCTAGGTGGTAGTTACCCGAACCTTTTCAGAATCCTTAAGTATATTTTATTCTGTGTTTTTTTTCATCCTGCTCATATGAGAGCTGTCAAACTGAACATACTTTAACACAAGTAGTGTGAATACTAGAGCAGCTGTTTGTTATATTAATCCATGCATTAAAACTTCCAGAGCTCTGTTTGTTTTGAGGATAGGTCATGTGTGTTTGCCTCCCAAGCACATTGCTTGGTGTTTTTATCACACACTTAATTGTGATACTTCTTTGCTAGGGGATAATCCTTTTCCCAACACTTCCAGTTTGCCTGACTCTAAACAATACCTCTGCTCATTTGTTACTTCTACTGATTGCAGTCAAATGAACGTGTGGTTTTGGACAGAAAGGAAATAATGTACATATATGCCTATATATAGGATTTAAACTAACAGTGACAAGCTGACAAGCATAAATTGTAAACTTCTTTGCCTAAGTGGATAGAGCACTTCCTGCCCCTTACCACTCTTAGCATAGAGCCCTCTTGTATTTGGTTTTATTTTGCATTAAGAGCAAATAAAATAAGCTACTTCTTTAAATGCTGTTGATATAACAAGGGATGAAGCTGTAAAGCTATTAGGCAACTACGTCTTCATCTAACTGATGGCCTTAAAATTGTCAATAATTAACCAATACTCTCCCATGTTGGTGTTGGTTGGTTGGTTGTTATTTTTCTTTGATATGCCTTTACTCAAGCGCTTGGGGCATGCAAGCAGGTATTCTTGTTACTTATAGCTGTTATGAAATGATCATGTTTCTATATTGAAATTTTGGGCTTGTTATAGGCTCTCACTTGTTCTAATACAAGTTCTGGGCCACATAACATCTGTTTGTCAAACAAAATAAAGTGAGAACACTTTGGTGCAATTTTTAATGTCTTCTGACAATATTAGATGTGAACTGATGACAGTTTTAAAAGCTTGCTATCATATTCTTTGTATAATCTTTCCTTAATCTTTTTGAGATTGTCATACACTGATGCAGTCTGTCAGGTTTGTTTGTGCTCTTAAAGGTGTATCATATTATAAAAACCAGGTACAGTAGATTATCACTGTGTAGAATTGAGTGTATTGGAATAGATGTAGTGTCCTTATTAATGTCCTCCCTTTTATTGTCCATTATATGGGTGATGTAATCTGATACTTTGCAGTTGTTTTGATGCATATGTTAGCACAATTTTGCTGGACTTGTACAATCACTAATTAAAATGATACATATGTAATACCTGTATCAGTAACTGTAGAATAAATGTAGTAGTTTATATTTGTGTAGATGTTGACTTAGTTTTATTTGGAAGAGATTACAGTTAGTTTACCCCAGTAAACGTGAAATATGGTTTTGATATTGAGCTAAAGATTTTTTGTCATCATCTGTGTGTTGCAGTAGATTATGAACTCGTGCCTTTATGTGTCTTTTTATAGATAAGTTTCCTGTTTCCAGATCATGTGTTTCAAGGCCAAGCAGTGTAACCCGTCTTGGTAAATCAGCTTAACTGTAGTTTAGCTTGCACAACATAGAATGATAATGGATTTCAAATTTAATAATACTAAATGACATAAAGTTCTGACAAGCTTCTAAGCATCACCCCTTGCAAATGTTTTTATTAGACTTGTAATTGATGTTGAGGTAATTAGTGTATGCTGCAAGGTAGGGCAATATTTGAATTTTCTGGAGAGATCAACAGACTGAATGTCAGCAGCATAAAAGTAGTTACTTGAGGGGTCAGAAGCATAAGGGCATCTTGGAGCTCAGCACTAATGTGTTCTTAATACAAACCAACTGCATATTTTTGCTTGGAGGGGAATTTTAGGAGTAGTGTCATGATTTACTTTTTTGTCAGCTATAGTGGGAACTGGAGAGCTGTTTGTTAGTAATACAGCAGGCATTTATCTTTGTAGAAGTACATGTAGCTGTGCTAGAACCTCACAGTAGATGTTTAAGAATAATCCAGTATTAAGACTTGCATATGAAATATATTTAGGAACCCACTTTGTCTTTGAAATTGTGATGGTGTTTGAATAATTTAATACACACTGAAATGGATAACTGGGGACTGTTCTCCTCTACTGGAGGTGGTTTCATGTGGAGTAAAATGCTCAAAAGATGGGGATGACCTTACAACTTTTCAGTATTTATTTGAAAACTGTGAATATAACAGCTTTTGGCTTTAAAGGAGCTGAAACTTATGAATTACAGGCTGTAAAATCAAGTGCGGGCTGTTAGGAATAAATGCTTCTTGTGCGGTTACTTCAACAACTTGATTCTTCGTGTTCAGTTTCATTCTTATCAAATTCAGTTGAAGCTTAGCATCAGGCAGAACTAAGATTTGCTAACCTTTCAAAAATGTGCTAACCACGAGCACACGAGTAGTTAATGAAGTCAGTGGGACTACTGGTAGCAGTGCATTTAAGGATTCTGCTGAATTAGGAAATGCATTTTCTGGGAATAAGCAAGAAATGCTAGTACTGTCACAGTTCATCTGTGTGCCTGAAAGTTTATATGAAGACTCCTCTGCACTGTTATTTTCTTTCCTCTGTAGGGCATTCAGCATACATGGAGCATGCTAGTGTCACCCACAAGCATGCACTCTAGGACTGAAGGGAAAAAAAAAAAAAAAAAGAGTTGTAAAGAGTTTCAAATATCTTCATTCTGTTCCAAGTGAATTTCTTCCCAGCCTCTGGCTGAAACTTTGTAGCTGTGGAGAAAAGCCTGTCTGTGGCCAGGAGGGAAGCCAAAGCCAGCTGTCAAGAGAAGCCGGCAGCTGGCTGAAGTGTTTTAAAATAATTGTGTGGGGAGCATTCAGTAAAAGCTCTCACTGATTTTCCTGGCTATACTTGTCATTTCAGTACATCACTGATTTAAAGAAAAGAGAAATATTTGCGATATAGTCATATAGGAAGCTGGGGAATTCAGTGTCCCTCTAAAGTACAGGATAAGGACTGAAGCTGAGTATGGTGTAAAAAGAGGGTAAAGGAGTGCTATTGTCAAATCTCACAATATTTAGCATTTGTTTAGAATTCCAGTTTTTATTTAGAGATTATTGTATTTTTAAGCCTACTTTTTGATATATTTTGCTATCATAGAATCACAGCATGGTTTGGGTTGGAAGGGGCTTTAAAGCCCCCCCAGTGCCCCCCCCGCCCCGGGCAGGGCCCCCTTCCCCCAGCCCAGGGGGCTCCCAGCCCCGTCCAACCTGGCCTTGAACCCTTCCAGGGAGGGGGCACCCACAGCTGCTCTGGGCACCCTGGGCCAGCGCCTCACCCCCCGCACAGGGAACAATTTCTGCCTTAGATCTAAACCAGTTCTGCCCTCTGTCAGTTTAAAACTGTTACCCCTCATCCTATCAATACATGCCTTTATAAAAAGTCCCTCTCCAGCTTTCCTGTAGGTTCCATTTAGGTACTGGAAGGACCTGGCACGTACTAACTTCTAATGCTCTATGAGAAAAATGTTTGGCTTGCACTGAAGTGCCAGAAGTGATAGACTGGTCCATATTTTTACTTGCAAAGGAGAATATTTAGCTGAAGTCTTTGCCAAAAAGCTGACATGTCAAGGGCAGGAGTATGAGGAATGGGGCTCAGTATAATCAGTTTGTAGAGAAGTGACTGATTTCCTCACCGCAAACTTCAGGTTTAAACAGATAGTGCTTTTCAAATTTAGGCACAATAGGTATGTTCTGCAGAAGCCTTGTGGTTAGTGCAGTTTTTAAAAATCAGTAGATCCTTACCAGCAGCACAAGTAATGACAGCATTTACAATGGAAATACATGAGTCCTTAATGTGACAGAACTGAACTTTCATTTTTATTTGAGATTAGAATTTTATTAATAGTCAGCTACTGTTCCTTATCAGATGCAAATGTTTATTTTGTTGCCTCTTTTATTGCATAAGTGTCTTTTCTCAACAGCCCTTTCGCCCTGCCCTGCCCTGGACTATAAAGCACATGTTAAAACTTAGTAGGCTTTGGAGCAGACCTGGAGTGCCCTGGCATTCAAGGATCTCCAAGCAGTTTATAAACTAAGCATTATCCAGGTTACATCAGTCAATGTTTCTCAGCACTCCCAGAGGCAGTGTAGCGATGAGCTACTTCTATTATGTCACCAGTGTGACCCATTTCTTATGTTCTTCATTTAGCTTACCAGCAAGACTCAGGGCACGAGTGTAAAGTTATTTAAAATTATCATACTTAAACTTGTGCAAAAGTGAGTAAATGCTTCTCATCAGGTGAGAATAATTAAATTGATTCTACTTTGATTCAAGTAAAGCCTGGCCAATTTAAATACAATTTTGATACAACTGTTGTTACTAGTGAACTTAATGTGGCACTTGGGGCATTAATATCATAGTTACACTTTGAAGTTATAGCTTGTGTACGTATATACATATTACTTTTGTCACAGTTATGTCTAAATTAAGAGTGACAGATCTCATGTGCTCAAGATCAGGCTCAATGTTTGAGGGCTGCTTCCTTTGCTTCACCAAGCAGCTCACCTGTATTTATATCTTCACGTGCGTATGATGTGAGCATTGAGCCAGTAAAACACTCCGTACCTGCTGAAGTTTTTGCTGGCTGAACACTAATGGAGGTTTGAAAGCGTGGGACAGTTAGGGGCCCTCCCAATAGCTGGTCTACTGATTGCTGTATTTCCTCTCTTTTCCAAGGACTTAAGGGGCATTCTGTTTTGTTGTTGTGAGAGTGGGAGAACAAGGGGGAAAACTAAAAGCAATATTGGCAAACTTTCAGATGCAGTTGCTTCCTTGCGTTAAATTTGATTCTCATTTCTAAGCTTGCAGATGAACAGTGGCAGTTTTTCACTTGTCTTCATGATGATGGCCTTGGGTGTGTTTGTAGTCTTAATGTGTCCAAAATCTAGGAAGTATCAGGGAGAGCCTTCAGAGTTAAAGATTACGTGGACTGTGGGCTTGGGAATCTTGCAGTACTGTGGGATATTTGGCCTTGCTTCTAGAGTGCAGCTAGGCTTCAGTTGTGTGCTACATTCTTGTCCCTTTCCCCACTTATTGAAGTAAAAAGCCCTCGTAACTCAAAGTAGTCTCTCAACGTAAAGGTCTGTTTAATCTTTAAACCCATACACAAATTGGTTTTATTTTTAGCAGTCCTTGTTAATGCCAAATTAGTGGTGCTGTCTCCTTACACAGTTTATTCAACTGTTTCATAGTAAATGCTGAGATTTCCAACAGATGCAAGCTTCCTGTTAAACCAAGCAAAATTAACTTCACAATATATATTCTGAAAGTGACATGGGGGAGGGAAGGAGAAATTATTTTGGGTCTATAAATGACTTATTTTTCTATATTCCTTGTATAATTATAGCCTAACTTATTGTATGTACTAGGATTTGATTTTTAAACTTAAAATTTGATGCATTTGTCAACAATTGAAATTTCCTTAATATAATCCAACTTTATTGATGTAGGTGTAGTTTAAATGGCTAATGATGACAAAATTACACTTGAAATAACAGTAGGTGCTATAACTTCTTTGGATTTTCATAGTAGGAAAGAATACCCTCACTTGCAAACAGAAGAGCTCTGGATCCAGATTGTGCTTTATATTCCTTCTAGTCTTGATCCCGTGTGTTATTCTCTTAGGCAGTGGTTTTCCTCATCTAGGTAGGACCCCATCACCATAGGAACAGAGTGTCTTCAGAATATTTTTCTGAAGAGACATTCTACAGCAATTTCTTTTCTGCCTTAGTGTGTGGGAGAAATACCTTGCCTTGTTTGTGTTTCGTTGTAGGTGAATAAATGTCTGTGTGGCAGGAGGTGTGGAAAAAACAATTTGGAAGACAGCTAAAGATGAGAGTTTAGTGTTAATTCCTAAAAGCCACTGGTTCTGTGGCTCTCTTCTATTCTTCTCAAGTCCCAGCCGCCTGCGGTGTTCCCTGGGCGCAGTTCTGGGGGTGGCAGCTCGATCGCTGCCGTGCAGCTCCTGTGCGAGCACGGTTCCGCAGAGCAGCGCGCGGTTTGCCGTGCCCGTCTGACGTCCCGTTTGCTGAGAGGGAACAGAAGTTACACTACAACAGGCCTGAACTTCTCGGAGAGGAATGAGTATGCCTATGCAAACTGACCTGTGCATTTTGGGTGAAACTGGGTATATCAACAAAAGCAGGTGTGCCCCCTCCCCGCCTTTTGCTGCTACTGGGTGGCTGAGGAGACCCCAGTCTGCAAAATGAAGTCAGCACTTGTGCAGTACTTGTAGGAATCCAAGCTGCTTGGAACAACCCCTATTAGTTCTTCATTCAGGTGCTGCTTTGAACTGAGCTGTGGGAAGCAGTGGGCAGCATCGCTGCCTCTTCAGTGTGTAGATCTAAAACTGCAGCCTCATGCCAATTTTGACTAGTCTGCGGTTTATAAGAAAGGACTCTGATCATAGATGAGTCTTGCCTGCCCGGGTTTTCAGTTTTTATGTCCTAGATAGGTAAGGACAACTGTATCTCACGATGATGTATGTGTCTTGAGTGATGATCAAAGTTAGATCCATTCTCCTTCAGCAGTACTTCCATAAGTTCTATGTTTCCTCCTGAAGTAGGAAGTGAAATGCATGTAGGATGGAAAATCATATGTGTATACTTGTTTGGCACAAAAAAGAGTATGTTAGCATCCTGTTTTAACTAAGATTTAGACACTGACTCGGGATTCACCTTCCTTCTCCCTCATGCCTTTCCTCTTGTGCTCATGGGGTGAACAAAACATAACATGCCAGTGAACCAGCTGTCACAGAATATACTTTTACTTAAAAATCCAATTCTAAAAATTCTGCTTTTTATGTTGTTCTTGAAGCTATCTTTTGAAGCATGTACTTTGTATTCATTCTCCTTAAAACCAGAGGAATATTTAAGTTGCTTCATCCCTTCTTTGAGGAATCTTCATTTGCCAGCTTGCTGCTATGCCAGGTCATTTTTCAGTTCTCTGTAGACGAGGCATGAAACAGTCTGTTCCCTTCCCTATATTCTTTTCTGAAAGGCTTACCTGTGCCTTTAGCAGTATACACTGTCTTTGTGCCTTTAGCTAACCCCTTATACTGCTTGTCCAGACAGTTTTGTTTGGTGAGTGAAAATGTGTGTCAAACTGAAGGATACTTGGATCTGAAGCAGTGCTCTTTACTGAGAGTGGAATTTGGTTGAGAAAAATTACAAGACTCGTAATGTATAAAGTGACCACCCTGAATTGAAAACTCTGCCCTAGTGTGAGTAGTTACACTCCATGTGAGCAGACGCTTGTCCACATTAATACCTGGCTAAGAACATAAGCAATTAAGCAGTCTCACTTGTTAAAAATGTTAGTCTGATTTTCTTAATACCTAGATAGAATTTCTGCTATGGCAGACTGGCCAGAATGCCTGTGCGGAGGCTGAAAGGATACATCACTGCTAGAGCAGCCCAGAGCTGGATTAACTTCAAGCCTCTAAAAATAGCTTGCAAGCCATCAAAAGCAAAAATGCTTTTTCCTCTAGTGAATCGTGTATTCTGAAGGGAGGGCATATGAAAATTAATCTGTACTGGCTTCTCTGTAGAGTCTTGTGGAGAACTGTCTAAACAGTACAGCACAGTGCCAATGTACACTTTGAATAGGTGGAATATCTGCAGCAGTATTACAGCATAATACATGGCAAATGAGGTTTTAAGTCTGATTACATTAAAATGAAATACTACAAGAAATTCTGCTTCTAAATAGTTTTTTTTTTTTTTTTTTCCCCAGGCTTCTAAGGTTGCATTTGAGACAGTTATGTCCTAATATTTCATCATTTGGATGATTATGAATAGCTTGAATTAATATTTTTTTTTTTCTGCAATCCTTCTATTGTACTTTAGCACTTGTAATAATGCCTTTTCTATAGCTGCTCATTAGTGATTTCTGGTATTAATTAGGAGAAGTTCAATAGGTTCTGGAGCTGTTCCAGGTCTGGTCTTACTGACATGTTATTAACTTTTCCAAATGCAGCTTGTTGATCTTTCTCCTTTTATTCCAAAGTGATAAAGCAAGACTAACTGGGCTTTTTTTGACACTGTCACAACTTTTCAGCAGTACTTCTCCTGTTGATGATTATCTGTGGAAATACAAACTTGAGCTCTTTTTGAGCAGTGTTACGCTTTATGCATTTGCCAGAAGAGCTGTAACAGCGTATAAGTAGTCACTTTTTCTTATCCTAATGTTGTTTACAGTTTCTGATTAGGTTATACGATAATCTGTGAATGTGATTAACTGGCAACTTCCAGTTTAGAGTTCTGGCTTTTACTTTCAAAAGCTGTAAAGAAATAAGCTAGAAAAACAAATTGAGCGTTAACTGTGCTATCAGAAATACAAATGGATGATTGTGGTCTGAATACTGATGCTTTGGTGGCTTGAAGGACCAATTCTTACTTGTCAGACTAGAAGTGGAATTGCTGTCTAGGACTGCTTTTAGTAACATGACCAACATCAGAGGTCTTTAAGAGCATGTAAAGCCCATTTAGTATATCCAGGAAGTGTAGTTAATCTTATGAGCAGAATTAAACTGGGTATTCCCACTTATATGTAATTTATGTCCTGATCTGTAGAAATGCAGTGTGTAATAGTTCAGCCACTACCCTTCTTGGCAATGGTGTGAAAGTATGTGTTGGCTACACATTTAAAAATAAAACAAATGTTACTGTTAGTGGGTTGGAAAGTCCTCGTTCTTTCTGTGCTGGTTAAGAACCTAATTACACTAGACAGATACTTTTACAGCTGCTCGCAGTGAGCAAAGAGGAATACCGTACTGAAGAAGGAACTACTCATAAACATATTTTTTCAGTTAATGGGGCTTGGAGTAGCTAGTGACTTGTTGAGACAAGTGGTATTAAAACACCGTGATGTCTGCTACAAGAAATAGTTGCTGTAAATATCTGCAAACTTGAACTGCTCTTTCAGTTACGTAGTTGGTGGATGGAGTGACTATGGAAAAAAATAAAAGGCTTCTATTACAGAAAGGGTCTGTTCTGAAACATCTTTTAATTGGGTGCACAGTGTTTTGCCGTACTTATTTTTGGCTTTTTCTATCTATGAGGAAGTAAAAATTTTATTGATAAAGATCAGTTTTTAAGAATTGTTACTGCAACTGCTTTAAGCAAAGAACTTTAAGCATTGGTTAGAACTACTGTGTGTGGTAGCACCTAAATTTTTTACCTTAAAGCACTTCAAGTACTTGCACGTCTCCTCTTTAGCACCAAGTTTGATTGTCAGAACCAAGTGAATTGAATCCTCTGTGCTGTCAAGAGTGATGGGAATGAAAGACGAATTCTCTTCTGCCTTAACATAAATGGATAGATATGTTAAACCAGCAATCTTATTTTCATGTTGAATTTAATCCAATAAAACCTTCTGTTACAGTTATGGGGTTTTTCTGATTAGCTTTTTCTAAGGGTTTGTATTTCTGTCTTCCTTATGCATTGTTCTCTGCTTCCATGAAGTTTTCATTTTCTTACTTGAAAGACATTGCAAATAGGTGTGGTTGCTACTACATTTTCTATCTGTCTGAAGTTGGAAAGCTTCATGACTTAAAAGAAAGCAAGGTTAAAGGATACTTAAATTTTTCATCCCTACTTGGTGGTTGAAATTCACTGTATCTGTTTTTAATAAAAGAATACACATTGTGCGCTGAAATTACTGTGAAGAAACTTAAACTGTTCTTCCCATTCTTTTAAAGAGGGTATTTAACTTGCAACAAGTGGTTAAGGACTGTAGGTGGTTGCATGAATAAAGGCACACAAGGAAATCTTGTCTATATAGCATGTGGAGAGATTGGACCATTGGTCCTGAGTAAAATGCAAACAATAGCAAAACTAAATATAGAACATTTTTGAATGTGTGACTTTTAAACCTTACATTGAGAAGCTTTATAAGGACCACATAGTGAAGTGTCTCCTTTTGGAGGATGTTGATCAACTTGCTGTGTTTTGTAGTCTTCCTCCTATAAGCTTTGAAAGCTTGAGGGCTGACTGTTTAAAAAGATAGATTTGTCTCCTTTGACTTTCGAACTTTCAGCTTCTTAGAATTCAATTTAAAAGTCCATTTTTTTTTTTTTTAAAGCCATGAAGAAATTGGTTCTCAGATGAATCTGTGTTTTATGCACTAGTCTTTTGCTAAAGATCAGCAGATGTTCACTCTTTCAAATCCAAGGTTTATTCTCCAAATAGTTATTTTTTAGCAAATGCTGCTGCTTGTCAGTGTAAGAGCAGTTAGTTTCTGTAAGAGGAACTTACTCCCTTACAGCTATTCTCATCCCACCTACCCACTGGCTCTGTTTTCCCTACCCTTGTCCGTATTTGAGAATGTGTCAACAGAAGTGACACTGGTAACTGAAACTCAGTGACACTGTCATGTGAGAAACAAGATAACATCAATTCATTGTTAATATTGAACTGTTAGCTTCTGGCCTGTTTTAACTTCTCAGTATATACAAGTCACAATGAGAACTTGTAGCCTTTGAAATGGTTTATTTGATTACACCTTCAGGGCAGTGTAGTGGTTTGAGCTCAGAGGGCAACTGAGCACCACGCAGCTGCTCACTTCCCCTTCCCCCCAGCACTGAGAAGCAGAAAATAAGCCAGGCTTGGGTTTCAGGATAGGATGGGGAGGGATAAATCATCCATTACAGTCACAGGCAAAAGACAAACTTGTTAGGGGAAGAAAAAAAGAACATAAGTTTATTACAGGTGCTAACAACAACAACACTTAACAGACAGAGTAGGACAGTGAGCAGCATTGCCACATCCTGAGAACACCTTCCCCCCACCCCTCCCTTCTTCCCGGGCTCAGCTCTGCTCCCGATATCTCTACCTCCTCCCCCAGTGGCGCAGGGGCAGGGAATGGGGGGGGTGCAGTCAGTGCTGCTGCTTCTTCCATCTTCAGTGAGGGGAGCTTCTGGAACTTCTTCCCCCTGCTCCAACATGGTCCCCCTCTCACAGGAGACAGTCCTCCACAGCTTTTCTCTGTGAGTCCCTCCCCCGGGCTGCAGCCCTTCCTGAGCTGCTCTGGTGTGGTACACCACCACGTGCTGCAATCCTCCCAGCGCTGAACTGCAACAGTGGGGGCTGCTTCTTCGATAGGGTCCTGGCCTCCTTTGGGCATAGACACCTTAGTTGATCATGTGAGGCCCCTCACAGGCCATAAATCAGTGTCTGCTCCACCGTAGATCTTCATGGGTGGCGGGGGGGGGCTGCCCTGCTGTCATACCACAGGATACAGGGGGGTCTCTGCTCCGGCACACCTCCCCCCTCCTTTCTTCCTCCATTCTTCCACTCACCTTGGTGTTCACGCAGCTGTCAACTCCTCAAAAGTCCAACTTCTCATCAGGTCCCTTCTTAAATACGTTATCACAGAGGTGCAACTGATTGCCCTGGCCTTGATGCAGAGATGGGTCTGACTTGAAGCTGGGGGGACTTCGAGAAGCTTCTCACAGGGGCCACTGCTGTAGCCCCCTCCCCTGCTACCAAAAAAATCCCACCACTCACTCAAACCCAGGACAGGCAGTTCCACTGTGTCTTAAACAGAGAGCAGAAGAAATTTGTTCACTTGAGGATGAGCTCTCCAATATTGCAGATAATCAGTTTTAGCCAGTTTGAATGTATAAGGCTAAGGAAAAATGAACAATTTCTGCAGTTTGTCTGGATTCTACACATCTTCAACCTTTGGATTCTTAACTGAGTGGTTGTTCCTGGTTCTTAACCAACCCTTTTCTTGCTAAAGTAGGGGAGGTGTTACAGGAGGCATCCTTAAGGTATCCCTGTGGTTCATCAGTCAGTTGAAATAGAGCAGCTGCAGACACTGCCAGTTTGGTACCACATTTGGAGCTGCTCTGTCTTCATGAGGAAGATAGATGTTACATACTAAGTAAGCAGAGGGTGTGTAATTGAACACTTGCCATTTTAATTTGACTGGATAAGATTGCATTTCATATCTTTGAAGTGTCTGCTGAGCTGCTGGCAAATGTTCCCAGAGTACCCTTCTGCAGAGCATCTTTTCTTCTGATGGTGTGTGTTCTTCATGTGTATGTATTCAGTATAATAAGAAAGCCAACTTTCATTCCTTGATCTTTATTATTGAAACAGAAGTAACTTTGGAGGAAGGAGAATAGCAAAGGAACATAAGTGCAGAGCTGTTAATGAGACTATTAAAGAGCATGTAAAAACTGCCAGAGGTAGGAGGAGAATAGGTCTGTGTTCTAACTATAGTAGCTATCTTGTGAGGTTTAATTTAACCATTGGTGAAACCAAAATAGCAAGTCTTGAACAATTACTTCCTGAATCATCCGTCTGGGGGCAGCAACCTGATGTCAATGACGTATGGAGATGAATACTACTTTATGTACTACTTTATAGAGTTGATAATAATTTATACTATAGCAGGAAATGATATTCTATAATTTATATAATATAATCAGTAACAACTTGTGTCATTCGTATAAATATTAATATGAAATCCAGAGGATAAAATTTAGATGCTTAATAACACCCTGATAATAAACACTGTAAATATAACCCCACAGATTTATCCTTTAGGATTTGGTACATGATGTCTGAGTATGTAAATGCACCACAAACACGTGAGAACTCCAGGTTTTCCAACTTTTTTGGAAAGTCTTGTTCCTTTACCTTGCTTTTTAACCTAGCCAAATGTCAACAGTTTGAGATATTTGTACTTGAACTCTTGAATGTGAATTAATTGTTCTTGTTTTAATTGTGATGAATAAAGATATGTCAAATTAAAACCAAATCAGACAAGCCTCCACTTCTACTTCAGAGGGCTATGAAATTAATGCATACATGTTCCATTACTAAGCAATGACAGGATCTCTGTAGTAATTTAGCAAGTACCCACAAAATGCCTCAAACTCTGCAAGTTTTAGATGTTTGATTGCAACATCAAACTGTTAATACTGTATGTACTGTTTAATCTGCTGTGTGAGTTTGATGCTTGAATAATAGTCTGGCTGAAGAATTTTTGGAAAGTGAATTGAAGAATGGCACCAAGAATCACTATTAAACTATTCTGTAAAAGTTGAGATCACTGAATGAAATAGTCTTTGACACAATTGCAGTTCAGTTTCACAGATAGGCAGGTCAAGAATGTGAAGAAATTTAATGGAAATTCAAGTTATTGTTCAACAATTTGTGAAATAAATAATGAAACAGCAGTCTTCCCAATGTATTTTAAGAAGGACTTTAAAAATAAGACTTAGTTGAATACTATAAGTAACTCTTAATTGGTGCAGTAAAAATTAGTGAATGAATCCAGAATGTCTTATCTGTTTATACCTTTTCAAGGTACTTCAGTAGAACAGGCTGAAGTAAGAGCTCTTGCCAGTATGGAAGGCATGGTGTTCCATGAATACTGAGTAAATTGCGAGGGGAAGGGTCAAAAAAAGGGAATGGAGAATTAATTATTTTTAAAACTACTCGTTACGATACTAGCTAGCAGAACTACATTTTAGCCTTGAACTGTTTGGAGTCTCTGAACTAGCAGATAAAGTCCAGTTCCCATGCATAAATGTGAACAGCATTATCCTATTTAAATATGGGATTGTTTCTGTAGGAGTGCTGGGATTCCCCCCTACCCTAAGGTAATGAAGTCCTACAGAAGAGTGTCCCGGCAAGCAAAGTAGCCTTCTAGATTGCCAGTAAGTGAAAATATTTCATAAAATTTTTTTGCCTTCAGAGAATCTCAGAGTGTTCCTAATGACTCCCTTGAGGCATGGTCAGCTGCTGTAAGCTTTGATTACAGTGATGAAGTGGGGTGTAGCTAACTGGAGCAGCCTGGCCAAGAGACTATTGCCAGTAGCAGGTCAGGGAATATTTTTTTGTTCTGTCCTGTACCTTCTCCAGTTTGCAGTTAGTCCTTCTACCTGATGCTTTCAAAGATTCATGGCCTTTAGTGGGACTATGCTGTTCTGGTACAGAGGTGAGTTCCCTTGGCAAGTGAATGCACTGGAATGGCTTTTGGAGTGCTTCCTTTGATTCAGTGTTGAGTTGACCTGTATCTTGCCAGGTCGCAGGAGTTCCGTCATACGTACTTTCTGTATGTTAAGTAGATGAAATATTAAGTCTGCCTTGAAGTCTGTTCCTTTTTAGGTTTTTATGGAGCATAGTGCTTTACAGGTAACAGCAAAATCCCTTTCTCTGTAAATTTTAGTCTAAGTATGTCCCAAGTTTTGAAGCCAAGCAGTTGAACGCTTAGTGGTGTCAGCCACTTGTAAAACTTTGCCAGACCACATGCAGAATATAATTTAAAGACCCAAACGGGAGGTTTTTATAATGTGAACATTTGACTGTTAGGGCTTTTTGCTGCTAGCTTGTGGTCCTTAAAGGAATTTACCTATTGCTGTTTGTTGCTAGAAGTAAATAATGTGGTTTAGAAGTTTGAGACTGTTATAGTACTCAGACTATTTGGTGTCTGTGATGGGCTTCACTGATGCCTTATGTTTAGCTAAATCTCTATGTAACTATGACGTGCTAGGAATTCTCCCATAGGACAGATCCATGGCTTGACAGTGATTGTACTGGTTGTGGTCAGGATTTTTTTGTTGAAAATTCTGGCTGAAAACATGCACTGCATCTTACGGAACTTCTGGTACTTTCATGTATGAAAAGAATGTAACTATTGCAATAAAGATGAGAAGAAGGGGAGAGAAAATGGTCTTAGCTGTGTAGGAGATGAGGACACTGGAAAGTTGTGTTTTTTTTTTTTTCTGAGAAGTCTTTTTCCAGGTATTTGGTGGTTGTGGCATTGGTCTGTCACTGCTGGGTAAATATTAATCTCACTTTCTTTCAGTGCAGCATCTTGTATGCTGCATATGTAGGGTCTGAGGAATCTCAGTGCTGATAGTCTTCCATAGCTTGAATTAAGCTCAGTCAACCTGTTAATAATTAGTGTTACTTGGAAGCATGAAGGTGGTATTATCTGGGAGAGAAATAGGCTTCCTGGCCCCATGGATGAAATCTGTCATGTTCAATAGTGGGTGGAAAACTTTTCTTAATCTATTCGATAACTTTTTAGCAATAGGTACTTTTGACTGATATGCCGAATTCTCCAAAAAGAATTTCATAATTGGCACAGATTTCTGTTAAATCATTCCTGAAAAACACTTCTCATAAGTCTGGAGCTGAGGAGATGGCATATTTGGAATAGACGGATGTTAATTCAATATTCTTATTTTTGTATCTCATGCATGACTATTTGTTGCATGTCTGTCTTGGATGGAACAATTAATGAGCACACATACTGGATGGCTAACTAAATCACAAAAAGGCCATTCAGTGGCACTTCTGATGTGACAGGAGAACAGTTTTTAGTTCTTGATGTTAAGTTACCTTATTGCCTCTACAATTTACTGTCATTCATAGGGCTGTGTCCTTGGCAAAGGACTAGGGAATATGGTGATCATTTTTCTCCACCAGCTCAGAGACTCTGTTCTCTCTGGAAGTACCAATTTAGCTCTTGTGCCCTTATCTGTTTTCTCACAGGTGAATTTTTTTTTCCTGGGTTTTAATAAGTAGGGATCGTGGATTTTGAAATTAAATATCATTGTATTCATTATCTGCTAGAAATTAATTTACTGGTTATTTAAATAATATCTTTTTTACCAGGTTAATTCACTGTATTGATGGGGAAATAGGAATGGTTCTTCCATCTTTCTTGGGCAGCTTTGTTGTACAGTCTTCCAAGCAAAACACATTCCTGATGAAATAACAGAATAATTACTTGAAACTCTGCTTTGGACTGTAAAGGAATATTTGGCTCTTTTTACTTGGTCCTGTCTTAAAATGGACAGTAGAGACTTGAAGTACTTAAAATATATTTTGAGAAAGTCTGGGAATTCAAAAGAATTTTTTTTTTTTTTTTTATTTTTTTTCTGGAAAAGCAAAACATACATTATATACAGAAACTCAAAACCTAAAATGGTACTGTATCCTTCTTTCACCTCTGAAATTCAGATTTATCCCCTTAGTGGTATGCCAAGCAATCTGGTAGTATCTAGGAGCTAAGGGCTCCTGAGACTGTTAAACTGAAGGACTGGAAGCTGGATTAGGCCCTGTTCTGCATATTTCTAAAAGCTTCAATTTAGCTTCCATCTTCCTGTCGTATCAGTTGTTGTTGCCTTCCCGCTGATAAATCATTGCTGTGGTGACTAAGGTGTGGGAAGTTGCTTACTATTTATAGCTGTTCTTTAATCCAGTGTTTTCACAGCGCACAGGGTAATGACTCCAGGTTTTCTGCTTGTGTTGTGATCGATACTGCTCCTCATTAACTTTGCCATCTCATTCTCGGCTTCTTGAGAGTGCCTGCCAGCTGTGGATATCCATCTGGATTGGGCACCTGGTCATATTTTTCTTTTTAGTGCTACTACATAAAGGCTTAGCAACTTAGCGGCTCTGCAATAGCTACCAGAAATACTGAGCTTCAAGTATTGAAAAACGTGTCTAGGAAAAAAATGTTGATTCAATTTGACATTTTTCAGAAGAAAACTGCTGTCTTTTTGCTTACATTTTTGGGCTTGTCTATTCTGTTTGAGGGATACTGGATCTCAGAGATAATGGATTATTATTTTTTTTTAACCCGGTACAGTGTAATAAACCATACGGACTCATGTGAGAGTTGTAAACAGAATCTCTTTGGCAAAGGACTGAGATAAGCTCTTGTGGGGTGCTGGTTTTGCATCTCATTGACAGTATACCAGACAGTGGCCTGGCTGAGGAGGAAAAAATTCGGATTCCCAGTTGCCTCCTTGCATGAAACGAATTCATAATGCCGCTGGGCAGGGAGCGCTGCCGCGGCCGCCTCCATTGGCAGAGCCAGGTCACCCCTGGGGACAGGAGATGCTCCCCCAGAGCCGGGGGGTCGTTGGCCTCTGGGGCTGCTTAGGCTTTGGTGCCCTTGTACCTGTGTTTAGCTGCAAAGTAACTTGAATGCTAAACGGGGAGCTTATAATACTTGTTTATTTATTCATCCTGAAAATGTATTATGCAGTCAGCGTGCAGTTTCAAATGCCCTGTGGTTATCTGTTTGTTCTTCATGTAAGTTACCGTTAATTTAAAGATAGGCTGCAGCCGATGCATCTCTTGAAGGAAAGACTTTTTTTGCCCTGTGAATATATTAGAAAGATGGGTAACAAGAGCATGAGAACTTGGATGTCTTCGCTGTTGCTGTACAGTGATACAAGGTATAAGTTTTAGTTTCATAGAAGGCATTCTGTAGAAACAATGTTTAGGGGTAACCTCATCGGACTGCATAACTGGGATGCAAATCAGAATATACCTTTATAGTAACAAGTACTAATTATGTAGATAAGCAATGCAAGGCCTATTTACTGCCCATACTGTGTTCAGTCTGCCTGACAGAAAGCTAATCTCTTTTTAACAGATCAGAATGATTGGTACTTGATCATAGGACAAGCACTTCTTTTGTAATCTGAAGTGTTTGAAAAACAAAATGAGAAGTCTCGATGGGTCAGTGGTTACCATAAGCCTAGGCCTTATATGTAATGATCATTTTCTGCGATAGTAATTAATGAACTATGTAAGTTATGGAGGATATTCATATTACTGACATCGATGTATGTATGAGCTGAATTTTTAATTGAGTAGATGTGCTGACTATGGTAATACTGTTGGATAAATTGGACTTTCATTCTATGCATTGAGTTTATACTTAGAACTCTATAAGTATTTTTAGAAACAGAAGATGATTTACATATTCATTTTAAAATGTCCATTTTAATTCTAACAAGTGATGTTTGTATACACATACTGCACTTAGCAGCTCCCCCTTTCACATGCTGTCTTTCTATCAAATGTTTGGAAGAACATGGGGAGTGGAAAATGGAAAAAGTTAGCCGAAGGCTGTGGATGCAATGCTGAGAAGTACATTGGCAAAAGATAATTGAATGCCTTTGCAGCTTGCTTTGATATTGTGGTGCTGTACAGATCCTCTGTCAGGTGAGCGGAGTGTCCAGCATGTTTTGGCTATTGGTCCATCTCCTCTGTTACTTGCCATCTAAAGATTCCCCCTTTCTCTGGTATACTCTGGTGAGAATATTTGTTTTACAGTTCTCTGCTGCTGGAGAAACATAAAAAGAATAATAAAACTGAATTATCTCTCTCTCAAAAAACAAAATAAATCCCTTTTGGCATTTTGAATGAAAATTGTTTAAACTTTGAACATAAATATAAACTGATGTTTTATTTGAAGTGTTCTATGCTGTGATAAATAATTTCTGTACTGCTTCTTTATTGCTAGGTTTAGTTATACTATTGAGATAAAACAGAAGATTGGCCTGCTGTGGAAGTCAGGAGAATTTTGCTACAACTGAGTAATGTTCTCTCAAGTACTTACCTGAAATAGCCACCAACTTTGAGCTGGTCTGAATCTAGCCCACTGGCAATGTTGAGTGAATTATGTAGACAGGACACAGATTACAGGTGAAAAATCATATTGCAAAGATACTAATGTCTTGGACATAATGATGCTGTGCACAGTCTGCTTCAGTAAGAAATTAATTGTCCTGAAGGTGCTGTATTTTATTTCTTAATCACACCAAATGATAGAGGATTAAAAGATAAAATGACTAGTAAAAGACTTTTTTTTTTTTTTTCCTTCTCCCCAACAGATGGATTTGGTTTGCTTATTGTGCTACATAGTAACTTTATTCTAAGGCCTTTTTTGAACTTATTATAGTTCAGTGATTACATCAGAGGTTTGAGCAGTCAGGTGAGGAAACATTTTGCTTACAGCTTTGGGTAGAAGTTTGCTGTTAGACTTTTTGGTATGATTTTGTGTCTAGATGTGAGAAATTGCTCTCTGGATATACATGCATATACATGCCATATATGATATTATGTAATTTATCATCTTTCTGCGGAGTAATAGCACACATGTATTATCAGGTTGTATGTTTTAAAGTACAGACACATATGGAAAGTTTTGAGTGTCAGTGGTCAAATTAATGATTAAAATCATCTGGATCTCATACAAAATGGATACAGAAGCATTTAGCCCTTTGAGCAGGAACAAGAGAGTATCCCTGCTCCAAGTTAACAGAAATTGGTAGCTGATAAGACACTGCTATGAACAGAACAATTTCCCTGAAGATTTGTTAACAGACTGGCTCCATGAAAAACATTTCTGTAATGTAGGAACAGAATAAATAGAATGTAAAATAGAAACGGAGAGAAGTTAGCAAGAAGGTTCATCTTGCCAGTGTAACCCTCTAGTTCTAGACACAGTAGTGTAAAACTTAAATGAACTCTTAGTATAAACTTCATTGTTATCAGATGCATCTGATATTCTTTCAGTGAATCAAACATGCTTGAAGGTAGCATCAGATGACACCATAGTTGAGATGTGAATTTCTGTAGCTTAAGCTAAATCTGACTTTCAAGCTGAGTGTTCTAACAACTTCTTGCTGTTTGCGTGTCAGGTGAGAATTTAACCTGTTCTTATCAATAACTTTATTTGAAAGAGGCGAGGGTGCGAGGGAAGCTACTGTAACTTAACATTTTCTCAGTTACTTTTGGCTGGTGAACCAGCTGGGGGACGTGGTAGTGCCATGTTCTTACCATGTCACCACATAGGTCTGCAAAATGGAACCAGCCCCGAGTATTTTACATTTAGAGAACTTCTTGAGTTTTATACTACCCAGAATATGTTGTGCATGGTTCTTTTATGCTGTTTTGGAGAGAAACACTTCATTCATATGTAAAGCTCCCGGCAGAAAATATTTTACAGTTGTTTTGGAAAATGAGACTAAAGGGAACAACTGTCTTGGTTCAGCTTGTAAGACATCAAGATTAACTGTGTGGGTTGTCTTGTCTTTTTGTCCATCTATGCAAGAATCCTTAAGGTATTCTATACTAAAACGTGTTTTTAATAAAAATAATAATAAAATAACCCAACCCCAAACATTTTCTGTGCACAGAATAAGAATAGGAAAGATTCATGAAACTTTTTCTGCCTTGACATCTTCCCATTGCTTCAGTTGATGTCTTGGCTAAAGGGATGTGATGAAAGACATGGTTATTTTCTTGGTGCTGCCATACAATCTGTCTACTGGCTCTGGACGACTTCCTGTACCTTGTTTCCCCAAGAAACCCAACTGCAAAAGGGACAATAACTGTACTTGCTGTAGGGGGTGGGAAGCACTTTGATTTATAGATGATGAATCCTTCATCACACAGCAGACTAATGATCTCCATCAACAATATCACTACTGGTTAGTTTAAGTTCTAATGTGAAGTGAAGGAGGATTTTATGCTGCACAGAATATAGTATGGTCAGCACTGAAATGTAACATGCAGGTTTCTTCTCATTAAATGCCATTAATATATGTGGGCTGTGAATCCCAAGTTTTCCACTGACCGAAATTATTAACAAATCTACTGAACACAGTGTCCATTACTATGAGCTGCCCAACTTAACTCATTAATCTTCCTTAGTTGTCCCTACCTACTCTATTTCAAATTGAACTGGTTTTGTCACATAAAATCACCAGTCATAAACTATTGTGGAAGGTATGTGTTGTATGTAACTTGACTATCACATTTATAAAGTATTGGTTAGTATATTAAAATTAGTTCAATAGACCAATTGCAATAACTTACCTGAAGTGATACATAACACTGCTCTAGGAACTGAAGCCTGCAAACTCCCTGTTCAGGCTGCCTGGTTTGCTACTGTCTGCTAGACCTTCTGGTTAGTTCTGTTTGGTATTAGAGTGAAGAACTTAAAAACAGGCTGTCCACCACAGCTGCAGTGCAGTACTGGAGGAGCGGGGTAGCATGCAGTGTGCGGCCCTCCCACTCTTCCCTGAACCTTTATCACGAAGCTGAAAGTCTCTTCTTTCGGTTTTTCTGTTCTGCATCAGTTACTTAAGGGTGTACCTTTGTCATTGAGCTCCTGCAGTGCAATTTTCATTGAGGCAGTTGTGGGCATGCTGCTGCTGGAACAGGTGCTATACCTGCTGAAGAGCTATTTTCAAATACAAATACTGTTTTTAAATATCGTGAGGTTTTAGCCCATCATGAAGACTAGCTAGTTCAAAAAACACCAATACAATGGCATTTTGTGCAAAACCTGTCATAAATGTCTGCAAATAAAGCCATTTTCCTGATGTATAACTTACACAGTGCAGATGGAAAATTTAGCTATTGTATTTCAGTCTGTGACTGATTGTGGGAAATGTTAAGACCTGCAATAAATTGGTCTCATTAGCTTCCTCTGTGTTGGAACCTCCTTAGTCTTTGCTAGTAGGTAAATTTCCCTCACTGATGGGAGAAGAATGCGTAGGATCTGCTTCAGTGAGGTACTTAAGCATCTGTCTTCAACCTCAAGCATGTAAGATGCTCAGCTGGCAGGAGTGCCGCTCTGGGTGGATCTGTGCAGCGCTGGGTCTCAGCTCCACGCAGTGGCCCAGAGGGCAAATCGCTCTTCAGATGAGACAGACTGTAGTGTAGGGGTGAATAATACCGTGCTTTGCTGTGCTTGAATATCACATCGGTGATTAAGATAGAACCCCTGTGGGCAGTGAGTTTTGGTTGTGTTTTCTTCTCTTCTAGTTTGCAAAATCGTGCCTTAATTCTTCCACTTAAGTGAAAGTTTATTATTAAATGCTTGTGTATTTCACAAAAACTGATGAAACTCTGGCACTGCTGTCACTCAAATTGTTGCTTAAACTTTTCTGTACTATTTTTCATCTAATCCACATAAACAAAGGTCACAGTAAGTCATGTAAGTGTGTAGGGGAAGGCAGTGTCTGATGTCTACAGCCTGTTTTTGCAGGGCAGAGGACTTCTTGAAGAGCTGAGGTTTGTTACTTCACCTCTCTTCTTTCACTACCATGATATAAAACTGAATAGCTGTGAGCTTAGCTGTACTAACCTTTGGTTAGAATCCTTCTCTAACTTGAAATGAAACATGACATGTATTTATACAAATACTCACCAGAAAATCATCTGTGATTCTAGGTGATCTTAACTGCATTTAAAATCCCTGTATTCAGCAGCAGCAGCATTGGCCTTCTCTACTGGCTCTGATATGTAACATGGTCTGTAACATCACTCTTCAAAATATCCAGAGATAATTGCTTCTTACTTTCTGTTCTTCTGTGCTCTTGGCCGATTACAACAGTAGCTACTCACCTGAACCATGCATTTTTAACTCAGCCACCCATTACTGTACAGAAAATCTGCAATCTGGTACTCGCTGTCAGCAACCACCTAAAGAAATAGTGGATCCTGTGCTCACCATTACTCTGACAGAGATATTTTTGATTGTTATGGTTATCTTTCTCCATGAATGCACTGCTTTGACATAGGTCCTCTGATTAATATGACTGCAGTTAAGGAAGCACACTTGAACATGTTTCACTGGATTAAAAAACCAAAAGGTGAGCACGGCTTACCTTTTCATGGCTTTGAGCACTGAATGCTGTAGATGAGGCACCAGGGTAAGCACGCACCGCTGGTGATGGAAGTGGTACCTTGGCTAAGCAACTGGCCTTGCAACGTGTTTTGCCAGCTTTGCATTATTGATAAGCAGAGGCTTATTGCATGAGATACAGATACCCCATGCTAGCAACTGTCATAAATCGATCCAATTCCTGCTGAGACAAAAACGTTTCTGGCAGCTTGAGTGAGAAGGAATCTGAGGAGGAAAGCTGTCAAGGGCTGATGTCTGCACTTTTAGGGGAAACATAATGACAGGAACACAAAGAAGGAAGAGTTAAAACTGCATGATGGGAAATTTCTGTACTGTTCTTCATTTCTCTTTTGTCAGGGGAATTTTTAATAGCCTTCTGGCAAGGACTGTGGCTGGTTGCTTTAGGAAGCCTGTTCATGTGGAACATTCTTGTTGGGTTCAGTTGATTTCCTTAAATTTCTTAATGTGGAACACCAAAACATACCCATAGTACTCGATGTTTTCCGTTTTGTGCTTGCTGGAGGTCAAAGCAGAAGAAGGTATTCTTAAATGTCTTAATATCTGGGCAGTAGCTATTAAGTTAAAGGCCTGAAGTGTTTCCTTTTCTGGGAGGAGTAACCTTTTTCTTTTAAAGATCTTTGGTTTGGCACCTCTACTGAAGCTTCCTGTGCTTTGTTTGTTTATTTGTTTTGATATTTTCATTTTGTATTCCTGTGCTTTTTGTTTTTTGGATTTTTTTTTTGGAATAACATGTTTTAGGATTTAGCAGATCGTGCAGTCCACCTTCCAGTTAGAGATGTATTCACCCTTACATAATCTTGAGTGTTATAAAACTCACTGTAAGTCGTTCAGAAACAACCTATGAGGTGCATGCTGCTGACCATTATTTCATTGCCTTTAGTACTCAATTTGGGGGTTTAGAAAAAAGTTAAAAAAAAAATATTATATAAGCTTTGGAGAGGTACTGCTTCTGACCACAAACCTGTATGCAGAAGAGGGCTAGTGTTTGGTGTTTTGTTTTGTTTTTTGTTTGTTTGTGTGTGTTTTTGTTGTTTGTTTGTGTTTGTTGTTGTTGTTGTTTTGTGTGTGGGGGGGGGTTTGTTTTTTTCTGTTTTTAATTTTTTGTTTTTTTCATTTTTTTGTTTATATGGGTATTTTTGTTGTTGTTTTTGTTTTGTTTGGGTTTTTGTTTGTTTGTTTTTTGTTTTTGTTTCTCCCCAATCTTGACTGTATGCAAAGTGGTGAATGTTACAATTTAAGCTACAAAGATATGGGTGGACAATGAGCCGCTAGAAAAGGCTGAGGAAATTGAAGATTGATCTAACACTGAGGGAGAGGGGCTTATAGTTTTCCAGGGAGTGCTTCTGCAAGCAGAAGATGCTTTCTTTATACTGTGGAAATTGCAGTAGATGTATCAGGATTAGGCTGAAGCAGAGGAATTTAGTTTGAATTCCTGGAGTGCAGTATTCAAGCCCTGGAGCACTGTTACTCCCTTCTTGGAGACCTATTTCAGTAGTGCTTAGTGTGTTTTTTAACCTATTCGAATAAAATATAAAATTAGCACCCCTGATTTAGGAACTGCATAGATGTCCCACCTCTTACTTCAGTCCTGAATTGAATTGTCTAAAAGAGTCATAGAATATTTTAAGCACAAATACTAAATTTTACTTGTTGAGCATGCAGCCTATTCAAATTGTATTCAAACTGTAACAGTTCTATAATATTCAAACTGGCAGCTAAGTCAACAGGAAGTGTATACACTATATGTTACTCAGCTGATGTATTAATTTTGCTAACCTTTAAAGGCTTCATCTTCCCAAGGCTTCAATTCAGTGTTCTCACTAATTGGCACCCAAAAAAAGGCAGTTACTCTAGTTGGCATGTCTGCAGAAGCATTGAGTGTTAATGCTTTTTCAATCCTGTGTAATCAAATTATGAGTTAATTGATTCAATGCAATGAATGTGTTGTGCAAGACAGTCTCTTTTCAGCAGCTAGAAGTCTCTGGTACATCTCAGCTTCTATAGATCCAGTCATCGTCTTTCACTGACTGTGAAGAGTAAATAGGCCAGTGAGAAAGGCCCCTGTGAAACAGATGCCTGTTAAAATCACTTCAAGATTTTTCTAATACACTCTTTCCTCTGCTGGACATATAGAAGTGTCTTTAAGTCTCCTTTCCTCATCAGTTTCTTATTCTGATTTACTTCTGTTACATCTCTTCCATTAATTAGACACTGACCAGGTAGGGACCACTATGTATTTCCAGTATTAAATATTGCAGCTATAGTTTTGTAAACTACATGACTCAGTTTTTCTGATGTTAGAACTAGTCATTATTTGACATCAGTAGATAAGAGAACATGAGGCTTTACATATGAATTTGATATGAATGTATCTGAAGAACATGATAAACTCTGCCTTTTGCACCCCAATGGCCACAATAACTATGGCTCTAGTTGTAGAATAGCCTCTTTCCAAATGTTAGAGATTGCAGAATATCTCATTGCTGGGAACATTTGCTAGATAAGTGATGCATGAAACTGTTAGACTGAAGTATACAAAAGCTCTCTTGTCACAGAAAACATTTAAGATTATGTATCCCAGCATGGTTGTTACAAAATATAGATTTGGATATATATTAAAAATTTATAGTGTGTTAGAAATACTTTTTCTTTTTTTTTTTTTCCCCCCAAGTACACTGGGAATTCTTTAGGAAATTGCACTAAAGAAAAATTTATCTTACAGTTCAAATTACCTGAACATTTACTCCACAGAAATTTGCTCTAGATAGGCTAATCTTCTTTACATACCTAACTTTTTGCAAGTTAATTACCTTAAAGCAACTACCTTCTGAATATGGAAAGTATTTTTACTCATATCTGCATTGTACAGCTGCAGGTTATGACGAACTATCTATGCACTGCCTGACTGTTTGATAATTTAACTACCATGTGAAAAAGTCCAATGAACTTATATATACACACAGTATTTTTGACAGAATTGAGATGTCCCAAGAGTTGATTTTCCTTGTGGAAATGCAGGATCCAATACAATCTATTGAGCATTGGCACAAAATATAGAAAATTTTATTTATATACCTGTCAGGTGACAGCTCTCAGAAGGCCCTTGGGTGTTCACAGATAAAAATAAAAGTTTTAAAGAGTTACTGAGGGCAAGAAATGGAACAGTTTCCTCTTGTTTTCTATTTAATTTAAGAAGTTGTAGACAATGAGGGGGAAAAGAATGGATTGCTTTAGAAAATAATAAATTCAAGGATAGCTTGTGCCTGATTGCAAAGCTTGCTGTTAAAAATTATTCTGGATTCTCTGAAATACTTCTAAGAACTTTTAATAAATCATGTTCCTGACAGGGAGTGTGCTCTCTTGGCCATAAAGCAAAGCCGTGGTGGTAGGATGCAAACCCAATAGACGGGTAATCTAGGCAGCTGGTCTGTTCACTCTAGATTTATGTTAGATTCCAGCAAAGCTTGTTTTAAACGCGGCACTAATTGGAGCGCAAAACTAATTGTAGGAAAATTTCTAGCTCTTTCAGGAAACCTGTAAATACTGAGCTGCTTCAGCCAGCTGTATTATGAGGTTGCTGTACTGCTCAGTGGCACTTGTTTGGAAGATTTTTTTGCCTCTAATTACAGTATCTTGCCGTTAAGGTGTTTAGTGTTCAGCTGCAGTATTCTGTGAGCACTCATATTCATGGGTGGATGTATCTGCCTCAGGTCTGTGTTCCTTGTATCAGTAATGCCAGCCCTTGGCTGGTGCAAACATAGTATTTCTTGGTTTAATTTCAGTAAAGGTAATTTATACTAGCTAAGGATTTTGGCTCTCTGGATTGGCTCCTTTGTTAGGACAATTTAACTGTAAACTGAGTTTCTGCAAATTAGACCCACCAGTCTAGAATCTCTCCATACATTGTTTATCATGATTAGCTCTAGTTGTGCATTCTTTAGGCAACGTGTGATGGTTTAAAACCAACAACTTGAATATTGAAGGCAGTAGCAGCTGCAAAGGAGGCCAGTTCATGACAAAATGGGGGTGTGGGCCTGGGCTGGGGGCCTGCCCTTAGTGGGGCTGTGCGGGGATCGGGGCCTCTCGCCCCGCAGCAGAACCAGTGTACGAAACCCCAGTTCTGTGTGAGGAGGAACCGTACGTGTTTCTGAGGTTACAAAAACTGTCTTAGAGCAAACTGTGTTTAAACCTTGGTTAATCCTGAAGATTTGGGGACATTTCTACTTACATTTATCGGTGAACTGAACTAAAGAGCATTTTGTAAACAAGTTTTAGGGCATGGAATCTGAGAATCCAGTAACCTGAAAAAATTTTCTATAGCTCAAGCTGTGTTGCAGTTAGTGCTAATGTATGAATAGCTTTTAATGACAGATTAATATTTGTTGAAATGTTATGAATGCAAAGAAGCTGAGAAGTGCAATCTCATGTTTCCTCCCTCTGTTCATAATTTACTGTTTCGGTAATGATAATTTTATTAGCAACTTTCCTCTTGGCTGTCCTTAATACTATATATTGTACAGGTATAAAAGTAACCTTAATAAATGTATATTTAGGCAAACGAAGGTTGTTCTTCCTGCCTGCTGGTATCACCACTCTCTAGGTGTTCAGGTTTATTAAATTGTATTGACTTCTTAATTTCAGGTACACTTGGCCAACTTTGCCCAGGTATCCTGTGGATTCTGTGGGCTTAGGTGCTAAGTAGAATGTCATAAGCTTCTGGGAAATGAGATGAATATTTTCCTTAACTTGTCATCATTTTAGCGCAGTGGGTCTTTAATGGTGTTTCTGTATATTCACTTCTGTTATCAAGATCACTTTTGTCCTTTAGTTCTGACTCCCTTCAATTTAAAATTAAATATTTGAAAATAAGTGTATTTAATAAGAGCTGGTAGAATAAAAGCTTTTAGACTAACTTCTCATTATTTTACTACTTCTGCTGCTTACTAGGCTTTGTCTGTCTCGGTTTGCTGATCTTAGTTCTTGCTTAGGAAATAAGCTGTGGAACAGAGAGCACTTCTTGTCCCAAAGTGGCAAGACTAGCAAACTGAAATATAAAAGCTTTATATAAACTCCCCATGATATATGTTGGTGAATTGAAATAGGAAAACTGTCTGTACTCAAGAAAAAGGACTCCTCTGTGACTCAGGGACTGACAACTGAAAATTTCCAATTTGTAGATTTGAAGTGAACCCAGCGAGGAAGTTGATGGTTGGAAGTGGTCAGTTGATGGCTACTGTTATTGCCCATAACGAGGCAGTCCTCATGGCACAGTGCCCTGGCGGGAATGATGCTCGGTGTGAGTTCTACCAGCTCGTGAGCGCGCAATGAGCTGCAGTAGGAAAGCACGCTAGAGAAGTGTGGTATGAAGCAGAGACCTTGGATTCCTAATAGCTCTTATGCACAGCTGCAGCTGTTAATTCTGATCATACCTGTGGATGCTTCCATGGTGGTGGTGATGGTACATAGCAAAAGACCTTTGTTACTTTGAACCTGGTGCTGCTTAATTATAGCAATATATTCTAGGTTAGTACAAAAGTCGAGTGAGAAGCATTTTGTATACTTGGTACTGCTCTGGGTCAGTTCTGTCAGAGGTACTGAGCCCCAGGCAGATGCTGACCCCCTTATAATTTAGGTTGTTTTGCATATGTGAAATCAGACATTGTTATGCTTCTGAAAAGGCAAGAATTCAACAGTGTTGCTGAAAACCTTACCCTAAGCCTTTCTTTGGCATTACTGCAGAAGGGTTGAGTACTATTTCAGTGAAAGTGATCCCAGAGTGACTCAAGTGGCGTTTTTACAAGGGTTATTCTAAAACCCTTTAACTAAGATTCGAGCTAGAGGTGGACTTGGAACAAACCCATGCTCTGACCTTTCCTGATCTTGAAAATTTGAGTTTGAATGCTTGGGTTTGGTGTGCTTTTGGCTCCTATACAAGAATGGCAGTTGAATTCAAGTACTGATTTATTTCAGTGCAGTTATGATAAAGAATATTGGAATATTAAGAAACTTGTTTGTAACTATAAAAAATAAGGTTATGAACTGAGATGTCCTCTCTAGAATAAGCTTCTTTGTTGAAGCTAATAGTGATATATTAAAATATATGCTGAGTTCTTTTCCAAGTGGTGATTTTAGCTGTAAGTGCCTGGAAAAGCAGGTTTCCTTTCCTCATGAAGGAAAAGGTTTTCATTAACTCTAAGCTGGCAGAAGTGATAGTCCTGTTACACAGAAATTCCTTCTGTTTTACTTCAGCTGGATGTGTTTTGCTCTGTAGAATAATACTTGATTAAAATACAAGATTATTCTACTGATCTAGATTATTTGAGTAAATAACTCCTTTCATAAAAAGAACAATGTCAATCCCATTTAAACATGCATTTTTGGCAGAGGTGAGCAGTATGTAGTGTCTCACAGGGCACATCTGAAGCATACATATACTGTGATGGTGTACAACATACCCGGGTAGCATAAGACGTGCTTTTTTCTAGTAACTGTTTTGAGAATATAGTTATTTACAGAATAACCAGGAAACTTGCATATGAGTTCATAGATGTGACATTTGCCATGTTATCTTTTAGGCAAATGACTTGGGGCATAAGTTGAGCAGGAAACCTTTTGCAGTATTTCCCCAGCCTTTTGTGTTAGATTTCTAGTGAACATTCTATAGTGTTTTTCTCTGGTTTACTGCCCTGGTCTGCTGCCATTTGAACAGGTGTGGGAGCAAAAATACATGTGATGAAATGGTCATGATGGTTTTGTCAACAGAGCAAAGATAAGTCTCAAACTAGCATTTAAAGAATGAGGTTTATCTGGCTGGCTTCCAAATGTGTTTCAAAATTGCACAGTGGATCATGCATCTTCTCTTCCTGGGAGTGGAAGAAGTAAACCCAGTGAGAAAGGAGTAGAAATGAGTTTACAAGATAGTATTTGCTATAGTGTTTGCGGATGTCATTTCTGGAACATACAGGATAATGAGAATGAACAGATTTTTGCCCTCCTTTGCCCTACGTTGCTTTTATACACATAGTTCAGCTGCTTTAGAAGTTCTAACTTACTGCATGAGAGTAAGCGTTTTGCATTGGTGAATGAGAAAGTGGTGCTTCAGTGTAACTTATGTTACTTGTATAAAGTCACTGCTATAGCATGAAAAGTTCAAAAGCAGGTTTACTCTAATGTCTGCAAATAAATAGCCCGTATACAAAAACGGAAGAGCACAGTAGATATGGAGCCAAAGAACATGGAAGTGACTGGTTAGTTCCTGGGTAGGCGAGTAGTTTGTGTGATTGAATGAAGTAGTTCATGTAGGGAAAAATAGTTATGGTAAGATTTCTGCATGACAGAAGTTCAAGTATTAAAAATAAGTAACAGTGTAGAAACTAACTGGCTGTGGTTTCACTGTGCCTATGTGTGGGTTAAAAACACTGTAACATTTCACATACTTTCGAGTCATTATTAATAACACTTTAAAGATCAAAATATTAGCCTTTTCAACTGTAGTTACCTCTCCCTGTCCAGAAAGAAGCCACAGCAGTGCTGTGACATAAATATGTCACAGAACACCTGCTTCATGGAACCATTCTCAAAACTCATTTTTTTTTGTGGGAAAAAGACTGTCCCAAATGACTTCTGGATTTGTTCAGATTTTTATCATGCCAATTACAAAATACATGGCCTGTGGAAATCAAGACTGATGCATGAGTAGCCAACTTAAAGGTGAACCTGAAGAACTGAGGAATATTGGTTTCCTTCTAGTTATCTTTTAAAAAAAAGACAACTGGATGTATAAATTTATTTTTCCACACTTTAAAGACACTGCTGTTGTCCTCCCAGCAGTCAGTGCTGCTTTCATGCAGTATAATTTTGAGAGTGTGAAAATTTTGAGCAGATGTGTGCTAGAGTTTGTGGTTGTCTAGAGTGCTTCTATAATGAGGTAGTACGGAAGTGCAACCCATAATTGTGGACTTAAACACTCAGCTTATTTTTAATCAGTCTGTAACTATTGTTAATTGGTATTTATGTAATGTTACAAATTCATCCATGGATTAACATATCACAAATGGTAAAATGTAAATCAGTCTGACACAGAAGTAAAATTAGGCGTTTTTTGCTCTTGTACATCTTTTTGGGGGGCACAGGACTGGCAAAATTTCATCCCTGTCCACTGAGGACTTATTTGGGTAGAAAAGCATCCAGACTGAATTTAGGGGTTTTTTTGCAGAGCTAGAAGTGATGATTTTCCTTTGTGACTATATTGACTTTCTAATTTTTTTGAAAACAATCTGGTAGCATGCTTTAGAGCGGAGATCTCTGTACGGAGAAGCTATTTTAGGGCTGAGATTCATACGGGTCCTTCTGAGCTTATGCATTTGCACTTGTGATAGTGGTATAGCAAAGCCCCTCAAAGTAAATGTTTTGAACCTTCTAACACTAGTCAGAAAATACCTTTTTTTCAAACTCATTGAGCCATCTAGAGTACACAATGGTTGGAATAAAGACTTGCTGGCCAAACCAAAAGATGTACTAGAGAGGGAGTAGCTTTGGGATTTTAACTTCCCCTCCAAAATACAACCCCTTACCAAAAGAACAGTCTTGCTCAAGTTCACTTCACTCCTGTATGAAATCTTGAATTCACTGACCTCAATAAGGCATATGCCAGCTCTTCAGGCCTTTCATTTAGTCTTCAAAACAAGAATTAAGGATCAGCAAAGTCTTGCTGGAACTGGAACTTTGCTTTATATAAGAGGCGTGTATATGGGATCTCATATGACCCATGAATTTCTGCAGCAGCTGGGGTGGCCACATGTTTGAGATTTGTTTTCACTGAACAAAGTGATGGGTTTTGTTCTCATTCCTAGCATTATGAATATACCATGTTTACAGAAACTGTTTACATCTTTCTATTAGAATATGCTGCGGTAGCAATTACGTGAAAAATTCAGAAGTGGCAAGTTAGGAATTAGATGCTGGAAGTGTTTCCCTTATGAAGTGATGGATTTTTGTGCAAGTGTCTTTACCTAGTGCCATAATTTGAGTTATCCTCCAAGTATAAATGTATCTTCAAGCTTTTTACTTTTGCAGATATATCTGTATAAAAGCACCATTGACTGAGCATCTCTGGAAACAACTTGAACGACGATCTTGTGTTTGATATCTCTTGGAAGTATCTTAGCTGAAAAAGTATGATTGAATCTTTCTGTGTTGTCTGGGCAAACTGGTGGGATTCTGAGTTGAGATCCAGATCCATCCAGTTTGTACTGGCTCTGTCTTGACAACATTTACCTTATGCTAATTTTTACAGAGAAAAATACATTTAAGCTCAGTCAGATGTTTTTAGAATAAAAATAGAATTTGTCACTTCTGAATAAAAAGTTGAAGATCAGAAAGGCAGAAATATAACTTAACCCTTTTCACATACACTCCTTGCAGTCCTAGCCTAGTTTTGGACTTGTAGTCACAGTGAAATCTGCAGGCTCCTCTGTCAGTAGGTCTTATTTTTTTGTGGCTTTCTTTTCCTCCAAGCAGTCTGTAGCTTTTTAATACAGCAGCTGAACAGTAGACAGAAGATAAATACAAGAAGGTGTTTGTGTAAGAGGGATGTGATCTACTAGCTAGATATTAATTTGTTCATATCACTGCTTGCATGAATGCAAAAATGAATCTTTAAATACTGTGAATTCAAGATCAATGATTAAAATAATACAATATCTTGCCTCTTTTTAAAAAATTAATTCTATAGTGTTATGACTACATGAGAAATTGGAATAAATTCAATCCTCTTACTGCTTTCTCTTTAGGGTAAAAGCAGTTAAACACTATTATTAATGTTAGAATTTAACAAGGCATTGGTGTATGTTGAGATTCATGTATGCACATTTAATTGAATGCAGAAATGATCAGCAAACATCAATGTAATGACCTGTACTAACCTTGACATGGTTGACTAACGAAATTATGCCTTGCCACTAGTGGTGTGTGTTAATTCACTGGGTTGTTTGTCTGTGAATAAATCTTATTCATAAGATCTGAAAGCAGTACCATGCAGTCATCTTCTCATACATTCTTAGCCATTGCGTGCAACTCTGTGAATTAACTTACTAGAAACAAACAAAAGTGCCTCTAGTCTTTTATAAGCGGAAGTTTAAATTCCAGGAATGAAATCATCCAACTTAATGATACTGTAGGTGCATCACAAGACTGTCTTTTTCATAGAGAGTACAGAAAATAAGCACTCAGAAGTATTAAATTCACATCCTGTGGAACTGATAAAAAGTATACATCATGCTTTTTTATCTGCCTACAGGAATCTACCACATCCTTTCCTTTCTATTTGCTGTAAATAACAAGCGTGGAAGCAGGTGAAAAATATCATGCTGGAGATTCTTGGAGCTGAATTTGAGTTGGAGTGACTTGGAATTGCTTTCTAAGTGGTTGTGGTAAAACTTTCAAAAATGTGGGGAAATTAAAGAATTTAATATATATATTGAGGTAATTGAGGCATACTTGAAAATTAGACTATCTTTTCATAAGTACCTATTTAAATGTTCTCATCTCTTCATACAAATCTGAAGTAGCTTCAGTAAACATAACCCAGAGTTTGTAACCACTTTCTCCAGGCTTTATCAGTCCACTTAAAAAAAAAAAAACCCAAACAGTTCTAATAAATGGTTGCTAGTTTCTTCTGCTTCTACTCTCAATGAGCGAATCAGGTAGCTGCATATGCTAGACTGGTAAACCTGAAATTGAGAATGGTGCAGACCTTAATTTTTTTTCTGTAATGAGATCTCACCTTAGCGTTTGCTCAAGTGAAAGCAGCAAAAAGCAAAAGAACAAGGTTCCGTTGGATGGTTTATCTCAGGTGTATGAATGGCCAATTAAAATCCCACCCCAGTATTAATATATGCTTTCAGTTGTGGTTATTGGTACTACCTGTTTTCAGTGCCATAAGTGCTGCTTCTGTAGCCTTCCATAGGTGATATAGAACAAGAGAAGGCAAGTGACTTATTTGCTTTTTAATTTTTCTTGGCTTTTCAAGTGGCTGTAATCGTTTGAGAAAAAAGATTCAATACATTATAGTTCTGCAGTGTTGTGTAATTTTCTCAAGTAGTTAATACTAATGTTTGTGTAATTTTTCCAGTTTATAGTTACATTCAATAAAATGTAAACCCAACCTTGTTTCAGGATGTTTGTCTATGACCACATTTACATTATCTGACATTGTCTCCTGCATTATATACACCCTTTCTCAAAGGCTCTTACCACAGAACTGGGCAATGCTTACAGAGGATCTCTCACTTTCCAAAAGTATGTGGTGATGTGCTGAGTAACCACGCAATGTCAACAGCATTATATATGTAGTTTTCTTTTCTTTAGGCATCTCCTCCTGTAAGACCCAATTAATATGTTAAGAAGCAAAAATTTGCCATGTAGGAAAATGCATTTGACTCTTCAACTTTTCCTGTACATACTTTTCTTTAACTGTCTTGAATTGAATTGGCACTTGCCGTACTGTCCCATATGTTCACTTAATTTTTTCAAAATGTATTTAGGACAGATCAAAATAAATTGCCTGTACTGTTATTGCATCTACAAGCAAAAGTAGTTACATACCTGTTGGTGCAGACAACTGGTCTAACTGCTCTTATCTCTACTAGACTACTCTTTGTATTAATTGTGCTTTACCTGAGAGTATTGGATGCTTTCAGACTATCAGTTTTCCAGTGACTGTTAGAAGTGGAGACAAACCTTCCCAGTCTGTCTATGGACTCCTGACATATTTTTTATGCCGTATCACTTCTGCAAGCATAAAATTCTTACCGAAGTCTCCTCTTTGCGTCTTGGTCTGCATTATATAAACTGTGTATGATTTGAGAAATGGAATTTATCTGTTATGATGTCTAATATATTGCAGTTTAAAGATCCTCTGTAAATTGAGTATTGTCTTAGAATCTGGAACTGAGACTAATTATGTTCAGTAATTGCCTTTTAACCTTCCATTAATTACTAAGAGAGAAGGTGAAGAGTTTTGACACTTCCACATGAACATTTCCATGCATAACATCCCAGAAAGCAAACAATCCCTAGTAAGTGGTACAACAAGTAGTATGTGGTACCACTTTAAAAATTTGTGGTGTTAACTTGTTTTAACTGGATGAGTTAATTTGTGGGATTTTAATAGTAACATTCTTGCTTTTTGTGCTTCTAATACATTTGTCCTGTTGAAATAAGTGAAAATGAGTGAATGCATAAAAATTGCTCTCTACCTTAGACAGAATGTAAATCCACAGTGCTCTCTGACAGGACAGAGACCAGTTAGAGTTGGTCTGTTAATAGAAAAAAACCAAACTAGCTGAGCTGTTGAAGATAGATAAATATAAGCTATGGCTGACAGTGGAAAAAATAATTTGGGTCAAAATTAGCATCTATCATCTAATTAAACTTCATCATACCTTAATTACATTTTCTAAATAAAATTCATTGTGTTCAAAGTCTATCTGCTTGAAGTTTATAACAGAAGCACCACTCAGCTCTTTCCTGGGATTTCTGTATACAGTGAAATATTAAGTAATGGCAGAAAACTTACTTGCTGTCTAAAGCTTTTGAGCTTGCTAAAGTAAACTAGAGTACTGATGTCAATAGGAAGACTTCCGTCTTGCTGGGAAGAGACCTAAATTTACTGTGGTTTCTCAATATCAACAAGTCATCTGAAATAGATGTTGTGTTGCAGTTAAGAGATATGGAAAATTAATTATTTGGAATTGATAGGTGTTATGCATTTTGAGGTACTAAAATAAGGGTTTTTTTTATAGGAATTTACCTTTAGAGTTAACTTTGGTATTACTGCCAAAGATTTCACTTTCTCACTTAAAATTTTATGGTTGATTAGACTTTTTCCAGGAGTCTTTGAATGTTGTGGTTATCATAAGTAGGGCAGTGCTTTAGGGTCTGTGCTGTACTGATTTTGCATTCTGAAAACTTGTGTAGTATTGTAAACAATTAGAGAAATTAGTATTTTTTTCTATAGCTAAACTTGTTTTGTAAAACAATTAACTGGACTGGTTCACATAATCTAATAACAAAGCTCCTATAGTAGGCAAGCTTTCATAATGAACTTAAGGCTTAGGAGTCTTCCTCTTAATGTTGGACCGATATTCAGAACAATAGAATTTGGAACATTCTGTTCCTTCAGTAATAACTGTTATTTTTTTCAGAGTTTTCTTGGAGAATTCAAGAACTTAGAAGTTTTGGTGACAACAGTGTGGAATGGGATGATCTGTAGTTACACTGTGTTAATATAGTCTTTGGACAAGCTTAATGCTGAATTTCCAAGTGCATTGTTACATTAACTATGCAGTTCAGCCTTAGGCTGGATAAAAGTACCACATATGGCTAACAGGGGGGAAAAGAAAAAATTCAGGTAACTTAATAGTCAGATGAACATAATGCATAGGACATTTGGTCCTGCGAAGCTTGGTGGAAATAGCTGAAACAAAAATAGCCCAGTGAGAAATCCTATGGATTGCTTATTTTTTTCTCAGGCAGGATGACTTGGCTGCTGCCTCACAGCTGCAGCCCAGCTCCGTCTACAGAGGAATTGCTGCACGGCAGAATAAACATTGCAGTGAAGATATCTCTATCCCTTTTGCCTTCCCAGGGAGCGTGTTACGACACATGCTGAAGGGATATTCGCAGAATCGGAAAACTATCTCTGCAGTTCAAGCCACGTACACAGAAAATATTGGCTTCTAGACTTGATGCAGCATACACAGCCAAGTGTATCAAATTCAACAAACCACTGCTTTTGAACTAGGGGTTAGAAATTCTATTTCCCTATCTTCAGCCTTCTCACCAGAAGTAAACAGTGTTAACAAGATGAAAGATGGCCCTAATAAAGTGTAAATCTGTACAATGTGCACTCCTCTATAAGGAAGTAACAAGGACCAGATGTCCTCTAAATCCTATATTATGGGACTTAAGATGCTATTAAGTTTAATTGTACTTGGATATTTGTAATTCTTCTGAAGAGACTTATCAAACTTCTCTGTTTCAGTTTAAAAAAAAAAATAAAATCCACCACTAATGGGCATACCTCCTTTCTTCTCATTATTACAGCTCAAGTGACTGTAACGATGTAGATGCAGCAGAAGAGGCTTTGGTTGCCCAAGGAAAGACCAGGCATTTTTAGTAGAACTGATACATTTTGTGCTGATGTTGCCATGGGAATCACCATGTCCTTGCTGCTGTCATCTCTTACACAAGTTAGATTAAAGTGAATATTGCTGTAGTTGTATAGGAATTACCCCTCTTGATAGTGGCCTAACATATATCTATACAGTGATCAGGACAGACTTTCAATACATAAAAATATCCTATCTCCTGCCATCTCCCCACTTCTCTGCCTCTGCAGACAGATTTGCTGCCATACAAATGCATGGGTGCCTAATCTTTGTGAAAGCCTGAAAATCTGGTGATAATCTAAAGAGGGAATTTTACTGAAAATATTTTAGTTGCAGGACACTTGAGTTGTTCTGGAATTGTAAAGGTCTCTCTAAACAACCATTTGTGGAGCAGAAGCTTCATACAGCTTGCAAATGTACAGATGTGTTTCCAAGCAAAATGTGCTTACCCTGTTGTATCTCTGCTGTCATTGGTCTCTGTTCAGCAGTGCTTGAATACCACATCTGCAAGAACCATAAAAGGAGACTAGGCTGGGACTCTGGAATCATAATCCAGGAGAGCTGCCTTTAATGAGGCGAGATTGGTTTAGGAACTCATTGTGCCAGGTATCAGCGATCCATCAAACTCATTTAATAAACTAAAGTGACTATTCAAATGGGGGCAGTTGATGTATTGTAAAAGAAAAGGAACCTTAAATTTCAATATGTATGTAAAGAAGCCTCTGGAGTATCATTAGTGTTTGATCTTTGAGCTTAGCTGTTTCCATGAGTGGAATGTTATTGCTTTTGTTATGTCAGAGTACTGTAAAAATGGGCTGTTGGTGGATGAGCATCTGCCAGGATGCTCTTCCCCCAGTTTTACACCTACTGCATATAAACTTGTGTTGGTTTATGAAGTTGAAGATGCTAAATTTCTTACATGTCTTGAGTGTTGACCCTCTAGAAGGCAAAGCCTGGTTAAGCAATTAATGTATTCAGTGCCAGACAAATATTACCATAATTTTATTTGCTTGTGACAGTACCACTCACTGGGAGTTATTTAAATTATGCTAGCAGCAAGCACTGCTAAAAATAAATTCATTTGTTTATAGACTGCTTTGACAACAGCCAAATAAAAACACATTATCATATTTTGAACAGAAGGCACAAAGCCAAATAAGTGCTGCCTTTGAACTTGGTTAAAACTTGCTGTTACGTGGCTGAGGTGGGTTATACACCTGTTCTTTTTCCCTTGCCACCCCCATTTTGTTTCCTTTGAAAACTTTTTCATACCAGTCTGCTCTTAACTAAATACAGTATGGTAGTTTGCTGAGGAAACAGCAGGTCCTGTTTTGCATTGATGGTGTACGTTGCAGAACAAAAAGACTAAAAAGTGGCGGCAAAGACACTGCTGAGGAGTACTTGGGGCTGGAAATACAGGGCAGAGGCTTTGAATGCATGTCCTTAAATCAAAAGAAATGAGGTTGAGCATGCTGGAATGCAGGCATAGTCAGGCTTTTTTGCAGTAAACTTTGAAAAGTTAAGTAATGGTCCAGAGGTCACCTGGACTTTCTGGCAGTAGGGAAGCAGCAAGAACCTTCATATTATTTCAGCACCGCAAGCAAGGGCAAAAGGAGGTGAAGGAAGGTAGAGGAGGACAAATGGAATGAATGCTGCTTTTAAGAAGTGAAAATGATGAGACGAAATGTATTGACAGTAAAAATAATGCAGAGAATGGCACTGTGGGAATAGTCTTACTTGCTGTATAAACTGGGCTTTTGTATCTCTGTAAGGGATATATAGAAAAGACACAAAATTACTGCACAAGCTAGCAGCCGACTCTGCGTTTACTTCAGTCCTGCCCTCTGCTTGCTGTGCCAAAGGAACAAAGAATGCAAGTCACAGTTCTAGTGGGAGCTAGGACTTGGATCCTCTGAGCTGAACTGTTGTAGCTGTAGTGGGGCAGATGAACCCATATCCATGGGCATCAACTTGAGAAGATAATGCTTAATGAAGTACTGTTGTTCCCCTGTTCTTCAAAGCACTTTTTTGGGGGGGAGCGGGTGTGAGGGTGTAAAAGGTTACAAAGTGGTTTTTAGCAGGAAGAGGTAACCTCAAAGGTACAGAACCATGAATGTGCTCTTACTACAGGAAAATGGATATATACATAATCTGTTTTCATTTAAGATACTATGCTACCAAAAATCAGGACTGAAGTGTATTTCTGTGAACAGTGACAGAAAATGTGATTTAGTTTTGCAATGGTATGATGATTTGAAATCAAGAACAACCAAAAAAAACCCCCAAACCCTCAGCAATACAACCTCTAAAGACTCATTGTTTATGTCTAGGTCAGTATGAGCTGTTCGAGAGTGCTTTGATCTAAAGAAAGTAACATACAATGTATTAATGTCGTGAGGCAATTGGGATAACCAGGTAAAGCTGATGGTAAAGGGATCTCTCATGGAGTGTTTGAGTAACACTTACAGAGCCTAAAGAAGGTATTTGAAGTAATGCTTCTAAAAGCTGAATGGATTAGTTGTTAAAACTCTCCCTGAAAGTTGTAACTGCCCTCCATCTTGCATTTGGGGGACTGATTGTAAGAAATAAAAAAACTCACAAACCATGGCGAACACTGCCCCCCCCCCCCCCCCAAAAAAAAAAAAACCCCAAAACGAAAACCAAACAAAAGCAGACCCAAATCCAAGCAAACACCAAAGCAAAAAAAAAACAAAAAAAAAACAAAAAACAAAAAACCAAAAAAACAAAACCCCAAAATCAAACAAGCAAACAAACCCCCAAAAAAACTTGTAATATTTTTCAGAATAACTAGGCTGTGTTGCTCCATCCAGTGCCAAAATAATTTCAAGAAACTGTAACCTCAAGGTTATTTAGGGAAGGGCTTTTTATATTGGGCATGGTTCAGTCAATAACCACTGCAAGTTTTAGGACAGATGGAATCTGACTAATAGCAAGAAAACCATTAGCTGTAAGTACAGCTGTTATAATTGAAACTGAGGCCTCCAGGCATCTAAAAAGAAGCCAAGAATTCTGTCTGTGGGATTTTCTCTTGTAGTAGGGCATTTTTAAAATTTCTGGATGCAAAGACTTAATAGTTACAAACTAGTGCTTCTAAAGGTTTAACTGAGTAGATGAGATCAAACGCATTTGGGACTTAAGTTCCATTCTCTGTGCCTTCTGTCTAATGATTTATAGTACTAGAATACACACTTCTTTTTGTCTTCATCTTTTCAGGTTTTCTAATTTAGTCTTAACTGGAGAAAAGGGTTATATCAATGGCAGCAAAACACAGGTTGCAGTTGGTACACCCATACAGCCATTGAAATCAGTTTGACTTCAGGGACAGATTAACATTGTTAGTTAGCAAAGAATGACCGAGACTTAAAAATCTACCAAAAATGATACGGAAAGTCAAACAGCTCATGGCTTGCATGGGGACATGTCTCTTCCCAGTGAAAGCCGTATCAGGTCCATTGGGATCAAGTTTTATGTCTCCAAATGTTTCAGGTTATCTTCATATTTGGCATCATCCCAAATAATGCCTGTGTAAGCTATGAGGTTAATCTAGGAGTATGCTAAGGCTTTAATACTTTCCTTGTGTCTTAGTGTGAAATCTATTTTCTGCTCTAAAAGCACCATTTTATTTTTCTAAAAGATAGCTTTGCCATTTTAATGACAAATCACTCAGACTTGTAATAATCTTGTGTGCAGAATGTAATGTGCAGATGCCTCTTTCAAAATAAAACTTAAGTGTAGTTTACACTGGAAAATTTTACCCATAAAGTATGTTGGTTTAAATTGAATAGGGAGGTTTCAGATGCTGGATTTTGATTTGTAGTTGTTGTTGGATCAATGAGTGAATGAATTCTTGGGCTGGAATGCTGGCAGCGACTATTTCCCCGTAAGTTTTATTATTTGTTCTTTCTCCTTATAGAATAAACATAGTGATATCTTGTCTTATATGAAAGATAAGTGTAGAGATGCAATGGCCTCCAAAGCCTGAGGATTAAACACATAAATTCCATGTGTAGGAAATGGCTCCTTCTTGTTGAAGGCTTCTTGGCCGCTTGCTCTAACTCTAACTGATCCACATGTATATCTAAAATACGTTTTGACAACAACCCTCTGCAGACAGATAATTTTATTAAGGAAAATACAAATACTTGATACAAATGAAAGATGAAGCTAGATTTGATAATTTTTCAAAATGTTTATGGCTGATGATTGCATGTTTAGAGGCTAAATTGATGATAGTGTTCCACTGTAGATATATTCATATGCTGCAAAGAATTTAGCTGCCATTAGAGGAAAGGACCTGTAATTTATTATTTTATTTTAGTATTTTAGAGCTGTGACCGTTGAAAAGCCACACTTGCATCTTAACTGTTATTTTAAATGTGAGAGAAAATTATGTACTCCTGAGTTAAACTCCTGTTTTAAAGATCCTTCTTTCTTCGTAAGGCCTTACCTGTAAATGGAAAGGCAATCAGAAGTAATCCTGTCTAGTGGCTTGCCACTTACGTTCACTTTTAATTTAAGCTAGAATAATTCATTCTGTAGATATGTTCAGTACAGAGGAACACCATATGCTAATGCTTCTTAATATTTCTTTATACTTCTGCAGAAAAAGTTTGTCTTCCACTGACTCATAAAGCAAAGGTGGTCAAAATATCATTGAGATGTTTTTCAAACAGAATTGAAGCAGATGCACCATTTCAATTTTTGTAATACTGTTTTCTTATAAGCAATTACAAATTATGAACAATTGAACACTAAGGGGGGGGGGGAAATGAAAATGGGTAAAATGGATTTGAGAGATCATAAACCCAAGATATTTTAATCGGTTATCTCTTCAGATTCAAGTCTTTATTCTGATGCTGACTTTAAGAGCAGCCCCCGCTTATCAAAGCAAAATATTTACTTCCCTTCCATATGGCTCTTTGGCAATATTCTTACTTAGATCATAAATTGGCTTCATTGTGGATTCTAATTGCTTAATCTCATGAGACAGGTATTGGTGCTGGACATCATGTAAAGCAAGTGGAATCTACAGAGCCTTCTTAGCACAGTGATATTTTATTCTGGAGGCATTAATTCCACGAAACCCTTACCACTGCCTGCTGCAGGGAAGGATAATAGAAAACTTTTGTAAACAAAGCTTTTTTTTCCTCTGTGTTCTGCTTGGCTGTATTTTCTATTCCACAGATCATTTTATCTCCTACTCTGTAGTACACATAAAGGAATTGCATTCTGAATGAGCCTGCCTGTGAGATGTGTAACAAACTAGACAGGGTGGCCCTTTCGTGATGGGTGCCAGGCTTCTCAGGGGCTATGTGAGAGAGGATGCTTTTTAACTTACCCTCTAGCTTAATTGCTTCCCCTTCCAGAGATGGACAGCAAATGCTTTGGACAGAAATGTACAAATATTTCTCAGTTGATTTGTGTTTAGACCACTGCTATTTCAGTCTGCACACAGCTGTATTAATCTCTTCTCTGCAAAGAAGAAATTTCAGCCCCCTTCTTTTCTCCCAGGTAACATGGACAGTTGTGTGCAGAGGGTAACAATTTCTCCAGCTAGCTAGAAGTGCCTAGAGGTACTTGCCATCTGTATGCCGAGTTTTATGTGTATTTAACTGTTTTTGTTAAATGTTCAGGTATGAAAGGCTGTTCCAGGCTATCCAGGTGGTGGTATGATGTAGCATCTGCCCAGCGTGGGTCTTTATTTGCATGCTGGAGGAAGCACGTTCCTCCGCTCCTCACTGGGCGGACAGATGGTATCTATAACCTTGGTGTAAAGCACACAGCACAGGCGGCAGAGAGGGTTGCTTTTTGTGAAAACATGTGGGGCTTTGTATCTTGTCCATTGCTTCAAACTATTTTCAGATATTAAGGGAAAAGAGAACCTAGGTTACTTAAAAAAATGCATCCTAGATGAACAAGGTGAGTGCGGAGAGGATGTGTTCAGCCCGGCTGCTAGGTAGCCTGAAGTTCAGTAGCATATGCAACAGAGCGATGGCTGGGCAATGAAATCAAACTGATCTTTTTACGAATCTCTCATCAGAGATTGCTGAGAGTTTGGAATAGACATTTCTTGGACAGTAGTGGCTGTAGACAGTCCAGAAATAGATACAACAAGCTCTTTACAGAGACCATATGCCAGTAACTGTGCTTCCATGGTGTTTATCATAGAATATACTAAGTTATTTATGGGACATAAGTATTTGCTGCTTCTCGTGGATAGAGAGACATGACTGCTTGTGTTTAGCAGTTTAGCTTTAAAAGACAAAAATGGCACCTACTGTTGAAGGCAGTGGCTGTTTTCAATGTTTTTGTGGAGGCTCGCAGCTAGAATTGGTTTTCCTAACATGGTTACTAGAAGTGTCTGTGTAACATCTTTGCAAGGACTAAAGAGGTTTTGATACTCACTGCTGCCTAAGCAATGCATTCTGAGCATGGGAATGGAAGGATGCTTCTTAGGTTGGAAGTCTTCTCCACAAGTATGAGTGCGTGCGGGCAGACAATTGAAAACTGCACATAGTCGATCTGTATAAAAAGAAATGGGGGTCTGCAGTAGTATACTGTTACATAAGATAGCTAAGAACAAAGTTACTTTCTTTAAAAGGAGTTGGAGAAAACACAGGACAAAAAGAATGTGGTTAGTTATCTTCGTTGTGAAACAGTGTGCTGCTTCAGTGAACATTGTTAATTGGCAGCTGTACGTCTAATACCCAGCAAATTTGGTAAACTTATCCAATAGGTACTTTTTAACCACTCAGTTTTATGTTGTGCTTTTATACAGAACTCTTCATTATACCTCCTTCGTCCGTATCGCAGTAGAATTCATTGCACTGTTTTATATCGGTGTACTTGGGGAGAATTGCCATAACCCGGTAATTCTCTGTTCCCAAGTAAGTACACTGGGTTGGTCACAGAGGAACAGCTCCAGCAGCGTAACTGGCAATTATCTACTTTGTTGCTATGGTATACAATGGGAGTTGGGCTCCTGCTGTCATTTTTTTTCTTTCAAAACGGTGCTTGAAAATGCTTCTTATATAACTTTCATTGGATCTTGCAGATGATGATTCATATGTTTACCTTGTACTAACTTTTCTTCATGATGGCATTTCATGTGGGAGATGGTGTACTTTCATGCATGATCTGCAATGAGATCCATTAGTCTAAGTACCAGCACAAATTTAGTTTGTTTATAACTCTGATAAGAGTTTTAAGTTTTATACTGTTTGGGGCTTCAGTTGAAACTCCTTTTTCACTTTTGGCAGTGGGAGAACGCATCTAAACTCTTCCTGCTTTCCTGCAGTCAAAATGTATTTATGTTTTTGTTGAGGGTGTGAATACACAGCATGACTGAGCAGTGGAATGGTGCCCATTGAAGTGAAGTGTATGAAGCATTAAGAATAATGAAATGGAAAGCTTTCAATACATTCATCATAACATGAAGCTAGTATTTAGAAACATGGGATACTATCAAAGAATACTTTTCTTCCTCTGCCTTGAAGTGACCAGGAGTCCTGAGGCCTTAGCATGAGGTTGGTACCAGTTGGTACTCACATGGGATTTCTTGGAAGGCTATACATCGTGTGATGGGTTTTGTTTAATTATGTTGATGAAGAGGTGTCTCCTCACTTTGATAGCAGAAGTACTGCAATAATATAAGAAACTGATGCACAGTATTGGAAGAAATCTGCTCACTTGCTAGAGACAATACAAAGCTGCACATCTAGTAAGAATGTCACGAGTAAAATATAAACTGACACTACTTGAAGTGCTAATGTAAATGCATTTATAAACTTGTAAGCTACAGTTCCATCAAATAATATGTGGATGTCAGATTTTACTGATACCTCTGTTTTCTTTCTCTTCTGTAACAGAATAGACTATGTTCCTGTAAGTACTGGAGTGAATAACTATAAGCCGGTACAACTGATACTTAGTAATTAGAGGTACAGTTCTGCATTATTCTCCTACCACTGCTAGCACAGAGGAGTTCAAGATTCACATCTGACATGGAGTAAGAGGAGAATTCATCCTTACTAGAAACTTGGTTTATGATAATACAGATGATACAGTGCAAAATACAGACTTCTGGTGCTAGAAACTGGAGAGGGCGTTTTGGAAAACAGCTTCTGCCAAGTACTGAGTTTTGGTTAAGAGCAAGAATAGAAAAGTGAAACAATGGATCTGATTTTAATTTAGTGTTTGCTACAGAATATGTGAGAAGTGCACTTATGATTTTTGGTTATATACAATGAAACCTGTGTGTTAAAAAATACTTCAGGACTACACATATCTCCAGAACATTCACACTCATCTTCTAGGTAAAAGCATCCTCTGGTTTAGGGGCAAAGGTTTTTCCCAAGACTCTCACTGAACCTAGCTGTGAGGGATGCCTTTTTCTGGGAGGTTCTACGATGACATTTTTCACTAACTGCATTGGAAAGACACACACGTGCAGTTTTTATCTTTCCAGTGAGAGAACCTGGAGGTGGACCTAAGCAACTGCTGGTCCTAGTACAGTTTATTACAGAGTGTTTCCTGCCTTGTAGGCTGTGAACCCACTATCAAAAAGTGGAGGGAGCCAGGTATCAAACCTACCAACTATGTAAATGACTTGCCTTTTACTGTAGTGCAATTTTGTTCCACTTAAAAGTGAAAATCTCCTGTTCAACTTCTGTAGGCTTTAGGGTGGAAGAGATGGATGTAGAGATGCTATAACAAATTCCATCGTCTCATATTAAGAGACTCTCCTGGCAATGTGTCTCATCATTATTTGGGAGGTGAAGTAATGGTGGCAGACAAAGATGTGGTGCCAGCTTTGAAGGCTGATTGTTATATGCCAGTCCTTAAGTTTGCTGATATTGCCAGGTCAAATGCTTTATGTTAGCTAAAATCAAACTTCACATATTTCTATTCTGTTAGGTAAATACATGTTCTGGTATATGACACTGGAACACTTGCAGCAGTTTAAGTTTAAATAAAAGAAACGAATCACATCAGTGACACGTGGCTTCCTGTTATTCTTCTTTTCAAGGAAAATCTTCTGTATGCTTTTTCCTGTTTTCATTATGCAGATGACTTGATTTAATAAGCATGCCTCTGAAGAATGAAGTAGCGAACAAACCTTGATTGTCATTGCAATGGGGAAGCTCAGTTTACACTGTTTTGATTTTGTAATTTTTGAGCTTACCTTTATTATGACTTCACACATCTCTTTCCAAAGATTGTTCCTAGCAGCATCTTATCTGTTCCTAACCCTAATGGGCATCATGTGTGACTTGTCAGATGTAACAACCTGTAGAAAGTTAGAGATCCTGGCCAGTACTGTGCTGAATTGAATGAAGTGCTATATTCAAAGTGGTCATTACATTTTCTCATAGTATTTTGAAAAGAACAAAAAGACTATTAGGATATTACTGTTCTCAAATAATCCATGAAAATAGTGGTTTTCCTACTGTGCAAGATAGGAGTTTGGAGGTTTTTTAATTTTGGTATTAAATCAAAATGCAATGCAGTAATCATACTTCTGTAATTGATGTATTCTTTCTATTACTACTGAGATGGGCAGGCCCAAGAGCATGTTTCTGCAGTGAGTGCTCATTCCTTCATTCCATTATGCATGATAACAGAATCCTGCTGAAAAGGCTATAAGTGGCGAAGTGATTAATTTTTCTCATCCTGAAATTTACCTTGTTAAAACGCTACTGACTGGACAGGTCTTACTATACTTAATATTTTACTACTACTTTTAAGAGTCTTCTGCCCAGCAGCGTTTTTCTGACGCTGCCTAATATACAAAATCCCACAAAGCAATGCATTTTTTGGAAAGGAAAAATCTCCATTCCGTATGTGTGCGTTACTGGACATGCTGTGTTGTACATTGTTGGCACTGCACTGATGCTGATGTGGACCTACTTAGCGGGAGGGCGAGGACATGACATCAAGCATGCTTGCCTCAGAGCTCAGCAAGGTATCTGCTACGACTATACGTGCAGCAAGCAAGGCCACGCTTTCAGACTCCTGGAATTAAGTGCATTACTTTACTTCATCAGACTATTGCACATCTGTTGTGATCCATAGGGGCATGTAATATCATCCAGACACAGCAGACTAAAATAAAAATCCTAGAAAGCTCTAGTAGCCTTTAGATGGGGCTGGAAGTTTCCTGGCAGCAGCTACCTTGTTTTGAATTGCTGCACAGAACATACACCTATAGAAACTTTATACTGAAACATGCCAACATATACTCGTGATCTAAGGAGTATTGTTTATATAGCCATTAATGAATTCTCCCTGAAGCTTTTTTCCTTGAAGGTAATCTGTTCATCTGCATTGCAAATGCTGAAAGACTTAATACAGTACAAAAGAATAGCCTATAGCAGGTGGATTTTTCTTTCTTGAGGCAAGCTCTCTGCTCAAAGCACAGCTTAATCAAATGCATTGATTCTAGTATTGCTCTGTAAAGATTTGGATCAATCTTTTCCTTTTCTAAAAAGTGAAATTAGAATGCTCTTTAATATATATATATATATATATATATATATATATATATATATACTGTATACTCATACCTGTAATAGATCTCCTAAAGTAAAATTAGTTCTTGTGGCTTGCAAGAAGATCTATTTCAGATGGAACATGATTATTTAACGTGGAAGATTGACATGCTGTTATAAACCTTGGCTTTTACCCAGTTCTTTTCATTCTGATGGGAGTGCCAACTCTAAATAGGTGAGGAGATACGGCTTGGCTTACTATCGCATGAGTGGGTGTGGGGCTGTGAAACCATGTTCAAGTCCTGTCCACTGGTGGGATTTTACAGTAAGATTTCAGTTCTGCTTTTGGCTGCTTTTCTACCCTGCCATGTAAAGCAAAATTTTGCGTCCTGAACATGAATCTTAGACAAATTGAGTTTTAAAACTGTTGTTTCTACTTTCTGGGTAATCTGTTTTTATAGAACATTGCCATAACCCTACTCGTTGCCCAAATAAAGTATCTGCTAATCTTGAAATTGTTGCAGGGGTAGTTGTGTACTTCAGTCTTCATAATATGCCTTAATGGTTATTTTGAAAATTATTACTTTCATGAGTCAGATGGAAAGCTGGTCCTGAAGCTGCTTTTGGAAGCAGCTTTACATTCTGCTCTTTCACATTTAAGTATAGCTTTAAGTGTAAACAACAAATCAGACGACATAAGACTTTCAGCTTGTTTATTGCTGCTTTAAGAAGGGGGAGGATAATGGAGAGAATTGAACATTTCCTGTTGTTGTGAGCCAGAGACTTGCTAAAATCTTTTGGGTGAGGAAAAGCCATTGGATGAGCTCTGCCTCTGAAGCTGTGCTGCTTCAGGGATTTGAGACCCTACTCTCACCTAAATGAGCAAGAGATTTGCTGATTGGGAATGGGAACGTCTCACATTCCGAATGTGAATGACTTTTCTGTCTCATGCTTTTCTCAAAGATTTCTTCAAAATTGTGATATTCTAAATGGCTTTCAATTTTTATGAGTTAACAACTTCCTACCAAGAAGGTTTTGTTGAAGAATTGCCAACCAACTCTGCAACTGGAAGCCAAGATACTTTGCTTGTCATTTTTCTGCTTGGTGTATTTGTAGGAGGATAGTGGTGACTGTCTCTTGGGTATGCAAAGCAAAAGATAGTAAGTCATTTTGGTAAAGTGAATGGAGATGCTTTTCTGAAATCTCCAGTTTTCACAGATGTGGACTGATGGAAGGTGATGGCAGTACTTCACTTAAACAAAAGTCATTCAGGATTTTAAATAGTCACTTTGCTTTGCGATCTCCTGTAAGCCTGAAGTACTGGCGGTTTTATTTTTCTTTGCATTTGTTTTTTGGTTCAAGGTTTGTCATGATGGTACCTGTTCTTCCTGGCCTCTGTTCACAATGGAATTACAGTAGATACTGCCAATAGAAAAAGTAATTTCTACTTGTATTGACTCTAACATCCTTATTGGATGTGTGTTGCTGTATTTCCTACTGAGAATGAAGCTCCTGGAGTCAGGAAGAATACAAGCTTGTACTTCGATAGGGTGTCTGGGTTAATATTTAGTTCTACTCAAAATACTGGAAACCAGCCAGAGATGAGAGGAGAAATCTTGGAGAAAGTTGCATGACATTTATCACATCACTGATGTAATTTAGATATATAAATGGAATATATTATGCTTCAAATAAAATACTATAGCATAGAAGATATGATATATATTGTAGCCTTTTTCTTCTTTAAGGTCTACCTTAAAAGAAATAATGCAATATATTGCCAGAAATTTTTTCATCTTTCTCCTTGTTTCAGCTGTGATGGTACCATTTCCTTTGTCTGAGTCAAAAGGAAAAAAATAATCCAGAGCCCAGCACATGCTTACAGCATAAGCAGAAACATTAAATATTGATCCAAAAATCATGGCTTTTAAAGAAAATCTAATGCTTTATTTCAAACTACAAGTAGTGTGTTTTTTTCAGCAGTGTGTTCATTTAGTCCTGCGTTTACTCATTCCCTGAGTAAAATTGACCATCTCTGAATAACTCTTTGGATTTTACTCAAGTAAATCTTAGCCCTGGAAATACAAATTGAAGTTTCAAAACTTAGCAGCTTTTTTTTTTTTTTTTTTTTTTTTGTTAACATTTGGGATTTGGGGATCCTAAAAATTAAGAAGGGATAGTGGTAGCCACCATCTTAAAAACAAAGCAGTGGTCCATCTTCTCTTGTTGTTAGCTATTCTGAATTGGAAGGCAATCAGCTTGGGAGAGTAATTGGTTCCAGCATTGGTGCAGGGGCATAACTCAGCAAAGAGCACCTTGTGCAGACCCCCAGCCCTTACCTTGCAACTTTTTCTTCCTTTTTTAAAAATACTTCTTGAGTTTTAATGAGAGGAACAGTGAGTTGATGGAAAGGTGGTCTCGAATGGCTGGTTGCTGCTTCTAGTGACCCCAGAATGCTTTGAGCACTCAGCGGTATTTTCCATATTTAGATGGTTCAGATGGTTTTTTTATTCTAGTCAAGAGGAAAGGCAGAAAATTAGTGTGTTAAAAATCCGGTTGTCTCAGCTATATTTGAAAACTTGATAGTACAAACAATTACATGTAACTTCTTTTTCAGTTGTAAGGTGTATGTTCTGTAAGTCATAATTTGCTGAAAACTGAATGAGGGACACCGAGCTAAACATTTTTATTCATTATTTTTTTCATTACTCATGGGGATGCATAGGTGAGTTCATTTCTTTTCCTTCTCTTGTGTTCATGTAACTTTCAGGGATAAAGTAATCATGTAGAAAAAGCAGCTTTAAAGTTGCCTTTTCTCTATCAGAATATGTAGGTGTATCTGAAAACCAAACAACTTAGTGACCAGACAGGCTTTAAAAAATGAGAAGGGAAGCAAAAGAGACTCAGGAATTAGCACTGTGTCAGCTTTGTATTGATGAAGCTGCAACATGACAGTAGAATTCAGCCCTGTGCCAGTCCTTTCCTTACCTCTGTTCTGGTCTGTTCAAAGGTACGGATGCAGCTGGATCTCAGACTGCTTGTGGTGTTAGGGCAGGGTGCCGGGGTGGAAATGCAGACTGCTTCTGAAGGCTTGAAGATGTTTATAGAGAAAAATGTTTTGAATAAAATAAAGTAACAGCTGGAAGTAAAGCTGTTTGATATCAGATCCTGTCTTCATTAACAAGAACTGACAAAGTGTTATCTATTAAATATTTAAGAGCTCTTCTAGGTGTGAATTTGTGGGACTGTTTTTCCATTCTATGCTTTATAAAATATTTTTAAGGTGTGGTGATATCTTGTGATAACAGATGATGATGCTGGTAACACCCAAATTCTCTGAGCCCTTAAAAAGGTTGAGAGTGTTCTTTGTATGGGTAGGTCCTGCGTCAGGTACACAAAATGCTACAGAAAGTGTTTGTAGTGGCGAGAGAGACTGTGAAATGGAAATTACTGTTCTTCCTTAAATGAAGACCCGTGGTGATTCTTCATCACCTCAAGTAAAAAGCCAGTTGTACTAATCTCAGAAGAGTGGTTTTTGAAACTTAGTTAAGCTCTACAGCAAAGCTTATGGGTTCTCACGTCTGCTGGCCGTTCTGGACGGGGGACTGTGCAGTGCAGCTCCCTGTGGCTTCCTGCTTTCCAGGCCGAAGTTGATTCACTTTGCTCTGGGCAACAGAATTCTCCACCGTGCTAATTTCTCTTCTATTTTAAAGTATTGTATGATAGCTATCAGGAAAGTCAGTTGATATTCCTACTACCTGTAGGTACACCTGGCCACCTTTCTGTAACCTACGCTCAGGCCACCGAATTGCAGCACTCTTCCCCCTGCCTGAGTGTCCTGTGGGACAACAGACAGCTCATTTTCCCTTCTTTCCTCTGAGCCTGTGCATTTAAAATCACCTAGAATTCTTTGAGCTTGAAGTAAATAATGTTAGAGCATGTAATGAAGGGGGAGGAAGAAACTGTCAATTTTTGGTACCTATTTCTACAATTGATTCTGCAAATTAGATTTTAGTCCTGTTTGCTTTGTGGCATTAGACTTATGAAACTTTTAGTAGCCATAACTTTTTCTACTGCCTCTAGCATAATATGCAAGTTGTCAAGCATAATATGCAAGTTTCTGTTGGAGATGGAAGTCATTCTAATAAGAAATCAGTGGTCTTGTCTTTTCTTCTTTTTTTTTTTTCTTTTCCTTCCTTTTTTCTCAGTTAAACTAGGGAAGATTCTTTAGTTCCTAAAGAAATACTCTTGTCTTTGAATTTGAGGAGGCAACTTTAGTGCTAGCTTATTGTTACTGAAGTGCTAGAGTGTGCAAGTTCATATTGATCACCTTTTTAATTAGGTCCCTGGTAAGATTATGACATGGAAAGGGTGTTTTAAGGCTTTGTTTTGCTCTGGAATCTCCTGCTTCACTTTGTATGTTTGACTCCTGTTTTGGCATATCCTACTGATGTATTTAAGGTTTCTGTAGCACTGAGGCTGGATTGTTTTGGAGGGAGAAAAGAAAAGAATTGGACAAATGGTTGTATGTTTTCTTCTGGATTTTGTTTGCTCATGAAATACTGGGAGTATTATGTTTCTGTTTCTCTTTGGAGGAGGAAACCTGGTCAGTATGGATGACACTAAATTAAATTTCCTTACTTAAAAAATATTGGGGGGCAGAGGGGAGAGGCATTGTTCCGGTTTTGATTGATAAAATTATCTCACCTTGAGGAAAATATGCCTTTAAGAGCTTCTGTGACTTAGTACGTCTTATCCCTCATTTCTGCACAGTTATGAAATTCAGACAAGTGTGGGGTTTAAAATATTTTAAATTACTTTTATTTGAAAACTTTAGCCCTTTCTGAGTAGTGCCTAATAAGTCTGGGGATTAGATTCCTAAAAGTATTTGCCTATGACCTTTTCAGCTAAAGAGTGAAGAAAAGCTTAAAAAAAAAAAAAATACAAGCTAATCTGCTTCAACAGTAATGTCAGAGGCTGGTGCTTTTCACTTGCAAATATGGAACATAAATCTTTTGATATTGCATGTTTACAGAAGGTCTTTATTGGCAGTTCAGAGGGTGTCAACATATATTTTAATATTGCAATTACTGACTGTTTAATTATTTTTAAACTTCTAATAGATTTATTCTAAACCTAAATAGATTGTTTTCTGGTTTAAAATGTCTTAGGGAAAGTACAACAAGCCTTAGAAAAACTAACTGAAGTACAAAGGGCAAAAATGGATGAGAACATCTACCATTTTTAGACTATCTGGCTAATAAATGCTGGAAGTAGTTATGTCCTAAGTGTTTGTGTATTACTTTGCAGGTCTGAAGGTGAAAGTTCAAGAAGCATCAGGTATGTGTACATTGTATTCTTTCTGTCTTGATGTCTTTGTTCTAAGAAAATGCTTTGTTTAAGAAGCATAGCTTTATTTAAAAAAATTAAATAGAAACAGATTTTTTTTTAAATGCGGTTTTTATTGGTTCTACTTAGCATGCCTTTTGTATTTGGAATAAAGGATCTTCTACCTTGGATAAATTCAGTAATAGATAACATGACATTTGCTGAAAGCTGCTATCTCAAATATGGTTTAAGACTCATACATTAGTTTTGATAATTACAAAGTATTATTTATAGTTATTTTCCAGTGTTTTCAATCAAAATACATACTCGATAGTCATTTGGATTGGCAATGCAGTGAGTCAGCTGCCTGCCAGTTTTTGGGGCAGCATCTGCGTTGGGGAGAGGAGTCCATGTACTTGTTCAGGCTTACACAGTAGTCACCTCTTCTTTACTTGACAGCAAGAACCATCATTGGCTCATTATTACAGTACTCATTAGGAACTTGGAAGATTCAAATAATTTAGAGAATTTAATGTAATTAGCAGATACTTTTTTTAACTTATTCATTTAGTATTTTATACTTAATACCTCAAAGGTAGTTTTTTAAATCTACCTATTTGAAAACATGGCTGTGTGAGTCAAACTTGTAGAGCCTGTAGAAGTGCTCTCAACAGGACTGAAATGTTAAAATTATGTACTTGAATCTGAACGTGTTCCACATTCATTAGACCGTTACAATTAAGCAGATGCCTTGATTCCCTAGGAGTGTGACCACTGATCAATGATAACAAGGTCCAAAATATTGGCTGTGTGTTTACCATAATAGCCTGCTGCTTGTTTTGGGGGATTATCAGGACTTCATCTAAAGACACTGTGTTATATTTATTTAAAAAAAAAAAAAACAACCAAACAACCAAAACAAAAACAAACAAACAAACAAACAAAAAACAACCAAAAAACCCAAAAATAAAAACAACAGAACAAAAACAAAACCAGGATCTTCACTTGCAGAATTAAAAATCCAGTTCTTAACTGCAGGTATGCAGACTATACACAAAAATAGGTAAATTGCAGAATAATTGAGCTGATATCAGGAAAAAAAGTCTGTAGGAGGTGATCAAAGATCCTCTGAAATGCTTTTTTCTTAGCATGGAAATCAGAATCAGTATGGTGTTGATGTGAGTTCAAGGCCATGCATGGGAGGTTGGTAGCATACGTTAATATGCAGCAACTGAACTGCACAAAATTGCAAGCTGCTATAGCTGAGATTGTAGTAAGATGCCTGTACTTTATTTGTTGTTTTTTTTTTTTTTTTTTTAAACTCCCCGTAGGGTTGCCAGTATGCTGGCAAGCTGCGGAAGGACTAATGCTGATCAGCTATTGCAAACTAAAAATAAGTCCAGTGGCATGTGAATTTACAGAACTATAATTGAGGTCACACTTGAACCTATAATAGCCATTCTTGTTTTGACCTGCTGAGTGTCCTGTGGGATTTGGTTGCCTGGATTGGGGGGTGTGTGGTGTGTGTGGCATCACTGCACTCAGGTAAGAGTCAAGTTCATCTAATAAAGAGCATATCTGGAGATACTTAAGTAGTGTGTAGGCACAGCTGAAAGCCAATTACTTTAGATGTGGTTTGGGTGCTATCGAAAAACTAAACATTAACTCGAACTCTAGCCCTTGCTCCTAGCATGCATCTTAATGAACTAGGATTATTTCACTGTGAGGGGGTGTATGTGTGTTATTTGACTGATAAGCTAAGGGACTGGGCTGCAAGACTGATAGAATAATATTAGTATGTCTTGCCAGATAAATTCCACACGTTAAAGGAAGAGTCTGTTCAGGCTTGGTGCGTCTATAGAAACTGGCAATAGTGCACAGAGCGTATTTCTCCTGTATGCAGGCTTCAGGGTTGTGATGGTGAAAATCAACACCATGTGTTCTCTGCAGAAACCTGCAGGCAATCAGCGTGAGTCTTGGAGCGCTGATACAATCTTCTGGTTTGAGGCTGTTCAGTGAATTAATTCTCTTATTCAGCATGAACTTGAGTTACTCCAAGACAGTTCCAGACTTTTATGATAGTCTAAAATTAGGCTAACAGATGAATGCAGTAGCAGGCAGCTCAAGCAGAAGGCAGTGCCATACTCCTCCTGAAATGCTCTTTCAGTCCAACGCTCTTCCATCCTCCCTCTTAAATTGTGTTTCTCCAGAGCAGAGGTGAAATGTTGCTGAGGATGTGCCTTTATGTTTCTGCCTGCATCAAATCCTGGTCAGCTTTTGTCTTGTCTTGGGCAAAAGCTCACCTAGCTCTTTATCTATATCTTAGTAGCTTTTTTACATTGTGGTTAATTTGCTTCATACGGTTTTCCTTTATTTCTGGCAAATGAAGATGAACAGTAATCATCTCAAATAAAATCATAAGGTCAGTCTAGGGGATAGTGGTTAAACTCTGAAGAGAAGAAATCATCATTCCTGCTGACAAAAATATCAGCAAAATGCCAGCAAATCAGTATGCTGACCATACTATGCCAGTGTCTCCTGCCAAATTGTTCAACTGAATTCATGAAATAGAGTATATATAGCAAGGAGAGCCGCAGGCAGGTGAGAAGCCAGGAATAAAATGTACTGTGTCAGGATTAACTGGACAGATACCATATTGAGTGAAATTAGTTAAGTGCTTATATTTGTGGTTCATAAGCAAAAGTATCAGTTAGGGTTGTAGTCTTTGACTCACCAGCATTAGCACTTAAGATAACAGGATCACTCTAAATAAATTCTGAGATGCAACCATTTATTTTTTTTTTTACCTCCTTTCTGCCAGAAGATTGTATTGAAATGAGAGGGATGGTAGTTTGGCATGTGTTTGTCAGTAGAAACCTGTATTCTATGACAGTTTAGTGGCTTGTTACATCGAAGCAAGATCTTTCTCTGGTATTGTGGGTAGGGGATGAACCAGGGCAGTAATTAACTTTTATCTTTGCGTTCCTAGCAGATGCAGAGAGAGAAACAGATCAGCTGTGACCCCGGCTGAACTCAGCAGGCTGATAGCAGGGGTGGCACAGGCACGGACTTGTAGGGTAGAGCTACACTGAACCAGATTTCCATCCTTCTCTCTTCCCTCCTTACGTCCTGTCAAACCCACACCACTGTCATCCTCATTAAACTCTTTAATGCTTCTAGGGGAGGGTCTTTGTGGAAGTTTTCTGCGAGCAGTAAATAGAAGAATTAGGATTCCAAAGAACAGGCAAATACCCATATCTTGTGGGGTTTTTTGCTTGTTTTGTCCCTGTGTTTTCATCCACCCATCCCCACGCCCGGGCTGTGATGCACAGCGGGTTTGGCAGGCCACGGGACTCTGGGACGGGGAATCCCGGGGATCACTTCAGTCTCACAGTTGAGTGGGTGTAATCAGACTCTCGGTCAAGACACTTGGTTTGGAATAGCTGGCTTTTTTCTTACTGGAGTGGAATATTCAATACAAGTGATACTCTAGAATTTTATACTCTTGCTCAGTTGCAAAACCCATCTTGATGGATTTGTTTTCAGTAGCTTTATAGCTTGTCGTAACAATGAAAATTTATCCAAGAGATGTTTTGGAGTGCTCTGAAATTCAGTGAACACTGAATCTGACTATGCAGAGACAAGGTTGATGAAGAAAAGCAGTATGATTCTAGATAATACACTGAAACAGTTGAAAATCATCTTTTTTTTTTTCCCCTTGGTTTTCTCCTTGTGACAAAAAATAATAAATTATCCCATTGTTTGTGCAGGCCCATAAAATTCTTTCTGCCTATAATATTGTTGTACTCTAATAAACTTGCATTGGTTTTCTTCTGGTGAATGCAATATAATTTTCAAGCCTAGGTATTTGTTAAATCTATTGAAATTGATAAATTGCTTTGAACATTTTGCATTCTCAGATGTAATAAACACATACACAGTGAGCTATGAAATTGTCAGTGTGATGGTCCTTTTTAATTAGCTGTCTTTGTTCACATGTTCTCAGTAGAAAATGTAATTTGTTTTACAAGAAATCTTAATATTTAGTAGTATGACCTGACAGTTACAGGTAAGAATGTATATGTGTAGTATAATCTATCACATCAGAGTTTGCAAGGATAGTACGTCTCAAGGTTTAGTAACCAGATGTTCCTCCTACCTCTGCTTATGGATCTTGTGTGTTTAATGAACACAAGGCAACAGGATAGAGAATCCAAGCAGTGCATAAGGTGCAGAGGAGGGACTCAGACGATCAGCAAGCATCTCTGACTAGCAAACCTCTAAAACCTGCCCAGAAACAATGCCTCTATTGTGCCTTCCTTCTTTTCTCATTCTTACAAGAGCTTAATAGTCGTATGAATGGCTTAAAGATGTAAGATTTAATTAGCCCTTTCCCTAGGTATTCCTTTGTTGCTTTTCTGCCAGTAAAATACATGAGAACTTACATTTCAGTTGACTGTAGCTGCTCAGCAGCACTGCTCTGTGATATTCCTGGTGTACTGCTTCTGCTGGAGCTGGTGCTTTGGTCAGCTGTCAGCAGCAGGGAGCACCGGAGCACCTTGTCCCAGCAGCCATCCTCTGCAAAATACATCTTCAATCAGACCACTGGAATGGACCTGTCCTCTTTGTTTTTTTTTTTTTTCCTTTTTTTTATGTTGTTGTTCCTTCCCAGTTGTGTGCCTTTTAAAGGAGATATGAAGTACAAAATGGGGTAAGCTATAAGTAACAGTACTGCGTAAAAGCAGAGGGTTCTCATCATTCCTGAACTGAGAGGTGTCAAGGCTATTGCCAGAAAAGTGTGGTGTTCTGTGAATATCCATGTATTATGAGAAATATGCAAAGAAAGAAGGGAAGGCCTGAGGGTTAGTTGAAGAAGATGATAGAGGGCAGCTGAAGTACTAGCTATGGAGTAAACATCAGCTGTTTAGCTGAACCGAAAGAAAAGTCTCAACCTGTAATTCAGTATGTTAATAAATGGATGACATGGAAGGGTTTGTGTCTGTTGAGGACCATGCATAAAGGCTGATTTCTTGGATAGGTGTACATTAGATTAAGTGGAAAAGTAATTGTCTCACCTTAGAGCAGGAAGTAGTTGTAGAATATCAGCCTCATACAGTGATGCGTGGAGAGTGGGAGGAATGACTATTAAACAGATCTCGACAAACTTCAGTAATTGAGAAAAAGTCTATCAGGAAGCAAAGGTTTGGAGGTTTTCTGGCTTTGTTTTACCCCAGTAAAATCTGTTTTAACTGTGTGACTCAGCCTCCTCTTTGATAACCTGCAAACTACTGGCTTTGGGGAATTAAGGACACACAGACTTGTAAAACCAATTTTCAAGTTCAACGGTATTACTTTGCAATCTAAATGACTTGTTGACTACATGTATGGAGAGCTTTTTCTGTCTGGTTTTAGTCATTCCATAAAGACTTTTCTACAGTTTTATAACCATTCCTTTAAATGTCCAAAATCACCATTTGTTATTAAGTTTAAAAAGAAAAAACAATTCCCCTAATAGATTTCTATATAAATGTCAGGCTAACCCTCTACAGTAGAGTGGAATATAAGGAGTTTCTTGGTGTTAGTTTGAATTAGTTTTATTACTGCTAACAGAAACAAAATATATGGAAACAGCTTCCAGTAGGTGAGGTGGCTGTGGTTTTACCAATGACTTTAAAATTACAAAGCTTTAAGCTGAATTTCAGAACGAAAGGACAACAATACATTTGAGTTGTCAGAAGTGTTTGTGTCATCTTTAATAGTTAACTCTATACTTATGATGTTAGAAAAATATATATATACTTTTTTTCTAAAAATAGTATGAAACATCTTTTACAGAATGAGTGAAAAATAAAAATAAAAAAAAAGTGAAGATTGGGAGAACATGTTCATATTTCTTCTTAAAAATCTGTCATCCTGTGCAACTTGGAATCATGTGAAGAGTGTGCTGTAACATATGCTTTTCCAGGAGTAGGAGATGGTATTGATACAAGGTCATTGTACAGAGCGCTCAAATCAGCACTCCATTTGTGGTTGGAGGTCTTGGCCATCTCCCTGAACAATATGGGCAATTCATCCTTTTTACTGCACACCCTATGTTCTCTGTGTATATATACTTAACAAATATTTTGTAATTGACTGATGTCATTGAGATAACTACTTTCATTCATCCCTTCGTGCTTCAGTTTTGGACTGTGAGCTATTAGATCAGCAGATACTTGTCTGCGTAACCCAAGGCTACTCGGGAAGGAAATCTGACACAGCAATCTTTTTGAAGAGAAGATAGCTGTGAAAAGAGCGTAACAGCATTGCCAGCTCCTTCCTGGGATCAGGGCCCAAGTCCCAGGAATGCTGCCCAGGCAGAAGAGCTTCCTGCTGAAACGACAACGGATGGAGGAGGGTAGGCATGAGGTGTGGTGCCCAAACCACAGCATCAGTGACACAGCAAGGAGCACGTTTTCTGATTTCAGTCCCGATCTCTTCCTACAATCAATAATTGGTAGAATCCAAAGTGCTCAGCAGGTTTCTCATAGCTTGTTTCTGCTAAACCCTAGTGTTGCTTAGAACTTGTTCGTAAAAAGCTCTTCAGGCTTGTTATTTGTTTAACTTTTTGACTACTTAGAAATCTGGCAGTTAACTGGAAGACCTTTCTCAGATGCACAGCAACAGGCAGCACTGTCTTGTACTGTTACTTGATTGAGTAATCAGAACTTAATTTGTAATTGGGAGAGGAAGTAGAAGATAAAAAAAAAATTCAAAAAAAGCTGGTAAAAACAGTGTAGTCCACTGTCAAAGACTATAGTAGATGTTTGGATGATAGTAAAAATAGGTAAACTCTCTGAATTATGCATATGAAACACCACTCACCACTTTGCCATTGGTGAAAGTTCTATTAAAATGTATTGATAGTAAAATCAAATATGCATTGTGGAGTGCTGTGTGATGTTTATGAGGTATGAATGCCTTTCAGAAGGAAGTGAATGTAAGTTGTATTAATGGTGAAGGGGCTTGTGATCGAACAGGAATTTTCACTGTCTTCCCTGTTACTTCAGGAAGGCTTGTCTCTGTAAGACGTGGTAAGAAGGCAACAACTTCTATGTCAAAAAATAATTTTCTTAGGTGTTGCTCTTTCTCTGCAGAAGCACTTTCCTCTCAGTGGCACAGGCTGGTGGTTGATATCAGTCCTTCCCCTTCAGCCTTCTGAGGGAAGTCACAAGTTTCTTTGACAAGGGAGGTGGACAAATGGAAGTTTGGACGGTGTTTGCAAGACACTTGCCAGTTTGGAAGAGGAGAAGGTGATACTGCTTCATGCAGCCAGGCTAGCTAGAGTTTTGCATCACTGTTTCTAGTGCAGTGGTGTATCTGAAACCACCATGTGGCCTACACCCTCCACCTTGCTGCTCTTGGTATACTGTCAGCTGATTTCGTCGGAGACTTTGAATGGTTACAGGGAGCCGAACATGGCCATGTATATGCTTTAGTTGACAGGGAGACATTATTTGAGCTCTGCAATATACTTTTCACCAATTTCTCACTTTGTGTTCTTTTTACTCGTAAATGGAATGAAATCACGGTAGCAAAGCTTTTTCCTCAAGTGTAATTGCGTTCCGTATAACAAAATAACTTGGCAGTGTCAGTAGTGGCATTTTGGGCGCTTGATTTTTGGGAAGGGGATTATGGAAATCGATTGTAAACTGGAACTAGACCTTCAAGATTTCCTGGTGATACTGAGTGCCTTAATTTTTTTTTACATGCCCTATTTGAGGTGTTTTAAAACTTTCTGGTTTTCAACAATGGTTGAGTGTATAGCTCAGCAATTGCCCTAAGTGTTTCAAATTACATATCTGAATTGCCAAGGAGAATTACTAATATATTTTTAAAAAAATCCCTTTCTGGTCCAGTATTGATAGTTAATCAGAGTGACATTTTACCACTGAGCACCTACAATAGTACATGTTTTACCTAGTAAAATTTCAGAAAGTTAAGAGTGTTAATATAAGTGAGAAGCATACACCTTCATAACACTTCTGTTGTTTTTACACATCCTCTATTGGAAGAAGAAAAACATGAGAATAATATTGTGCTTTTTTTGAGGTAGTTTAGTCAAGAAGTGAGTTAACCAAGTTCTAGTTTTCAGGCAATACAGCCAAAATCATGTTATTGACTCTAAGTGTTTAAACGTATAATTTCATGATAGTGCTAGAGAGTAGGAGGAATATGGTTGAGGGGACCTCCTTAAGCTGACAGTCCTCAAAAATAGTCCATGATTCTGTGCTTCACATAGTAAGGTTTTTATTTTTCTGGATTGCTTTTCAACATGTTGAAGAACCTTTAGGCGTATCAGTATTTCATGACTCAAAAGCTTCAGGTACTGCAAATGAATCGAAGCATCACAGCCATGACACCATCTATGTTTTGTAGAAAAAAATGTTCTGCATGAACTAAGCTGATTTTTATCCCCCTTATTGCCGTTTCTTTAGACTCAATCAGCAAGGAAGTACAAAAGCATTGTACTGATAGGTGAATTAAAGGGAAAAGGGCTGAATTTTTTTTTGCAGTAGTTCTGTAAACACAGGTAGGTGTCTTTTGCGATTTAATTAAATTTTTGCTTCAGGTAATGTATTATACTAATATTTTGACTTCTGAATTACTGAGATTCCGATTCTTCTACTGAAAAGTACAATCAAGTCTTGCTGAAAATTGGATGCCATCCAGGTGGATAAACAGCATATGCAAGCATTTTGTCTAAAATTATTTCCACTGGAAATAGACAGCTGTAATTTATGTAACTTTGTAAGTGCTGATTGTGCTCAACAGAATTCTCTTGACAGGCTGGTGGTTGTTGAATTTGCAATCTTGAAAAGACAAAGCGTTGGAAGTGGTTTCACATTAATTCAATGCAGCTAATTTTTATACCCAATTCTTGAAGGAGTTGTTCTTGTTCAGAAGGAGTCTCATTGGTTACTATGTAAGATATATCTTGTTTAATGAGCAACATGTGCGCACCACTTAATTCAGTAAGTTGAGTGTTTGTACTGCCACAGGATTTCTTTTCTGTCTAGGTAAAATACTTCGAATTTTTTTCATGATTTTGCCATTCCATGGCAAATTCTGAGTTGCTTTTGTTATTTTCTGATAGAATTGACATGAAAAGCTGGAAAATCTAGGGGATAAAATAAGAGTATAAAGAAAGAAAAAACATAGACTATCTTATACTTTGTGTGCTTCATAATATTCTTCAAAGGCTTTGGTTAAAGTTGGTTCTGGAGCTAAATAGCTCATAATTACCCAGTTGAATTCTTGTTGCTCTGCCCTCACTCTAGTCAAGACAGGCAGGAGTAGCGTGCATTTTGACTAGAATTCAGCACATCTATTAGCTGTTGGGTGAGATAATGAGAATCACCTCTAAATGAACTAGTGTCTTAGCGAGATGAAGACATCCTGCTATGCAGATTACACTACATGAAGTTTCTTTCTGGCTTCTTTTTATAACTGCTTTTCAGAATGTAGAATGTGTATACCCTTACGAGACAAAGCTTTCCCTGGTCTGTGCCGTAGGCTGAGAGAGTTACACATACAACTGGCTGAGGGATTCATTTTTAGAAAACAGAATTATGGCACAGTGAGTCCAACAGAACCACTTTACTATAGCTGTTGCAGGACAGGCTATGATCTGAAGCTGGCTTATTTTATCAGTTTAAAATAGTTACTCTCTTTTCCCTCCCCCCCCCCCCCCTTTTTTTTTTTTTTAAATGGAGATTATCATCACATCAACCTTTGAGGGCAGGAATAAAATCAGACTTTGTGAACAGAATTAACTGGCATACTTTTCTCTCCAGAACACTGAAAATAATATACGCTAACTATTGGAAATCCCTGTGTATCTGCAGACTGCTAGGATCATGAGTAGGAGACAATGAGTTCTGTTAATGATTTGCCTCTATGCACTGGTGGAAAAAAAAATCTTCCTTGCACGTAATCCTTTTATTTCAAAAGAATTCATATATTAGATATTTATAGATAGGACTTTAAGCCAAAGGTTCCTTTGGTTCAGATGCAGCAATTTTTATGTAGCAGTCTGCACACTGACAATTTAAAATCAAATAAAAGAGAGAACTTTCATAGTTTTTCTTTCTGATCTCATTGCGCACGTAGTCATGGTTAGACTAGTTCTATCCAACAGGAAAATATGCAGCAAAAAATAGATGTGTAAAAATCTACTGATAGCTTTAAAGGCCCTTTTTTCCTTTTTGCTTTTTTGATCTGTATTCTAGGTAATTCTATGCCTCAGTGTAATTCAAGAATGATTCTTGGATTAAGAATTAACCATGATTTAGATATCTGGTTCCTCTTCTGAGCTGTATTAATGATGCTTTTGGAAGTACTTCTCTAAGTGCAAATGTAAGTAAATGGAAGATGAAATAAGCTAGCTGTATATTGGAGAAACTGAACAGAATAATTTAATAAAAACATAAAACCAAAAAGAACATTTTACATTATCACAGTACAGAAGAAAAATTAATATCCTCAAATACACATTATAAATAATTGGAATCAAAACTAAAGCTTCATTTGTGATGTAACTGCTTCCTAGGAACTATTCTAAGTAAGTTGGAGTCATTGACAATGTGTGTTCATGGCTGAGGTGGTGGTGGTGGTTGTTTTTTTTTTTTTCTTCAGTTCTTGCTCTGCTTTCTGGAGAAAGAGAAAATACAATTTTTGTCATGATTTTACAGGGCTCTCAATAGCTTTCTCCTTGTTCAGAGAGTTCTCAGAGTCTCCTAACTTGTGGTGGCAGTGGACTCCCATGTAGAGGCATGGAAAATATACCATTAACAGAGTTCCCTGGCAAAAATCTGCTGTGGATGTTGTTGCACTAATGCTGCTTCTATAGGACACAAACTTCTGTGACGTATTTGCTTGTGTTAGGTAGATGGAGGAGTGGAAGGAGAACAGGAGGAACAGATGCCAGTGGAAGTCGGGACATGCTGCCTGTGTGGTTACTGTCCCTACAGCCATGTTCCTGTCCTTAAACCCCCAGGCAGGGAATTTTGAAAGCAGGAAACTGTTTCTTATAAACGGCTTAGACCTGCTGGACAGAAGACCTGGGTTCTGCAAGTATGTGGTGTCTTTGGATTAGTTCCAATTCAAACTACGTGAATGACTGGTCACTCACATCACTAGTAACCTATTTTGTATTGTACTGAAATGTAACCAGCTTTACCATTATGAAATGTATTTTCCCTATCATAGGAGAAGTGTCAATAGTTCTAACCCGTGTATTCTACATATTAAAAGCCACCATTTTGGTCTGCTGGCTACTTTCAGAGTTGATACAGGGGATACACAAGATGAATCTGAAGAGATTTTGTCTATTTTCTGACATGGACAATGATGAGAAGGGATTAGGTGTCTAGTTTATTGTGTGCCAGTAGAGTCCTAACAAAAGCTGTGAGTGAATTTGACAGTGCCACCTTCTGGGCAATGAAATGTTGTTATGGGAAGCAAATTACAGACAGTGGGTATTTCCAGCTTGTCCTATAGAGAAAAAACTTACTCATTTTGAATAAATACTAATATATAGTTAATAAGTACATGAAAATATTTTTTTTCCAAAGTCTGCTTAGAATTTTTCAATATTATTTGGCTTTAAAAGTGAAAGCAATCTTTAAGCTAGGACTGATTTTTATTTACCAAAGGTGTGGTATTGTTTTTTTGTTTTTCCCCCCCTCTACAAACAACAATAGGGCTACCTGCACAAGACAATAATGAAAGACCAAGGAAGGTCAGCATTGTGTCAGTGTCTTTTGTGATCAGTAGGATAAAGAGACAAGGACATCCTTTTCTCAGTTTGTGGAGTTTGGGGTTTCTCTGTGGTGACTTTGATTTTCCTTTTTTATACTTTGATAATTCTTCATACTTCCTCATACTGTGTTGCTGCATGAACATTCCCTGTTTGGTGGGGTAGAGGGGAGAGGTTTCTACAGTGGAATATGGGAATTTTAAGTTGACACTAGAGATTTCTGAGATGTTGCTAGATATGTGATTTCCAGTATTAGGAGAGAGGATCCATGTAGCTATCAGGCATGTAAGCAAATTGTGCCTCTGGCCATAGGTTTCCCAGTCTAAGTTGCAGTAGCTGTGAAGAAGAGATGTCTTACACTAACATTCTCATGCTCATAGAGGGGAGCATAAGACTTTTAAATGGAAAATTTAAATTTAAAAATCATTTTACAGATATAATTCATGACACCAACCTATTATGCCCAGCATAACAGGGTAAAAGGTATCTTGGAAAACAGCTGACTTAATTACTATGTCTTTAGTGTTTCAGGTTGATTTTAAGTCTGTTTGTATCTCTCCTGGAGTATATTGTTGTACTGTTTGAAATCAGGATAACAAAGAATGAAAATTTCTATGTAGTCAGTGGCATTCTAATTAGCCAAGTGTTAGTGGTAGGGGATTTTTATGGTTTTTAATTTAAATGAGCTGTGAACAAACTTGGGGAAAAAAAGAAAGAAAAAAAATCTATATGCATCTTGTAATGAAGGGCAGAAAGGACAAATGTTTCTATGGTCTGAGTAATAAAACAATAAACACAAACTTCTACCTTGCTGAATAGCAAAGAAAAACCTGTAGAGTAATTTTTTAGAAATTCAGAATGTAATGAACTTCTTAGGAATCAATGGATAATTTCTTTTCTATCACAACTACAGAATGCATGTGAAATGATATTCTAGCTGTAATTTCCTCCAAATAATGAGTTTCCTGTGGGAAGAAGAGTAGCAGAAAAGGACAAAGGGCCTTAGCGGTGATGTGCCCGCTCTGTCATTTTTAATCTATTGCACATGTGGTGTGCACTTGAAGGCAGACTGGTGCACCGATGAACAAAATCTGTTTTAGAAAAGCAGACTCTGCTGAGCTTGGATGAGTGGTGGAGTGTAAGTGTAGACATCCCTGTGTTCTTGGCCTCTACTTCCATATAGTAGGAGTTCTTTGAGTTTTGTAGATGTATTGCTTGTTTCTTTAATGTCCGGCCCTAACATTTATCTTCAGGTTGCTGTGGCCACCAATATCATACAGAGACAGCAGTATGAGCACAAGATATATCACTAGATTTGATAACTGTAGCAACCAAGCGTGTCACATGTTTTCAAATTAGACTTACGTTGTTCTGACTTCTTTGGTAAATGAAGGTGTAGGTTTTGCCTTCTTTTCGAAGATGTAGAAAATTCAGTAAGAAAGCCTTTCATGCATACTTCTTGTTATTAAAGCATAGTGCAGGCTATAAAGGTTTCTGTGACATAGTAAAAATTGCAAACTGAAAGCTTTAACCTTTTGTGCCTCCCAGCTTTGCCCTATCATTAGCTGTCTTCTGTTGACGTTAAGAGGAGAAAGTAAAGCACTTTAACTTGTTTCCATGATGGATGCCCTCACTTGCTGAAACTCCATATTGATTCCACAGTCTTATCTGCTGAACATATCTGTAAATACCTGTCAGCTAGTCTTGCCTAATTTCTGCCATCAATTTGACCTCATTAATTTCTCGTTGATTAAATCAAGCACGTTGCTTGGGATACCCCTGTAATTTATTTATAATAGTTAACTTGATAAGGGGAGTAAGATTTCCCCTCTACATTTTAATGCAAGAAACAGTATCTGTGTACAAAAATAGAGATTGGAGCCAAAATTAATAGAGCTGCACTAAATACTACATACACTTACCATACAGCAAATAGAAAAAGTCCTTTGAAGGTAAATATTTACTGGCGTACTCCTGGTTTTAGGCAAGTTTTATACCAACCTGTGTTGTGTATGGTGCAAAAGTGATGACTCACATACTTAAGAACTACGTTTTGAAGTGTTAGTACAGTTAGAGAATGTTCTCTCTATATCTTTAGTCTTTCAGATTCTTCATGTGCTTTTGTTTATTATACAATCTAACTTAATTTGATCTTCAAAACTTTAGAATTGGTAAAGACTGAAGCATGGAGCATATCACTCATGTTAAAATGAACCTTGAACTCAATCGAATCCTTCCTTTCTAGATACTGTAAACCAATCATATGCATGAATTAAGATGACTTGCCATTATTCAGTTTTGGGGAAAAGTGTCCCTTTGTGCTCAAGCAAATACCAAAAATCCAGCAAGAATTCATTTAAATCCTTAGCCTTCTAATAACCCTCTCAGCTCTGATGCATAAATTGAGGAAAGTTTTCACTCTGCAATGAAGATGAGGATTTCAGTTCGCACATTGTCCTTTAATATGTGCTCACAATAGGCTAAGATAAGCTTGGCTTGCCTGAGATGTCACAGCTCTCTTTTTTTCATAATCTTTTTCTTCTGCCTTTGGTTTTGAGATTAACTGCTTTGAAAAGCACTGCTGTAAGTAACCTCCTGACCAACGCGTGTCTTTGCAAAAATGACAATAGGCTTTTCAGAAACACATCTACAGAGGACTAAATGCTACCAAGATAACATTAGCAGGATATTTGAGCATTACTTTGATAGTGCACTTTATCTATTGCAAATGAGTATTTGACTTTCAAGAACTGGGTCTACTGTGACTATGAACTACTATGTTGTTTGTAATCCTGTGGCACTAAAATGTGCAGCACTTCCTGACGTAATTGTGAATTAATTGGCACTGCTGCTCTGCATACAGCAGATGTAATCTGGTTCCTTAGAAAATACTTTCCAGAACATCCTTCAGAATTTAGGTATCAGGATCATTTAACAGCCTTACATACAGACCTTGGAGAAACATATAAGAATATCTGGAAGGTGTCATTGTTGAGTAATGTGCAGACTGTAGGGGGAAGAAATATGGTGTGTACTGCTTTGGGGTGCTGAAGAGAAACTAGTCTAACAGTTCTCACTTATTTAAAAATGATAGCATAAACAGGCCTACCTTTAAACTCTAAACCAATATATACCTGCTTTTTGAGATTCATCTTGCTTTGAAACCCAAAGCAAAAATCACTTTTCCAAGTCTGGATTCTTAAGAAGTAGTTCACTTCTGTTCTGGTAGTTTCTCTGAACCTTCTTAGGAAGAAGTAGTATCACTCTTCTCCAAGGCTTGGGGTAGTGGGCAGTTCATGTAAGAGAGAACTTAATCAGACCAAAAGCAGAACTACTAAATGAGCCAACAGTTGGTAGCTACTTGGTCTTTCCTTGTAGCTACCTTTTCTTTTTTCTTTAAAAAAAAAAAAAAAAAATAAAAATCTGAGGAAGTTGAACAAACTAACCAAAGATGCTCATGATTAATTGATGGACTTTGTAAATATGATTGAGGGGTCGATGAACCGCTTACCAGCTTTTTAAATTTTTCTTGCATTCTGTTTGGAAAAATCAAGGAATGGTCTTCCTAAGTATTTTGGCTGCATCCAAAGAGGGCTTAAATTTCAAGGCTAAGTGACTGAACGTTTCAGTAATTTCTGGCTTCACTACTTGGCTAAATCCTTGTTCTGTGGGGATAGAGGATTTTTTCTTGGACATGCTCATGAACTGATTACAGTGGAAGAGGTTTGAAGGGGTTATGCTGATGCTATAGTTTCAGAGTACAGAATTTCTGCAGAATTATATTGTAAAAGAAAAAAGTAGAGAGATCATTTAAGGGAGAGCAAAGATAATAACCTGCTTCCCGATTTGCCACTGGATTTCTACCAAAAGCTCTTCTGTCTGCCACTATGCCCAGATTCTGACTAGAAGAATTTATCAGAGCAAGACTGATTCTCTGAAGTAGCTCTGTCCCTGGAAGTGCTAGCTGTTCATGTGTCGTATGGCGATGACAACATGGTCTACAGGAAGGGAGTTGTTCTCTGATCGGTCCAGTATTTAAACAGCTGATTCTGTCTTGGATGCAGCTCCAGCCTAACGTGATCAGAATCACGTCTGTCTCTTCCTGCCTATCCTGTATAAGGGCTGTATAAGGCCCTTATGTTATGGCAATCCATTTTTTTTTTTATAAAGACTGAGAATGTGCGAGAGAGTTCTTTAAATTCTTTGCTTCAGCAGATGAGTCATTTTTCAATGCATCAGGGTAGCAAATGCACCTGTTTTCTTGGGATATAATCCTTGCAATGCCTGAACATTATTAATGTAATGCATGTGCCACTTAAATCTGTTTCTCTGACAACAGTCTTGTAGTAATGATGTACAAATTTTTGGAAGTCTGAGTTTTCATAACAAGAAATCAGTGTTATTTTGATAGCATAAAACAGAAGGGCTGCATGTTTTCAGGATCTACAGCCTCTCTCTGTGGTGCAGCTTCATTATTTTAAGGGGTTTGCATAATCATGGCTTATGTCCTTGTTCTCTCCTAGGATATGCTTGATAATAACTACAAATTTTCTGAAAAAATCCTAAAATAAATCACAATAACATTGAGGTTTCCCCTATAAAATATATAGTTTCTACTCCTTGAAGACCGAATCCTTTGTTGTCGTGGAACTATATTCCAATAACGTAGATGTTCTGAGACAGCACAATATGTTGTGTTGGTCTGAGTGCTAAACATTCAGGATTTAAACTGAATTGGGAAAAAAAAAAAAAAAAAAAAGAATTTGTGCATGTACATCTATATGAATGCAGATTCAAAATAACCTGTGAGAAGCAGTCCTATTTTATAACAATGTTAAATATATATAATGACTTAAGTATTTAAAGGACTCCAGGAAGTCTTTGAGAGTGCTTAAGGCATTTAAATACATATTACCCCACATGTCTTAATCACACTGAAAAAAATAGTCTTTTAATTTCCTGTTTCAGCTCCTTAGTAGATGCTAACATATGTATGTGTTTATGCTGGTGGAATTGTGTAGGCAAAGAGAGTGGGGGCTTAACATATTTTCCTTTGAATTAATTTTGTAGTAAAAGCAGTGTGAACACATGCTAAGCAAGGAAAGCTGAAGAATCCAGAGGTAACATTCAAGGATAACTCCTCCCTTCAATCTCCTGTATCTACATTTTAGGGAGATCTGGTAGGTTGTTGAACAGACTGATTTACAGACTTAATATAAGGGGTGTAGTACTAGCCTTTTAACTTTCATCCTGTTGTATGTCACTTATAGAATGCACAGATTTTCTATATGTTTTTACAGATGAGTTTACATTTAAGTGCTAATGAGTCTTAACTGTTCTCAGACCATGCTCAGTGAGTAGTTCTTTATTTTAGGCCTTGCCAAGAGTGACTCCACTTCTAAATTACATTAGAGCACTGAAACTAGAGAATAAAAATACAAACCCCTAAACAAAAAAAACAACATCCCATTGTGTAAAGGGTAGTATGAACTTCTTCATTTACAAAAATAAATAGGGAAATGCTTCCACACCTACTCTACAAATATGAATAGCAGCTGGCCTTTCATTCCTCTGCAGACATGATACATCTTTCACTACCAGTGCCTCAACTTAGTCATTACCTGTCTGAAGCTTTTATGGAGGTCTTTTAATGTGGTCCAATAATGTGTATTTTAATTATCACTTTAAGGACAAAGATCCTGTTGCTGTTTCTTAGCCAAAATAGGACAATACTAAAGGTTTTAGATTAGAAGAGAATCATAAAAGCTGATTTTTTATTTTTTTTTTTTTGCTTAGCTAGTGGCAAAATTGATACCCACTTTCTAAAATAAAGTAGGAAGTTATTAGGCAGTGGATAATTAACAACAGAAGGATGGAAGGTATGGTAAGACTGTTATGCAACCAAATTAATTACCAGTTCTTAATTCAGAAAGGATGATGTGATTCTTAAAGCTTGCCTGTTCTCAGTTCCAGTTACAAGTGAAAAGTATTAGCTAATAAAATTATGCAAATAGAAAGAGCAAGTGCTCTTAACTAAACCTGCAAAAGAGGAGTAGTAATTTCTGTTCTGACTTCCACAAGGTAAAACCTAGGCTTTTGTTTTGTCATACTGTCTCCAAACAGTAGTGAAGAGTAACATAGGATGAGAAGGGAATTTCCTCTTAAATTTAAGAGCTAAGCAAATGGACAGTCTGCGCTGATTTCCATGGGCTATTTCTAAGTAAACTATTTCCTCCTGCTATAAATTCTCCAAATATGATGTTAGATCTTTGGCTTGAGCACCACCTTGTTTTCCTGTATCACTGAAGTAGCAACTGAACTATCCTGCGTATATGGTGGAGGATAGAGACAAACGTCTGTCAAAGCTGCATGAACTTCATGCAGCTGTAACTAACTCTCATTAGAAAACATAAGTTTTCTAATGCCATTTATGCTCATTTTTTGAGGGGAACTTATGATACTAGTTTTCAAAATTAAAAAATTGAGTTGTAGCTATTACCTTTGAATTGCTTTGCAGCAGATGGAGCCGACACACAATGCCTTTCTACATTAAAACTTCATGTGCACTTCACTGATTCTTAAATGAACTGATGGTAAAAATTGAGATTAAAATTGGTATTTTGAAAGATTGTGTAGCGTGGATTTGCTTTTTAGAAGATCAGGAAATTAAAGCTGGAGTGTCTGAATGGTTAAGCTTTTTTACAGTGGAAAAATATATGTAGGTTTCCAGATTTAGACTGTTTTTTTAAAGTGTTGTTATATCACTTTATTCATTACTTTCTTTTATAAACAGTGGCTTTTCTCTTGGACTTTGTTCACTTTTTCTTGCATGAAAACCCTTCTAAATGTGCTTATTGTGAGTCAGAGGAAAAAGAACTGACAGTAACCATAAGCCAAACATTAAAAATACTCTATTACGGTGAAACAACTTATATGTAGATATAGCTGAATACTCAGGATGCTTTTAACAGCTATGGTTTCCTTGAGAGAAAAAGTTTATTATAAAAGTTGTAGAAATTGAAAGAAAACCCCCCCAATTAATATCCTGCATCTGTATTGCTGAGAAAAGCTTAGGGACGAATTTGGAATACTGGTAATGGAGTTCAAATTATGAGTTTGGTATGACAGGAATTGTAGGGATGATTCATGTAGCTAGGTCTTTGATTAAAAATGGCTTGCCACTACCTTAAGGTAAGACAACTAGAAAAAAAAAAAAAATGGGGAGAAGTATTATCTTCTTGCATATCGGGGAAGTGCGAACTTCTAGAGTTCCGAATATAGATCCAGGCATGTACTGCAAGCCTCCAGACAAAGGTGAAAAAGAAGAACTACTACCCAATGAGTGCTTAATAGCTGTCAAAACTGAAGATACCAGTTACTAAATTTCCTTTGGTCTTTCAGCTACCTGGAGCTTAGAGCACTGTACTGGAGGAAGACTCTTTCTTGCTCTGGAGATGTCTGTGTGGATATGTATTAGGGCACAGGTGTGCTTTGTGTTTGTTTGGGTTTTTTCTTTGTTTGGTGATATTTGTTTTTTGTGGTTTTTGTTTTGTTTTGTTTTGTCTTTTTCCTAAAAAAAAAAAAAAAAAAGACTCTGACAATACAGTTGGCATCATCTTTTGCTACCAAAACCAAAGTATCTTGAAGATGCTTAACTTGCTTTTGGATGAGCTGACTGTATGTGAAGATCAGAGGTGATTTTTAGGATGGTGATTTTGAAACGAGATGTTTGTAGCCCTTCCTCCCGCTCTACCCGAGTGTAGTTGCTTCAAAACAACAGAATTACATATAATCAGAAAACATTTTTCCATATCCTCTGGGGTCTGGTAGGTAAGACAGTGTGGTGTTGCAAATCTAGGACGTAAAAGAGGTGGTAAAGCAGTGTAAAGAACAGGGATACAAGCTGTTCCACACTTTCACTGGAGCAGGAAGAGGAGCAAGAATTCTAGTAATCTTTGCAATTTATTTCTTTTGTCCCTGAACTCATAGCTGAATCCAAACAGGAAGCTATTAATAAATTACTTGAAAAATTCTTCTGCCTTGGAGTACTGGGACTATCCCATTCTAGAGTCCTGTGCTGCAAAAATGTCCATGATTCAGCTGAGATTTGATCTATCACTTAATTTAACCAAGTGATTGAGGCCATAGTAAGCAGAAAAGCCGGTTGGAGAAAACAGAAAATATGGTGAGTTACGAAGAAAAGTGAGCACTGATTTTTGTGTGTGTGTGCACTAAATACAAATTTAAAACTGTGTATCCAGATTAAGTATTTTACTGTACTAATTTTTGGGAAGGTAACATAGAATATTAGCATTCTGTTACCTTGATACCTATAATAATGAAAGATACCTGTACTTAAGGAATAAGTAGAGCATGAAGTAGTACAAGGTGTTCATGTTGAGAAGTTAGAAGAGTGTTTAGAAAAACGCAAGCTTACAGAAAATTCTGAACTTGTCATTGATCGGTCTTGGCCAACCAGATGATAATCAAGTAATTTCCACATCGACTTGACCACGCTGAATACCACAGAATAAATTTTGACGAGCTAGTTTTAACTAAGCTTACCAAATTTTAACTAGGATTTTTTTTACTAGGCTTCCTGTAAACTTTCCCTGGGCTTAAAAAGTTGCTAGTACAAACGCACCGCAAGTGTGAAGTGGGAATAAGTAAATTCCTTACTTCAGCCAGGTAAGGCGGGCAGCGTTCCCGCAGCGGCGTAGCTGAGACCAGAGCCTGCAGTTGCGCGTCCCCGGTGCAGGGCAGTCGAGATGGGTGCAGGGGCTAGCCCCCACCCTTCCCGCCTGCCATCCTTTTGCTACAGCTCTCCCTCTCCGGTTTCTCGCCGTCCATCTGCAGAGGTGGCCTCTGGCACCTCGCCGAAGCTGCGACTGCGGGCCCGGCCTGGCGTGGAGCAGCCGCCAGGCCCTGTGGCCTGGCTGCGGGGGGACGGCAGGCCCCCGCGCCGCGGCGGGGACTCCGTGTTAGAGGCTGACGGGGCGCGGGGACGCGGAGAGAGGCGGTGGGACGGAGCCTCTTGGTCTTTTCGGGGAGACCTGTGACCTGAGGAAGCAGCGGCTCAACTGCAGTCTCTTCCTTGAGGCCCTCCCACGGGGTCTGACCAGGAGCCAATCATTTGCAAACGGTAATTAAAAAGAAGTGACAGTGACTTCAGAGAGCATCCTAAGTACCATTTTCTGCACCAAATAATGAAAAATACTTTGAGAGAAGAGAAGGCTTAGTGCATTTTAATATCTTTATAATGAATAAATCATCTCCTTTGTAAGGTTAATGAAAGCAGACATGATGTGAAAGATGAAAATGTGGCTGCTATTTAGGAATTTCTAAAGTGTGTCCCTCTGCAGTCTTGGCCAAATAGTCTCAGAGGAGCTATGGTGTGAATTTATGAGGTTTAATGCACTTGGCAATCTCACTACCCAATAAAAGCAGTCTGTCTCCAAATATTTACTAAACTGTGTCTTAAGTCATATTCGCATATCTAGCCTTTCATCTCTTTACATGACTGTTGGTCTGCAGTATCATAAATACTGAAAAATAGCATATAATTAAGAATCTTTTCTATTAGTAAGACTTGTCATTGAAATAAGGGCAAGTGTTCCAAACACAGAGCAAAATTCTGCTTCTGTAGAGACTTTTGTCTGTTAGGCTGACACTAAGTGGGCATTTTGATATGTCAAGTGACAAGATAAACACAGCACAGTTTGCTATTGCTGCTTTTTATAGTTTCATAATGGATGTTCTTCACTCTTAAAAAGGCACTATGCAGCAGAAATTCATTCATTGCAACTTCTTCATATAGTTTAAACTGGTATATAAACGACTTCAAAATGCTTAACCTGTTTAGAGGTTAAAAAAACAAGCCAGAATTTATTGCTTTGAATTAACTTATTTTTTCTATTCTTCCTTTTCCTGGTTGATTGCTGGGCATAAACATAAGTGAAAATTAAGCATCTTCCAAGTGTCTGCGCCGCTGCAGTCCCCAGCTCCAGTGGCCATTGCTGTACGTGCCAGCAGCAGGCAGCGCTGGGTGTCTGCGTTCACACAACCAACAGCTACGTGGGATTAGCGTTCAGGACAGAGGGAATGGCAGCGATCTTCTTAGGCACCCTACAGAAACAAATCCTAGGGTCATCATCTAATTACGTAGAAGTCCACAGTTTTAGCTGGGTTAAATATATTTAACATGTATACGTTGTTGTCTTACAGAATTGTAATAGCATTTTATAAAACTTTTCTTCCGACCCTACTTGCCTGGATCTTGGCTGGAATCTTATCATCCCTTTTCAGTTCGAGGATGCTGCTGTTCCTGTGATTAGTTGCCAGATATCATCTGGGCATGCAGGCTGGAAATCTTACGTGACTGGTTCTCTCTGCATTTGAAATGGTCTCTGATTTTTCTGATGTTTTTTTTATTAGAAACTACCCCACCACCTGAGCTGTGTCGGAAGTCCAGCTTGTTCTTGGGAGAGAGCTTTGGTAATTAAGTTTTGGTAGGTTTTTCTCTTTAGGGCTTTTAACTTTAAAAACACTTTTGGCTCCTTACTGTAAATTCTCCTTGACTGTATGTGACCACAGTTACCTGGGACTGTTATGAAAAATAACGATGCTTTTGAGGTATAGAAGAATGATTTGTTAGGAGTATTATGGTTTGTTTATTTATTTAGAGAAATAAGCTGTAGTACAATGTAAGCCCACTTTCTTCTGTGACTTGGCTTAAGGTGATGTGTTAATATTGCTTTGAGGATTTTAGAAACCTGTCTCCAGAGGTCTGTAAGTTGAGTGCTACTGGCAGATAAAAGATCTTCGTGTCTGCTGTCTGATTTACTTCTGTTCTTTACAGTGGTGATGCTACTTTTCTTTCTCTTTCTCATGCCTTCGTTGTTGCCTTTGTTAAGGGAGCAGTTTATCTTGTGTGTCTTCGGTCCCTGGTCCCTAATTGGCATTCCAAAGTGCTGTCATATTACATGTAATGGCAACTCAGATTGCCTTTCCTAATTATATTAAAATACCTGCAAAAATCAATGCAGTCTCTTTCAGTGTGCCAGTTCACATTTTCAAAATGCTGCTTGGAAAGAGCCTCATCCTTATGCTATAAAATTCCTGTATTAAACTATTGAGAGGTAATCATGGCTTTAGGAGTTTACCCTGTCTTTGAACGAATGTCCTATATTGGTTGTCTCCTTTTGCTGGGGACGAGCCTTCAGGTCATGATAAACTATGGCAAGGGAGAATTTCAGAAAGATCTGTGATAGGTGTGGATTGGGGGGCAGGGCAGGGAATGTCACTTCATTTTTTTCTAGGGGCTGTGTTGTTTAAATGAAGTTTTTAATGAAGTTTTTTTTTTTTTTTTTCTCTAAGGTTGTAGGATTTCTGCAACTTAGATGAATGAAATATGATTGCTCTAAGCTTTTTATTATTTGGTGGCATATTTATGGCACTGGCTGATTATTTGTGTTGCAGCTTGCCATGCAATTGATTTATGCAAAGAAAAAAATAGAAACAAGTTTCCAGTAAATAGAACTGAAAATATTTTTAGAAACTTACTGCTTGCAGACCCTGATCAAATAACACACACCATGTTCTGTCAACACCTTCTGATGAATAATGAAACAGTGCTGGCTCTTCATATTATGGAAAGAGGGGGATTATCCAAACACTTGAATCTGTGCCTGTTTTTGCATACTTGATGTAATAGTTGCTAATTAATAATAACAAATTATGAAGCTGACAGTCATGAGATACTGGAGATTTAGAACAAATATTAACCATTTAATGTCCAGAAGTCATAAAAATACATATTGCTTGCTGATGCACTATTTCCAGATGCACAAAGCTGCATTTGAGATTTGTAAAACATTTTTACCAAAGAGAGCTTGCCTGTTCTGATTTTTCACTCAGAAATCCTTGTTGTGGAAGGGCTTTTGCAGACCTCTGTAGGGTCAGTTTGAGAAAACCTGCATAAATATATATACTGCCAGGACCTGGAGCCAGAGGACTGTTTAGTCCTGGAAGCAGCTCTAGGAGCTGAGGTATCCCAGAGTAAATTTCCATTTTAGTTGCTTATGCTGCTTGTTAAATTGCAGTTCTCTGGTGTAAGTATGTAGCAATGGTTTTAGTTAAGAAGGACTTCTTTGTGAATAATTTCTCCTCGTATCAAAATCCCAAAGATCAGCAAGACTGCTGCTGCTAGTTGGTGTTGTGTTTCATAGCTGGCTTTGGGAGGGGAAAACATATTTATACCTGCCTTGGTAAAATACCTAGTTAAATGTAATGTGTGCAAGCTAATGCTTGTAAAAATAGTGTTCTGCTGCTTTGAAAAACGTATTCTAAAAATGTCAGAGCAAAGCATTTCCTACTTTGAAATGCTGAAGGCATTGGTGGAAGGCACCAATACCAAAGTTGAAATATGTTAAATGGATTTTTAGTGCCATTTTGTTACCAGTGCTGTACTATGCACTGCCCATTACTTTGTTCCATTTCCTGAAAAGTAGAGTGAATGACTCTTGCAGCCATGAGAGGTGGGCTAAACCCGGTGCCTGCTGTAATGACATGGCAGGTAGCTGATGCACAGGTGACAGCATTTAGAGATAAATGATCTTGGTGATCTGTCCTGCACAAGTCAGAGGGTCAGATGGGTTTAGTGCTTTAGGTAGCTGCAGAATGTACAAAGTTACATATAGAACCAGATGAATAATATGAGAGTTTTATTTCAACTCATGCAAGTTGCCTAATCTGTTTCAAATTCTTTTTTCTTCAAGATTTAGCTAATGGAAATACTGGTGATTTTTTCAGAGCAACATTTATTGTACTTTTTTTTCCCCAAAAAATTATGTTTATGATGCTGAAGCTGAGTAACTTGCATGAAATGCACAAAAGTTACAGTGCTTTATGTAGAAAATAAAATAGAAAGTTAGAAGTAATGCAGAACGGTTCATAAATAGTAGAATGAAAATGTAACATCTTAATCATATGAGCTTAATTATCAATAAATTAATACTGTTAATAATGTTTTAAATTACATCTGGAGATGCTATTTTTGAAGTGAAGGAACAGCTATAATTCCATAGGAAAAGTTGCTATCTGAAATGGATTTACTGTAGTTTTAATAAATGAGATTAAGAAAATGCAAGAATGCCAGAAATGATGAAAGAAAAATAATATGTAACAGTCAAATATCTTCAGTGACCTTTCAGTTTTCTGTGTAGCTTTTGTTTAAACCATATTTTTAAACAGTAGAAACTGATCTCCGGTGTAAATACTTCTGACGTGGTTTGTATGAACCTTTCCACAGTGTATAACAGTACAAAACAGGGCTGACACCTGAATCTTCAGTATATTTAAAAAATAACTTTAGGAGTCATTTTCTTCCTAATGTGGATGCAGTATCCAGTTGTCCTCTATGAAGCTATATTCACAGGCAGCCATCAGTTGAAATTCCCTTTCCTTCCGGGAGATATAAGAAAATCAGTATTGACCTTAGTGAGGGTGTCCTTTGTTTTCTTTTTTTTACCTATTTAGGTGAGTTCAGGTGGTTCTTCGATTACAGCTACCTGTCTTTTGGGGAAAGGATTGTATTTACAGGGAACAGTAAATGCATTTGGAAGCCAAAATGTCAACTGTGAAAAAGGTAGGCATGGGGCTTCTGGATAGCTGAGCTCTCAGGGAGGGTGTGTGGGAATCAAGAAAAAGGCAAATGCAGTGGTGATGAGGCAGAAGTAGTGGAAAGAGTAAAAAACAAAGGAAAGGGAAGATAATTTTTAGTAATGATATTCACATTTGGGTTTTTTTAGACTCAGCCGTGAAAGGGACTGACTACATGCAAACCTAAGATGGCCCTTGTCCGGCAAAACTCCAAAACAACAAATAGTGAGAAAGTATTTGGTTCAGGTTCTTTATCTCAATTTTACGTCCGTCAGATTATACCTGGGATTTCGAGTTCATTCTTTCTGAAGGATTGGCCAGAAATACTACTGCTTTGGGGTTTGTGTTGGTTTCTATTGCAGGAGTCATTTCGTGATAAATCCTGAAAGTTCAAAAACAAACAGACAAAACAAGCAAACAAAAAAGCCTAACAAAAGCAAACAACCGAAAAACCCCAACAAACCCAGTCAAACCACACAGAAGGCACTCGGACAACCCTTTATGCCTGGTAGCCCTAGGAATCTTGTTGAGCCAGCTGTGGAGTGTGATTTTATGGCTTTGCTTTAGGAAGGTTTGGTTTCTCTGAGCCAAGCCATAAAGTGTGTTCTGGATCGCTCTGAGCTGTGATTCTGATCTTGGGGGAGTGTGCGTGGAGGAAGTGCGTATTCATGCTGATTTTCTAGGTATGGCTTAAATATCCAAGAAACAAATTAGTAGGATTTTTACAAATGTATTGAGTTGACGTCACCAATCCAGGGGGGGAAGGGGAGGGGAAAAGGTAAGTGCATGCAATATCTTCAAATGAGGGAGGGATCCAACTGATGCAAAATGCCTGCAAGCTTGAAATTAAACCACTGAACCTGAACTGCACTCTCTTACACTGCACCTAAAACGTGTATTACTGCTGGCTGGTAACTGCAGTGCAGTGACTTGGAATTTATCATGGGCCTTAGCTGGGTGGCCAGGTAAGCCTGTTTGTCTGTCCCCCAGTTGCCTCACTGGCCACTTGTGAATTGATTTTCCTCACGAGAAGAGACCCTGTGGAGGTGGCCGAACCAAAAGCTGCTGCACTGGCTGTGCTCAAGCCGTGAGGGCAGTGGTGGGCAGTAAAAGGGGGTTGTCAGGGTGACTTACCGGGTGCTTTCACAGAAACGGGTGGAACTTGCTTCTGTCTTCAACCAAGAGAGGAACAAGACTGGAAGTGAAAATCTTGGTTAAGCCTGGCTGAGGGCAAGTCTTAAGTTCTTCCTGATATTAAATAATGCAGGAAAAAGGAATATGATATATATAAAAATGCATATAATTTCAGAGGCCAATATATCTGATCCCAGTGAACACCCTCTTTACTAAAGCATAATCTTTTTAAGAATATGAATTTTGGTCACAGGCGCTGCTCTACAGTACCTTCTGCTTTTTACAGAACTGTTCAGAAAGTGTTCACTGAACCTGTTATGAATTTACAGCAAGATATTAAGTACTTCACACTTACTTTTCATGTAGACATGCTGTGCACTACTTGGGCTGTAGATTATGGCCCAAAGTCCTTGTAGAGAGGTGGTACGAGACCATTTGTATGGGTTTCTTTTCAATACAGAGGAGCTCATACACTTTGAAAGAGCGGACTCAGCTGTTTAAAATATTAAGCATCTAACAATCTGGGCTGTGTTATCTCCTACAATAAGGAATCTGTAATCTGCACACTTGAGGAATCTTCCTGACAGCACAGAGACATGAGGCTGGTGTATGGTTCATTTTTTTTAATGCAGTGTGAAAGAGCCTAACAACACTGATGTACTTGAAGTGCATTTATCTTTAAAAACACTGTCCTCATAGAAGTGAGCTAGATGTGATATCTATGCCTGCAGTTGGATTTGTGAAGCTAAAATACTCTATGCAAATGCTGAGAGATGGTGGGAAAGACTTGTTGCTCTTTTTGGAAACCAGCATATAGTTAATTGATAGCAGACCATAAGTCTTCGTATGCTTTCAATCAAGGACTGCAAATGCCATGAGGCAAAAAGGATTTAGTCTTGCACTTTAAAACACAAATTAATATGTGAAATACTCTACCTTTTCTTGATTAAATTTTTAAAGCACTGCTGAAAACTTGCACAAATGAGATGTGGGATAGAACGATACAGAAAGTGGAATTAGGCCAAGCATCTCATCCTGCTTCACAAGACATATGCTGAAGGAGGGCAGAGCTGAAGTGTTAGTATAGGATTTGAGTTCCTTGGACTTCTGAGAAATCCAAATCTGAGAACATATTGAAATATTTGAGGGGTCTTGACAGTCATTTGACCAAACAAGTGTGGATTCACACTGAGATTACTCCACAGACAGATCTGAGATGACTCTTTTTATAGAAGTTCCAACATGACAGTTGTTCTTAAAAGCAAGTGTTTGAAGAGTCTCTGCAAGTGAAAGAGGGCTGGTGTATCCCATCAAGAACAAGGAAAAGTGCCCTAAGTTTTTCTCCTTTTTGAGCCTCTAAAAATGTGTTATCAAAGCTGTCAGCTCTGCAGGAAGTCTGGTCTGTAAAACTGGCTGAATCCTGGCAAGTGTTACAGTTCAAGCTTCAGATCTGAAAATCAAGTGGCAGTGTTGAGTACCTGGGCAGTGCAGTGGGGGAACAGAATAGCTCTTGGCAGAAAATAGCCACTTCAGAATTTTCCTGTGCGAGCTTAAAAGAAAAGGGAGCTCAAACTTAATTAGCTGCTGATTAAAATGTTTAAAAAGCATAATTTGTTGGGTTTTTTTTTTTTTTTTTTTTTGTTTGTTTGTTTGTTGTTTTTTTTTTTTTCAATATATGTTTGTAGTGGCGGGAGAGAGCACTGAGGTAAAAACATGAAGAAATTTAAGATGAATGGAACAGGAAGCAGAAAAAAGTGCTAACCCTACCTGAACTAGAAAGCTTCATGCTCTAAGATGCTGGGTTTTGGAAAATTCCATATTTATCCCACATCCCCCACAGTATGTTATTAGTTAGCCACAAAACTGGAAATTTTCAGATATAGAAGCTTCATGCTGATTTACCTGAGACCAGAATGTATCTGTTACTGTGAAACACCGTGCTCAGCGGCTAGGAACCGGGAGTGTTGTCTGCGAGTCAAACTGGAGCAAGCCCCTGAGTCTCACCAAATACTCTGTGCGAGACAGCATGATTCTTTAAGCTTCATAAAGATAGTTTGTTCCTTGCTCCCAATGTTTTAATGTTTTTACTTGTTTAGGTTCTGACTATTCAGCCTCTTAGCATCTCACAAAAGGGCTTTGACTGCAGAGTATGGTAGGTGCTTGCTGAGAAATGGCTCTGCTTCCTTCCCCCTCCTCTTGGAAATTAATAATGTAATTGTTGCAAAAAAGCTTCTAACTTCGGTTTTCCTTTTGCTGTTTTGTTGGTTGGTTTTTTTTGGAGGGGGCAAGGGGGGGGAGGTCTTTGGGTTGGTGGTTTTGTTGTTAGGTTCTCTTTTGTTTTTTTTTTTTTTTTTGTTTTGTTTTTTTTTTGTTTGTTTGTTTGTTTGTTTTGTTTTTTCCAGTTAGAAAGAGGCTAAGTCTGTATTTGATGCGATCTGGATGGCAGGATGGCATAAGCATCTTTGCTGTTTTGTCAGATTCCCTGGAGAAGCTATCAGGACTGTGCCGAGCAGCATCACTGCATTGAGCATCTCTACCCAGCCCTGCCAAAACTTCCTGCTCCCCTCTAGAAGTTGGGCTTTGTCATACGAAGCACCTGAGTGACTTGAAACATGAAGCTTTAGTCCTTTGAAGCGATTTTTCTCTTTACTCTATAGAATGCTTTGATTTACATTTGTTTTCCTACTTCTGCTTTAAATTCATATTTGATTTCATTTGAATGAAGAGCAAAAATGGAGGAAAAACAAGTAGCTCAGCTTACCTTGCAAAGCTCATCTTGTACCAAGCACTGGCGTAAGAGCTAGGAATTGTGCAGTCCCTGTGGCACAATTCAGTTGACATTAAGGTTTGTAGGAGATTTTTCATTGACTTGGTGGAAACTAGATGAGGCTGTTAAATTATGTATAAGCAGTCTGCTGACTGCCTTGGTATGAGTGATTTTTCACCTAGTGAAGATAGAAGGAATGTTTTTAAGGCTATTATTGCAGTTTGCAGCTAGGCGCAAATCGCTCTTGCATTTGTTAAACTCTGCACGCTTTTTTCAGTACATTAAAGTTTGATATGCATAAAGTGCAGCATCGATCTGAGATTTACACAAGACTAAGGGTTTGGGAGTCCATTACCACAGCTGTGGTAAGAATGCTTTCTGACAGGATCTTAATAAAGACCTCTGTAAAAGTGGGAATTGTACTTCAGCTATACAGTTCTCTGTTCATGTCTCCTAATGACTGGCAGCGGTAAGGGCAGCAACACTGCTGCTGCAATACCTGAATGGAAGCAAGGAAAAGGAGCTTTAGGGAGGTACTTGGGGCCGAGTTACAGAAATCTAGCAGGGTCGTACCGTTTGCATCTGAGGCAGGTGTGCCCCGCAGGCTGCGGGCGCCGCGGGCAGCAGCGGCCAGCCGCCGCGATGGAAGGGCAGGCTAGGTCCTCTCGTCTCGGGCAGCAAACCCACGCTAGTGGACGTTCTCCCGCCTGCTTGGGGCCCTCACGCCCATTTCTGAGGATGCCAAATCTCTTGTAATAGATCTTGCAACACATTTTGAGTTTCCACGGGATTTGTCCGTCGAGGATGGTCGCTGGCTGTCGTGGCAACGCCAGGGGAGTTGTTCCCCAGGTGAAAGCCGCAGGGGTGGTGCCCGCTGATCTGCAGCACCAGAACTGTGGTAGCATTTCCTTACAGTAGGGAATGTCTCCAAGAAGAAGGAGGGGAGAGGGAAGAGTTGTCTGACACTAGACTGAGATTTTGGAGTAAAAGTACCTCTTAATGTGGTTCATCTCAAACACAGACCGTGCTAAACCCGGCTAACTAGCAGGAAATAGATGCAGGTAGTAGGAGCTGAATAGCAGTGATGCATACGTGGCTAGAAATACAGCAGTTAGAAGTAGTAATAAAATATGTATTTTTTCAAATAGGCAGGATGATTTAAAAATTTGTCAGCTATATGAAGCTACAGAATCTCTGTAAAGAAACAAGTTGATTGCAGCAACTGTTGGGTTTATACCCCTGCTGCTTGTAGCTCTGTTCCCTGCTCTGCTCAAAATGATGATTATAAAGTACAGTTCTTGAAATTACACCATTTTGTTCTGTTAGTCATCGTTTTTTGTACTGAATACCATTCAAATATTTGCTCTCTTCAGCTGATATTTTAGTCTGAAAAATTCAATTGTCTAGAAAACAACCTAAGTAGATATTTAAGGAAAACAGTCTGTATTTATGCATTAACATTTAAGCTGCTGCAGCCCTGTTTCTTACATTTAGACATGGTAGGAGGAAAATGGGTCTTTATATTTAAAGCAGGAAGAAAAAAAATCCATTGAAAAATAATAGTGATGTTGACTGGTGGTACCAGTGCAATTTTTTTCTTAAATGAACTACTGTATACTGAGATTTTTTCATGTACATTTTGTGGCATAGACACGTGAAAAGCTTTTTTGAAACATACTGTTAGGACTTCAGGCTTTTCTTGTTATCATAGGGCTCTAAGGGGTGGTGAGGTGTGTTATGTGATCTGCAGTGCATGGAGTAGAGAGTGGACCTCACCACACTCTTATGGCATTATAATGAGGCTTAACCTTTATTATAATATAGATTTCAATTTGATAACATTGAAATGGTTCTAAGTTTCAAGTAATTCTTCAGCGAATGTGTTCTTCAGCAAGTCATGTCATTTCCTGAGATGCAGCTTTAATATGCTTCAGAGCTCCAGGAAGAGCGAAACTTTGCAACCAGATTATGTCCCTGTATCACATCCAGCCACAGGGAAAGTGCAGAATTCAGTTGTGCAGAATAGCACGCTGAGCAGCCTTGTGCCTTTAAAGTTTGTTGCACGATAGACAACCACCCTGGAAGCTGCTGTTGTATGGCTAAGAATGTAAAAGATGTTACTGAAATAAGCTGTTTATAAAAGCAGCTATGCACTAGATTAAAACCAAGTTGGGGTTTTATTCAGGTGGTATTTATATGTGGATAGGGCGAAGTCACATTTGGGGTTCAGTAAAACATGACTTCTGTTGGTTCTCCTGTGCAAAAGTAGATTTTATTTGAGTAGCTGAATGTTAATGCATCAAAATAACATTCCTATAACTACATAAAATGGGTAATACTTGGAACTGAATGTGGAAATTATGAAAAAACATACTTTTGTCTCCTACATTAAATATAACTATTCCTAGTCTTTGAAAATGCCATGTTGTTCTTCACAGATGAGATGGAAAATTCACTATTGATCTTTTGCAATTGTGCCTTCTCAACTGCCTAGATAGTTCTTCAATTAAATATAGAAATCGGCTTTAATTCTCTTAAATTGTTCTGTGCTGCTACTGTCAGGTGTTAAGTAGCTCCTAGATTTCTTATTATGGTGAATAAATCGCCTTGATATTGAGGAACTAAGCATTATAAATCCCACTGTCATAAATCTTCTGACTTAATAGAATAGGAGCTGCAGTGCTCAATGCCATTAAGAGTTGAGCTCAGTGATTCTGAAGTATTTGGAGGAGCTCTGGCACTGGGAGTGCATCATTTTAAGATTACAGGGGTTCAGAGCTATGTAGTTCTTTTGTATTACTTTTCTTTAGTCCTCTGTGCTCTATTGCTCAGATTTAATACACCGAAATATTAGTTTTGAAGCTGGAAAAACAGGGCAGACAAAAAAACCTAGCAATTGGAACTCTGACAACTTCTTAGATCACACTACACCAAAAAACCTTAATATTGTGTAGGGGGATTTTAGGATGAAGAAAAACATTTAGATATCAAACTCCTGCAAGATAGGAGAAGCATTTTTGACTCAATTGTTGGCTGATTACAAATATATTGGAGACGTTTCATTTCTATATGGATTTTTCTGCAGGGTAACTAGGCATGGCTAGCTCTCATCCAGCAACACGTAGGCTTATCTGCCTACTTCTCCCAATGGGGGTTAGCTTTCCAGTAAACTGAAATGTTGCTGAGAGGACTCGCCCTCCCCGAAGGCAAAACAAAGAAAATAACCCCTTTAAAGTTTCTTGCTGTTGTGATGTATGGTTAAAAAAAAAAAAAAAAATTAATATGTACATTTAAAAAGCCAGTGAAATTTTTCCAAGCATGTTTTTTGTTACATATTTGCACACACTTGAAATATAAGAAAAGGGAAAGTTTGAGTTTTGCTAGTGGGAAATGTTCTAGGTGGTGGGGAAAACTGCGTGTTTCTCATGTCTCTGTCATATCTTCCTATTTTTTCTCACAGCCACTTGATCGCTGTGAACCTGTTTTTGTAAATAGACTATCACTGCACTAAAAAACATTCCTCCCTCTCAATTCAGTGATCTGTAGTGCTGTGAAGTTTAAGCCTTCCAATGGAGATATGGTCCTGTAACAAGCCAGAATATTTTTCTCAGTGGAAGGGGATTGTTTCGTTCAGTTACTGTACCCTGGAGTGACTATATTAAATTAGATGATGTTAATTTGTAATTTTGCCACTCTGTTGGGTAGGGATGGATTCTGTGAACTTCCAGGCATGTGCTGTATATATCTAAATACGTATGTGCTGGGCTTGAATGACATTGCTGAATTAAATAGTTCTACTGCTGTCATTGAAACAATTCCTGAGTCACTAGGAACAGAGTATGGCCGACTATGCTAGAGCAAGTGTGTGGGTTTATTACAGCAGTTTTATACTCATTTGCCTAAATCTGATTTTGAGATTGCTGTCAACTGAATGAGATTTGTTCAGGTGTTTTGCTGCTGTTGGAAGCCAGAGGGTTCACCTGGATATGTTTTGGTCTTGTCTAAGTAGTATTAATAGCTAGCATTAGTCATGGTCCAGATAAAGCCTGATCATCAGAACTTCTCTGAGCTTGCCTGCATGTGAAGCAGAGCTGCGATTCTGGGTGAACTGTGCATTCCTGGTATGCTCTGAAAGGAAAATGCAAGTGAGGATGTGAAATCAGCGGTAAGCCTTGACTCCTTGTATGAACTTAAAATGATTTTGTAAACAATTATAAGCACTTACGTTCAAGGACAAGTAAGCCCTGCTTGTGTCTAAACTGTTTATGAAAGACTACAGTGAAAAACCTTAATCCGGTTTCTGGAACAAAAATTTTGCAACTCTGGGATATAAATGAGCCACTCATGGGAAACAATATTAATAACAGCAATCTTATTTCAAATTAATGCTTCCTCCCTGCTAGCCTGCCTCTTCCAAGCCGAAGGGATGTGCAGAAGGGCAAGCCGAGCATTCTGCTCCCTAAAGGGGTGTGCTGCTGTGGGAAACTGTGATGGAAGATGGAGTATTGCTATAGGATGAAGAGGGAATTCAATCAGTAGTGTTCTGTTGAACTGAGTATCACTAGGGATAGGGTAGAAGCACCGTGGCACTGGAGGTCTCTTGTGTAGCTGGGGCTTTTGGGGCTTTTGCAGCCAATTTCCTTTCCCGTGTCGAGATCGGCTGAGGCTGGGTATGGCCACTGGGATGAGTGTTGCTGGAACTGGGTGACCAGAGCTCAAAAACTTCTGCCTTCTCAGTTCAAAGAGACTTTATACTTTCCCCTCTCTGTTTTTCTGCAAGGGGAATAGGCACCTCTTTTGCATTTTGACTGGACTAAAAACAAAAGACACTTCCCCCTTTCACAGCCTGCTTTTTTATGTGTGTCTCATTAGCACTTTCTGCTTGCAAATAAACTATTGGCTACTGGAAATGCATTGAAGTTCTAATTGCCTTTGCTTTATTGGCAGAGTACTATCTGAACATCTTTAAAGCCAGTATTTTACCACTTTCTGTTAAAGGGCCTTTTTCTGAGACCTCTTCAGTGCTTGATGCTTTCTAATAAAAGCTGCAAGCCTTTAAAGGAGTTGTCTTCCTTGCAGCTTGGCTTTCTGTTTTCAGTCCTCTCTCAAAATCAGAATGACTTGTCTTCTGGTGGAGGAAGGACAGCTGCTTTCTTACTAAAACTCATAAGGAATGTTTAGTCTTCCTGAGTTTGAACAACTTGGTGCAGTTTGTCTGCTCCGGCTATTCCAAACCACCACAGTCTTCCCTGCCTTCCTCTGCGTTCAAGCCTTTGCTATTTTTTCCCAAGCCCCACTCTCAAACCAGTTGAACTGGGAATTTAGGGAATCCCAAATTCTTTAGTTTAGAACATTCAAAATTCTGGGCCTGCAGCTGGTTCAGTGTTTGGTTGGTTGGTTGGTTTGGTTTGTGTTGTTGTTGTTTTTGTGGTTTGTTTTGTTTTTTTTTTTTTTTTGTTTTGTTTTTTTTTTTTTTTTTAAAAGTTCCTTATTTTAAAACTAAATAAATGAAATCCATGTATATAGGTGTATTTCATCCCATTATTGTTACACTTTATTTAAGTAATGATGAGTTTTTTCTCAAAGCACAGCTCTCTGGTAGTATCTTCAAATATTCACTAAATTGAAGTCTTCACCAAGCAGTTTAAGAATTAGATTTTTCATATTTAAGACAAAACATTATTGGAGGGGGGGGGTGTTTAAAAATCGGTATTTTCTATAAACCTGTCTTCAGAGGATTTTACAAAACTGTTAGGAATCACCCAAAACAGATAAATACTCATTGAAATCCTTGGAGGAAGTTTTTCTTCCCTCTTTCTACCACAGGCAGAGACAAAGATGTGAAGAGCAGAAAGAGAAGGAACAAAGAGACCCTAACTTGTGATACAGTTTTATTTCAGCTAATACATTGCTAAACACTTCTATCTTTGACAGATCCAGGACAGAGTTTGTCTGTTATTACACTGATGCTGGATACAGTTTTTTCTAACAAAGTACTGTGACATAAAAGATTTTTTCCATTTTTCTCTAAGATATTTCTTGTATACTACCTGTTCTTTCATCAACAGCCACGTGTGCATCATGTACTATTTCTGTTATTCAGCCAAGACGTGGTTAGAAGCTTTATGTGAACCATAAATATGTATGTAGTATTCCTCAAGAGTTACTTTGGGAGTAGGGAGGGGAAATACTAAATTTAGGTAGACATTTGTAAATTTATCAAATGGTTGTAAAGTTAGTTAATCTTAAATAACTAAACTCTGAGGATTTGGGAAATATTTTTACCTATTTTTATCCCAAAGTGAATTTTTAAAACTGGATTATGACTTTGAAATTTACCTGTGCTTTTTCTTTATGACTCTAAAATCTTGGAAAAGCTTACATTACAACTCTCTTTATTTTTTTGGTTGGTTGTTTGGTTGTTTTTTTTGTTTGTTTGTTTGCTTTTTCCCCATGGTGTGAAAAATTTCAACGGTGAAAGTTGTCCAGCTCCTGGCATTGATTAACATAGAGGACCAGGCAGAGTGATGCGTTAAACCTCTTGAATCTTTCTGTGGACCTGAGTCATGGCTGTCACGGTCAACCAGAGCCTCTGGGCTTGCTCGGTGCCCCTTCAGGAATGGGTTGGTGTTACTGTCTTGCTAAACACTATGTGCAAACAAAATTTGAAATAATGTGGTGAATTACCCTACTCTGCTTACTGCGTGGAATAGTGGAATGAGTGAAGTAGGTTTATACGTGTTAACAGCTCTTCATGCTGGGAAGTGCCAGCAGAAGCAAGAATGCTTGTTATCAGGTCGAAAAAGGCTTGGGGAGAAGGGGCACAACAGTCATTTTAACCTGTATTTAATGCTTTTAAAGGAGAGATTCATGGTGTCTTATGAATAAAAGATAAATTAGTCTGATTTAGTGCCTGGAATTCACTTACTTGAATAGCTAACAGTGCTTACAGGCTGAATTTAGTACTGGTGTGGTGATTTCTGCTGTATAAAGTTTTAAAGCCTGAGTTTAAAAATGAAGGGTGCACGCTAACTGCAAAACTTGGATTATGTCTTCAAAAATACCACAGCGTTTTTAACTGTTTTCTTACTCCTATGTGTTAAAATCCCAGGAGGTTGAAAACGTATGTGGTGGGTTAAATGGGCAGCGAGCTGAGCAGCGTTGTTTCTCCTACTGATGCACAGCCCCCAAATCAGCACTGTGTTTCCTTCACTGAAGCCAAATGCTTTCAAGTCCTCCGAATTGTTAGTACTGTAAACAAGTACATGGTTTTAAAGACTGGAGATGAGATCAAGGATGAAGCTTTATAATTAGCTTGTCCTTGCCAAATAGGAAAGGGAGACACTCACTCCCTTTCTGCTGTGAATGCAGTTGGCAGGAGTTTGATACGGCAGCATTCTGCTTTACAACTATTTCTGTTGCTGCTCCTTAAAAATGAGTGAGCCAGTTGCAACAGTGAGAGTGCTGTGTATTGATCCCCTCACCCCAACCTTTGTTTTAAGGGAAAAAAAAAAGTTGGAGAAAATTAAATGAAGGCACCAACTCCTTGTGCAATTCTTCATTGTGGAAACATTTCTGTTGTTCTTTATGCGAAGGGTCAGTTAAATCACCTGGGCTTAAAGCTTCCGGGCCACAGGACTTCCTAAAATGATGGGCAGGTGTTTCAGAGTAATGTTATTCCATTATTCTTGTAGTAGGAGGCCCCTGCAATGTCAGATTTTCCTGGTTATGCATTGCATGTTCCCTGAGAAGTGTTGTCATCTTTTGGAGTGGCTTTTTAAATGACTGAAGATAAAATAACATGCTGAATTCGTAAGTGGAGAAGGTGAGAAAAGCAGTGCCCTACCAAACCAGCTACTGCAGGGGTGGTGGTGGAATGGGGATCAAATCCCTGCAGGTGCAGAGGTGGGGGAGGTCCTGGGAGCTGTGGGAGAAGCCATGCAAGAAAAACCCACCATGTAACCTAACTGCATTGCTTGTTAGGCATCTGTTCAGCTATGCTTTCAACCATCTTTCTTCATAGCTCCTGTACAAGTATTATTATTATTTTTTTTTTTTAAGTACAATATATCAATCAGTAAATGTTGTTCAGGTTTACATTAACTCTTGTCAGGCTGCAATTTTTACCCAAGCTGCTCTTGAATTAAGTCTGCATTGGTATAAGTAAAATCTCTAAGCCAGAAAATACTGTTGGTCTGTTCTCAACAAAATTAAAGAATGACTTTGCAGCAAATAGCATTTGCTCTTAGACATTCTATGGGGGTGTGAAATGGCCATTTCCTCATTGCAGTATGGGCCAAGTTTAAATTACTTTATTGAATTCTTGGACCTGCTGAAAAAAGAAGTATCTAATGTGGCAGAGAAGAGAAAGGAGGTGTTTCAGGTACTCATTTTACACTTTAGTAAAAGTTAAATAGTTTTTTATAATGTTGATTTTGCCACCTTTTCTGTGTTGACACATGCTTCAAACTCTCACTGAAATGATAATTTTCCTTCATGAAAACAAACAAAAAAAAAAATGAGTGGAAACTCTGGCAACGTAGCATGATAGAACCCGTGCAGTAGATGCTTAATGAAGAGAATGCCATGTACAATTCTATAGCTTTCCTGAATTCGTGAACATTCTGAAGTTGTTTATTCATATTGGACTAAAATCTAGGTCTGGAAATTTTGTGAACTTGTTTAATTCATAGTATGCATTTAATACTTTTTATCAGTATTTTAGACTCTCAGAGTCTAAAAAACCCCAATCTTCCTACCTTTTGGAGGGTGCCCATGTCATATCATGAAGCATGGACCCGAGAGGTGAGGCTGATTCACAAACCCTTTAATCTGTTTTCCAATCTGTAAAACAGCAAGGTGGGAAGTAAATTTAAGATCACTTACGTGCCCCACCGCGCTATTTCTTAGATGTATTCAGTTCCTTGGCCTAGGAACCTCCCGTTTCCGCAAGTCAAATGACCTTGATGCAATCTGGCACAAATGATCATTTTTGAACTCCTGGGTTTTCTATTTCTAACATTGCTCAGCATGGAATTGTGGCATGGGATTATCTTGGTTTATGGCACTAGGCAACAGTGCACACTTTGTCAGAGTGTAAAAACAAAAAACAAACAGTAGGTAAACAGCAAGGTGGGAAGTAAACTTAAGATCACTTACGTGCTTTCATCTAATAAATTTCTCGCTGTTCTCAGGGCCTGGTTTGGTGGTGACCACCGTGGTTTCTCCTGAAGCTTTTGTACTGTTTGTTTGCAAACATGTGATTTCTGCGTGTGCTGGAACAGCCTGGGGAGCTGGGATGCTCACCCCAGTTCCCCCCGCCTGCTGCTGGGGCGATACGTGGCTCTGGGGGGAACGCCACACGCCAAAACACTGCGGCTGCTTTCGAGGCTAGGGCGGGTTTAGTGCGGTAGAATAAGACATCCCTTGTCCACGTGCTCTGCTGCATAAACCAGGCCCTAGAGAAGGTTCAACCCAGATCCACTGGACTGAAGTTGAGAATTTCCATCCAGAGAACAGTGAATATTTGTTACAATCTAGGAAAAATGTGCTTGGCATTCTCTTCTGTAAACTCTCTTGCTCCGTGAGTCTTCCTGACTTCCTGAAAAGTTTTCTTTTCTAAAACAACATTTAATCTCATATTTAATATATTTTTTTTTTTTTTTTTGTGAGAACTGTGCCAGATTGACAGAAGGTATCTTCCTCCAGGTAATGATTAGGAGCTTACACTACAAATTGCAGTTTATACTATATATTGCAGTTTTATATTAAAAGCAGCATAAATTGAAATGCTGACCTCAATTTAAATTTTTGAAATTGTGGCCCAGCATCGTACTTTTCCCCCCTTTTGACTTGAAGAAGTAAGACTGGAAAGAAGGATTAATTCGAGCGTTGTTGAATATAGTTTGTTGGAAACAGACTACTTCAAATAAAGCTGTTGGCCCTACTCAGAAGGATCAGATCTCTTTTGATAGAGACAAAAGCAGGCTCCTAATTTATTTTATTACATCATCCATGTCTTTGTTAACCCTGGTCACCTCCATCTCTCTGATGGCAAGAAATGCTGTTAGTTCTCAGAAAAGACTTACGAGGGATTGAATTGTCTTCAATTTACAAGAAGTGGCAAAAAAGTTCAAAGGAAAGGCCATGTCTGATGTTCCAAGAGGAAGGTTTTTATCCACTAAATAGCTAAATCAGAGAGAGGATGTTTCAGTGGTGGCAGTTGGGAGATCAAGGTTCAGTTTCCTTGCCTGGGTAGCCTCCCCTAAGTGGAAAGCTTGTATCTCAGCATATGTAATTAAATGTGTATTAATTAAAGCATTTATTAATTTACAGATGTTTCAATTCTGATTATAGTTTTGAAACAAAAACCAGAATTTTGTTTAAAGTGCTAAAGTCGATGGTTGTCCTTATGTTGGTACAAGAATACTGCATGTGTGAATGTGCCTGTGTATCTGCCAGTATAAAGAAGAAAGATAATCATATTTTTCTAGGAAGAATTTAGCAAGTTTACATGTTTGAGTCTTAAAAATGGTACATTAAAGCACAAATTGTTGAAGCTATAAATTGTTTGTAGGCTATAAAAAGCAGAAGGGCCTTTTAGGAATATTTCTGTAGCAGTCCTAGTGTTTCAGAGTATGCAGTGCTGGAAGTTAAATATCTTTCTTTAATTCTGTTTGTATATTCAGTAAGGAGTTTTGGATTTAGAGGATATATTCTTATAAATATTCTTATTTCTTATATGCTTAAATTGTGTTATGATAATAAGGTATTAAAGTTTTATGTGTAATTCCTTTTTGAAAAACGTGTATTAATTTTAAAGGGTCAGGGTAGCATGTGCTGTAGTGAAATAGAGACTCTGGGGGAATGTTTCATTGCATTTAGAAAACCTGCTGAAATGTTTACCTGTGGCACCACTTTTAAAAAATGGTAAAATAAATCAGCCTCTGAAAAAATATGTGGCTATTTTGACCTCTACTTTTGAAATGTTCTCAATACCTCATGGTTAGCTTCTGTTAAACAAATAACTTGCTTTTTAGAAGTTAAATGAAATAGGGTTTTATCTCATAATGATTATATATGTGCCTGTAAACACTTCAAGATAGTTTCAGCCAAAATTGCAGCCAGATAAACTTACAGCCTATTGCAGCACGATGGCCTGGCCTCAGAAGTTTCTTCAATGTGACAGAATTTTTACCTTTAAAACCTCAGCAGGACTCAGGTATTTACATAGGTTAACACCAACACAAAGTGATGCTTGTTTGGAGTTGAAATTTATTGCTGCCTTTCAGTTACCAAAATCTTACTCTTCTGACTGCTCAAATCCAAATTGGAACACAAGCAATGGTCAAAACACTAGGATTTCCAGAGGAATCCAGTATTAATAATATATTTCTGAGATTACTCAGATCTAAACTAATCTGTTTTGGGTAGAGTGAAAAATGTGATATTTCAGGAACATCCACCCTAAATCGTGCTTATATGTGAAAGTTGTGAAGATATTCCTTGAAATTGTATCTATACTGTATGTTCTGTGAGAGAGGCCAGTAAATGCTTTTTGTCATAGTGGTTGTAAAAATAAAGCCAAAACCAAAACAAATGCCACCTCCTAACAAAAGATTTACTAGTAATTTAGCTTAATAACAGAGCTATTGATAAAAAAGTAAATGGGAACAAACTAGTTAAAAATATATCATTAATATTCCTAATACACAGAGTGGAAGTAGAAAAATATTGTTGTATTTCAATATAACAGTGTGTATGTGTTGATTAGAATCCTGAAGTTAATTTAAAGCATAAGCTGCCTCAGCCTGCTTTGCTCCCACATCTAACTTTTGCCCTTTTACTGTTTGGATAGATAACTTGGTTATAAAGGATTTTCATCACTTGACTTTTTTTTTTTTCCTGCAGCTCTTTTTAAATTATTCTATCCTACAGGAGAAGTGACTTCTAGTTTTAATGATGAATGAAAACTTGCTTAGAGGCAGTTTATATTTTACCCAAAATATCTGAAAAAAAAAAAAAAAAAAACCCTATAAGTTTTTGTTTGCAGGGTTTTTTTGTTGTTTTTGTGTGTTTGTTTTTGTTTTTAGTTTTTATCATCTTATATGACCATTTCTTTGTCTGAATCAATACATAAGGCAATGGATGAAGATGTGCTGACAGTCTGTTTTTCATAGTTGGTTCCTTGGCATGTTTGGAAGACTGAGCTGTGAGGGTATTCCTGCCTTGATTGGGCAGTTGTCAGTTCTTTACTGCTTTAATTTCTACTTGAGAAGTAACTCCTCAATCTGTATTTCACTGACTTTAGGTGAATACCTGTTCTGTAAACAGGATGGGATGGCTAATTGTATGCTGGTAACCCAGTGGATTGAAAGATGAGTGGTGGAAGGAGGGTCAGGGAGTATCCCCAGCCCTACATTTCGGTTCTATTTGAAAGCAGAATTTAATCAGTGGCAATCACTGAATGGACAGAGGTAGTGAAAAAGGGCTGCTGCAAGGAGTGCTGGTAGCAGCCCCTGTGCTAGATTACTTAACGTTTTACATCATAAAGACTTTGGCAGTTCTCATTGAAGACGTGGTCTACTTCTGTTGTTTGTAATATTTCTCTGAATTGAAGTCTAACAGCACAGGACCAGATAAGGAGCTTTTCTTTGTTAAATTAATTTATTCCACTTGTACTGGTGATGAGTAGTATGCCTTTCAGCTCCCCAGGAGGATGCTGGCAACCACTTGAAGTTGTAACCAAACACATGAATATGTGAACATGGACTACCCATAGTAGTTCGTGTCATCTTCTCGGGACAGCATGGGCTAATAAACTGGACTAGAATATTTACATACCGAATATCTTACTGCAAATCCTGTACCAGTTATCAGCAGCATTTTTCACTCCTCTTCATTGTCACATGCTGGCATACTCGTATTTTGGGGACAAGAAGGGACAAAATGGAGAAAGGTTCACACGTTCATCTTTATGGATAGTTGGGTGTCAGCAGGCAAGTTTAAAAGTTGCTCTGGAATCTGCATCTCAAGAGTATTTTGTAGTGTCAGTTATTCTGAGTTTTCATTTACCATGATAGATAGATGAGGCTGATCACCTTTAAGTAAGCTTTTCTCTAAATGTAATGGCTCTCAGTACTTGTCACTGGTTTGGAATATCATGCTAAGCTACAGAATACGTGTCAGGGAGAGAGAATCCTCAGTGGGATTAATCAAAATTCCGTTTACAGTGTAGTGACTGTTAGATTGGAAGTGTTTGTGAGTGGGACAAGTATCATGCACTAAGACTGCTGTAAGTGTTTAATACAATTATACTTTTACTGTGCTCTGTATTATTGATGAGGCTTCTTTGCTTCCAAGATGCCAAATACCATCCTTCCCCTGTACTCAAGAAAACCAACTGAACCAGAGGAATAGATTCAGGCTGGGATCCTCCTGCTATCCCTGAGAGGCAGGAACACCGAGCTGTACAGCCATTAGACCTGTTAGGTGTAGCAAGTGCTCTGTGTTGTAAGTAGGCTGTTCTCCCCGTTCAGTTAGACCCCACTTATTTATTGTCTTGTATTTCAACTTAGTGGAAGTCATCTCTGCTTGGCTGTAATTTGAAGGTGCCTGAGGGTATGAAATTTAGCACAGTGCTGAAACTGTGTCATGTTGATCTGACACCAACTGTAACAATTTCGTCAGTAATAAGCCCAAGTAAAAGCACTACCTACCATGAAAGCAGCAGATAATAGCTATCATCACAGAAGGATTCAGAGAAAGACATAATTTTAAATACGTGGATCTGTTACTTGAATTAAATAAATTTCATATTTTTGTAAGCTCCTTGAAATATATTTAGTTTATGTAATATCTGAGGAATAGTTGGACAACAGCCTTGAGACTAATAAGAACATCTTTCTGTAATTGCTTATGTCTAAAAGGCTCTCTAAAGATGTGAAGAAAGGGTATGTTTTTGTTTTAGAATTAAATTTTTGTCTTGGCGTAAAAGCTACGTAAAGGGAAAGTAAATGATTTTCAGGGAATGTGGTTTTGATGCAGAATTGCCATTTCTAGTAGCTGATCCCTTGGAAGAACTTCAGCATGTTTTAATGACAAACAGATCATGTTCTTTCGGCAAAGAAATCCATTTCCGTACCACATGGCATTACTGTATTATATTGTCTGCAGTTCCAGGGATGATATTGCTGTTACAGATACCATTCCATAGGTTTTATGTGACCCTAAAGCAGATACGTATACTTTTTAATATGCCAAACATATTGAGGTTACTGGCAATTGGGGTAGGTACAGAAATAGTTTTAAAATGCCAAATTCTGTAATGCTGGAACATATCCCATTTTTAGATTACAAAGCAACATGGATTTATTGGTGGTCAAAAAGAGGTGGAACTAAAATTAGAATTAATTAACATGGATGCTGTTCAATACTGAGCTTTGGCGTCAGAGCATTGGAGAGGTTACTAGGAGAGAAGTGCTGCTGCTGATCTCTCACATGTACCTCTTTAGACTCTGCAACATGTTCAAAGTCCAGCCATACATTGACTGGCAAGTGAAGAAAGGGACCCATCACATTCATTTGTGAAACCCATTTTATAGAAGTGAGGAAGGAAGGAAGGAAGAAAACAGCATGTAAAAAAACCACCACCACCACCAAAAAAAAAAAAAAAAACCAAAACCAAACAAAAAACCAAAACAAAGAAAAAACAAAACAAAACAAACAAAAAAAAAAGCAAAAAAAACCCAAAACAAAACAAAAAAAAACACTATTCTAGTTATGTGAGACAGCTTCCCTGAAAAAAAATAAACCATCTCAAGAAGCCTGAATTTAGGCTTTCAGTTCCAGACCATTTCTACCCATCTTCTTTTGTAGCAACGTTTCTCTAATGAAAACTGTTTTCCTGGCATTAGACTAATTTTAAGTTTCTTGTTAGCCCATGCTTTATCCTATCCAGAGGATAATAGACTCCTATTGTTTGAATTCCAGCACTGAGGTTTAGACCTGTCCTGCCCAGGACAAATCTGGTTTGGGAACCTACTCACTACCCATTACTTTCCAGTACTGAGAGGAACATGAGGAGTAGGAGGTGTGGATCTGTTGCATCTCCAATTTCTAATACAAAAGCCATACTGAAACAGCAGCCTCAGACTGATCTGTGTGTGTATGTACGTAGACATGTGTGTTCTGAGGGCCTTCTTATGAAGAGCATTGCCCTGCACTGACACTGTCACAGTGTACACAGGTTAAGTAGTAGTGCCATCAGTGTGTCTCAGAAGAACGTATGCCCATATTTAATTTTGCCATATGTTTACTGAAATATGTATATTAGTATATGAGAAGTTATTTTTATCACAGGTTTTATAGCTTGATGACCTAATGCTTTCAGAGTTTTCTCCAGATGGGAGGAGAGATTCCAGTCTGCACAAATAGCAGGAATTGTAATAACCTGACATTCCCATTTGTGCTGCCAAGTATCACAATGCGGTGAGCAGAGCTGTATTTGAAACTATAATATGAAATTCTGTAGAGCACATTCCAGTTTGGGTCTTGGTATTCTTTTCTGTTACCCATACAGGTTGACAGTCCCTGCCGTAGTTCCTTGTTATTGCTTCAGTCTTCAAAGGCATATGCCCATGTAACTCTTGTGCGGAGCTGCAGAAGAACGACACGCCGAGACGGGTTCAATGTGGGTGATAGAGCATCAACTATCGTGTGTCTTTAGTGGTCCAGGGTACATATATTTATACAGACAACAATAATTATTATGCCTACTAGTCACTAGCTGATTGGCTTAAGCTCTAAAGGTCGTATTTACACGGTCCACCTACTTGCAGTTAGCTAACAGCACAAGCTTCTCATAACACTAAGTTTCTCATGCCACTATTTCTAATCCCTCTTAACCTGTTTTCGACACACCACGGTACACAGGGCTGAAGCGTCCTTGACATTCCTCCTGTATCAGCAGCTGCGAGCAGCTGCAGGCAAACCCTAGTGAGGCTCAGCATCAGCCCCTAGAACAGGCTCTGATCGTACAATTGCTCGGTGGGCTCGTGTCCTTTGTCTCTGAGCCATTCTCCAACACTCTTGGAAGCGGGAAAGTAGACCATTTCACTTACTGCATCCTAAGAAAACTAAGCCAAATGTAAAAGCTGCTCAGATAGAGCAATGTTAGTGTGTCTGTAACTCTTCATTCTCAAACAACAGAAATCTAGCAAATACAGATCTGACCATGTTCTGGATCTGAACCACTTCTCTGAGTTGTCAACTTGAGGCTTCACCCTTTCTGCTATTATGTTTTGATGGATTATTCTCACTCATGCTTCAAGAGGGTACTGTTGGAATGAATTCCGCTCCTCTGTGATGAATCATCACTGCTTCCCCTTCCTAATATCTCAGTTTGAGAATTGGGTTCTTCACTTTAAAAGATCATCCTTATCTTTTTTGTCTCTTGCAGCAACTGTTCCTCAGACTGCCCACCTCTGAGGCTTGTACCAGCACTGCTGCATAACATTCAGTGATGCTTTCCAGAGGGCACATCAGATCTTTGCCCTATAAAACCAAGGGATCAAGGCCGTTTGTTTTTTTCCTTCAGTTTTTCAGTATCTAACAAAGAATTGTCTTAGTGTAATCTGATTTTTACATAGTGATAGTGTTGGCAATCGTGATTTTAAAAGGTCAGATGTTGCAAAGAGGAAAAGGTATGTGCTATTAAGAAACAAAACCCGAAGAGCTGTCATGAGGATTTGGAGATACCCTGAAGGTTATACCATAGATGAGGTTGTGATCATTTGTAGCTGTGAAGGGTGAAAAACATCCTTCCATTTACCAGCAAAGCAAAAATCAACAGTAGTCTGTGGTGTGTGAGACATAGCTTGGTCATTAAGTGCATGGCTGCGGGTGCTACAACACACAAAGGATTAAGTAGTAGAGCTGGCATCTTTCTAGGTGTTGGGACAGATGGCTTTCAATGCAGCATTGGGAACAGGCATCCCAAGGATCTGCGCTATGTCTGGGGAGGAACTGTGCTCTGAAGAGCACGTGCAAGCTGGACGTGTGACTGGGGGTTCCTCTTCTTGGTGTGATTCTCAAAAGAGTGTCCAGAGGGTTCGCAGTTGTGTGGGAACACTGTCTGTCTGCGTGCGGGGGGGAAAGCTGTGCTCCGTCCCTCGGCAGGCGACGCGGGGTGAGCCGCCCCGGTTTGCCGCGCAGCTGGTTCCGTCGGGGGTCAGTGATGAAGAGACCAGTGCCGAGTGATACTCGGTCAAAATAGCGCTGCTGGTTGCTGCCCAGGTACAATCCCTGCCTCTTACAGCAGCCCTAGGTTTTATCGGGCTGGTTTTCTTTTGAGCAGTACTTGCTGTTGAAGCGGACTGGCTTCTGTAAGAGGCAGGGGAGTCGCCTGCAGGGGCTGTTTCAGTCTTTCATGGGGTTCATGTATTCTGCTACTGATGTGCCCCTAGAAAGGCCTACTTCAAAGTAACCTGCTACAAAGACACATAACACATTGAGTATTTCCTTTTGACACAGAATTACTTCTCCCACATTCATAGAAGCTTATTTTCCAGACAATATTTTTATTGATCGTTTTTCTCTTCCTCTTCTTAAGGCTGCTGTACTCAGTGATTTTATTCTAAAGTTTAGATTAATTCTGAGAGTAGGTCAGTAACACAGTGTGATTCATCATATTAGAATATATGAAGGCTAGAAGCCTCTACTACTGTGTGTATTATGACAAATGATAGTTCTAAGAATGACAAATCTGGTAAACTGTGAATGTTGCTTTACTGTTATCAATTCAATGGTTTAAACATGCAGGTTTGGTTTTGTTGGTTTGATTTTTTTTTTTTTTTTTTTTTTTTGGCATTCCTGTTCACTTTATGGTGAATGTACAGCTGCCAAAGTCTGTGGGCTGTTACAGAGGAGCCACACAAAATACTGATCACAGTCCGCATTCATAGTAGGTAGTCTGCAGTTGCATGCCAGGCAGACTGGTTTTAGTTTGTACCCTACTGGAGAGCAGCATGGAAACCCCATTTGTCTCAACAATGGCATAAGACTAAGCCAGCAGTGCAGAAGTGACCTGACTTTCCTCTCCGACCTGCTTTGCCTCCCCTAGGTTTTGCAAAATGGATAAACCAGAGGTTCCAAATCAGCTAGACAATCCCTCTCTGGCAGCAGTGAATGTATCAGTTATACATTGTGAATGTAACTCGATGATAAAACAGTGATGGCAGCTGATATGTGTCCCACATGTCAACTGTCCCAAGCAAATCTCTGCTTTCTCTAAGCATTCTCTTGCAACACTTCATCAGAGCAAACACTGAGTTATGCTGGTTTTTGGAGAAGACACAGGTCTTGACCACTTCATCCTCCTAAAGACTCAAGGGCACTAGCTGAAAAGTAAATGGCCAGTTTTGGTACTGTGTTTCAGATATGGATGGAGGAGGAAAATGTGAATTGGAGGAAAAATTTATTTATAAGAACTGGTGCATTTTTGTCTCCCAGACACGTGAACATAAGACCAAAGTTCATTTTCCTGGAATACTCTAAAATACATTTTTGTATATGTAAAAATAATATTTTGGAAAAAGATAATGCTTTTTAACTTTATAAAAAAGACGGGGATGCCTAACCCAGTTTGACCTGTGCTATCTCTTTAAAATTCCCTTGAATATTTCAAGATTTCTGAAAAAGTATCTGTTAGTTTCTGAAGCCTTCCACTGACCCAAACTCCTGCTTTCTCTTTTCTTGATACATGATAATAATAAGGAAGTCTTGATCAATATCCATCAAGTCACAAACAGTGAGTGGGGTTTTCTTGTTTTGATTACAAGAGATATTTGGAGATTAAGAACCTTGTTAGAAATCGAGTTGCATTTGATTGGTTTTCAGTTGTTTTTGTATTTATAACACAAATTTTAATCTATATGCTACAATTACCTTTATCAGCTATTAATTAATTTCAATGGTATTTAGCTAAAAGTTTTTTCTGAACAGAAGTGTACAGTGCTTAAGATGCTGACTTGGTAATGACAGCTGAATGTCTCTATATGGTCACGGTGTAGAAGACTAGAGTTTTTTAAACATTTCAAGCTAGTCACCAATGAATTGTTCCTGTCTCACCACAGTGGAACTCTTCATACTGGTTTCCAACCACCCTAGCAAGCCTTATGCACTAGACCTTGTTATCAATTCTGAGTTTCCTTTACTTCAGAGAGCCTCACTGCTTTCTCTCGGAGAGCAAAGAAGACTGCCTTCCAGCCCTGAAACTGTTGTGGCTGCTTTAGGTTTTTTATAATTTGCTTTTTCTTTTAAAAGAGCATGTTGTATTTTGTACAGCACCTAGAATTCTTGCCTAACAACTTTGTTTTCGGTTTTGAGGTCTACCTTTTGAGAGCATTCACAGAGTGGAAAACGAGAGCCATTTTGTTTGGCTCTAGGCAAGTGCAAAGTTGATACAGTTTTCTGAGGTTTCAAAAACCTCAAAGTTTTGGAACAGTTGCAAAGCAAGGAAGATGTGTACAATTGTTGTTGTCATAGTGCTGGAGATAAAGCTGAGAAACCAAACCAGTCCCTTCCAGGGCCTCAGTCACCAGTGCAAAGGCATTTCTGAAATACTAGATTTGCATACCGCTTAAAATTGACAGTGAAAAAGAATGTCCTTTTCGGGCCCATTTCTAGGCAATGGTCTCAAATGCTGACAGCATAAGGGCCCAAGCAGTTCCTTCAGGCTCAGCATCCACTCGGTTTGCTTAGCTAATCTGTGGTCAACTTTATGTTTAATTTCCTGCAGAGTTACCCATTCCAACTGCTGCTGTGTCTTTCCCATGGATGCTTCCCATGCTGTGTATCAGGGTAGGATTAAGAGCTAAAGAAACATGCTAATTACTTAGTGGGATCAGCATCTCATGATGAGATGGGGTGCTACAGTCAAACACTGCTTTGTAACAGATCTGCCTTCAGATCATTTGCTCAGAGCAGATTTTTCTCTCAGGGATCTAGATACATATTTCACTTGAAACAATCATGTTATTAATAGCATTAACAGGAATGGGCTTCTGTTACAACAGGCAGAAACCCTCAGGCACATCCTCCTATTCCACTGACATATGATGATGAACTGCACCCATGTCTTGTACAAGTCTGTCAAGAGTGTTTTATTTGGAAAGAGAAGCCAGTGAAAAGGTTGTGATGTGGGGGCAATTGTGCAAATATTTTTGTTCATACCTTGTCTCACTGACTTCAGGTGGAGTATGGGTCGATAAATTATGGTTCCAGACCTTGATCATGCCAATATTGATCAAAGAATTAATCTGGAAAAATGTTTATCTCGTGTTGATTTTGAAAAATGGCTTGTAAGTTCGAAGCATACGTATAAGCTTCTCAGTGATATGACAAGACAGATGGGGGATGTCATGTCCTCCATGCTTCCAAAAGATTGCTAGATTCACAGTATACTTGGATTATGGAAACTGGACTAAAAGAAAAGTAGGAGGCCCACATGCTGTCGAAGTATTATGAGAGTTGTTACCAGAGTAGCTTAATAACATCCAGTTCCAAAGAGAACGCAGTAAAACTCCTATTTGTAAGTAATATTCCTGTAGAAAAGTGTAGTTTGTAGCACTATGTGAGATAATTACAGTCATTGAAAATCCCAACAATACAGGAACACTTAGCTTAAGAAAAGAAGCATTAAGTAGCTTAACACTTTCAATCTATCAGGAGAATAGTGACCTAGGCTTGTGTAGAGTAAGCATAGAAGACAGACTATTGTGAGTTTGGTACATGTGGGTAGCGAGTTATATACCATAAAATGGTGCTGCGTTAGGGATCTGCAGATAATGTAGATTTCTGTCCCGTGAAGAAATGAATAAGGAACACATCACAACACGTATAAGGAACACATCACAACACAAGAAGTAACACATCAGTGAACTCACGGCTCTTTTGTGAGTTTGAAATTACAATTTCAGTAATTTCTTAGATTTGTCTGTGTGAGGGAAATGACACTGTAGCAAAATTATAGTCCTTGTGGCTAATAATGCTTTTGGGTTTTATGCTTTGGAGTGCAGAGTTGTTACCATGACAGGGAACAGTGGAAGTCTCACTATGAAGGAGATATGACACTTGTCAGTGTTTATGTGATTGCTTAGTAATTTTAGTACAAAATTCAATTATGGCAAAATTTTCCTTTCCAAGCACCTACCTTTTCAGGATTGATACCATTTTTGTTTAAATTCATTTACCTGTGGTACTGTTAAACACACAGAACGTATGCTTTGCTCTTAGAGCTTCCTTCCAGCTTTATGGTAGCTGTAGGGCTTTAAATTTTGCAGAGTGCTTTGTTCTCAGCTACCACATTATTTATTTTTATGGCAAAGATCAACATTCTCATAAAAGGAATAGGTAACATTGGCTAATTGAAGAAAACAGCAGTGTTTTCTAGTGGGATGGTCTCCCACAGGAACCACTGTGTCCTTGCACTGTGTTGATAAATCAAAAGAGAAGCTAGTCCAGACAAAACAGTGGCTTCTTTACCACGCAAAAACAAGCAAATGTGGGTGTTGAGGGAACTAGCTGTACCGAGAGAGAAGAAACACAAACTTGTGGAGCAGTACCTGGAGTAGGGAGCAAAATGAGCAGTGTGATTTAGCAAACAGGAGGTGTAGGGTTGGCAACAAAATATGAAGGCAGGTCAGCAAGGATTAAAGAAAATCTCCAGTATTCCTGCAGATGGGGGGGGGAATTGCTGCTAAGAACACAATTTCTGCCACACTCGGAAAGAGAGAAGTACCCAGTGAATGATAAATCTGACAGGTGCTGTTTGATAGGCATATTAAAGATGATTCCTGGAAGGAAAGATAACGATTCAAATGGACAATGGCAGCTTCCATCAAGCATGGGGGAAAATAAAATAATAGCAAGGTGGGGGCCATTTATTTGGTGGAATTGGCCTTTTAATTATCATCTCCTTGTACCCCAACATAGAAGACTACCGATATAGAAATATTCTAATGCATGAAGCTTACAGTAGAGAATGTAGAAAACTAGTAGCAAAATTACTAGTGATTATCTCAGTGCATGTGTTTTCAAGTTGTATTAATGCATCAGAACTGAATCTTAGTAAACCAGTATGGAAAATCTACAGATGACAGAAGGGTCTCCCACCACCCTCCAGACTTGATGCTGAATGTAAGTGGGTAAGATAACCAGCACCTGCCATTTACAGCTGTACAGCACCGTGAGTGGCTGCTACTGTCCCCTCCAGCAGCGGTGTAACAGTGCCTGGCAAGCTCAACTAAGGCTGTTGAGACCAGCAGTTTGACAGAAAAAACTCTATTTTTAAACAAAAAAAACCCAAACCCCCACAGAAAGCAACTTGCAGAAACTGTGAAATGGAAGCAAAGAAAAAGCATTGCTATGGGAGGAAATTTGGTCTCTCCTTAGAGGTATAAGTGTTGCTGAATTATATGTTTTGCAATTATAGCCCTCCTTCAAATGTAATCCTTTTTATCTGTAGATTGCTTGATTTCTTGTGATACTAGTTAGATATCACAAGTTATTTTTTCACACAGAAATGAAACTTGAGGCAAGTCATGAAGGTGTTTCAATGCTGTCATACCAGTGCCATGCTGTTTGAAAATGTCTTTTGGATGTCTCACCAGGCTTTTAAGGATCAGTCCTGTAATGTATGAAAGGATATTTCCTTTTCGTCACCTAAGCACTGGCATGTTTCTGTTCGAGTTATACAAGTCCTGCATGTTGTACTATTTTAGTAATACTTAAGCTTTTATTTGACTTTTTAAAGGTAACAAGGCTCTGTGTCCATCAGGAAGAGGGTCAATAGGTAACTGTTCTCAACACAAAGTGAATGAAGCCTGATAAATTTATCTATTAGCCTAGACAGACCAGCTACTGAGATACAGCTAGGGGTTATATTTATCCATGAATGAAAATGTTGTATGGTTGATGTAAGTCCTTGTTAATGTCGGAAGCTCATAATAGAATCATTCATTCCATAAGGAAAAAACTTGTTTGTTTTTTTTTTTTTTTTTTTTTTTTTGTTTTTTTTTTTTTTTGTAGGCTTCCACAGGGGGCATACTTTTGATTGTGTGTATATATATATATATATATATATATATGTGTGTGTGTGTGTGTGTGTGTTTATCTGTATACATAAGTAGATGTTTATGTAACAGAATTATGGTGTACTTTTTCATGTAGAACTGCACACTGTGGTCTGAAACAGCAGGGAACCCTGAAAGCTAATTTGCTTGAGCCCTTTACCTTCTCTAGTGACAGTTGCAGCATCCTGATGAATATTGCACCTCTGCAGAAAATGGGAGCTGAGTGTGTTAATATGACTTGGGGATGAGATGGAGTGTCATGTTACACCTGAAAAACTTTTCCCTGATTTGTGTTTATAAATCAGCCAAAATGTGCTTGTGAAACATCCAGTGGAAGCTCTTTGGCCTAGCAATTGCATGTAGCTAAGCAGCCTAATACTGCTCAGAAAATTTATTGTTTCCCTTTGTTCTTCTAGAATTCTAGTCCTATATCAAAGCAGCACAGTTCTGCCATCTCTTCTCTCTCTTTCCTGAAATACATACCTTTATCAAAATAGGAGTTCTGCATTTATTGCAACAGACCACTTAAATTTCTTGTACATACTGGAGCTTAAAAGACAGCAGGTTAATTGGGCACAAGATAATGTGTCATACCAGACTTACATAAATATTTCCTTGAACTTCAAAAATACATGTTTTATAGATACAGATTAATTATGGGTGTTTATTGTAGTCCCTTATAGAATATGTGAGAGTATTTCTGCAAGTATGTCTGTGGATCTCATGTGCAAACTCTCCATGGAGATGATCTATTTATTTTTGAAGTTTATGAAATTGAGATTTAAATCTCCTAAATGTTTGATAACTGGGAATGTGGAACTTTCATATATTAGGGAAAAAAAAAAATGCAGCTCCATGGTTGTGCTTTGAGGCTCTGTCTTTCATTCTCAGCATTGGGGCACCTTTTTTGAAATCTGCACATCCAGGGTTTGATGCTTTGGTCTTCTAGTAACAGTTTTCTAGTTATTATTTTCCGTATTCAAGGAGGTAATAGTCAGAATGTCAGGAGAATTATAAAACACTTGTATTTATCTTTATAAAAATAATTCTGGGTGATTCATGGGTATATTTATATGACTAAGATTAAGTCTGTTCATAAGAATTTAATTCATGCCATGCTAGATCTGAAGAAAGGTTCCTGGGTGATAGAAAAGTAAGAGGAGGTAAGAAAGGAAATTCAATTCAAAAGCAATTCAGTTTGCCTTTTTTTTCTCCCCCCTTTCCCTTCCCTGGGTCTGTTGGTAAAGTTGGTTATTTCCAAATGTAAAGTGTCAGTCTCATCAAGTATTTTTCCTTGATTAAAGATGGCTCCCTGGGGAAAAGTCACTTTATTTCTTTTCCCACCTCTGTTTTTTAGAGGTTGTTCGTTTACTTTCACGATGGATAAAAATGGCAACATGGTTTGGCTGCTTGTGTATGCTGCCTTGCATAGCATAATTCCAAGGCTGCCTGTTTTTCTGGGGTGCTCTGTGCCCTAGGCTTGTTACGCTTTGTGTGGGTGTGTATGTACAAAGCTGGAGGGGTGACCAGGATGGGGTCACACACCTTTTGGCTGATATTCTCTAAACTGCAGCCGTGATCTGAACCCTACTTGGATTTAAAACCTTACAGACTTCCATGGCACTGTCATTTGTCTTTAACCATGAGACAGGGAATAAATGAAAAGATCTGTCTTTTGGAAGTCAGAGTTACTGCTCTAGCACTACCAGACTTGGTCTAATTTTGCACAGGCATGAAGCGCTCAAATTTCTAAAGATTTTTGTTTTCATAATATCCTTCAAGAGGAAAAAAGCCTGATGTTTTCTTTTCCCCCATATGTATATTTTCTCCACTTCCTGCTATACACCCATTCTTCCCCCCATTCTGCTCTAGGTGGGTTTATTCCCATTTTCTTCATTCATCTGCTTTTAAGTCATAAAGCCAAATGGGTTGTCCTTGATTCCTGATTCCTTCTTTTATGCTTCTTAAACATTGTGCCACAGAAAATGCAACAGTTGATTGCACATTTTCCACATCCGTAATTTTTATGCCAATTGCCTATATAAAAAAAAAAAAAAAAGTCATCCAGACTTCATAGAGATAAAAGTTAAGTTGAAAAGATGTTTGGATCTTAAAGTTTGATTGCTATAACAAATGTAGACCCTGATGCAAATACTTGAGAAGCTAGCAAAAATTAGCACACATGAAAAGAATGTAATGTAAATAATTATGACATAAAAAGTCCCTGATGATTTTTTATTTTTCATCTAGTTAGGGTGAGCCTGCCATAATATCTAAGAAGGCTTTAGATTTCTAATACTATGTGGTTGCTTGCCAAATATTTGTACAACCATTGTATCCAATATGGTGGCATTTATAGATAGTAGAAGCAGAGTTCATTATTATATCAACTAACGTAACAAATTCAGAGTACAACAGGTGAGTAATTAAAAGCAGAGGTATATACTTTTCTTACTCATGAAAGTTATGCTAGAGGCAGTGTTAGTATTTCAAGCCAATCACCAGTGCCATTAGCACGTTTGGAGAGCTGAGAATGCACTGAGTTGTGCATTTTTCTTTCTTCATTGAAGGAGGTGGCCATATTCTAAAGGAGTTGGCAGGAAAAAAGCAGAATAAAAGAGCTTTTGCCTACATTTAGATTTTTTTTTTTTTTTCCCCCAGTGGGCCATATCCAGCATGTCTTGGAAAAAACGTAAAATTGGAGAAAGACATTGTATCATCCATAATTTTCACACTGCTTTATAATCCATGATGTGAAAACATGAAGGTCAGCACTCCCATACCTCTAAAATATTTTCCAAGCAATTTGTAATCACATGTATAAAGTATGTCTATTTAGAGTCAGAAGCACATCTTATTGGAGGTTTCAAGCTCCTTTTGAAAGGGTTTGTAGAAACAATGCTTCTATCTTGCTTACACTCTGGTAACTTTTTTCCCTCGTGTATCAGCCTGTAAGATGAAATTCTGAGTTACTAGAGATGAGTGAAAACACTGCACACAGTGGACTACTAATAGGGTTGTGAGTGGCTTGAGGTACTGTAATAATACAGTGTTGGTGCTTTTGTTAAAAGACTATATAAAGTATCTTTCTTTTTGAGGTTAATATGGTCTTTGTCTTCTAGTGACTAGTAATGATGGACGTTGAGCTGGGTCAAGAGTCCAGACTTCCAACAACTGTACCGAACAGAGTGGTGAAGATATCTATTAAATGAAATTCCTTCTTCTTTGCCTTTCCTTATTTCTCTTGTATATGGTGTTCCAGGAAGCTCTACATATTTCAGGCATGTCCAAAACACATTAGATATGTTTGCATTCACCTATATGCACCATAACTCAGTTCTTGTTCAGTTTGCTCTCAGTCTTTTAGCTTCTTGCACAGAAAGCCTGCAAGGAATATTCATATTGCCTAGTTTCACATTTAAGTAAACACTTCAGCTTCATTACTTTCATTCAGTTGATTTAAATCCTTGAAGTTACTGATAGATTCTAAATTACTTATGTTCAGTTATATGGAAGCTTTACTGAAATTTTATGGAACTGGAGTTCTATAAAATGATGGCACAAACTGGAGCAATTTGTTGTTAAAGAAATGGTGTCGTATGCAAAGCGTTAAATGTAACAAGGAACTGATACCTTTTAGATGACCCAGCAGCTCTGGCGGATTGCCCTGAGTTGCTGTGCATGCAGTAAAAGGAAAATTATTTATATTTTTAGATGACAGTCTAGGTCTTGAGCATGAGCAGGACAAAGGGGATGCAGGATTTTGTGTGCTGGGCAGAGGTGCCTTCCAGGATACTTGGCAATCCATCAGTGTTCAGACCCTCAAACCCAGACATAAAGACATCTTGTGGTGGCTCACAGGCTTTGAGCAGTATGTGGTTTGGTTGCCCTTTGTGCTGGATTCCATGTGCTCAGTAGATTTGCAGATATTAGCTGAAGTGAGCTGTGGTGCCATCTGTTTTCCTGATGGCAAGGGATGTGGCACTTCATCTAGTGGCTTTTCTGGTCAGTCGTCCAAAAAGTGGCCTTTCTGGTCAGTCGTCCTGTCCACGCTCAGCCCTTCTCCCACGAGAGCCCCACAGATGAACGCTGCTGCTGGCGGGCAGCCTCCTTCCACCTGCACGTGCCTCACCTTGGCAATCCCTTTGCTTAATCCAGATGTGTCTGGCTGATCTGGTAGCGCTGGCAGATGAGGAGTTGCTGCAAAGGTTTCCTTGACATGCGATTAGTTTCTGTCTGCGACAACGAAACAGCTTATTCTACTTGATGAATTGTAGGCCTTTAGATCCTAGTATGTCTTAGCGTTGGTCATGTGAAATACCACACTGCTCATAAGCAATAGTCCCGTTGAAGCTCAATATCTCAAAGCAATAAGGTGCATAAGTCAACTGAAAAAAACAAACCACCCCAAGCCCCAAACACAGAGGTATGATCTCAATAGTCTCCCTTAGTTTAGGTGGTAGGGAAGTGGCACCTGCGGTACTGTGGTCATAACTGACTGTAATAGAACAACTGGGTGTTTTCAAGCGTGTTCTGCCAACAGGGCTTCCCGGCAGGGTGGGCGGAGGGGCTGGAAGCCTGCTGTGGTGGTGGGACCACTGGTGGGAACTGACTGGGGGGTGGGACCGGGACACAATATCCAGAGCAATCATCTGCCACCTGCTACAGCCCCTTAAAACCTACACAGGCACCTGTGCGCACCTTTGTTTATGAATGCCAAATCCAGTTGTGATGCCTCTGTTCTATTTTTGGTTTTGAAAAGTTGTAGGGAGTTAGAAGAACACTCGCTTTGTGAAGCCTGTGTGAACTTACATGAAGGGAGAGGTGTCCCCAGCATGCTGCCGGTGTAGCTGCCATCCAGCAATGGATGTGGATGTTTGCTAACATTTCTGTTGAATGTTGAGTGTGAAATGGGTAGTCTTCGGTGTGCTGGGTAGGAGAAAGCGAGGGCAAGCTGCCGTCTGTCATTCTGTCTGTGTGTAGTACCTTTATCTTCAAGTTCTGTACTTTGAATCTTTGACAGGATAGTTGTAGATGCTTTGCTGAAGCTGGCGTTTGAGAAAGGATCTGATTTCCCTTAGACTCAACTGCTGCAGTCAGCAGAGCAATTACAGGTGGGTATTTATGGAAGAGAAGCTATGACTCCCTAACAGTATGAGGAGGCAGCTCACAGGTTAATAGGGACCTGTAACCCTATGGGTTATATAGAGGGGAAAGGAAAACAGCACTTTGTTTTCCTCTACATGAATAGAAATGCTGATCAGTACAAGCACAATAAAATGGTAAGAACCCAATAAAATAACAGTATACTTGAAAACCTGAATTGTGATACACATATTAATGCAGCAGAAACCTGGGAGGTCCTACTATCTAAACTTCAGTGAATGCTTGTTATAAATTTCAGTGAAATATTTTCTGCTGGCATGTTGGAGACTGCTGCTTAACACAGCTGCAGCATGTCTTTAGACAATTTTGAGAATGATAATGGATTAACGGTCATTTTCCAAAGAAAAGAAACAAGTTACGGCTCACTCAGATTGTTTCATATCCATTAAGTCAATTTAAGGATTATCTGTTAAATTCATTTCCCTATTCTGCTTAGAAGTTGTGTAAATGCTTTCATAAGCCTGGTTAGAGAGCTCACTAGGCATCTTGGCTTGCCAAGACTATCTTAGAACTTAAAACTTGCCCATTTCCATTCACTCCTTATTTACCTTTGCCAATGTATACCTGTTTCTTCTAATGCTGATGATGCTTTTCAACTGCAATAGCTTTTTCTCTGTCCTGGGACACAGATTTTTAAGAATAACAGTGAAATATTTTATACTATTCCAACTAAATGAGTGATGATGGAGATTGGTATTTCACATATGTGTAGTTTACATATTCTGAAGCACGTTGTTTTGCTGTGTTTTAGGACATCATAGATTTATTCAACAAGTTATTACCTCAAGGAGTTGAATTTCATCACTATTTACACTTTTTTCAGCCTTTGAACAGCATCAAAGGCACCACCGTGGTGGTTTATTGTGCTGTGAGAAGTGATCGATTTTTATAATGCGGTTATAGCAATCGTGATGTCTCAAGGCAGCTTTCAGCACTCTTTATTGCAGTCACACATTTGAGAATTTTGGTTTCTGATGCTTTTTTAAAACAAAACAAAACAAAACCAATAAAAAAAAAAAAAAAAAAACCAAACACCAAGAACCCACAAAACCAGAAAAAGCCACCCCCAAACAAACAAAACCCCCCAAACAAACCATCCTTACTGACAAAATCAGGTACTCTCAATGTTTAGACTGTTCTGCCCATAAGGAAAAGACAGCGTAAATGTTGATTTGCAGAGCTTAATCATGAATTGGACCAATATTACAGCTGTGGTGATCCCTCAGTTGTTTCAGGTGAAAACTGGATCTGCTGCACTAATTTCTTTAGTAAAAGTTAAGACAGTTTCCTCCGGAACTCACACTGCTGGTTCTGATTTAAAGGAGGAGTTCTTTCATTGCTTTTTTTCTTCATTTCAATCTGAAGCTTAGATTTACTGTTGGAATTCTGTAGTTATATGAATTTTGAAAATACTTTCATCTTGGAACCTCAAAAAAAAAAAAAGACACAATTTCTAAGTGTCTTGATAAAGCACTTGAATAGTTTTTCTTAATTTCCTCTTTTTTTTTTTTTTCCTCACAGCATTTTCAAGTGGAAGCTTCCAAATTGACTTAAACGTTTTCCAACCGTAGTTAATAAAAAAGAATCAGTCAGATCTTACTGTTTTTAAAGCAAGCATTTTCACTTATCCACTATCTGCCATGCTACAAATGTTTCTGGATGTCTGAGAAGGCCCAAACTGGTCCTGAAAAATGGTGACATGAATAAATGTGCTTAATTCAACTGGTACTTCTGTGTTGAATTTCTGGGCTCATTCCACTTGACCATGAGGAGCTTACAGGGCTTCTTGCTCTTCTTTAAAGAGATTTGAGTTTAAAAGCAGATACCATTGATTGTGCCTCATTAATCTCTAATAAGAAGAACAATTTCCTAGAGTTTCTCCGTGCGTTAGTAAGAGCCTCCAACTACCAGAAGGGCAGAATGAAATGCTGGGATAGTGCTGGTCGTGACCTGGGATAACAGCCCTTCCAGGATGTTTTGCATCAAGTTAACTAATATCTGGGTTTGGTAGATGATCTTCTGGTCATCTTACCAGAGGAAACAATGAAGTCCTTCCTTGCTGGGTGAATTTTGTCAGTTTATCTCATGTAGTGGAAAGTTAAAATGTTGTTATTCTGGGTAGCTCTAACACTGGCTGGAAATGAGCAAAATTAAACTGAATCATGCTCTCTTAGCTTCCTTTCAGAGTATTTGCTTGTGATTTTCCTAATAGCACTACTATTTATTCCTGCTTGCATACAGTTTCTTTTTGTGTGAATCTGAGCAAAGGGTCTTTTCCAAAGCAAGACATTGCCCTCTTCTGGATACTGCATGAATAATACATTGTCAGCAGCTCCCAGATCCCACCTTGAAGTAAAAATGCAATCCCTCTGGCATGTTGAGAGTGTCAGCCTTAGTAAATTGAATTCTATTACCTGAGATGACTTAGTGACTTTTAAGCATTGATGAAATACAAAAACTTAATGGAACATGCATAGTGAGAGAATAACGTTTGGGTGACAGAATAATTTCATTCAAAATGTCTTTTTAGCAAAACTTCAACAAATAAGGGGGATTCATCTGCTGACTCCTCAGAAGGGTTATTTATAATGTAGTGGTGCTTCAAGTGACATTGTTTTTAGCATAAAACAATCTGTTCATCTGCCTCCTTTCAGCAGATGCTTCATGTAAGAGAATAGTCAACTTATAAAAAGTTTAATAAGGTACTTTGGATCATGAAGCATATGTACACTATAAATAACCTTCAGTTAATCAAACTGGTGTTTAAATCATCATATTTGGATGTTTTGCTACATATGTATCTTTCTTTTTTAGAATGACCTTTAACTAATGGACTAAAATATTTGACATAGCCTGTGTTAAGAAGATCTAGTTCTGGAGGGGTGGGGGAAGTTGTTTTATGTAATAGTAGTGCTCCAAAGATGATGGAATTATTTCTCCGAAACATCTATTATTGAAACCTGCCAGGTTGTTTCACTTCTGAAGAACATGAGCTTGACTGAATAGCCTTCAATAATCAGCTGAAAGAAATAACTGCTTTAATAGCATCTTATTGTACTGAAAAGAAAAGAAAAAAAAAGAACACTTCAGCAGTTCCCTAACTCTCTTGAGAAGCTGCATCTATTTTATTCAATATCTCAGTAACCAGTTATAGAAGTTTCTTCTGATATAATGTGATTTCACTGGTTTGTTTCATTTTGATCGGAAAATATCTGGTATTTTCATACTTCCTGTTAAGGAGTGAAAAGTGAGTACTTGTAAAAACCTCCAGAGGCACTTTGGTACATGAATTGGTTCTGTTAGAACAAAATGCTTCCGCATCTGATCCTATCCAAAACAGCAGGAGAAAGGAGGGTGGGTGTCCAGTGGAAAAAAAACAAACAAGCAAAGAAAATGACTTTATAACAACACTTCTAATTTTGTGACCACCAAAATTAATCACATTTCTTTGCCAGGGGAAGCAAGCAACACTGAAGGTATTATCAAGCAGTCTTTGTACTGTGCATTTCTAAGTATAGTTTGAGAAAAACAAAACAAACACAAAACCAAACCCAAAACTGAACTCCAATCCCTTGTGCTTCAGTTTTATGCATTGAGCGGGTCAGTATCTGGGTAGGAGAACATTCTGATGATGCAACTATTGACATTTGGTGCATAGGGGTTTTTCCACAGGGTAGCAGGAAAAGGTATGCTTAACTTTGCACATCCAGACAGTATTAAGTAATACAGTAGGAAAGCTTTTATGTGTATTTTATTTGTTGAAAAGCTCTCTCTTTGCTACATGCATCTGCAGGGACTGCTCTTCTTAAAGGCAGTATTTTTGGAACTGGCCAGTCAGTTGCAGTATTCATCATACTAAATTTCTCTGTATCTAGACAATTAATTCACCTCTTATTCTACGTTGTTTCACAGTATTATTTTAACAACTCTTTCTACAAATTGAATCATAAGTTTTCATTAACTTCTAACGAGGATCACATTATGATTCAATGCCCCCCTTTGAGTTGAGTAAGTTATTGGCACTGAAAACTTTGAAATCTTGCCCTTCGGTCTTGTCTTCAGCCTGATATGTTAAAATTACCTGATAAATTAGATCAGTGCTTAACATGTAGACAGACAAGCATGATAAGCAAATAGTTTTTATTTAGAAGATATTTTTTTAAACTACATTTGTTGTTTTGCAACTTACAGGTGTTACTTTAATCTTTGAAGTGTTCCTAAACAAGTATTACAGGTTCCACTTTTTTTTTGGTTGCTTTACAAAATGCTTTGTAACTCCATGCGGGGAAATGTTGTGTTACCATCAGTTTTATAAGTCAGTTTGGGCTGTGGTGTTTCAGGGTAGAAAGCAGTGAAGGAAATATGAGATCATGTGTAAGGTTCACTTCTTATTCGTTTATCCCTCTTTATAAATTCTGACTTTGTTCATATCTATGGACCTTTCCTGCCTCCAAGAAGTTAGGGAGGTTGATTCTAAAACAAGTATGGTGTTAGTAGATTATATTCCCATAATAAAGCTTCTGTGTGATAGCTGGATGTCTATGTGGTTGAAGAGGAACAAAAAATAGTGAAAACCCTTATGTTTTAGATAGAGTCTTCTAAATACACATCTAGAGATGGGGCCTTGAGGAAAGAAAACTACATACCACTTACTAATAAGACGTGTTGAATAAGTTTTATATTGCTAGTGTGGATTCAGATGCCATTAATGAAATCCTCATAGTGTCTCTGGTGTATGTCTGAGCTAGAATTTTGTGCACCAACTTCTTAACAAATGTTTCATTTCAGAAAGGCGGCTTTCATTACTCAGTGACTCAAGCTTCTATAAATACGCCTTAAATCGGGCAGACTAGTGCCATATTGTATCAGTGTCTGAATAACAAGAGCAAGTGAGAACTGAGTCACTTTAGTGACTCATGTTAGAGACCTGGTGTTACGCTCTACAGTATAAAATCTACTTATAATTGTGTTTCGGAAAACAACTTGTTTGAGATGCATTGCACTGATCAGAGAAGCAGAAGATACTTGGCTTGTATATAGCAGGGATCACATCTAAGCTATTTCTTTCCTTCAGTGGTGAGGAGCTGGTATTTCATAGCCATCTGGCCTTCCCTCAGGCAGCTAACTTATTCCCTTCACCTGCTAAGTTAAAAATGAACATTGAAATTGATCTTCATAAAAAGTGGAACTTTTGCTTCATTTGGCTATTGCAGTGCCTATAATGCCACAATGTGTTGCCTAACATACAATATGACAAGAGCCAATTCACACCAAGGAGCCCACTAGCAGTTATGGTTTTCCACCTAGGCAATTCAGGTTGTTATAGCAACAAGGTAATTCCTATATTGACTTGTAAAAAGCTAAGCTATTTCACTTTGAATCATTTTGCAATTTTGTGCAGACCTGTTCACTCAATATATATTGAATGCACTTCAATATATATTGTATTGCAACATGTCAGTTACTGTAACACCTGTTGCTCTGGGTAAGAAAAGCAGCCTTCTAGTTTTTTCACTTTATTGGCATGGAATAACGGTAGCACTTCAGGGAGTTCTAAGATTTATTTTTTTACATACACTAACCTTCAGTTTAAATTAAAGACTAAAGTCTGAACCACCTACATTAATAAATTGTCATCTTTTTTTTTTTTTTTTTTTTCTAAATTTTTAAAAGCCTCTCTTGTATCTATGCCTTTAGCTAATTATACCTTCTAGAGGAGCTGCACAGATTAGCAACAAAGTGTTCACCATATATTGAGAAAGTAGAGATCAGCTGGGAGCTGCTGGCAAGTCTATGTTGTATTCTTACTGTGGATGACTCACTCTTGGCATTTAAGTTTCTTCATTTGCCAGAAGCATTCTCGTCTGAACTAAAGTAGGTAGAACACTCACTAGCTAAGTCAAGTTTGATAGCTGCTGCCTTTATTTGTCTCTTTGCCTTTCTTCCCCAAACTGACCAGGTTGCACCCTCTCCCAGTGCAGAGTGGCTGTGCTTCACTGGGGCATTCAACTTGCCTTTTGGATCTCACAGGGAAAAAACTTGCTGTGACTGAGGGAGGAGAAATGGATGGATGGATGGTGGTGGTGTAAATTTAGTCCCAATCCCGGAAAGACCTTTTCCATACTACTGAAGTCCTATGGCTAGAGGACAATAAAAATATTTAGACTAAAACAAGATTTGGGAAGTTAGGACATTCAAGAAAGCTTTTATTGCCTACAGCGGAAGAGTATTGGCTTGGTTTTAAGTATATAGGTATAGATTTTCATCTGCTTTCTTAAAAAAATACCTTGTTACCCATGTCTATTAAACTTCAAACTGGGCTGAGAAGTTTTTAAGATTTCAAGGCCTAAACTGACCCTGTTAGCTTTGTGTGATGAAACTTTCTTTCTATGTTTACTTTTTATTTTAAGTTTCTGTCACAGTTCATGCCAACACCTCAGAGGAAGAGCATGCAGTGCTGATTTAAAAGAGATAACCCACCTCTCATTCTTTGCCATTCCCTCTCAAGGCATGATGTTCATTCCGCTCACCCTCTGCTGTATCACACTACACAAGGCTTTTCATAGGATTTTTCAAGCTTGCTGAGCTACCTCAGGAGCCTGCTGGTATTGTTCTTTCCATGGATTTCTTTCAGCAGTCTTAGCGAGTGTTGCTTTTGTCCTATGTAAGCAATCCACATATATATTTGTAATCTTCTTCCAAACTGAAAGATCGAGACTGTCTTGCAGACAATAAAGTTCTTAGTTGAACATTCACATACTGAACTATATCAGTTCTGTGTGTGCCCGCACAAAGGCAGAAGAATATGCTTCTCTGACAAAGCACGCCACAGCTCCACATTATTATCTGAAATATAATCCTAAATATGAGAAATTACTTTTCCCCTCCCCCCTCCATTAATTTTTAGGGGGCATCAGATGTAGCATAAAGAAAAAATATTGCTTAGATATAGCTCTTTAGTAAGGCTGAGTGGTCAGATAGCTAGCAACTAGCTGCATGATTCATCATAATAATATTAGCATTGTTAGAAAACTAGTGTTCTTCTGATATATTTGCAGTTCTATATTTGATTTTTTTGGTTGCATTAAGTTAGCCTAAAATTAGTATTTTTCTGGAGCAAATGTTACAAGAAATGCCCAGTTTACCTTTTAAGTAAAATGGAAGCCAATTAACTTTGTTTCTAGCAAGAAAAATATTCTGATTTATTTATACTGGAAACATCTTTGAATATTTTTTTAAAGGAACAAAAATACCCTATACTACTGAGGGTTGCAAAACCTGAAATAATAGGCACACTTTTTTGAAATTCATCTAGCAACTTTAACAGCCTCCACAATTATGAAAACAGAACAGATTTACCTACTGTAACTTATATCACTGCCTCCAGTACCATCTGTCTTCCTTTTGACTAGCAAAAGTGGCATATTGCCCTATTCCTCATCATTATTCCATGTGGTCAGAGAAGCAGTGAGAACCTCCAAAGACAACTATGTCTGGAAGTTACAACCTAATAATCTGCTTGGTAAAGTTCCTTCCATTATTTTTATTAATAGGCCTTCGATGATCTTGCTTCTATAAGGAAGTAAAAAGTTGAGCCGGCCATGATAAACAATTATTTTCCTTTTTTTTGCCAGGAGGGCAACTATATGGGGCAAGACAGCTGCTCTTGCTATATGCTGAAAATGTTCTTTACTTCATTCTTACAAAAAAGCAGTCTTGATCTGTAGATGTTGCACTGCAGTGGGGTTGTAAAAGACAATGAGAAAGGAATCAGTAATAATCCAAGGAGTAACCTCCATACAAAGAATGATTAACTGCACTGCTCTCCAGCCTGCAGAGGGGTGACTGGTGGGATGGGGGAAGGGAACACAAAAGGTCAATAGGATTGAGAGTTTTATAGCAAGAGTGAGTAAGAGTAATCATTCAACCTCTCCTGTAATCATAGCTACTGAGCAGAAAATGAAGGCTGATTAAGAAAATAGAAGTATTTTCTTCCTGTAAAGCATAATAAAACTTTGCAATGCTCTGGCACAGAACATAGTTGATACTGAGTTCATACAGGTTCAAAAGACACACTCACGGAAGAAAAATTTACCCAGTCTTATTAACCTCTAAGAGGCTCCTGTGGGTAGGGAGTCACTGAACTGTAAGTTCTTGGAAACTGGGGAAGTATCAGAATACGATTGAATCGCAGAACTGTTGAAGTTTAAGTGACCTTGGAGGTCATCTACCTCCTGCTCAAAGCAGGATCAACACTGAAATCAGACTAGTTTGCTTAGGGCTTGCCCAGCCAGATCTTGAACAGGGCCCCAGAGCAGTTAGGAAATTCTTCAACTTTGGAGGTTTTCAAGTGCGTAGTTATCCTCACAGGGGAAAAAAAAAAAATAAAAAAATTCCTTGTTTAGTCAGGCCCTGCCATTTCCTTCTGACAATGGTCTTGTTCCCCAGCTGTGCACCTCAGAGGAGAGCTTGGCTCCTCATCCTCAGTAACTTCCTCCCAGGTACTGGAAAGCTGGTGTTAGCTCCCCCAGGCGCTCTTACCTCCAGGGTAAAAAAACCCAATTTCCTTTCTTTTTGTACCCTTCTCTACGCATCTGTTGGTGGTCTGTGGAAGCTGTGATAAAATAGGCCTTGCCAAGCATGGTGGTGATAAAGCACACTCAGAATCTCCTCAAGAATCACTGCTTTGTCAAGACCTTTACTCTTATAGCCTGTGTCAGACACAAAGTTCAAGAATGTTGTATTTTAATTACTCATTTTCTTTTAATTTTTAGAGGTGTTTTTTTTTTAAAAACAATGTTAGATGGTAAAGTTAAATGCTATTATGATATTTTGTGCTTGGATTCTCACAACGTCAAACATATCTCAGTGTGGTTACTGTTAGTGGTGGTTACTAGCAATCCACAATGGTTGCATGAATATACGACAAATTTATTTCATAATATGCTGTTCTATTTTCAGACATTTGCATGGGAAAGATACTAATTGTTTTAGACAAATTTATGTTCAAGAGGCTTATGGTTAGAATTCATTATAATATTTCTGTGGTTTATACTGCCATAGAATTGCATGTTGTATATAAAAAATTGATTTTAAAGTGTTCTTATTTTGAAATTTAGGAAGAGATGAATAAACATCTTCACAGTAATATATTCTAATTGTTTTATTAATTATGCCCTAAAAACTGTGGAAAAAACTTAAGGAGAGTACACAGTTACGGTATGTATACTAAACTCAAAATATGGTAAGTACTTTATATTTCTTTTCAGAAATCACTTAATGTAGCATCAATAAAGAAAACCTTTTTAAAATTGCTTTTATTGTCTTGTGAGATAAATACTGATTGCGTCTCTCTGGCTATACTTCTGGTTCAGTGCCTAGCTCACTGAAAACATTGGCACAGATATAGGCTTCTTATAAATGGATATTGTTCAGCCGGTATGTCTGTATGGTAGGGCTGATTTTGGCTAAAGAATAAAAGGCAGGTACTGCTTCAGAGTATTGAAGTCTTATTCCTTTTTACTTGAAAGAGCATACAATCTGTAAGCATATCTAGTCATAGCTCCCAGTATCTTTAAAAACTGAAGACAAGTTGGGGTGGGTGGTTTCGGGGTTTTAGTTTGGTTTTTGATTCTTACCGTAATGAATACAGTTAGTATTAAAGATAAACCCATCCTTTGGTTATGCTATATTTGCATCCATGCCAAGAGATCTATATCACAGTGATGCTTCTCTCTGTGTCGGATGACTTTGTGAACTACATTTAAGGGTGAATTCATCTACTCCGGGAGCATACCTGAATTCCTAGTCTAAAATATGGCCATAAACACTTTCAGTTAACATGTCTACTAGAGCTGGCTGAAACAGTCCTCAACAACTGAAAATCATAGAATTACAGAATGGTTTGGGTTGGAAGGGACCTCAGAGCCCCCCCAGTGCCCTCCCCTGCCCCGGGCAGGGCCCCCTTCCCCCAGCCCAGGGGGCTCCCAGCCCCGTCCAACCTGGCCTTGAACCCTTTTCCAGGGAGGGGGCAGCCACAGCTGCTCTGGGCACCCTGGGCCAGCGCCTCCCCCCCCGCACAGGGAACAATTTCTGCCTTAGATCTAAACCAGTTCTGCCCTCTGTCAGTTTAAAACTGTTACCCCTCGTCCTACCCCCACCCCCTGATCCAGAGTCCCTCCCCCCCTTCCCTGTCCCCCCTTTAAGCCCTGGGAGGCCGCTCGAAGGGCTCCCCGGAGCCTTCTCTTCTCCAGGCTGAACCCCCCCAACTCTCTCAGCCCGGCCTCCCAGGGGAGCTGCTCCAGCCCCCCCAGCATCTCCGTGGCCTCCTCTGGCCCCGCTCGAGCAGCTCCGGGTCCTTCTGCTGTTGGGGGCCCCCGACTGGCCCCAACACTGTAGGGGGGTCTCCCCAGAGCGGAGCAGAGGGGGAGAATCCCCTCCCTGGCCCTGCTGCCCCCCCTGCTCTGGCTGCAGCCCAGGGCACGGGTGGGTTCTGGGCTGCCAGCGCACATTGTCAGGTCATGTTGAGTTTCTTGTCAACCAGCACCCCCAGTCCCTCTCCTCGGGGCTGCTCTCCAGCCACCCCTCGCCCAGCCTGGGTTTGTGCTGGGGATTGCCCTGACCCCCAGGCAGGACCTTGCCCTTGGCCTTGTTGAACCCCATGAGGTTTGCCCAGGCCCCCCTCTCCAGCCTGCCCAGGTCCCTCTGGGTGCCACCCCTGCCCTCAGCGTGTCCCCCACCACCCAGCTCGGGGCCATCAGTGAACTGCTGAGGGTGCACTTGATCCCACTGTCCAACAAGGACATTAACACTGGTTCCAACCCTGACCCCTGAGGAGCGTCACTCGTCACTGTTCTCCACTGAGAATTTAAGCTGCTGACCACAACTCCTTGAATGTGAACATCCTGCCAATTTCTTATCCACTGAGGGGTCCATCCTTCAAATCCATGTCTCTCCAATTTAAAGAGACAAGAATGTTGTGCAAGACAACGTCAAATGCTTTGTACAAGTTCGGGATGCCACCACATCACCTATCTAGAGTCTAACTGAAACTTCACTTTTGAAATATTAACCTATTCCTGTAAAGACAGCTGTTTTGAAATATACGAAAATACAGAGGGGGAAAATATGGCTTCATTGATGTAATTTGGTGTGGCTAAGATTTACCTATAATGAAAAAGAAAATAAAAATGGGGAGAAAAAAAGTAATCTTTTGAATGTTTTCTGTCTGGTCTAGCTAATTAGTAAGTACAAGGACCGCAGCATCTCGTTCCTTGTTTTATTACTTGTACTAATCAAAACAAGTTGGTAGGTGCTGTACGTGGAGGAGAATTGCAATGGGATATACATACAGGATTTCTTCTGTATTAATCATTCTGAATTGTAGTATCAGGATTTCTGAGGTTGTTTCAAACAATTTCTGTATATAAAATAATAACAAAATATTCCATGACTCGACCCTGTTCCTTCAAGCTTTCAAAGATGTTGCCCTAGGTTGAACTGCTCAATAGATCAAATTTTAACTTGAAACGCAGAAGTCTGCTGAACCTGTCCTGTGAAAATGACCCATTTCTGTGGATTTAACAACAGACACTTGCTAGGAGCTGTCTTATTCGTTTGTGTAGGTCTTGAAAGGTCATTTAAACGACTTAAATACCTGCTTTTAATATTTATGACAGAGCTGTGCAGATGGAAGTATGAATAAAAAAAAGAGGTGCAATAGACTGTCTCAGCGTGCAGAGGTTTTTAGGATTCTTCCAGCAGAGCTCGGCTGCCGTGCCCTGTGTTCCCAAGGGCATCAGGCGCACGGCCGGTGCTCTCCAGCCGGCTCGCTGAGGTGGTGGCCGCCTTCCAGCGGCTCCGGCTGCCGGCACCGGCAGCTGCTTCACCCGCCCGGTGCCGCCGCTCGCCAAGTCCACCGTGTCTGCCGCCGGGGAAAAAGAACCGGCAAATGGTACTCAAGGGGGACTTTTTGTGTCTACAAGTATGTATTCTGTAGTCCTTGTGAGCAAAAGATTTTTCTGTGTGCAGACTTGAATACAGCTGCCTTTCATGCTCTGAACTCCATGTGTACAAGTGTTTCGCTTGTTAAGGCTTTTGCAGAAGAGCCTTGAGAGCATGGATACTTGATTTTTCATTTACTCTTAATTCACCAAAGAAAATACAGTATCTAATCTCTGTCTGTAGACACATTAGAAGCACCTGAGCACCAGCATGCACATCTGCATGCTCCTTTTACAACTAAACTTATAAACTGAAGAGTTGTGGTGAAAAAACGAAGCATATTTCAAGGTAGTTCTGGGAGTTGTGGTTTACATAGTTGCTTTGTCCAAATCATAACTTGTGGTATAAAAGTGAACAAAAGTTAGGGAAGACTGAGAAGGGTAGCAAAAGGAATCCCATACCAGAGTACTGTTATAGTGAAGAAAAAGCAGAATATTGAAACAGCTACCAGTATCCACAGTTCTGTGTGATTTGAACTGACTTGCGGCCGAAAAGGTATTAGTGAATATATATTAAAAAAAAAAAAGTATATTAGTATATACTAGTTAAATGATTGTGGAAAGAAACTTTTGAGACCTGATGGCCTTTTGATCTGAGCTCCTGTATTAAGTATTAGCTTTAGTTGTATCTCCGCTCCTTTTAGAAGTAATAAATTAGTTCTCTGCCATGCGTAGTTTAGGCATGTGTTAAACAAAGCAAATGCTAAGCAGGGAGGAAAAGGAGGAAGCATTGCTTGTTGGACGTTGCTGGTATGCAGGATTGCCTCTTGGGCGAAAGGTGTTTTGACTGATGTTTCAAATCAGAGTACTGTGGGTTTATTATTCAAGCCTCTGAACAGAGTATACTGTGAAGCATGTTATTTGGATGCTTGTGTTAGTCCTGATGCATCTCAAATCATGAAGGCTTCAGGATAATGTAGAGAATAATAGCGTACTTTGAGTATTGGTGCTTTTGAATATTTAGGGAGATACCCATGTTTTTTAAATTTCCATTGTCTTCAAACTGTCACAGAGTTTCTATCTTAAATTTGCCGTAATTCTGCAGATACAGCTATGAAGCTGTACACATTTGAAATATCTGATCCCCTTGCTTTTTCTGCACATAACAGATGAGGATATTATGGATGCTTTTTCATGTGTAGTTGCTCTAGAAGTTTTATTGCCTGTTACACTGGTTTTGTATGCATGCTGTATATTGATTGACAGGGCTTTTTCTCCCAAGAAATCCCCTTTGGATAATGCATTGATGTTCTCCTTTAAGTTACAATTTCAAGTGTAGGCTTGCTATGAACTGTTTTCTTCCTCCATTTCTTCAGCATCGATCGTGTCACCGAAATGTTCTTATTTGAAATTGTGCTGATGGACCCTGTACCACCAAACAGCATCAAACTGGTGTTCACTTTCACATTCTCAAAACTGCTGAATGTCTTTAAAAAATCCCTTTGTTGACCTTTCTCAGAGTTGAAAATACATTTTAAATAAAATGCATGGCTTAAACGTCAAGGATAATGTGCCACTTCTGGCATAGGAACCCAGGTATTGGACAGACTGCTTTACAGCATCAACAGACTGATGCTGGCCCTTGACCCCGCACCTGGGCAGGGCTCCTTTGCTGGTCCTGTGTTTTTAGTCATGGTCTGTTCTTTTCCCAACAGGGAAAGAACAGACCATGCATGGTCACCTTGCAATGATCTGTGTAGCAGTAGTACAGTAGTATGCAAGTTGATTAAAAAGGGGAGGGTTAAAAAAAAAAAAAACAAAACCAAAATGCAAACCAAAACAAATCTTATGGTACGTCTCTGTATGTCCTTGCTTTGCAAATTCCACCACTATCATTTCCCAAATGTAGCTACATTGCAATAGTTTTGCAGCCAGGTGCTCCCTAGCATTTCAGGGAGTGGGATTATCACAGACATAAACACCCATGTCTCAGGAACTCAGCTGTGATTTCTTTATTATCTCCTCAGGTTCTCCGATAAGCCTGTAGTGAATGTAAATTATATGCTTGCTGTTGTAAATGTGATAACTTACTGCTTCAGTCAGCACTGCGTCCATGAAATACCCAGCTAGATTTTTGCTTATATTTACCCTGGGGCAAGAGGTGGTATTGGTGTCTTTATTAACCTATTGACATATTTATTGACATCAGTTGTCATCAGTCTTGTCTATTTAATTAATATAATTGATTCACTGAACATCTAGCTAATAATTCTGGGGCAAATATTCTAACTAGTCTTGTTACTAATGTTGAATCTCAGCCCCTTGTCGTGAAATCCTCCATGGGTCTAGTTGCCAAAATAAGTTAATGACCATTAATCTGCAATTTTTCCTCAATCCAAAATACTTATAAAGATGGATTTTTGTTAAAACAATTAAGGATAAAATATTTAAAATGCCTTCACAAAGTAAATGAATGCTAAGAAATAATAATGAAATGCCAATTTATTTTTATGTAGAAAAAATGAAACAAATAATGGTAATGTCTGTGTGTTATATGTGATCCATTGAATAGCAGCTGCAGTCAACAGGATTTAAAGCTAGGAATAAAATACATGATTAATATGAACAAAGGATGTAAGAAATACTTCTGAAATTTAAAAATTTATTTGTAGCCCAATTGAATGCTTTTCTGAGAAGATGCCCTGAATTAGTTAAATGTTGAGTAAATGACTTTGTAATTCTGGGCTAGGTCAGTAATATGTCTTAAACAATAAAAACATCTGCAGTATTTAGTGAATCGTGATATCTTGAGCTATAGACAGACACTTCTTTCTTTTATCTCTGCTCGAATGATGTATTACATTGTCCATTAGTTTGCTAACGTTTGTAAAACATCTTATGGTGACAGATATGGCTTTACTTAGAGACCAGAAGATGTGCAGGCATTAATTACATTCTGCTCTTCAGCATTCATTCTTCTGCTGATACTTATTTGCTATTGTGTATGTATCACTTCACATACTAAAAGGTGCATGCAGAGGAATTTTCCCTGACTTTTGCATTTTCAGCTTCGTTGTCCAAAGGATGAAGGATTTAATCTGCACAAATATTTTGTACCTATATTTCTTCCCTTAGTAGTTACATAAGATATGTCACATTAAAATTGGCAATTAAAAATGCATCCCAATCTTGAAGAAACATAATTGCTTTCCAAATACTTATCATAGTGTAATTCATCAATGATGTATTATTTCATCAAAGAGGACAGCAGCTGTGACCTGATATCAGGAAGCCCAGAGGAGTGACTCAGGCCAAAATACTGTACTTAGTCAGTGTCCGTGACTGTTTCTAGGCTGAGTTCCAGGTGTTCCTGCTGCTGCTGCTTAGATTTTGTGTCTCTGAAATAGTTTAGTCTTGGATTTTTCCTATGTATTTTGATCTGTTGTTCAAACATACTCAAGCCTGTAACTTTATAGACTTTCTTCTATATTTGTTCTCTGCTCATGGCATAGCTGAGGACTTTAAGTTCAGGACGGTTAGGGTATTGTCCAGTGAAGTGTCTGGGCTAAATATTTCCACAGTTATAGAGGACTATTCCAAGCATTTTGCAGGCTCTGAAGTTTTCTTCTTAATAATGAAGAGAGGAGACAAAATCAGAAATTTAATCTCAAGTAAAATCTTTAAGTTTTCAATTCTGCAAAAATTGCTTGAGAACACTTTGTTTCATTTTTAAAGCAATAATTTTAGCTGAGACAACAGCTGTAAAAAGACTAGGAATGTATGGTATGTCTTTAAGTTGCTTCTTGTCCTGAGAATTCTCTCTTGGGGTAATAATTATAATTATGAGCAATCAAGTAGAGTTTAAGTCTGGTATTTGGACAAGAATCTTTTCTTGCTGAAAAATCAGACAAGCCCTCAGTTGTAGTTCTTTTTGCCATGTGTTTCAAGAATATATATAACATAAAAAGATGGATGGGGGAAGCAGAAGAGAACTAGTGACATGTGGCTGAAGTTCTGGGATTATATGATCAGGTTTTCAAAAAATTTCACCAAGCCATTCTAATTCTTCACAGTTCAAAATGTGTTTTCAGCACTGAAAATAATAGCCATCTGTTGTGTTATCTAAGTTCTGTTCTGGTCATGTAGTCCAAAGGCTGTGGACCTTTGTTTCAAGCTGCTCAAACAGTTTTGCATATAAAATTGAGTAAACCTAACATTAATCGCACACTCTGTGTTCTGGGAGTAGTCAAGTCTGTAGGATGGTACAAAATGCTGCTTAATGGAATGTTAGTGGTTTAATTTGTAGAGTATTTTTTCATCACTAATTTGCCACATAAATGCTTACTATGGGGTAGTCTTTGCTCTTAAAAAATCCTACTCTAGAGTTTTAATTTTTCTGCCAGAGACCATGGAGGTTCTGGTAATTAAATGTCTAATGATGTTAAGAGATGTGTTAAGCTTAAGCTACCAAAAACAACCAAACAATAAAATCACACCCCAAAACCTGCAGTGCTATTTAGTGGCTTAAATGTGTATCACTTAGAGGGCTTTGCTGGAACGACAAATACTGTTTGTGGATTTGTATTTCATGGTACATGTGGATATTTGGAAAGAGTTCTCTTCAGCTGTTGGAAGAGGATAACTGATAATTATTTAAAATAGCGATGTTACCAGAATAAGCTGACTTCAGGATAACTCATATGAAGACAAAGGAAATTTGTACCTTGTGTTCAGAGTAGATACATCTCTTACCTGTATATGAAAGCAATAGCTGGTAACAGATTTAAAGACAGCATATCTATATATGAACTTCTTCATCACAAATTTTTGCCAATGCAGTTGGATTACATGAAAACTTGGAAACAGCCAGTTTTCAAATTTATTGGATCTGTTGTCAACAGCACCATAGTAACATTTCTATATATTTCACTTCTAAAATGAAATGTTCTAATGAAAAATATGTAGGCAGAGTTATTGTAGTGGGGCAGGCAGTCACTGAGGGTTTTTAAATTTTTGGTTTTAATACATGCTTTGCTTTGTAGTTCAAGCATCACTGTGTCTGTCACAAGTGGATAGAGGCAGTACAGATGCTGTTAACGGCAGGTCTTCTGAAATGTTTCTGGCTGTTGAGTATTTTGCAGATCCTGTGCCTCCTCTTGCTCTTTAGCAGGTTGGTTGCTGTAACAAGCTGTACACACATCCTGACTGATAAAGCAGCTCTACCCATAGGGTCTGCTGAGCCTACTGTCAATAAGTGCTTTAAGGGGGGGACTTAAGCAGACACAAAAATGTATTGTCTCCTCTGCTGGCTGGCATACACCCGTGTGCTGGCGTGCCCTGGTGACAAAGCACACGTGCTCCTGTGCCTGCGTGGGGGCATGCACCCTCTCAGCCCCAACGCCGGGCTGCTGCCAACCCCTGGCTGCTCCCCTGGGCACAGTCAAGCATCGTAAGAAAAAAAAAATCACAAAACGTTTCTGCTGTGTCTTCTGCAAAGAAAAGTTCTGCTCCGCCAACAGTGCGTCTGAGGGGAGGATATTACTATTCACCTGACTTTTCCCACAGCATACTAGTTCTCTCTCACTTAGTCCTTTGCTACAGTGAAAGAAAGTGAATCATAGAAGTGAAGTGAAAATGCATCACATGCATGTAGGCACAGGAAAAATCGGGTATTGAGCATATTCACATGCCTTTGCTTTTCTTTACAAGTAAACAAGCAAAATTCTTGGAAAGGTAAGCAGTAAAAAAGAAAAGTGCAGTGAAGGGCAGGTATAATGCTGTTTGTAATCCTTTGTGGGCATACCAAGTCCCTGGAGAGCTTAATGTTTTAATATTTAAACATAAAACACGCCAATTTGTTAACTGAGGGCTCGGGTTACTTTAAAGAGAAGATGCTCCTTTTTCAAGAGTCATGTGAATTGCAAAGGAGTTTGAATAGTTTGTGTATCAAGGAAGAGGGCAAAACTGGCACAAAACAGAGTTTCCAAAAAGGGGCCAGAGAATTAGGGCATGGAGAGCTACTTGCATGTGTATGTGTGTGTGTAGTCAAATAAAGCAGTCTTAGTAAAGAGTTTTGTTAAGGTGATTGGTTTAATACAAAGCATTTTAAATGGAAATATGTGTTAGGACTGACTGAAGGCTTGCAATACTATTTTCATTTGGGTGGGATAGGTTTGTTTTGTTTTTTTTTTTTTTTTATGCTTTCTTTTAAAAGAAGTTGTTTTGCATAGTGGGAGAAGGTATAAATAATTATTTAGAGCTTTGTTTTAGCAGACTCCTTAAATGTAGATTAAAAGGAAGCAGTTTATTGACTTAGGGCTTAGGTTGCTTAGCAGAAAACAAAGGATGCTTTTAATAGTAATATCAGTTTACAAATAGAAAAAGAATTTATTGTGAGTAATAGTACACAGGTTTTTCCATAACTCTGTTGTGCTTCAAAATGCAATTGAAAGTTAAAATACTGTACTCTGACCTGAGAAATTTTTGTCAGTCCTTTTACAAATGTTTATTTTTGCTTTGAGCTTGCGTATTTTATCACTGCAGAAACAGTCAGCTAGTGTTTCACGTAGTGCCTTTAAATTTGTTACTATGATCTTAAAATATGTGGCACGTGTCAGGACAGGTGGGTTAAAGTTGCACTGCAATAGGACTGAAGCAGGGGCAGGAGGGGAAGAGATGAGCGGTTCACATCTGGCAGCCGGTGATCAGCTGGTACCTAATGCCGTTAATCATCCCAAGCGCACAGTGGACATTAACACTCCGTCGGGTAGTTAATAGCGTGGAAGGGGTCAGTTAGTTCCTACCAGTGCTGCCGCTTGGTGCCTCCCGTGGAGCGGAGCGATGTGGCACGGAGAGCAACTGCGACGGGCGAGCCTTGCCGCTGCTGGGCACGGCGCTGCCGGGGGGGTGACGCTGGAACGGAGGAAGGGCACTGAGGTTTGTCCAGCTCGGGCTGTGTGCAGGCTGTAGGTGTTACTCTGAGGCCGTAGAAATATTTCTTGACAGTGATGATTAGAGAATGTCCTAGATGTCCAAAATTACTAATTAGCCTTAAAATGATAAACTCGCTTTTTGGTCAGTGACAATGAGGCAAGTAGAAGAATGTCTCAAACTATTTAATCTCTTGAGAGAAAATTTTGGGGAAAAAAGTGAGGGATCTTTGAAACAAAGGGTCAGAGTCTGATACGGAGTACCACTGTAAAGCAAAGCCGATCATGATAAGAGCATGCAGCACAGCTGCTCCTAATCACACCAGTGATATCAAAATGAGGTTTTAAAGGCTTTGTTCCAACAGTTACTCTTTTCATATTTGGAGTAAACTGTTGTTTGGCTATGTATTTGAGTAGGTAGGTTGAGACCTCATGGGAGCAGGGTAAAGGATGTGTGCTTTATCCAATGTGACTTTACTTGTAACTTCACCCCCAAGCCTGGTTTGCTCTGGTTTTCTAGAATGAATAAATATCTGAGCATCTTAAATCATGCAGAGGCCAACATGTTAATAATAAACACAAGGACCCAGTAGATGGTAAAAAATGGCTTTTCCTAGTAGTATATCCCAAAACATTCAAGATAAATTCAGTTAAAACAAACAAGCCAGCAAATAGCAGAGAGTGATTTTGGTTTGTGAATGTCACCTGGTGTATGAATTGCAATGCATGTGATACATAAGTTGTGGTGATCCTGCAGCAGCTATCCTACCTGACATGGTTTGATATTACTCAGGTGATCTGTTATGGAAGGAACAGAAATCTTGGCAGAGAAAAATGGGGTTTTGAAACAGATAGTTTGCTGGCTGTGCAGGTTATTGATGTTGGCAGGTCATTAATGTTGGTAGGACTTAGCAGAGCTGAAAGCTGCTCATGACAAGCTGACCCTGCTGGAACCCGTGGAAGTTCTTCCCAGTCATTTCAGTGGGACCAGAGTCTTTGTATTTAATACTTCTGGATTACAAACTCATTGGGATAATGTTTGGGGCATCTTAAATCTAGGTCTTTTCCCACAGTGGCATCAAGTAACATACTGTACAAGTATCTTGCTGAGCAGACTTTGTAATGCTAGGGAAAACTGCAATCCTAGTGTTCCCAATTCTGTCCTACTTACTATATTTTTCTTATAAAGGAAAGCCTTTTTTTCTGAGTTAAAAGCTAGATAGCCTGTGCAGTTACTAACTTTTTTTTTTCCACTTTGTAATATTCAATCAATTGTAAAAGATTTTAACTCATTCTGCTAAGATACAAACGTGGTCAGAGTTTATCCTATGCTTACTCATTGGGCCAACTTCATATTATTTTAGGGGAGAACTGAGGAAGACTGTGAACTAAAGTTGTGTTGGCTCAGACACCAGCTTGAGCACATGCTTAACATAAACTAGGCAAGTTAGTCTGTTATCTTGAATAAAACAGTAAGAGCTCAGATGAGTTTAGAGCCAGATAGTGTTTTTTTCAGCTATTATATCTGGATGCATCAAAACAAAATCTAGAACCAAACTGAAAACTTGCACCAAACACATGAAAAAAAAAAAATGTTGTGCACTATAAAAGCTTCATGTTTATTATCCTGTCTAAAGTTAAAATTTCAATGGCATTCATTATAGAACATGGAGGATTAGCTTTCAGATTACTACTGCATCTTTCATATATGAAGAAACTACTGAAGACTGGGTTACTACTTTTGAGTACACCTGATACTGGAACTCTTGTAGGAAACCTGAGTGAAGGAGCAGCGAGCATCATATCTGAACCTGCGTGGTGACAGAATTCTACATGCGTGCAGCAGCCGAGAGCCTTCCTGTAGCATTAGCGTTGCTGGAATCCTGATAACACATCTTTCTTGTGCAGTTTGCTTTTGCTCATTGATTTGACTTTGTGGTCTTGTTTTTTGTATCTCTCAAAACCGAGCTTCTGAAAAAATAGCTTAAATGATTAACTTCCACGGGACTAGTAGATACAGTTACCTGACCACAGTCTTTCCTCCTTGATCTGCATTGATTTTCATCCAGAGAGCACCTTTCTGAAAACCTGTATAACTTACTCTTCACTTTTTGTTCAACCTGTGCACTGCACTGCCAGACATCTGCAGAGACTGTATTTAAAACCAGAAGAATTGGACCAAGTGACAAGACTGTATATTCTCTTCCTCATACACCAGTGGTGATTATGCTGTTTGACCTTACAGTAGGTTGGGAAGCTGTTTTACGGAACTTTTCATGGAACAGTTTTATTTTTTTAGCAGGGATTTATCCATGTGATGTTTGATGGCTATTAGAGGGTTTTGACTGTGATGTGCAATTTCACAATAAGCAAGCACATTTTAAAATTGTACTATTTCTGCAGTGCTCTGTATCTGGTATCTGCGAAAAATGAGGCAGTATTCAAAGCTTCTCTGGAGCAAGCGAAGATACCTTCAGGCTGTCTTCAGTGCAACAGACAAAACACTTGTCTTAAATCTGTATTTCTCTGAATTAGCTTGATTTGTAGAAAAGGTACTTAACTTCCAAAGTTAGCAGACACCAAGTAATCATGTTAATGTTTTGCAGTGTTGCCTGTTGTCGTGGTTTAAGCCTGATTGGCAGCCAACCACAGTGCAGCAGCTCTCTCTCCCTTCCCCTCCGGCAATGAGAAGGGACAGAGAGCCAGGCTTGAGGTTCAAGATAGGACTGGGATGGGGGAAAATCCCCCTTTTATGATCACGAGCAAAAGGCAGACTCGTTAGGGGAAGAAAAAAAGAACATACATTATTACAGACACTAACAACACATAACAGAGTAGGACAGTGAGAAGCATTGCCACATCTTGAGAACACCTTCCCCCCACCCCTCCCTTCTTCCCGGGCTCAGCTCTGCTCCCGATATCTCTACCTCCTCCCCCAGTGGCGCAGGGGCAGGGAATGGGGGGTGCAGTCAGTGCTGCCACTTCTCTTCGGTGAGGGGACTGTCCGGAACTTGTTCCTCCTTCTCCATCGTGGTCCCCCTCTCACAGCAGACAGTCCTCCACAAACTTTCTCCGACATGAGTTCCTCCCATGGGCCGCAGCGTTCCCCACACTGCTCCGTCATGGGTCACTAACTTCCTCCGACTGGATTCCCTCCCACAGCTGCAGCCGTTCCCGAGCTGCTCCGGCGTGAGACTCCCCCGCATGCTGCAATCCTCCCAGCACTGAATTACAGCAGCGGGGCTACCTTTTCCCATGAGACCCCGGCCTTCTTCGGGCACAGAACCTTGATCAGCTGAGCAGGAGCAACAGGCCGTAAATCAATGTCTGCTCCACCATAGATCTTCATGGGTGGCAGGGGGGGGCCGCCCTGCCGTCTCACCACAGGATACAGGGGGGTCTCTGCTCCGGCACACCTCCCCCCTCCTTTCTTCCTCCGTTCCTCCACTGACCTTGGTGTTCACGCAGCTGCAGCAACTCCTCCTCACAAGTCCCACTGCCCGTCACCACGTCCCTTCTTAAATACGTTATCGCAGAGGCGCAGCCGATTGGCTCAATTTCCCAAACAGAAGTGGAGCTGACGTGGAGCTGGGGGAGCTTCGAGAAGCTTCTCACAGGGGGCCGCCCCGATAGCCCCCTCCCCTGCCACCAAAAAACTCCACCACTCACTCAACCCAGGACACCTGTGTGTGTTTCAAGGTATGGATGCTTCAAATCAGGCCTTCACTGTGGAGTGGGGATGTTTTGCTAAGGTGCCTGACTCATGCCATGAGCCCATGTGAGTTGGAGTTGTAAGACCAAGCTCACAGTGCAGGTTTTGTGAACTATGTAAATACAGCTATCTGGGAATTGCCACACTAAGCCAGAGTCTGTGTACTTCCCTCTTTTTCTGCTGCGTGGGGCAGTGCCACATCAAGTGTGTGTTTAGACAGACGTAGCTTTCTTAAAGTGAATACTGGTTGAGTACCTGTTGATGCAGTCTCCAAGCATTCCAGGCCTATTATGTGGGGCAGTGGAGAATTTTGGGGTTGTCTCCTCATTAGTTATGGTTTCCTATTGCACTGCTATAGCAGGGACACATGGTGATGGGACTCCAGGGCTGTGGGTACCCTGACAATTCTACAAATTATCATCAATTTTACTTTTGTTGGGATGGAAGGTTAAGCCGAATAGGTAAACCTAAGTGCGTGTCTGCTATAAATAAAATTCTTACGTGGTTTCCAGAGTGGCAGGAATTTCTGTGGCGGACGAATGGGAGGTTATAAAGTTAACTATTCAGCTTTAGACAGATGACTGACCAAAACAGAGCACCTTAGGGTATTTTGACATGAAAGAGTTTATAAATCAGTTTGGAGCAAAGATCATCAGAATAACTCCTGCCTTACCCTTGTTTTTGTTTTGCAATGTTACATTATTTAGCAGCATCTTTAACAGTTCATACTTGTCTTTAGCCTGGGGAACTTCACAGTTAATGTTGTGAGTAGTAGCATTTGGCTGACCACCTGCTCTCTCTTATTCTGGAAGTATTACAACTGGCCAGGAAACAGCTATGAACTGATCTCTTGACCACGGCAAATGAGCTGCCCTCATCAGTGTGTTCTGGTATATATTTAACTTCCTAATGTGAGCAGATGGTCATTATACTGATTCATGAAGCAAGGGAGGAAGCTTGGCTCTCTTGATAGCGTAAGGCCTGAGTGCCGAGCGTTGGAGTGGGGCAAGAAGCAGGGAAGGGGAGGAAAAAAAGGACAGTTTTGTGGTATGTTTTTTTTGGCATGGTTTGATGGGGTTTTTTTCATTTGTTTGCTTTTGATTTTTACAAAGGACCACTGGGGACAGGAATAAAATAAAAGCAAGTGTAGATGACTCATCATGCCTGTACATATGGCCATTTCCCTGGAGATAGAGATTGCTAGTTCACAAGCATGATGCTGCTGAAATATATGTACCACTGATGGTGCTAAAAAGGGGAGAGGGGGGAGATAGGAGGCCAGTAGTTTGTAGAGTTGTGGAACTTCGCACTCTGCTGTTGCTGTTAACGATGACAAGTCTTTTGAAGGGAAAAGATAATATTTAAGTAATAGTTCCTCAGTAATTTTTATTGCAAACAGCAACTTCGTTTAATTGTCTCCCCATTCAAAAGGGTGTAACTGGAGATTTAAACAAGAAGCTAATTCTATGAAATATTCCGCAACTATCCTTGTTAGCTAAACTGGGAAGTTCACAAATTCCCAGCCTGGATCAGCTCTAAGGAACAGCTTGATTTGGTTATTAATTTTCTAACTTTCACATGAGAAATACTATATACAGATGAACATTCTCTTGAGTAAAAACTTAATCTCATACTTTGGTTCCTGTTTCTCCTAGCTACTGATTAGCTTTGCTGTCTTATCAGTTTGTCATAGTATGTGACTATAAATTGACTTTGCAGTGAAGAGGGAATACGGTTTGTCTTCACAGATGCTGCTGTTACCATGGAGATAAAAGGACCAATGGCCTTTTCTTGGTTTGGACTGTACTACAGTGTTCATACAGAGATGGTGCATTCGAAAATGCAACATTTGGTGCTTTTATATTTCAGTCTAAATATCAAATGAGAAAGCATATTGTTTTTTCTTGGTGATTAAGTTTAATAATAAATACAGATCTGGGACTTTTTCTGGAAGCAGAAAGCAAGCCCACCAGGAATGTGAAAACAGCGTGGCTGGTTTATGCTTGCTAAACCTCCTCTCTGGGAAAAACCTTTTGGCTTTGCAAAATATAACCCTGTAGAGCCTTTGGGTTTATCTGATGCAGTGTTTGATGCTGGTTACATCACCAGCTTACTTATCTGTGATGTGCCACCGTGGCTGATCTTGAATGAGCATGCAAAAGCTGTGAATGTGATTTTTTTTTTTTTCCTTAAGAAAGAGCTTTTCTACCTCAGATTGCGTGAAAGAAAATATAAATACCAAATCCACAACACTTTCAAGGATGGCTTGCAGAAGGTGTTATTTGTGAGTACCTTTTCCTTCTTCATCTGTCATCACGTCTCTGATATCTGTGTTGAGGATTCCAGAAGTGGGAGTAGTGATCAGTTTATTGTTTGGTAGGTTTCTTTCCATGAACCATTTTTAGGGTGTTACCTTTTTGACAGATGAATGATCTGTATATGAGAAATAGAGATGATGATTGTGTTTATGCATATGGGTGTTTAAAAATTTAACCTAATAAAGTGAATAAATCTGTGTTTAGTAGTGGAAAAAAATAACAACACCCCACCTCTTTGAATACAGAAAGCATTGCAGGATGCTAGGAATTCTGTATATGATGAATCAAGAATCTCTCTTCCATTTTGTTTGAATGCTTTGTCATGTTAAAGTGTAATCTGTCTTTTAAATACATAAATACTAATACAAGGATATGGAATGCAGTCTTAAGCAATATAATACCAATAAGGCAAAATATCGCTCTGTTTTTGTTGTCGTCTTGTATATGCTTGATCAAAACCTAAAGACGCATTACATGCTTATTATTTACTTGAACAGTTTCTCAAACACTATAGTCAGCACAGCAGGAGTTTAATATTTCATTCATTTAATGCAGTGGAGCAGCTCTTCGCCTGAGTTGTCACATTTGGCAGAAGAGCTAAGTGCTCATCCACTTGTAGCCAGAGGAAGGACAATGCTAAAGTTTGCATACGGTTGGTGTTGTCAGCAGCAGGGTATGTACGGAAACCACACTGCGTGGTTTTATTCAGCTGCCTTCTCAGGGTTCCACATGACCCTTCTGTGAGCTTTCTCTTAAACCGTGCTGCGGTGTTGTTCCACTTCAGGCAAGAATCGGAACAAAACAGATATGAGTGTGCAGTTAAGTTGTCCTCTACCACCCACCCTCACTGCCATCAGTGGTTCGCTTCTGATCCAGTGTTTTGAAATGGCTGTACCTGCTATTTGCATTTCTGAACTCTGGTTAAAGATCCTCTCCCTTTAGGGTTAAATTTAGGTTTCCCAGAGGATCATGCACACATCTTAACGCAATTGTCATCCGTAGCCTTTTTCAGTTATTTTAATAGTGCCTATGAGGGTCCTGATTTGAGTAAATCTGCTTCATGTTCGATAGCACTGTTGACACACAGGCATGATAAATTCAACTATTCGAGAATAAACTACTCGAAATGAATATTGAAAGAGTACTGAAATCTGTACTTAAGTTTTCTTTAACCTTTTGTTTTATGGTGAAGGTATGAAATGGTTAAGTTGAAATGTTTAAAATCAAACTAAACTTGGAACTGTACATAGGAAGTTGAAATAAGAAAAGTGAACTTGGAAAACAGGTTGTAGTCTTCCAAGTATACATGAATCAGCTTTAAATACAATGTTGTATGTTTATACAAGGGAGTAGTAGTAACATTTGTGTTAGACTCCATTTTAATTTGAGTTCTGGGATTTCGGGGTTTTGTAACATTCAGCAGGGGACAGAATTTCTTATAGTGCTTATCGTGTGGTGCTAAAGAATATTTAATCTCTGTAGGTTACTCTTTTTTAACAGTGATGTTGCAGTCCTATTTATAGAACCGTCTTGTACAGTATTTTCCTCTATTACTGCTGACATGTTTGATATCTTTTACCTACCTCAGCACATTGTTGTAGAAAACAAGATAGCAACTACGACTTCTCCTATAATTCTGTATTTTAACTCCTATTTAAGAAAGTTGATGCTGATGGTTGAAAAGAAGGAAATTGTAAACCTAGGGGCTTTTTTTAGAACTAACTCTCTAGAACATATATATACAAAATCTTCACATTCTTTAAAACTGATCTGTTCTGAATACTAAAGCTGTATGTTAAACGGTTAAATATACCAGCTCTTTAATGCATGAGGAAGTTTTGAGATGAAAACTTGAATTCTATAAATCTGTCAATGTTCTAATGATACACATGCTAAGGACTTTTGCCTTTTAAAAAAAGAATAGGTCTCTTTTACATCTTAAAAATAAAATGTAAAACGCTAGATTGTTGCTGTTCTAAAAAAAGCTAAACAGAAATGTCAAACTACTAGGATTAGCACAAGCATTTTTTCAGCTGCTGCACTTGATAGAACATATGTCGTTGTACCATTGTTTTAAGTAATAGGGTTTGCCCTGTTGTAAATCTCTTATGCTATACCCATGTCATTTCATTCTTTGTACGTTACTATTTTTCCTCTTTCATGAGCTCCAAATCCCAGAGGTATTGATATCACTATTTAGATTTGTTTTTTCTATGACTATGGATTTGTGATATTATAAATGTGGCTGTAATTTGTAATGGGAGTTGTAGTTTCTTGAGAAAATCTGGGACCTAATTTAATGATGTGGGAAATATAGAAAGGATGCGGTGAATCTATCAGTTTTCTGATTTAATCTAAGAGATTTTTTCCTTCTATCATATAAGCTTCATGTCTCTTCGCTCTTCTTTATTTCTGGCTTTGAGCTGTGTGGATTTTTTTCTACAGATTGCTGAAAGTGACTAGTAAGCACCGATGATACAAGTGCGTTTTACATGTACTGTAATTTATTGTACATCACCCTTCAGAATAGATGTTTTTGTAGTAAGACTTAATCAAAAGGGAAATAAATGTTCCTAGTTATAAGTGATGACATATTAACAATCTTAATTAAATTCACCCTAGTTACATCTAACCCAGTATTGGAGGCTGCCTACAAACTGTGCGTTGGCTAGGATGCAAAAGAATTACCTCTTGCCTATTTATGTATCCTAGTATTTCATTTTCATGAAACCAAACCAGTTTATAATACTTATTTTTAAAATAATTATCTATAATGTTAATAAGCATTGTGTTCTAGGATGGGACAAAAATAACTGATGTTTCTTCTTTATTATGATGTGATGGTACTGGTTTTATCCACCCAAGAGATGGTAATTATTTTAAGGCCCTTTTAATGGAGGAGAGGTCAGCGTATCCAATCACTCCTTTGAAAAATCCAGCTGTGGATGCTCGAGTTGGAAATAGATGCAGGGTAGTATTATTCAAAACAAGAACCTATCAGTTTGCATTTATAGTGCAACACGTACAAATGCTGATATTTACTCGTTTTGATGAAAACCGAGTTTTTTTGTATTCTTGAGCACCATTTGGTGGTCTGTACTCTAGTCTACGTGTGCCGATCTCTTTGAACTGCAGATTTTATTGAGCATCCTTGATAGCTAGTGAAACTATCTCTAATTTCTATTAAGAAAAAAATCCTATCCTATAATGCTTTTAACCAGGTTATATGACTACTGCATGGGAGAGGGAACAGAGATGGAAGGAGGGAGATGCCAACATGGCAGGTCTAGAACATATGATTGTGCTACTGTATGATACCTGGGCGGTTTTCATGACTCTCAGACTACAGTGCAAGGTAATTATATTGATGTTTACTTGCGATGAGTTGTCTTGTTACCTTTCTGTGATTTCACATCCAAGAAGCTGTGTATGGAAAGCCATCTGGTTGAAAGAAAATGATAGGAATAAAGGTATTAGTTGTAGTCTTCTACAGTGTGTGACGATCTCTTCCCAGTACATGTGAACTGTAAGGTTTTTACATCTGCAACCATAAAAGCAATAACAGCATTTAATTTTGTATAGTTGCCATTCAAAAAAGTGTGTAGGGAAAAGACTGTAATTAATAAGAACACTGTGAAAAAAACCCATAGTAATTGCTATATGCCACTACAGCCTCTCCTTGACATACTTGGCTACAGACTGCTGGACATAAAGTGGGGTGAACTGAATAAAAAGAAAAGTTTCTTCAGTGCTGCTTTGAAAGCCAAAATCCTACTGCCCTACGTATTTTGGGTGAAGATTTGAGTAGTGCAAGGAATATCTTTGATGTCAGAACAGCAGGAATTGGTCCTTGCAAATGTGAATGGATCGTGTATGAAATCACCTCTTAGTGGGCATATCCACAGACAACTACAATTGAACTTGGATTATGAGGAGATTGTATGAGTTGCCATATAAAGCTATCTGCTGTTTTATCTCCCAGGGTGAGTTTCCAAAAAGCAAATTGTCTTGTGGGCTCTGTCAGTGTGTTGGTTCTGAAAGCCTTTCTAGCATGTTAATGACCGTGCTAATAAAGCAGACTTTTAGCTGGAGTCAATACGAGTCTGTATTGCTATGACTTTTTATTGTTCGTCACTTATTTGCTGATCAGTTTGATTATATTTCGAATTTTGTTTCTTGATAAAGAAATGGCTAGATTTATTACACAAGAACAGGACAGATGTCCTAGTTTTTAACTATGGCCTTTTCTAATCTCAGCTGTAGCCATAACTCTGGATTGACGTGCGAATAAAAATTCTCAACTTGTAAAATAATGTTGTTATTCATCAGGATAAAATACTGAGAAACGGAAGTAATCCTTTTATTAGCTTGTAGGCATGAGTCCAATCAACCAAATCATTCTTAGCTAGCTCAGATGACATTGAAGTGAATGTGCTTATACAGGGGATGAGCTTGTCTACCACTTCTGCTATTTACAAGCTAATTTTAAAAAGGGTACGTGTTGACTAGTGCCAGGTATACAGAAGGCTATGCTGGTATAAATTTTTCCTAGTGCTTGCACATATTCATTGGAACATAGCCCCTCATGGAAAATGTATCAGAAGAAAAGGAAGAACACTGGCAGATGGAGGTGAACAGATTGTTATTTCATACAAAGAAGACGAATAGTGTCTGAAGTAATATGGCTGTAGAAAAATGCAGCAGTTGAGATGAACAAGTGTACCTAGTAGACTCCTGTCATCGGCCACATCATTAACTTTATAAAAAGACATTTCTCCCAGCTGTGGTCCTGTACCAATACACTTTTACTAAGTATCTGAGACAACAGTCTCTCAGTCTTCTCTGTTAAAAAGCTGATAATCTTGTTAGGAAGAAGTTCTAAGACACTGATGATTTAATAATGCTGTCAACCTCCTCACAGATTTACACATGCTTAAAGTTAAGCAGTAGCAAAATAAAAAAGGGTTGGCTATCATATCCTGTACTAAATACTGTGTGCCATTCAGAGTGAGGAGGACAAGCTTTGTGGAGGCAGTCAGGGTTCCGCAGGGTGAAGGTGGTGCTGGCCGCAGCGGTGGCACGGCAGCACTGCCCTGCTGCCAGCGGCAGCAGGATGGTGCCCAGCCTGCTAAGAGGACGTTTTGAAAACAGTAAGAGGATAGCCTGTTAAAGCAAAAGTAATTCCAAGTCAACAAACTGCTGTTCTGTTCTCCCAGGTTGTTTTAAAACCAGCATTGAAAAGACAGACTACCGAGTTTGGGAGCCTTGTTGGTGATTGTAAGAGAAAATGAGAGAGAGAAAAAAAACACTATGGTTGTAGCTTTTGTGATGATCAGTAATCTCTTTCCTTTTATTTGTACATCTAAGCAAGAGTCTAGTACAGAAAGTATAAAAAGAGTGGTCATTTCTGGTTGCTGATGGATATGAAAGTGTGGTTTAAATGAGTGGTTTCTAATGAAAAACATAATGGAATTTATACAGAAGTGAGAGGAACAGTTAAACCTACCTTGTGACTGCATACTTTGTACCTGGATTTTTCTCATTATGTTGGTATCCTGAGGGACATGTGATTTTAAGGTTTTATTTTAGATTTGGCTCTGTTTTTACTGTTTGAGCCCATTCTCAACGTTTAAAGAAAGTTCTTTTGAAAAGCAGTTACCTGTCCCTGAGTACTTGGGGAGAGCTGGAAGAAACTTGACCTGGAAGCGGGAAATTGCAAAGCTTCAACGTCCACTGGGATGTTGCGGTAATGTTTCAGAAACTGTAATTACTGGAAGAAGCATTCATCAATTTAGTCATTTGTCTTGTGTCAGTGCTGAAGCAGTTGTGCTCTGTTATAATCTTAAATCATCTTTTGAAGACCACTGATGAAAGATGTAGAAATTAAACTTAATTGGGCCAAGTATCTATGATACTGTGAACAGGGGGGAAGTGATTACTTCTCCTCTGAATTATTTAAATGTATTTCTTCTGATGTCTTTAGGTGTTACAAGTTAGCAAATCAGTTCTATGTTGAATGCAAACTTTGTGTTGAAGGCTGATTGAAAAATCTAGCTATATAGTTTCTTTTTTTAAAAAAGGGCATTTAAATCTTGAACTTTTTCAGATATGTTCTAGAGGAGTAAATGAGTAGAAGTACTGTTAGCAGGTGATTGAAGGCACAACATGCCACATTTGGATCTTCGACTGTGCCAGCAGAAGGTGGATTTGCTTTGGGTAAAATTAGTGTCTTATGACAGAGGCTGTAAAGCCTGAGCCTCATAATTTGTCGGGCTGATTGGTCATCAGTCAGTGGGATCTAGAGGAAGCAAAACACTGAGTCGAGTTATCCCTGAACTTTAAAATTTGGAGCAGAGTCGAAACCTAGTGTTTGCTTCTGTAACTAGTTGGACAAAGAGCCCATCTTTGAGTGCCCCAAGAAATGGCTGAAATCTAACTTTATGTATTGAACATATGTCTCTGACATCTGAGATGTTCTTATTGGAACACAGCAATGATATGTGGTAACTTAATTACAAGCCTGCAGTTGAATGTTGTCATCTCTTTTATCTACTCAACACCTACACCTATGACACACAGAGTGCCACTGTACTTACTACTTGACAAACCTTTGCTATCGAGGTGACTGGACTTTTGCATTTCTACTGCACCTTCGAAAAGAAACTCAAAGCAGTTGAGCTCCTAACCAGTCTTGTGTGATAGGTGAGTATTAACCTTAACTGCAGATTAGCAAACCGAGATTATAGGGAGAACTTCATTGGTTAGGTTTTTTTGGGTCCTAGGAAAGTCAGAGTAGGACAGATCTATGGAGCCTTGTGAGCAGATTCTTTCTGGAATAACCAGGAGCATGCTCTGTTCAGAATGCTTTATTGAGCAGAACTGAATCCAGACAGATTCTTTCATACATTTACTGGTTTATTCTCTGAAAAAAAGAGGTACTATTGATGAGAATAGAGAGATTTGCATGGAAAAAAAGAGTGGCGGGAAGGGAGTCTGGGACGCTTTCATAATAATTTCCTCCCTTTGCTTCTACTGAAAAAAAAAAAAGGTATTGACAAAGCAGGAGGCAGTGATTTTGTCAGTGTGATTCGTTTCCCTACCCAATGTGAGACTGTTGTGCAATGCACACTTAGAATGCACCGCCCTGGTTCTGTGAATTGTGTGGAGCTACCGGTGTGAATATTTATGTGTTTCTTGTCAGAAAATACAGCTTTTGTGTGTTCTAACTGCTTTTATCGTGGTCCATCGATGTTTTCAGTAACACTGTCCATCTTTCTTTAGAATTGTTCTGGTCACCTTTCCACATGGTTTGAAGGTGCCACCAATTAGTAATTGCACGCAATGAGGTGTTAGCAGGGTATGTCCCATGATGGCAGTCTGCCTCATGACTGAATTGTGTTGCACTTCTGTTTCCAAAAGCTCAAGTACTTTATAGGAGTTACCATCAGTTGCTATCTTTAAACAGAAAATCCAACTCCTCTTGGCCATGCAGTTGCTGACACACTGTTGGCAACAGAAATCAGAACAGGCTGACCTTGTTTTTTAAAAAGGATTAGTAACTGACTCCTTTCTGAACAAAGCCTGACTTTTTTTGCTTAACCACTCTGTTTGATCTTATAAGTGACCTCACAGGATTTACTTTAAGCCTCAGGGATCAGAAGACTCAAAATCAATCTTCTAAAATATTTCTCAAGATGCCAAGCAAAATATGGGGGGGGGAAGAGGTGCATGTATATACACATATGCACATACTCTATTAATAATCAGTTTGGACGTTTACAAGTTAGATGAGGATTTTTCAATTTAATGGCTACTCCTTCCATCTGTGCACACTCTAAGAGCTAGGAATATTGATTAATTTTTTTATGATTTCCTAGAAGAATGCTGTGTCTTAAGAAATTTGATTAGGTGGTTTTATCATGGAAGACTTACTGTGCTAAACCTTGTTTAATATTTCCTGGCACAATCATCAAAAATGCTGAGAAATGTATTGTGTTGCTTAAAGATTTTCTAAGCTTTACTTCGGATGCAATGCCTTGTCTTGTTTTGCAGCTCTTCCTTGTTTTTAATGAAGCAATACAAACATAACAATCTGGGGTGCAGAATATCTTTGTGTTGCAAAGCTTTTTTTATTTTTCCCTGTTTTGAACAAATGACAGCAATTAAATTAGTATTGTACATTTCAGAATATTGCTAAATCTTGGGTGAAACTTCAATTCTTTCAAATTTATAAGTGGCATATTGCAATATGTTTATAATTGCTGGGCTTGAGGAAAGCTTGTGTCCATATTCATCGCATCATTCCTCCTCATGTTTGAGCACTGTGTTTGTAATTCCATTAACAAAGAAACAGCTTGACTGGTGCAGAGTAACGTGCAAGTCTGAAGCTTCATTTCCATAGGAATTTTAACCCTCAGTGTTAAGCTTTTGCCTCTTCTTCATGGCAAGGCAAAAACCAACTCTTAAATTGGCATTTTATCTTAATCTTGCCACAAAACTTTGATTCTTCATTGCAACAGTTCAGCACTCTTATTCTTCATGTGTATATTTAAACCATGGGACTATTTCCCTCTATTTCCTGGGATTCAGAATTGACAGCTGTATGTCAAATTTCATTCAAAGTTGTCATGAGTTTCAAATATCCCTATTAGCGCCTGCTCTTCCCTAAAAAGCCCCTTTTTAAACACTTGGTGGTTTGACTTTGTGTTTTTCCTTGTGTCGTAGGTCTTTAAATACTCTGCACCAGTTTTGCTGTCCAGCTCCATTGTACCATACCCAGCTAGCTGTCCCTGCCACACACTCAGAGTACAGGTAAGAGTAGATATGGTCCACCCACTTTTTATTTTTGAAGAGAGATCTAATGTTACGATTTGACATGAGAAAAGGAACAGTAGTTTAAGATTTAAAAGAAAAAAAAAAGCGTAAGAAAAAGATTTCAAACATTTTTAGCATCTCGTAGGATAGTTCTGTTCACTTCTCTCAGGCACTCTTGAATTATACAGTAAAATGAGCCCCATGTGCTTTAAGAGGCACATCCCCCCTAGACTCTTTGAAAGGTAGGAAGAAGCTAATTGTAGGTTTAGTTCTCACATAACAAACATATTGAAACGTTTATATAATTTATGTAGGATATTGATGTTGTTCTGAGCAACACTTTTTTTAACCCCTGAATATTTCCCGACAGTACGTGAGGTAAGCCATATATTGTGGCGCTCTGAAGGTTAAAGGCATGGACCTGCAAAATACTCAGCCCTGCCCTTTGGTTTAAATGGAAGTAAGGGGGTTTTAAACGGATGCAGGCCCTTGACGCCAAGCAGAGTCTGCTCTGAACATATAAAAAACATATGATTTCCAGCTAATAATGCTTCATTTAACATACATGTCTTTACTATGTGTTTTCCAAGTTCTCTTTGATCGAATGTGGAGAGCAGTAATTATGCAGCTTAGTACAATGCACTGTCAGTGCCAGTGTATATTTTAAGTCATCTTATAGAAGCATCAAAGGACAGCTAATATAAGTAATTAGAAATGTGAAAACTCTTAAGAAATTGTCCATGTCATGAAAAAACTGGTTTTAATTTTTACTTGTACTAATAGTGATTAACTTAATGATAATTGCCAGCTCATGAATAATATTGATATCAAAATATTGGAAGTCTGGTGCTGAAAAATCAAATCACTTTGCTCTGGTAATAAGGAAAGACAAAACCAGACAATGAATCCTAAATCTGTAAATGCATAAACGTATTTCTGATTTGAATCTTTCATCTCTTAGTTCTCTCTAACCATGCATGTTTGGATTCATCCTGTTGTTTTACATTGCAGCATTTGTTTGTATGTTTGTTTTTTGATCTCATCAGAGCTCTTAAGTTTTATTTGGTGGCAGTGAATCCATAGTTGAGTTGTAAGATAACTTAGTATTCCATCAGTGAGGAGCAGAGCCTGAACGTGATTAGACTCCCCACTTGCTTTTTAATGAGGCTTTTGTTTTTCCTTTGTCCTTAGTTTATAATGCTTTAATTTTAAGGATTTGTTAGAGATCTTCCTATAGGAACATTGATGGGGAAACCAGTTGTTTCTTGAGTGTTCCAATATCTTGTTTCACATAGGTTATTATTTTTATCAGTAGTACTTCTGGAATTAAAACTTACATCAGTATAATTTCATGATTAAAAAATCCTAAACTTCTTTAACTTACTTTTTTTTTTTTTTCTTTCTGTCCATGTACGGTAAAAAAATGAATGCCGAAAGTGTGACTGGACCTGTAAAGCATGTAAAATTTTGAGAATGCTAATGTGTAGAACAATGTATAGATTTGGATAATGCCCAAACATATGCCGTAAAAACTACAGCTTTGGCTTAAGGATTGGGATGTGTGAAAGAACACATCATTGACCTTGTTTGCCCTCAAGGAAGTTGAGGTCTTCAACTCTCCAACTGTGTGTACATATACAGCCGTAACTCAGCTAGAAGCAGTGGAGATACGGGACCTTTCAACAATTCATAATATAGTAGTGATGCTCATATTCACCTGACAGTAATGGGGCAATCAACGGGTCGGTCACTGGCTGCTGGGAAAGGTGATGTGCTCCTCATCTCGCTCACCCCCTTTCCTGGCTAACCAGCCTAGGTCTACCAGCAGCACGTGGTCTGTGCTAACCTCCTTTTTTATTATGAGTGATTAGATAAGGGAGTTCAGGGATTAGGCATGGCCTTGTTCTCCTCTTCCCTCTTTTTCCCCAGCCCAACGCGTGAGTAACGTGGGTGTAAGATGAGCTTTTGCCAAAGATGTTAGGGGGTCAGCAGAGTGTGCCCGTGGCAAGGGCGGCCAGCCACGTACGGGCTGTGTGAGCAAGAGGGGCCAGCAGCCCCGGCCATGTCCTCCCTTCTGCCACCGCCTGTGAAACCCCCTCTGGAGCATCTGCCTTTTGGAAAGACAGCAGGATCCTGGAGCAAGTCTGGCAAAGGGCCACCGAGGTGTTGGGGGGCCAGAGGACATGATGGGTGAGGTGGGGCTGAGAGAAACGGGGGCTGTTCAGCCTGGAGAAGTCTCGGGGCTGGTGCTGTCTTCAGCTGCTTAATAGGCGAGTGTGGAAAAGGTGCAGCCAGCCCCTTCTGGGAGAGGACAGGACAAGAGGCAACGAAACCAGATTGCAGCAAGGAAAATTCCAATTAGATAGAAGGCGAGGGAGGGGGAATTTCACTATGAGCATGATTAAACACTGGGACAGAGGCCAGGAGAGGAGGTGGTGTCTCTGTCTTCAGAAAGACTCAGTTCAGCTGGACACAGCCCTCGCCTGCTTTGAGCAGGGGACTGGATGACAGATAACTCCAGAAGACCCTTCAAACACAAATTATCCTGTTACCCTGAAGCACTCTGTTTTGGGGAAGGAGAAACGTGCTGCCAGTTTGTTCTGTAGAATTTAATTTCAAATTATACAGTGATGTTAACGTCATCCCAGGTAGTATCCTACCCCACAAACGCGGTGCTGTGTTAGAGCCAGACTGTTATAGTCTTCCTCATGTCAGGAATTTGTTTGGTGTACCCATGAGTTAAATTTCTGAAACTGTTGTATCCAAAATGATTGTTGCAACTTGACATCACTACATTTGTAAACTCTTAGTCAAGTACAATTTATGCACCTTTTTTTGTAAATGACTTGTATATGGGAATCCTATTTCTGTGAATGAAAGTTAGCTACTATAACACCAACAACATTGGGCTTTACATTTCCACCTAAATTTAATAGTATTAAATTTCACTTTTAGTCTTCCCATTTATCAATTTATAAATAGAAATCATTAGAAACAAAACTAACAGAAATGGATGCTTCTGTCTAACTTTGGTTTTGAAGCTTTATTTAGAAAACACACAGAGGGATTAATTTTGTAGCCCAGAATTAAAAACTAAATTTGCTCTGAAAGAAGCAATTAATGAATGCACTACAGTGAAATCTGGAGCATCTCTGATTTGCTGTTAGCTAATTGCTAGATGTTTTATTCACTCCAGCAGTTTTATTTCTAGTCAAGACGATCTTTGGCATCTGTTTTGAATTGTTAATAGGGAAATAATGCATTTTTAATAACTGCAGCTATTGCAGTAATCCCTTGCTTGCTCATTTTGCAATGCTCAAAATAGACAGGAGTAATACAGTTATCTTGCCTTCTCCTATTATAAGAAAAGTCTTAGGAAGCCTAAGCATATCATGTAGTTCCCACTAGTTGTTTGTCTGTTTGTGTTCCAGCTGGCCCATATGCCTCCTACATTTGATCTTTTTTATTTAGTTTTGTTTGGAAAATAAAAAAAAATAATAATAAAGATACCAGTAATGTCTGTAGCTTGGCTTCTTTGTCTCCCTTGCCCTTCTCACCTCCCAAAGTAGAGCCTTAAAAGCAACGTACTTTGTTTGAAGCTGCAAACTCCATGAGGTGCTCTGTATTTGTTAGTGATCATTTGAATACAGGTTTTATGTCTGCTGTGGAGGGCAAAGTAAAGGAAACAGTGGTACATCTAGAGAGGCTTCCAAAAGGCCCTGGATTGATGTAGTCTTGTACTTGAGTTACTGAGCCTCTTGCTTGATAAGGCCTGCGTTATCTTAGCGGCCTTGCAGCTAGAGTATGTGCAAAGCAAAGCCCAGAGATATAATGGCATTCAGAGAAAGTAAATTTAATCACCTCCGTTTCTTGTTTGAAGAACAGTCTGTTCCCAGCATTTTCTAAACACATCTTTCTAAACAAACTTCAGTTAGTACTTCAGTCTATCTGTATAGGTGCTAGATACATGATGCCAGTAACATGCACACACTTTTGTGCACCCAGTAGTTGTCAATTTGGACTGTATCACTTGAACCTTCTCCTTGTTTAGCTGTTTACACCAATCCTGAACGTACAGGGCTCATTTACAGTCTGAGGGTCTGAGGGTAGTTCACCAGCCCACCCTTGGAGAAGGCTTCCTACTCTACTGAAATTAGTGTGGGGGGGAGTTCATTTGGTTTTCTGTTTTAATGCCCTGTAGGCCTAATGCTGTCAGCTATCCAGGCTTTTCTGTGGTGAGTGTTACTGCAGAAGTGGCTGTAGGAATGGCTCTACACAGGGAGATAGGATGTAGAAGAGTGCCCATGCTTGGGGATATAAAGTCTTATTCATATCTGTATTCTTTGTATGGATATGCAATAGGCTTATATATGCAACTACAACTGTGGACAAATTTGCTTACCACTAATATCTAAGCATCTTTGCATCTGATGTGTTTATTCATAACTATTATTTCCTTGTTCTGATTTGCATGAAATGTTGGCTATCACTCATTCCTTTCTCCATACACGTTACCTTCCATCTTTCTGATATTAAATTAGATGCCCTTATCATGTCCGGAGACCATTTTCAAAATCGTGAAGCTAGAGATTTTTCTATTCTTTTTTTTTTTTTTTTTTTTTCCCCAGTGATACCTGTGAAAACAAAAAGATAATGCAAAGGATGTTATAGTACCAAAGAAATCCCATCATTTTCTTGCAGTCTCTACCTGCTTAATGTTTAATCAGCACCTCTGGGAGGTAAAAACATTATTCTGAAAATACTGTACTTATGTGAAATTTTAATGTGGAATCTTTATTTCACCAGGTAATGTTGGGTTACATGCAACAAACCACTGTATGGAAGATGATAGAAGGAATGATTGTGCTATTTCTTTTTGTCTGAGCTGCTGGTAGGCATTGTAGCTATTTTGTTACCATAACTGGTTAACACAGAAGCTTAACATACAATGATGTCTAGCTGACAGATGCTTCTATATTGTATTAGAGTGGTTTGGTTTTTCACAAGTTTTTTCAAGAGCTTGGTGAGAATTCTTGCACACTAGGCACAGTCAGGGAAAACTGGGAACTTTTTACTTAGACTCCTGAAAGTGAAAAATACCTATTTATAGATAAATTTGGTTCTAGGCAATTCTCGGTTTACTTTTTCCACTGATGAGCACTATACTGTTTCCCAGGCTTAGACACATCACAAATATTTCACATGTCCTTCCTACAAGCATGTATAAAGTCATCCCACGCTACACAGCAGACTCCTCAGTCCCGTGGTAGTTTCCAGTCACAGGTGAACCTGTAGCTGCAGGAGCTGTACTTCAGAATCCATTGTACTATTGTAGTTGTACTATTTATTGAAGTTTTCTACAAAAAAATGTTGAATAGGAATCTTATTTCTAACTGAATAGCAACTGCCTAGCTATATAACTTAGCACATTTAAGCACTGTAGCCTCTCTTTATAATATGCAGAGATTTAAAATCTTGACAGTATTTTTTCAAATTGAACAAAGGAGTGAAAGCAACATCGCTCAGACCAGCCAGCATATTGCAAGAAAGATGCAATATGCAGATGAACAAAGCAAAACAGAACGAAACTCTGACCAAATCATATACTCTGTGCTAAGTCAGTATGAGGTTCAGATGATTGTATAAGGCATCTGTGTTCAAACCCTATGGCAAAGGAAAGCTGGCATAATTATAGTAATACTTGTAATTTTCCACTTGATGCCTACATGATGTAGCGATGCAAAAATGGTGAATTTTGTTCATACACAGCAAGCTGTCTGAAAACAATCAGGAGTTGGCAGTATATCATGAAATTTACTGTTTGTTTTGGGATTTTCTTGGTTTTCTTCCTTCATTGTGTTCCTTTCCATCCTCCTCCTTTAGCTTGTTCTTTAGTTTAAAGGAAATGACCACTCGTTGTGTTACTGATAAAGAAGTGACCTCATACAAGCTTCCTGCTAAGCCGGCATTCCTTCCTCCACCCGCCATAAAGCACATTACAGCATTACAGATGTAGGTATTCCAAACTGCTTCTTTAATAGCCTTTGTGCCTTCTGGTTTGTAGCACCATTCATGATGCTGGCAACTCTGCATGGGAACACAGTTCTTCCTTCTGCTTTAAACAGTGGGGGGAGGAGGAAAGTGCAGATCTGGTAATCACCAGTATTTCTGTATGTAAATCACCAGCAGAAGGGGAATGCATCTGTTCTGCATTTTCAGCAGATTATGGGCAGTGAAAATACCTGTGGAAAGGTTCTTTTAAGCATGTTAAAATTAAAGGACCCATGGCCACAGTAGGTTTGGTATGTATGTGATTACTTAATGTCATTTTTCATACGGGGAGAAACAGAAATTGCTCATTCAAATGAGCTTTTTGCCTCAGAGTTTAAGTGTTGGCCTGGGCTCATTTGGTTGTTCTTCATTGTGTTGAAAGTCATGTTTCTGAGATTGAACTGAGTTAATCGCATGGTACTTACAAACAAGTTACGCTGTTTGTGGATTTAAAAACAAAACCAAAAAAATCTCAAGCTTTATTTTCCTAAATGCTGTTCCCTATGATTCTGTTCTTCTGTCTCTTTCCTTTCTTGCCCTCCTCTTCCTTGGCAGGGAAGATAATGTTCTGCACCAGTTCTGCTGTCCACCTTCGGGGTCTAGTAGTCCATCTTCAAGATAACAGAGAAGCTCGGGGTCGCTAAGTGTGCAGTCAGTGCTACATCTGTATAGTCCATCTCTCCTCTCTTACTGGTGTGTATGGGACTGACACTTGCATGGATGCCATAGGATTCTGATTCATGTCAAGTTTGAGTTATTCAGAATGTCACAGCCATAAATTTTTGCCATCAGTGCGTGGTAATCTCCTCTCCAAGCTTTTCTACAGCTCTCTTCCTTGTGTCCGGTATTTCAAACACACACAAACTGTAAACAAATACATAAAATGCACAGTTTATTTTGAAATAAAATAAACAGTACCATAAGTTTATAAGTGTACTCTGAGTTTTGTTACTGTGTGTACGTGGTTATGTGGTATGAAAGGTACAAACTAATGTGATTTCTTCTCTCCCAAATGTTGCGGATATGGGGTGGGAGGGGAGCTGTTTCTTAGACTGTATTAGGCTGTTTTTACTGCCAACACTCCTAGAAGTTTGTTTCCAGGTTGGGCAAAGACCAACAAGATGTTTTATGAACGTTGCAACACAGAGATCAACCATTCTTTCTTTGCTTTGTGATTATGCTGGGGAACCAGCACATTTATGTCATTACAGCAGATACTCTAGCTATGAGTGATTGCATTTCTAAACTTCTTTGAGGTCTGTCTTCTAATTTTGTTTGCCTGTGTTTGTGGAAGTCTTGTATTAAGCATTAGCAAAAGTACAAGATCATTACTCATGTACTTCTGTTATCTCATTAATGAAAATAGTTTTCTCTAAGCTGTGCACAAGAACGTCATCAAAGGAATGAACTTGGAATTGAATGGCCCCATAACTGCAACCAGATAAATGTGAATGTGTCCGTGGGTGTCTAAGAATAGATTCCAAGTTACCATTGCCCAGAAGGCACTTTGTTGATTACATCTTTCCAGACACATCTGGTGGCTCTAATTTAACTGGAGGATTTCTACTGATCGGATCTTCCAAACTGAAACAGCCCAAGCAGATATACCAGGAAACAGAATTTCTGTGAAGTGGCATTTACTAGCCTGAAGCTGGCAAGAAAGAAAAACTGTTGGGGGCATGGTGGGGAAAGGCTCTTAAGTCTGTTGTTGCTATTGTGAGTTAAAATATTACTCCAAACCGTCTGCAACTCATATAAAGACAGAGGTGGTTGGGTGTAGGGTGAAAACCTGATACTTTTTTGTGGTTTCATGGGGTGTTGAGGATGGGATAAAAGGAGAATCATCAGGATCAAAAAGGGAAGACCTGTGAAGGTAGCATGAGGCTCATTCTCATCCTGTATAATGTGCTTTTTTTATGACTCTGAAGGTCTATACAAAAAACATAATATCTTGTTTGCTTTTCAGTTAGATTTGATCTGCTGTTTCTATCCTTCATGTTAAATGTTTTCTTGTGCTTGCGTTAGGTACAGTTCTGAAGTGTCCAAGGCCTAAGGAAGAATTTGCTTGCAGAAAGCGAATCTGCCTGTATGATTTTGCAAGTTTGTCTATGTCCTTTATTCTGACTGCAAGGCTGTAATCAATATATGAGTTCTTCTATTATTTGGTACTGAATGTTCCTCAGTTTTGTGTGTTTCTCAATTACTTGGCATTAGAATATATATGAAGTACTCCCATTCCCACTGTAAAATTTGAAAATTATATATGCAAAACTTGTGTAGTAGATTACTGCAGTTTATTATATCCCTGGAATTGCTCTAATGTTTACTGGGTAGGGTAAAACATTGAAATGCTTGAATGTTGCTCACAGTTTTTGTCTTTGACTACTGTAATTAAGAGTTTCACAGAGTTGCTTCCCAAAGACAGAAACACTAGGAATTTCTGATATTTTGACTTGCTTATTTCCCTCCTGAAGGTAAACAGTAATTAACTCTCTCTACTCAGTGTACTGAACTGAAGCACTGTAATTATTCTCTTCTATAGGATAGGATTTGTCCAATCTTTCAGTAAGTATCTTTTATATATTTGTGTAAAGGACAACGAAGAAGAAAGACTACTATTTAAACATGAAAATTAAAACCACCAACCCTGGGTGCCAGCCCTTTTGCCTTGAAGAGACAGCGGTTGATTATCTTGAATGTGGTTGTAGTTAATGATGTGTCTCAGGAGAAATGAAGTCACAGACTGATCAGTGTTATTAGCTGTAACAGGACACTATCATTGGTTGGTTTGTATCCAGTAGTTTTCCAATTAAGGGAAAATAGTGTCATTATAAGTTGCTGGCATTTGAAACAATTTGAGTTGGTATCCATAGTATCATCAAATCATGGCATTTACTCATCGTGGAGCAAATAGAGAAGCTGACCTTCTGTGGTGCAGTGAAAGTCCAAAATGCAGAAGTAAACATTTTCCTGTTTAAATAAATAATGGCTGGCTAAATACAACATGCTGTGAATCTCAGGATTTAGCGCTAGAGCCCAGTAGGGGTTCTCGTAGTTAACCAGAGTTTAAAAGTAGATGACCTAAATGCTACACATTATTATAAAACAGAGAAAGGTACCAGTGGAAAAATTTCCTTTTTCTCCTGATTCCTGGATGATTTTGCACTGTTTTTGTGAAGAATGAGGACTGTCTTATTGTGCATTATAGTATGGAAGGTGGAGTAGAAACGGCATTTTTCCTATTTTTATAAGCCAAACGTCTTAATCCAAGAACTCAGAGGACCGAAGAAAAGCTGCTGCTTTGGAGGAATTCAGTTAGAGAATTTCTCCTTTGGCACATTTAAGTACTTGCACCTATTAGGATCAGGCTATTTTGGTTTTCTTCTGCAGTGTGGAGTTCTCCTTTGCAAACGTGTTCAGCTTTTACATTCTTTTGGGTGGTTTTGCCTAAAATAGGTGGGTGAGACTTCAGTTTTACAAAGCAACTACTGGCTTGCTGTTATTTTCTGCACATGTATTGTTTTCTCTCTGTAACTGATTGTGGGAAGTCATTAAAACAGCTCAGAGTAGCATGTGCAGGCACTTTGTGCTTGAATGGTATGGATTTTTATGCACCACTAGATGGAGCAAAAAAAAAACCCTCAGCAGTTCAACTGTGATAAATTAGAGACTCATCTCCCAAAGTGGACTTTAAAATAACTCTAGCTGAAGCAAAATATTGTATGACATGAGAAGAAAAGTGTAGTAGGGTGTAGATCTTGAGCATGACCGAAATGAAGCTTTTAAAATTTTCCCTTAGCCACTCTGCTAGCTGTGTAATTGAATATGGATTGCCAGAGTTTCAAGCAACTCAAGATTGATAATTAATTGGAATTACGTATATAGTTTATGGCCAAGGAAGCTCCTTCCTTGAGCAGGCGGCTGGGGATGGCAGAATGTAACCTGCTGATCAGAATGAAGTAGCATTGAGGTAGCACTGAGGTGACTCGTAGAGGTCATTGTCAAGAGGTAGGGCCTTGGCTGCGTTCAGAAGATGCCCAAAAAAGCTTAGTGCCCTCTGAAACCTCCTGACTCACAGCTTTGAAAGGGTGACATTCATGTTACATAATTTTGATTTGCCAAACAGACCATTTTGAAGCCCTTTTTAACCTCAATTACTGAAACGGAACAGGAAGTTCTCAGAAAATGTAAGCCCAGAAATATCTACACAAGCATCTGTGAAAGTACTACCTTTACGTTGTTGCCAGGATTGTGAGCATTGTTAGAATTTTTCGAGTTTTTTACAGTAACTGACTAGTTCCTGAAATGGTGGCTAGAGGGAGCTCCAATGCAGACTGTTTAAAGCTGTCTCAGTAAGTCAGTTACTACAAATATGGCCTGTTTATTACATGTAGCTGTAGATGAAAACAGAGGAAGCCATCTATATTTACTTTTGCATGTGATTAACACTAGAGATGGATATGTATTTGATCATGTGGAATGACAAAATGGATAAATATGCATGCCCTACAGGCAATGCTGTTTATATGTTTTATAATTGTTATCATAAATACATTGTTTACTGGTGTAGTTTGGTCTGCCTCTGCCTTTCTCAAGTTGTAATGCAGAATATGTTGCAGAGAAATCTTTTACAATATATGAATAGCCATATGGGGCATTATACATCCTATTGTCAGATGTATGATGGTCACGTAGAAAGGACTCTAAGAACAAGACAAATACTTCTCCTAGGCTCCAGTAGATTTTGGCAAGAAACGAATCCATAGGTGATGTCTAGTAGGTTTTCAAATAAAGAAATTGCTAATTACTGTTTCAAAAACAGCATGAAACAATCTCAAAACTGTTAAATAGATGTTTCTGCTCTCAAAGCAGCAGAAATTCTAGTTTTAAGGTTCTACCTCTACTGAATTAATTACAGTCATTCAGTTAAGGGTACCACACCTGTATTTACAGGGTATTTGGCTTTATGGACCTTTTCTCTCATGTACAGGAATGTTTTATATCTTTTAACTTCACAAAACGTTCACAGCAGTTGCTCAGTACTTGGGTGGGGAATCTAAGCAAGCACAGCTGCTCAGAAAGTGTGAATCATCTGCAAGAGTAATAGCTGAATGTGACCCGGCTGAACAGAAGCTTGATTTTGATTCCCCCTTCGCCTCCGGCCCGTCCCGGGGAAGGGCCCGCTGCCCGCCGTGGGAGGAGGCCTGGCACCCACCGGCGTTACCGTGCTCGCAGGGGGCCACTGGTTCCGATGAGCTGGCAAAAACAGATAGAGAAAGAGGAGACAGAACGTAATTGAGTCAGTCCACAAGGAGAAACAACATCTGATGGGTTGGGTGAGAGTTTTTGCTGCTCGCTGCTACCAGTTGACCTTTTATGACTCAGTCCTGCTGCCATTCAGTTTCCACCCCGTAACGGGGAGATGTTCGTTCGCTGACCCTTAAAAGAGACTTTGGAGACCTTCTCGGGGATGGGAGGGACTCACTCAGAGTGAGTTATTTTTGTTTTTTTTCACAACAGAATGCTACAGGGTCAGAAGGAAAGAGTAGCTATACAGCTCACATGTTTTGGTTTGTGTAGTGAGTGTATAGCAAACATTTGGGTACTCACTGAAGATCCTTCTATTAAATAAAGCTGCTAGTTTTCAAAGATCCTGATTAGTATGGCTTCGTTCTTTGTGCTCAGCTAATATATTATCTGCAATTAATGTTTTACCTTGGTCATTTCTGTAAAATACGGCTGCTGCTGTTTTCCTTTTTAGAGTTGAGTATAAGATTTTAGAAAATGTGAAAATAATTACCTGTATTTACTAAACAAGCTGAGAAGCTGAAGTGTCAAACAACCACAGACCATTTCTTCCTACAATTATGTTTGCTTTCCATATTCAAGCGAAAACTTGTACATGATATTTTTCATGAAAAACATGTCCTCTGCTAATTTCTAGTGTTTCAAGCAGGTGCTTTTGTTTCCATTCACGTTAATTATTTGATTTTCTTTTCTTGATGTTATTTGTATGCTCTTTGGCCTTTAGTGATTTTTGGCTGATGCTTTCATGGAACAGATGCATAAAATCAACTCAATTTGTGACCTGTTAATATAAGCCTTTTTTCCTAAAGAAATTAAGTCGCATTTCATTCACCTCTGAATTTTTTTGCTACCCAATCACTGGAGCATTGCACACCCGAAAATGAGATAGTATTGAAATCTGTCTTGTTCTCTTCCTCAATTAAATTCATCTTTATGGAGAATTCAATTAGCTGTAATTGATATTTTATGACAAGATTTTGCCAGAGGCTGGTGTAGTGCAGATAATTAATCTCGATCAGGAAATGTTACTTAAATAATTTTATTTTGTAATCCTACAAGCAGTATTATTAATCAGGTGACATGTATTCTGATACTGGAAAGAATGGGCAGCTAGCCCACTGCTCAGTCTCTTAGATGTAGCAGATGTTTCTGACAAACAAGTTTGTTTGCTTGGTGGTCACGAGGTGTCTGATTAAAGCAATTTCACTCGGCTTTGTTCTTTGTTAGCGGGTGAGCTCTCAGCTGTGCCTGCTGCTGTCAGCTGGCCATGGAAGCCCCGAGATTGCTGTTGGTGCCTTTAGGATGGAGCATGAAATTGAGGTGCTCTCCACATGTGTTTAGCTCTTCAGAAGCCCACAAAGACATGTCTTCTGCTTTATAATAATACTTTATTACTGAAGGCTCCTTCTAAAATTTTTTTTCTTTTTGATTTCGGGGAGCTTAATGAAAATATATTTAATTTAGTGTTGCCGATACATACTGGATTCCGGGTAAGACATGAGCAGTAGTAGTTCTTCCTTCCCACAAACTGCTTGGTTAGGTTAGTTCAGTGCTTCAAGGCAAGAAAAGAGCCAGTGCTTTTTAAAATAAAACTGAAAATGACTGAGTAATAGGCATTGTCAACTCATTTATCGTTTTTCATCAGAGATTTAAGGATGATCAAAGAGCCAACAAGGGAGGCAAAGGTTTAGGTGTATAAGTGGAACAGCAGGAAGCCTGTCACTTTATTACAGATGAGGCTAAATGAATCCTGAGCTTTGCTTTCATGTTTCATTAGGCACTTGTCTCAGTCACAAAATTCAGTCCAGCTTGAGAGAGTCCATAGTTAGCTTAGCCGAGAATGGGAAGATTTGGGAGGCAATTTTTATTAGTCTCCATGTACGATGCTTTATCGGTCAAAACTTGGAGTGGTAAAATACACAGCTGTGGAGGGTAGAACTGAAGATGAAATGATGCCTGCTCTATGCAGATGTGCAAGTTTCTGACGGTTACTTGTTCCACCTAATTCTCTGGTACTGAAAAGTTAAATGGTATAATAGTCTTTGGGTAGTAAGGATGAAATTGAAAAATGGAGAAGGTTCATTTAAAGCTTACTCTCTTTAGCTACTTTGACATTTTCCTTACATGTTCTGTGTGTTTTGAGAGTTTTTCCAGAACAATTTCACAGTATTGAATATCGTGCATATATATTGTGTATCTATATTGTGTACACGTACCTAGCAGTTTCCCAAGTATGATTGTTTTCCAAACATGTACAGCTGCATCCAGATGGCAGTGAGAACCTTTGGCCCTCTCAGACGTATCTGGGACTGCATAGTCTGATCTCTTGGTTTACACTGAAGCCGTACTGGTTCCCATGGGTACAAAGGCACCCCAGGCTGTTCTACTGTAAATAGTGTTTGGAACTTAGAATGAATATGACAATCACTTATGAACTCTGAGTTTATGTAAAGCATGTAGTCATCTTACTGTGGTTTCAACTGGCTTCTATTATGAAAAGTCAAGGTAGTGAAAATTATTATTGTTATGGTAAATTCAGTCTTTATATATACTATATAAATGTATGTGTACATATATATGCACACAAACATAAATGTGTATTTTTTAAATCTGCTGCTCACACACTGTGGTATTTACGTAACTTCCTACAGCTGGGGTTTCTAAAGGTTGGACAAGAGCCACTGCAAAGCGGGACCCCCTGGCACGGGGTCCCACGGCTGCCCTGGTGACACGCGGCACGGGCGCAGGGGAGCCCGGAGCCTACGGGAGCCGTTTGGTGCTGTCAGGGAAGTGCCCACCTCAGCCTCTCAGCCGGGTTTGAAAGCCAACGCGCCTCTGTAAATTCACTCAGCACACTCCATAAATGTAAACTGCCAGTTAGCTGAAAGATCTCGTTTCCTTTCTACTGCCTGGGTTGCTCTGTAGCCTCCCCATCCTGCTTCCAGCATGCACCCTACTAACCCCACTTTTTGTTGTTTTGCCACAGACATGCTGACGTAGCTCCAGTGGTGCTTGTTTTCAGATTCGGTGGTAGTTTGCTAGTTGCGTGTTATTTGACTTAGATTTGTAAGCCTTTTCTTCCAGAAAAGAATGATGCGTTAAAAAAAAATCTAACCTCATTTTTGATTCAGTAGGTTTGTACCCTATGGAAGGAGTAGAATTACTAAAACATTTACTCTGTGTGTGTACTGGTGTAAGGGTTGGTTGCTTTATTTAAAAGAAGCATTGTAACCTCTGACAGACTGATCTAGTACGCTACAATTTAAATCATTTAATCTGCTTATATGGATATCTCTGTCAATTTTCTTTTTCAGAAATGATGAAATTAATATAATAGATGCAGCTTTACTGAGAAATAGGGAAACAACACATTGATTGTAGGTCTTTGAATCCACTTAAAGAGCTTGTGTAATTCTGTTACATTTCCCAGGAAACAAAAGGGTCATGCACATTAATCTACAGTATCTTGTAATCTGCTGCCTCTTGCTAAATGCTAGGTAATCAAAGAAAAATACCACTGACGTGCAGAGAAATAATCATTGATCGCAACTGAATGTATTGAAGTAGGTTGTAAGTCATATGAATTCTTAAACTGTAATACTGATGTTTCTGGGCAGCTACAGGAACGACTAGCATTGTTGTGGTACGTGATAAATGAGCTTCTGGCAGTGTAGGCTGTGGCTTATGCTGCCTGCAGATCTGTGCAGGGGAATAAGGCTCCTCTCTCCGCCTTTTGTTTTTCTGTATGTATGTAAGCATTTTCAGTATGCAAGCTACAGGGAGGTGCCTGCAGCATATGGTGTAATACATGGGAAATACTTAAATTGCAAACTTCTCTGAGCGCTTGTTCTGAACTGGGGATTTAAAATCTGCTAACGTGAAGATGAGAAACAAACGATTAGTCAATAAACCTAGATGAAAAGTGGAGTAAAGTCTGTCACTGACCCACTCCAGTGGTGCAGCCAGACACTGCTTCAGGCCAACAGATCTTTTAGGCTTTTAATTATCTGCAATCATAATGTTCTTAATTACGTGTGAAGGAGATAGTCCCAACAGAAATAGTCTCCATTTTAAAGGATGAAGTCGTAAGTCTCTGCTCTTAGGATATAACGTAATGAGGACAATTTGGTGTGTTCATTTTCATATTCAATTTGATGTGGGTTTTTTGCTTTGCTGCATCACTCTTTCACAGAGCCGCTGCTGGCTGTTTTAGGAGGACAGTAGTAACATTATAGCTTGCAAACGGACACATGATATTCAAACACATGTTTTAAATTACACATCTATTTTAGGCTTACTTAACAGCCTTTGTTTTCTGTTATTTTTCAGTGTAGGGATCTCAAATGCTATGCAAGGATACTTGTAAAATTCAGATCTTTGTGGTACCTGGGTGGATACTGGTATGGGGACTTGTTCAGCGAGTGCCCTTCAGTCTGCACTGAAGCTTCTGTGCCTTTTCCCTGTAAGTGATATGATTTTGCTAACACTGTGGGTAAGCAGACACAAAAGATAGCAGCTAACCTAACTTGGTGGTTGTAAATGCTTAATTCACAGTAATCAAGAAACCCTACACATAATGTTAAAGTATTTTCTGATTTATGACTTCCATAAACATTACTTTCTTTGCAGATGATACACAAACAAAAAAAAAAAAAAAAAAAACAAGAAAGGGGAAGGTAGCTGTTTCTGGCCAGTAGACACAAATAAGAACTTTTAATGGAGAGTAAGTTTGTCCAGCCATATGGTTGAACAAGTTTTCAAACACTTCAGTTCTCAGATTACATTAGCATTCTGGACCTTTGCCTCACAGAGGATTAAACATAGATCTGGAAACCTTAATGTCTTCAAACTGAATTATGTACAATTGGCTGCTGCTATCAGCAACACACTTTCTCTTCCTTCTTTGGAAAACCTCAGTTCCCATGTTGCATGTATGGGTTGGTTTTGTATTCATAGTTCTAAATTTGAGCTGCATATAGTAGTGAAACTTGCTAATAAACATCTGATCTTCATGTAAGTCTGGGAATAAGTGTAATTTAAATGATCGGCTTTACTTCTAACAAACCCAAAACCACATCGCTGCAATATTTTAATATGAAATTAGTTCCTCTGGCAAGATAGCACCTTGAAAAATAACGTTGATTAGATGTTCGGTGGGTATTAAATTCCAAACTGTTTGTTGTCATGGGGGTGGTTTCTTGATAAAGATGTGTTTGTTCTGGGCTTTTTTTTTTCCCCAGAGTTCAGGTCTGGGAGACTTGCAGCTGTTTTGGAAAACCTGATAGAAGACTGGGATGCCTAAACACAAGGCATACATGATTGGTGTGAACTCTGAAACTGTAGCGTAAGACGTAGTGAAGAGTCTTAAACATCAAGGCTGTTAGTCTTTAAGCATTATTGTTGGAGTTAATCTAGCTGGTGGGAGTTTTTTAAAATCATTTTTTCAAATAACATCTTTCACTGTACAAAATTTCACTACAAAACTGAAATTAGAGCATTTCTTGAAAAAGAAGCTTCTCCAAGTCCCCCCGTTGTTACTCTTACAGATTGCTCTAGGAATGCAGGCCCCAACATCATAAGCACAAACTGAGTTATATTTAATTTAATTCTGTTGTATCTGTACAGAAATTCAGTTTTACTTTTGCACAGTCTCCTCAACTTAATAAAGCTAGCAGAACTTGCTAGTCTGGCTGTTTCCTCATGGCTTTTAGGTCCATGTTGGGGTGGCTTTGTTTCCTAGATACTGCTTTTCTTACAGAGTTAAAATCTTTTTGAGATACTGCAATTGTATTTTGATTTGGAAAGCATGTTATAAAAATGAGTGTTAGGGCATGCTTCTGTGCTGAACACTCCCGAAATTATGACAGAACTCTGTGATGTGAAGGGAAGCCTCCTGAAGGAGGAAGAATGAAAGAAAATGCATCCCTATAGCTTGCACACAGCCCAAACCAAATTTAGTTACGCTTCTAGTATGCCAAGTAGAAAAGTGTGTTCAGAATTTTCCTAAAGCTCTTCTTTTCCTCTGATCTGTTTCTGTCTTCGAAGCAGACCTTTTGGTTGCTTAGCCACGTGGCGTCTGGAAGAGATCCAACAAAAGACTCTTCGCAGTCAGTTGGTTTTCTCAACAATCAGTTGCCTGCTTAGATTTGTAACCCAGCTTTAACTGTGTGTGACCTGGGAAGCGAGCTGCACGCTCAGGACAGGCAGCGTGGGCTTTCCAACTCAGAGCTGTGCAAAACCTCTAGACCCAGCAGAATTCTACTTGGGAATCTGAGTCATTCAAGCCCCAAGTGAGGAAGGCTTTTTATTTCTAAGAGACGCATTAAACATGTATTTAAGTACTTTCTTGTCTAAATGGTTCGTTGAAATATTTGGAGCACGATGTTTGAGAAGAGAAAATGAGAAGCAAGAATTTCAGTGGTATTTTTTGAAGTTCCTAGTCCTTCCTTCTGAACGCTGCCTTTTCATAGGTGAACAGTGCCAGCTGCGGCAGTAAAGCAATTAAATTGTATATCCAAAAGAAAGCCTTAATTTGAACTATCTTTTCAGTTTTTGTTCCAATGACTAATATCAATTTGAGTGATGTTTAGTTCTGGCCTACTTAGCCACGCAATTGTGTGGAAACCTCTGGGGTTGGGGTGTTCTGCTTTTAGATCTACGGTTCAGACAGGCTACCATGAGACAGGTTCTCTGAGTTGAATCCATGTGTGAATGTAGCTGCCAGAAGCATTACGGGTTTCCTGAGAGCTTCTGCCTTTGCAACACTTAAGATGGCAGTGTGTCCCCCAGGGACGGAACGACAGCACAGTGATGAGTTGGAAACAGTGGGTCAGAATATCCACGCAGCATCTGAGCAAACACCCGTCTGGGCCCGTGCGTTACCTCTGACGCTGGTCCACAGCACTGCCAAGGCAGACATAGAGGAGTAAGACAAGCATGCTGTTATACTAGTCTGCCTTCAGTTCTCGAAGATATCTTGATTCACTTGTATTGTGCTAATTGATTCAGGGTACAGCTGCATGTCTGGTAAGTGATGCTCCAGCCAGAAGAGACATTATGGCAGAGCTTCTGGCCATATAGCCATCAGATTCCTCCTAATTTCTGGGAGGAGCCCAATCTCTTCATTAGTTTCTGGCCACGATATTCAAATTAGAATTTCCCACAGCTTGTTTCTTCAGGGCTATTTGTTTGGGACCTCAGGTGAAGGGCTGTGTAACAAAAGCGAATGCTGAACTACTAGCCACTGGGTCCCTTTGGCTCAGGGCACTTCTGCAGTTTTTGGGGGAAATGTGTCCTCCCTGATGGCTTGGGAGATCTCTGGGCAAACCCAGGCTCCACTGATGAGGGGGAACTCGAGCTGAGACAATGTGCTGAGCAGAATTTAGAGATGGGAGGCTAAAATTAACACAGATGTTGCCTTGTTACTTTTTTCAGTTAGTTCTCTGTTGAGTAACTTCACACTATTGTGCATGCTTTGGGAACGTGGTCACAAACCAGCTAATTAATGGGGAGCAGACTGAAGATGACACAGCTTTCTGCCTGTTGTTGAACTGTAGCATTACGAAGAAGGCATGATGCCGTGCAGTGCTTGATCCTTTAGTGATTACGGCTCTCACTCGTCGCTGAAGCATGTTGGGTGTTAAGCTAGACATCCTGGAATTCTGCTGGTGCTCATAGAAGCGACTCACAGCAAGTTCACACAGAACAAGAAAGGATGATTTTGTTTGACCGATCTAATGGCTGGAATATAATTTTCCATTTTGTTTCTATGGGAGGGTGCTGTTCTGGCTGAGTATGATCCTTCTGCTACCTTCTTTTTGCCTGTTTCAAACTCTCCTCAAGCAAGGGTAAATATTTCCATTTAATGAAGCTGCACTTTGGAATATAAAGAAATCATTTGGTCCTCCTTCATAACTGAATGTGTGCAGTATCCCAGCATCAGACTATGGTGAAGAGGATTCCCCTTCTTCTCTGTGCTGCTAGTGCATACGAAGAAACTGTGACAAGCAGCAATTATTCACTGAGCAATATCTAGCAGTGTCTTAAATATTTAATATATTATTCTGCATTCCTTTCCTCAACATTAAAAAGATGCAGTGCTATGCTGCTTCCAGCACCAAATTTTTGATAGATCTCAGAATTGTCTTTTCCCCTCACACACACAGACTCTCTGAGCTGTCATTCGCAGACAGCATATCTTTGTACTGTAGTGCTCCAAGAGCATTTCACTTCTTAGCCAAAAGATGATATATTTAAACAATCTTTATTTGGGATCAAGCTGTGGGTTTGCTTCAACTACAATTATTTAATCTGCCACTATTGTGCGTTTTCATGCCAGAAAAATATCTTGGCTTTTCTCAAATTGGAAATTTTTCTTGCTGCTTGCACAATGTCTGCTTGCAATATGTAGTTATTTGTGGCCTCTGTCAGCAATAAGATAGGTAGGACTGTGGTCTCATTTATCCTCTGGTTAGCAGATAATGAAGCAGTTGCAGCCATCTGCACTGATGGAAATGGACTGCTCCTATCCCAGCTTAGCATTATTCAGTAGAATTGAGCCTGTAGGGCTGGAAATTGCCCCACGGGACCCTGAGAAGGAGAGGCAGCCATCCTGAGCTGTCACAGTGTGTGGACTCACAAGATAATCCACTCAGCATGGTAAGAACCTCCATATAACTTTGCACTCCATCAAGAGAGTTAACAAATACTTATATGCTTATAGCACAGGCGCGGTGCTGGGCTACTAGAATTACTATATTCTGTTCATCCAGTCTCAGCAAGAGCACCGTTCCTACATGGTTCTGTTCCACTGGTGCTTACTGCAGTCCCATTGGCGAATTTCTTTGACAAGTCTTAATGCTTTACATTGTCACTGTTCCACACTGAGAGACAGCATAGTTTAAATAAGGTCTCTGTTTGTAATGCTGTCTCCCAGAGCAATAACACTCCTTGCCTATTATCACAGATGAGGAAAGCAAGAATTAGGATTGTCAGTTCTTCAGCGTATTCATTCTCTACCTTCTCTCTGTCCGTAGGGTATAAGGAGCTCCATCTTCTGCAGTTTCAGAAGTAATCTTCAATAAGACTGATTTTTGTATTTATGGAAAACTTTCTTCCATCACAAAAAAGGCAAAGTAAAACAGAACCATTAGAACAGAAACAGTATCATTGCTCAAGGTACCAAGAAGCTAATTGTGTGTCTCCAATCTGCTAAAACATTTTGGAATATGGTCTTTTAAATAGCCAATCGCTAGCAATACTGGTACCCTCGGGTTTGCTCACCACATAGTGCAAATCACAGGTGTTACAGCCCATGGCCTTGTTTTTTGCTTCAGGACAGAACTCTCAACTAGAATTGCATTTACTCTTTTTGTCTGCGGATACCTAAAGCCTACTGAATAAGACAGCATCCATCTGAATTTCAGACCAATGATTTCCTGGTGATATTTTTATTTTTTCCTGCATAATGCACTGCAGAAGAAGTGGGCTATTTATTTCTGTGCTAGATGATGGAAATAGATGCAAGCTCTAAGCAAGTTTGTAATTCAGGAGTTGTGTGTATCCATATTTTGTATAATTCTTTTAGCCTTGAAAGAAGTTGTTATTACCAATAATTACACCCATTCTTCAAGTCTCATGCTGACCGTGTTAGTGCCAAATAATCCAACTGGGTATAGCCCTGTGTGCCAAGTTTAGTTACAGTTCATGCAATGATTCCTCTGCCTTTCCTCTCAAATGTCAAGAATTTGCATGACGAAGGGATGTCATTCAACTGACTCATCAGTGAAATCGGTGCGGATTTCCCCAACTCCCTACCTAGGACCTTGCAAGCTCCATGGAAACACACTCGAGCTATAAATCAGCCTGCAGGGTTGTTTAGAGCATTTCCCCAATAATGCAGGATAGCTCTGCAGTTTGTTTTCTTCTCTCTGGTGGTGGTATACCTTTTAACTCAATTTTCAGCCAATTCCTTGGGCATAGTCATACGGTTAATAGTAGTTTGTTTGGTTTTTAATTTCTTGTGTATGTAGAAAGTGGAAATTGTACATATCTAGACAAGTTTGTTATATTTTTAATTGCTTAATCATTAGACAGTGTATGGATTTCTTTCTGGACTACAAAGGTACTGAGTCGGTACCCATTAGGAATAAACAAATAGGATTGTTAGACCTTCCTGTTTGCTTTCTTTAGAGCAGTGCAATATTTTTTTTTCCTGTCCTGTTAGTTTGTTAAAAAACAAAACAAACAAATGTTGTTTTGAGGTTGCCTAAAGTAGATACATTTTTATTTTTCCTGTAACAGACATTCCTGAAATTGCTTTGTGAAGAATGAGATATTCTGTTTGCTGTAGCTTAATGATATTGTATTCAGGATTTGGGTTATTTTTATTGTTTAAATTAACTTTCTATCTTTGAGCAGTGTTTGGAAAGAAACCAAAAGATTCAAATGGGATTTTAGATGTAAAGAAAGGAGGGGAGTGATTATACTGAAATTATTCTGCAAACAAAATAAGAATTAACTAACTTTCTGTACCTCAAATCCAGACCTTTCAAAAGATTTTAAACTTGATTTCTTCTGTCTCTACTGACCTTTTTTTTGGCCACTAAACTTTTTCATGTTGTCAGTCTACTCCTGAGGTTTTCCACAAGGGCAAGTTGCACATGTGGGTGGGCGACCAGGTTAAAAGGCTGGGCTGTAGCTTTTCCTGGGTGTGTAACCCTCCTGAGCTCACGGCTTGGTTTCCATCCCGCTCCCCAGAGGTGACCCGTTTGTGGCTCTCATCCGGGGACGTTTCCTCAGCTCAGCTCACGCAGCTTCGCCTGCGTTTGACGCCGTTTTCATATCTGATCTTCGCGGTAAGAAAACCAGTAACGAGCCTTTCTCCATAGGGCTGCTTTGATAGTCTGTATTTGATTGAGGAAATGACTTGCGCGATGTTGGGAAGTTTCTGACATAGAGACTTTTACCGTAAAAGACTCCATCGCCTGGCTCTGTGCCCGGCAGCAGGGCTCCCCGGCCCCCCGTGACAGGACACGGGGTCCCTGCCCACCACGGGGGAGCCCACGCAGCCCGTCCACCGCCACGGTGCGGGTGGGACTGGCTGGGCGCCGAGCGCACCGGCAGCTGCCAAGGCGATTAGATCTGTGGCTTTTTTGAGTTTGGGGCTTTTTAACTACAGTTACTAAGTCCGTAAGCAGTTACTAACAGCGTGCTAAACTGCTATTAGCAACAGCAGGGAAATTTCTAGAAAACGATCTCATTAAAAACAGAACCTTCCAGCCAGGTTTCAAGACAGCCCCAAGACAGGTGTTTTTTGCTGTGGGAACTGTGCTTTTTCATCTGTATTTAAAAATATATGCGTCTCCCAACTGAAACTTTTGGTTGTTGGGGAGCCTAGCTTAGGTGGCTGTCTTCAGAAAGAAAAACGAGGCATTTTTAATGAAGCTGTAATCCTGCTACTTGTGATTGTATAAGGAGTCCCTGAGGTCACAACGTGCTCAGCGTCGTTCGGCACCACAATCAAGGTTGTGCTGGGGTGGAGGCTAATCAGCGCTGCCTTGTGCCTCATTACCATCTCTTCTTTATGCACAACATATTGTCAGTGCACAAAGATGGGGTCTGTTAAACATTTATTTATAGTAAGAAGGGCCAAAACTGTTAGGAGAAGGTTTTCTAAAATTTGTGTTAAAAACAAGGCAGGAAGCCATGCTCAGTGAGCAGGTTGGCGCTTCCATAGCGCACTGTGTCAAGCAGTAGACTTAATTATAAGTAAATTAAGTTCACCCTTTTCAATTGTTAAGCTACCAACGAGCCATAAAGCCAATGTATGTAAGCAACCCCCTCAAAATTCATCTCTATTCACAAATCTTGAACTCTGGAAGCAAACAAATTACAGGGTGGATTAAGCTCCTAAAAGCTATTTTAAAGCTTTAGTGCTTTAGTTAAAAGCTGTTTGGACATATGCTGTGTTAATGGCCTCCTCCCTTCACACAACCCTGTTTATTGTTGTACACATACTAGTAATCTTGGGATTAAAATTAGATATTTGCTACTGATTTACAAATGCCCACTGTAAATATAATTAATGCAATTCTAATGCTAATTTTATGAACCTCCATAGACCATACACATTTATGACTATATGAGCAAAGGTTGATCTGTGGCAGTTTGTGTAAGGGATATAAATGGCTAAGTGCAAGTAACCATTTAAAAATTATTTCTAATGCGATGATGGAGTATTCATTATGAGGCGTTGGCTAATGTTTTATTACAGTCTGTGGAAAAACTGTTTTCACCCTAAAAATTTAACTCTGCATCACATATATGTTTGTAATAAACCCGAAGACATGCTCAATGGGAGCAAGTCAAATTAATATCACCATGCTACATGTTAAAATATTGCTGCTTAAACATAAGTGTAGTCATAATCACCTCGGTACTTACAGTGTCTTAACTAAACTTTCTGCTGCAATAATTCTTCAGGATGACTCTGTAATTGCCTTTTTGGGTAGAGAACACAGCCGCAGAATGTAAGGATGACACTTGTGTCAGTGAATAAATTAAATCATCTGATGCCCAGTGTGAGAAAAGCCAGCAAGAGGGTAGACTGGAACTGCATGAGGCCCTCACAGAAGAATTTTGCCCAACTCCCTATTCCACGCAGCTGTGCTATTTTTGCTTGGTGGACTTACAAAGGGTGGAAGCACTGTGGCCAGGAACATGTACTTGTGAGCTGCACAGTGTTGTTGTGCTGTGATCATGATTTGATTTATGTGCACTGCCCTATTCTGGTACTACTCTTTGCCCCAGTAAGCCTTCCAGCGAGGACACTTTTTGCATCTTGAATTTACATACGCCCCTAAACTAACCATCAGCTTTAGCCTCACGATTTGCTGAAAGGCTCTTTATGCTCAGGGACAAATTCCAACAAACGTGATCAGAGAGTAATGCAGGTCGGTCTGCTGTGGAGCAAGCCAGCATCTCCAGGAAGGATGTTTGCACTGCCTGAAGTTTCCAAGCACCTGCAGCGTAGAGGTTTCTGACGCTTCCTAAGGCAGGCTGTAATAATTGCATGTGCTAGTATATTCCAAGGTTCGGCACTGATAACCGTGAATTGAGCTGAGATTTTACTGCTAAGTGCACACAGTGCAAGAGTGAAAGTAGAAGACAGGTTCTGGAAGCGCTTAATATAATGGTGCGTATGGTAGAACTTGTGTTAGTCATTCACAGAACAAAGTACCGTCTTTCATGTATAACGTACGGAAGGGTAGGGTGCATTTAGAATATTCAATATTGATCACGTTTTGACTAGTTCAGAAAAATGTTTTCATAATTCCCCTTTCTCTAGTGTACAGGAAATGGCAGCTGGGGTTTTTGTTTGGGGTTTTGTTTTGTTGGGGTTTTTTCTTTACATCCATATTTAATGGCATCCTAAGTATTACAAAATGTCAATAAAAAGGAAGAAAATGTAAAGTCGTTAAGCATTTGATGTTTAAGAACATAGTGGTTTTTAATAGTTTTAATTCTTTGTAATTTTATTCTTTTGCTATCACCTCAGGACTTCATTGGAAACACGAAGCAGCATCTCAACTGATCCACTCAGGTACTGTAGTAACACAGATGTTAATTTTAGGTTTGAAATAATAGAAATTACCTCTATTCTGTATCAGCTGTACATCATGTAACTTTATCTTGCAATGCATAGCCAGTGAATGCATTGGCCAAATTGCTGTATTTTTCTGTTTGAGAGGGGATAATTATCTCTCTTCCAGGATTTCCAACTTGAAATTCAGTTCTCACTTCAAACACTGTATTCGTTCTCAGAGAAGTACGAAGGGGAGGGGAGGAAGGTGTGTTTGTGCATGCACATGGACAAAACCATCTCTCTCAGATTTTTATAACCTTAGATTGTGATGAAAACATTTGACTTGCCCTGACAATTTTGTACTGTTTTGACTGAACAATACTGATTGTGTCCAAGTGTCAGTCATGTTTTCCATTGCTCAGCATTTTGATAAAAGCACATGTAATGAACTTCAGAGAGTACTGTCATATGAGTCATTGCAGTAACTGAGATTTTACTTTGATCACTCAATTTAGAAAAAACCTGCTCAGTACTCTTAACACCGCATATCAAATGGGCACCTTGCATCTTTTATTCTCATAGTTGCACATTAAAGAGTGCATCAAAGTCACAGGCTTCCTTTGATTAAGTTGGGGCAGAGTCCTCTGCTCTCAAATTGACAGTTGTTTTGGTAAAAGCCTTCCTTTGGAGATGTTACGGATTGAGGATGTGACTTTTTCCCACATTGTGCAGCTTTAACCTTGCTTGAACAAAGCATTAGTGGGAACAGTTCTGCTTAACCTTATGCAAATTAAAGGCACTCTCTATTATTAATCTTCCATTATTTTCCAGTGTGTGGTCTTCTGAAAGTAAAGCATATGCCTTATTATCATATAATTTCCTAAAAAAACCCCCCACACACACACCCACCCGATGTTGTAATATTATCTTTGTCTTCAGCTCAACTTAGCAACACTCGACACTGTTCAGTCATGACTGTAGTTTTGTTCCCATCTCCCGCTTTGACTGGAACACTGTTTCTTTGTGTGGTAGGACAATGCAGGAAACAATGTCAGCTTCCTCCTACCCCACTTTTCTGTAAACTTATTTTAGCAAGAACATCATATAGCTGGTTTGTGATTTACCATTCTCTGGGATAGAGTTCCCAGAACCAGGTATTGCTAACATCTTTATTCCAGGCTAGATAAATCTTTGTGAAAATAGCAGATTTATAAAAATTCAGTGGACTTTTTTCCATGGGAGGAGATTAGTGATAAAGATGGTGAAGATTTAGATAGATGTAAGAAGTGGCTGAATTTTAACGTTTGGTGGGAAAAGGAAAAGGGAATATTCTTTGAATAGGTTTAGTTGCATGGAATAGGCGTGTTCTAGAAATTGTAGTGACTGAACCAGTTTAAGTTGCTACGGAATCACAGAAACATGAATATTTCCTTGTTTTAAACTATTTCCAAGAAAATAATTTAATATCCACCAGTACAGCCACTGCCATTTCTGCATGGCCTCATGAACCGTAAATTTTAATACACACAGTATATGTGTTAAGTTCAATGGCATTGGCTCTCGTTAGGATGCATTCAGTGGGTGGGTAATGCTTTCTTAAGCCTGCAAGAGACATGCAAGCTGGTATGGAATTCTTGATTGTGCTTCTTTGTATTTCAAACAATAGTTTTATAATAGCTTATATTCTACCTCTACAATCATAGAGGACACAATAAAGAAATTTCAAGATTATGTCAGCTAACCCAGTGAATTTTTCCTAGGGTTAAATAATTATTGAAGAAACGGCATGTAAAATCTTTGATGAATTTAGTCAGTCAAATAACCATGCTCTGGTAATTAAAAAAGCTGTAATTAAACAGAATTAAGGCTACTATTTTTAAATAAAATGAAAGATAGTAGATGAGATAGTAGATGACTTCTTGTTACTGAAGGTTTTCTCGTGAACCTGTTGAGCAAAAATTTGCCTTTGAATGACCCATAAAATAGAATGTGCCAATTAACATGAACCCATCCAGTGTCCTGTCAAGCAATTAGTATTTTCTAGTCAGGCTCCTTTTCTTGCATTTTGCTCACTAAGCTCCTGTCCCCATCAACAAGGTAAGTTTGCCCTCAAGGAGCCACTCTTCTAGTTCTCACCCGCTCTGGAGCATTGTAATCCAGACTTCTGATTTTGCTAAATTTTGGTTGTATGTAGATTCCCCACCAGACAGATCCATTTGTTTCTCCTGGATTTATTTAGACTGCACTTCGAATCTGTAGGTTAAATTTGAAAATTACACAGTTGTAAGATCAGAGGAAGGCCCAGTGCTGTAAAGAGTAAGGGCTAACGTGGAAAATCTGTTTATGTCCATTATAAAGAGAAAAATCTGTACAAATTGGCATACTACATATATACATATGTACATATATACATATATATATACATATATATGTATATACAAACATACATATGTACATATGTATATATGTATGTATATTTTGTTTTGCACAGTTTCTTTCATAGTCTGCCCAGTATTTGTTCTGGATATTTTGAGTTTGACTCTGTTGGCTTTCAGCTGGCATCTGAAAATACTTTGTTTCCTAATATCTAAATCTTAATGTGGGACTTCTGTAGTGTTGTATTACCAGACCTGTTTCAAACGATGCAGAAATTTAAATATTTAAGCTTTGCAGATATATTAATGGCATATTTTTCATCTTCTGTAACAAATTGATCAGCTAGTGTTCTCATGACTTTGGAGAACACACATGCAGAAAATGTATTCAGCATTAAGAGAACAGCAAATTTCTTACTATTCTACTTCATGAAATTTTGTCAGCTTAGAGGCTTAATAACCAAAAATTAAGGATAGTATGAAATGACAACTAATATTCGTCTGTGGGGGAGCACATGAATCTGAGTCACTGGAGCTCTTCTAGGCAACGGAGCTTCCATTCAAGTAAAGAGGAGCAGAAAGAGAGCTTGATTTTACGTCCCTGATTCTATGGTCTTCTCTGTAGAGCATGTCACCAACATGCCTGGGTGTCACAATGGTGCAGCAGAGCCCGAGAGCTCTCTATGAGCACAGCTCTTCCATTTCCTTGGCTGGGAAGGGATACTTGCTGCAGTGGTACCCAGAAATGTGTAAGAGGGCCAGAAAGCGAGATCCAGTTTGCCAGAGCCTTTAACATGAAAGTCTTCCTTGTTCTTTGTATAAGCAACCCAGGAAGTTTTCCCACCAACTTGCACATGGAGACTTTGATTTTGAGTATCAAGAAAGGGACCCCATGTACAGGAGCTTTGTATTTTGCGAGCAGTGAGGCCTTTAAGCCTCCCTGGAACTAGTTCAGCGTCTGTTTGGCTGCACAAAATCGTGTGTAGCATACCTTATATGTGTTCCTTGTATGACCCTCACTTTTTAATGAAGTGTGCACAGGGTGTCATGGAATTAGTAAAAGATCCACACTACCTTGGTCTCATGATATTCTTGAGCTCCACAATGTACAAATCACTAGCATGAAGTTTTTGTGTGTGGCTATTGATACATTTCACCATGGAGTCACGAAAGATTCATGGAAAACAGTTTTCTTACTGCAGGCTTATGATTTCTGTACTCCCTGTAAGTATGCAAATACATTGCTTTTCTGGGCAAGTGAAATATTTCTCAGGAATGTTCCCGGTGTATCACTATAAGGGTGTAAGTAAGTAAATAAGTCATTCAATTTAAGTATTTTATGAAGGGTTAAAGATTATTGAGCTAGCCAAATCAACTTTCCTGATTTCCCCAGCATTTGAAATCAGTATAATGGTAACAGTGGCAGGCACAGACTTCATGCTGGGGTTATTTTATGCAACATTTTCCCTCCTCAGCGGACTGTTTTACTTCAGCCTCGGAGTTTTATGGACTGACAAGACAAGCATCCCTGAAAAAGGAGGTGGTGTACTATATGATTTTAACTTTGCCCCTTTTTTTAGTGGCTGTTTTTGAAAGACTTGTCAGAGGCTTCAGTGCACTGCTGCCAGAGCTACCTCTGCATAGCAAAACTCTAAGTGACTATAGAAATTTTCAGTGAGCTGCATACTTATGGTACCAGTGCTGAAGCTGCAGCACGTCCAAAAATTCCTACTCTTCTTTGGCCTGGGAATTCTAAGTCAAAGGTTTCAGTAAATGCCTTTCTGAAAGAACTAGTTTTATATCCAGGGTGAGCGTGAGATGAAGCTTAATTTTCTTTGTTGTTTTCTGCTGGAAGACAAGTAAAAATGAAGAACATGTTGAGAGCATGGTGCTTTTCATTTGCAAAAGTCCTAATTAGCATTTTCTCTGCATGCAGTGCAGTATAATCAGCGCTGGTTGCTGTCAGAAAATTCATGGGTACATAGCTTCTACTCACTGAAAGTCTAGTATTTAGAAGTAAGTAATTAAGGTGACAAATAGCATATTTTTTTGTTGTTGTTCTGGAAGGGGTATGATGGAGAGAAAAAAATTGCTTTTCAATGTGAAGAGCAAAAGGGTAAGTTTTCAGAAAAGTCTCATTTCAGGATCAAGTCTTTGGATGGTGTCTCTTGAGCTTAACTCTCTCAGTACGGCTTTCCCCTTCTCCTTCCTTGATCCTGAGAGTAGCTGTTCTTCATTATGAGGAGAGGCATTCCTTGCTGCTGCTGTTGTTTTGTTTTTAAAGGGATCTCAAGAAATTCAGACAGAAGAATGTTCCAACAGGGAAAACTCAAACTCTTCTTCTTTCTTTTTTCTCTTTTTTTTTTTTTTGATATCTGTTTGTACTTGGAAATAAAGAGAAAAATATGCCCATGTTATCCTCTTGGCAGCGTACCCTTGTAGTGGAGCAGCCCAGCCCAAGCCAGGAGGCAGCACCAGGGACTGGGGCAGTCTGGGGTTCGCCAAGAGGCTCTGGATCTCAAGGGCCTTTAATTCAGATCCTCTTTAGATAAAACTGTCCCTGGAAATTAGGGCTGGTATTAGGGATGAAAAGCTGGGATGGAAGGTTTTGATATGAAAATAAAAATATCCTTAGCACGGTGGCATCGCTGTCTTGAAAATTGCCAAGTTAATGAAGCCCAAGGGAATATGAGTTCAAGAAGAAAAATAGGCTTGAACTTTCACAGTATTTAATATAGTAAGGGGACTTGCTTCTCAAAAGTAAGCAATAGTGTTTTCTTAGGAATCACTGTAACAGTACCAGCTCTTACGCTGGTCTGAAAGAAATCACAGTGAGTAAATGCAGGCATCAGTGATCTGATTATTTTAAAGAGAATCATTAAAAGAAATTACATTTAAAAAGGGCCCTAATCAAATGCACATCACATTTCTGCTTTTTTATGCAAGTTACGTTTCTCATAATCTGTTCGTTTCTACCACTCTATACTGTAAAATGTATTTTTAGGGAAATACCAGACAAAGTGACATGAACATTTTTGAATATCGTCTAGGCATAATTTACCTATTTCTTCACTTCAATAAAGAAACTGCCAGTTCTTACTCAGATATATTTATCGTTTCATTTCAACTTAAACAAACCAGTTTTGTAAGTTGCAAGGCACTTATGTAACTGAACAGTGACAATGAGTAAAACCAGAAACCAAAAGGATCCCTAAATATAGCTTATTATCCAGGCACTTGGGGAACTAGATATGTCTATACAGAAAAGAGCCTCAAGTTAAGCCTTAGGTGTTTGTTTTTCTTTTCATATTTTTTAAAGTGTTAAAATGTTTTTCTTTTTTATTTTTTAAAAACAGCTGTCCGAGCATCACAGTCGGTGCTTTAAGTATTCCTTGAGATTCTGGCTTTCGTTTTGTTGTTGTATCTGTTGGACTCATAAATTCCTATATCTTTTTAATACTATTGAAAGCCATATCCTAAATGTTTACTATTAGTGACTGTCAAAAACTCAAAGGAATGAGAAATACCCAAATTGCAGTTTCTGGAAAAGTAAATTCAACAGCAAACTGGACTGAATTGGTCAGTCTCCACTAGGACACTTGTTATTTAACAACAACAGCAAAAGCTTTTTAAAAAAATGATTAATTGCTATGGAAGTCTTCTCTTGTGCCAGTAATGTTTCCTGCAGAATAGCAGTTCTGTGCTGTTAACTCTTGCTCAGGGTATCCTGCGGGACTGGGCGAGCTCCTAAAATGTGAAGGTGCACGTTGGTGTGGAGAGGAAAGGATTGCGAGGGGGGACTGTGTGTGTGTAGAATCGGGCCAATGCCTTCCATAAAGGATACAAATTAAATTTGGCCTCCTGTCTCGCCAGAATAAAAGCAATCCGCCTCCATCGCGCCGAGCCAGGGCTTGCAGGTAGTAGCTACAGTTCACGGGGAGCCAGCTCCCTTGGGAAGCGCCCCCGGCCCCGGCTGCGGCCTGCCCGCGGCCCCGGCTGCGGCCTGCCCGCGGCCCCGGCTGCGGCCTGCCCCCGGGCCCGCTCGGCCCCGGCCCCGGCCCCGCCGCCGGGCGGCCTTTCCCCTCCCCTGCAGGCCAATGGCGGCGGCCGCTGCCCGCCGGCGGTTCCCGGCCTGTCCCCGCTGCCCCGGCAACGCCGGCGGGATGGGATGGCGGGGGCGGCGGGATGGCGGGGGCCGCCCCGCTGCGCGCCGTGGGGCTCAGCTGATTAGGTTTTCCTCACACAGCCCGACCTGGCAAAGTGTGTTGGGAATAAGATAAGCATAATTTGGTTTGTGAGCGGGGAGGGTCTGCACTTCTGCCTGGCTTTTTTTTTTTGCTTGCCTTTTTTTTTTTTTTTTTTCCCCTCCCCTGTCATAAGGAACCCACAGTTTTCATAGGTGCTGGCAGACAATGGATCCGATGCGATTTACACAGGAGGAGCTGATTAACAGAGTTGTGTGCTTCTCTATTTAAAAAAAAAAAAAAAAAAAAAGGGAAAAAAGCCTGCAGTTCCCATGTGATGGGATCATAGCACTGCTGTGATTATAGGGCAGTTGTTGTCAGATCTGATTGAGATAATTGCTTGCATTTTCTGAAGTTCTGTGAGCTTTAAGGATGCTTTCCAAAGGTCCTTCCAAAACCTTAACTGGAATATATACATGTTGTTTGACCAGAAGGCTTTTAGAATGGCCTAAAATAGCCAAAAGGAGAAGTGGGATTTCTGTGTAATAACAGTTATCCCGGTAGTATTGGGGACTTTTGGAAAGATAAACTGCAATCAGGATCAAAGAGCGCACATGAATTTGTATCCTTTGTGCGACTGCCTCTTTGTATTAAAGTGGGATACTGTAACTGTGCAGGTGCTGTGCCATGTGCATGACTAGCTGCATATATTGGTAGCAATTAGAAACACTTATGCTGCAGCAATAAGGAGAGGAGTGTGTTGGACTGGATTTGAGTCATTCAAATCATAACAAAAAGAAGTCTTGTGTTGTTAAAACCTAGCTGCAGACTACAGTTGCTGCAGTAGAAGTATTTGAAAATGCTGAAGTTAAAGGCCTTCTGCTTGGATTACTGGCAGTTTTTATGTCTCCAACCTCTTCACGGTTTCTATAAAAGGTAAGAAAACATTAACTCTGAAATGCTTTTCAGAACTGGGTGGCTGCACATGATGCCACCAGTGCTTTTACTTGCTATTCTCCTCTATTGCTGAAAGGGAAATATGAAGGGGAAAAGGGAGTGGTAGAGAATTAATGAGAACTTGTGACAAAGATTGTAAAGCTGCTTTTTTATTGCATTAATTATCAGCCACTTTTGTTTCTGTGCATGCAGATGTGAAAGGTGATGATGCTGTTTGGTTTTAACATTTACTTTGTCACATCATCTCAGCTAAGACTCAGTTAGTACTTTTTCTTCTCTGATATTTTATCCTTAGGCATGGTAGCTTGTGTTGTATGGTGTACAGTCTGTAAATAGCACTAGAAGATTAATTGAAATGTCACAGAAATTTATGTAATGCAGAGAAGATCCTTTTTTTCCCACAGATATTTAGTAATATAACAGTTCATCTTTCATCTCCCTCCCAGCACAAAGTGCACATCACAGCCATTCAGAGCAATGGACACTTCGGTTAGGCAGGTCTGACATACAGCTTAAATGATTGATGGTGAATAGTGATCATAAAGAATAGGACTGGGCGTCAGATGCATTGAGCTTGCCTATTTAATGGAATAGCAAAATAAGCAATTCCATTTAACATGTCCCTGAACTTACCCTGATGCTTTTTAATCTAAACTTCTGTTTTCTTCCTCTTGATTTACGCTACTAAGCAGAGGGAATTATATGTACTTTAATTTTCTGGGGAAAAAGTGGGGATCACTTCATTGTTAACAAAAACCATGCAATTCTTTAAAATAGGATTCTGTTCTTGTTATGTACACTTTCTGGTCTGACTACCTATTGTCAGCCTACAGAAAGTGCTTTGTACTAAATGCTAATTGCAGTTGAATTTTTCATGCAGTGACTGAAGGCTGGAAAAGGGAACTGTTCCAATCTTTTTCAAGGTTTAAGGGGTGCCCCGCACTTTCTGGCATTGAGTAATATAGGACCCTCATCTGTGACCATTGGCTTGTGAAGTTTCAAAAGATAGCTTTATTCTCCTCTTCTTGCAGCTTTTCACAGATTTCATTTCTAAGCCAAAAAATTTCCAACGTATTCCCAGCCCATTGTAATGTCTTCCTTTCTGAGAAACCATATAAAATAATAGAAATGTAGCCAAAATAATAGAAATGCAGCCAGGCTGTTTTGACACAAATAAATGCAACTAAACTAAAGCTTTATGTCTTGGATTCCTGGCAAAATCCCAGCTTTGTTGTAAATTAATTACTGTAGTTATTCTATATCTCCTAATGGAGACCTCTGTAATAGCTAAGGACTGTCCATTTATTTTCTTCCAGAGAGTTAATTTATTTGTCATCAAAACCTAGATGTACTTGAACCCTCTTCCTGGAGTGTTTGCATGAACAGAAGTAAAAGAGGACTTAAGCACTTAAATATCATATAGAAGCGCTTCGCTTTCATCATTTTGAGAAAAGAAAAATTGAAGGAAAGTTGCAACTTTCTCACATTTTAAACAAAATAATTTCTAGTGACAAATAAGCATGAAAAGCAAATGGTCCAAAATAACAAGTCTAAATGCAAGGAAGTTCATATTAGAAAGAAAAAGCCTCACAACTTTCTTGAGACTTAATTTCAATTATTCTTTATTAGTAATTGTAGATTGTTTAAAAAGCTATTGGAAAAGAGCCAGGGGGCTGTGGGGAAGAGTTTTGTGTGTGCCTGGGTGTATATATTTCTAATTTTTATGTATAAGAGGAGATAACCAAAGCAGGACTTGAGTAACGTTCCCATTATGTGGGTCTTCCTACATGAGTTTTTAGTATTAGCATTAGGGTTATTGCCTGCCCTCTGCTGTACCTTGATGAAATGGGGGAAGATGTGCCAGGGAATGCAGGCAGGAGCAAACTTCAGACATCCCTGTATGACATTCCCTCATGCCACCACTGTTACCTGGTGACCAGCCATGGCTTCAGGCGAAGAGGTGCAGTAACAAGTCGTGGGGGAAGCCGTACCAAACCCCCAAGCCTTCCCCTTGTACCTGCAGTGCTATGACAGCAGGTGACTTTTCAGAGCAGATGTAGGGATGCTGTGGAATAGCTGCCCAACTCCCCCATAAGCCACAAGTTCCTGATCCTCTGGGGTGACTCAGAGCCTCATTGCTTGGCCATGAGAGCTCTGCTCATCCCTCCTCGTGCACTCACCCTCCCCAGCAGTGCTGAGCAAGCTGTACACGAGAAGAAGTGTGACTGTTCTCTTTCCTTTTGTGGACTGTCTGAGCAGAGCATGACTTTTATTTTCAGTCGCAGTCAGTGCTCAAAACTGTGGTAAAAGTTTCTTGTTGCTTCAGAAGGTCTGTGGCTTCAGAAATCGAGCTGTGTTCTTCAGCGTTTGTTACTCAGGGAAGTCTGGTGAGACCATGGCTGTTGTCTGACCTGGACAATTCTGATTTATGGTATAATTTTGTCATGTGCTGGGAGTCACTTGCATGAAACTGTGCATCTATATTGAAATCTATGGACTTCAAGAGAAATCCACACAGGGTGTCTCGCAACTGTCTCACGTAGCAGTGGCCGCGGCTCGCGCTGGTCGTGTGACAATGCACACACAACGTGTATGCCCTGAACATACGGAGCTGAGTGGCAGGATGGGGCGGGCATACTGTGTTGCTGTTTGGGAAGTGTGCTTCCTCCTCAAATGCTTGAGAAGAAGATTGCACCAAGAGTCTGGGGCTGGCTGTGGTGGTGGCCTGTCCCTGGTGCCCAGAGCTGTGGGGCTGGGAGCAGGAGTGGAGCACGGGGCAGAGGAGCCTCTAGTTGTAGTGCCAGTTGGGGCACTGCAAGAAAACAGTGACTCTGGATGATGGGACAAAGTAAGGCTAGGACAATTTTTGCCTTCTGAGGTGCTAGTTTTCAAATCTATTCAGGTACACGAGGTAAAAATCCAAAACCCTATAGCAACCTGTGCATGTGACATTCCTAAAGAGAAGCCCAGCTAAGGGCAGACACACAACCTAGAGGGCTGCTCTAGAGTTTGCAGTCCTTTGTGAGAATTGATTCACTGATCTTTATTTCCTCAACACAGCAAGGGAGAGGGGAAAGTAGTACAAATAAATCAACTGCACTTTTAGTCTGTTTCTTAAATTTAGCAGCAGCTTCAGTAGCCAGGACTTTGCCCATCACGTGTATATTCACAAAACAAAATTACTGCAAGGTGCTGATGCTTCCAATTGTGTGTATATAAACTAACAGCCACCTTTTTTTCTGAGTTGCAGCAGTTTGTATACAGCAAACTGGGGGACTGGGGTAGAAAACTGGTCAAAAAAATGTTTGGTAATTCACTAATTTATGAAAATCAAATTTCAACTCTCTGTTGCCATTAACACTGAGTGCATTTTGGTCAGTGCTATATAACCCCTAATTCAAATGCTGGTTTTTGGTGTCCTCTGAATACAAATACTAAAAGTGTAGAGGTTTATTTCTATAAGAGATTAAAGTATAAGATGAGCAAATCACTTTAGGGTTTCTGCGGGATTTTGAGGATGAATGTCTCATGCTTTGCTCAATGGATTATTATAAAATCATGTGACTTCAGGTTTAGCATGTGAAAGTGAAGATCTTCTTTAGCCAGTGGGTGCATCGTGCTGTGCTTCTGCCAGCTGGTGTGTAATAGCCCAAGCGAGAAATTGTTACCATTAGCATTGCATTAAAGATAAAGCATAAGGTGAGAAAATTTGTGACTGGCAGTGAAGTTGACTATAATCTGTAGTGGGGGGGGGGGATTTTTCCTCCCAGAATGTCTGCTCTCTTCTTGCTAAAATAAGAGTATTTAAAAAAAAATAATAATGAAAGTGCCAAGTTTGCAATGGCTATTTTACTGGAATCCAGTTGCTTGACAAGCAAAACAGTTTTAAAATTATTTTTTCACTTTTCATTTTTCTTTCATCAGTTTGGTCTCTCTAAAGGAGGCATGAGTCTCTTACAGAACAACTAGAGCCATTTCTAACAAGCATCTGATTCCAGTCACCGCAATGGAATAAGATAAGTGAGAGATGACTGGATTTTTTGAAGCAAGGATTAGTTGAAATTGTTCCTGCTAGTCTTCAATTTGGACTAGCAATTCCAATGTTGTGATTCAGGAGAGATTGAATCATATTCTTAAGCCCATCTCTGGGCAAGAATAGGTCTGTATTTTGGTATATGATTTAGTCCCATTAGGATGTTTCAGTGATGATTATAAATGAAAACGCTTTCATGAATTTGCTTGGTAGTAGCAGCTTTTTTTGCTCCCATACTACAACATCACAGAGTAACTGAGTGTCAGAAGCTACTTAAAACCACTCTAATATTGCACTCTGCAGGGCACCTGCAGCTCTGTGCTCATCCGCTTTCCCACTCTGTTATCCAAGACAAATTTGTAGCATTTGAAGCCATTAAAGGAATTGCCAGCCTTAATTTAGATGCAGTTTCAAAGACAGCACATGTGCTTTAAATGATCTATGTCAGGACTGTCCTCTAGGTTAACTCTTTGTTAAAAAGAATGTGCTTTGATAGTCTTTGTTCCTCATTTCTGGTGTTAACAGCATGGACTCTGCTTCAAGGATTATGTGAGGTGCGTTCAGATGTGCCAAATAACATGCTTGCTACCAGGCACAGAGCAGTACTGCTGTTTTCTTTAAGTAAAATGCAGCATAAAAAAAAAAAAAAGATACAAAGAACTCAGTGGTCATGTGTAGCTACATAGTTAAAGGGAATGCTATTGTTAAATTCATTATTTAAAACCAGGTTAATAAAGGAAAAAAAAGTTACAGGTAGTGTGTTACATACAGTGCTGTAATCCCCTATTCCTGAAAACGGTATCTGTGCACTAGTTACAAATCTCAGTAACTGAGCAGCGGGAAAAAAAGTCCCTAGGTTCTAGTTGATGAGAGCAGGGAACGTCTTTTGCGCACTTACAGGCAGTGATGTCAGTTGATTTGCTTTTTTTCTTGCTGTCATTTAAATTACGAGCTCCTTTGCAATATCTTGAACAAAACAATAGCAAAGTGGGTGGGAAAAATTACTGAAGCTTTGTCTTGAACTTGCGTTTAGAGTTCACCATATATGTTGTTAGAAACAAATGGTTTGCTTTCATTTGACAGTGACTTCATCCAGAGCAGGACTGACTCATGCCTATAGTTACAGCGCTCTCTCCAGAGGTTCTTGTTGGCAACATCTATGTAATTGCAGAGCAGCTGAGAGCATAAAATTCTCTTCTCTTTATCCCCCCAAATCCACCATCCTCTTGAAGTACAGCCTACAAACAATGCAGATTGCAGTGTTCCCACAGCATAAAAATGATTAAGAGGAAACGGTCAAGTAAATATATGAAATAGCAAAATGCCTTAAAACCAGTCAGAGGTCTTACCTACACTCGAGGAAGTAAAGTGATTTCAGAGTGAAAAAATTAAATTAAATACCTGTTAATCTGGTTGAAGCCTTCATTGTAATGTAATTATTGCTACTTTGTGTCTAAGAGTCTTCCTGCAAGGGTTCAAAATGCATTGTCCAGATGTCTTAAATTCATACTCTGGTTCATCTTAACTTTCTGGGCCATTCTGCCTTCCTACCAGGTGGACATACATCCTACAGGATCCCTTTGCATCCCCTGATTTCACTGAGGCCTGCTGTGGGACTTGGGCATTGCCGCACAAAAATCCTACATAAATATACAGGACTGTGCGATTTCTCTCCCCTTACCACAGTTGTAACTGATAAACTGGGTTTCAGACCAGAGGCAGATCTCTGTGTATATGCCTTTCTTTTTTCTACCTCTCTGCAGTCTTCAGTAGGTCAATCTCCAGCCTCTCTGAAACTTTCCTTTTCTTCACCTTCTTCCCTCTCACCCCGGAACCATCTGCAAGTCCTCAGGTTCTCCCTTCTTCACACTTGTAAAGATTTTAACCTTCCACAAACAGAGCTTCTAAGATTCACATTTGGATTTTGAAGAACTGTGGTGTCTGTGCTGGGGATCTCTCAGATATGTAGCTGGTAGTGCCTGCTCTTTAGCTGCACCCCTGGAGAGCACGTTGTTTGCCAGGCTTTTCTTTCTGTATCTGGTCTCTACTGTATTTAGATGGAACTGAAGGGCAGACCCTCGAGCAGTCACATTTTAATTGTGCGTTTGGCTATGTTCCCTGCAGAGGGGGATTGGAAGCTGTCTGAGTTTCCTTTGATAGTCTTCCAAGATGAAGTCACAGAAAAGGGAGTCTGGGAGCACAGTGGAGGCCTGGAGACGTACGAGGAGTCTGTCAGAAGCTGCAGCTGGAAGGGTGCTGGAGGGGCCTCTTGGAAGCAACACAAACTTGCCAGCTTGTTGGGGATGAGAAGAGGGGATGTCCTTTATCAAAATGCCAAAATCATGCTGACTTTGTTCCACAGGACTGGTGTGTGGATGTCACTGCTGTAAACTCCCAGGAACCACTGTGTTTAGCATACTCTCAGGAACGGTTGTGGAAAATCAGAAAAGGAAATTTAAAAGGAAAGGAAAGAAAATACAGTGAAGGTTGAGGAAAAAATATGTGGTGAAAATACTTTATTTAAACCCCTTCTCCTATCTAATAAAAACGTTGACTGGTTACAAGTTGAAGGTTTAAAGATACCCTAAATTGTCTAAAAAGCCAGAGTGCTTTTCAATCTAAAAATTTAAAGCCCATCTACTTGTAAGACTCCTTTCAATCCTTAATTGGTAATAGCTGTTATATAAAGGGAATGCCACCTAAGTTAAAAATAGGTCTGGAACTGTCCTGACAACCAAAAACATGCTAGCTCTAACACTCACGTTTTCCTTTTGTCAAAATGACCTAAAATATAATCTACATAATAATGGAAATGCTGTTAAATTCTGTTTTGTGATCATTTTTTTTCCTGGTAGAAACTTCAGGAAAATAAGCAAATTGCAGCCTTCACTCTCGAAGGCTGCCATATATTCTTTCCCTCTTCATAGGAATGTTATACTAACCTAATTTAGAATGAGTCTATGCACACTTAAAGTAGTAAGATTATTTTAGCTGCAAACATGTCATGTGTAAAGTGATGCATGCATCCGGAGCACATGACTTTATCAAAAAGCAAATCAGATAAGGTGTCCTGGGTGCTCAGTTTCTCTGAGCCACTTCACAGTAACTTCCCTAACAGGGGCTTGACATGCTCAGCTCCTCTCCCTGGTTGTACCCGCAGAGCACTCTGCTTATCATGCAGGCTTTTATGCAAAATATGAATGAATCTCAGGAGGGGGGAGAATAATAGAATGTGAGACTCCAAATTAAGCGTTGCCTTTCTATTAATATCATTTAAAAGTAATGTACCACCTACAATTTGTAAAGGAATCTTGACTCTACCATTTTTAAATATCTAGAATGATTTATGTCCCCTGTAATATCTTTGCCTGCAGCATCTTTAGTTTCCTTTGTGAAATGTAGAAAACAGATTAAAATCCTCCAGTTATTTTCTGTCCATTACCTTTCTACCCTCACCCCCAATTTTTTTTTTTTTTTTTTTTTAAGAATCCTTAAGTACTCTCCATCATATAGTGGGCTAGGAGTTGCTCTGGCTTCTCTCAGCAATCAAAAACATTGGGAGAATCCTATTATTGCTACTGAAATGTGTGGTATGAGCTTGGAATTGGCCAAGTTGAGGGCTCTGACAAACAACTTCTGATGAATTTTGTTCCTGTGGTTTCGAGATATTGATTGTTCCAATCATTTTGACTCCCCTGTAACAGCTCACTACTTCTGTGTATAGCCAGCAAAACAAAAAATACGTGTCCCAGGTCGTCTTGGTGCAAACTCACCTGCATCAGCAATTGCAACCAGTGCTCCAGCTTGCAGATCTGGAGCAGCTGAGCAGCAGCCAGGCCTTTATGCTGACTTTGCAGTAGGCAGCAATAACCCCTCGGCGAGGCAGCCATAGCTCAGAACAGATGCATCTTCAGTTGCCTTATCTACTTGCTCAGTTCTCATAAGCCACTCGAGAGTGGCAGTGTCATAGCATCATCTTTGAATTAGCGATTGTGGCTGTTTGAATTAAAGATTTCCTCCTAAAAAAGATGCAAAAGGTTTTACAAAGTTGAGAATTGCTTTCCCTGTTTCGCAGACAGTGACATACACCTCCAAGAGACCTGGTCTGTCCACTCATGTAGAAATGTGGAAATAAACTGGGGGAAACCATAAGAGCAATGTGATGTTCTGGTGCAGGGGCAGCACTTCATGATTGTGCCTGTTAATACATCCACTGAGAATAAAGCAGTCACTCAGTGTCCTATGGAGACGTAGTGATGCTGGGTTTGGAAAAGCCAGTGTACTGACATGGGAAGAAGTTTTGGAAGGAGGCAAGAACTTCTCCTTGTACCTTCCCATTGCAAGTTGGCAGGATGAAGACAGTATGCAAACCATTATCAGGACAGTGTTGTAGGTCCAGACACAGCGGTGCAGGCATGGCTACTGAGAACAAGAATTGTGCTGTAGATGCGTGCAAGCAGGACATATCTCATAAAGATTTCCAGGGAGTGTAATGGGAAAAAAAAAAAAAAAAATCCTCAAACTGCATATCTGTTTGGGGAGTTCTGCCTCATACAGAGAATGGTCGCATACGTAGTGTGACTGGGTGGATGCAGTGATGTCCTGTGAATGGAATCTGTTGTTTTATTTCAAGGGGAAGAGATAACTGAAGTTTTCATTGCCACACCCAAAGAGGAATAATAAGCCAGCTAGGCAGCAACTGTCTCCAAACAGCCCTTGTTACCAACCCACAGTCTCTGCGTTGGCCAGGATTTCTTGGCCAAACGTGTGAGTGTGGGAGATTATCATCACTGGAATCATTACAATAGATTATGATTGATGTACAAAATGGAAAATCCATGTCAAAGACAGACATGATGCCACAAGGCCCCTGCAGTGCTGGGACTCATCTTGACTTGTCATACAGTAAAAGCAAACAAAACTTCAAAAAAATGAAATCATTTGATATGCTAATCTGTGCCTTGTTTCAGGCATAGTGATGTCACTGTGAACAAAGGAGAAGAAAGTAAACAGCTAAGACAAAGGGGGCTTACTGTCTTATTGCTGCTGGAAAAGTTCCTCTATTCTTGAATAAGATTTTTCTTAATAGTAAAAAATAGTTGATCAGTCAGTTCCCTCTTTGATATCCGTCCTGTTACCGCCTTGGTAATCATATTATGAAGGAGCTGTTTTTTGAAAAGGCAGCCCATCATGAGAGACAAAATTAGCTGCAGGTTTTGATTAATCACCAGTTCTTCACATCTGTGTATGTACAGAAATCATCAGCTATTAGCTGATGCTGTTAGCACCCACGCTTGGTCAAATCTAGCATTGTTCTCCCTGCCCTCCTGAAGCTTTACAGGATGCTGCCAGCTTTAAGCATGCCTCAAATATCATTTCAAGGAGCAGAATCAATAGCATTTATTTACATCCAAGATTTAATCATAGAACTGAAATACTAGAGTCATATTAACAACGATGTGATTTGCATAGTATTCAGCATTTTCTGGTTGCATATTATTTTGTCTTTGTGGGTTGTCTGCAAGTTGTGTATTCCAAATTTGGGCCTGCCATTCCCTGAAGAATTAACGCTTGCTTAGTGGAGGGCTACATTGATTTGTCCAGGTCTCTTTGGGAATTAGCGGACAAATTCAGTTCATTGGGCCAGGAGCTGAAATAGGCTCTACACTGTTTAATAAATAGTCTACTTTCCATGGGAAATGCTGCAACAATGATTTAAAAAACAAAACAAAACAAAAGACAAGTCACACACAAACCACTCCACAGCATCTCACTTCTGTCCTATGATGCTTTCATGTTATTTTAATCCATTTTGTTACTGGTTGGGCACAAATTTTAGAAATGTGGATGAAGGTGGTAATTAAAATACTGCTCTCTTGTAGATCTCATCCATCTTCAGCTATCTTTAGAGACAGATAAGAAGACTATTCATGCAGATGCTGGTAATATCAAAACATTGCAACTGAGGGTGATTCAAATAATGCATAATCTAAGGTATAACATAATTACATTGAAGTCTCAAGTATAAGCTCAAAGAGATGTAGTTGTCACAACTAGACATGCTGTTTAATACCTTTATAGTACACAGAAAATAAACTACTAGATTAATACTGTGTATATAATGGGTTTATTTATGCTAAATGAAATATTTCAAGTGTATACCATACAAAAATCAGAAAATCTGTCTTGTAGGCACTTCATCTTTTGCAAGTTAGAGTAATGGACAGGGTTCAGCTGGTCTGCTTGAACTTATGTTGCTTTTTCTATCATTGAAATGTATTTCAGTGATGATGTTAAGAACAGATATATAGGTTTTCTAGTGTAATTTTCTTCATTAAGCCAACTGATTGAAAATATGCAGTGGAACTTTTTCTAACTTTTTTTATGAGCCACCAATAGCTTGCTCCAGGAACAGTTGTCAGAAAACTCTCAAAACAGAGTATATTTCAGAATAGTAATAGCGGTAATGAGATCCTCGATAAAATGGTCTTATACAAAATGGAGTTGTGCAACAGAAAACAGAAATTTAATCATAAAAGCACACTGTTCTATGAAGAAGTAGCATGAACTCAGTTTCTTGCTTAATTAGGTTTTATAATATAAACATGTATCTAATGTCTTTGATCCAGAAGAGCCCCTGATAATCGTGCTGTTGACCTCTTTGTAGAGAAGACAGTGTGGTCTAGTGGGGCTGAGTGAAGGCTTAGGAAGTTTTAATCTGTCATAGCAACAGTGCTAACTTTCAGGGTGGTCTTGGAGAAACCAGGCTAGAATTTAAAAGGGCTTGTCCTTCAGTTAAAAAGATTAACAATAATTACAACAATGCTACTTTTCTCTACGTTTGATTCAATGTGAGTGTGTATGGAGGCTTAAATTCTATTAAAACTCCTGGCAATAAATACTGTGTGGTTAAACTTACTCAGCACAGTGAGAGAATTCCATATGAACAATGAATAAGCTGAGGGGTTTTGTTTGTGTGTTTGTGTCTTTTTTTTTAATCAGATCTTGCCATTTTATTTTTGATGTAATTTATAGGCTGTGTCATAGCCGATACTATTGAAAGAACTTTGTACATATTCAAATACAGCTTTGGAAAATGACTCATTACTTCTTTTGGCACTAAAAAGTTTATTACAGTACACAAGAAATTTTGCAAACAGTTGAGAGTTTATTCAGCCTAAACCACTTGATTTAGTGCGTATTTGGTAAGCATTTACAGTTCTCGTAAGTGATTTTCTAGGGCTGTGTTACTGGACTGTTTTTTTTGAAGTGAAATAAATTAGAATAACTTTTTGCAGGTGCTGCATAGGTAGGTTTTTCTTACTTGACAACTTGGAGCAATATTATATGTAGCTTTTTGAAGAGCCTCTAATAATCTCTTCTGGCTTGCAAATAATGTAAACAACAAGGCTTTTAAATCATGAAGAAAGAAGTAACCCGAGACTTCAGATGAGAAATCTGGCTTCTCTCTGAGTTCATTTGAGTGGAGGTCAGAGGAATCACTTGGAAATCGTGAATCAGTGCTTGGCTGCTGCATGAACCTTGGACTAACTTTGTCGTCTGCTGCTAAACTTACTTGTTCCTTGAGTTACTTGGAACCTTTTTCACTTTGCAAACACTTCAGAGAAGGTCATGAAGGGAGATGGCAGTGCAATGTGGAATCTGATGTGGAAATACTGCATTTCTGTTAGGACAATCAGGTACAGTATGAATATATAAAACTTTATTTTGTGGTAAGTCTGAAAACTGCATGCTTTAAAGATCGTCTGTCGTAGTGCTTTTATTCTTTCACCCTGCATAGTTAACACTGAGTAGCCTGAGGTGATTATTAGGCTAGATTCTTATGTGTCCTTATACTAAAACCGTGAAAAGAAAAATATAGAGTTATTGCGAAAAATCTTCAAGGAAAGTAGAGTTTTCATGATTTCAGGGTCTTGGGAATACTTCTGTCTCACAAGCAGGAAAAGTTGGAATATGAAAGAAACCTTATTTTCATTAATACTCGTCTGTCAACATTTTCTATTTATTACATCTCCCAAATCGAGATACAGCATGTGTTCTTAGCATACCACAAGCATCTTTTGCTTCAGGCAAAGGGAAAGGGGGGAAGAAAAGAAGGTGGCTTTTATGGCGGAATAAAACTCTGAAGTTCCAAATGTCTCAAAGCTAGTGTAGTGCTACAATCTTACCTGTGTGCCCTACGTGAAAACGCAGCCCACTTAAATAAGATGACAGGCTGTGGCTGCTGTGCACTGCTGGGCACATTCTTCGAGTGGTTGGTGTTTGACATGCTGCATGCTCCCTGCCAAGAGCAGTTGCTGTGGATTCCGGTAGAGTTTATTCCAGGAATGGAGCTATGAAGCGAGACGTTTGGTGATTGTGCATTCTCACAGCAATCTTATATATTTAAAAATAGTTAGCCATTTTCATGCTATAGTTTCTTCATGTTACACGGTTATATGATTTGGATGGTACGTTTTGTCATGCAAGCTTCCCTTGAGAAATCACATAATCTAAGTAATTACTGCATTTCACACTGCATAATTATTATGTGCTGAGGAGATAGTTTAGAGAGCCTGAATTCCTGCATTAACTTTCATTACAATCAGAATGAGACTGTAGAGAGCTTTTTATAATCAGGATACCAAAATAAAGCTAAAAAGTCCCTTAGTTTCCAGCAGACAGTGAGTCAATATAATAGAAACTGGAAATAATCCCTGAGAGAGGATTTGATTAAGATAAAAGTCGTTTTACTTATGATCTGGGTTTAGAACCAGCAGCAGAGGGGAAGCACAGAACAAACCGGATCAGTGCTTAAATCCAGAGAAACAGTCTTTACAGCACAGATGTTCATCCTGACCTCAGTACTGCTGCAGATGTCTGAGAAAAGTCCTGTGAAAACCTCCTAAATTATAAAGGTGTACGTTCCTACTAAGGCTAAGCTTCAAAGTTTCCTCAGAGCACTTGGGTGTGGCTATTTTTCTGAAGTTCCACCGGCAAGTTGTGCTCACCTCTAAACAGTCATTTCTTTCTTTTATCAGTGACCTTACTACTGTTCAGAATATGTGGGTTGAATATTAGCTTAATTGCTTACTGCAGGGCTTATTTACGGAGAAGCTTGCTGGCTCCCGCAGCTAACGTAATGCAAAGTAACATTCCTCTTTGTTACAGCACTATGAGTATTTTCAATTAATGTGTTTGGTTGTTTTAACAGATCCTATTTTCTTTGGCAGCACCACCAATGAGTTTAAGAGCATAAAAAAAGAATTTTTCCTTTGTGCAAAAATATCTCTACCACCTTCATTTGCTTTTCTGATATCCTTCAGAAATCCTGAACCTCTCCCTGCATTTTGGAAGGCTTCAGTAACCGTTCTGGCTCATGTTCTTATCCATCAAATAGGAGGCTATACCAGCCTTTCTCCCCCTCTGCCACCTCCCATTTCTAGAAAACTGAAGCCCATGCATCCCCTGCTGGAGATTCCAGTCAGCCTCAATGTGTTTTATACCAGTAGAGTGAGTTTGTTTTTTCCCTCAGCGTGTAAGCTGCCCTGGTAAAAGCATTTCCACACACTCTTAGTGCCGCCGCTCTGAACAGCAGCGTATTGCACGGACTACACTGGGCCAGTTGTGCTGCAGCTCCTTACGTATGCACAAGGCCTGAATGAGGGGTTTTATGTCTCACTGAGAAAACAGTCCCACTCTGAAAGGAAAATTGTTATTAACTGGGTTTTAGGGTTGGTCTTGTTTCTGTTGGACTCCAGCAGCTTTAAAAAAAGTATTCGACTGAGTCTTTGTTGTCTGATTTAATTAGACTGTATGGCTTGGGGGCAGAGAAATCGTCTACATTCATGTATATGTGTTTCAGTTTGCATGACTGCACCTTAAAATCATAGGGTCATGCCTGTTAGGAAGGTGAAATACATGTGTAGTACTGGAAGAAAATGCATTGGTTTGCTTTTCGCATAGGGGAGCTTTAGGTAATGCTGGAATAAGTTTAGGAGAGCAGGACAGTGCAGTGCGGTGATGTGGTTTAACCCCAGCCAGCAGCTCAGCCCCACACAGCCGCTCCCTCGCTCCCCCTGCATCGCGCTGGGGGAGAGAATCGAAAGCACAACAGTGAGAAAACTCGTGGGTTGGGATAAAGACAGTTTAATAAGGAAAGCAAAAGCCATGCGCAAGCAAAGCAAAACAAGGAATCTGTTCACCCCTTCCCATCAGCAGGCGGGTGCTCAGCCATCTCCAGGACAGCCGGGCTCCATCATGTGTAACAGTGACTTGGGAAGACAAACACCACCACTCTGAGTGTCCCCCCCCTTCCTCGTTCTTCCCCCAGCTTTATAAACTGAGCATGATGCCATATGGTCTGGGATGTCCCTCGGGTCAGTGGGGGGCAGCTGTCCCAGCTGCGTCCCCTCCCAACGCCTTGTGCCCCCCCAACCACTCACTGGTGGGGTGGGGTGAGAGGCAGAAAAGGCCTTGGCTCTGTGTTAGTGCTGCTCAGGGATAACAAAATCATCCCTGTGTTATCAACATTGTTTTCAGCACAAATCCAAAGCACGGCCCATACCAGCTACTCTGCAGAAAATTAACTCTATCACAGCCAAAACCAGCACATGTGGAAATATACTGCACTGTCTAAATAATGTCTTTTTTTTTTTCTTCTATGTGGTGTTGGCCTGGTCCTAGAGCAAAACTGCAAAAATTATAAACGTGTAGGGATTTCTTCACTAATGTGCTAAAGCTGAGCTTGTGGCACTTAACGTGAAACTTCCGTCCTTTCAAAGAGCTCAGTTCTCTGAGCCCATGTGAAGCCCGTGGTGTCACTAGGTTCTCTCTCCAGGTGCACTAGGAGAGGCAGGGTCTGGCTACACCCCCAAAACATAGAAGAAGCAGTGGGGTGATCCTCGAGCCCGGGGATGGTGCCATCCTGGAGCTGGTGTTCCCAGGTATCCAGGGGGAGAGTTGTCATTCCTGTCTGATTTGCACTGCATTTTCACCTTGTGGGATACAGGATCGTTATTCTCTTCCCTGGGCCGGGCCAGTCTCCCCCAAGGCCAGCAGTGACTTGTGCCACGCCATGGTATTTTTGACTCTCCTCAAGTGGTAGCAGTCACTATTTGCACAAGAAGTGTTGTGCTCCTGCCCAGAGCATTGCAAGTTATCTCTGATATTTCTGGAAAGGGGAATAATGGTGTTTGTCACCAGCAGTATTCCTGAGCGAGAGGTGGAGCAGTGTCCCTGGCTGTGCTGTCCACTTCAGTCACTGCCCCTCTCGCCGAGCCCACTGCTGTCCCAGTATGTGTGCAGAGGGCAAACAGTGTTCTCCCTGCCTCTCTGAAGCTCACAACGAGGGAATGTTGTGCTAAATAACAGTTCTTTCCTCTCCGCTTGTGATGATATTTGCAGGTGGAAAACTCTCCCCAAATCAGAGGGTTGGCAAAGCATGAAAGCAGAACTGGGGTTAAAGCATCAGTAGTCATTTACTTCTGTTAAAGTTACATTTTAGTAACCTACCACGGATGGGGGACAGGCAAATACATAATTAGGAAATTGTTTGTCAACATATTCAGATTAGCCGTTGTATTTATATGGTCATGGCAGCATTAGAGGAAGACGTGCTATATAAAGACGGGGAGCAGATCAGCTGCATGTGGAATTACTCGTTCCTTCTGTAATGTGCTATATGCCAGCCAGCCTGTAAGGATGGGGCTAGTGGTTAGGAGCAGACTGGAGCCATCTGAATCAGCAGATCCACAGCCCACAGAGAATAAATTAAAGGGTTTCTAGTAATGTAACACATAGTTTTCAGCTTGCATCTTAAAGTTCCATTTGCAAGTAACGGAGGAAAACAGTCAACAGTTAGTTCTTAGTGCTTTACACATCTGGAAAAAAGTAAGAATTAGTCCTCAGTATGAGTTGTCATGGAGTTTCTTCACTTACTTTCCTTCTGCTACAAACATTTTCCATCTTGGTTTAGTCATACCTTATTTTTAGTTGTCTGCTCAGGGTTTTTTTTCCTGAAGACTGGCAGAACAGCACTGTTTTCATCAAGAAAGCACTCTGACAAGTGAAAGGGTCTCAGTTGGGCTTGAACTGCATTTTGGGCAGCACGAGCTACTGTAGCTGTGTAGGGGAGGGGCAGTCGTGGAAATCTGAAACACATAAAGACAGTTTGGTGTAACTTGTGTAGGGGCTGATTCATAAACGTTCTGAGCGTCCACACTGCATCATGAAAGCTCAAACTACTCTCAGTAACAATGCATTGAACAGGGGTCAATGTAAAGGACTAATACAATTACTACGTTAGTCCACAGTTCACCATCGGTGATGGTATTGCTGCTCCACAGAGTGCTGCACAGGCCTTGTACAGCCGTGCAGGAGTCGGCAGGAGAAAACAGGGTGGGTTTCCATCCAGGTGGTTGCAGTGGTAGGGTTCACCACAAGGCCCCACAAAAAAAAGCTTGTGTTTGCGTTGGGCAAGTGAGTATGACAAGCAAGGGTGGGAGAGCAGGGGGGACACAGTGCTCACACAGCTGAGGTGTGACTTTACCTTATGGGAGGTAGTATGGGACAAGACTAGGAGCCAAGGCTAGAGATAGTTTGCTCTGTAATTCATTGGCAAATAACAGCATTCCCTTCTTACGGCTATTTAACTGTCACATAAACCCAACGATAATGGGGTATATAGTCAGATACTTAATTTAAGCATTTCAATGTTCATCTGAAATGGAAACTAGAATACCCACCTCAGATATTCCTCCTGACACCGACAGGGTGAATGTTTGTGAAACTTATCTCAGAAAAGGAGAATATATATTCCGTACTATTACAGTAGTAAGCAATAGAGTTGGCACCTTTCATTAAGATCAGACATTACCAAAGTGATTTTTTTATAGCTATTTTATGGTTTAAGCGCCAACAACAATTACTAAAAATTGACTTCCAAGATTATTTTTTTTTTTTAAATAAGATTCTCCATGTTGACTCCTGTATGTCCAGAATGAATGTATTTATTTTTGTATTCAGTTTATGTGTGGGTTTCTTTGTCATCTGCAAAATGCTGCACTTGAGAAGCTACGAGACAAAACTGAATCCAAGTCATCATTAGTAGTATGGATGCTTTAATCTTCATATAGAGCGTGGCTTTCTGTAGCCATTAGTCTTGTATTTTAATATAGTACCACTGTAATTATCCTAGTGCAAACCTTCCTTTGGGTTAAAAGATCTCTTCAGCGTGACGGTGCCAATAGCCACAGAGCACTTAATGAAATTTTAATAGGCTCTTGCTGCCAGTATAACAAATCGTTGTGAGGTTAGGATGAAGTTGGTATCTTTAGAACTCTGTTAGGAGTGTGTGGATGTGTCTTTTGCATTTTGCATACCAAAATACATTATTTGAGTAAAGTGTACTGTATTTCTCCTGTTGTCTCTGGTCTATGCATAGGTATCTGGAGAGGAAATACTGATGCCATTAATTCCTCTGAGTTCAGTTGCTCTACCTAAAGCAGACTCGTTCGGGGGGTGAATTACACATTGCTTTGGTTTTGTTCTGCACTGATAGTTTTTTTTTAACTCATTTAACTGCCTCTAACTGTTGCTTCTGTTCAACTAGGATGTATCTGTGTTTACATGGCTGGATTATTTCAATCTGATTGTTAATGTAAATTAGTGGTTTGTGATTTAAGTTCAGGGAGGGCACAGTGAACTTAAACAGGTTACAGGTTACAGATCTGTTAGAGCAGAGGACCAGAACCTCATCAGCTCATTTTGCCTTTTTTTTTTTTTTTCTTTCTTTTATTGCTATGAGCACTCATTAAAATGCTCCCACTTAATATTTTCATGTGCCCTCTTTGTCTTGTACGATGCTCTCTTTGTGCACCACTTGCTGTATTATTGCTAAAAGCTACAAATATATAGGCAGGGCCTGTTAGAGACAGTAGGGGATTTCAGTTTAATCCTTGCTTGAGTTTTAGTGTAAAAAGTACCACAGAAGTTGCAATATTTGCACATAATTAAACCTTTCTTCACATAGAATACTCACAGGTGAGGGTCAGCTGCCTTGGAAGTATGCAGAAACTGTCGGTCCAGCAGCAGGGCTCCTTGTTTGTGTGTTTTCCTGTATAAAAATTCAAGGTACTGTACGAACTTAGTTTTTTAAGAAGGGCCAAATGCAAAATATGGAAGTGATGCACCAGTGCGAGATCTGAAGGCTGGTTTTAGTCACTGCCCACATCAGTTCTATTCTAAAAGTTTTGTTCTTTTAAGTCTGAGTCTGCTGAGCTGTTCTGATATAAAAGGACCTGAAGCAAGCTTAGCTAATTAGCTAAAAATGGAATCAACTTCTACCCCTCTTCTGAGTTTTCATGTCTTTGCATTAAAATAGTTGCATCAATGTCTAGGTCAAACCTTTCGTCTGTGCTAAGAGCAGCCCTGGGTTTAAATTATGCCGAAGCTCTGTCCTTTCACGGTGCAGGGTATAATGATATGCATGGAAACCCTAGAAGTCAGAAACCTAATCCAAGGCAGTCTAGAGAAGTTAACAGGCTGTTTTATTATTTATTTACACAGACCTTTCCAAAGAGCTTGTTGATGCAGAACCACAGGTTACTGAGCTGGTAAAACTGTTTGTCTAGTGATGGAGGAGTTCAATTATATTTAAGGTAGCTTTTTGTATTTCAACGCTTGCTGTAGGTGATGCATACAGTAAAAATGTATGTGGCAACTTTTAGACCAAAACTACTGTTCAAGGGTTATACTAGTACCACTGCTAGTCCTATTGCTTGATGTCTTCTCAGACCTACCTAGAAGTAGGCATTTAGGATTTTTCAAAGGATACCGCTTCTGTTGTTGCTCTTAGATTACTCAGTTGATGATTTGTATTTTTTATATTTGAAGAACTCCTGAAGCAGCCTTTCAGCTTGTGTCTTTCTGCTCTGAACATATAGACAAGAAACCAATTATATGCTGCTCTTCAGTTTGAACAGAATTATCTTCTAGTGGACTGTAAAGCAAATTAGGTAGAGAGAAAATAAAGCTCTGGGCTTATCTGGTTTTAACAAGATCATGCATTTTCCAGGAGGAGTCAGATGATGTTTTAGTAATTGGTGAGTACTGATCAATTTAAAGCTTATGAATCATGTGATTAACATCAGTGGATACTGTGAATTGGTCATAGTATGAAAAGCCTGGTATGTGAAAAGATTTTAATGAAAAAGTCTTGTGCTTAAATGCCTGGTAAAGGTTTTATTCCTTTTCTAATAGGAATTAATTTTGCTATGCAAGTGTAATTTCTAAGTCTTGATATGTTTTTGCTGTTCACCATGCGATATCTGCCTATTAATCATTTTCTTTGACAATGATCATAAAACCAGCAAGAATTTATGCAGTAAGCAAAGTGTCCTGCATTCAGTCATCTTTTAGCAGGAGACAATAAATTCATTCGTATAATTAACTGCCTGACAGGTATTAAGTGACTGAAGTGTTTGAAGAGTTACTAGGTTGTTGAGGTTTTTCCTGTACTCACCGCTGGTGGGAGGGGGATGGCTGAACTGCTTAATTATGAGAGTTTAGGCACCCATGACAACTGCAGTAGCAGGCAAATAAATTTAAAAAAAAAACAAAAATAAAGCTCATCATGTACCTGTTTACTTCAGATCCTCTGACTAATGAAACTTAAGGAAAACTTGAGGTAGGCGAGGCACGACTGCCTGACCTGCTACACTCATGGAGCATTTTCATGCTGAGCGTACCAAGGTGTAAACCTACATGCTGAAAACTGATCAATTAAAAATTAAATATGCTCTTGAGTTAGTCACACCTGCATTGCTCTTCTGGAAAAGTCTCAGCAACATGCGTGGCATTTTGCATTTAATGAATTCTCATGAGTTTGCGATATCAAAGTAATGAATCGTATTCTTTCATATCAGGAGCCACTTTCATGGTCTAATGGGGCCTGTTTTGTACAGGGAGCAACACCATGACTGTAAATTACAGAGGGGGAACTGCCACCCTGATGTGAAGCAGTCTGGTTCAGCTCTCCTGAAAGTTACTTACTTTCACATAAATTATTTTTTCTGATATGGAAATATTCTTGGATACAGTTGTTTGCCACATCATCCTGAGGATTAGGTTATGTTCACAGCCACAGTTCTGTCACCACTTGCTTTCCTGAGCATAACTTTATGTTATCTGGTATCAAGAAATGTGATCTTTCAGATCAGATCTTTGATAAAAGCAGCTGAGCACTTAGACTGCTGAATTAAGGTAGCATGAGCCCCTGAGCCTGGGTAGTACCTGTGTTATCTGTTCTGTGTTGTCTGCCAGTTGGCTGGCTATCGTACATTAAGCAAAACTAGTATGACAACTCAGTTTGAGAAACTGCCCCTGTCTGTGCTCCATTATGCAGTTAGCATTAGCTGCATATGCCGCCACTTCCATGACAAGAAGCGTTTGGCTCTGACCTTTGGCAGAGATCCGATAGTACTATTTCACCTGCAGCCTGTATGCTTTTTTTAATGTTAAAGCAAGAGATATTTCCAGAAATCTGGGCTGGTTGTGATAGCTCTGTCAAAAAGGCAGAATACAAAGCCAGTGCAGGCTGGTGCAAAGGGAAGTATGACCTTTCGGTTGCTTGGGAGCCTTCAGAATATATCATGCGTCTTACGGATAACATGTTTTTCTACTGAAAGGACAGTGGGGTTGCAGTCTTGTCTGCTGCCTAAAAGCCTTGGAAGAGGGTCTCTTTGGCTCGAGTTTTCTGAACGTTTGTTCCCCCTCTGACTTTGAGGTGACTCGCTGGCTCTGTCTGCCCTCTCAGTAGCCAGCTGGGGGAAGCGCGTCCCCGCGCGCAGCCGGCCCTCAGCCAGGAGGGCTTTGCGGGCCCCCCGGCAGCAGTCCGGCCGGCCAGGGCACCCAGTCCCGCCGCCACCCGGGGTACAGCAGCTGGGCCATTTCCCAGACAGGTGTGGGAAGGAGATGCTGAGCTTCTGGTGCCTCCTGGAAGATACAAAGCGCCTTTGTACTTTCGCCTTGGATGCTCGTACCTAAGAGCAAGTCTTGCTCACCTTTGGAAGAAGTGGGTAGAAGTAATAGCTATTATTTGCAGATACAGTTATAAAAACACTTTATAAAAGCCATAAAAACAGCTTCAAACACTGTTATTGTTGGTTTTTATTATGTTCCCAAGGAAACAGAAGCTGATTTAACAGAAGTTTTGAGAACCAAATTAGCAGTTACCATTTGTTAAATTGCATATTTTTAATGTTAGGCATTCAGCTTAGATTTAAAGCTGCAATTTACTTAGAATTGTTGGATGTCCACAAAATGCCGGCCGGCCTGTGTACTGCTAAGTATTAATCCTGCATAGGTAGGTGTATTTGTTACAGCAGATGTTTGTATGGCTAAATTCCCTTTCATGTTTAAATCAGAAAGAATGAACTATTCCACCAAATCAATGAAATAGGGTCAGATTGAGCTTTTCGATAACTTATTATCTGTCTGAAATTATCTCTTGATCTTTCAATCTAAGTGAAAACTAGGCATTATAAAAAGCATACTTTTTAATCTGACTGGTTAGGAGACCTTAATCTGAACTGCTATAGGCACGCAGCTCTGAATTTAAGCATTTTTCCACAAATAGCAATACTTAAGACTTCTGTCCTGCAGTGTGCTCAGCTGTGTGATTTTTCTGGACATGTATACAAAGACCTGATGGTAGAATTTCACTGTCTGTATATTTTCAAGTTAATGTAACAAACACTTGTGGAGGAAAGGGGCCAGTGAGATGGAGATAAATACTTGAATTCTTTCCAAATGGCCAGTGCTAATTCTTTAAAAACAAACACATGGAAAAGAAACCAAACTTTAAAGGCAACCCCTTGAAAAACTTGTCCCAAGCTGTTTATCCTCTTTCAGGCTCTGAAACAACTTCATTTTACTGGTAATTCTACCTGCATATTTTAAGTACTTGAGCAGATTTGTTCCTCAGATTATCAAGTCTTGCACAGTAGCTCATATCCACGCCTTGTGAGACTATTCCACTTAATGCCCGTCTTTCAGGGACAGGCATAGCCTTGGTGTTTTTTGGAACAAGAATGGAGTGGAGAGTCAGAAATTATGCTGAAAGAGGCGTAAATGATAGTTTATAAGTACTTTTTGTGCCTATGCTGCCCTAGCCTGCTTCCTCCCATCTGATTGTCCAGAGACATTGGTTTTGTCCGTATAACAATCCCTTGTGCTATGCGGTGATAGATAAGGAAAAGAATCCACAGTGAAAACAGGCTGCCAACAAAACGGGTCAGGGCTAATGGGTTAGTATGACTGGGGCTTCTTATGCCATTGTCCCTTCTGGAGAAAATGTTCAGCAAACAAAAGCACAACCACACTGGCAGGGCCATTTCCTCCGAAGCAGTGAAACAATGAAGCTTTTAAAGAAATTGGGAGTGGACTCCATTAAAGTGTATGTGCCATTTCAAAGCAAAGATGCAGATGGGTGTTTGTGCAAAGATATCCAAAATGAAAACCATACAGTCACTGACAGATGCATAGATCCCTTACGAATACAAGTCCCAGTACTGTTAAGAGAGGACTCAGGCATTAAACAGCAGTAGTAGCAGGTGCATGGCTATTCAGCTGCTTCTTTAAACAAACAAAACCAAAAACAAGCAAACAAAAAACACACAAAAAATCCTTATGCAATTTATTTCTGTATCTGATACTCTATATTTCATAATATGTATTCAACCGTTAAATAAGCTTACTGGCTTAGTAGTGTTTTGTATCAATATTTGATTATTTCCTCAGACTTTAAAAAAAAAGACTGTATTTGAGGCACTTAAGGAGCCTTATGGGAAAGCTCTGAGCACACTGGGAAAGCTACGTGAGTTGTCAGTGTTGTAAAGCAGTTTTGAGGAGAAGAAAGACTCTTGGTTCATACTTGTAAAGATTTTGAAAGGTTGCTGGTTTGTTGGCAGTTTTTGTTAATTGAGTAAGTAGTTCAGACAGTCATGTTAGTAAACCCTAGAGACGGGGACTAAGCTTTCAAAACAGCGAGTCTTGAAGCCTTAGCACAACTAATTTTATAGAAATTTTCATCTGATTGTTGGTGACTGTAAATGATCTGAATTCAGGGTCTGAAGGTATGTAGTATCCTGGACTACCTAGTTTTCTGTAGTAGTAGTTCTGGGGTAACATGAAACTGGATTTTCTAAAATGAAAATAAATGTGTTCAGGAGGGGAGAAGAAAACCTTTCATGAGTTTCTTATACTTTTAGGGAATGAAAAAGGACCACTAACACACTTTGCTCACGTATGTCTAACCTTTCGAGAGGCGTTTTTTTGCGAGGTGATGACCTGCTATCTATTGGTGCCTGCTCAGAATCATTAGCTCACTGGGGCTATTCTGTCTTTCATTTTCTAAGTGGTGAGGTCAGGTGCATGGTCTTTGCCTCCTCCATACCAGTGGCTAATGATGCTATTAATAAGAGGAACTGTGTACCTAATTCTCTGTCAAAGTAATAGAAAAAATACATCTATGTCCTTAGGGTAGCGATATCCATATGTGTCTAAAACAGATGAGACTGGTAAGAAAACAAGGGACCCGTGATGGTAGTCTCAGCCTTTTCCATGCCTGTCTCTAATTTTTCACATCTATCAAAGCACAAAAGATTAATTTCATTATGTCTAAATCTGCTGAGAGGGAAGGGAGAGAAACATTTTGTCCAAGTAGTGGGTGTTCATTAAAAAGGAAGATGAACTTTGCACAATGCTTTAAAAAAATTGCTTTAAAATCTGGCCCCGATGTGTGCTATTCATTCATTCTTCATAACTTGCCTTTCAAAAAGCTTTTAAAACTCCTAAGCACAGGGCTAGGATGCACTTTGAGTTGTGAAATTATCTTTGCAGACCTTGGAATTTTTTTCCAATGGTAATTTCAGAGCTCATATGTCAACAAATCAGTGTACGGTATTATCATTTCCCTCTGGACCTTCAAAATCTATACCTCCAGGGGAAATTGAGGGACCATATGATGTCAGCTCTGAATACATTACTAAGAACGAAATGTAACATTTGTTAAAGATAAAATCTTTTCATGGGAGAAACCTCCTATTTTTCTGATTAAGCAGTGTGTCAATGTTACATCACACTGGCTAGAAGTTTCTGGATATCAGCTACACTGACAAGCTATAACCAGCTTTAAAAATACCTAGAATCCTCTTCTTGCCATTAAAATACACAAACATTTGCTAAAGTAATTACTTTTGTTGAATGAATCAGTGGTGTGCCTTGGGAATTTGCTGCTGCCGAAGATTTCTTTTTTTTCCCTCCAACCTACGTGTCACAAAGTAATTCCTTGCAAAGGCTGCAAAAGGCGCAGTATAATCAATCTACATGCAAATAAATATAATAACTACATTAGTCCTTGAATGGAGGGAAAACACTGGAAAAATCTAAAACTTAGGCATATTGTTCTTCGGCAAATATTTTTCAAGTGTTTCCTCCTCTTCAAGCTGGAGATCCTTCTAATTAAACAGCTATGGCAACAAATGCTGTCCAGCCAAGGGTCAGGTATAAAGTTCAAATCCCAGATGGTTGATATCTGTACAAGACTTATCTACCAGATGGGTTCAAATGTTCCACTGGATTTTTTATTCTTCTCTCTCCCCTTCCAGAATTAAGGCAATTTGTTATATTCATATCAAATATTTATATTGTTTTTCTATTGACTTTTGTTAAGTATTATTTAGCTAGGAGGAAAAGTTTCCCCTGAGCATACGTTCTACTGCTTGAGAGGTACTTTGTTCAGCATCCCCTTCCTATCAATGTCTACAGTCAGAGTTTCCAAGGATGACCTAAAAAAAAGACAGGAATAAAAGGCACATGATCATAGGGGTGAGGAGAAAGAGGGGTAACAGTGTTAGTATTTACTTTTACTGTTTCTGTGGATAGTTGAAGGCTATATGCTTTTATGGAATAATCAATACAAATTTAAAACATGATGATTATTGCTGATGAGGCACAGGCTGACTGTGAAATTTATCACTGGTAGCTATATAAAAATATAGCAATGTAGTATCTATCTTTGGGTTTATTTTTTATTATATGCTACTGTTAAACAGCCTACGTAGTGCAAATGGTGACATAATGATTTAATTCTGTATTTTTTAAACAGATCTTAAATATTGTAGAGTGCACTCTGTCATGGAGATGAGGACTGAGATTTCTAATTCCTGGTGTTTATAGCCTTTTTGAGTTTTGTAAGACTACCTGGTAGGAAGTTACATTTTCTTTTGGTTCAAATTCCAAAACCAGAATGGTTCAGGAGTTTACAGATAAGCAATAAGCAGGACAGAAACAGATTCTGAACTCTAGAAAATGTGGCAAGAATGTCTTAACAGAAGCTGAGTATTGCATTCATTACTTTTCTGTAATCTGTTTTACACTGCATTGAGTACAGAGGTCAAACTGATAGGATTCCCAAACTGTGGTTAGTTGGTTAGTATTCAAAATACCCTCAAAACTTCAGGTTCAAAATCTAAGTTAGATTAATGACTGAATTAAATGGTTTAAAGAGATGCTGGTTTAGTTCTTCTGTGAGTTTGTGTTTGAAAGGTGCAGTATTCTTGCTTTTGTCACTAGAAAAACTATATCAAACGTGAAAAAAAAAAAATTACAAAAACAAACCAAAACAGTCAACCCCCCCACACACACTTTTAAAGTTTAAGCTTCCGTAAACCTGGAAGACAGATTTGCCTGAATTTACTCAGCTTGCATGTTTATCCCAAGGTTGGTGGGTTTTGCCAGTACATTTATAGATGCTCTGTGATAGTCTGTCCATGCTTTTTGTATGCTGCACTTGGAATTAGGAGTAAGGAATTCTGACAGGTACTGTGATCACTCTTGTGTTGAATCTACCTCTGAATAAATCTACTGTTTAAATGTGGTTCAAATGAATGATAAATGCAATATATAAGGGAGTGTTTTGGTGGCCACTGAAGTTCAGTTGGGAAACTCCCACTAACTTCAACAAGGATTTCAGTTTTGCCCTCAGGAGGGACCCAGTGAATTTGGAAAATGATAGGAAGTGTGCCTGATCTTAGCATCCTTAAACTGATGGCTTTTGAAATAATTCCTTTGATTTTAAAAATAAAGCAAAATTTGGAACTCTTGTTGCAATAGCAATAAAATATTTTGTATGAATTAGCTGGTGAGCTAGTCTGTTCTGACTGTATGGAACTGGAAAGACACCATTAGAAATAAACTGCAGTCCAAAGTTGAAGGAATTGATCTATTAGCAGGATGTGTAGAACAGCCCCTTTATTCTCAACAGTTACCAATTTCTATTCATTTGGCCAATTTTTCAGTGTCTCTTTTCTGCTAATTTTACCATATCATTTTTAGCTTTAGATATTATAGATGTAGATTCAGTTAAATGTGTACAACAACATGATACTAACCCAGAGAAACATTATTTTCAGTGATCTTTACAAGGGAAGAGCTCTTCATCTTTTTTTCTATGCCCTCTTACTGTGTCTTTATTGCTCAGGACTAGAAATACAGTGATTGCAGTAGACGTGTTCTCACAGGAAGCTACTTAAGCAATTGGGTTTGGGACGTGATGAATGCCACAGCAAACCTCAAAGCTAAACACTTTAATGAAGAGACAAATCTCATTTTGTGCAATATTTACTTAGTTTCTTCAAGTAGATTTAGGAACTTGAAGCAGGCCGTGTCAGTCAAGGCAGCAAAAATGTCAGTCACTGAAACCATCCTGCTCTAGAGCTCTCTCAACAAACCGTCATCTGGGCTTGTAGTATAAAGATATTTCTTAGAAAACACATTAGCATGACATAAAAAAAAATGTGTTTAAGGACATAATAAATCCAGAGTTGGTATAACAAAGTACTATATAAAGCAGGCCACAAAAAGAGATTGTTTGTTATGTCTTTAAGAGTTCTTTTCCTATATATAGGTGTTCAGCAGTAAACCTGAGTTTGCCATGTCACATATAACAAAAACTGTTGCTGCATTTCCTTCCTGGTGTGTGCACAATGTACACAAGGCCAGTGTGCTTTGTAGGATCAGCTCCGCTGTGCATTTCCAAACGCTGTCAGTCCAGTTTCCTCTCCATCCCCCAGCGTTCTGTGGCTGTGGGCTAACTCCAATATCTATTCTAATGTAATTAGCGCCATGGCCAAGCACCTTGCTAAAGCCATAAGCACAGGTGGCTGATAATCTGTTTTAATTATAGTTTGTTAACATGCTTAATTTCAAAAGTGATGCGTAAAGATGACAGGCAGCTCCAAAGGGCTTTCCATCCTGGTTTCCGAGCCCTTCTGTAGTCATACAGCCTCCAGCTCACAAGCTTTCAAATTACTTAACCAAAATTGGCTTTGAAGGAAGAATTAAGAAAAAAAAAAAATCTAAGCCTGGGTGTATTAAGACTTGATAGAGGATTGCAACTTAAATGAGCTCTCATAGGAGCATTTTGGCTTCTGCTGATCTACAGGGAACTCTTAACAGGTGATCTTTGGAAGTCTTGTTCATTTGTTGTACCCCTCCCCATTTCTCCCTGTCCTCCTGTCCCTGTTTTCCCTTTTTTAAAACTAAGTAGCTCTATTTATTTGACATTTTTAATTGCTTTTACAGTGCTCAACCCTGTTATCGGGTGAACAGATCTATGTGCTTTGTTAATATCCTCTCCAAAAGGCCGTCATACTGAATGTGATCAGCTGCCTCTTCTATAGATGATGCCTCCTGTTTTGTTTTGTTTTGTTTTGTTTTGTTTGTTGTTTTTTTAACTTGGCTGTAAAAACAAAAGCCATGCATGTGTTTAACTTTCTGATTGCTCGTAGTACCAGAGGGGACTGACAAGCTGCCTGGGCAGCTGGTAGGCCCACTTCATCATTTTAATATAAGCTAAACCCTGCTCACACTCAGTGGTCCACATACAGCAATCTGTCTTCACAGGCCAAATTAAAAGCACTTTTAGCATATGATTAGCTGTATAATAAGACAGTGCAAGGGGTGTGGAGAACAAAGCCTATAGGAAGGCAAAAGGATGTGCATCCTATCATTTTGTGTTCTGTGACTCAGAAAGGAACAATCATTTTCTAAAAAGGACACCCATTCAATAGAAAGTGTTCTAAACGAAGATAATTTGTGAGCAACAAAAGATGCTAAACATTAGCCTTTAAGCTGTAGTGTTGAACAGGATTTAAGCTTACGTTGTGGCTCCTTCATCCAGTGCCTCACATGGCTACAATGTGTGAAGGACTGTAAATTCAGAGTGCCGTGAGATAACGCTGCAAGAGAAATTTCTTCCTTGCTTCTGTTTGGTTTGGGTTTTTTTTGCTATTTAATAGCATTACCTTTTAACCTACACCATGCCTAAATATGCTTTCACGCTAAAAAAAAAAAAGACTTCTGGCACTTTGGAACTGAGACATTGAGATAATTACTTTTTCCAGCACTTGCCATGAACTTGCACAGCTTTTATAGCTGCTTCCCTCTTCAAAGTATCCCTCCTTCCTCCTTCATTATTCCCAAGCACATCTTGAGTGCCCAAATAATAGTTCGGAAATTCTATCAAGGCAATATTTAAATGTCAGATACTGTAACCACGTGGCACATAAGTTCCTTAGTTCCCACAGAAGAATGTTGTGTGGGTTGAAAATTATCATCTTACTGCACAAACTTCATCTAGAGACTGTAGAATCTATAAGTTCATGTTTACAGTTTAACAATAAAGCAATAGTTGTGTCTCTTAGGTGATTTCTATGGCTATTAAATTATTTATATTATGGTGAGCAAGCTTTCAAACTCTTCATGTAATGAAGTTGCAAATGTTTTGTCAGCAGTGGAAACTTGGGATTCTGAGACTTCCTCATCAAGTGCTGGTCTCTGTGTGGGTTTTAACAGTTTTGGGATGAAATAAAACCAAAATTCTAGTTGGTAGAGCAATATGCTAGAGCAGCTGCATAGTGGAGCAGGGAAGAGAAGCTCTGCTGCTGAGCAGGTTGGTGGGAAGTTTAGACCTTTGCCTTTCTACAAGCCTTTAGGAACAGCTACTGGTGCTCTCAGTCCTCACAGGAATAGGTACAGTAAACTCAGAATTGCTGTGTGTTGTGCCAAGTTTCATTTGAGAGGTTCATGGGAGTTTTGTGTGATACCAAAGGGCATAAAATACAGTGTAATGTGGTCCGGCTGGGATTCTGCCAAAACCCCACATCCAGGCATATTCCTGAGGGGCACTCAGGGTAGGGTGTGTTAGGTCGATCTTGCACATCTTGAGGAGCACACAGAAATACGGCCATTTCTTTACTTCACATCTCTCCTGTCTCTCTAAACAGACTATCTGAAAGAATTACAACATTTTCAGGTGGAACTAAATGACATCGAGAGGCTAACTAAATGTGGGCGGTCAGATTGTTTTCAGCCATGTGATTCAGGCCATTATTCCTCCACTATGGCTTAATACTGAATGGAAAGGGTGAAAAAGAAAATAAAACAAAATACTGGCATCTAGGAGAAGTAATGCAAGTTCAGAACAGGGCTCTGGAAGAAATGGGAACTGGGGAGCTGGAGCTGGAATGAAAGAGGTGCTTGGGGTGATCTCAAATCTCTCGAGGAATATAAGTGAATCATATTAAGTCCTCAGTCTTTGTTACTGAGTCGAAATGCCCTCCTTTGCCATATACTGCTTTGCAAAATGTAATCTTTCCACTATACTGTGTTGCAGTGAAACATAATAAGGATATTTTGGTGGTTTGAAGTTAAATAGTATGTTTTCAGATGCAAATAGTTGCATCTGTGCAACAGAAGCCACAAGTAATTATACTGCTTGACAGAGGTAAAAATTATTAATTATAGGCATTCAGTCAATTACATATCTGCCTAGTGGAATTTATTCTGGAAATACAAAAAAAAATGTATAAAGATCTGAAAGATGTTTCCGGTTTAAATATTGCATACAGCATCTAGTCTAACAATTTAACTGCTCCAGATAAGGGAGAAGAGTCTGTGTGTTTGTATGTATATATCAACATGTATGTGTGTATTTACATATGCAACAATATAGAAAAGACTCCAAAAGAAAGTCGTCTTATTTCAGGGTGAGATCAAATTTGTTGAATACTTTTATTACCTCCACAGCTAATGAAGTGCAAAGTCTGTGTGTCATGCCTGCTCTCAAAGCTGGATATTTGGCGTTTACCCTTATGTATGACTTAGGCTGAAGTCCCTGAGATAAAGCAGTATCTTTGAAAAACTTTCTAGATTAGCTCAAGGATCAAAACTGATGCCCAGATGTGAACTTTGATAGATTTGAGAAGGGCTGAGTTTTAACTGTTTCAGGTTAAAAATGTAATGAGTGGGTCAGCTGTAAAATTAAAGGAAGATGCTGTAACATCTAAAGAGAAAATTCTTTATTTAGCAGGAATATTCGGTGTGGAATGACACGGCTCAACAGATAATTTAGAGAGACAGCACTACTAGTGACAGGACAGTATCCTACGTGTCCCTAGTTATGGAAATTACTCATGCTTTTAAACTACTATTTAAGTGCTCTGCCAGCTTGATGTAAAATTCTCCATTCCGTGCTCGTTCCCACTCAGGAAAGGTTGAGAACTTGAAGATTTAGTCCTACAAAATAGTTTTAAGTCTTGAAGTATGTTCTATTTTAATGCAGATATAGATATAAAATTGGAAAAAGTAAAATTGTACTGCTATATCATGCATTCAGGAGGTCACATGCAAGTCATCATTTTTTGAACATAGATGTAAAGAATTTGAAGATAACTTGAACAGTAAAGTATCTGTCATTATATGAACAGTGCATATGTTCCTGGTTTGCTAGTGAAAAAGAGAATTTGTATTCCAGTGGAAATAGGTGAAATAAAATGAATGATGCTTACAGAAGGGCTGTGTATGGGAACAGAAATTACCTTCCATCACAAGCCCTCGATGCTTCCAGTCAGAGTGTCCCTCGCAACACCAGCTCGGCAGCCCAGTGCTCGCGGTGAGACTGAAGGTGGTGCCAGTTACCCAGTAAACCCCTCTGAGACGCCCAGGCTAGCAAGTGTGCCCAGTTATTTTCTCAGTTCTTAACCAGTGATGAAGTTTATGATGGATGCATGTAATTATACTTAAGTGAGAACAGACTTTGCCATTTTTATTTTGTGAATTTGCTTAAAGTTTAAAAGTAGACACTCGATTCTTGTTTCATCTGATCTAAACATGTTTTGATTTCTCAGTGGTAAGAAGCATTTAATTTTCTCTAACAAAAATGAATAAAAGCTCTGCTTATGTCTAAAAATCAGTCCTGTGGTCATCTGAATAGTATTTATTGTGTTAAGATGCTTAAAGTTATAGTCACATGGTTTATAAACTGTATTACTTTGTTTAGGAATATAAACTAGGGGTTGTGAATAGTAATTATTAATTTCTGAACAGCAGTTGCTATGTTCTGATTAATTAAAGTCTATGCTGTTCATGGGGCCTTTTTGTTATCTAAGTAGCTCAGGGTGATGCAGGTACCTGTAAAAATTTAAGAACATACAAATGGAAAAGAGGAAGGTGACGGTGATGAATATATTAATATACAAGAAAGAACCTGTTCTGAATGATAAGTGAAGCAAAGGAGAGCAAATTTATGCCACCACAGTTAGAGGCAGCATTTTAAATATTAAGACAAAAAGAATTCTCATGGTATTAATTACAGCTGGTAAATTTGTCAATAAGGGCAGAAAAAGTGAATTCAACTTATTTATTGTGCTTTGGAAACCAAATTAGGAAATGTTTTCACACCTTGCAAAGTAATATTTTCTAGTCTGTGTTTCCAGAAGATAAAGAGCACCTGTCAAAGCAGCACATCTGGATAAATTGTATCCTAATGCTTTTAGAAGAGTTGGCCAATGAATTCTCTCCAACGTGTAATATTTAATTATTTTATGGGGATGGAGAAAACAGAAGCCGTAACAGTGCAAGTTAATGTAATTTCCATCTTTGAGAAGAAAGGAATGATTTGGACAATTGATAATGTGTGTGAGCCTGCTACTGATTTTTGACAGAACTGTAGAACAGCTAGTATGCAACTTAATTATGTAATCCTTTATCTTTAATTGATTGCCATAAATTGAAACGGACTGGACTTCTGTTTCTAACAGGCATTGTGTATGCAAGGTCGTATTGCTTACTGTGGATTTGTACCATGTGTGAGTTGTCCCAGTCAGTGGTCTCCAAACTTTTTGAATGAGTTACCCCATCAGTAAAAAATGTTTGAGCATGTGCTCCCAATGTATGAATATGTATTTGTAAATTATATACTTGTACTACTGAAGTTCTAATATCATCTCCCCACACCCCAGTTGATCATGATGCAAACCTCCAGGGGTGTGTGCACCCCGCTTTGGAGACCACTGGTCTAAGCAACTGGAATCAACAAACCCTTTTGGTAGATGTAATTCTGATAGTTCTCAAAACATAGCTGCAAATTAGAATTATTGCAGAGTTAGATGAGTTTAAGTGGAATTATAAGGATATCACACTACATAAATTTTAATATTCTGGTGAGAAAATAGTTGTAATATCTGTAGATGACACAAATACGGGGCCAAAGAGGACCACTATAGAATAGTTTGGTCAGGAGGGCACATGATGTATATATTTTAATAAATTGAAGTGTAAAGCTGAATGTCTGTAAACTAGTATTGAAGCCCACGCTTAGAAGAATGGGGACTCTCCCAAGGAATTGGTTTGGAAAGGTCCAGGGAGTCATGTTGGGTAATCAGCAAACTGATAAGCTGCAAACTAAGCTTTGGTAGAGACAGTGGAAAGTGATTTACTCTGAACGTTTTCAGCATTTCGGAAGGCTGAAATAATTTGGTAGCTTCTAAATTTGGAAACTGCTAGGTTTAGGATATGTTTTCAGACATCAGGACAAATTGCTGACAAGATTCCTATTTTCTGTTCTCTCTAGACAGTTTCATTAATAACTCACTGCACATATGGTGAAATTTTTTAGAGGCAATTACAGATATGACATACTGTACACATGGTTTTAGAGCGCCATGTCATCAGTTGCTACCTGAAACAAATGACTTCATGGCCTGGTGGTACTCTTAGAACTGAAATCTTAAACTGCACAATAAGCCCTGGTTGAGGCTTTGAGGATAATTTTTCTTTTTCCTAATAATTTCCTCTAGTGACAAATCAAAGTGTTCCTTATTTTACTGCTTAAGACCAGGTTTTACTAGCTGCCAAGCTAAAATAAAACTGTCTAATTAGAATAAATAGAGCATTTCTAGCTGTAATGAAGATGTGCAAATGCGTCAAGAATTCTAACTTAACTCTTAGTGAAGAGCCTTGTAGTGTACCAGGGCCGTGATCCCCTGTGCAACGGAAGCTTTTGCATTCAGACGGGGCTGTGTTGCTTTAGTCCGTCTGAGCATAGACCTGCACATCACAGTTTTGCTTTGGAAGGGTGATGTGCTGGACAGACACTGCAAGGATTTGATCTCTGTGTGTTCTAGATAGTTGTGTAAATTAAAGTTATGCTCAATCAGATGCCAGTTTTGACTGTTGCCTCATATATGAACGCAGAAAGGACTTGGTGAAAGCAGGCAGCATGCACAAGTTCCTTATTTCCTCTTTGGTAATTTTTAAAACTTGCTTTTTTAAACTATGCTCCTAAGGCACCTGAGATGCAAACTGCCAGTTGTACTATGGATTTCTGTTTCTGACGACTTGCTGTCTCCACGGTAGTTTTTGTAATATCTTAATGTGTATAGCTGTAATTTGTGCAGAATTTGTACCTGCTTTGTAGTACAAACTAATCCCATTTTCTGATAAAGTAAGAACAGTCTGTGGGGCAGAGGGCTGGTCTAGAGCCTCCCATTCCATTGCTGTGCACCACAGTGGGTTTTCTCTGTCATTCTCTGAGCTCTCAGTGCGATAGGTCTCCATCACTAAAAAGGGTACTAATGTCTTTCTCGTACCTTGTAAGTCATTCTGAACACCCTAACTCAAATCATTTTACTGTAACACCAAGCTTAAGCATTGGTTACTTTTATTGTTTACATCAGTATGTCATTATAAAAAGCAAAATAAAATAATTCCATCTTGGAGGTCCTGAGAAGTTTGATATCTCCATAAAGATGCTAACACTGAAAGTGCTGTTACTAGTGGTCATGACACCAGCTGTTAAAAATATGCATCTGTGTGATGTGTCCTTTGCTGTAAATTCAGATTTCTCCCAAAATCAGAGAAGTTAGACCTTATTACTTTCCTCAATATATACAACAGAATAGATTTCTTATTGTGAAAACATTGGCAAGTCACTGGTTTTGCTGATTCATACACCAGTGAAAAAGGTTTTTGGAGAGCATGAAGGGAAGATTAATGCTATTCATTTGCTAAAGGTAGGGAGAGGCTGCAGATTTTGCAAACTCATCACAGAACCATTTTCAATAACATTTTTTTAGTGAAGCCATTTCACTTTTCTCTATACATCTTGCGATGATAATCTGTTTTCTACTGACACACTTGATATCGTCTGTAAGAAAATGAAGTTACAGGTCATGCAGAGTTAATTGGGAACTGAGTTATTTCCATAGGCTACATGAAGATCACCATTTGGAAACAAAAATAGAAAAGCTGCCCTAATGTTCATTTCAGTCCTGGACTTTTTGAATAGCTTTGACTTCTGTCCTTTGAAGGCTACATGAGGCTGAAGGATGGCTGTTTGAAGTGATCCCTTGGGGGATTTTGAAAATCGGTCTATGGCAAAGTGTGGTGAGCTGATGTAATGAGCTGACACCAGACCTTACCTTTATCTTGTTAACATAAATACCCTTTTTAAAATACACATATTTTTAGGAACTGTGAAGTAGCATCATTCTTCCTGTATTTCTGTCCTTCAACTGACTATTTGGCATGTTAGTAGGAGGGCTTTTTAAAGTTGACCTGATTCCAAAACAAAGAATAAAGTCTTACTTGCTGGGTATCTCAAGGATTTGTCATGACCCAGCTCTTTTACTTGATTCAGCAAAGCTCTAAGCACATGCATGCAACCAAATATACATAAATAAGTAATACAGACAAAGGAAAGTTAAGTACTTTCTTTAGTAGCTTACTGAATTTATGTATAACACCAAGTTTCTTAAAAGTAGTTTTAGGAAGAAAGGACTGGTAAAACAATAAAACGTTTTTTTCTAACAGATCAGTCTGAAGAATTGATCTTTTTAATTGGTAGAGCAACTGGGAAGAGCTGTATATATGTGCTGGACCGATGGATTATAAAGCGCACTCATCAAGAGGGAAATGGAAAATATGTTATTCTTCCTGTCCCGTCTGTCAAACTGGTATTTATTTCCAAAGAGCATTCAGTCCTTTGGAAAAGAGTGCAACAGCTTGAAAATCATCATTGTCTACATTTTCTTTTCAAAATACATTGAATATTTTTTAGCAACAGCTCCGTCTATCCTCTATCAAAACTCATTCTGGGTCTTTCCTGGTGCACAGATGTGCCTCGTGAAGTCCCTTCACGTAGGCAAGGCATGATGCCGTGATACAACATTTATGGGAAAATGGGTGTATGGGTGGTGCAGAAAAGGCGACCCATATGCATCAGTGTATGCTACGCTCGTGAAGGCCTGGGAGTTTTACTAGGCCCCCAATCTGGTGTCCAGCCCTTTCAACCCTGATAGAAGGAGACTGAAAGAATGATGCTTGCTGAGGCTAACGCTCTTCCTGACACTTGTAAGAAGTAAACTATAGCGAAAGATACTGCTGGGTGATTAATGACCACTGAAAGCAGCGGCAACGATAGGAAGGTAGGACTGAAATGGGACTTTCTGGGATATCAACACTAATCCCTTCTACTTCAGGCAAGCATGTTGTCTGTTTTCTTCTCATAATACAGTCATTTGCTACAGATTTGCTGCTCACAGAGCTAGAAATCTTTTTATTTCTATCTTAATTCAGTTCCAACTTGTGTACATTTCTTTTTGTGCCAGTACTAATTTTTCATTTCTGGCCCATATGCTCACCCCACCAGTATGCATTTAAAAAACAATTCTTATCCTTTTTTAGGGATCTGTCAGACTCAGTGAGCCAATCTTTTGCAGTCCACAGTTGCCAGAGAAGCTTTCCATTTCTTCAGTCATCCAAAGAGGCCACCTTTGCACTCATGACAAAGTTTGATTTACGTTTCCTTAAATTTGGAAGACCAGTACAGCTATTCTAGCTGAGGTCTCACCTTTGTTTTAAGAGCGCATTGCTGAAGAACAGGCATGGCGATTAAGTTTAAATAAGCAGCAAGAGCAGCCAGCGTTGCCGGAGGTAAGCATCTCGGTGCAAGTGTCTTGCTGGAGAACTGGAGGCAGATGACAAATGATATGAGTGCCTACACTGTTTTCCGTGGCTTCCAGTAGAATGGTTTCTTGCCAGCCTGCCTTTTGGCAGTCTGACATGAATATCTTTAGGGTTTTTTTAATGCCTAACTTGCAGGCTTTTCCTTATATCCCTGCATCTTGGATTGACAGTTACACTGAAAAAAAGAAACAAACCGTTCCCCCCAGCACTAATTTTTACAACTACTAGTTTGATGCTTCCGGTAGAGGTACCAAGTAATACACCTTAAAATCCCTGTGGTAATATTATCCTGTCTTATCTGTTTCTCTCGGATTTTTAGTGCTGTGGGGTATCTGCCAGGGAAGTACAATAAACACATAATAAACCATAGGAACTGCAGGAACTGTGTATATGTATGTGTACATGTCCACTTATTTAGAAATGCAATCTTCCTATTTCTTCACTTTAAATAAATTTTAAGAAGTGAAATCTTAAAGAACTTTGGAAATAAATTAGATTTTTTTGCTCCAAAGCATCTTCTTTTATCTAAGGAGATGGTGCATAGCAGTAGCACAGAAGATACACAACAACTATGTTGCTGCAGTCTGCTCTTGAAAGAGTTTCTGCTGATGTACTCAACCGTTGTGAGGTTTTTCTAACAGAGAGGAACACTTTAAAGAGATGCTGATGCTATCATTAGCCAGCAAGTGAAAGGGAAAACTGTGGTCAGAAAAGAGAGGCTGCTGCTTAACTTTTCTATAACATAGGCAGGTGACAAAGTAATTCTGCGACTGGTTTCAGCAACTTCAAATACCAGAATGTCAGATGCCGGTTGTGTTTGAATGACAAAGCAGTCATAGCTGTTAAATTAGTCATGCCTTCCAAGTTGGATCAAGTATAGAGGGCCATGACTGCCTGGACCACAAGGCTGCCTTTCTGTGAGAGAGCTAAAGGAAACAGAAGGCTGCTTCACTAGGTGCGCTGGGAAATAATGTGAACGGCATCAAATGCCATTCTGAATGGTTCAATAAGAACATGAAGCACCTTTTTTGATTTGTAGAGTCCCTGTTTAACTGGCATGTGTATACAGGTAATTCACTGTACTTGGGAATGCATTTAGGTACAACTTGTGGCTGCTGTAGTTTCTTTAAAAATTCATACAACTGCTATGTATTTGCACGTGTAACACGCTATTCTACTTTTTTACACTTCAGAGAGATTAAAACAGAAAGGCTAATGGCAAATGATCTGTAGTCTAGACATCAAGTCATTGCTCAATTTGTCTAACAACCCCACCATATAGTCTGTGGCAAAATACAGTACTTTTTGAGTACTCTTCTCTACAAAGTACAACTGAACTGATTTCAGAAGGAAATGGCTCTTTATATACATTACTATCATCTCTACATTTGTAAGCATAGATTCTGTTGCCAGACCCATGTGATTTCATTTGTTGTGTGATCTCTGATTTGATAGATCAAGTCCTTTAGCATATAATCATACACTGTATGTAATGTAACTACTGAAAAATTAATCAAGCTGGTGTCTTAAGCTTTTGGGAGGAAGGGGGAAGAGTTAAAAGCCCATCAGCCAAAAAACACAGAGTGTTCTGGTAAAGGAGCACTTTAACTACCTGGTTTATCTGTCCTTTAGGCAATTTTGGTATTGACGGAAATATTATTTTTCTGGTGATTTTTCTAATAGTTTATAATTATAATGCACTGAAACTCATAGGTTTGTAAAAATAACTTCTACATGACAACTTGTACATGTTCCTAGGCATGTGAAGGTCTGTTCCTGAAAGAAGGGGAAATACAGCTTAGTGAACAGTCTGTATGCAATTTGGGGAAATAGGAAGTAGAATTCTAAATACTTTTCACATATTTATACTTTTTACGGATTTCTTTAGCTCTGTTTCCCTAGCTTTTTCTTTTGTAAAGATAGAGACCTTCTTTGCTTAGTAGTAGGAGAAAAAGGATTATTTAAAGTTATTTAAAGTGAATAAAAATTAATTATTATACCAAGGATTGAAAGTCAAAAGACATGAGTTCTATTTCTAGCTTTGCGGCTGGCTCCTAATTGCTCTTTGGCAAGCGATGTCATAGTGTGACGCACATTTAAATTGGCTCTGCCTCCTAAAACAAGCAGCTCTTGGTCCTGTGCTGCACAGGCCATAGTGCTAGTGTGAGAGGCAGGGCCGTGAACCAGATGGGGGAACTGATCCAGCTGGAAGCCCACCCCTCAGAAAAACCCAAACCAAACCAAACTAAAGCCAAAAGCAAACAAAAAGCAAAAAAGTGGTGATGGAGAAGGAGGTGGGTGTTTCTTCATCCAAAACAGCTGCCTGATCCATGTCTTTGTGCAGCAGCTCAAACATGCCAGCAGTAGACATGTCAAAATGTTAACCTTGCTGCATCTGATGGGCCTTATCTGGAAAAAAGGTGAAGAAAATGTTTAAAAATCTTTTTTTTTCAAAATATTTCTCTTTTAGATAATGTGGCTTCCTTGAAATACAAAAGACTCTGGTCAAGTCAAACAATCTAAATAATTGTCCAGCAAAGCAAAAGCTGTCTACAAAGTTATGGCCTTGAGTAGACATAAGGAATGCAACTTCTCCATCAGTCACTTGGTGGGATAAAAATTATGTTACTTTAAAACTACCCTGTAGTAGACAAAAACATCCTGCTTTTAATATGCACATAATTAAAAAACCACCCAAGATAAAGGTAGAATCACACAACATTTAATTAATTCTGGGTGACTAGACTATTGCCTTCCAAACCATAATGAGGTATAACTAATTTTGTTGCAGTCAGTTGAACTTTAGCAGTCTTCTGACTGCTGGGCCTTCTGTCAAAATAAGTCAGGCCCAGAATACAGAAGTGTTCCAACTGTTTTACAGAGGTAATGCTGTTTAAGAAAATACAAGAGTTTCTGTTAAACTTTACTTTTTTTATTGTAGGGCAGTATTTTCCTTGCATGTTTTTACTTTGGGCTATTCTTCATCTGAACCTCCTTTTTCTAAACAAATTAGTTGTTGTTTTTTTTTTTAAAAAAAAAAAAGACTGAAAATCTCAACAACAAAATAAACAAATCTGAATGATTCAGATTCCAAAACTTTAAGTCAGTGTGATGTGCCAGGTGTGAAAGAGATGTGCTGCTTTTTGCAAATTGAACCTTGAATAATTAATTTTATTATGAACCTCATTCTTTGTAATATGCTTATCTCATTTAGTCACAGTTGACTATTAAAATTTTATATCAATCATGACTCTATATTCATGGGATACAGGTTCTACAGATGATTTTCTGTAACGTGGATTTTGCACCAGTTCTGAGGAGATACAAATGAACAGTCTCTGCTGGGATACCTTAGCAAGCAATAGTTATGTATAGATGTTTTGAAAATTAAATCTACATTTTGATCTCTAGTTGCCAAGGGTGTAGAAGGAAAAAAAAAATAGAAAATATTAAATAACTGCAAACTGGGGGAAAGGATCAAATTCACCTTTTCTTGCGTGAATAGTCATATGGAAGTGGCATATTTCTTTATGAAAGACACAAGGGGGTTAGCTTAACATTATCCTGTATTGGAAGCACCTCATAATGCAGCTAAAATAGAGCCCCTCCTTCACTTAATAAATAAAGCATAACAATAACCCATCTGTTCCAAACATAGTTACCAAGATGGTTAGTTGAAGTGAAGGGAAAAATCAAAAGAAATCAGTAGCAGCTGCAGTAACTTTAATTCTTGGGGACCACTTAAGGTGCGGTACCTGTAAGAAAGGTTGGTGAGAATCTTCCAAAAGCCCTGGGGAGAAAAGACGAGAAGCCCAGAGCAAATGAAACGTGACAGGGAAGCGCCCTGTGAGAAGACAGAAGTACCAAGGATGGAAAATGCACCAGTATGAAGTGACAGTGAAAAATCCCCTGGGGTTTTAGTGTAAATGAGCTCTGTAGCACAATAAGGTGAAAGATGGGGTGCCAAGATCTGCAAAAGCTAAGCCTCGGGTCAGGGGCTGTAAAACACATGATGCTCCCACAGGTGGAAGGAGAGAATCCATGGACCTACCCTTCTTCAGGGAGGTACTGGAGTGTGGATAGGTGGGGAAGGAAGAATGGTTCACTGAGGATGCTCAGCCTCGATGAGAAAAAACTAAGTAGAAATCAACCAAATAGCAGAAGTTAAATCCTTTGCGGAAGACTTGGATATTTAGAAACACCGTCTAATTGCATTAAGTCAGATGTAAGTACCTAATTGATAGATCCCAATTTAAATTATACTGCATTGTCAATGTTATCAGATAACTGGTGCTTTTCTTTAAATATATTTGTGTCTATATCTAAATCCGCTTTATCTTTCAAATTCTGGGTTTTGTTTTGTTTTTTGTTTTTTGTTTTTTTTTTTTTTTTTTCTCTGCAGTTATGACAGTTTTTCTATTAATCTCAGGCGGGTTTGTTTTATTTATGATTATTCTGATCATAGCGTGTAATGACTGCAGTCAGGCTTGTCTTCATTGTCTCATATCCTCCCATGAATGTATACCCTGCCAGCAATTAAGCTTCCAATGGGGAAATAAGGAGAATGTGGTTGAAACTGCATCACTAAAGAAAAGAACATATATCAAATAAACTACAGCAGAATGGCAAAGAGCACCTCTCCAAAGCCAGCAAGGATAATGTTAGAAGTGACTGAGACAGCCTCTGACTAAAAGAAGCCAATGGCTCGCTTTACCCATAAATGGACAAATTGATCTCTTTCTCTGGAAAGGGAATATAGTTCCACACAAAGGGGGTAAGAATCATTCTCGTATGTGTGAAATGCCCCTCATCACCCTTACCATACACTGCAGGTAACAAAATGTCTTTAAGAATGTAGTTACTAGCATGCCTAAGGAGAGCAGGGTACAAACTCCAACCGGCACCAGGATTATTCTGCTGTCAGACTGTTAAGGCTGTTTAGCATTTGAAAACATACTACTTGCTTGTGGTTTATTTTTAATGAAGGAGTAGGATGTGCAGCAATTTTCCGTTTTCAAGCAAAATTCTTGCCTTTGCCTTTTTTTTTTTTTTTTTCCTCAGTTTCCCCACCTTTGAAATAGTCATAAAAGCTATTCCCTCCTTCAGTCAGCTGTTGCAATGGTCAGCAGCTTGTTCTTTGAAGTGTAAAAGGTTTTATACCATTTCAGATGTAACAGCACCATGAGAGTCCTGGTCTGCAGAACAGGTGTTACTGAAGTACAACCTCAGACTTCAGGAGGGGGAACAAAAGGTACAAGGGATCTTCAGCAGCATGGCAGCCTTTGCAGCTTCCATGGAGCTGACTTCTACACCCTCAGCCCATGGTTTAGGCCTGGTCTCTAGTCATTCATTATTTATTCTGCAATTAAAATGGCCAGTATGAAAAAAATAAAAAATATATAAGGTTCAGTATACACTTATCTCTATCTCCCAAAGACATTAGTTTACATGTAGCACTGCACTGACAGAGTTTTGTTTCGTTTCACAACAGTATCTCCTCTTTTCAGACTAGCTGTGAAGGTGTCAGCATACAGGTTTCATTACCGTTTTCACAGAAAGCATCAATGAAATCATCTTACTTGATGTTCTTTTATATCTCCATTGCTAGTGCCCAATTATTGCCAGCAATATAGCTAAAACTACTCTGTCTGTCCTCTAATTTCAAACCTCCTATGTAGTAATTTCTTACCACTTGACTGGGAATTATTCTAAAGGTAATTGAAATCACACTGTATGTGACAGCATATACAGGTTACCTTCAGCTCTGTTTTGGTGTCAGTAATCCAGAACAGAAAAAAATAGGTTTGGATTTATTTTAAAAATTAAATCATGTGAGATCATAGTGAAAAAATGGTAATCAAAATAAATTACTCCTTGACAGCGAATTAGTTTCCCTCCTGTAACTAGTAGAGGCCAGAATTGTACCCAGCAGGTAACCTTTGCATAGGGTTTATCTGCCTTTATTCATATGCTTATGTAATATATAGGAAATATTTTTTGAATTCCTGAAGGTGTCAAGACCTTTTGCAGTTGTATGTAAGAGCTAGAGAAACATTCTTGTCAGGTGCTAGAACCAGAAAGCCTTGCGCTTTACCTCCAATCTATTGAATCCATCCCATTCGTAGTAATTTTTAGGCCAGACACTGCAGTGGTAAATTAGCTAGACTAAGCTGGCGTGTTTTGGCTCTGGAATGCAATCAGTTGCACTGGAGGACCAAGGCAATGTTTGGCTATGATCTGATGTTCAAGATTAAGTTTTCCCAAGAAAACAAGTGTGCTTAATGAGTGTTAGAATGGGTTGGTCTCCTTTTGCATTTGTGTAGCAATGGCCACTGGTAGCACAGCAGGTATGTTGGCTTGCGTGGTTGCAAGATCGCTTGTAGACAAGGCAGTGCTTTTATAAGATGTGTTCTCACTGGGGAAGAACTTGGAATTGTTTCCTTAGCATGTGTTAAAATATAAAATAACACACGCTGTGTATTTTGTATATGCGTGTGCATGCCTGAGGCAGTGTCAAGAGGGCTTGTATATGGATTTTGTTTAGTGGCTAAACAGAACCAAAATTGTCCAGCTGGCACCTTTCACAATCCTGGAGATGTCAGGCATGCTAAGTGTAAACTACACAGATGAATTGTACAAGTCCAAGTAGAGAAAGGAAGCATAACGCATTTAAGATTAATGCCCTGTTAGCTGCAAATGACAGTCTGCACTTTATCTTGTCTAAGGGTCTGGTTTAGGACAAGGATAATTCTGATAAATGCAAACGAGCCTTTCCCTGACTTTACGAAAGTAAATAAAAGTAGGATCAAAATTACATGATCTTGAGCCTTTTCTATTTTTGACTTTCGGGTAGACTTACCTGATAAGGTGCTAGACCTTTTGCTCATATAAGAGGGGCAAGTGATGCTATATAAACCAAACCGGCTGTTTCAGTGTCATTCACACAACTTTTATCAGTATTTCTACAAACACTCCTTTTCCTGAGACCACAGAGCCCTTTTGGCTTCCTCATGCAACAGCTGCTTTTCTCACGTGTCTGTGCCTGATCCCATGTGTCTGAGCTCCACAGGACGGTGTTTTCTGTCTCTGAAGATCAAAATCATCACAGTGACATCACAACTGATTTGCTTTAAAACAGGCTGAGGTCATTGAACTATTCGGCGTTTTCAAGTAGAAAACATGAGGAGAAGTAAATCAACTCTTATGAAACAATGACCTCCTCCATCTCCCAAAACAACTTCAGCAGTGCAGTAAAAATAACACAAAGAAATTAAGCTGTTCCCAGGGTGTAAAACTGGTCAGACTTGCAGCTCCTAGGGTCTGACAGGAGAAGGATGAATGCCTTCCCCCAGTCAGCCTCCAGCCAGCTAATGAGACAACCTTGTACCAGATTTCTTCCCAGCTTCAGCTGGTCTTGAAGCATGCAGGCTTGATAGTCTTTCTTCATTGTTATTATCGTGAGGTAATGTAAACTGTTCTTACCAATCTGCATTTTGATAATATTTTGCACATATTCAGCATCTTTGCATTGAAGATCTCAGAAGTGCTTAGCAGAAGGGCGTGAAAATTATCTCCAGTTTTTTCACAGGGAAGGCTGAAGTAAGCTTTTAAGGACTTCTGGTGTGGCGTTTAGAGAGGTGGCACACTTGGATTTTGAATCTGGGCTTTCTCCCCCACCCCCGTTTTTTTTTTTACCCCTGTACTGGGAAGCCATTCCAGAAGCAAGGCCTGGGTGCAGGGGGTTGCTTAGCCTGCGTGAGCCTCCATTCCCTGGGAAGCTCTGCATAAGATTTTGTTTTGTGTATGCTTTGACCTTGAACCTTGGAAGAGAGAGCTTTCTGTTATTTGATGACAAATACGACAAAGATGATGGAGTCACATGGCAGGGAAACTGTCACAGATCAGTTTTATGCAGAAATGTGCTGAGAAGTGTCTCTGTGGAGACACTGTCTTCTAACAGAAAGATCTCGTATAGGGGGGCAGTACAGAGAGTCTGGTTGCACTGGAGATCTTGGACTTGTGCCGAAGGATTGCTTGGGAATGATGAAGAAAGCGAGATAGAAGCCCGACACAGAGGTGTGCTCATATATCCTTTTAGTCCCTCTATTTCCTTGTCCTAGTTGAATTATCTTCTGAATGCTTTTGTGTGGCCATGTTTACATGTTGGAAACGGTGACATCTCAAAGCCATCACTCTACAGTGAGCTCACTTGGCTGCATAAGGAATTAGTCCAAAAATGCATGTCAGCACTCTAGCCCTTTGAACGTGCTATTTCTGTCTCATAAAAAGCATCCGCTTCATGCGTCCCTGCCGAGGTGAACCAAAAGGTTGGAGTGATACAAGGGAGTGTGTGGGGAGGAGCGAGCCCCCACGACGGCAAGCCATAAAGGTCTTCAGTCAGTGAGGAGGTACCGAGGGGAGAGAGAGTGCACGAGATGGGAGAGAAGGATGAACAGCCTGCAGTCGACATGCGTGGTTTGATAACAGGGGGGTTGAGATTGACAGCCTGATATAACAATCTGGTTTTCAGATATCTTGAGATTTACTGTGTGGTACAGTTTGTCAGAAGGGGAAAACCTTGTCTGTCTAACCTGAATTACGCTTAACTTCTGCCTTACTTCCCAGTTCTTGAAAGAGCTCCCAGTCCTTCTCTGTTGACAGACTCTTTGAAAGTCACCATTAGTAATACTGTCCCGGAAAATGGATACAGCTGACTGAAATAAAGTAATGTTATGATCAGAGGAGTCTGATAAATAAGAAGTCAAGCAGTACACGGTAACTCTTTCTCAGATTTGGGAAAAGGATTTTAAAAACCCTTAGGCTCCAAGGTCAGTCCAGCCAAACTCATGGTGTTTCTGTCCCAAACAGGGACAGTGACACTTCCTTAGCTCTCAAGCTAAATACAGTCAGTAGCATTATGTAGTCAGATGCTATCATAACATGTGCTATACAGATCTCTGACAAGTAGGAAAAGCTGCATGTAGTACTTCATATATTATTTCTAGTCATTATGCTGCTAATATAAAGCTCCTAATCTATCATTACATCTCTATGCAAAAGTAGTTGAGAAATTTTTGTTCAAAAATTTACCTTTTCAAGGGGTATCCCATCCTCTGACAAAATAGTGGAAAAGATCTGGCATTTGGTTGAACAGATCCTGGTTTACTTTTTTTTCATTACATGTCGGTGATTTGCTGCTGTGTGAACCATGGCAACTAGTGAGCATTAGCTGGGGCTGGCTTGGCATTATTTGTCTGTACTGAGACTGTTCTAAAGAGCACATGAGCTTGACTAAAAGCTTAGCTGAAGTTTCATGAGTTAGATGGAAACAGTGTAAACAGCGTTGCTTTTTTATGTAATTTATGATTTTAAAACCTGAACTACTTTGGGCTGCCCTACAGAAAAATCTATCAGCAGTCTAGCCTATGCTTTGGGGTTTATTTCAAGATGTACTGAAAATGCTGCAGTAACAGCAAGCACAGAATATGCATTTCAGTGCTGAAGGAGATACTCCTGCAGAAAAGTAGGGGTGGGGAAAATCTATTCCCTCTGAAGGATGGAGAAGCCTGAGCAATAAATTTTTCAGTGAAAGGTGCTGAGCACCCGTCCATGTTGATACAGTCAGGAAGAGGCACACTTCAGCACTTCCAGTGACATGCAAAAGTCTGATAGAGGCGATGGGTAGCGTTCAAGAAACACTGTGGGAGCTCGTAGAGGTTGATATATATTCTGCCTGGTCTGGTGATGTTTAAGATAGTAACCAAGGGGGTAGGAGGGTAAATCATGAATAGAAATACTTTCTGCTTAGGCATAGAAGTTATGCTACAGTATTTTGATGCTTATGCATCACTGGTATTGTCCAGAATTTTGAGCTGTAAGTTGGTAATATTCCCCCATTTGGGGCTGAGCAGTACAGAAGTTAAATATTACCTCAGGATTAGTATCAAATTTAGAAAGTGGTTTAGCTCTGGGGAAGCACACGTAGCATCATCATTTTTATACAGCCTAGCATCTGCTGCTTTAAGCTGTCTGATACATCTTGTAAGGCTGAAAAGGGCACTGACCTTGCAGTGAGACTGCTTACTAGCCAGAATTGCCACGGAGCTGTGGTATGTCTCAGGGTACATTTGGGTATGAAAGCTGCTGAGCAGAAGCTACGAGGTCCGGCCCATCACAGCGACGTTAGGTAAATTTGCTGATCAGTACAGTATATCAGTCAGCTAAGAGCCCTGCGCTCCCCTGCTCCATAACGAGGCACTGACCCAGCTTCATCCTCCTGTAGGACCAGCTAGCTCTTTTTATATTATTCCTGCACATCCACGGCAAAGGGAAACTGTGACAGCTCCACCTGGATGTTTGATTTTATTTATTCATGGCCCGTGGAACAATGAAGTCAGAGGTAGGTGAATGATGCAGTGCAGGAAGTTGCTGCAGCAGTAGCTTTGCTACGGAGATGATGATTTCATGTATCGGGCTAACGGTGGAGGAAAATATTAATAAATTCTGTTTGTGCATGCATCGGGCAGGGGGTGAGGCAAAACAAGGCTTTTTAGGTGCAGCAGATGACATTTTCTAATTATGTCGCTTTCTCTTATGCCTGAAGTAGTCATCTACAAAGGTTTTGCTTTCCTTAAAATGATAGAAAAACAGTCTTATCAAGGCAAAGCTATCTATTTAACTTGCTAGAATTAATGGAATGTCATGTTTCGTTCTTATAAATGCATATCAAGTCCTCAGCAGAAAAATAAGCATGTTAATCATCATAGCTGATGTATTGTGTTATGTAGATTGCTAGCATTGATTCGAGACTGTAGGTTCAGGTTTCTTATTTGCATTTAGTCAATTAAGTCAGTGCCCACCCTGAATCCCTTCTGCTGAATTTCTGTTGGTTTTGTGGCTCGATCTATTTATTCTTCTTTGTGTATCTGCTTTTAAATAAATCATCAGAACAATAAACAGTCCTACAGCACAGGGAGCAGAGTGTTTCAGGAAGCAAATCCTTCTGTTAAATCTCATGCAATCTATGCAGTTGTTAAAGGAGGATTTTTCATGCAAACCGTGAGTATGTTTGGGTTTTTAAAAACCCAAGCTCATGTCTTGGATGTAGGAACGTGTGGATTCATAGGACAGACATGTAAACAGATTGTTAACAGGGATCCCAAAGCACAGCTCTGGGGCTGGCCTGTGTGTATAGGTGGTGTGGGATTATATAATGGATAGCTAGAGCATGGGGGTGAAGTGCCTGAGAGTTAGGGGGGTTAGCTTTTTTTTTTTATAGCTCTTAGTGTTTGTAATGCATTTCTTGTGCTCAATATCTTTTTAAGACAAATTTTTTAATTCTGATGTCATCGGATTTAAAAGACACTAGATTAGTGATAGTATATTAATATCTTTTTATTTTAATGGGGTATGAATTGTTGCCGTTTTTTCCAAGTACCGGGTACTTGGAAGTGCTTTGGATTTGGTTTGACTGTGTTCCGTGAGAGCTGGTGACTGGTTAGAACAAGCGAAACAGAAATCGGAGCTGCCACCAGCACCCAGGGCAGGAAGTTGTGAGATTCCCATTTAAAGACCAAAGCTCTCATCTTTGTTGCTTGTCAAAAAGTCAGTGCTTTTAGTCCCTTTACACACTAGTTTGCTTTGGAGATGGTGGTCTTACGGATCTCTTAATGTCTACATACAGTTGGAAGTAATAGAATGAAAAATACCCTGAAGTCATAAGCCTAGTTAAATTCAGAGATTGCTGGTTTATGGGTATCTTTGTAAACAGAATGAAAAATACCTTGACTTATTGTATGCTCATTGATATACATGTCAGAAATGATGCTCTGCTATAGAATAGTTAGGGATGATAGGAAACCAGTAAATTTGGACTTTACATGCTGTGAAGGGCCACTGGTCAACAGAAGGGTCAAATGAGGCTGACAGCTAAATATGGAATTTCTTTAAGCAGACTGAGAGGTGTCAGTAGTGTTGCATCAGTGGATTAAAGGGTATTTGGGGGTGAGAGCCCCTGTCACTTTGAGAAGGTCACAGGCAGAGAAATTCGGCTTGGCTTCCCCTAAGTCCCAGCTGGCCTGTTCCTCCCAGTGCTTTGCCATGCCCGTGTGTCGCGAGGGGGACGCGGGGCACGGCTCTCCTCGCCAGGCAGTCCAGCGCTTCGGAAGGTGCCTGCCAGCGTACGTGCTCCCGAATAACGTGCCGCTCGTCTCGGAGCAAGCCCGTGTGCGACATCCATGGGGCCAGCCACCAAATTAGAAACTCCTGCTTCTTTTTAAGTGCTTGAGGAAGACAAAATACTACTAAATATTACTAAAAATTACTTTTTTCTGTCACTAAATTATCTTTTGGTTTCGAAGGTGGTACTGTATAAAAGCAATAATCTAGGCTTTTTTCTCTAATTCTTTTTTCTGAAATAACTTAAAACATTGTTTTCCTCTATTAAATTAGAATAAAAGGTACTGCTTTGTAGCTTAAGAAAAAAAAACAAGTCTTGAAGTTATAAATGCATAGCTTCATTAGAATTGAAGTATTTGGGCTTGTAGTTGTAGACATGATAACATGTTTGAAGATCCAGAGCCTTTCACATGCATGTTTTTGGTTTTACTGTAACCTGGATAGTAAGGATTGTGCACGCTGGATGTAAAAGTTTCGTATTCAGTACACAAAGTGAGGGGGGGATCTTCGAGGGGACTTAAGTCCTTCTTGATGAAATCATTATTTTTATAGAGTGTAGAGAGACAGGGCATGTCTCATTGCTAGTCAAGGCATGCTCTTTATGCCAAAGGAACTCCAGTAAAAAGTGAATGGCCCCCATGCTGAACAGCAGTAAAGCAATAAACCCCTTGATTTACATAGACACAGTTGCCAGTTTGAAACAGCGTTCGTGAAGGGCAAACAGTGCATCAGCAACTGCATGGAGCTGGAGCATTTTTTCATTACTCTATCAAGAAATTTAGATTTTTTTTTTTTTTAAATGTAAATAACATTAGTTTTGATTTAATGTGCAGGCCGGGCATTGCTAGTTTGCTGCAGCACTGAGTCGTGTATTAGGCTGTTCAGCATCGCTTATGTTCTCCTGTGCTCTCGTGCTGCTCGGGAACAAAGGAGGCTCATGCTGGGGGCAACGCTGTGAATGAGGCTGTTGCAATGAAGCAAGGGAAAGGGTATTTTCTAGCATATACCGGTGGTTAGCTGGGGGTATTGTATGGACAGCCGTAATTTTTGTAAGACTCTTCCCTGCAACACTGTCACAGTAAGAAATGCGTGCTAAGTGAGGACAACCAGGAGTTTCAGTGTAGGTGGAGGGAGCTGGAAGTTTAAATTATGCAATTGTGGTGTTGAGCTCCAAGTACTTTGACATTACTGCTTCCCCAGTGCTTAGTCTTCAGAGTACTTAAAAGCTTCCAAATTAAATTCATATTTTTATTAAGGAAAAAAACAATTGCAGGCAAGTTGGATCTTCTTTTGAGACTTCTCCCAGGCAGAAGCCACTGTGTATTTGTTAGAGGGGGCTCCTTCGGAAGCAGAAACTTTAGGTTAGTCAAAGTGCAGAAGGTTATCAGGCTGCTGTGCTGTGCCTATTGGAAAATTAAACCACCTTCTGAAGCATGAGAAGGGAGATGAAAGGAAGAAAAACCCCAACAAACAAACAAAAAAACTTTTTAAAAAATACTTGCTTTTCAGCAAGACAAAACTAGATGTCTCTGCCTCTTACAAGAAACAGCATAGCTGGCTACTTCCTCAAACAGCTGCACTTTGCAAAGGGAAAAATCCTGCTGAAATTCAGTTTAATCCAGGCTCCTCATTCTTTTAGGTCTCTGAAAAAAAAAAAAAAATAAAATCACAGGCCTTACACATGTGAAGACTGAGTGGCCTGGAATTTAGTGAATGTTACAGCCACTTTGTTAGAAAGCTTAGTTTTCTAACGTGAAAAGAATGAAGTTGTAGGAATATGATGCTATCTGAGGGTTTTTCACAGCCGGTGTGTAGTAGCATCCTGGAGCAGGAAGTGCTAATGTGGGTGCTGACAGCCGTTACTCCGTGTAGTAGCGTTCAGAGCTACATGACTAGGATGTGGTTTGGAGAAGGGGGAGGAGAGCTGAGTCTGCTGCCTTTTGTTACAGTTTTTTTCTACTGTGATAGCTGGTAGGTGTTAATCTTGAGTTGCAACGAGAACTCCTTCTTGTTTAATATCAGGCATGAGGTGCTAGTGCCATAACCTTAAGAAAACTGAATTTCATGGACTCTGGATCAGATCCTTAGTGAAGCTAGGTTTATGGGGTTAGTTGTTTTTTGTTTTGTTCCACAAAAAAATATAAATAAATGCAGAAAATCAGAAACATGTAACTTTTCATCTCTCAATGATTTTTATAAACATTTACTGATTTACATGCACAGCACAGGCACCCACAGTACAGACGCAAGTGTCTTCATTTTTCCAGATGGAAAGTCTGAAGGAGAGAACGGTTTGCTCAGCTGCAGAGGAAAGTTGATATTAGAGGCGGAGTTAGATTCTAGAAATCTTCATTCCCAGTGCTGGGCTCTCACAGCTGCCTAGGAGCATTAGACAGTATCTATTTCATATGCTTGAACAATAAGGTAGAGAAATACATTTTTTAAAAGTGTGATTTTGTGTGTGTGTACATGCTGTGTATGTGACATCTGCAGAATACTGTCTTTGGCAAACACTTTTAGCCTCTTTCAAGTGAAGCCAGATCTCTGAGTTACGCTCAATGTCTTGCAGGCAATGCTGAATTGACAGAATTATTTAAATGGGTGTAATCACATGTTATACATTACAGCTTAACTTACTGCATCCTGCTTTTTATTTCTACGTGATGTTAAAATGCAGGGGAAACATAGCTGGACTGCCTTGAACTTTCAGTAATGAGGACAGCAATCAAAATAGTGAAAACGACTAACATTTGCAGACAAACAGAAAAAGGAAACTCATGAAAATGTATTTCCCAGTCTTTCCAGTTTTCCCAAGTATCAGTGCAATGCTGAAGTCCACTTTGCAGATACAGAAAGCATCAGCTGAACAACAGCTAAGCAGCACAATTATAACGCAATTATGTTGGAGGACAAAGGGGAGAAAACCCAACTTCTTGGGAGGCAAGAGGGGTTGATTATGATGACCTGTTCAGGCTTGAGGCAGATAGTTTAATACTGATGTTGTGCACTCCAACAGTATTTTCCCAAGATTTAAGCCAAGAATAGACTCAGTTGAGATAGCTTTCAAGGCAGCAATCAGCAGAGGAGAATGTAGGGACCACAGAATGCAGCTTGAGCAAACGGCCTGTTGTGGTGCTGTGCATTTATTATGTTACTCAGGGCATGCAATAAAGGGTGTTGGTTCAGCTGTGTGCCCCTTCCACAGGGCTTCATCCAGAGAATATTCTTGGATTCAGTTCCAAAAGGGAGGGGGGGAGTGGGGAGGGATATATTGCCTTTTAGACACTGTGCTCTCTTTTTCCTTCTTTGATAACTGCTGCCAAAGTGGTCTGGCCTCAGATGTGTTTCTTTCCAGTGAAGGGCCGTAGGAAAATATTTGCTGGTAATAAGACCTGGCTAGTTGGATACTATCTGTAGGACATGTTAGTGTAACCGTGATGTTTTGTATCTCTCGATTAACATGATGAATAGACTAATGGAAAAAAAAAAAAGCACCATTGCCTTATCAGAACTGATGAGATGGGAAATGGGGAGGGGAGAGTGACACCCTGTTTTGAGCGACTGAGCGTAAGGCATTTGTATCCCATAGACTAGCTTATCTGTGCCATTATGCTCTTAAATCAGTGGCACACATGAATTTCAAAAGCTTTGCTTGGGGATCAGAATGATGGTAACATTAGCCTGTTAACAGAAGCATGGAAGCCTGGGTGGAAAGGAAATAAGCCAAAGAAAATAATTGCACAGTCAAATTTCACTCGGCTCTCCTTTCCTCCTTCCTTCCCTTCCTGTTTGTGTGTTAGAGTCCTGTTGTCATGGGCCTCCTCTGTCATTCCATTTGTTTTGTCACTTCATCCCACCCCAGTGCTTGCCCTGAACTTTTTGGCTTACCAGTACTGCTTGCTTGGCTGCTCTGTTAATCTCTTCACACTACACCACATTTCAGAAATAATTCTTCTCTTTGCTCAGCAGAACGTACAACTGCAATCCAGTATGCAAGTACCTAAACAGCACAACTGCTGATCTCGAGCCAGTTACCCGTGCAACCTCTGCACCACCTGGCAGCCGTGCTGGCTGGCAAGCTCAGCGAAGGGACCCAGAAAAAATGCCTGGGTGAGGAATGGCTTACCTTTCGAGTGAGGACAAGGAAGGCTTTGTGTAGCAGGGAGAGGAGCAGCTGTGTGCTGCAGGCTCCGGGGCTGGAGCTGCTCTTCAGGTGGGATGAGGTGCTGCCAGGTGTGGGGCTGCAGAGCGCGAGGCTCCCCGGGGTGACTCTGCACACCACTGACCGCACCGCGCTCAACTGCCAGCCCAGCCACCTCTGTTAGCACAAAACTCCCGTTCCAGCCATTTCTCAAGTAGATAGCAGGACAGAAAAAGAAAAGAAATGCAGAGGACTTTGTTTCTTTACAGATGCGTGCTTACGAATTCAGCGGTCCAAGTTAGGGCTGGAGCTGATGTATTCTCCCAGCTTCCACAGCAGACGGGCGTGCTGAAGCCGGGCAGTTACACTCTGGTTCTAACTAGAAGTGGGCCCAGACCAGATGCCTGCATCCTACTGCCTCAAGCCTTTACAGAAGCTAGAGCTTTTATTTTGTTCTTATCCTCATTTCTGCAGGGGACTGAACAAAAGCCCAACTCTAGCTTTCCTGTTTAGCCTTCTCAACCACTCTTTTTTTTGAAAAAATAAGGAAACCCGCAGAGGAGATTTATGTGCAACTTCTGTTTCGGTCCAGAGCTCAGACATCAGTGGAAGTGAATGAAGTAGCTGTCAGCTGTAAGAGAATACAAAATATTAGTATGCAAAAGGAGCAAAACCCAAGCAATTCACATTGCTACTGAGCTTTCTGCATCCTAGTACAAGCTGTTTGCTACAGCAGTGTCAGATCTAGGAAGTCTGAAATAAATGCCTGGTGTGTGTGTTTGCATATCAATACCAGAAGTGTTTTCGAGCTTGCATCTGACACATAACTGGTGTTTGAGGTCAGGAGCAATATTAGAGTTTGAAACACTTGTGCATGCAGTTAAGTCCTTACGTTAGCTTTTCAAGCTTCCTTCTCTTGCAAACTCCAGTTATTTGTCTGAATGCTAGATCTTCCATACCATCTTCTGGGGACTGTTACATCAACCTTTCGCATATTCTTCTGCTCAGAATATCTGATCTGAATAGCTTTGCCCGCTGCAAAAAAAATTCAGCACCTAGCTGCTTCTGTCCCAGCTGCTTCTGCCTTGGTTACTGGGAGCTAAACAGGGCTTCTTGGAGACATCCAGTTTGTGAACCAAACCAGCAAATGAGTGGAATTTTTTGTTTATGTTGCCTTTGATTTTAATCGGATTGCGAACAACCAAGTTTGTCTCTTTATCCAGTCTGCCTAGTGCACTTGTGTCCGTGCTCGCAAGACTGCCATTATTAACTGGTTTAGAAGCTTGGGCAAAGAGCCTGTCTCATCGCTCCTGAGAGTGTAAACTGGAGGGTAGAGTGGAAGGTGGAGAGATGTAGGAAGTTGACTTTTATTTATTTGTTTCTCTTTTAAAACTATTTGTCTGTAAAAGGGAAAGCAGCATTCAAAACCAAGATGAACACAGTATTGAGATACATATTTCTGAAGGATATCCTTTAGTGAATATCGTAAGATCCTTCAGGTCTCAAGTTTGGTATTAGAGTAGGACAAACTATGATGAAAAGTGTTTCACTGACTGAATGAAAGCTGGAGAACTGTGTACCTTGAGTTATCATTACGGTGCTGCTCGCTCTCCTTTGTCTGTTGCTCAGACTTCAATAGATAAAACTGTTATGTAATGTTTATTTCCTGGATTGACCAATATCTTGGCTGAACCATAGAAGATTGGCGCTCTGATCAAAACAGAGCTAAATCACACTTCCAGCTGACTGATGTTTTGGAGGACAGAAAGCAGTCAGTAGGTGCTACAGGTGCCATGGTATGAACATGATCACAGGAGAAAAAAACAAACCCTGGTGAAAAGAAACAGTATCCTCTGGCACCCATATGTGACCTGACCAAATTGTGTCTTGGACAGAGGCTGTGTTCTTTTGTTTGCTTGTGATCACAGTAGAATTGTGCCATTGAATAGATTTTCTTTTTCAGTTGGTTTTCTTATGGGAAAGAAAAAAAAAAAGACAAGTGTGGGTATTTGAACAATCTAGGAAAAGTGAGCCGCCCTCTTAGGGCATGTTTACCCAATCTTTTAAAATGTTCACTTCCTCTGACATGTTTATTTATCTTGGCACATAAATTCTAAGTCAAGCTGTTTCCCCTTTCCTGAGCTCAGGGTTTTTAAAGGAAGCTAATGTTCAGTCTTGCTAAAGAATTTCAGGCAGCTTGATAGGAGGACCGAGGAGAAGAACAACGATGCCATCTTGCAAGAATGTCCTCCCAGATTTTCTGGTTCTCATAACAAACTAAAAAAATCTCTGCTCAGAAAGACCATGTGATACCAATGCTGCAAGCCTTAGCCAATTCTGGATAATATGATTACAGAAATAGTTTAAAGGTTAGCCTATGTGCAGTAAATATATGATCTTATTATATGAATTTTCTTACCCTAAACCCATCTAGAATGGATAAAACAGCATTTCTAAGTGCTTCACAAGGCCTGTCATTTCAGCGGAGGTTTCTTCGCAGCCTTTAAAGCATTTGAATTACAGTATAATGATATTGTGTCATCTCTTAGCAAGGCTCACACTCTAAACACTTTTATACACAATAGAAATTAAAATGGAGTCGAGTAAATTCTGTCTCTCAAATTCATGGACTGTCTAGTGATTGTCTGGGTGCTTTATATTAAATATAGGCTCGTGTCTAGTAGACCTTGGTTACTTGGAGCAACAAATTGTAAAATGTAAAATAGTAGGTCAGATGTGGTATATCAAATACCAACTCTTTCCAGAAAGGTTGGGGGTTTTTTAAGCATACCCATCTAAGATTATAGGCACAGTTTTGGGTTTATTCTTTTTCCATGCTTTAGGATGTTGAAAAATTAAGCTTTTTTTACTGTAAATATATAGTTGATTGAGTGAAAAAATATTTGGCATGCAGCAACGTTTTCCTAAAAGTTTCTTAAAACTTAGGAATGTAGTAGATACGATAATTTGGGGATCATCTGCACATGCACTATTTTCATGGTCTCTGAAGATCCTTTGCAGGTCTCAGTTCCCCAGCAGCACATTAGCTTTCTAGGGAGCTGAGTGGTCTGTTCTCTCCGTCACGGCACCTGAGTAAGATTCATTGTGATCATACCAGCAAATGCAAGCAAAAACTATCACATGCAATTACCTTTTTCAGGGGGCAATGAGGAGGTTACTGAGGGACATCAGAGAAAAAAAATATATTCTAATATGTAGCTCATATGTAGGACCAGCCTTCTATGTAGTTGTCTACAGGAGGACCCCAGTGAGATGGTCTTGAACTTATGTCTAGCAATTCCTGGGCTGAAAGACATTTTTTCTTCCCCAGGTTTGAGCTGTTATTTCATGCTGCTTCATGACTTCTCTCACCTTTGACTTTTAGAGTTGAGTTCAATGTGCCTGATTCTTCCCTGGAAGATGTTGCCTATCTTTTTTTTGGTATCAAGGATAGGCTCAACCACAGATGGCCATGTGAAGGAAGAGCAAAAAGTTGAAAAAACGTGTAAGTAGTGCATCACTAGCACTGGTTTTAACTTCATCTCTCCTGCTGCATTAAGGTAGCAGAATGCATATCCTTCCGTGTCCCAGCTTGAGCATCGCCAGTTCCTGGGTACGCCCAGAGGTAGCTACAGCACCCATCTAGGTGGGCAAAAGTTTCTGCTGACCTTTCTGTTTAGAACAACAGCTGAGTGCACGTTTGTTTCTCACACAACCTGTATTGAGTTAGAGGTGCGGGAGATGAAAAATGAGGCTGCTGCATGAACTTTACAGCTCAAAACAGTATAGAAAACAAGTGTATCAAAGCAGAGAAATGTTCATGCTTTTAAAGGAGATATAGTAGGATTTTCTTTTATAATCTTTGTTAGCCAGCCAACCTGCAACCTTGGTTCATTGCTTCGTACAAACAGATGATCAGCAGAGTACAATCTTGAGGCCGGCAGTGGTGGTAGTTACTGAAACTTGCTGCAAAAAGCTCCATATACCATGGATGGTACCAGCCAGCGTGTGAGATAACTGTGGTGTCTGAAAAAACAGTTTCTGTCTGCTTACTATGTACAGATCATCTCTACTTCTGGGGTACACTTACAATACCTTACTGACAAAAGTGTGCTGTTTAGAAAGAGGAGGAGAAACTGTGGGTGTGTTTGATCTAGAGCAGTGAGTAACCTTAAAAACAGAAATCCACAGAGGTTAATTGGTCAAATCTTAAAATAATCTGATGTCCTCAAGTCATCAGGTACAATCTGTCAAGAACTGCTAAGGTTCCAACTCCTTCAGAAAGGGGAATTTAGACTTGCTGTATGATATTTTGTGGTTTGTACCTCTGAATATATTTTGTGAGCAGTCTGAGTATTAGCAATAGTGAGGTTCTGGGGTAATGTTGTGGACATCTCCTCCCACACTTATCTAGAGCTCTTAAATGTGCGTACGCGATCTTCCACGGCTAAAATTTGGTGTTTTAATTACTTCAGTTCCTAGAGGAAAAAAATGCCTGCCTGTTTTCATGCATCTAGAACCCTTAGTGAGAGGGCTTGCCTTGCCTGATTGGACCTGTCAGAGCACTATTTCACTAACGATAGAGACACTAATTTGTGACTTTGTCCTGAAAGCACAGAGCAGAGACTGCCTCTTATTGGTGATAGAAAGGAAATAAAGTCTTGTGATCGTGAACTGAAATGAAAATATTCATGAGACTTAATAACCAAACTATTCAGCACTTCCTGAGCATTGTGCTACCTTTGGTTTGGTTCTGACGGGTAATCTATCTAGAAATACTCTAGAGAATCAGAACTAATGGAAATTAATATTTTAATTGATCTATTCAGTTGTGCAGAAATAACTAGATGGTCTCTGTTCCCTAAATAAGAATAGAAAAATCTGTGACCAAAGCTGGTCACACAGCAGTCTTGTTCAAAATGATTGGATCACTGCAAAGAGCTTCTTTCTTTAAATAGCCATCCTATTAGCTGAAGAACGGTAGAACAGCTCTGGAAGGCATTTCTGTGACATTAAATTATGTCTGTGCAATATCTAACTCCCGTCTCTGAATTTGACCTTCATCTGCCAAATTCTGACAATCCCAACTTGAGAAACTCTTGCCTAACCCTGACTGACATCAAGTCTGGCCAGTTGAGATATTTTAGATAATGACTTCTGGGACCGGGTCTTTCTGATCTAGAAATAGAGAGCAAGTTTCCTCTCCCCAGATAGCTGGTGGGACCGTGCATAACTACACCGTGAAGCAGCAGAGCTACAGCAGTGCAGCTTTTGAACAGGGGGATGTTCTTACGGCTCTGTGGCCAGAGAGTTGTGAGAAGTCCTTACGGGCCAGAAACCACAGAGGCTGCTTTCTGTTGAACAGGCGCTTTATTTGTACAAACGTGTTTGCCTTTCAAATCGGAGTACTTTAGCGATGTTCTTGCGAAGCACCGCAGCTATCGTGCTAAACCATACTAGCTCTGAGAGAATGGCAGAGGGAGCATGGTCAGCGGGCGTCGCGCAGACCTCACCGAGGGCGGTGGAACTGCTCCTTGTCAGCAGAGACTTCATACAATGTTCTACACGAGGGCAAATCATCTCGCTTCATTTGCAGATCTGACTCCTACACTAAACACTTCATTTTAACCCAGGGTTTACCTTCCGCCCCCAAATGACATACTTGCATTGTCAGCATGGAGAAGCCACCAGGCAGTTTCTCTTAAGTGTAATATAGAAATTTTAGCTCCTGATGTATGCTTTGCTATAAATGTTGCCAAGACTCTTTCTATAACAGTTAAGAAGGGTTTTCTTGAGTAAAAATATCCACATTGTTTGGCTGCCAGAGCCCTGCACATTTCTGGACCTTTAAACTACGAGGAAGGAAGTTTTGGTTAGAATAACATATATGTATATCTTAATATCGAGTGCTTCTGAAGGCAAGACTTTACAAAAGGAGGCTTGATCCCTCTCAGTAAGGTTCCAGAAACTGTCCTCAAACACTGTAACATCCTTAGAGGGTCTAGAATTATTTTTTCTAATAACTGAATGTCTTTTCTTTATTATCAGAAAAAAATAAAAATATTTAACTGGAGTATGAGAAAATATATTTTCAATATTCGTAAAATGGTCCAAACAACTGCTTATTTTTATTTGCCAAAACAGGGTGGAGTAGCGAGTTCTGTGGTTGAGATCACCACCACCAGGAGATATGACCTGTTGGCTGTATGTTCAGTGGTGATGTAATCCTAATTTAATGTTCATCTTTTTTTATTCTATAAATTTAGAACAGAATTCTCAGAGTATTTTTTTTTTCTTGCAGTCTCAGCACACAGATTCCTTATTAGCTTGTGCAAAACATCTGCAATTAAAATTGCCTCATGAGTATGAACAATTTTTTCTTGGCCTGGTTGCATCTCTGAGCTTCTGAACCTCTCCCAGCCATTCTCATGATGAATACAAATTATTTCATGCTTTTATTTTTCAGCATATTAAAGAGCAGAAACAAGAGAGGGAGTTTAAATTGGAATGTAATTGGTTCTTTTGTGGGTCTACAATAATTAAATGTGCATATACGGACAGGCAGTCCATATAAGCCTAACTGTTGCTTTACTTCAGAGAAAACTGCTGCTAAAATTTGTGGCAGAGCCCTTTTTATTGCTAGCACTGTGAAATTCTCCTCTATGTAGCTTACTTCAGCTGTGGCCAGCTGCTGACCCTGAACTGTCATTTGCAATAGGACTAAAATGCCACCTTACATGTTTTTCCTAGAGCAAGCTGGCGTTTCATGACAACCGAATATGAAGTCGCCTGATGTAATTACTGTGAGGAGTAATAGAGAATAGACATTGTGAGTGTCTAAGGAAATGCTGTGTTCTGAAAGCTTACATATTTGGTTGACTTCTGGCAGCAGATTCTTCCTGTCAGCAAATTTGAGGAATGCCTTTACCACACTCTGTTGCTTGGTGAGGATTAAGCACAAAGTGTCCGGCTGAACAAGACTAATCCTCGGGACTGCGCTGAATGAACTGTTTGTAGGCCTGTTGCATAACACGTTCAGCAAGACCGCCTGGCTTGGAGGAGCCCTTTCAAGATACCTTTGAAAAGCTGCTCCAGCAGCCCAGCATCATAGACAGCCTCTTCAGTCAGGTTAAATAAAGTGATTCATAAGCACTCATGTGTTAGACTTGGAGTGTGCCACAGTGGATTTAGAACGTGTTTGCGTTTGCTTTGGACACCCAGGCACCAGAGCTCTACATCTTCCACTTCATACGAATCTGTTTGCTTGGGTCATGACTTCAAGGCAGAAGGAGGTCTAGTTTTTCTTCCCGAATCCTAAAATTACTGCAGGCTCAGTTGGGTGGAGACAAACTTTGGCAGCTGCTTTCCCCATGGAGAAGCCTGAATTCTTGCAGCTATGCAAACACGGAGCAGCTGTCCCACACCGCCGAGGCGCTGTGGCGGCCGGTGGGCGGGGAGCCCTGCATCCGCCTGCGAAGGAGATGGCCGCCCTCTTGCCCAGGCTGATGCCTCAGCTCATGACAGGTGGCTGAATTCTCCCTCCTCCCCCTTTCTTGGCGTAGTAAAGTACAGAGCAGGTATAGAGAAGATAAGACATCCAAGAAAGACTTTTGAAGCGGAGGTGTGACCTTCTTTCCCCTACGTCAGGAGCTGGCTCCCACAGAGTTCATTTCATGGAGGAGGGATGGAGGGTCAGGGCAAATAATAGAAGAGATTTCAGTTTTACTCAGATTGGTTCTTTGCTGAATGGCTTGACATGTGGCAGTGCCCGTATCCAAAACCATCTGATCCTTACTTTGCTGGACTGTAACAACAAGAGTACGTCCTAGACAGAATATCACAGAGAAAACTAAGTAGTATCACGCTGGGGACTGGGCAGTTTTATTGTTCCCTCCAGAAAGCAAGTGACACGAGAACTTGCCCAGTTTTTATTCCAATCTATATATCCACACTGTAAATAAATTTGAGGTGAGAGCTTCTAAATGTGTTTTAACAGCTTGTCTTGGAGGTAGAAGGAAGCAGATTACCAATATAATCTGCTACAGAAAGTGGGACGTATTTATTAACGTAGGAAACTAGACCTGAAGATAAACATGACCTGCAGTAATGGCAGCCTTATGGCCTATGGAAGAAGAACAATTGGTAAAGGTGAAGAGCTGTTGAGAGCTTGAAGATACTCATGTATATAACATGGGGTAAAATAGAATAGTTTAGCATAAGTACATTTCTCAAAATAGCCAGACAGTCCCCTGCAGTGTGTGGCCTGCAACAAGAAGACCATACAACACAGATTGTGGAGCTTGGTTAGCTTGTGCCTTATTTCTCTCTCTATTATCATTCATAGGACATAACTGTTTACAGAGTGCAGAGCAGCATTTTGGGTGTCTGTTTAAGTGAAAATTCAGAAGTAAATGTTTTATCTTTGGAATTCAGTAAAGAAGACCTTTCAGCTATTGTAAGGACACTATTTCACATGCTGCTCTCAAGTCAATTGTAGCATAATTTAAGAATACAGTCGCATCCCACCCGGCACTGCTGTCTCATTTGCCTCACCCTTGGGGTTTGAGAGCAAGTAATTTTGTAGAGCTAAAAAAAAAAAAGGCATATTATGCGTGTCTGTAAAATTATATGTACAGACATAAAATCAAGGGACTGAAATACTGGTTTTAAAAGGAATTTAATCAATAAGGGGTTATTTACTCTTTAAAGATTTAAGCATAACACCATGGGCAGTTCGGGGCCAAGAAGGCTCTGCGGAGCCCCAGCAGTTTCTAGACCCCAGAGTAAACACTACGGCATTTTGTGTTGTGATGAAATGACTAGAGCAAAATAGCCAACTGGATTCTGGGCATGAATAATGCATCATCTCATAAATACAGTCTTTAATATTGTATAATGAATGTATTTGTTAAAACACCATTCCTCCCTATTTCAGTTCTTCTGTTTATGAAATAAGAAGTCTAAGCTGCCTTTTGGAGTTGAAAAAGGACTGTGAGGCCTCTCTGATGTTATTTTGTAATTATGATGGCACACCGACGTTTAATGAGAAACAGAGACAGAAGGTTTTCACTCCCTGTAACTCTTGGCCTGCAGCAAAGAAAGACTGAACACTTCTGCTGAGCTGCCATTGTTGAATGTAATGCTTGAGATTCTCATTAGCCTCCGATCCCAGTTTGAGTAAGCAATTAAAGCTTGAGGAAGCTAGCATGCAGTTGGTTGTGGGGGGATTTTTTTTTTTTCCACTGTGAAAGGCAATTAACTGTAAATTGTACTTAAAGAGTTTAATAGCACCATACGCAGTTCATCTTCCATTTGCCTGCATGTTTATACCTCAGAATTAGGTTGTTACGTTGTTGTTTATTTACTGGTTTGGAAAATATCTGAAGAGAATTTGTTGATGAAGGTGATATGACAGTATGATTATCTGTCAAATCAGCAGGTATTTACTGATGATGATGCAGGAGTCGGCCTACACAGAATGGCAGTTTGTTTATATGGAAGAATTTCCTTCAGTCCCATTTCATATTAAATGCTTTGCTTTTTATGGTGGTTGCTTTGTGTCACAGCCTGTATTGACTCTTGCCTTCATGCTGCGTTCCTCTTTCCGTGCTGTTATTTCTTAACTTACATGTTAAGTGCCAGATGTAAAGGAAAAAAACCACCACCACACATTATGCTAGTTAGAGTGAAGAAATAAATACTGTTTTTAAGGCGATTACAAAGTGCTTCAGTTATCTCTGCAATGCTGGAAGTATTCTTCTTAAGTACATTTTTAGTACTTTATGGCATACCTTTACATTTAGCCATTTACAATATTAACTTCAGGTGACCACTAACCTGACGATCTTCATCACCCATCTGTGTCACCAAAGGGACATTTCTCCCAGTCCATCATTGCTTCATTGATGCTGCTCTGCATCAGCCTCTGCCAGGATTGTGCAAAATTATATTTTGTACCATGTATGGACAGGGAAATTATGTTCATAACTGAGAGATTCTTTATTCCTCTTAAGTTAATAACTTTGGTTGGATCTTAAAAGTGAAAATGGCAAAACTCTTAGGGCTCTTTCTGAATGTTTACGGTCCTGTTTCTTTGTGTATTCATCTGGTAGTACGTATGTGTAGTTTGGGGACTTTGTTGCTGCATGTGTAAATAAAATAACCGAATAGGAAAACATGTATGCATTTCTCAAGTTTGAGTGAGTAGTTACAGTAACTGTGCAGGAGGAAGAGCGCTCCAGGTGAGTTTGTGAGCTGTTTAGAAATCTGACCCTTGAGAGTTTCCTCATTTCCCATTCATCCTTTTCCCAAATGTTTTGGTGATTCTAGAAGTGAGAAATTAAACTAGTCTGCTTATTTCCGGATCACCACCTTAGAAGAGAGTTGTGGTCTTGGCCTTCATCGGCCTTGAAGGAACAGGAGAGCTCAAGTTCCTAGTTCAGGGGTGGAAAAATTCAAGCACCACTGTAATGCTTTAGTTTCATCTGCTACTTCAGCCACGGAGTCTCCAGAGTGGAAAGGTTGTAAATATGATAAAGTTTTGGTTTCTTGCTGGGAAAAGTTCAACTATTGCAATTATTCACTTTAATAAAAAGAAGTCATCTAGACTTAGACACCATGGCTGAGGTTTTAAAAAACAAAACCTTGTATTGTAGGCACTAGGCATGTATTTTCAGGAGTACAAATAGAAGTTGGGCTTTCAGAGCCCGTTGGTATCCCGTGAGAAACAGGCACTGCCAGTGTGCTGTTGAAATCCCTGCCCTCAGTCCTGGAACCAGATTTCAGTCTTTTTCCAGAAGCTCTGAAACCTGACTTGGTTTCTAAAGTGAGTGTTCTATTAAAAAAAAACAAAAACAAAAACAAAAACAAACCTGCAGAAATCTAATTTGTGGTTTTAAACTAATTTCTGAAGAAGTTGGTCCATTGCTCATGTACAAAATGATAAAGTGCCATGACCCTTCATCCAGATTGGTTATTGAAGGAGGACCTTGATAAACTTGGTCTGTTATCTGTTCATGAAAGGTGTTTTCTAAAACTAGCACTTAGTATTAGCAGTAATATTGACGAACTCTGCCAGGGAAGGGTATATTGAATTAATAAAATTAATATTATCATCTGGGCTTCCACTTTCCAGATTCCTACTAGTACCAGATAGTTTGGACCTAAAAGTCATATACTGAACTGAGGCTAGAAAGGATAGCAGAAAAGACTTTGAATCGCATTAGATCAGTAGTGGTTTGTCCTGTTGTTTTAACACTTTGTACACAAGTATTCTTTTAATATTGCTTATGACTTGTATGAATATGAAAATGTTGTTCCCATTCCCTCAGAATTAAACATTTATAGCTGCAAATGGTGTCTTTTGCATTTGTAAATTTTATCTTGTTAATATCTATAAATTCTTCTACGAAATGCACTTGCATTTAAGGCATTAATGTAGATTTTAGATTTTCTTACAGGGTACCTTAATATAGCGAATGTAAAATCCAAGTTAGAACATGCAGTAAAAAAAATACATGAGCTTTACTACACACAGAAGAAACAAAATAATTAAAATGTGATGTGTTTAGTAACCTTCTTAAATTCACTCTTTTCTTCCTGTGGTTTAGAAAATATGAACAAAATAACATATTGGTTCTGTATCTCACCAGTTGGGATATTCAGCTGGTGTTTGATAACAGCCTTTGCAGTTTCAATGGAACTACCAAGTTTTATGCAAGTATTGGACGTCGCTGAATATATTTACTGTATTTTTGTCTTATTCACCAATGTTTCTCCCTTCATTTCATATGCTTCTGTTTCAGTAAGATGCACACCTGTTTCATTATTCATCTGTAAATCAAAAGCAGCTCTGAAACAAACCGTACTGGAAAACCACAGATAAATAATACTGCTAATAATAATCTCCGTGGTATTTCATGCCTTAAACAATCCCTGTCTTGTTTATCCGTATGTATATTTATACATCTAGAATACTCTCTTCATTTTAGGCTAAGGCAGAGTACCTAAAGATGCTTAAGCCTTTTGTTCAGGGAAGGCTTTCCGCAAAGCTGCTGTGCTGTTTCCCCACGCTGCAGCAGGATGATTTCAATGCAAATGTGTCCGTGAACGAGGAGGTGCCTTACTTCGATATTCTGACAGTGATTATACAGTGCTGTCTCACCAGCCAGGGGTACGTTCTAGCAAAGTGTATCTGAGAGATTTGAGTAAAAACGTTTCCCAAAGTAAATATTGATAGGCTTTCACTTTTCTACAACAGTACAACCTAACCGAAATGCAAAGTATGTCACATGATCTTCGATTATCTCAAATGGGAAAATGACAACTTAATCAGAGAGTAGCAAGAGAAACCGTTCAAAGGCAGGCAGAGTGCCAAAAAGCTGGCACCAGGAAAGGTCTGACTCTTTATGCAGACTGACCTAAATGCTCTTTAACAGTGTCAGGTAAAATAACACATAGTCTGCATGGCTGCAGAATTTTAATGTAAAATGCCAGATTTGCATGAACAGAAAGAAGCAGAGATAAACATGTTTCTCAAAGCTAAATTTGTTTCTGCTTTCATCTAGCACAGGTAGTTAAGTTTTATCTCTTATTCTTACACTATTCTTATAGGAGCTGGGTATAAATACTGAGCTATTTCAGCAGAGGCTTTGTTCCAGCTTTTTCCAGCACCTGTCTCAAGCCTCTAAGGTTATTCTGCTGACTGTCAACTACATGGTATTATTATCCTACTTGAGGAATTGTGACTTTGGGTTGCTTGGTTCAACCTGGAAGACTGCTTGGAGTATTTATACACCAGTCTTTCCATACTACAAAACAAGTGTGCATCCATATTGAGCCTTCTATCAGAAATCATAAGCTCTGTCTCTTTTAATATAATTAATTGGAAAATCCGTATCATTTGTACCATTTAAGTAGAATCAGAAGACTAAGTGAAGAAGTCGTTTCCCCTAGCAAACTTTCACTTTTATTTTTGTGATTGCTTGCTACTTACGGAGCTTTAGATTTACAGTTTCTCAGGAGGAGTTGCCAAGAACTGTGTGTAGATTTCAGGGTTTACACCTGATGCATGTTACGCTCCAGCTGTAAATCCAGCAATAACGGTAACAGTAAGCATCCTCATTCCCCGGAGCTGAACTGCTCCTCCGGAGCTGTGGAGCTGTGGCTCTGCTCTCGGCGGGTGGCCGGGCCCTGGCCGGCTGTCGGGGCGGCGGCAGAGCCCGAGCCGGGCAGCGGGAGCACAGCCGGGGCTGAGCGCCCACGCCGCTGCTTCCACTGCTGCTGGGGCGCCTGTTGGTTGAGCCCGTGGGATGATAATGTTCTTTCAACAAGAGTTCGCAGTGGCATGATCAGCTAACAGCTTCCTGGTTTTTGAAGGCAACAAATAAAAGGAAATCAGGGTTATGTAAGTGTTGCAGTGTGACAGCATGGCAGAGAGCATCTGGGTGACTTAGTTCTAATAAACCCACTGAGGCCCAAAAAGGGAGAATGGAGCAGAGAAAGCTGTCAAAACGTGGCTACATGCACCACCTAACAGAGTACACATAAAATAAAAATGGCATCTTAAATTGTCTTACTAGAGTGGTAAAGAAAACACAATTTCAGCATCATGCTCATTTTTGTCTCGCCTCTTGATTAGAGTACGTCTGACCACACTTTATAGAAATGAGCCAAAATGAGATGCTTTTTTGTGCCTTTGCCTTTCAGCCAGAGGGGGAACGTTCTAATGGTCTTGGTAAATTGATTAAATGATGTTTTGAATGAGACAGAGTTTGAACATTCAGTGTATTTCCGGATGCTTTCTGTAGCAGAAGCTAACTTGCTTCAGGCGTTAGTCCCCCATCTGGGGTTTTGCCAAACTGCTATCTGCTAGCAGAGCTATTCAAAGCACTGACGGTGGTTACCAGACATCCAGAAAGCCTTGTTAGCTGGCATTTATATCTGCATTCTGCAGCTTTCGCTTTCAGGTGAAGTCAGGTCTTCACTTCCTCCACAAACACAGAGGGAATCGCCACCCGTAAAGGAGATGCTGTTCTGTCAACCACAGCTGTACACATGAGTCAGAGTGTTCTGAGAAGCATAAATGCAGAAACAGTTTTCCTTTGGAGAAGGTATCTGTGATTTTTTTGAAAGCTTATTGCCTCCCTCTTTATGTTGATACACCATACTCGTAGATACACTCCTATAATGCTTTATGTAGAATTCATGTGTGTGAGGGCGTGGGCATGTGGAGCCCTCTGAATACAGAGCTGAGTATTCTAAGGAAAAAGGTGTTCTGCATAGAGAAAATATGACATGCAGTTGGACTTAGACTGAGGAAAGAACGAATCCCTGAGATTTTTATATGGGGATTTACTTAGTATAATAAACTCCATAGCAGACTAGAAGTTATTTTTATTTGAAAACTTTATAGAAGTGTCTGGACTTCTTTATTAACAGGTTTAAAATAATTATTCCTTCACTTTTAGAAATGAATTAATTGAAGAATGTACCTGCCATTTTAATTCCCTGCAGGGCCACCGTAGCATTATGTAAAGCCATGCACAGCATATGCAGAAATTTTCACCAGATGTCTGCTCAAGAATGTATCTTTGACTTAAAAGGAAAGAATAATTTGTGACAGACTGTTTGACATGTTTGGGTGGTGGAGGAAAAGGAGGAGAGAAGGAACTTGGATGGTATATTGCACTGCACAGTAAAATAACATTTGAGAATTTGGGAGAAACAACAAATGACATTTCTTATTAGTGTGTGTTCTGTGGCCTCTCTGTGAGCAGGATTGAAAGTTGTAGCACCGTTACCATTTGAAAGAGAAATCTTATTTCTGAGCATCCAGATAGAAGCAGCAATTGCACTGAATTCCAGTTTCTCCATGGAAGACTGTTGCAGCGAGTGCTTGTGAGGCTAGAATTCAGCACTTCTTATTTTAAACAGTTGGTTTCTTTTTTTTGCTTTATGTATATTTTCTTGCATTGTAGGGAGGGTAGATCTAGGTCTGTGAAATGGGCAGATTTTGTCAGAGCTCTTACGGCTGCTGTGTTTTAGGGAAGTTGCAGCTGATCAAATGCCAGCCTGAAGGGGTCACAGCAGCGTTGAATATTCCGTCGCAGTGTGGAAGGCTTCACTTTTCTTCCATGTTAATGGAGCTTTGTCCTTTCAGCACGTAACATATGCAGGTACTAGCAGTATATGTCACCATTTGAATGCTTTCTTCATCCTTAACAAACAAAAAAATCCAACCTCTCAACTCTACCATTGAAAGATAATGAACGGCAGGAGCTTTGAAAAACGGATGCCTGAGAACCGTTCATGTTTCCTTTCAGTTTTCATATGGATGTGGGTGAGGAGTCTTGTCTGCCCATGGTTTCATCCCCTGGCTCAGCATAGCACTAACCGGGTGCTTATGCAGAAAGGAGCAATTCTCATCTTTTCAGGTTACTCAATCTGTCTTGGCAAAGGCTTAAGAGGTGCCACTGGGCACTTACACAGTATCCATTCTAGGGAAAAAAATCAGAGTTTTAGACTGTAATACTCAGATGATCTTTCCACATCCTTCAAAATGTCCTTGCTTTCTGTGAATTTCAAAAAGAATCCATTTGAAATAACTCGTTTGGATTGTTTGACTGTTTCATTCCTTCTGGCTCACAGGAGGGGTTTCAGGACAGGACAAAAGGGGGATGCTTTGAGTATTCCACCATTAGTGAAAGCTAATTTGATCAATTAAAAACCCAAACTGTACCAAACACCTTCCTGCTATCAATACTGAAAGTAACTTTCATCATTAATAGCTAGAGTATGCTAGTAAGTAGATACTCACCAACTAAAGAATGTCAGGATAGGCTCTGCTGGCTTTATAAGCAAGGTCAAAGCAAAATGAATGATCTCATTTATCTTTAGCCGAGGTAAATTCTTTGTCTACAGCATGCAGAAAGAGAACCCTGTAAATAAAGGTGCATCTTTGCAGCCAGTTTTAAGTTAAGGATCTGTCACGTATCTGAAAATAGTTACCTGTTGAAACTCATTGTGATGGGTAACAAAAGACTGATGAGTCATAGAAGAGCAAAACTACTGAAATTATTGCGAAGCAAGCAACTGATACAGTTTGGACACATTAAACTATTTTTGCAATTATTTTTTTAAAGGTTTTTGTAATCATCTACCTATAAAACCTAGAAGATTTTGTTGTCAGTTGAGAGTATCTGAAAGTTATTCTGAAAACAATACAGAGTAAAAAGATTAAAAATTATTAATTTCTATGGGGGTTTTTTTGTAGGAAGAAAAATAACATTATTTTAAATCACGTATGGCTGAACTTCTTGAGATTAAATTTTAAACGGCAGTACTTCACCTTTCAGTTACTTTGCAGTTCATAACTTAAACGAAAGATGGCGCGTTATCCAAGCCGGTGATCCAATCATGTAAACGTAAAAAGGTTTCTAACACTTCTTTTTGAGCTACAGTTATCTTAATTTTAATTCTATCTCCAAGAAGTCAGAATTCTCTTCCTAGGATTAAATACCAGGGGGTTCAGTTGATAACTAAACATATAAGTGCTTGTCCAACACTCTTTTCCTTCTTTTCAGTGGGGTTGCAAACAGCGATGACCATTGCGTTATGCATATAGAGGAATAACACAGGGTTACCAGAGTAATCACAGGTTTAAGTGCGCGCTTGCACTGTCGTACACTTGTGTACTCCTCGGGTTATGTATTGAGTATGTCAGCAGCTGGACTGCTAGCTCCAGAGGTTATTTTTGTGCTACAGGCTTCAGGCCCAAAGCAATAGTCCGCTCATGGTGAATGAAGTGGGGTGTTTTGATAGTATAAGGTATTATAAACATCTCGTTGGGATTATACGCATGAGTTACAGAGGCCTGGTCCCTGTACATCACTGCTAGGCAACATTCTCAAACACTGCTGGAGAATTAGGAGGTGTTAGGCTATTTTGCACGTAGACCACAGTGGCTGACATTTCATTCAGTCTCAGGTTTCCACCAAGAGTAAAATTTGTCCTCATGTTTGTTGAAAAACAAAATATCTGTAACATCTGAAAACAGGTTTGCCAACAAAGTTTTAGATTCTGCCACCGGTTTGGTTTCAGCCATTTTGGTCCTCCAGTGTGCTGTGGTCTCCTTTGCATGGGCTTAGTGGGGTTTGCACCTTAAGCTTAGCTTTAAATTTGATTTAGGATAGGAGTTCAAATCTGCAGGCCATAAAATATTCTTCATACTAGAAACCTTCCGAGGACTCTAGATGACTCCCAGTCTATGAAATAGCCTCTTTCATCTTCATCTGTACTGTCAGTACCTGCCAAGCTCATTAGATTGGAAAGCCATGGTCGGGTTTCCGTAGAGTAACACCAACTGGAGCTGCATCTGTCTTCTCTTACCCTGCTATGTCTGTTGTAGCTGATACCACCTGCATGTAACTGGCCGTGCTCTGCCCTCAGTCACCACTGTGCAATCCCATCAACAAAATAAAATGTTTCTTGTAGTTTAGTTTTCTGGATTCTCGACGAACAGAACTTTGAGCACACAGAATGAAATTCCACTCTAGAGAAGGAGGAAATCTCTCTAGTCAGTTAACATGAAGGGATACAAATTGATTAAATTACCAGTGCTCTTGCAGTCCTCTGTGTGGTGAGGCAAGGAGGAGGTGAAATTGGAGTCCGTCTGAGTCCAGAGTATGCTCCCTCCACCTTGATGAAGATAAGTAGCATTGATATAAACTGGTTCACTGAATAATCTTATGGTGGGAGCCAAAGATCACCCATTTACAATGCATTCTTCATCTCTTTTATTGCCTCGGGGTCTTTTTTATTTGCCAAGTTGCTGCAGTTTGTAGCATGGGCACCTAAATTGTGGGTGAGAGAAGGACATTTTATGGTGGTAAAGAAAATGAATTTACATTTCAAATTACTTTCTGTTTCTAATCTCCAGGTTGGTTAGCAGCTTTTCCTAAGACACCCGGGGGTGGTTCTTATTGTAAATTAACTGTTTGCATTTGAAAGAGTGCCTACCCTTAACTGTACCATGTAATTAATTAGCATAATGACTTTTCATTTTCTTTTTGTGTAAGATTTAGATGAGACTTAATTTATTAAATACTTTCTGCGACAGGGCCAAAAGTCAATCAAAAGTTAAAAGTGCCTTTGGTAATGTAGTTTATTGCAAAGCAACCTTTTTGTTATGAGTGACAAAACTGTGATTTCTTTTGCCATTTTTGCCTTTGGACGGCAGCAATTTAAAATAAGCTTTGGTTTATGGTATAGGTCCCTTGTTACCTTGTGGGGCAAGTGGTGGTTGGTGTTCTGTGGAAGTTTTCCTTCAGAGAGGTGGAGGGCTGCTAAAAGGAAGATGGGTTGTGTGCAGAGTGCCCTGCCTTGCCCACAGTGGTGTGGGCCATTCAGTGGAACCAGTCTGTTTTCCCCTTAGCAGCTACTGGCTTGTTTCATGCAAAGAGAGGGGTGGGCATAATTTTTTTTTTTTTCTCTAGATTCAAAATCAAGACTGCGGTAAGAAATAATTTTAAATTATGAATATTCAGCACCCGGATGGCTTCCCACTGTCTCTTTAGTCAGTATGCAGTTGTGCCAAAATACAACCCATGTGCAGGATGTGACCTTCAGGAGGTATGCATCTCCAGAAGGAAACAAAACACATCCTGTTCATCTATGAACAAATATGTACTGTGCATAGTCATATGCAAATTGTTTCTTCTGTTGTTATTTTTCTAATGGTGCTTTACAGAGTCAAGGCAAATCTCATATAAGCTTTTTAAATGGAGGCCTGTGTCACACAAGCTGCTTTCTGAGTGTTCCCTGTGGATCTAACAGTGAGGACACGTGTTTCTTCTTTTGCTTAACATATTAGCAAATGTAATTAGTTTTCTGCACTGAAGAGTTTCAAAGAGGGATTTTCCTGGTCTTTTCTTACCTTAACATACCTGTATAGGTCAGTATGACAAAGAAGGTAATTTGAAAGTATGCTTTCATCCCTACGCTGGTAGCTACGTGTCTGTGTTACGTACTGGCACATACAGCATGACAGGCAAAGTGACAGGATTAGGGAGAAATCTGTGAGTGAGCATAATGGCACAAATATTTAAGTCTCCTTATGCTTGAATTTATCAATCTGTAGTAATAAATAACCTGCCTCTAATCCCTGATGCATTGCATGTAAATCCCAGTACGATCATTTAGATTTGGCATTTTCTGATCATTTCTTCCCTCTCGTTTATTAACACCTAGGAAGGTAATGTAATGTTGTCCTACTCTTTCACATCTTGCGTCTCCGTTTCCAAGCGTAGAGAGCGGTGTGCAGGAGGGGTACGTTCAGGTCTCTGGAGGGGGAGCTGGCGGCAGTCAGCGGGGCAGCCAGCGCAGGCGGGGCTGCTGCCTTGGCACAGCTCTGCTCAGCTCGGAGCGTGGGCAGGGCTGGCACCTTCGCGCTCCGAGGAAGGGCAGAGCTGTCCCTTCTCCCTCTGAAAATGGCCAGGGCTGCCCAGCCTTTTTGCTGAGGCTTCATCATATTCCATAGGGAGGATACCAGAAGGTGCTGTGCTGCTCTCCAGGCTCCAGTGCAGGAAACTGCGGCACAAAAAATACTTTTTTTAATGGTCTTTATTCCGTGTTAGTGTGGAACGTTTCTCTGAGGTGTTTGTTGGTTCCTCTCCTATTTTTGTTTACTTTCTATCTGGCTCAAAACACCATTCAGAGTTTCTGTTGGCTATAAAGGTCACCATGGAAAAAGTCAATATTTATTTGCGTAATTTACACTAGGATTGAGTTTTTATGGTTGCTGAATTTAGTTCATGGAATTAAGTCAATCAGCAGAGGCTCAGACTGTGTTGCCACAGACAGTGGTGTTATCAGTGCCACAGCTGTTTCCTACGTTATATAGATATGTAGGGTGGCCTCAGTACGGTAGCTCGTGTTACGATGCTGGGGAGCGTGGGTTTGTTGCTTTGTTTTTCCTTAGTGGTCACCCTTGGCGTTGCACATACAGCTGTAGGCACGCAGCGTTCACTCCATGTTGCGGAAGGGGACTCTGCCGTGCCGGCACGGGCACTCGTGGTATCGGCCTAAGGGCGTGCAACTGCCAAGAAGCAGTGCGGTGTCTGTCAATATTTCTGCCTTTGATTCAGATCTTCCATCTGAGTGACACGGTGCATCTCGTTGCTGATGGATTTGACAGATTGTGAATGCGGATAAATATCCTTCATGAATTAGAAATTGTTGTATTGCACAGTCATGCACTAATACAGAAGCCATGAAAATATTTCCATAAAATACCTTTAAATCTAACTTTATTAGGGCAATAATAAGACCTTCTTACAGCCGCCTTCTTACTCATTTATTTAAATATACAGTCAGTGAAAAGTGATTTCTTTACCTTAAAATTGGATTTCAGTCTTTTTTTTATTTATATATGCAACATTTCAGTGATGCTTGCCATTTTAGTAACAGCTTAAACTTGATGATTTTTATCAAAATAAAAAACTGTAACACAATCTGAGCTTCAAGTAGAAAAATTTCTGGGTTTAGAATTGCGCTTGCAGAAAGACAAGTCATGGAAAATACATACTTCTACATGGTGTGCACTGTACAGATGATTTCTCAGTGAGAGAAATCTGAGCCAGATGTCACAAATGCTGGTAGAAAGACAGTTCTGTACAGAACATAAATTAGCAACATTCAGGTATTTACTTTAATGCTGACCAGTAGTTACTTCCAGTCACTATTTGTGGGTTTTGTAATTCTTCCGTATTTTTGTTCAGAGAAACACAATTCTGTATTTTCCAGAATTAGAAAACATTCGTAAAGACATGTTAAAATTAGTCATGTATTTTTCTACGTGACTTTAGTGTGTGCACACAGAATTTCACTCATCTTACTAAATTTGTGAATTATTCAAACAGGAAAAAAAAATTAAATACCAACCAACCAAAACTATGCTTTTCTTGGGGATCGAGAGCTTTTGAGATGTTGATGACATGAAGCATAACTAAGCATTGTTAATCTCAGCTGTCCATTAATCCCAAAGAAATGCTTTTTGCAGAAAGCACATCATGACTGCCATAAAATGAAAGCAGAAGGAAAGAGGAGGCTGTGGGGAACATTCTGGTATAGCATATTTTTAAAGGATGGTTCAGTTTCACTTGGTTTACACAGGGTGTTTCAAGAGCATTAATGTACTGTGTATTAGCTACCTGCATTACATGTATCATCTCAGTGTTTGTGTTCTGTCCAACTTCATTTAAAGATATTTTATTCAGTGACAAGTTTGCTAACTACTGCATAGGCAGTATACAGAGCTTTGTATCGTCTGGTGTCAGTGGGTTTTTCTTACGGCTTTTTAACAGTGGTACTTTGAAATATTAAAAAGTCACAAACCATAATCATCTTTCCATTCTAGTCTCATTTGGACACAGCACCTAGAGGTAAAGAACAAAAGTGAATTTGTGCACTGCTTTTCTCCTGTGCCTTAAGTACATCCTCAGTGGGTCTTACTGAGACTGAGTGCTACTCAGTGTGCAACTTTAAGACAATGTCTCTGCCCTATATAGGGTGAAACATCCCAAATGACCTGCCAAAACCTGCTTTGTTTTAAATCTATTCATGTGCATCACATCGACATGAACACATGCACCTGCAAGGGTGGTGGGGAAGGTGCAGAGGTGAGGGGAAGGTAAAGCTGCTTCTTTCTGTGGCAGTGCTAGCTTAATCCGACCACAAATCTGCACCACTTTTCTAGTAAAGGAGAACTTTACTTTTTCAGTCCTTCATTATGACTAAGTAACAGTCAGGAAGGGGGAGCTCCTGGCTCCAGCTTTCTGTCTGTGAGATCGGCTGGTTTAGAGCATCGGGATATATCCCTTACATCCCGAGTTTCTCAATCTCAAGCCACGTGGACTCGGTGCCCACCACTGGTGCTCAGTAGTGGCACCGAATGCACAGCCAGCGAAACCCTAGACCCCGGTAACTTGGTGTTGCACTGCTTAGGTGTGTCCTAAACTGTGGGAAACCTGGATTCATCTGAGAACATGGTCCTCTGAGTGAGGAAAAGGAAGGAGCCGCTCTTGTGCATATTTCAGTCTTAAGAGACAAGGGACTATTATATGTACAGTGGTATCAGCAAAGTTGTAATTGCAGTCACCTTGTGTTCACAGTACAGAGTCCTGCCTTTATTGCCCCCAGGAATGCAGATTAAAGGTTTCCCTTTCCCTTTCACTCTATTTCGATCTACAATTTCTGGCAATAATAGAGTGGCCTTCTTGGCTTACAGATGAACTTCTTTCTAAATGGGCTCTCTGGCTCCTTGTCAGCCTCTGTACTTTCTCTGGAGGATTTCCAAGCATCCACTGTCCTTCTGTCCATGGATTTGTGAGAAGAAAATGTTTTCTCTTGAAGAACCACCGCTCAGTGCTGAGTGACCTAGATTGCATCTTCTGCTTCTGAGGTGTAGTTTCACTGCTGGGGTGAGTCACAGCAACATTGCTGACTGCTGAAAGCCCCCTGCTCAATTTTTTTTTTTAAGGGAGGTTGCATGGTATTTGCACCAAAAAAATTGTTCAATGTGCCAGTGCATCTGCTGAGAGAAATTCTAAATATCTTGACAGTATTATAATGAAATGTAGTTATCTAGTGATGAATTTTGTGGAAAACCAAAACTGTGTCTTGCTGTGAGCCGCACTATAGGGAGCAGAGGCAGAACCAGAGAGGATGAAAACAGCAGCTCAGAAACAGCGTGGCCAGTGTTCCAGAGTTCTCAGAGAGAAATAACTAAATCTGTACTAAATAAAAGCTCTGCCTAATGTTATTTTTTCCGATGTTGTTCCTGTGGATGTAAATAGTCAGTCAGTGTTGTAGTGCCCCTAATAATAGAGTTTACAATAGTTCCCACACAAGTGAGCGGGAGAGGTAGGATCAACTAGTGACTTTGAGGGACGAAACCAGGTCAGAGTATTGACAGCAGAGAATTTTGAGTCAGAAATCCTGGCTTTGGTCTAATGGTTTGACTGCAATCTAATCCTCTTTATGCATTGTTTTTCTCATTGCTGAGATTTTGTACGTGTTACAATTTGCTGTACTTTAGAGGGTTGTCTGGTTTGCATGCTTCCACACTGAATAAATCAGTGTATCTTAGCATTTTGAAACATTGTTATCATTGTGGAATTTCCTTTTTTTTTTGGGCCTCTTACACAAATCTTTTAGCCAGGGCTAAGGAGAAAGTTTGCTGCAGAGCACAGCCTTTCACTGGCAAGGTTTCTTTAGAAGGGCTAATAACAGACCCTTTTCTCCCTCTGTAGATCTAAGTATCTTGTTTTATGGGAGGGAATAAAGAAGCAGAATGAGTAGATCTGTTTGATTTTTAGTTCTCCCACTGATCTGCAAGATGACTGTGAAAAGTTATTCTGATTTTCCTCTGCTATGGTTTATACTCTTTGTGCTTTAATATTCCCATCCTTCACATAGCGATAATGCTATTTTATGGTTTGGGGGGGGGGGGGGGGGTGGTGTGTTGAGGTGGGTAGTTGAGAAGTACAGTTTTGAGTCTACAAACCCTTGAAGTCAGTGAAGATTTCCTTTGCCTTAAATAGACTTTGGGTCTGTTCTTTGGAGAGCGGAATGACTACAAAGATTCATTGTTTTGCCTACTCCATAGCAACCGACAACATAAAGCCTTTTCCCAGATGTGTTTGTTTAAAGGCTTTTTAAGTTCAGATTTAAAAATGAGCTGAAGGTCTAGCTATTGTTTTAATGCCGATTTTTGTATATCTGCATTAAAAAATGAAGTGAACTAGTATGCAGCCATAGGAAATGAGGAGATGTATATGAGAGAAGATAAGAAATCCATTTTGGGGGGACACAAAACTGGGATGAGTACAGTAACATATTAGCTTTTAAAGAATGGCCTAGCATATTTGAGAATTCCTATGTAATTCCAGGTCATGTGGGAAAATTATCACAATATACTATGTTTTATACAGTTAGAAAATCAATTACTGCTTATTGATAATTCTCATCATGCACCAAAACAGAATATTGTTAGAGAGCATTGTGCTGTACATCCTTTAAACTGATACATCCCAATATTTTACTAAAGAACACTTAGTTTTCATTACGTGTACAGGTAAGCATGGGTGGAGGGAGAGGATGAGAAGCAAAGAATTCATCATGGGAGGGAGGAGGTGGAGGAATCACATGGGTTAGCATATTTTTTTCAAGGGCTGAACTGGATTAATATCCCCCCAAAGCCCACTGTGAGAGGAATAATATGTATTTGACCCATTTATACATTTTATTGTACAGTGCTGCATGGCTGTATTTATACTCTGCAGGAAGAAAACTACTCCCTAGTAGTTTCTTCCAGTTTTTTCTTGGGTAACCCTTTGCTGTTATTCAAACAAAATGCAAGATAAATGCCCTTTTCAGCTGTTTAGATCTCGGAAATAATGATGTATTAAATGTGATTAAGTTGGGAATTACCCTTAAGCAGGGTCATAATTACTGTAGATTTAGATGGCATGTTATACAAATTGCTGTGTGCTCATAATTACAAATTGAGTTTGTTGCACTCTGGGGGTTTATAAACTTTATCTTAGCTATTAACACATTAAATAACAGTGATTTATGTAAATTACTGGATAAACCAAAATTTCAGTGTTGTGCTTAATCTAAGGTTTAATTATATTTCTGTATTAGAAATAAAATATGGTTAGCTTTAGCAAGAAAGATTGAATAGTCTAAGCATCACTTTCACTACTGAGATATTGTTAAACGTGATAATAGTAACAAAATTGGAGCTGCCTTTGTAAGTTTGGCAGCAGTATTTGCTGGTCACGCTGGCTGAAAGCTATAGTGGTACGAAGTGAACGAACTAACAGCTACAGTGAAGGAGCCAGTTGCCACCAGTAAGCTCTTCCCATGATCAGCCAGCCTGCTTGCTTCAGAATTGTTTACCTCGAACTTCTGGACTGACCTAGTGGGCGTAAGTTCGTAGCTTGAAGTCTTTGTTTACTTCCTCTTGCACAGAGGTTTCCCAGTTCCTTAATTTTTTCTTAAGTTGATATTTTTTTTAATGGAGCAAAGATAAATTTATGTTGTACTATTAGTTATGCTCCAACAAATTGCCAGGAATAAGGATACTAAGACATGAAAAATCACTTTCTTATATCCTTACCCTGCCCTACATATTTCTGGAGTATCATGGTGGCAGCTCTGTTGCGAGTTAGATGTTGAAATAGCAGTGGGAGAACAACAGAGTACGTAGCCTCTGTATGTCCTGTTGGTTCTGCCAGATCTTTCTATGCAAACTGCAGATAAATAAAGTGGCATAGAAGCCCACATTAGCTCTGTATTGTTAGAAGAGCTTCTCCTGCCCCCCTGTCTTCTAAGGCCTGAAGCATCACTTCTGTATGTTCAGCACACAGCATAAGCACTGCACCTATGTAGGCAGGAGAGCAAAAAACTGTAGCTACATGTCACCAAAAAACTGTCCTAAAAAAGTCAAGCCTCATTGTCTATGAAGAATCACCACTGGTCACCTGAGTGAGAGTGGATTATGGTTACTGTTACCCAAGGGAGGCTGGATTGTGTGCTGTGCATTATAGTTCAACAAAGATGGGTTTGGAATGTTGAAACATACACAAGAAATCCCTCCAAAAATAATTGTATCAGGCTGCCTTGACTCAGAAACCACAATGCCATCTGCATAGTGCACCAAGAATTTGGTTTTCTGTGTTTAATTTCCCCCATTGAAATACATATGAGATCTTACATATCTAGATGATTTTGGCATTTAATCTCTGCTTTAGGTTTTAAAGACTTACTAAAACGCGAAGTGATTTAACAAAAACTTTGTAGCAGAATGGATGAAGCAAAATTGAGAATTCGGGTGCTTTACATTGAGGGGAGGAAAAAAGCTGTAACAGTTAGCCACGTAGTATTTGAAATGGGATATGTTAGTATTGCTTGGCTGTTTGCTTATCTAGTGTGTTCATATCTGTAGAAGGAAGATTCTGTTTGAAGCAGGTTCAGAAAAGTACATTCTTCAGAAAATTCTGTGACTGCTTTTGAGGTCAGAGCTTCTCAGCTGCCCTTTCCAGTACATATCCTCCTTCACAGCCCACGCTAAAACTGTCTGCTCTTGGTTTCTAAATGGAAACTGGTTTCCAAAGGAGCAGTTGATTTTTGTGGACAGCTTATGTCTGCTTTGGATTTCTGTCTGTTTACAAGTAGAGATGAAGCTTGATACAGGAGGGTATTGAGTCAGGACCAGAAAAATGCGGGATTGTTGTCTATCCCAGAACTTCTGTAGGGAAGAGACTGTCTGGATAACCATTAGATGTCGAAAGTAGGCATTGCAGTGTAAATAGTCTCTGGTTATAGACTTGCCATGACATTACTATCAAAACAGTCAGTGTGGGTGTGTCCTTCCTTAGCATATTTGAGTTTCCCTGAAAGCTAGTTAAACCCAGGCTTATTGGAATCTATGCCTAATGCTTCCTTAGGAAACTATGCAAAATGCACACCCCATCCAAATGTTTAACTGGGTTTAAGTAGTGTTATTTTAATTCTTTTTATCATCCAGAAAGATGTGATCAGCTCTCATGGTATGTACTGTAAATAAATAGTATGTTGTATATACAGCACAAGGGCACAGCTGAGCCTTTCGTTGTGCCCTTTCGTGTACCTGATATGTTTGAGCAACATTTCTAGTTTCTGAATAAACTTCTGAGTTTCCCCAAACTACAGAGATCAGCCAGTGCTGCTTTTATGTGCTGGAATACTTCCATTCCTAAAAAGTATAGTGCAAATTGCTCTGTCCCTACATAAATTTGCCCTAAATACTGTGCAACTGATTATGAGTGAAGCCTTTAGTGGTAAACTTACCAACTGCCTGTCCCCCCCAATCCAAGAATGGTTCTTGTTTTCTTAATTAGCTTCCCCTTCTCCAGTACCCTGGCATCTAAATGAAGACAAGGAGTGGCTGTGGTTAGACAGTTTGCTCAGCTTACATAGACATGATGCTTATTTTGATGAAGGGAAATTTAATTTGGAAGGCAAGATGTTTTGACAGTTCCATGAAACAGGAAACCCAAAAGTTAAAGCTTGTCTTGCTTTCTTGCATTATTACAGGATATTAATCATATGGGCCTTACTATTTTCTGAAACACTGATTTCTTTGTACCTATAGGTAGCACTATTTATCTACTGGTTTTATGGTGCAGTTTCAGCTGTTCTTTTGACCTGTAAAGCTAAAATTGCTGTAGGAGTAGTCTACCAAAGAAAACTATGACTTAGCAAGTACTTTTCAAAATTATTTGTAGTTTAGGTGAGCAAAGGAATCCTGTGACTGCATTTTGAACAGGAGGAGACAGTTGATAAGGTGATGTTCCCTGGGGTCAACAAGTTCTGGAACTGGCTGACTCCTTAGTTCTCCAGCATGTGGCTTTAACTGTCCAGGTATGCTGCAAACCCTTCTCTTTTCTAGGCTTTGGGGGAGAAAGGCTAGGAAAGCATCATGAAGCATAAGCGTTTTTGTTAAAATAGGTGTGTAAAATGTTATTGTGTGTGAGAAAATTATATAATTTCAATGTTCTCATTTGTAGGTGTGTGGTTTCTACATAAGAGGCGTATATACAAATTAAAGCACCTTTTACAGTATTCTAGGAGATGAGATGGTTTTCATTTATGAATTACTAAGTTACAATTAACTCTGTTTAGACTTGATTTCTTGCAGTGCTTTAATCACTGCATGGTGAATCTGCTTGAAAAAAATAGGAAGGATTGCTATTCATGTGTCAAATACTGCGATGATGAAATTCAGTTTGTATGGTGCTTTTTTTTATTTGAATTCTAGTGAGGAATTCTTGCTTGCCAGAACTAGCTTTACTATTGAGCTACCATGTGTTTGGGGGAGGTTTCTTTCCATTCCTATTTAAAAATGCTGTGAGAACACTGAGGACATGATACAGCAAAATCCACGAGTTTTCTAGGTCAGGTTTCAGTGAAGCAACAAAAGATAAAAATTAAAATCTCTTTTGTATTACACATTTTTATCCAAAGTTCTGAGAGGTATTTTTTTTTTAATAATTAATCAACCAGTCCTCCCAAAATTGTTGCGGTCCTGTCACCAGGTCTTCACAGAACTTAATGTATTATTATCTTGTGAGCATGTTCTTTCTGTGTGTTTACCAGCACCAGGAGTTCATGTTCTGCCTTGCAATCATGCACCTCAACCCACCTCAGAACGTGTATAAAGCCAATGTTTCATGGAAAGGAAATGGGATTGGGATTATTGTGCTAATATTCGGAACAACAATGGGAAGTTCCGACACTGTCATTCTGAGTGTGTATGATGTTGATAGAAGCGCTCCATTTCCTCACCTGGTTGTGTGTCTGGGAGTGAGCATAGGGAAAAAGAGTTGGAATACTTGCCGCCAGCACAGCTGCTGCCGTTGCCTCGAGTCAGGGGTTTTTAACAAGCTAAATTCTTTCTTCACGTTCCTATTCTGGTGCATCTGAAATATTTTTAGCTTTGCTATTTCGTGTTGCTTTTTCCACGGACATCTCTGGGAGTTCCAGTGTGGCTGCCAGAAGCCTTCGACAACATGCAGCCACACCCTTTGTGAGAGGGAGTTTTATCTTCCTCTCTCGGATGCCTCCAGTGTCTGTGTATACTTTTTCACTTAAAATAATGTCAGAGATAATTGAAACTGGGGTTTGTTTTTCGTTTGGTTTTTGTCTGGTTTTGTTTTAAGCAGATGAGGTGGGCAGGAAGAACCGAAAACAGTTGGACACTCCTTGACCAACATAAAGAAAATCCTAAATCTTGGCCCAGCGCCTTTGCTCTGAAGGCGTCTATTTTAAAAGTCCCCACCGTCTTATTTTACAACTTCACCCTCGCTGCCGAGGAGTTCGCCGGGAGAGGTCTGTTGCGGGTCGGGGAGGCCGGCGCTTTACGTGTAATTAACAGGGTTCCGATGCTTAATGAGGCACGCGCAGCGCTCCAGCTTTTTAAATCTCCGCAGGGGCCTCGGGCGGTACCTGACGGCCCCCGCGCGCGGCGGGAGCCCTGAGGGAGCCCTGAGGGGAGCGCGGCCCCGCGCGCCCCGCGTTCCCCGGGGAACCGGCCCACGCGCGTGCGCGCTCCTCCGTGTCTCTTCCCCCCCCCCCGATCCGCGCTCGGCCGCTGAGGGGAGCCGCGGGGGGCGGGGCGGCCTGAGGGGCGGCTATGGTGGCGGCGCGCAGCTCCCCGCCTGCGACTTCGGCCCAGCCATGTGGTGCCTGCACTGCAGCTCGGAGAGGACCCAGTCGCTGCTGGAGCTGGAGCTTGACAGCTGGTAAGCCCTGCCCGGGGGGTCCCCGCGGCGCCCTCCCGGCCCCGCTCGGCGGGTGACACACAAAAGGCTCCGCTCCGTCGCTTGCCCGGCCTCGCCGATCGCCGTTGGGGGGGGGGAAGGCGGGTGGCGCGGTTGCCCGGAGCCGCTGCGGTCGCCCCCTTTGTCCCTGGGGGGCCGCGGTGGTGAGCGGCGGCTCCCCGGCGCCGTGGGGGTCGGGAGCCTCCGGCCGGGGAGCGAGGCAGAGTCGCGGTGCCGTCTGTCTCGCGGGGACGCAAGTTTGAAATCGCAGTCGTTGCAGTGTGGCACCGAGAGCGGAGCAGCGCGTAAGTGGTTGCTGGCCGGTGGCAGACAAGGTGTCGAACCGCCAGGAGCTGTCTGAGGAGAGGGGCTGTTAGGGTGCGATCTGCCTGAGGGTGTGCGCCGCCACTGAGGTCTGTGCAGGGCTGTACACAAGCACGGAAACACTTCTTTTCACCGAGTTCGCTGTGATGCAAGACATCGCATGGCTGGTGTCAAACAGGCGGCGAGGTGCACTTCAGAGCTCGGGGACGGACCGTGCCCTGGACCCACATGGACCCCGGAGGCCGAGAGAGAGACCTGGCGTGGGGACTGTCGCTTTGGGAGTGCGGTAAATTCAGGGACACTGCTTGGGGTGAATGGTCGTTTGAGACTTGCGCCCTCAGCCAAAAAAAAAAAAAAAAAAAAAAAACCAACAAAAAAGAAACAAAACTTTAGTTCAAAGGCCTTTAAATTACAGATACTGAATAACTGAAAATAGAAAATGGGATTTGTCATGTTAATATGTAGTCTCTGTTGTTACGATGTTGTCGTTAACTACTAAAACAATGTGCATCAAAATTAGAAAAATGGAGCACTCTGTTGTATGAGCCACTTGAAAACTAGATGTACAAACTAGTTCTTCTTGTGCAATATTGTGTGTAGATTATGATAGACTAAAGTAGTTATCCTGGTAAAAGCATTTGCAAAATAATTATGTCTCCAATACATTATGAAAGTTTGTTCCACCAGATGATTTGATGAAATGGTGAACTGATCAACTGTTAAAGAAATACTCGTTTTAAATAAAGATACGCAACATCTTAAATTGGGTGTGTGCGTGTGTGGAAAAATATAAAAGGAGGAAGTGACTGGATTCAGTGTAATTTCATATGAATGCACCAGTGTCCTTTCTGGAAAAGAAAGGAAAATTGTTGTTTGATAAAGAAAAATGTTTTATAGCACAGTTTAGTCACACATTTAATGATCCTTAAGCCATTTTTACCCTTAAGGAAAATAATAAAGTTGAGCTTGCAGGTTTCCTGTGTGGAGTTGGTGATGTTTGCATAAGTGATATTACATTTGCATGGCTTGCTACAAAACATAATTCATAAATGTTACTTTAGTGACAGATTTGCCTGTATTCACACAGATACATTCTGCTATTCAGTCATTGTTTCAGAATTTTTTCCTCCATTTGCACATTGCTACGCACTTCCTTTCAATTAAACTTGATTATTCTGCCTGATGTGTTAAAAGAGGAATTGCTGAGTACTTAGTTTGGATGGTTGTATTTAACTGTGTCTATTCTTGTGGCAGATATCCTTCGTATAAACACCGAATTCATTACATCTATCTAGTGCTTTGGGAGAACTTAAGCCGTGCTGAATAAAATGACCCATTTCCCATTTTACTTCTACTTTTATACAGGATTTGTTTAGTTGTTGTGATGTCCTGTTCCAGTTCCTGAAATTGCAGATACTGTGCGTACTGTTATATAGTAGTCAGCTGTTTTTTTCCTTGTAGTTAAATAGTTGCTCAATGTTGGGCTTTCATGTGTGAAGTCAGCTATCATCCATTTTTTTTCTATTTCTACTAATCTGAAATAATTCATTATCATCAAAGATACTAACTGTAGTACAAGATCTGGAGCTAACCAGTGAAAATCATAGCGCTCAGCGTATCAACAGCATTAAGGTATTTCTGTGCCCCTTTGGAAGCTCTGTAAGAATCCTGGTGCAGTTAATAAACAATTTTCGATTCAGTTTCATTGAATAATTTGCAACTCTTGGGTAAGGAAACCCAAGGATTCGTTTTTTAACCTGTAAAATTACACGTACCAAGTTGAACAGTAAATCTGATTTGTTGTTCTTGTTACAAACCTCTATTGGAAGGTTGCTAGGAGTTGAGACAGTGAGTTCCTGCTGGGCAAGCAGGCCTTCTCTGTAGGAGAAAGGTGTCTTCCTTAGCAGCTGGCAGAGGGTTCCTATTGAAAACTGGGAAGTTATGTCTCAGGATAGACAGCCCCATGGTCTTACATGGTTTTTCTCACCCTGTGACCATTTCATATTTGCAAAATGAAAATTATCTCAAGAGAATTGTGTTTCTGTTCATAAAGCTATAGAAAATATTCCTCCAATTATTGAGTCTTCATGAGAATACTCTCCCATCACTTGGAGTCTGGGATTGTTTCATGCCTTGGAGGATCTAGAGGTCAGGGGCGAGGACTTCAGGTGAAACACCTACTTTGAAACAACAGTTTATACTGATCATGTTTTCTCTGAAGCATAAAGATGGCAATTCAAGGATCAAACTTTCTGAAGAGGAAGGTCTTATAATTGTGTAGCTGATTAGCACTCTGATGTGATGACTGTGATCACGTTTACAAACTGTATTTGCCCGGAACACCAATAAGAAGTCGCTGTGAATTATGAAAGCTGGCCTAAAAGTAGCCAGCCCTCTCTTGGTGGATGCAAGTGACATCCTGAACTAAACCCAACACTTGCGGAGGTACTACCTGTAGGTATTTAACATCTCCTCACGTATTTCAGTTGTGCTTCTTGATGTTTAACACCGCTGATACTCAGATTTCAGGCATCTTTACCGGAACAAGAGTGCTAGAAGGAGGATACTGCTTTGCTAGTAAAACACATCCTTTCACCTACTGTGTGGTGTTCCAATTGAAATTCAAGACACTGCATTGCCTTAACTTTATAGCCTCAGCTGTGTGACTCTCAATGAGCGAAATTGGACTTAGCCTGCGATACCAGGGCAGTTTTATTTTGGAAATATTAATGCCATAAAAATGTCCTGGAAATTATCCAGTAGGCCCTCATATAATCTCAAGATCCAAACTAATGCACCCTCTTTGTTGTAAACCCATGCAGCTTCCAGTTTCTGCATGATTCTGACAGGTGCAAAGAAATCGTTCTAGGTATTGTATTTCTGAATCGTGTATTTTTTTAAAAAACTGTGAAGGACCCCAATTTGAATAGGGAAAAAAACCACTTTGTTGCTTTGAGCATTATGATACATGGACATAGATTAGCTGGGTTGTGCCTCTTCATTGTAAGGCTTTACCATAATTTATGAAGGACATTAAGGATGTGATTTTCTTGCTCTTTCAGCACTAACATAGTTCTTTTTCTGTCAGAACTGGTGGCAATTTTATTACTAATTTCAAAGCTGGACATATTTTAATCACAGGGGCTGTCAATCAGTTATTGCTTTGTATGTTTATTTAGTAACAGAACTGCAGGAGACCTCTGAAACTGGAATTGAGATGGAGCCCTGATTGCTCTATTTGTTACATTAAATATATGAGGATGTGCCCTTAACCCAGACACTGCCTGATCAACAGAACAATTGGAAGTATGAAAAGATGAATCATGGGTTTGGGGAGAAAGTGTGTGGTGTGTTGTTTTTGTTAACTGTGCTTTTTTTAGATGTCATTTGTGTTTAAACAGGGTGTGGGCCACAAGCCAAATTCATATTCCCAAATTCGCTGCTTTATTTCTGTTGTCTAACAAGACTGCGTAGTTTTAAGATCAGAATCAGGCCCTGGATTTGGAAGTTCATTTTTAGCATCCTGTGTATTGTCATTTCATGTCAAACTTATGTAAATACAGATTTTGTTTTATTCACACATCTTTGTTATGCAAAAATAGTTACTGATCATGGGCTTTTTTAGCAAGACTTCTTAACTGAAAATATTTTAGTTACATAGCCCTTTTTGTGTCTTTCAGGAATTTGTTTGAATTTATATTTGAAGGAAGTACAATTCTAGTTAGGGTACAGAGAGAGACGGCAAGTTTACTGCGCTGCTGTGATTTGACTCCAGGTTTCCAGAGAACAGATGCTGCTTTAATCCACTGTAGCACAAAGCCCTAGTATTACGTTAAAGGGGACTGCAAATTTAGCTAAATAAATCTTCTTTTGCTTCCCTACAATAGACAAAAGACTAGGAACATTTTCATGAAATTATTGTAAAGATGTCTTCAATAAAAATAAAGTGAAAAAGCCAAGCTTTGATATGATAAAAAATCAAACACATTTGTCCCTGTGAGAGAAGCAGAAAATTAGAATGATTTCTTTGATAGCCTTTAATACAGGAAATTGATGTGTTATATCTGTTAATCAGATTCTTTCAGTAGTTCAGTGTCATCCAAGTTAAATTTGCGCTTAAAAACAAAAGACCCAATTCCCTGTAGCCTTATGTTGTGCAAGCACAAATGAGATGCAACAATTATGATTTGGCGTCCTTTTACCTAAGTGGCTACAAACAGGGCAGGGCAACAGAAAAAGATTCCTAAGCTTGTTGTGAGGGGCACTTGCATTCTTAGGGGCATTTCAGTTGCCCCTAAAGTTCACCAGATTAACAAGGATGGATATCTCATAAGTTTAAATGTTTTGGTAAGAACAGAGAAAAGGAAAACTAACTTCCTTCTGTTTGTTGATATATACATGAACTTTCGGGTCATCTTTATGCAGTGCTAAGGGAAGCAAGGGTGCAAACTGGATGGATTTTCTGTTGCAGGGTATGTTTACAGCCAGTCTGAAAACTGCACTACAGGAAAGTTCACAATTTGACTTTAATTTTCACTCCCCACCTTTATAGTAGAATGGGCCAAACTCAATCTCAGATCACATGGAGAGTGAAATACAGCAGTGGCTACGGGCTTCATAGCTTAGATAGCATATGTTGGACTGTATTTAACTGGAGTTTAGTGTATTCTTTTTAGTGTCACCTACAAGCTGTAATGATTATAGTTGTGATCCTTTCAGTTTTCATGACTCAAGTCAGGGTAGGCCATGTCAGTGCTTGCACAGAACTCCAGGGATGAATCTTTGGGAAGGAATGGATGATTTAGTTGGAAGCACTCCTGCCTTAAAGATAATACCAAAGATGGGGGTTCCCTCATATTTTGGGGAGGTTGTGCTGAGGAAGTCATCATTCAGATGAGATGGACAGTAATGTTCCTGATCCAGCTGCAGTTCCTAGGGGTCCAGTAGTACATAGGCCGGAAGAGGCCTGTATAAACCCCTGATTTTCTGGCCATGTTTCAGCTTAATAATAGCTTTTCTCTCTATCTAACTTCCCTCTGCACTTTCAGTTGGGAATAAAAATGATCTTTATCTCTCTTTCTTGCATGGTTCTGCTTTATTGTCACGTGCTGTGAAACAGCTGTTGAATTTCCATTCCAGAGGTGTCAGGGGTGATTCTCATGCTTTGAAGTTAACATTTCACAGGGTGTTGAATGTTAGATAATATTTTCAGCTGTTCTTAGATTCTTGAAAGAAAGACAGTTCCTTATTGTTGTTTATATATTCTTTTCTTATATTTTATCCTGTGAGCCTTGTTTAGAAGATACCAGGGATGTGGAGCATTTAGTAGAAACTGTTTTCAAGGAGCTGACTCTAATACTTCAAGTTTTGGGAGAATGGGACTTCACAGCTAATGGTTTCCTATTAATACTGGTAGTTAATGCTTTGTGAAATTGAGAGAGAACAGAGGATTGCCTAGCCTTAATGGAAATTGTCCCGAGTGGTGACAACCTGTTGCAAACTTGGATTCTTTTTTTGTTATTCAAAATTGATGAAAATGTTTTTTATTGGGTCAGAAGGAAATAAGGATTTTAGGCTCTCTTGTGCTGCCGCAATGCAGCATGTCGCACAAGGTAATTTCTGACTGTCTTTGCTTGATATTTTCAAAATCTGTCTTTCCACAATATTTCATTTTCAGTTCACAAAATGGTGACTCTTGTTTTCAGGAATTGGACTTCTACGCTTGTCCTAAAATACCATTTTCCATCGTGGAAAGGTCTATGAATTAAGTCATGGTAAAGAGCCTATAAGTTCTGAGAATGATCTGAGTTCTGTATTTTAGACCCGATGTTCTTTGTGGTTGATCAGCCTCACATGCAGCCCCCAGCTAAGGCAAACTGTATCAGCAGAAGTCAGTGCAGGTTGCTGATGCTTCTGGGAGCAAGAGTTTCAGAGCCATACTGGGCATCTGTGTTCTGCATCAAAATGAAGCTGCTACAAGCTGCAGTACAACCTAACAATTCTTCTTGTTCTGTGTATGTGCAGTAAATCCTATTTTCAGGTACTGATTGGAAGTAGCTAATAAAATTATTTAGAACACAGAGCAAATCTTAAAGTTTTATAATAGATAAGCTTTGTAATGAGAAAGTTCTTGGCTTATATTAAGCTTTGAAATAACATTTATATGTTTCCAAGACAGGAGTTGCTACCTGTGTTACTTTTTTATTGTGATCAGTGAGGTGGGTCAGAAGTCCTACTGAAGGCCTACATTTAATTCCTCACTAACAGAAAGAACTATAAAATATATAGACTCAGCATAATGGAGAGGAAATGTAAAAGGAAGGAAGATTGTGAATGAGAAAAAGCATCTGTCAGCTCTTTAACTGATTTAGAGGTTGTAAGCAATCTCCTGAGGTCTCGTTTTCCTGAGAGTGAAGATTTACATGTAGTAAGACACAGAATATCTTTCTGAGTATGTCTGCAAATACAGTCTGTATTTGAATGCAGTCTTGAATCTAAGTAACATCTGTAATATTTTCTCTTCCACCAAACTCCATACTTCAAACAAAAGATCTTTTACCATGTTTTTCCTTAAACATTATGTTCTGTACACTTTGATATAAGCCTTGGGTGTGTTGCAGAGGATAGAAATCTCACTTTTATGAGGATGCCTGTGACGAAGGACTGGTTAGCAGTGATTCTGTTTCAGTAAGTTGCAACACAGACCTCTCTCTGTGCATGCCGAACGCTCAAGGCCAGTTCCCGTTCTCACTGACTTGGTAACAATGCTCTGAACTTCGCTAGAAGCATGAAAAAGGGTCCTATGTGCTCATCCATTTTCTTTCCTACCTGGTGAGAGTTTCCCATGACTGTTTGCACTTATGCATATCGAAATTACATTGTTCTCTCATAGAGAAAACCAGTAGGGTTTCTTTATCTTTTGGGTTTGGTTGATTTGTTTTGTTTTGGTTTTTAAGACTTGACACAACATAGTTGGCAGTCAAAATACAGGGTTTGTGCAGTGTTTAAAATTGAGCGATACTTCTGTATTATATATACTTCTAGATTCAGTTAAATTAGTAAAAGGTCTGTGATCAGCCTTTTAACAGTCCATTCTCCTTTTGGATTGCCTTTTTTAAGTACGTTGCTCTATAACCTTCTGAAGTTTATCTGTAACTTCAGAGAAAAGTCAACCAACCACTAAAAGCTGAACAATCTCTTTCTTTCTGATTTTAAAAGTGGGAGAACTTTAGCCAACTATTTCTTGAATTTACATGAGAGAACAGAATTTCTCATGTTCATCAGTGATGTTGTTTTAAACCACACCTAATTAGATAATAACAATATATTATTAACTAATTGAAATGGAATCCCTTGGTTGTTTTAAATAGGTCTTTTTGTATAGTGTTCGCTTGCTGCTTAAGTGAAAATATGGCCTTAATGAATACAGTTGTGATGTGATCTGTGGCTTTACCCAATATAGTGTCCAATATAGAAAGATGGTTTTGGTGTTATTTCTGCTGTGTGCTTGTGTTCCTTCCTCTGCGTGCTCTCTGGTTTATGACGATTCTTAATTTCCCTCTGCCCAGGCACACAGACATACTTCAAGGGGAAGGGTGGCCTGCTCAAAAATTGTTCCTAGCTCTCTATACTGCATCTTATTTGTAATCATTTAGAATACTAAAGGGGCAAAACCTTAAAATGAGTCAAATGATGGGCATTATCAAGTATATATGATCTAAGATGAGAATACAGTTTTATTCTCGGTATGAGATTTCAATGTCTGAAACATTTTATTTACACAGTAAACAGGATTTCAATAAGGAACTTTAAACTAATTCATGTTTATATGATGTATAGTATTTAAGAGGGGAAAGAAGTGTATTATCCACCAAGATTTGAACAGGGAGGGGAAACTAGTATTCAGTCTCTTACAGAACCTAATTGCCAGCAAACTGGTTTTTCAGCAGCGCCGTTCGGTGTCGCCTCTTCCTCTGGTGGGCTTGACAGCTGAACAGCTGAAGCCACAACAGAGGTGAAATACAAGGATGGCTGGTATGGGACACCAAGGATTTTTGCATTATATCAAATGCTGCTTCAGCTGTGTGTGCAAATCAGTTTTTTATCAGCTGCAGAAACTAAATCTGCCTTTTTAAAATTAGCATTATATAAAGGTCATGTCATGATATGAACAGTAGAATGTGTATTAATATCTTACTATCTTAAATACATTTTATATGTATTGTAGATATGCTAAATAAGGGGATTCCAGTTGATGAATGGTATATCTGAATAAATAGTAAATAGTTGAGGTCAAATTCTACAACAGCTGCATTGAGAAACTCCACAGATTTCTGAAGCTTATCCTGTTGTGTAAGAGTTTACATAGGAGGAACAGGACAAAGTCTGCAGTGTTAGGTGGACCTGCACAGATTTTGTTAAATGGTCAGATACCACAGTTACACTTAAAAATTGTTAGTTTTAGTCCCTATAAGAAGGTAAGTATCCTTTTGAATTACATATGACATTTTCTGATATTAGTATGTTTATACTGACACCTCAAGGGGAGGAGCTGGCCATAAAAAAACCTCTAAAAATTGGGTTGATAAATATGAGAACTCATCCTCCAGCCACAAGCCTCAAGTTATTACCGTAGTTATCTTTTAATAATATTTTATCCATTTTTAAAAGAGTTTAGAGTATGGAGTATGGTCATTGCTCAGTAAACATATGCTGGGTGATGATTAACACAGACTAGCAGAGAATCACGTTGTCTGTCTTTACCTGCGATAGAAGCTAACATTTGTAAGCTGTGCTCAACTTCTGCTGATGCTGTCAGTCTCCTTTGTTACTTTCCAGCTGCTAAATAATGAAAATAAAATACATTTTTGCCTTTAGCAGATAGGGTTCATAAGGCATTAAATGGGTACTGGCTGAGGGTGGGTTGGTTGGTTGGTTTGACCCTTCTGTAGTAACTACTTGTGTCTGCTAGCCAATATGCTGCCATTGTTTGAGTTAGACAAAGGTGATGTGTGAGGTGTTTAATCTTCCTTCTCCTTCTTGGAAGCTGAAGATAATCTCAAGGAAGCTCTTTTCGAATGGATATCCTTAGTTCTTAAATCTGTTATAAAGGCTGTTCCCTAAACTGGAGAGGTTGGCTGGATTTTTGTTTGGTGTTCTTTTCACCTTGCTGGTGTGCATCTCTGTTTCAGAAGAGACACTACATTAATTCCTACATGGAGAGAATAATTTCTCATCTTTCTTCCCTTGCTCTCCGCTACTGCTAATGGCATATAGACTGTGGGTGAAAATGCCCTTTTAAAAAGAAAAACAAAACATTTCTGGTAATGCCTTTTATGGGGTTATTTAGTGAGAATTATAACTTGATAGTATCCAAGTGAGTAGATGCTGGGCTTTTTCTGTAATTTTGAATCCAGGACTGGACCAGAGTGCAAGTGAAGGTTTGCAGTGCACATGGTGGTACTTGTCTGTGGACCTCTGGTTGCTCTGTCAGTGGTCGTCAGACTGTGTTTTAACTTAAGCTGGCTGTTATTTGCAGTCTGATTACCCAGAGCATTACAGAATGAAGTGGTTGCTTTGTTAGTGTTCACTTCTGAGATGCATGCAAATTTTGTCTGGATTTTTCTTGCAATGATATTTAACTTCAGTAAGATGAATTACCTGGGACATTACTTTGATGTGCATTCAAAGGTTTCATTTGTTTTTAACAGAAACAACTGAATTGAGAGTCTATTCTAAGTAAAACAAGTTGGTCAATATTCCTTTCCTGGATCAAAGCTTTTGTTGCTGCCTATGAATACTGTTGTCCATCATAACGGCTTTGAACTTTTGACAGTGTATATTTGAAGGTAGATTGGTTTGTTAATGTTATTGCATTTATTGAATTTGGGGATTTGTATAAGTCCTTAGCATAATTGACTTTTGTTTACTAGACAGTATAAAACAGACATGGCAATAAGAACTAGATTCTAATCTGTTGCAAACTGTACTAATAACATACTTCTGCTTAAATGTTCTCACTCCATTGGAGAATAATATGGGGGGGGGGAGGGGAGGGGAAGAAAAATGCTAAAAAACTAGCTTGTATGAACTGCATATGGCTAGTTTTGCATTTTAAGAAGTTACCTTAAGAACTTTTTGTGGAGAGTAATTTGAGATAATACAATGCACACATCAGTGCTTTAATTAAATATACCTCGTAGTTTATAGCAGAAAGCACCACAGGTACTGAAATGTAAGCCAGCTTTGAAGCAGTGGGGTGTACCCTTGTGTCAAATGAATGCGTATGTTCAGATTAAGTTGTGTATGGGGAGTCATAGTTTTAGTTAGCAATGTTATGTTTGTAATTGTCGTTAAAAATTTCACATTCAAATTACAACTTCGTTGCAGTTGTAAAGACAAAGTTTTATGCAAGAAATTAACTTGAGCAGAGGTTTGTACCTAGGTGGAATGCCTAGATTTAACCTAAACATTTTTTCCATTTAAATGGGTTTTTTTCAGGCTTCAAGTTGGAAGTGTCTGACCGTACCAGCTGCTCTAGCAGCTGCCATCATGCTTCTCTTTGCTACTCAGTTAGTTCCATGGGCGACTTCTGGTCTGCATTCTTTGAGCTAGGTAGAGAATTTGGATCTAATTCAAGTAGGTATCTATAATTAGGAGTTGTGATCCGAGTTCGACTTTTTTAACCTCCACATTTTAAAGAGAGATAGTTGGTGTAAAACAGATATATAGCACTTCTTCCTTTCTGGCAGTTTGGGCCTATTTATATAGGATGTTTATTTTCGAGGCAGAAGATTTACTGGGAATCATGTTTATGAAATGAGGTTTTCATACAAAATGCTTCACTCTTTGGTTTGCATTTAAATCCATCTCATAAATCATACGGCAGAGTCCCTAGATATCTAGATACTTCAGCTGTAGATACCATGTTAATGTTTACGGACAGAAAAGCTTCTGGGGCAGAGGAAGAAAATAAGCTTTCTGAATTGTTCTGTCAGTAGATATGACTTAAAAAGGAACCAGGTTTACATTCATTTTTCCTGAAGAGGAGAATAAATGACATGAATTCAGGGAAAAGTAGGTGAATTAGAAGGGATGGATTTGATTGAGGAACTTCATGCAAATGGTTCACTGTTGCAACAAATAAAATAAACATATAAATCCTTCATTAAGTTCAATTTGAATTCAGGGTATGCAGACTACCTGGAGTTTTGACTGCTGTCTCTGGCAAATGATACTCTACCACAGTCATGCTTTAAAAAGTGCCTGCTTCCAAAAGAACAGAGCACTTGTAATATCATGGCAAAGCTGATTTTATCATCTTGTACTGACTAGAATTTTAAGTTGGCTGTGTTTTTCTGACTGTATTCATATTACTTGTGCATACTCTCCACAAATTAGAAGAAAAGGAATTTGTTCTGTGTACCTTTGAACTTGTCTTCATACATTTAAGGATCTAAAATGCTATGGAAAAAACTTTAAGATGTAGCAGAACAAACTTACTCTGTTGTCATACTTTATGTCCAAAACAAATTTTTTACAGGATGAATATAATGCTGATTGGTTTTCATGTGTGTACCATCCAGTTGTTAGGGCCTGTTTTCAATTTCATGGCTTTATATTACACTGTTGGAAGCCCATTCTAAATGAATGATGAAAATAACTGGTGATTTCAGAGAATGTTCATTGGTAAAACAATTTCTCAAGTATTTACTCTGTTTTGCTGGGATGATCTTTTGGTTCTATTTTAAAATGTTGCATGCAGTTTTGGTTTGGCATTTACATTATTTAGAAGCATGTTAAATCTCTTTACTGCTTTTAGTTCCAAACTAAATCTGCAACATACTGGTTTGAACATTTGGCTGATTTCTCTAAGCATATGCTCTTGTTACCTTTATATTTTAGTCCTCCAAATGCAGTGGGACACTTCACTACTTGTAAACTGTGAGGTTTCTGAGGCGAATGGGAATACTGAATAATTCCTTGCATCTGATGTTACTGTTATATACTTCCTCTTTACATGCATGTAAAGATAAGGTACAGGGCCTCAGTAAAAAGGGAGTTTCTGTTTTTCTGGTTATCATCTCTTTCACAGTATAGTCTCTCTCAGAGGTAAATGCTTGTGTCTATGGATCCAAACCTGCAGCTTCTTCAGTCATTTTGCCATTATTGTCAGTGGAACAAGTAAAGCTGAGTGCATGGAAAGGCTTGCAGTTTGCTCTCTACTGAAATTTAGGTCTTGAGGACTCTTTCCAGTTTTCGTTTTAAGCTCAAATGTTGAAGTTTTCTTGTTTTTCAAAATGGTCTTTATTGTGCTTATTTTTGGTTTTGCTAAGATAATAGTTCGGCAAGATTTGAAGGAAAAGGAAGGTGTGAATATAAAAATGAAAAATAAAAAGTAACAGTAGATATTCAAACATCCTGAATAATATGTTGTTTTGGTGTACTGGTTACTAATTACAGCCTTTGTGATCAGAAGTAATAACTGAAGGTATAAAATGAGAGACAGGGAAGAAAAGACTTGCCAGGGTTCTGCTGCTAAAATGACCAGAGAGGAAATGTTTTGTTTTGGTCATGGCTAACCACACAACTACATTTGGCGATTAGACAGAGGGAAGGATGAGGCAGAGCTTTTTCTTACTAGGTAATATTTGAAATTAACTTGCCACCTGAATAGGGGGAAATAACCATAAAACGCACAACCTTTTGCTAGCTAGCAACATCATCTACTTCCAGCTTGGATCTATTGTACGCTCCTTTAGTCCAAAGATACAGCCGTGCGCCATGTTACTCAGCTTTGACATCTGGGCAAATTCATTAGAAAAGCAGCTTTGGGCAGGCACTGGTGTCAGCCTTTGGTTCAGGCTGAGCAGCGGGCTTTGATTCTCTCGCTGCTAGCGCGCGGTGTGCGTCATGGGTAAATACAGCGGGAGCTGCGCTGCGGGGATGACCCTTATCTCACCGCCCTGCTGATGAAGCCAACAGATCCTGCTTGCACACACAGACGTCACTTCAGCTGATGTATTTTAATTTAAAAGTGGCTGCAGAGTGTGTGGCTTAGCTCTTGCAGGAAGTCTAGCGCCATACACACACAAAAGAAAATGCCCGAATCCATCTATGTTCGGTATTTGATACTGGTTTGTAGTCATTAGAAAAAGTAAAATTAATCTGATTTTCACCAATAGTTTTACGTATCCATTGAGATATGTTAAAAATACTGCACTCGGTCTGTTTCCATTTTTCTCTAAGCTTTTCTTCTTCCCTATTGTTCCTTGATACAGTGGTGTTTGGGGTTTTTTTTAACAGTATTACAGGTTGAGCTTTATGCAGGAAGAAAGTTCCAGTGTCGATTTCTGATAAAATACTAATTCAGTCAGTGCTGTCCAGTCTTTCAAAAAAGTAGTTTAGATGGACAAAGAAGCAAAGTTTTTCCATGGCTCTGTTTTAAAGTTTTGTTCATGCAAAGTCATATTAATAGTGCTAATTATTTTTAAATATTTAATTTCCATTTTCACTCTGTAGTTGCTCCATTCTCTGCTTCTTTGTAAAATACTGGCAAGCAACCTTTCTCTTTTTCTGGCTTGGCAGATACTGGATGTCTATTTTCTGCTGAAACAGGAGCGTGATAAAACAATTGGAGTTCTAAAAATGAAAGGTTAATTTCAACTATTTTGCATTTGCCTAATACTACACAAATGGAATACTCAACATACTGCCAGTCTCCCTAGTAATACACAGTTGCACACTGCAGGCAGATGAACCAAATTCATCCACTAGATTTTTTTAAACACTGAAATTATCAGTAATGCTACTGGGCATGTATAGTAGGTAGCAGATGCCTCCAATCAGAGAACTTTTATTAAGAAGTTATTTCTAATTCAAGCTGGGACTGGGTCAAGTGTTATATTGTCCATTTTTGCAGTGCACTGAATGTATGTAATTTCTCACCCATCTGAGAAAGACAAGGTGTGCAGAGTGGCTCCTGGAAGTGAGGTAGTGCTAGGAAGTGTCTGACTGCTCCCTTACTCATAGGGGGACTTATTCTATTTCTCGTTGCGAGCCTGGAGCAGAATCCTTGGCATTTTTGTGTGTTGGTGTTTTTAGTAAGTGCATAGATAAAACCCACCCTTGTAACCCTGCAGTGACTAGCTCGTGCTCTGAGTCTGTTTTGAAGCAAAGGTACCCTTTTTAGCATACGGTCTTTCAAAAGAGACAGGGCCAGGGGGGTTCTCAGTTCTGTACTCCTGTTCCACGACGCTCTGTGTGCACTTCCTCCATAGTGGAGCAACGCATCTTGTCATCCTCAAAGGTTCACACAAGTCATATTCGTTGAAATATTTTTCTTCTCCAAACGTATGTAAAGTAGTAAGAAGTAGAAAGCAAGCTGCTTTGCTTTGTCAGTGGAGTTTGATTTTTATGAAATAACTTGTATGAAGCTTCAGCTGCTTTTCTCCCACTCAGCACTTCCTTGTCTGTGAAAGCCTTCAAATATGCAGTACTGACTGCACGCTTGTTTGCTTTAAAGGGCTGTCACACTGTTGAGCGGGAGGCTGCCTGTTGTAAAAGATAATTACTTCCCTGCTTCAAAGGTCAGATGTGATGGCAGGGAATAGGCCTATGAGCAAAATGAGATCAAGCATTGCGGTCAGTCAAGGATCATATTTATGTCTGGAAAAAGTAGGAAAGACAGACTAAAAATAAAGAAGAAATCCCTAACTTTAATCAGAGCCTCAGGCAGACCCCCGTCCATTTTTTTCTGATTAGGGCAGTACCTTTTTTGTTGATGAAAAGGTTAAGTGATCCATTGAAGGTATCATTATTGAAATGTCAACATGAGATTATAATCAGTGTGGAAGGGTTATTAAATAGTTCACAATTTAAGGGTGAGGAAGGCAAAAACGTCACAGAACCTAAGAAGGGGAAAATAGTGATAATTCCTGACTTCCTGTTAAAAACAAATTTACCATACTTGTATGAAAAGTACTTATAAATACGCTTGTGATTAGGAACTTGTGATGTATGAAGTAGCGTGGCCTCACGGTTACCAGAACAGAGAAAAGTATTTTAGTATTTAAAGAGAGAATGTGGAGCAGTTCAGTATCCTACTAATTGCTTTAATAGATACTTTAGAGAGAATGATTTGTTTGTTTTTAATGGGTGGTTACACAGTTTCAATGTCACTAGCAAAACTCTGGATAATTTATCATTTTTAAGTTGAAAGCCAGCTGTATCACAGAGGGAAAGGGATTAGTTTCCTGTCAACTTCCTTTTTGGAAAAAGCAGTATGTGCGCACTGAAAATATTTCCAGCTTGGGTAAAGTATGTTTGAAAATACCTTTCGGATAGAGTCATATTTTGATGGGCAAAGAAAGAGGACTTCCTTTCAGTTTTACATGTTTCTAGAAACATTTTGAGAAATAGAAGAGGCTTTTTTTCTCCTTCACTTTTAAAAAGTACACACTGTTCAATCCAGGAGAGTTTTGCCAGTGTTAACCTTGATCTTTTCTGGCACTGCGGTCCGGTGGAGAACATGCTTTCAGAAATCAGCCTGTACTTTGAACTGCTGAAGGGACTGCTGTGGTATGCGCGTGCAGCAAGGGTCACAGCATTTCATTTCTGAGGGACAGCAGGAGGGCTTTATTTTTTATGTTCGTATCCATGTGGATGAAAGCAAAATAAGAAATACAGGGCATGGTAGGAACGTGGAATTTTACTCCTTTAGAGTTTGGATGTACCGCTTCATAAAACAAAAGGTAGGGGAAGTGCTGCAAATGCTTATATTCATACATAGGTGGAGTTGGAACTAGGTCTTTTGAGTGATTAAAAAAAGTAAAATTTTGGTTTTCTATTAATGCTCTGTGTACACAGGATGAGGCAGGTAGTAAGCATTTGTGTGAAACATATGAAAAAGATGGAAGAGTGAAAGTGCAATATGAGAACACCTACTGTAAATATAAAACAAATACAAATTAGTGTTAGTCATCAGTACTTCAGGATAAACCTTGCCTAAGACTCAGCTTTGAAATGCTTTCTGTTCTGTATAAATCTTTTAATATAAAGGTTTTTTTTTCTTTCCTTTATTCCTTAGCAAGAACAGCATTCATGTGAAAATGAAGTGGTTTATTTGCCAGATAGCTCTTACTGTGTTTTCCCTACCTGAAATTATTTTGCTTTCATTAGCTGGAAGCACCATCCCTTGGGATGCTTTACTACAAAGCATGCCAAAAGTATCCCATGGGAGCAATCTTTCACTAACAGAGAATTAAATGAGATTAATCCTGTAGGTACTTTTTCCCAACTTTAGTTTCTAGAAACACAGTAACTCGCAAGATTCATTAAATCCCAAATCTCCATTGAGTAATATGAAAGTAATCCTTTCCTGTCAAACTGTAATGTAACAGTAAGAAAGTATTGTTTTTATTTGTCAAAGCAAGGAAGGACACAAATAAGCATCTGTCATTTTGAAGTAGAACAACTTGGAAATGAGCAGTCTTGTAAGAAGTTAACAGTTTGCGTATCCTTTACACAGTAGTTGCTGAGTGACTTGCTCAGGATGTTATGGGTAATTACTGTATAAAGTTACATAATACTCGAAACATCCATTGTCCTGCTTGAGTCATGGTCTGAAGATGACCTCTGCTAGAGAAATAGGGAACTGCTTAGATTACAGTGAAAGCTATGGTGTTTAACATAAAAGCCGCATAACCTTGAACTAACTGCATCTGAATTGAACCAAAATGTGCTGAATGTCTACATAACATGATACTGAGCAAGACTATGCTATTTGTTGCTGTGAATTTTGGTATACAACGCACAGCTGATGGTTTTCTGGTCTTTTCATTCTGTCTAGTGTTGAGGGTGAAGCTCCAAGCAGTGATACTGGCACATCTTTGGACAGCCCATCTACTTACCATCAGGGACCGATAACACACAGCTCAGCTATAAGTCCAGACCATTACGATCATTCTGCTTACGGGCTGTATTCTGTCTCCCCTGGACAACAAAGACCTCGGAGGCCGAAACTTCAGCACTCAACATCCATACTGCGAAAACAAGCAGAGGAAGAAGCTATTAAAAGGTCAAGATCACTTTCTGAGAGCTATGAACTCTCTTCAGACCTACAAGATAAGCAGGTATTTGAGCTTTGTTACCTAATTTGTGACAATGGCAACATGTCTGTAAGCTGCAAAAAATCTTTTCTAGCGTTGCTTCAGTTCTGATTCTGAAAATACCTTTTTTTTTTTCATGTGACCAACTTAGTTCAAAATAGTCATGCATCAGCATTTCTGAGGTTTTTGACTCTTTTTTTTCTGTGTTGTGTTGTTCCTGTGTCCCATACACCTTCCCCCTTCCTGAAGAAAGGCATAAAAGATATGTTAATAATATTAAAAGTGAAAACATTTCTACAAGGAATTGTGATTTCATGCTTGGGACAAGTACTAGACTATACTAATGCAAAATATTTTCCAGAGAAAGTGAGCCATTTTGAAACCTGGCTATCTTTGTTGTCGCTGAAAGAAAGGAAGAACTTACTGCAACTGATATTCTCTCATACTTGTGGGGTGAATTCAAGGTTTTAATTGGTTTTACTCAACCAGGCAAAACTCCCACATGCTTTGAAAAAGAACTGGATGGAAGCTATGTAGATGTTCAGAGCTTTTGTCCCTAAAAAGGCAGTTCTGTAAGACAGTCCACCTCAGCCATTCTTTTTAAGCTTTACTCTGAATGTTGTCCTATTTGAAAGATGTTTATTGCCACGTAAGTTCTTATTTATCATTTGAAAATGATGCTGTAATAGCTAAAGGTAAGCAAATTCGCAGAATGCACTGAATTTCCCTGATAGGTGAACAGTAGCCACTACATCAGTGGTTTTTGGTTGTTGGTTTGGGTGTTGGGTTTTTTTCTGAGAGATCTTTCTTGTCACAGAATATTTTGTTTACTGTGACTCATTGTGGTATATTGCACAGTCACTCCAACTTGTATGTTAACATGGCGAAAGTGGAAAAAGGCAAAATTCTGCAGACAGGAAGCAAACTGCACGTGATTTTGGACCACACATTGATAGTCAGTAAAGTTTATAGGGGCTCAGTCTCATTTGCCATCTGCTTGTTCTGAAATTTCAGGGTGGAGAATCATATAATGTTGTTCCAGAGAGACCTGGAGGAACAGAGCTTGAGGCCTGACTTGAATCCAGTATTTGGGATAGCAAGTATGAGCCTTTATGCTCACCAAACTATACTGGAATGGGGACATACCATGTTCCTGATTCTTGATCTAGATTATGGCAGCTCTGCTGTTATATTGGACCACCTTGTGAGATCTAAAATGTTACTTCCTTTTCCACCTTTGGCAGTCATTTTTGCTAGATGTCTCGTAAAGGATTGTTATAGAGTGCAAGGCTTTCTAAAGAGGTCTCCTGCACTGCAGATATTCCACAGAGCTTACTTCCATCTGTCCTTTTATGTCGGTTTGATAGAAAATGAGGACTGCAGATGTTATTTTCTATTTGTTTGGGGAGTCCTACACAATAAAAAGTGACAATGATACAGAAAGGAAGCTTGATACTGAAGAGTTGCTTACTGCTTTTGAAAAGCTCTCACTGAAGTCACAGAAGATAGTTAAAAACAATTTAGAAATACTTCCAAGGCTTTACCTAAAGGAAGCGTGCATTAAATATGCATTAAAATTTATTAGAAATATTAGTCACAAGTCTAGTATATCATCTAGGCAAACTCCAGAATTCTCTCAATTAAAATTCCCATCAAAACCCCCTAATTTGTGATTATCAATGATGATGTTATTTTCTGTGTAAACCTGAAGGACAGCAGCCTCTTTGCAAGAATAAAGTCCAGGTAATTTATTTTATAGAATATTAGGTTTTGCTTTATTCTCTCACTCCAGCTATGCTAGTTTTCTTTAGGTTTGACATTTAATTTTGAAAGGAGAACTAAATTGATGATTCATAATTTGTTTTGAGATAAGTCCAAAAAAATAATCTCTTACAATTTATTTTAACACATGGCCTAATGTATGCTACAGATAGAAACAGTAGCAAATGTGTGACAGCAGTGGGAGGGTTGCAGTAGAGGTTCTTAATTTTTTTAATCTTCAGAGTGCCTTACAAGTAACCTCATAGCCTCTTTGATATGGGCAAATGTGGGGTAATATAACTCCCATTTGGGGGTGAAATGCTAAGCAACTGTTTTAAAGACAAACTATAGAAAATTATGAAAAGATTTACAGATTCCCAGCTCAGACATCAGTCACAGCTTTTTGAGCTTAATTAAAAGATGTTTCAGAATACAGTCAAAAGAACAATTCCTTAGCAGTAAGCCTGATCTGAGCCCATCTGAGAAGTTGGCCTCCTCAGTTTATGCCAATAACTGTGCATAATATTTTTTCCATCTAGAATTAAAAAAAAAAAAAAAAAAAAGTGATTCACGTTTAAAAACACTGAGCCAAAAGGAGATCTTCTTTAATGTAGAAGGGGAAGGAGAGCTGCTGAACCTGGCAAAAGCACTGACATAATGGACTAGGAGATATTTTGTAGTAGCATTTAGTTCCTTCCATAGAAGAAGGATGAACATCTGCACATCAGTATCTGAACTTAACAACTACTTGGAGAGATCTCCAAAGTATGAGGGGGAGAGGTGGTGTGTGCACGTGCATGTAGCATAAGTAATTAAAACATCATATCTAATGAAAAAGGGTCCCTGTATTTGCAAGTGAGGAGAAATGACTTTAGAATCATTGGAGTATTATGAAAATTGCATGGACAGAAATGCTGCCAGAAAAATGGTGGTTTTAACTGTAGTACTAAACATATTAATTTGTCGTGGATGTTTTGTGTCTGTGAATAGTATGGATCCAGCAAAGACTACTCAGAACAGAAATAAGATATTGGGAAAAAATTGAAATAAAACTAGTTATTAATCTGATTTGGTGTTTTTTAAATAAGCGATGCTTTTTACTTTTTGGAAGGAAAAGTCTGAAAATATCTCATGAGTATTCCAAAAGCATTGACATGTTGTTGTCACTAGATTAAATTGATAGCATTTATAATGTATTTATTTTGCATATTCATTCTGTTAATTGGGAACACTGGCAATGTTGAGTGTAATTACAAGAAGAAAAATAGATTTGAATTTGTATTTAGAAAGTCTGAAATATCCTCTTGGTTTGAGGAAGACTGTACGTGGTTATTCTATCAAGAGAAACCTCTCTGGAAGCATATGGTCTGGGATATTCGGTCTTGCTTTGCTATCAGGCCTGGGTGAAATGATGCTACCTGGTTTTTATTCGTGTAAAAAGCAATGCATGCTTGGGAAGGTGATGCCCGCTTTTAGAATTTACTCCCAGAGTATGGCAATTTGCATTATACTTGAATTTTACTTCTCTGCTGTTGCCCCTACAGAGAAAGAATGACTGCATTATGGTGCATTAGAGTGCTGTCTTGTCTGCTTTGACACGGGCACACCAATGCTCATCTGTGAAAACCAGAATTTAAACACACACACAAAAATTGCTAATACCTTAATTTTATGACAGTATTCACGTAGTCATATTTTTGTCTTTATTTTTATGGTGGAATTTGCAAATGACTATTTGGGTCACTATTTGTGCAGACGTTAGTCTGAAGCTTTGAGTTTTTACTTTCAAAAACAGTATACGCTTTGAAAAATGTCTGAAAATTAAAATTATGAAAAGGATTTGTTGTTTTTTGGTTATACTTTAGCCTTGTTCCAACATGCATCAAGTTACAAAGTAATGGTGTTCACCCTTTCACAGGTGGAAATGCTAGAACGGAAGTATGGGGGCCGTCTCATAACTAGACATGCTGCTCGTACTATACAAACGGCTTTTCGCCAGTATCAGATGAACAAAAATTTTGAGCGTCTTAGAAGTTCTATGTCTGAAAATCGTATGTCAAGACGCATTGTACTGTCCAATATGAGAATGCAGTTTTCCTTTGAAGGACCTGAGAAAGTCCACAGCTCTTACTTTGAAGGAAAACAAGTTTCTGTTACAAATGATGGGTCAAAGCTGGGATCCCTGGTACAGTCTGAATGTGGTGACCTCGGAGAGTCAGCTACAATGAAGTCTCCAGCAGCATCTACTGATTTTGCTGATGCTATAACAGAACTGGAGGATGCTTTTTCCAGGCAAGTGAAATCCCTTGCAGAATCCATTGATGATGCACTGAATTGCCGTAGTCTACATTCTGATGAAGTCCAGACTCCGGATCAAGTCAGAAGTCGTGAAATGGAAAGGGATAGTTGTGCTCAAACTAAACCAGCAATTCACAATGTGGATCACAGGAAGCTTGATGAGATGACAGCGTCATACAGTGATGTTACGTTATATATTGATGAGGAAGAGTTATCTCCACCCCTTCCACTTTCCCAGTCAGTAGACAGACCATCCAGCACAGAATCTGATTTGAGGCTCAGGTCCGTGAACTCTTCTCAAGAGTACTGGTCCATGACCCACAAAGATGATAAGATAGACACTGATACGAGCTGCAGGAGTACCCCGTCACTGGAATGTCAGGAACAGAGGATGAGGATGGATCATCTACCGTTGCTAACTATAGAGCCACCCAGCGACAGTTCAGTGGACTTGAGTGATCGCTCGGAGAGAGGCTCATTAAAGAGACAAAATGCGTATGACCGAGGGATCACTAGTCAGCAGGGAAGCCCCAAACACATCCCTCACGGTATTCCCGCCAAGATTATATCCAGAGAGGAACAGGAGGCAAGGCACAGGGCTAGGCCTATAGATAGTCACTTAGCTATCAATGGCACAGCAAACAGGCAAAGCAAATCAGAGTCTGACTATTCGGATGGAGACAATGACAGCATCAACAGCACTTCCAACTCCAATGATACAATAAATTGCAGCTCAGAATCTTCTTCTAGAGACAGCCTAAGGGAGCAAACCTTGAGCAAACAGACATACCACAAAGAAACTCGCAACAGCTGGGATTCCCCTGCCTTCAGTAATGATGTTATCAGGAAACGTCATTACAGGATTGGACTGAATCTTTTTAACAAGTAAGTACAGTGTTTCCTCCTTTTTTTTCTCTGTGTTTGGTAGAGACATAGCCACTGAACCAGGAATATTTTTCTTGTATCACATAAGTAAGACTGGTGTCTGACACTGACTTTTCAGTGAAAAAATAAGCTGCTTGCGGTGACTGTTCATGTTAGAGTTCTTACAAGTTGACATCTTCACAGTTACACAGCTTCAGGGGAAAAGAAGAAATATAATTATATGTATATATATGCTGGTAAGCTATTGATGACAATGAATCGGATTCCTTTGTTGCTGAAAAATATGGTGGCTTAATCCTGATCCATTTTTGGTGTTATAACAAATTCAGATTTCTTCCTGCCCTAATCATGTAGGTATTATAAAATTTGTCATTTGGGAATTAGAAATAACAAGCAGTGTAAGATGAGTTTCCTGCTTAACACAGGCAAGGCCTGGAATTTGTTCGGTAGATTTCATCATGACTTTGATACTAAAAAATGACGCTCTGAATATTTTTACATTAAATAAATATATTTATTATTTATCATAAAATTATCATCAAAATTGTATTTCTGCCTATGACAGTTAATTTTCCCATGTATGGAGTTGTTTACAGTTTCTATAAAATAACTTGCTCAAGTTTCTTTCCTTTATTGAGACACAAAGTTCCTTGGACACTCCCATGCGGCTGTAGAAAACCATGAATATTACGATAGAGGATAACAAATAATATACTACTATAAACTCTGTATATTAATATTTATATGTATATATATTTAATATATAATTATTACTTACACATTATTGGAGTTACACGGTTCTCATTAGAACTATTCAAATCTGAAGATAGGAACAGCTAGGTGGTTGGCATTAGAATTCCTGGTTTCTCTTCACAGCTTAATTAATGCCTTGTGTGTCAATTTCCCTGCCCTAGAACCGGTAGAACATACTTAAACCTTTTCTGGTACTAGTGCTTATAAAGCTTCTCAGAACACTTAGATGAAAGATGCCAAGTGCCAGAATGTTTTCCTGTTTTTCTTTAAAATACTGTTGGCAGCTCACAGTGTTTGTGTCAGTTTTTGAAATGTTCTACAGAGCGCTTCAGGATTTCTCTGTGGAAAATCTGTAGCTTCGGAAGAGCTAATAGATATTTCCACATGCTGCCATAGACCTTGCTTCACAGTCTCCTTACAGCTTGAATGAGTTCAGCCTTCCTTTTCAGGTAGCAGTGCTGTGATTTGTTTTATTTGGATTAATAGATAGGTGGTTCATCACATAATAATATGTTATAACATTGCAGATAATTAAGGTGGTTTGGTGCCATCACGTGAGGCTGTGTATTACAATACTAAATACGGATTGCCCAGGTTTGGCTGTAAAAACTTTCAGGTTTGCTTTTTATCTTCAAATAAAGGTAATGGGCCTTTGCAGAAGCTTTTAACCAATTAGTAATATGTAAGTCATAGGATCTCTGCAGCTTTTACTGTTCATGAAGTAGAATGGGTAAGAAGATATATCAATTTGCTCTTTTTAGAAGATCGGAAAACATTAACATCCTGGCAGAGGGAGGCGGGGGGAGGAGAAAGGTGCTGGAACTGTTTGGCTGACATTTAAAAGACTTGGTGTTTGCTTGTTTTTTTGCACAGTAATTAAGCCTTAAGCAGTCAATGATCAGTGAACTTCAGGCTTGGTAATACAGTCTTTTGAGTCAAATGCAGAAGGGTATATAAAAAAAAAAAAAAAGGTGAATGGAAAAAGTGTTCAAGCAGCATGCAGCGTTGAATGAGAGCTCTGGAAGTTGTCAGATGCTTCTAGCGACTGGTCATATCAGTAGGGGGCTGAAAGTAAAAAATTAACATCAGGAACAGAGAAGAATAGAGACTGTTACTTGAAACACATCTAGGTGATCTTCCAGCATGGACTTGAACAGTGATAAGCCCTTTTTATATACTGGCTGGTTGTAAGAAGCCTTGCAGTCTTAGCAGTGGGTTCTAGAAGGCAGCGCTGCACAGAGCTCCAGGCAGCTCCTCTCTGCGTGATCTTGGCTGTGTGTGATTGTTTCCTTCCCCACCGCATTTGATCTCCAGTATTGATACAGAACTGGGGATTCTCATTACCTTCTGCTGAGTCTCTCCGATTCTATCGATAGCTCAGGCAGTCTCCAAGTATCCCATGTATCTTGGTTTTGACTGTGGCTATTCAAGTCCACAGAATGTGACATTTTCATTAATAGCTTTATTTCCCCTTTGTGCAACATCAGGTATTGAACTATCATAGAATGTGGTGGAGCATGAATTTGTAAACTCTTTTGAAAAGGGAGCAGGGAAACTTCCAAAGCTTTGTTCTTTAAAAAGTTCAGAAGACTCTCAAGAGTATATCAGGTGGGATTGCAAATTGCATTTTGTGAGTTAAGTGAAAGGATAGAGATTGTGCTCAGGCACTTGCCAGGATTTACAAGTGTAGATTTCTTCAAGATGAAGAATCCTTTTTCCTTTTAGATATCTGCTGTCCAGGTGTATTAATTTCAATTAACTTCTGAGCATTATGCTCATTGTTCTCAGCACATGAAGTATGTCATAGCATGTATTATAGTTTCAATTAACTTCTGAGCATTATGCTCATTGTTCTCAGCACATGAAGTATGTCATAGCATCTTGTGTGTCCAAATGTCTTTTGAAAAGAAAGCTAGGTGCTAGATGCCAGTTTCCTTGGCAAAGGTTGTGGTTTTCTGTGCAGAACAGCGTGAGGGAGGGTCTCCCAGCCTGGTTAGACACGGGCCAGGAAGGGGGTCTGCAGGTCAGATGGACCTTCTGCAAATCAGTCCCATATTAGCAGTTTCTCTCTCATGACGTGTCAAAAATGCATCTGCCCAGCACCTCATATGAGCAAGGGCCTGCCTACGCATTCAGTCCCACGTTGCAAACTGCTTGTGCTTCCTCTCGTGTGACCAGATGTCTGCCCGTGATGCGATGGGATGCATTTTTGTAGTCTACTCCCCGGTGTTGGAGTCAGTGCAGCAGAATCATTTAGATGCCTTTTGGCCACGTGATCCTCCATGACACATTCATGTGTAACAAGTCTTGGCAGCGAGCTCCTGAGGGGATGTGTGCTCCACCCATGCAGAAGGACTGTGCACGGAACTGAAAGAAGCGGCTTTGAAGTTACCTATTGTAAGAGGTCAAGTTTTTTTCCAAATGTCTGCATCTACCAGAGGAAATTTTAGAGATGCTTTTCACAAGAAGTTCATGTTAATTTCATTGCATCTTTGAAATCTTCCTGCAAATTAAGATCCCAAACCTTAATTAACAAATAATCCTGTCATTTCTTTCTGGTACATAAGGCTTGGCTGAAATGCAAAGATTTTAGAACCTTAAAGACATGCATGAATTGCAGTAGAGTAAATGCTGCTGCTTTGCTCACTAGGAGTGTTGAAAGAACTAAATTTTTAAGAGCATGGAAAGTCACTATCCTCACAGTTGAAATTTCAACAGATGCTTTACAATTTTTCTGGCTTTCCTATTGCAATAATAATTTTCAGAAGCCAAAGTGCAGTTTTCTTACCAGAGGCCCTTTGTTAGAATAGCCAGTTCTGGGTGGAGTAGAAGTTGAGCACCACTGGTGGGCTAGTTCACTTAACCACTGTTATATGCAAAACATGAGTGGCACAAAGGTCATTGGAGAATGGAGAACATAGGGCAGTAGAGAAAAAGCTATAGGTAATTGAAACCCATTTTTCTAGGAGTTTTATTACTAGATCATAGAATTTATTTCAAACTATAATTTGGCACTCAATTTGGAACCTTAGTGTTGATTGAAGAAGTATACTTTTTTAAAGATGTTTTGTGGTATCCACTACACTAGCACATCAAGTGTTGCACAAATGGCATCATTTCTGCCAAAGAAATTGCAACTATGTAAGAGTTTCTGTACGTTCTCCTCTTTCTGAATGGCAGTAGTGATTTCACCCTGTCAATAGGCTGTCGGCTTGTGTGTGACCATTCATGGCCTTACTAAAGGAAGGGTTGCAGGTGCATGCCCGGAGTGCGAGGGCTCCCAGGGAAGCGTGGTGAGGCCAGCTGTGTTGAATTAGGCATTTTCTTCAGTGTAGTTTGAAAGGGATGTAGTCTGGGAGAAAATACACTAGAAACCATTCCTCTCTTACAGGCAGAAGGAAAACACTACCTAGAAAGGTTTATTTTGCAGGCTGCAAACCCTGCCAATGCAAATCCAGCCTTTGAGACTGGTTTGCTTATAAACAAGGCTTCAAGAGGCCTTTTGACTGCTGCTTTAAAAGAAGAAGAAAAAAAAAAAAAAAAAAAAAAAAAAAAAGGGCTGTGATTTTATTCTCATGTTTGTTTTGACTGCAGGCTGGAAATACCAGGTTTACCAGTTATTGCAGCCCAATGTGGTAGGATTTTCAGGTTCCATTCTGCTACTGGTGCACTGATGGTTCTAACAGATTAAATAGTACCGAGTGGTTTAACCTCAGTAGTCTGAGGAAACACGTCCTGCCCTTGGGCCAACTTTGCAGACTGTAATTCTGTGCAGAGCTGTGCGTGTGTAGGAGGAAGCATATTGCCATGTTCCCCTCTCGTGTGCCAATGTGGTGGTGCCAGTAACTCTGGCTCCTTGCCAAGTATTTGTGGCTCCCAGGTATGTTTGTTGATAACACTGCCCTCAATTACTGTCCCCTGGAACTGCAGTGACGCACCCAACGGGGCCGTGTCGGATAGAGTACTGTCTAGTGATTATTCAACATTCTGTTGGGCAGGGGGTACAAACACTTTCTGTATTAATAAAGCATTTTCATCAAAACTTGAACAAGTGGTTTGAAAATTTGATGCGACTGTGCCTTGTATTACTAAATAGGGGAGATAAAAGTTTGTGGTTTTCAGACTCATTTGTTAATCTAGCAGAGACTAGAGTCATATTTAGTATCTCCTTTGGGATATCAGCTATTGGAAGACACTGTTAAATATCTTCTCATCTAGCAGTGTTCCTATGGCATTGAGATTTCTTGCCATGGGAGCCAGTCTTGCTGGTGCTGGTGCCAATTTCTGACATTGCTGCTGAACAGAGACCGTGAAGCACAGCTAACGGGCCACTTCCATCATGCCACTCTGCTTTTTACACCGTGACATGATTTTGTTGAGGGCCCTTTTTGTGTGGTGTTTTGTTAAAGGCTTTACAGCCTAATCTTACATGTACATCTTGGAGGTAAGTGAATATAACACCACTTTGCATTGCTAGGACAGAGGCTAGGCTATCAATATTTTTACAATAAGTTTTCCCAGATGCCTTTCACCCCTCAACCCCGTTTCTTGTCCTCTTTTGCTTTCTGGAAAGAGTAGTGACATTTGGAAAACTTTCCCCGTGTGTCCTCAGTCCATTACAGCATACTGTTTTGAAGAGTTTTCTGTAGCTTCCTTTATAATGGGCTGTTATCAAGGTTCCCACTATTCCAAAGTTCTCAAAGGATTTATTGACAGAGCTAAAAAGGCATGAGTATCTGTTTGCATTATGCAGTGATGTATCATGTTTTGACCTGTAAGCAGTGAAAGCCCTACCAGCTTCATTTATTGCATGATGGGGATGATTTTATTCCAAATTTTAAAATTGCTCTTGATATGAATTGGATACTAATTCCAGGAGCAGACTTTATTAAAAACGTATAGATTCCTTGGAACATTAATACAAGTATTTATTTTCCTAAGCAGACATGAGAGGAATTTGCTGAGTGCTGGTGGGATTATACCAGATACAAAATTGCAAATTACAATTTCCAGAGAAATTCTTGTTGGAAATCTGAGGCACACAATAATAATATTTGTGAAAAGGCACATTTTTCACTTTCTGTTAAAGCAGCTTTAACTGCTCAACAGGGGTATACAGTTTCCATCATTTACATGTAGGTAGGGATTAGAGGTAATTTGGATTCCCAAGTACCGTTACATTCAGAAGGTACTGCAATTTTTTTTCTCTATTTGAAATCCTCAAAAGTTGCCAAATGTTGTTTATTAAAAAAAAAAAAAAAAAGTTTTGCAAGTAGCCATTAGTTTAAAGATTGTCATAAGTGTTCTAATCTGATGTTCCTCCATTTACGCAAATCACATGACTAATGAATTTCACTGGAGATGCTGAACATACTTTCTGTATTGCTTTTAATCAGGTCTCATGGCATCCATTCAGCATTCTAACATCTGGTCTGAAAACATGTACTTTTAGACTGTACCCCTTAGAATTTTAAGTAAAAAGTTTATTGGAAACATTTCTAGCGATTTTAGACTTAAGTTCAGACTTAATAGGAAGGAGAAGGTTTCAATCAAACTAAGTTGGTTTTCTTTACTGTTGAACTAATTCTTTTCTGTTGTCAGCTGATCTCTAATATCTTTGCAAATCATGTCTCTTCTGTGATTTTTTGAAATAATTCAATACAAAGAGAAAAGGGGAAACAAGAGGCTTGTTCAAGGTTTCACAACAGAGCCATTTGCCATCCTCATGTATATGGTGAGAGGGACTTTACTGTTGTTACAACATCTGGACTGCAGATTATTTAGCCACAGACAGTTCCAACAAAAATTAAAATCAAAGCACTTCATGTAGCTTGTCCTCTAACATGCTGAGGAATTAGTAAGAAGAGAAGAATGTTCTTAGTATGACTCTCATTATTTCTGAAAACATTTAGTCCTAAGTGAGAACACCCAAAGAAGAAAAAAAGCTCTGCATGTTTTGCTTTGTTCTGTGCATCTTTTCTCCCTGAGGACCCATTTTTCCTCCTTTTTTTCCAAAATGGGTGCTTTGATTAGCATACATTATGTCCTGCCCATAGGAAACAACTGAGATGTATAACTGTGCATTCAACTAATAGTATATTTCAGTGCTGGTTTCAGATATGGGCACAAGGATGCCCTTTATTGCCATTAAAAGGGAGTATAAACCTTACCAAATGTTGAAAGCACATCTAGCTTTTGAAAGGCTGTGCTGTGACCAGCAGTAACGGCGTGCGGGTGTCCCTGGAACGGTGAAAGAGCCATTACCTCATCCTCTGCCGCCAGCGCCGCCTGCCCTTACACATTCTGGGCACACGTCTCCCTCCTGCTGCTACGTGCCAGGAATCGGCAACTGGTTTGTTCTAACAATGCCTGGGTGCGTGCTCAGGATACAGGCAGTGGTTGGAAAATGACCCTCTGAATGGAGGAATTTGGCTGGGTGAGCAGCTCCCAGACAAGCATCTGATACGACTCTGGATGCCAGAATTTTCATTCTTCCCCCCACACACCCCCAAATCTCAAGTGACCAAATTTTGAGGGTGAAAAATGCGACCAGCTGCCTTTGCAGACGTAGAGGACAGCTTGAATAGAGAGTTGGGAAGGCTGCATAGGAAACCTGGGAAGAAGAGTTAAGGAAAATGGAAGGGGACACCGACTCTTTCCTCTTGTTTAACAATTCACATCTACCCACTGAATTGGGGTTTGGTGGATCTTTAAGTGAAAAATCTGGATATCTTTTAACAGCATTTTTACATTGCTAATCTAAAAGGTATCCTATTTAAATGCAATTATCAGTGTTTTCCATGTGCAATCAGCAGAGTTTTAGGAATTGAATTGAAGCTCAAGTGCTTCTGTTATGTCTAATTGGGGTGAGGGTGTGGAAAGAGAATTTAGGGCAGGGAGACTAGAAAACGTTAAGGCAGGGACTGTTCCTCAATTTCAACGACACAGTCATCTCAGTGTCTCACTCCTCACTACAGTTGCACAAACATGAAAGCAATACTGCGCCTTGGCAAATAGTTCTGAGAGAGCTGGCAGGTTTTTCATGTATCTTGTCTCAAAGAGGGAGTATATTTTGCTCTGCTGGTAGCTACAAACTCTTTTCCCTGCTCTTTGAGAAATGCAGAGATACAGTGGGGTCAGAGGAGGTGAAAAAATCCTCATAGAGTGATTTGGTCCATTTATTTAACTAAAATATTTCCTTCTTTCTTGCAAGGAATGAAGGAGCAGAGGGGGAAAAAAAGCAAGCTGTCCACTGCCAAGAGAGGGAATAATGAGGAGCTACAAAATCTGCTATAACATGATGAATCAGGGTTGTTTTTACTAGCAAGGACATGTCCAGCTACTGCGTTGCAACTGCTTGGGGTGTGCCTTATGATTCTCTTCACTGTGCTAACTGCTTTGTTCCTCAAGGCTGATGCTTCTCATACAGAAAACCTATTTCCTTTATTAGAACAACCCAGACTTTTTGCTTGGACCTTTTAGCAGCCTTTTATACACTTTTTACGGTTTTATAATCAGCTCTGATTCAGGCAATAGTTTTCAGACAAGCCTAAACATTTAGTAGCAGTAATAATGTTTAATGTATAATTTCCTAGCACTTTACTAGGAAATGGTGACATAAAGAAACTGATTGATCAGACAGAAAGAAATGGTAGAACTGTTTAGGTCAGTTACCCAGTTTGATGAAAACAGAACAGTTTCCTCTCTTTATTTTGCTTCCCCCCACCAAACAGAACTAGGCACTGAGATCACTTCCTGGCAAATTCTTTTGTTAGTGACATGAGTATAAATTGACTCTCACTGAATGGAGGTTAGTCCAGGTAATTTGGTGTAATCGCAAGCAAGCTGTGACCTTCACGTCTGTGGCAGCAGTTTTTTGGTTTGGTCGTGAATGAACCTGAGAAGATTAACATATAGTGAGGAGAAGTCATCTCCACTGTGGGGAAAGGTATAGGATTCCTACCCAAACAATGTGAATAACTACCTTCTCATTTCCATGAGAAGCAGAGAAGCTGTAAGAAATGTGCTGTTTCTTAGCTTATTTTCCTGACCCAGGGACTCTTTCTCGTAATTACCAGAAGATGCAGTTCACACCTAGTTCTTTCTTCTCTCCATTAAACAGTTGTGTGGCATGAAAAAGGCACAGCTCAGGCTTCCCAATCAGCTTCTCTAATTTTCTTCCTTTCAGTGCCCTTCTTGCCTTGCTGTATAGTAGAGTGAACTCTGACAAGTTGTTTTGGCACTACTTTTGGTAGTATTTTAAGGATGTTGGGTTTTTTCTTCTTTCCCAGAAGGTTTAAAATAGGCATAGAGATTCTCTTAGCTTCATTGCAGCAGTAGGATTTTCAGGAAAAGTGAAGGATGAGATAAAACCATAGAAACAAAATTTAGCTGTCTGCCAGGCTAAGAAGGATGTTCAACTAGCCTGTTATTGCCAACTTGGCTATTTAAAAATACTTCTTAAATAATTCTAAGAAATGTGCTAGGTTCCTGCTATTAAAAAAAGCCATCCCTAGATTTTTATGTTAAACTAATGCTTAGTTTTGCGACAACTGTACGTATTTTCAACATGGGATCTCTAGTATCAAAGGCAAGGAAGATTTCTTTTAACAGAGGGCTGGCATCATAGTTGCATTAAGTTCTCCACCCCCAACACATAAAGATTTCTTTGGCAGCAGCACCTTTGTGAACTGTTTCTGTTTGCAGTGTTGACAGCCTCTAAGAAATATTTGTAGTTCTGGTTTGCTTGTTTTCTAGATTTTCTCAGTTTGTGGTCCTCTCAGTGTAGTGCATGTGCGTGAGCCTAAATATAGACGAGAAACCAAAAAGCATAGGTGTGCCTTCAAAAATGATGAAGTTCTTTATAGATATTTCACCAAGCTTCCCATTTTCAGTCAGGCTGGCTTTATCCCCCTTGTCTAAGACAGGACGTTCATGGTTATTTATACTGTGTGAATAAATCCTGTTTACCTCAAAAGATACTTTGGGCATTGCTGGGTGTTTGAAATTTAGACTGGGGCAAGCTTATTTCTGTGCTCATTTGTTTACTAATGCTTCCATTTTACACTTCTGTTATTGTCTGAACGTCTAAAAGGAAATACAAAGATTTAATGTGGGTTTGGATGCTTGGAAGCTTTACATGTTTAGCAAGTCAGAAATAGGGAAGGCTTTATACACCTTTGTACTGTGGTTTTGTTGAATGTTTCTTTTTGAGGTAACGCTTGATGTTCTCTTCTCCTGCTGGCCAGCGTGGACATCAGCACTCTATCCACACCATGGCTTGGTTAGATTGTGCAGATATGGGGGGAGATTGACTGGATTTAAGAAACAAAACAACAACCAACCAAAAAAAAAAAAAAACCAAAACCAAAACAAACCTCCACAAGAACCCCCACAAACACAAAACAACAAAACCCCTTTTTCTCCTCGTTCAGTTTGTCAGGAAGTCCTAAACCAGCAATAGGATTGAGAGAAGAGGCTGCTGCCAGTGCTGGCACTGCCTCTGCGTGCTCACCAAGCTACCGCAATTCAGCTCCACGTGTTTCTTTTGCAGTAGGACTGGCTGTACCAGTAAGTCTGGTAGGTAACAGCAAAGGCTAAGTTTGTGCTGATCTCTTTCTTGCCATCTGGGACCTGATTAGAAGCTTTTCCCCTACCCAACTGACTTTTCAAACCTACTGCAGTGTTTTTGCAAAAATACTATTACCTACAATTTGAAAGATAACATTTTGAATACCCAGGTAATGCAAAGGCATATTTCCCAAGTACCACTGACCTTTGGAATCTGGTGTTACTTTATGTCCATCAACAGCACAAGGTTGTGCATTCCTCACCGTGTTTCCTTCTGTGGCTTAAACAGCCATCTGTGTGTCTGTCCCTGCTCCTACCCTACCTGCTGGATTGTGTGAGCGCACTTGTTGACAGTTTTGCTGTGAACTGACTTGCGAAGTCAGTCGGCAGATGCTGTTATCCTTCTCTTCAAAGGAGGACCTGTTTCTGACTCTGGCTTTCCTGCTTTCTCAAACTCTGGCTGCTCTTGAGCACCTCTGAAAACAGAATTCAAGCAGAGGAAAGATCAAGCCAAGGTCTGGAATTATGTCACTTGACAGTCCATATTTAGTAATTCGTGGATCTTTAGGGCTGTTTTTTATCATTGGCAATCCAGATTTTCTGTAACAGCTAGTTGGTGATTATCTCTGCAGGTTGGTGATATTCTCACATGGTGTAAATGATTGTAATAACATGTATCCTAAAGTTGTCTGTCAGGGATTCCTCCAATCAGGTGAAAGTTAATTGAGACAAATAATGACACATTCAGAATTATAGATGTCTGGATCACTGCTCTCTTTACTAATTGGCTCATGACAATAAAAATAGTAGAAATGCAGTATTTTTCCTAAACATACTGTGCTTCTTATATACATGTAGGTTTTAGGCTAATGAAAAAAACACTGCCCCACCCATATATTCCTAACTTGGCTAAGGGACACTTCTTTCAGGAATGTTCCAACTTTGATATTATTACCCTATTTATTGTTATTCTTTTCTTTACTACCCCATACTCCAAAGGAGAGCTCATTCTTAGGAGAGCCTCGTGCATCACTTGCATTAGCAAAACTCCTAAACATACTGACTTTTTGTGACTTTTCCAGATTCAACCTGCATAGCTGTTTAAGGGAAAAGCCCCAACTCCTCAGCTTCACGAGCTATAAAGCCCAACAAACCACCAGTCTAATGAGATCTACACAAATGTCAGCAAGTTATATGAACTTCCACTGAATCTACGCTTTCAGCACTGTGTGTAGAACTTGCTGAGTAAATAAGCCACCTCCTCCTAGATACTATTATGCCTAGGAATACTGACTAGAGGGAACAGTAGTGATGTGCAGGGATTTACTATTGTCTTGGCTTTTGAGGGAATGGGTTTTTATGGGGGTTGGGGTTTGGGTTTTTTTGCTCTTTGTTTTTATAACTGTTTCCCGTATGTGATTTTGCATTCTTCACCATTCCTGCAATTTGCTTCCTCTTAAAGATATCAGTTTCCAGAAATCGCTGCAGGATCCAACCTGCCTTCAGAAACACACAAAGACAACATTTTCACTGGGTATGACCAGTACTCTCTAAGAAGTGTGCTTATTAAAATATACGGTTCTGATCTGCTACTTTGAAGTTTTCATTACTTTCTCCATCAGTGTTTTTCCTCTAAAAGTCACTTTGAACCATCCTAAAGGTCTTGTTATTAATCTGTGTCTGGCAAATTCCTTAGCCCTTTATGCAACTAACATCTGAGAATCTTATGTAAATACGATTTTGCACATCTTTTGTGTTAATCGATATTTTTTTGTTTTTCTTCCTTTAAATAGGTTCCTTTTGGTTTGTTTTGGTGGGGTTTGGGATTTTTGGGGTTGTGTTTGGGTTTTATAGATAGAAGACATTTTTAAGCTTTATTTTGGAAACAATCCTGTAAATATGAAAAGTTCTCTAAATATGTGTCTCATCAGCTATGTAAGGTGCTAGCTTTAGAGGGTGGATTTTGATATCAGTTAATGTATTCAGATCTGAAAATAAATGCTGTGTTTATGCAGCTTCCACAATTGCTATTTATAGACTTATCATCTTCCCTGTTAGTGGTAGGTGTAATTAACAGGCCATCACTGTGAATTTTCCTAATCACAAAAGACTCTTAGCTGTAAGGACAAAACAGTCTATTCTCAATTCTGAGTAGGCAGAAATAAGGATAACTTATGTCAGATGTCGCATCTCGTGTTAAATCATGACCCTTTCATGTCCCACTCCCTTCTGCATCCAATCATACTCTTTAGGAAAAAGGATTTAGTGAAAAAGAAAGTTTGTCCAATTTAAAACAGCTGGTTTTGCCCGCAGTAGAAGCCCTGTTTGCTTGTGTTGTCTTTTAAAACCTGCCCTCCCTGCAACCCTGTCAGCTTCCTGGTATTTTTTGCATTTCTTTGGGAAAGAGCAAATAAGTTTTCAGTAGTTTGCTGATAGTCAACACCACAATCTACATGTCCTCTTAGTGCATTCACGCTTAGTAATATTTGAGATTTGTGATGTTGGTTGAGGATGACTTAAATCTCCATGAACCTGTTTAGTTCTTCAATTTCTCTGAATTGGAAAAGAGGGGAAATATTGCTTATGTTTAAAGAGAGAGAGGGAAGGAATCCTTGTGTACATTTTTCTCTAAACCTATTGTTACCTTCACTTTTTAAGTAAAAAAAACCCCAGCACTTCAGAACATTCTTACAAAGTCACAGTTTTCTATTAAGTATTCTCTTGAATGAGATAATGTCATATCTGGTGTGGAGGTGGGAGGGAGCCTATAACAGCAGTTAAACCCCCTGAACCTCTCTAGCTTGCAAGGTGATTGATATATATATATATAAAAGGAGATTGTTCTTCCAGTAAGCGGTTTGGTAGAACTTAGTTCATATTAAATTCAACTGCTTGGTCAACAGTTTTGAATTAATTCAATGTTTCAGAACATCAAAACTAGAAATGCAAAGAAATGTTGTCGGCAAGCTAGACTTCCAGAACAGAAACCAAAATTAGCATTTATGAGCAGGATGTCAAGCTGGGGAGATACCCATTGAATAAGAAAATTTTGATTCCTCTGATATTTAATACCCACACTTAGCCACAGAAACTTACTTTATTTAGAACTTTATTTGTGCACATTCCCATAGAATCCTTAACCTTCAGAGTTCTCCTGTGAGCCAAATATTAGTCATTTTGGTAACAGGAAAACCAAAAACATTGTAGGCTGCCTTGCTCTAAGAACTATGGAGCGGTACCAGCTGCTTCTGGCTACTTGTCCTTTATGCCATCCTTTGGAATGTACTGTATTGCAGACTGTCATTACTTGGGGCGAGGCACCAAAAGGCCACCTGTAGCTAGGGGTTCTGTCATTAAGAACAATTGTCCTGCTAGTGCTTGCTCTGAGAAATCCTTTATCCCTGTTGCAGTGACGACTATCAGAACCTTCAAAGAAAGATCAAAGTAACATTACAGAAAGTCACAGTTCTCTTCTCGACAGGTAGTAGAAAATCTCTAGAAAAGTCCTTTAATTCTTGAGCTCTTTATTTGTAGCAGTAGCTCTGCAGTGGCTTAGTCTGGGTGCTTGGCTGCTGGCTGGGGTCAACCCCCAAGTAGCTCTTCAGTTGAGGTCAGTCACATTCTCCAGGTTTACAGTTGTTTCTCTAGAACAGAACAACAAAGTGAACAGTTTTTAGAGGACACACTTCAGAATAATATGACACAATTTTATTGATCTCTAGTTGGCAAACTCAGTGGGTAAGGTCGTGAATCAGAAAGAAAGTAAGTTTTTTCACTGTAGAAATGACTCAGGTTTGTTGCTCTGAAGTTTATGCCACTGCTACCGCAGTTTGATTTAGATCAACAGGGAAGTAGTCATCTTCATTCTTACATTTCAGAGTTTTCAAGTACCATTTTTATGATGTTACAGTTCAGAGTTTACATTGCTTCCATGTTACAACTTTTGTAACAAATTGGATTACTTGGAATGTTCCTAGACTGCAAAACTTCCTGATGCTTCATTTCAGCATGAAGGAAGCATCAATGGGGAGAGAGCTTTTGGCTTCCTGTGTATTGCTAAGGGAAGTTTATGTCTTTTTTGGAGACTTACCGAGCCTGGTTTGAAATGTATTTGAATTAAGTGATTTCATGTTGCTGAACTAGCAGCAGAACTTCATATGTGAAACATGAGACCCTGATTTACGTAACACTATATAAGTAAATAAAAACTGATGCAAAATAAATAATGTGTTACCTTTGTGATGATTTTAAATGTTCAGGATTACAGGGCTAATAAGAATTCAAGTCGTGATTTACTACAATAAGTAACAATCCAGCATTTTCCATATCTCAAGAAAAGGTGGTCTTTGGATCAAGTTGTGCTTTTTGACACTGTTCTTTGTTTTCCGTTTTGCCAATTCCCGGAGAGGAACTCTCCTGGGTTTGTATCGCTCCGAATTTTATGGACAAATGTAGCTCATTAACAAGAGGGATGGAGAAAACTATTCCTGCTTTTGTTGGATGCTGTGAATTTAAATTCGGAAAGATTAAGAATTCTGAAATAGAACTGAAAAGCATATGAACATAGCAGTTACATTATTTACGAGAAAAATGATACTTTTTGAGTGTGAAGGAGATTAATTTTACAAGATTGTTTTTAGAAGATGACTGTATGTGTAATCTTATTTCAGATGAAAAGAGCCACAGAGCCTGATGCAAGAAATTGAGATTTGAGAACTCCTTTTGATTAAATTATATCTATTTCTCTGATCTATCTTAACTCTTAATAGGGTATTAAGTGTATAATAGTGTAATGTAAAAGAGTAAGATAACTGAATGGTGATGTATTTAGTAATGCTATTTGCAATTAAAAACCCTCAGGAAGGGTTATGGTTGTATGATCAACCTCGTATAAAAATAGTACGGTCACCTTGTCCTTTGAAATTGATTTTGCTTGCCTTAAAGGAAGTATCTTTCAGGTCATCCAGCATGCTGCAAATCATTCACTCTTACAGGTGGATATTATATTATAATTCCTTATAAAATAAAGATGCCGATGAAATTATTGGTTCTGTAAAGCTATCCCTTTAATATCTTTAAAAGAAATTATGGTTGTCTATTGTGTCACACTGCTGGAAGACGCAGTGCACAATGTACTGTGAGGGGAATTTTACATCACTTTAAAATATAAGCGGCACTTGCCTTTATAAGCAGTAGATTTTATTGCCAGAAATCAATTCCTTCCCTCACCCTCCTCCCCAAAACATGCTTCTTAATACATTAAAATGAGTAGGTTTGGCTTGCTTTGTTTTGAGATCTGAAGATGGTTACAGCTAAATCTTGAGATGATATATAGAGAGATGTAAAATACTCCAGAAACTATGAAGGTGCTTGTCTGAGGGTGGGAAATCTGGGGCAATGGGTGTGTGAAAGGACAAGGGAAAAAAAAAAAAATCAATATTAGACAGGAGCTCTACTGTTTTTAATTGCTTCTTTTTGCATGACTGAATTTATTATTTTCCCATATTTTTTTATTCTCTGCTTGCGAGTTCTACCTCTTCAGATGTTTTTGTTCAATTAGCTTAACATTTTACAGCAGAGGGGTGGGAGGTCAGGGGTGTTCTTTGTTTCTTGTTTGTCATTGGCAGCTTTTTAGTTCAGTTTCTGGAAGGAGTATCTCTCCCCGCAACAGGAGCATTTAGTAGCTGCTGTTGGGCTTGTCTTTTGCATTGACAAGTGTTTTGACTTTCATGCCTGAAGCTGCTTGCATAGAAAGCTTCTCTTTGGAAGGGTTATAGAGCAGGGAAATGTGTAATAACATGCAAAAATGTGTTTCAAAGCCAGTAAGCTATTAACACTGAATGGTATGTTCTACAGGATGGTTACTTTTATCCTGAAATTGTACTAGCCCATACTAGTGGGATGTTAGTCAAAAGTGATTGGCAAAATTATGGTAAAATTTTAATCAGATGCCTTCAGGTCCAGTGAAAGAAAATTAATAATTTTGCATTTTCCTTTTTCCTCAGAAAACCTGAAAAAGGAGTCCAGTACCTAATTGAGCGAGGTTTTGTGCCAGACACTCCAGTTGGTGTTGCCCACTTTCTCCTACAAAGGAAAGGTCTCAGCAGACAGATGATTGGAGAATTTTTGGGAAATCGGCAAAAACAGTTCAACCGGGATGTATTAGAGTGAGTATTTTGTGTGTGGGGAGGAGGTAAGCATATTTTACTGTTCAGGTCAGATGTTTCATCAAGCTAGAGGTAGCGATGGTCTCTGACTGTTTTGTACTTACCTCTGGATCTTGTTCTAATGGAGGGGGAAACCAGACTCTTAGGGGTTAAAAAAGAAAACATGCACTCTGCAAATACTTACTTCTTTGCTTTCCAGCTAAGTTACTGTTTTTGTTATTGATCCAGTAAGATACTTACAAGGATTTATATTCCCTGTAGTCGTGTACATTTACTCTAAATTTATGTTTTAATTTTATTGGCATTAGAGTGTGTTATTTCAAAGTCTTTTACCTTCCTCAGGCTCTCTAATAATTTACTGAATGAAACAAAATAATATTATATGCAGCATAAGGCTTCATCAGTAACAGAACATGAAAATAATTATTACAGCCAAATGGCTCAGATGTTAGATAAACAGGGATTTCAGCGTGTACAGGCATATGCTGACAAAGTCCATACAAACCGTTCTTTTCCAAAAGATAAGATAAACAAAAACTGTTTTAAAAGCAAAGAAAATCAAAGCAGAAAATTAGACTTCTAGCAGCTTGGTCATAAATTTCTAAACCTTATATACAGAGTAGGCCAAACAAGAAGGGTTTTTTTTTTTTGTCTTAAGAGGGTTTTCATTTCAAACATGTATTCTTCTGGGGCTTGCTTTTTTTTTTTTTTTTTTTTTTGTATCTGACAAACATGTAAACATGAATACATCTTAGTCCAATTTTGTTCAAGGAATTGTATAAAAGATTTAGTTAGATGTTTAACAAAACTGCTAAGAGTGAAAGCAAAAAACCCCACATCTTGCCCATTGAGGAAGACTAGGAAAAATTCTGACCACAGGTTTTAACCAGAGTATAATAAAAGCTGTGCTGAAATTTGCATTGGTGTATAGGTACAGTTTTTCTTGAGAATTGATACCATAATATTGATACATTGCAAAAATTCTAAGGTTATGGTATCGTGATACAAAGTGTCAGCCAACACCTTACACTTTCTTTGCATATTTCTTATAGACTGCTCTCACTGGCCTCATACTGCAGAGATGTTGGTCACGTTCTCTACAGTCATCCTGATCTTACTATTATGCTGTCAGAACTTACTCATCTGAAATTGCAAGCTTGAACACTGTATTAGTACAGCTAAGGGCATGTGGACATATGCCACAGACCCTTTTTTAGAGGTCTTCTCTCTTTTCTGTGCCTTGGCAAAGTTTGCCTTCTTATAGTACAATATCCAGCAGAAAGCAATGGGAGAGCCTCTGCACCAAAGCATGCAGGCAGCCTTACGGTACTGAGTGATAGAATATGGCTTGATTTTGGTGCAATCCCTATTCAGTACGAGTCATTATTAGCTACTTGTAAGGATTGTCTGGATTTTGCAGTGATGAGTCAGACTAGGGTGAAGACTTTCCAAAGATTGTGTATTTTCTAATTTTTTTAAACGCAAACAGTAGAGGTTCAGGAGAAGATGATTTATAATCTTAGATGATGCATTTTGTGATCTTGAACAAATCATTTCCCCTCACCGTCTCAAACAGACTAGCAGAATATAGGTAAGTAGAAAGAAGTATGTGTCTGCTAAGCCAGCTGCTGTATCTGTGATGAGGTGAATTGTTAAGAGTAAGGTCATAATCACTTCCCTGCAACCCCACAACAATCCTTTTACTGAAATTACTCTATTCTTAAATAAGCTGTTTCAGCTGTGCTTTGGGATGAGGAACACCCAGTAAGTGGTGCAGTTTTCTTGGTAGTGTTCGGAACCTTGCTGCAAAAATGAACAAGGTATTTTTTCTTAAAAAGAGGCAATAGAATAGCATTTCATCTTAAATATCACATTTACAGACTGGAGGTAGGTTTTGTCAAACTGATAATAACTCCAGCTTGTTACACAGAAAAGGTATTTTACCAGATGATCCTTTTTCTGTTATACAATTTAATATCAAGTAACTTGCTTTGATTTGTGTTCAAGTTTCCAGATCCTGTAAATTAGGGTGTTTTAACTGTTCGAAATCTGCTTTTCACTGAAACTTAGAAAATATTAGAGAGTAGCTTAAATTCTTGACTAAGAGCTGCATTCTGGGCCTACTGTAGTTGCTACCTGGTGGTAGCTTAGCTCAAGTGTAAAGGCGTTGTTTGGCTGGCATGGGGCTGTCATAGATGGCATTGGTGTTGTCACCCTGGCCAACATTTGGGGCACATCAGACACAGTTCCCAGCGCACTGCTGTTCTGCAGTGAGCCTCAGCTTCCTCTCTCTGCCTGACCAAGGAGTGCTTGATGTAACGGAGATGTAGCCGAGGATCTGACCTGCTACTGTGGCTTGACTTTGCATTAGAAAACAAAAGTACAGTCACTGAAAGAAAGAATAAAATAAAACCATCATAAAGAACACTGTTAAAAGCGGCAGGGAAAGCATGACATTCTGTTGCTCTGTGCATGACATTCTGTTGCTCTGTGGGACTCCATCATTTCCATCAATTACACTACACAGTTACGTGTAGGAGTACATACAGGCCAAGTGGTGCAGTAGAGAACCAAGGCAGTTGCAGTTGTGCTGACCCAGCAAATGGTATGGTCCACTCTTCTTGCCTAAATTTTGTAGAGAGGTGGTAAGCAGGGAATAGTTTCCAGGAGGAAGCTTCAATTATCTGCCTACCTGGAAGCGATGAAGCCTCACTGCTTCCTGCTTTGACCTGCCAGGGACGTGGAACTAATAGTGAAGATGTGGTTGTTCAGCACAGGCTTATTCTCCCAGAGTACAGACGTTCTCAAGTTCTCCTGCAGTGACTAAAGTCCATTTAAGCACGTTCTCTTTATCACTGTGATCATGATAATAAATCAAGGATTATACTTTTGTTACCTGTTGTTAACAAAAACTAAAGAATCATGTCTGATCTTTCTTACTTTCTTACTTTCATGTTTTCGTTTGCTATAATGACCTAGCTAAAATAATTTCTTCCCTTTTTTGTCATCACATAGCCACTAGAAAAGTTTTGTTTACTATTTTGAAATATTTGCAGAAAAGTAGTGATTTCAGTTAACAACATTGACCATGGTGGTATATCTGCTGTCTCCATAGTTCGCATAAAAGATTGTTTAAGACCCCTCTCCATTATGTCATTGGCTGGCATGTTTCTGGAGGTCCTTAATTGCTCTAATTACTTCATTTTGACTCAAACTTGTCTGCACATGTGCTTTACACCTTTGAAGGAGAAAGGAGCTTTTGAAAGTGTTACAGAACTTACAATAGGTGGGAAGACTGTGAACATCATTGCAGAACTGATAATAGGGTTTTAGGTGTGGATTGGAAAGGGCGTGAGAAATGCCAAACCTGTTTGTTTGTTCCATTGTGCTTCTGCATTAAGGGAAAAAGGCAAAGTGAATAAATTGCTTTGTTATTAATCTATGTTAGCTACAGTGTTACTAGAAGAAAAATGTGAGCTACTCTAATTTATCACTGCACAGCTATACATTTAAGAAAAGGCTTTTGAAACAGGATTGTGCTTTCTTTCTGTGGTTTCTGCATTACAGTGCTATTATTTGCAGTGATTCATGTCTGGTTATTTAAAAACTAAAAGCTAAGCTTAAAGAAAGGCAATTTATAAGCTGATTTTGAAGTAGTCTTTAAGAAAGTATTAGAATGACATAGTTCACATTGTTGATTCTATTAAGCTGGTTCCTTTTTTATTTATTGTCAGCACTGTATTTTCAGAGCAAGAAAGTAATTATTTCTCCATAAATGTTATCTGGAAGACAGGGCAAATGATGAGGAGATGAGAATTACAGTAATAGTAAGAGAATATCGGAACAAAATATTTTTTTTAATCAGTATGTAAGAACATTCCTAGACCCAGAGCCATTTGGTACAGATTATTGTGCTTGCTGCAGGCTGTTTGAGATAGGATATTTTGAGAAGTATTAACTAATTATTACTATAGGCATTGTAATAATTGATAGGCCTGGAAGCACAAAACCAGTAATTATTCTTGGCAATGGTATGTCACATTGGTCAGACATCTGTCATTCCATCAGCTCTTCTCTTAAAAAAAACATAAGGGCCTGCTTACATGTACACCTTCTCACTGATCCATTATATTTGCAATCCTTCCTTCACAACTTACCTGCAATTATTGCAATTGCTGCTTAATGTTTAAAGAAACTCCATTAATCTCTACGAGAGGTGGAAAATTGAAAGGATTTAAGGTCTCAAAATCTTACCTTTGGTACTGTGTTATTAGAAATTGAAAGACACAATGGCAATATGTTTTTATCCTAGCTGTGTCGTGGATGAGATGGACTTCTCAACAATGGAACTGGATGAAGCACTCAGAAAATTTCAGGCTCATATCCGTGTTCAAGGAGAAGCCCAGAAAGTAGAACGGCTCATTGAAGCTTTTAGGTATGATGCCGAAATAAATTAGTCACCAGAAACCTGCTGTTGTCTAATGGTCAAACTGGAGATCTGGGGAAGTTGAGTATATTTAAGTTACTTCCCTGCTTATTTGCAGTGTCCTTGTGAGCTACATACAGTTTCAAATACAGCATGTCATTTGTGGTGGTTTTGCTAAGTATAAAGTAAGTTTTATTTGCTGATGCTGTTCATGTATGTCATTTGTATTAACATAACGAGGTTTCTCAATTAAAAGTTCTTTCTGGCATCAGCTGAAAAGACATTGGAGGATTTTTTAATATCTCTAACAATGTATTTCGATATAATATTTTATATGAGTGGAATTATAAGACCATCTACATTTTAGAGTATATATGCTCTCAACCTTTCATTAAGTATTTCAACAACAGTGTAATAAAGAGCATTAACTTATTAATACTAACACAGGCATACTTTATCCAGTGCAGGATGAGATGTAATGTCGTGTGGCACTAAGCTAAAATCAATGCTGTATTCTTACCTGCTATCAATGGGTATTACTCACTGAAGAAAATGAAATACTGAAGTTATTGTGGCTCGGAACCTGTACTAAGAAGTGGAGTTATGGTGGAAATAGAAAACAAAAGCCTGCCACATTCTAGGACTGGCTTATGAAAATATGTGGACAGAAAGCTAAATATATGTATGGAACGGGAATAATAGCTTACTCCGCCTCTGGAATGCAGCAGCCGGTTTATTTGGTGGAATTATCATAGTGAATGACAGCTGACAGCTTCCCCTCTGCTTTTTTTACAGCCAACGATACTGTATCTGCAATCCAGGTGTTGTCAGACAATTTAGAAATCCTGATACCATCTTCATTCTAGCTTTTGCCATCATACTGTTAAACACAGATATGTACAGCCCAAATGTGAAACCAGAACGCAAAATGAAGCTGGAAGATTTTGTCAAGAATCTAAGGGGTAAGCAAACTCTAATGATGAAGGTCACTGAAAGCTTTCCCCTGTAACTGTCATTGGAGGGACACCATGTATCTTCTGGGAAAAAGACAAAATACAGGGCACTTGATTCTGATTTCACCCGACTTTTAAAACTACTGTAATTTTTACATGCTTTAGTTGTTTCTGGAACAGTGAAAACAGAACTAAGCATATGGTATTTTTCCATTTTTATCTTGTCTGTCTTGACTGGATGTATTGTCAGGTCCTTTTATTCCTGGTTCTTTCAGTGTAGCTGAAGAGTGACTATTACCTTGTATTCAGAATTTTTCAGTACCTCAGTTTTTTAGCTATAATTGGAATTTGCCACACACCCTTCACAAAGTCAAAGGGCAGCTTGTAAAGACAACTTCTATGGCCGTGAATGAAAGTAAATAAATTCTATTGCAAAGAATGTGTGTGTGTTTGTTCATAGGTATATAAATCTTCATATAGTGTCATTGCATGTTGTGGACTATTCCTGAGAGCAGAAATGTGATTTCTAGATAGCGAATTAAACCACTATGCTGCAGCATAAGCTTACTAATGAATTCTTATAGACATGCTGTCTTCATAGTTTGTAGTTGTGTTTTTTCCATAGCAATCAATGTAATACAAGGGATATCACATCTCTGTGCTGAAATAAAATAAACAAGTAAGGTTTCTTACATACTTTAGAGTTTTATTCTAAACAGAAATTTCTTTCCTCCCCTAGTTTCAAAAGCATAAACTTCTTATTCTTGTTAAGTAGGCGTGCAGAGGAGACAGAGCCATTGTCTCAGTGGTTTTGGTAGAGAGGTATGAACCTGGGACCCAAAGCAACGTAACAGCTTTCCACATTCTTAAGAGATGCAGATTAATAACTTCTGCTAGAAACTTGTATGTTAGGTATTGCTATAGAAGACTCGCATTTGCTCAGGCTGTATATATATGTATATTAAGGAACACAAATCACTTTTCCATGATCAGGGCTTTTGGAAATAAACTGAAGATTTAAATTCTCAATGGAAGGCGGTGGGGAGGCAGGGAAAATCCCAACTCCAAAACCTTCTTGAAAGGTACATGGTAAATAACACAAAAATTTTATTTTGATTTCTTCATTGGTATACTTCCTGATCAAGAAACTTTGGCAGGCTACGGCACACCTAAGCCTGCAATTGGATTGCCAAAAAATTAAAGTTCTTTTTTTTTTTTAAAATCTGCATCTCTGATCTTCCTATCCTGGCTCTTTCTGGGGAAAAAGAACAGGGTTTTGTGAAGTCTCAGCTCAGCCAGTACTCACCTCTGCCTGTCAGGCACTGTAGAGCTGAGGAGGAAGATCGTGCACGAGATGATACCTCCTGTTGTTCCTGGGCACTCAAGGAAGAATGGAGCAGACAGCACTTACCTTTTATCACAGAAGAGCACTCAGATGTTAGAAAAATAAAATGAGGCAAAAGTCCCCATCCCTTTTTTTTTTTCCTTTAAGATCGTTTGTGCCCATAGGGAAAAGCAGCTTTCACTATGGTTCCATTCCTGTGTGTTTGTGCAAAGGCCAGAAAAATTGCCACCTCAGTCATTGCAGCCCTCTCCTCTTCCTCCCCCTGCTTTTAAGCACAGGACAAGCATGACTTGGTGCAGTCTCTCTCCTTTTGGCAACAATGGATGTAGCAGCTCGGTAGCAGAATAGGCCCTCTACTGCAGGCACCAGCAAGTACTGATGTATTAACAGCATATTCTCAGTGATACCTTAAAAGTGGGCTGCATGGCAGAAAGACAGAATCGAGTTGCTTAATATATAAAAATACAGTGGCGCATGGCAGTTTGTATTGATGTGTGCATGTGGTACTTTCATGTTAGTACTAGTAAAACCAAAATACTTGTGGTGTTCTGGAATTTCAGATCTTGAAAATGAAAGTCCTATTTGATGATTTTATTGCCTCAGATTTATATAAGGCATTAGTGAACAATCCATGCTAAGCAGATGTTTTAGCTTAGCAAAATTTAAGTTAATGTTGATATTTGATTGTAAAGTCCACAAAGATGAAAAAAGGGCCAACGTTCATCTCTTAGCATAATACTGCAGTTATATTTGTTGTATTAAATACAGTACATTCTGTCTGAGCTCCAGCCCAAATGCCAGCAATTTCTTATTATTGTAGGCATTTTTGCAGGCTACTTTGCCTCTAACTTTAAATAGCTGGATTGCAAAGGGCAGTCAGTGGAAGACTTGCTGGTGTGGAACTGAACAGAGGCTGTTTTGCTTGCTTCTAGTTACAAAGAAACTGTATTTTATCACAGAATTTTTTATGTGAGCAGTTGTTCCACTGGCTGACAAAATTAGGAGAGAAGAGATTATGGCTTTAAAACCTGTTTGAAAAATAGACATGCATCTCCCTGTCCCCCGGAAATCCAGCTTTAAGTCACTTATTGAAATTGGACTCTTTCCACTGCTATTAAAAATTCAGGATCAAGCATTCAAGACACTGTGGCATTTGTTAGAATACCGACATGCCAGCGATAATCAGACAGTGCTAAACAAGAATACTGTAACCAGGCTATTTTGTTGATTTGCTTTTCCAGAGTAAATTGTTTTAGAAATCGTACGGGAAATACTGGTTAAATTAAATTTACTGGGTGTTCATAAGGTTCTTATGTAGGAAATTATTTTGTGAACAGAGTGTTGAGTAATAATAAGACAGAGGCAAAACCGCATGGTAGTTCTGTCCCCTCCCAGTGGTATTCTCCTAGGAGGAGGTCACATGGAGATTTTAGTGTCTAAAGGGTTCTTTAACTCATTGATACCAAACAGAGGAAACTTAGAAGAAAAAGAAAAAAATAATTCACATAAGAAATTAGCCTTTTATAGCTTAGTTTTAGATTAGAGTTTTAAAACAAAAAAACACACCTGTATAATTTCCATCAACCAACGTCTTGGTGTATTGGGTGCAACAAGCTTTTGGACAAAGATGGTGCTTCAGTAATCAGTAATATAACTTCTGCTGCTTTGGTAAGGTAGCACAAGGACAGCATAGGAGGTGGTAGCTGACAGAGTGCTGGCAGCTGTAAAACAAAACAGCATAAAAAATTATGTCGGCAGTCGTGGGCGACATTGGCATTACTGTTAGCAGAGGAAACAAAGATTGCCCGTGTTTTTATCTTCTTCTTGATGAGAAGCCTACATTGCTGAGAAATAACCGTGAGTGTTAGATCATTCAGAGCCAGACTAATAATAGAAACTGTTGGCTTCTGCAGGTGTGGATGATGGTGAAGATATCCCACGAGAAATGCTGATTGGGATTTATGAACGAATCCGCAAACGGGAACTGAAGACGAATGAGGATCATGTATCCCAAGTCCAGAAGGTTGAAAAACTCATAGTGGGAAAGAAGCCGGTAAGTTCACTCTGCACTGCCGCTCAGTTACTAAGGAGATGTAGGGCAATGTACAGTATAGAAAATACAGAAATGTGTAGCTCAGAAGTATAAATTGGTTGATAAATTGCAAAAGGCAGAAACTGTCAATAATCTGCTCTAAGGTTGGTTTTAATTTTGGAGTATTCACAGTGCAGATGAATTTTGTTGCGGTCTGGTATTCATGAATGGTGGTGTTATGAGTCTTAAACTCTTCTCTATGTGAAGCTTGACAATTCTGAAATTACACTGGAATATCTGCATTTTAGGCAGTTTTTGTGTTTGTTTCAAGAGAATTTAAGTGTTCTGTTACAGTGATGTTGTAGAGAATTGTATTTCAACATTATGCTATCATTTATGGCTCCATAATTTACAAGAGTAACAGAGAACTTCCATTCACAGCAGCTTTGCAGCTAGCTCTGTGGACTGGTATTTGTAAGGGGAGACTGTGTCATTTTGTCTCAGAACTTCTCTGGAAATCAGGTCCCAGGGATTCTAATGCTGGGTTAGAGCATCCAAAGATACCTCTTGCTTTTTTGTGGGAAAAATCCTGAAATATATTGCTATATAAATTGATCTTCAAAGCATCTGTTGGAAAAGGAGAAGGAAAAGGAAGGCCACACCATTTTCCCCTCTGTTTTAGGAACTGAGTGAACACAGAGATAGTAAGACCAATATAATGTGGAGAGGGACAGTGGATACACAGCCTTCCTGAATTCAACTCCTAGAGTCATCTTTTGAAAATCTTCATATTGGTAGTCACAAAGGCAGCCCAGAACAAAGCCAAAAAAAGATTAGGCTTGCATGTTTTTGAAGTCCTGCATCAGTTTTTTTATCAGCTCTGGCAAACTTCAGTGCAGCAGGGACTGATGGGTTAGGGGGATTTTTTACTAAGAAAAAGAGCATAGATCTCAAGATTCTCCCTATTACCTTTAAAGAGCTTTGAATTGTCATCTCAGACAAGCCTCAGCGTAGGGAGGGGGAGGAAGGGAGTGAGGGACCACTGTAAAAAAAGTAAAAAATCTAATTTACTCCTCTTTGCCCAGTAAAGAAATAGTGAGGAGATCTCTTGGAAAAAGCAGAGGGGAGAGAAGGCAAAATTTCCTTAATAGATGCTTTCACATGGTTTTGAGGAGAAGGGAAATAAATATTCGAAAGTCAGTATTTGACAGTCACGCTTTCATATGAAACTTATTTTCTGTAATTGTTTGGGGATTTAGGTTTATATATAGGCTTCTGTGGGAGATGTTTTTTTCCATAGTTCTTTTTTTATTTAGGCATGTGACAATTCAAATCCTAAAACTAATCCTGACCTTGTAAATTAAATGGGATTAAGAAAACAATGCCCTCAATGGAGTCCTAGGTTCAAGGATTCTTCTGTTGAGAGACGTTTTAACTGTGTGAAAAAAAATTTAGTAAATGGCCAACAGTTTTTATTGATAGAAATATTTGTTTTTACTTTATAGGAATTTAGTCATAGTAAGACCGTGATCTATTTACTTGCTATGATACAGTACTGTGTTTCTCTGAAGTTTAACCAACTTGTATATGTCTTTCTACTGTAGATTGGATCTCTGCATCATGGACTGGGTTGTGTAGGTATTTTTCTTCTACTCCTTTAAAATTTATAGTAATTTTAACTGGCATCATTTTCTTAAACTGGCAATAATGCATTCTGTTACATTTTAACTTTTAAAAATTGGGCTTCTTTCAAGCAAAATTTTCCTATTGTTGTAGTAATAACTCTCCAAAGTATAAAGATTTCCTTAAAAATGTATTTCTCAGAGATTGCTCAATTTATTGCCACGAGTTTTCTAGACCTTTTTTCAGTACGCTTTTCATGCATTTCAAATGCTATTATCAGTGTAGAAATTAGACAGCCAGTAATGAATAAACAAATAATTACAGCTGCACCTCACCTTTCCGCCGGGGCCCTGGTGCGTTTATTCTTTCTGATCCATTTCAGTATTGAATGAAGCTCTAGAAAGATACTGAAAGTTAATTTAACAGTTCTCTTCTGAAAGATAGATGAACATGGAAAATATTGATGCCAGATTTAAGTTAGAGGCATATTCAATAATAATTCTAAAATTATTTTTCTAATTCAGTGTTCCACTTACTTTAATTTCATTATAACATTATTGCTAGTAGTTTTGAACAAAGAAACCACTTCATATCAGAAGAGTACACATGGCGCTCTGAAATCTGCTGAGTACCTTATAGAGATACAATCCTAATGATTTTTATTTTTTTGTTCTCAATTATAGAGGCACTGTGCATTAGCATCTTCACTCAGGACAATCCAGAGAAGGAACTTTAAACTTTTATTTGTTTTTCTTTCAGTCTTCTATTTTTTGCCTTTTCTATGTAAAGAATCAAAATCATGCAAAGCTAGCTTCATATTCCTAAGTGAAGTACCTGTCATCGTTTCACGGATGCATGTCTAGCAGTACCAGCGGACTGTGAAAACAAACTGAAAGCTGTGACCTTTATAAAATACGGTGGAAGGGAACCCTACTGCGTCATCTATTGCAATGAGTAGAAGCATTGTCCATAGCTAAATTTCAGTAGCAGAGCTCACTGTAGTTGTTTGCAAGTTCATAGGCTCAATGACTACCCTGGGGTTTTGCTATCTTGCTGTAGCAAATCTCAGGCTGCCATGTGCTGGGGAAACTAAGTCTGGAGGTAGGAGAGAATGAGAACATGACACTTTTCACTGAGAACCCATGTAAGCTGTTCAGTTACCAGAATTGCCTGAAAATAGAAACCATTCTTCACTACACTGGCTCCTTTAGAACATGTCAGGTTTTTTCTTAACTACCTTCTGCTTGCAAGTTCAGGGAGGGTAATTAAGCTAATGCCGTAGATAAATGTAATTAGCATTTTATCTGTTATTAGTATAGTTGTCATTTGATTTTTGGGAATAACTGGAATCTTACCAAATTACTTGATAACCAATACGGAACAAGGACAGAGAGTGAATCTGAAGCTGTTTTTCCCCTCTTCCACGACCCCTACCATATCACCACCCCCACCCCTCCCCAGCTCATGTAGAGGAAGAAGCAGCATTAACAGTCTTTGACTGTTTTTCTTGGCCTAATAAATCTCATAATTCCCATGCAGAATCAGGAATTATAAAGAAATATATCAATGAAATATATGTCTAGTGACCAAAGAATATTCCCTACTTCAAATTTTTAAAGTTTAAAGCATTTCTTTTAATATTGTTGACAGGGTATCTTCATTTGCATTTGAAAGAGGTAAATTCTCACTAAGTTGAAAACAGCAGCCTTGGAGATAGCTTCAGCAGACATTTCAAATCAGAAAATGGAAAATTATTCTTGGTTTTCTTGCCAGCCTGAGAAAATAAGCCAGACTGAAAATACATTTACTTTTTCCTGATGTCACCATTTCCTTGGTATTGGGGAAGGAACAAATTGAATTAGCTCAGTGGCTGTCACGTCAGTGTGTTCATCTCACAAAAGCTAAAGTTGCTTTGCATCCCTTCTTCTAATAAAGATACGTAAAAATGCTCAGGAAAGCAAACATCCTTTGCTTGACTTCCCGCTTTCTTAATCTCAAGTTTTTTCAAGGTTTTACCATCTCACAGAGTAAAACTCTATCCCCAGTAAAACTTCCATTGACATCCAGATACAGGAATGCAAGCTGTTAGAGAACATTATATATAAAAACTTTGATGAAGTTGAATGTCATGCAAGTTTGTGGCATATAAATCTTCATTTTTCTGCTGTTGGTCTTTTGATGAAAAAGTCTAATGGGCTTAAAGGTAAAAATATGTGAAGTATTCGAAAAAAGACTCCAGGTATGAAAGATGCATTTTCTCGGGTAAATATTGCTATATTAACCATGAACATTTGTATTATCATAGGTCCTCTCTCTACCCCACCGGAGGCTTGTTTGCTACTGTAGGCTGTTTGAAGTTCCAGATCCAAATAAACCTCAGAAGCTTGGATTGCACCAGCGAGAAATATTTTTATTTAATGATCTTCTTGTGGTATGTATTTTCAGGTGTATAGACTCCTAGTGAACTATTCACAGATGCCTATCTCCGTGAAATCAGTGGCAGCTAAGTGCACGAGCATTCCTAAAAATAAATATCTATTACCTATTACTCTGTACTCCACCAATCTTGGGATGATTAAGATTTAAATTTTCTTAATTTTCTTCATTATGTATAATTTGCTTTTAAACTGAAACCTTTTATTGATTACTACACTCTATTGTAAGAAAGTATTTCGGTGCAGTGGCTTCTACTATAAAGAACAAAAATTGCCACCAGTGTATCCGTTTACCTAATGTGTAAACAGAGACCTTCTGTATTCTGTGAATTACGAATTGAAGTTACTTGTGGAAAAACACAATTACCTACTACTTTGTATTCCCCAAATGTTCTATGAACCTGATACGTTTATTCATTGAACTGGGAATAGGATATGTTGAAATACATTTTACAGTTGACTTTACTTTTTAGTGTGCTTGACTTTGACCCAGCCTTTTGAAAAACAGACATAAAAATCTGATGACAGCTTGGAATTATTTGGTTGATTTATTCTTAAAAATAGGAAAATTTGTTGCACTCAATTTGGAATGTATTTGCCTGTTATCTGAGATCTAAGAAATAAACTAATTATTTCGTGTTTCGTTATGAAAAAGGCATACTTCAGATGCACAATTTTATTTTGTGTGATTTTTCCATATGTTCAGACCTTAAAAGCAGGAAGTAAATAAATAAAAAAAGAATCCTTTTTATTGTGAGTATAACCTCCTAGTTCTAAATGTGTGCCCGGGTGTAGAATGGTGGAATGTTTTCATCTTCAGGTTGCAAGTTTTCTGTCATTTTTTATTATTTACTCAGAAGTCAGTAGTTTTATCAAACTCTTTTGAGAGTAATGTAGACCAAATTTGTCAGTTCTAGTAAGATGGCATTGCCAAAAGTTAAAATTAGAAGGAACTAGTAAAAATAAACCTCTTGGTTATAAAGACAAAGAGTGGTTGCATTCACACTTGAGGAGAACTCCAAAATGGATGGTAAGTAGTAGTAAGTTACTTCTGTTGTAGCAAAAAGTAGAGGTGTCCACGGGCTCAGAGCTTTTACTGAGATAGGTGCTGTACAAGCTGCAGGGAGAACAGGGCACGGCCGGGTGAGGTAGGGTGAGACGGTGGTTGGAGGCGCCCAGAAGTGAAGCGGGTTCGGAAGGGCACAGCACCTGAGAATAAGGGCTAAGAATGAAACTCATGTGGAGAGGTCCATAGGTGTGTCCTGCCTGTAGTCAGACTGTAAGAAAAAAGCGTGAAGGAAAGTGTGGTAGCAGCTAGATTTTTTGAAAAGGATAATTTAAACATATTTACATTTTTGCTAGCATGTACAGTGCAGAATAAGGATGCAGGTTTTTTTTCCTTTCTGGAATTTCAAGAAGTAGAGTTCCGGGGAATAGAGAAGACAAAGGCTTTGTATCTGGATAAAATATTAAACATTCTGGTTAAGAGATACCAATGCTTCAAAGCTAGCTTTGTTTCTTCAGCAGTAGTAGATTAAATACAGAGGTTGCATTAAAAAATTTTTAAATTACGAATTCATATTTTCTGGCAGATTATAGCTTGCTTTGTCATAAAATATTTTCTCATATGCTAAGAAGAATAATTTTCCACAAACATATATGGTAAAAAGGATATTTCATTTTGTTTATTTAATAACTTTTAGGTGACCAAGATTTTTCAAAAGAAGAAGAACTCAGTTACATACAGTTTTCGACAGTCATTTTCCCTCTATGGAATGCAAGTTCTTCTTTTTGAGAACCAGTGTAAGTCTTTCCTCTCTTTTTAGATTACCATTTTATTTATAAATAAAATAAATTTTAAAATAGTGTGAGTGAAAGGGATGGACAGGACCTGATTCTGAATTTAGGAATAAAATTGCTCTGCATTTACCTTAGCCCTAAATTTAAAACAAGATGGTGTCAGGATGCGAAGCAGCAACAGTGCTGTTAGATTTCTGTGGTTGTAACCAGAAGCTAAAGCTAGCCAAATGCGTTGTTTGTGAGTACTTGTAAAGAACAAAATGTTTTTAAAGAAACAAATATATAATATCTGGTGCTGGGTCAACGGTACAGTTAGCTAGAACTGAACATATGATAATAAATAATTACTATTGTAATGATACGTGTGATTCAACACACTATTTAGTTTATTTTCCTGCTATATAGCTTAACTTTGTGCCTAGGTAATGTATACTCATTCAAATATAAATACAAAGCAGAGATTCTGGATTAAAGTTTGTATTTTCTGCCACCTTTTGTTTATGTCAATTGCAATGTGCATCAATCCAATACTGTTTTTATCTTTCATGCTTACCATGCTTCGTCTTAGCAGACAAAAACCCAACAAAAAGCAAATCGTTTGCTAATGTCCTGATTTTAAGCCCAGAGACAGCATAAATAATAACATAGCCCAGCACAGTTGTTTGTATGGTACATAGGGAGACAGTCTATTTGACCAGACTTTGCAGTTCTTAAACCAAACCTTGACCTTCATGAGAAATTGGATACAGTTCAGTGTGCCATTCAGTAGTTTCTGTGCTTTTCTGTTGTGGGAGGCTCTTAGTTTTCGCTTGTCCTTGAGAATGCGCTCCAAGGCTCATCTCACTCAGAATTCTCTGTTATTGAGTCAAAGAATCTGGAGATTTCAAAAGGGAAGATTTTGTAGAGCTTCTAGCAGCGCTGGAGCCTGCAGATTATTTATATGCATCCACATTCATTCTCTCTCTCTTGTGTACACATTATATGATACTAAACTCTTTTTTAGATGGGCAGGCCAAATATTTCTATCCTGGATTGTACTAAAAATAGAATATATAATTCCTCTGATGTCAAGTTAAATAAATAAATAAATAAATCTCGCAAGCATGCCAAGTAGAAACGCTTTATTCAAGTAAACTTAAAAATATCTGTAGAAAAACTAGGAGTAAAGGCTTGGACTCCTCTCAGTGAACTGGAGGCATTTTAACTGAGACATTTTAGTAGACGTATTCGAGCTCCTAAGGTGAATTTGCTATGATGAATAAGTGAGCTGATTGTACTTCTAATATTGGTGCTTGTTAGGTGGAATGAAGTATTTTCCAGTTGGGAAAGAGAAGTATTCTCCCCCTCTGGTTTGTAAAATTTATATCCCAGCAAGCTTTGGGGTATTTTGGCCAGCATCATCATGCCACTCAGTAAATCTGTGTATAGCAGCTGTCAGAATCAGCTGGTTTCAAGTTAACAAAATTTGATGTCGCTGAAGCAGAAGCAACAGAAATACTATTTTGGCTAGTGGTTAGGTTGAACAACAGGATTGGCGTTGATGATAGAAGAATTAACTTCTAATGATAGAAGTCAGTTATGTTGTGGGATAGATGAGCTCCAAAGGGAAAATAATGTCATATATCTCTAGTAAATAAATAGGCCACAAGGGGAAGTATATTTTACATTTTCAGTCAAAATCACTGACAGAATATAAAGGGTGAGCAGATCACTTCAGAGACACTGTGTCTGAAACCCATAAATATTTATGTTAGTGTTTCCTGGTACTTAAGCCATACAGTGTAGAGAAATATCTCTGGTAATAAAATATTTTTGTTTGTTTAGTATGTGGAAATCCATTCGTTCATTCATCCGGGAAGGTAGCCCTTGTGACTTTGGGGTTACCAAGTTTCCTTGTTTAGTCTTTTTTTTTTTTTTTTTGGCCCCAAATAGTGCACTTTCTAGAGCTGTTTGCTGCAGATCCCATTGCAGTGTTCAGAGCAGTACTTGGTGTTACACCCCACTTGCCTAGCACCAGACTCCTGCCCTTCTGGCCATCAGCTGTGATCTGCACGACAGCCGCTGCAGACAACCCGAGGCGGCTGTCTGGTTTGATGGAAGGTGGATGGAATTGCCACGTGGTCAGAAGCAGATCACCTGGACTTTACTTCTGTGCAAGATGTTGATATCAGACCCCACCAGAAGCCCCACATTCATGCTCCCTCCTTCCCCTCTGTACCCCTTGAGGCTTAAAGTAGTTGGCACTCTTTTTTCACCTGAGAGTGGTAAATGGACTTGCTTCACTTTTAATTATGACTAATTTGGAAGTTAATATATCCTTTTAAAGTAGTGTAGCATTTGCACTTGTTCCTCAGTACTTTAAGTCTTGCTGAAACCTAATGACTTTGAGGAAGAGACTACCTTACATCATCTGCTGGTTCTTGAGGGAATCCATTGAGGAATCTTGAGGGAGAGCACTTGAACTTCAGGTTGAAGACTTAAGTAAATATTTGAGAGCTGTAGCAAACCAATAAGGTCGAGCAGCAGAGTGAAAGAAAACATTGTGAATTAGAACGCAAAGTTTGAGTTTTTCTGACACCCCATTTCTGTGCTTCAAGCAAAGGCTGATTCTGTCTTCTACAATAGAATGTCCCTTATAAGCTACCTTCCTGTAAATGAACCTTCTGTCTCAACCAGGAGATATTTTTGACCAGCTGTTAGAATTGGCATTCTCAGATATGCAGCTGGAAAAGGGGACAAGACAGTTTGCTGAAAAAATCTGCCTTATATTGTGAAGAGGTCCATAATATAGACCAGAAAGGGGGGTAGGGGTGGGAGGAAGAACAACCCAGCCCTTTTATTTCCTCAGTATGTAATTTCACAGATAATTGTAACTTTTTTTTTTTAAAAAAAAGGGAAGTAGGATGTCCAGGGAACACAACTTCATAGGAAATACTAGAAGCTGTACATGCTAGTGTGTTTATCATCCTGCAAACATTCACTTAAAAGTGTAAGACAGTTTTTAGTACTTGAGACGTACTCAAGCAGTCTTTACTCAGCAAAACTTTGGTCACAATTGAGTACAGTAGGCAAAGGGAATCTGTTCCATGAAACAAAAATTATACTCTTTTTTTTTTCCCCTCAGATTTTTCTTTTATATTGTACATTGTACCGTAAGGGTAACAGCTGCATAAAGATTATCTTTCAATTTTTATTCAGTTTCTTGACAGTAAAGCAGTTCCAGTGTGTCTTAGGTATTTTCATTCTAATTCTGTGTCTTTAGACTTTTATTTCTCTGACTTTGTCCCCTACATTGGTAATATTAGTAAAAAGCCCTCAGGTTTGGGGGTTTTATTTATAAAATGAAAAGAAATTGGAATAATCAGAGCTTAGGTTTTTCTTCATTCTTCTAGATTATCCCAATGGTATTCGGCTCACGTCAGCTGTTCCAGGAGCAGATATCAAAGTACTGATAAATTTCAATGCACCAAATCCTCAGGACCGGAAGAAGTTTACAGATGATTTGAGGGAGTCAATTGCAGAGGTTCAAGAAATGGAAAAGCACAGAATAGAATGTAAGTACAGAGGTACCTATAATAGAGCATTTTCAAGCAAATCAAAATAAGAAAATCTTGAATATATGTGTAACCCATTAGAACTCTTTAAATATTCAAAATAATGTGAAGTTTTTGTGTGGTTTTGATTCTAGAAAAAGGAAAAACCCAATGGCATCTTAAGCCCCAGCTGAGTTCGTTGACTATTATTTACTGCAGTGTAGCTACAGTGGAAGGTTAGCCTGGACAAACTGCAAATAGCAATGATGGATTTGTAATTTGTAGTATAAATTACAGTAAGAATTTTAGAGATAATTTACATCACTGAAATTCTCAGTGATGGCCCTTCAAATAATCTTCACAGAATTTTTCTGGATTTCCATGTTGATATTCCTGTATTTTCTCAATTAGGTAGCCATAGTACAAATCTATATATTTTGCTGGAAGTTACATGAGTGTCTAAACACAGAATTTTATCGTCTGTTTTACCAAAAGAGGAATAGCCTTTCATCCTCTATGTTGTAATGTAAAGCTGTTGGTACAGGAGTGAAGTTACTCTCTGGCCTTTAACAGTGCCAAAATGAGCTCTTGATCTATTCACAGTGATATGTGATCACATACAGGAACTGTGGTGTTACCATGTCCTTCACTTTAGTCAATAAATATGAATTGCAAAATTATTCTCTTTGTTTCAGCTGAGCTAGAAAAACAGAAGGGTGTGGTACGTCCAAGCATGTCTCAGTGCTCCAGCCTGAAAAAAGATTCTGGCAATGGGACGCTGAACAGAGCTTGCCTGGATGACAGCTACGCTACTGGGGAGGGGCTGAAAAGAAGCGCGCTGAGCAGCTCCCTCAGAGACCTCTCTGAAGCAGGTAAGTGCTGCCTGAGTCCCCTGCCCTGGGCAGTGCATGCGAAGACGCGGGAACGATGCGCATAAGGCCCAGCTTTCAGCAGGCTTCCAGAACTAGTATTAGAGAAACTTCAAGCACTTTAAATAGCTCCTCTTCCATAGTTTGTGTTTAATTTCTGGGTTTTTTTTTTACCCTTGAAAGCATTTAAACCATTGTAGATTGCTATATATACTTTTAAAGGAGCGTGAAGACAGAGGAAAAACTGTGGTTTATAAAAAAAAAAAAAATGGTTGACTTGTGCAAGGAATAACCCACTTTAGTTTTCCTTTCTTTTTTCCTTCCACTTTGCTTCTTCCCCTTTACACAATAGGCTTAGAAAGACAAGGAAAGAAACTGGTCTCTGTGTAATGACCACTTTCTGTGTATTTTGTGCTCAAGTCTACCTGTGTTACCACACTGATGAATGAAATTGAGTGAAGCCCTGCTAAATTCTGCCCAGAGCTATGTAATTCAGATACAGTGTGTCCCTGATGCTCTTTTCTTAGTTTGTAACTCAAGAAAGAGTTCCCAATTCTTGCAAAAGAGGTTGTTGTGAAGTACTATTGCAAATACAATAAAGCAGGCCCTAGTGGACAAGAATAATGATACCCACAAAACCACTGATGAGTCTTAAGATTTATTAACTGATTAATATAGCCAAAGCCTGGAAAGGAGTGGTGGTGTGATTTTTTTAGCCAAAGAAAAGCCAGGGGAAATTTGGTATGTTTTTATTTTATGGTTTGCCTTGGTAATATACAACTGGTATACCCATGTCATAGGGGCTACCATGGGTAGTAACCTTGCCTTTCAGTGTTAAATGCGATTCCTGTCATTTACAAGAAGTCATATCTGAACACCATCCGACTATTCAGAAAGTACTTCTGGGGGTAGTAGCAACTATACATATACACATTTTTAATTATCTTTTTTTAGTTCACAGTCTGTGTTACATACTCTGATTTGTTCTTTTCATTGCAGTGATAATTTAGAGTATAGTCATAACTTCACTACTGTGTATATCTTTGGTAGTAGACCCTACTTTTTCCTTTTTTTTAACTAAAGAGATTTTAGCTATGTTGTAATAAAGAATATTGTTGTAAACTGAAATTACAGCCTATGTTTTATGGGTTTATGTATGTGCATACAAATATGTAGAGAGTGAGCTCTTTCAATTATTTTATTCTATGTTTAGGCTTTCATACTCATATGTCCATCTGCTTCATTAAAAAGGCCTAGGACCTTGATCCAAAATCAGGCTGAAGTTGAACATTGGTGCTGGATTGGCTTCCATGGATTTTAGATCAAGGCACTAGTCTTCATCACTATTACATTTCAGATTTGAGGATACTTCCATCGTCCTTTTTTGTTGTTTTGGTTTTATTTCATTAGAATGAGAACTACCATATTGTTGAATATGTGAGTTCAGTGGGTATCTGTACCCATAAATGTGATTCCTGATTAATTTCTTTCATCCCCTAGGAATTTTTCATCCTTATCTTTCAAACATTGCCATGTATTTAAATTCATGTTATGGGGTTTATGCAATAAACAAGTATTTGTAATCATGAAAACATTTCATGTTTCCACAGGCATGCCTACAATTGGCATGCTTATTACTGAAAATAACTTTTTTCCATAATAAAAAGTAAAAATCACTCACAGACTGCAGGGTTTATCAATGACTTTGTTAAACCCAACTAAACTTAATTTTAACTTGAAAGAGTTGAGAATTATGGAGAGTTTCTGTTTGGTCTTGTGCAGTGCATCTGACTTGAGAAATTACATACCTGTTACTTGCTTTGTTATTTGGTGTAATTTTGTTGAGATTATACATGTCTTTTCTGCCTTTTCTCAGTGAATAGCTTGCATGTGAGGCTGATTTTGTTTTAATATGGGACAGATGATCCATAGAAAAACAAAGAAATCTCTTTCAGTTAGCAAGATACTGCATCCCAGTGATTATACCATACTAAATTACTTCTGTAAAGCGGTACTGAGTAGGTTGCCTCAATTCTTCTTTTTTGTGGATTAAACACAGTATCAAAACGGAGGAGGAACAAGAGAGTGGGACTGTGTGTAGATATGTCTTTCTGTAGGTAAATGCATGACAAAATCGGATTTTTAGAGTTCCTTTCTACATTTAAACATAAATCTAATAAACATGAGAAAAATTGCCTGTTTGCATATTTATGCAGTAAGGCAGATAATTGTCCAATGGACATTGCAAAAACAAATTGAAATTTTTAAAATATTTATTCAACGAAGGGGAGAGCTGATTGAACAGCTTTTTGGTTGCATGGGCATATGACAAAACTATTTAAGAAAACAGTCCATCACTCTCTATCAAATATCACAGGAGTAAATGGTGGCTGTGGAAAGTGACTTTACATTTCTCTCTTGGAAAAGAGTGACTATTCATAAGCTGCTTAGATCTAATGAATGTTGATACCCTGAATGATTCTGACTTCTAAACTGTCAGTCGTAAGGACAGGCAAGATTTCTCTGTCAGGAAGCAATGTCAGGAATCGCTTCCTGATGGTTCTTCCATGCATTTGCCATGATAGCTTAAATCGTAATTGTGAAAAGTATGTGCATGAGCGTCTCAGAATTTTAAAGATAGTATTGTTCCTTGTGGATTGACAGTTCTTTCCGTGCAATAAAAAGCAGAATGTGGCAACCAACTGTTCCAAGATGTGAATATGTCAAAAGGACTTAAAGCTTTATTTTTCTTGAAGGAAAAAAATATATAATTTTTATTACACATTCTTGAGCTATAGTCAAGGAAGAACTGAATTTATTTGTCCCCGACTTTGAAATACTTAATTTACATAAAAATATTAGAAGACAGACAAATTTTAATGCTGTTAAAGCTGAGTTTTATGGGTTCAGATAGAATTTTGGACGTTTCACCACTTACTCCGTGTGCAGTTACAGGATAAGTAGGTTTACAGAAAGATGTGAAAGGTGTGAAGTCCAATCATGGCCATTAGTATGTGGGAAGAATGATTTCGTTGCTAAAGCAGAGCATGGAGAGTTGGACTGGTTGCGCTTCTGATTCTGTAACTCTCTCAGGTTTCTTGACTGATTTTAGGCTAGCCGGTCTGAATTCCAGTAACTTTGAGTTGCTGGAGGACCCAGTGCTTCCACATTGAGTTTACAGGGGTACCTGTGGAAATCAAGCTTTATTCCCTCCCCATCCCTAACCTGTAAGAGGGGAATAATAATTACACACTGCAATGTTTTAAAATCTGTAATTTTACGGTTTGCCTTCATAATACACAACTGGCATACCTATGTAACCTTGGAATCTGCACAGAAGTGCAGGGTGGTATAATGGTTACTGTTAATATAAGTTGTGCTTGTCTCAATCTCCTGAGCTATCTCAAAACAATCACAGAGCAGTAGAGACTACTTTAAAGAACAACAAAAACAAACCAAAAAAAGAACAAACCCAAAACAAAACATAAAGTAGTTCCAGAATTAAAATAATTCTATTTGTATATTGCATATAATCTCAGTCATCAACCTTTAACTTTTCAATTTATTTTTTTTTAACAATTTCATCATGTATTTTTTAAAATTTCCTGTATCCCAACACGTAGTGAAAAAGACTGTGGAACTTCTCAGCATCATAATACCCTTAAAAAGACTCTGAGTTCATGCAGTTACAGAATTCCTTCATCTGTTGAATCAGTCTGTGGTGGGACGATGCAGTCCCTTGGCTCCTCCCTCACCTGATGCAGGCAGGGTTACTAGGTTATCTCCTCCTTCCTCTCCTGTGGATTTTGGTGCACTATATGGGCCAGAGGATACTAGCAGTGTTTTTCTCCCTTATTCAAAGAGCTTTCCAAGTAAGGAGAGATTTTTTCCTATCTCTTCCCTTGTCACTGTTGTTATATTTCCTATTCTTCAATGCAATAGCAACAGTAATGGGCATGACAGAACTTACTTACATTTTTAAATAAAACACATTTGTATGATTTAAGTCTTTTGTGATACACATATGTTAATACCAAACCATTTTACAAGTATGTTGTACAAAGACACCCCACACTATATATAAGCACCTTTGTATCAACAAGATTTCTGTCCTTTGGAAGAGGCACTTTTCCAGTGGAGGAGGAGTTCAGCAAGGCGAGGTGTGGTTATGCTGTCTTTCCATCTCCTGAGACTTAATCAGTATTTTGAGAGTACTCTGAAGATGCCAAGAAACTTAATCAGTATTTTGAGAGTACTCTGAAGATGCCAAGAAACTATTTTCACAATTGGTGTGAAATATTATACCTGTTTCACCCAAAAAACAGGATGAAAATATGAAGGTTACAAAGAGTCTTTTCACCCTGGAAAGTGGTCTTTAAATTAGTGATTAGAGCATATTGTTTAGTTCTGAGCAAGTCAGGTTGGGTAATACCTATAAGCTCAGGAGCTAGATGGCTACAGATTCTGCTGCTGCTGGGAGTATCAATTTCACAGCCTCTGGAGGCCAGTATAACAACTCATCATTATAAAGAGCTGCTACATTAGTTGGCTTTACCAAAACCTTAATTTAGAACTTTTTTCCAAACTTTTTTTCCCCAAGACATACAAAACCAGATCATTGTTAAGGTATCAGTGTATCTCACTGGCATAGAACAGTTTCAAGAAATACAGGGTAGCAGTGAGAAATACTTAGATTTACCGTAATGATCTGCACATCTGTGAGATCAATTTCTGCAAGGTAGAATGGATTTTTATTACTGAAACTCTGTATTTTCTTTTGGAATGTTTAAGTTTGTAGAAATACTTCGATCACTTAATATTTCCACTATACGTTTTAAATATTCTTAGTTCCATATAATACATGCACATATATGGGATGTATTATACTTACGTAAGTTAAAGATATTTCTTCCACAGAATATTCATATCTAACATCAATGAATGTTGGGATGCATCAGGAAAGACTAAATTAACTGAAATTTAGTTTTGTAAAAATAAAGACGATTCTAAGTAACATCCTTAAAAATTTCAAGTAGATCAGAATGTATTAAGCAAAACTGGTCTTCAGATTAGATAAATATCCCTTGCTTTATATCACAGCTGTTATTATGCGAGTACAGTTATGCTTACATACCATTCTAGACAAGAGTCACTATTTTCTTGAAATGCATTTGAACGCTGCAGCTCTGGGGAAACATTTCTGAGATGGGATGCCATCTCAAAGACCAGAGAACAGTGTTGTATCAACACCCATTGGCAGGGGCAATGCTCTAGAGGATTTACTTAATAGCTTTCATATCCCACTGCAGCTCAATACAGAAATTGGGTTCGATTTGTTTTTAAGAAACAAAGCGCTCTTTATGGTGATAGTGACTATCTGAGAGAAATTACAGGCATTTTAAGTAGGATTTTCTGTTTGTTCTTGGCTTTGCTGGTACTACTTTGCCCTGAAGTTATTCTAAGCAAAAATCCATCTGTCTCTTTCTGTCCATATATGCCGTATATATACCGTGTTCATGGTTATTTTATTAAGAGACTTTGCCTTATGCAAAAGGCATTAGATTTTCCTTATTTCCTTCATTTTTGACCACATTTAATGACTTGTGGCAGCTGTCAGACTTATTTGCAATATTGACTGCTAAGAGATGGCTATCTTCCTCTGTGTTTTGTGTCAGCAACCAAGAATGATTTGAGTGTTAATCAGTACTAATCCCATGAGCAGAGCAGAAAAATTTTAAAGCTTGACTAGAAGTAAAAAGAAGGGATTATCAAACCCAGTTTTATTTGGGGGGTTCATAAGATAGCACAGTTATGGTTTTGATGAGGCTGAAACTGCATCAAGAGATAAACCACCAGGCTTCTGACACCGAGCCTGTCTAGGGGAATTGTTCAGAATTCCTAAGAAGCCAAACAAAACACCTTAACTACAAACACCTTCCTCTCAATTTAATATCAATGTAGAGGGGTTGGTACTGGGGAGTCACTCCTGGTGATAATGAGAGAGGGGGAAATGTTACAGTAGTCTAAAGAGAACTGTTGCTCTTGAGAAACTTGTGTTGTAGGGCGGCATCCCACGACTGGCCAGGTGAAAGTTATGCTTACGGATCCAATAGGTGGTATTTTTAGATCATACTGATCTTGTAAGACTTGTAGGTGGTCTAAATTGGTCTATGATAGGGTATGTCAAGGAGTAAGAGTGAACCTCCCAGGAATCACTCTTGTGTCCCAACGTTCTGCTCTTTAGCTGTGATACCACGTGCCTTTTGGGCTTCTAAAGAAGAGGGTATGTGGCTCACAGGTCAGTGATGCTGAAATCTTCACATTCCTCTCCAGAACCACCTGCTAGAGTAGAAGATTCTGAAGACAGCACTATACCAATGCAGGGCAAAGGTTGTCTTTGATGCCTGGCCTTGCAGGAAAGCAATGAGAAAGCATTGAGAAAATTGAGGTTTATAAAAACATGCAGATTTTAGCGAAGCTTTGAGAACCTGACCACTCGTCAAAAGTTAGCTTTGTTTATATACCCTGCCAGTAAAGTATTTTGAAACTTTGCAAAGCCATGCTCAACAAGCTATCTTTTAAAAAATACCTATTTCCACTACAGCCATATGCTATTTTCTCTCCTGTGAAATCAGAGAGAAAATCTGGGATCATGTATTCTGGTTCTTTAGGCAAACAGTCTGGTGTTTCGTGTGTAGTTTTAGGCAAATGTCTTTGGCAGTTTGAGAATATTGGAGAACAAGTCCATCATACTTAAAGATAAAGCACTGCACAGCTAAACAAACAAAATCTAGCCATAATGTCAAGACAGATTCCAGATTTATTGATAAAAAATTAAGTTTAGTTTTTTTTAAACCTCATGAAAGAAGATTATATGAAATCCACTGAGTTTCAAAACTGAAAATGAAATTATGAAACTGATGCCCCTTAACAGTCCCCCACACTGAAGTTCAGAATATGTCAATATTAAATTTTGTATGTAAATTAATACCACCCCACAAATATGTGTGTATATATATATGTATATATACATATGTGTGTATATATATATATGCTACCAGCCTTTAAAGAAGGAAACTTCATAGACAATTAGATTCCAGGAAATCAAACAATTTAAAGTTGTTGCTGGTCAACGTCATTACTGTACTATTAAATACAGATGCTAAAATATATGTATTTTAAGAGTTGTACAAATTAAAAAAAAAAAAAAAATCACACCCTGCTAATGATAGTTGATTCACAACAACAATGCCTCTTAAAAATTAGCCAGGTACAGAAACTTAATATAACTAATGGCCTTAAAAATCTCGGTTCCTGCCTTAGTAGCTGCTGTACCAGTCCAGTGCGATGTTAACCCCCCTGCAGCCCCTCTAGTTGCATTTAGAAACTCCTCTAGTGATTCAGGGAAAGCCGCTGTTTTTCACCTGGGTCTTGTCTCAGTCTCTAATCTATGGTGTTGCATGTCCTGGGCAGGCAAGCGTGGGCGACGCAGCAGTGCAGGATCGCTAGACAGCAATATGGAAGTAAGTAGGAAGTTACTGATGTCTAGCTGGATGTGATGATGTGCATTTCAAACCTTTCTTTTATATACATATTTTTTTGCTCTTTTTTCTTCTAACATGTAACCTGCCTGCCTCAAATAAGATGCATGCCTAGGCTACTCACTCGGTATTCTTCCAGCTTAAAAAGCACTGACAGCTTGTTTTAGACCAATGCCATTTTTGGTTTGAGCTAACCCTGTTCCCTTTGTTCCTGCAAGCATGGTTAAATGAATACAATGTGTCCTTTTGCCACCATTTCAGCCGGGTCCCAGCTTAAAAGCCCACTTGCTCTTTGTTACAAAGTACACTGTTCTTGCTGTTTGATATTTAGCTACAACTGTTGACTTTCATGCTCAACCATTCCCATTGCTTATTTTCAAGTTAAATTGCTAAATGTATGCAGTCATGACACCATGGAATTGCACAGATAGGGCATGGGAGGAAAAAAATATGAAGATAGGTGAATTCAATGTGGATTTCATGAGATTTCATTCATCTTCAAACCATTTATATATACTGTTCATGTCTCTGAATTCAGCTTGCAGATTTTTTCCTTTTTTTTCTCTTTTTTTCCCTCTTTTTTTTTTTTTTATGTTTGCTTTAGATAGATTGCAGTTTAAATCTAGCACACTTTGCCTAAGTACTGTTGTGTCCCATAACTCTTTTTAAAAAATACAACCCCCAAACTTCCAGAAAATAAATACACCATTCCAAATAATAGAGAACGTTGGACCACAGGTCAGAAGAACACAATCCCATAGAAATCTTAGTGGCAAAAATGGTATGGTTCCATTTAACACATAATTCAGAGGTAGGCTTGAGAAGCAGCACTGTGGCATATAGTAGTGGAAAACTACTATTAAGAAAAGTTTAAAATACTGTTTCAAAATCTGAATTGTAACTGTAATATTTGCTGCTGTGTGTTTAACTATTTAGGTTGAATTTAATGTAGTTTTAGTTTTTGTTGTAAAAAAGCAAGTATGGTATTTTTTACAGTATTTTAGAATGTATTTTTCCTTTAAAAACACACTCCTAGGTCTTATGTCATGTTACTCATCCGTGACATTTTTCTTATTCAAAGTCATAGCTTTCAATATTAAAGTACTGAGAGAAAACCATTTAATGCTTAAAATACCCCAAGAAGGGCACGAGTGCCGCATTGGCAACGTAGAGAAGGTGGAAATAACATTTTTCCTAGAACTCTTAACATAGTCCACCCATGTGAACAGTGAAGGAGGAGTTTGTGGGTCAGTGTGAACTTTTTCTTTCAAGCATTTTAAGATTTTTTTAATTTTTATTTCTATTAATTTCTTTTTAGGGGTCCATCATTAGCAGTCCTCACATGCGCCGAAGAGCTACATCAACCCGAGAGTGTCCATCTCGCCCTCACCAGACTATGCCTAACTCCTCCTCACTCCTAGGTTCCTTATTTGGTAGTAAAAGGGGGAAGCCACCCTCCCAAGGCCATCCACCATCCGGTTCATCACAGCAGCCTCCGCACCCTCCAGCAATCCCGCATCAGCAGCACCCACAGCATCCCGCCGCCGTGCACCACGCCGGGCCAGGCGAGGGGCCGGCGCAGGCACCGGTGCACCCCCACCATTCCCAGTACTGCCACATGCAGCAGAACCCCCCGCCCTACCACCACCACCACCACTACCACCCTCCCCAGCATATCCAGCACCCTCACCAGTACCACCAACATGTGCCCCACTCCCAGCACACCCCGTACATGCAGCACCCCCACGCGCCACACCCCCACTCCCCTCACCCCCCCCTGCCCTCCCACCCCCAGCACTCGCAGCACCACCACGGACCGCCACCACCTCCCTCCACCTCCGCCAGCACTAAGCCCAAGCACAGTGGCATCAGCACAATAGTCTAGAACACCTTGACCCTCCCGGTAACTGTAGTTTTAAACAGAGTTACAAAGGCACTTACAGGAAGCAACAGAGAATATTGTCAGTTTTTCCCTAGACGATTTAAGCGAGTCGTGTGAGCTTAAAGGCTTTCTGTTACTAAATAAAATAATGCAAGTTAGCGCAGTCGATACTGGTTTTACTTACCTACTCGATAGACGTTTCCCATCTGGTTAGTTCTTACTTCCAAACTGCCTTGAAAACATGCTGCTTGCTGAATATGAGTAAAGCTACCTTTTACACCAAATCCCTTGACAATTTTACACGCATAATAAAAACGTAGTCTATGAAAAAAAAGAGGAAAAAAAGTGATACAGAACTGTGTGTTGCATTCTTGCTCCTTTATTGTCAATGGGCAAAAAAAAAATAAGTAGACCTGATATGGTTGATGAAAGTACGTAAGTAAACTTTATATAATATAAATATATAAAGATATAAATATATATATATATACTGTATAGTTAACATTTGTGCTTGGAAATAATTTTTTTCAGTCCACAAAACTAGCAATATAGACTTTACAAGGATTTCCACTTACTTGATAGGACAGTATAGTAGATGAATAGCATATGAAAGAGTAGACCAAAAACATTAAACCTTAGAAACTATTTCAGACATTTCAGTATTTTCATTAAAAGTCCTCTGGACTTGCTAAGATTTCTAAGCAATCATTACTAAATGTGCCAAGTAACATAGCATTTAAATGTTGTAGTCAAATACTGCTTTGTATAAATCCTTATTTTATTAACACGATAATATCATACGTAATCAGTATTATAACTGCTCTGCTATTTCAGGTAAGCAAACTCGTTAAGATGCAGTAATTATACCGTAGCAATGTAGGGTGACCGTTTACCAGTGGTCATCTTCAGGCATCGGTCACACAAAGTCTTAGACACTTTAAAGGCTGTGATAACTGTGAATTTACATGATCCACGTTTCTTTTGTATGCATATGAGTTAACAGACACACATGAAGAGTTACAACAGGTGCATGTATACACTGCAAAAACATTCATCTCAAACATGAAAATGGCAAACTTCCATCCTTCTCAGCTACTTTGTTTCCTGTTTACCATAATTTCTCATTTTTACCCCCAGTGAAGCTGAATTCTAGTCAGAGTGTTTCCAGGTGGAAGTGCTCTAAAACTTGAAGGTTTGTTTGAGAATTTAGTATAGGGTTTTTATATATATATATATATATATATAACAAAAAATGTAATTCCATGTAGCCATGTGCTAGCAACAAAGTGGCTTCACCATTTTTCCTCATCACATTTGTTAGTTTGAAAGTACCCAGCACTCAGCAGGCTGAGTTTATGCTCAAACCCTCACTTTCATAGTTCAGTTAGTTGCAAGACATCACATAAAAACAGGCTGTGCTGTTGTTGCTTATGTGTTGTAATCAAACCATTTGCAAATTTCTATACAATTTTTATCCCCAAATCCTGTGCAAAGTTACACATGGCGCCTACTTTATAGTTTCAGCATTTTGAGCCACTGCAAGGACTTTACACCTAAACAGTAGAGACAAAGGAATCACAACTGCAAAACTGTACCAGCCTAAAAGCAAACCTTGAAGAGGATGAGCAAAAAGTTCCCGTGTGAGATGGGTAAAAGTAATTATAATAACAACTAGTCCATTTTCTATTTAACCATAATAAGATTGTCAGGAATAATGGGGACATGAGAACAAGAGAGTGACTTTTCATATTGGCTTGCTCATGGCATCTCTAACACTGGGGGGGGAGGGGGAGAGGTTGAGTAATTTTTTCCCTTTCATACCATTGATATCACAATACCAGCGAAACTGCAAACTGAGCACTTTGTTAACCTCCACAGAGAGCAAATACAGCAATCTAGAGTTTAGCCTTTTGTTTAAAGCTGTCCACGTTTGTTTCACACATGTGCAATATGTTTTCCCCTTCTGCTCCTTCTCCTCTAAATTAACTTCGTGAAAAGAAAAAGAAAAAAGCAGGTAATTACATCATTATTTTTAAGTATCACTCATACCATTCTAAATTCTGCGGCTTACCTTAAGAGGGCTCATATGGGTCCCCTGAGGCTCTCTTCCTTGCAGTTTAAAAAAATATATACTGTTCTTAAAAGGGAAAGTAGAACTGTCTGCATGTCATCTGATGTTATTAGTGTGAGGCTACACTCTACATATTGTATATTTGCAAAATATATCAGTGTTACTGTTGATAATAGTTGAAGTAAAGTGATAACATATTTCAATATGTAGACTTTTCTTCATACATCTGTACCAATAGTAGAGTCTAACTGTAATTTATAGGTTGTTCCAGAAAAGATAAAGAACTGTTCGGGTACAAACATCTTTCAGAAACTGCATCTTTTAATTAAAGCAGAGGTAAGAATGCTCCTCTTCACTGAGTGACGGATTCTGTACTTGTTTCAGATGCAGAGTTATACTGTAAGTAAAATCACCTGTGTAAGGAATAAATGCAAAATATGCAGTAGCAGTGGAGAGGAAAATCTGACACTAGCTATGTTAATTAGCAATGAAGATGTTAAATCTCCCAGATCTGCATTTGCTTTATGTTTAAAAGCCCCTTTCATTCATTTAGATTAGAGTTACATATCAATATTCTCAACTTACACTGTAAGCCACATTTTAATGCTTGACCACTGATTTTCCATGTGCAATCAATTAAATATTCAGGACATGTCACAAACATGCATGCAAAAAGAACATTTACACGTGATTTCGTGCACATGTGGGGAAAGAGGTTGTGCCTACCCTCTGGGTGCATTAGGTTGCATGTGTAAAACCACGGATCATTTTGAGGCTAGTTTAAAAAACAAAACTGGTCATATAAGAGCACAGTATTTGTAAACTCTGTTATTTCAAGTCAATGAGGAGAAACTGGACTTGATTTTTTTTTTTTTTTTGACTGTGTGTTTGTATGTACTTTAATCAAACAAATGTGTCTTGGTGTCAGCATAAGTCCTAAGAACTTTGCTGCTTGTTTAGGATTATAGTCTAACCTCTCTTGACTCCATCCTTAACAGTTGCTTAGAGCAGTGTGGATCACGCCTATAATAGGAAAATGATAGTACTTTAACAGTGTGTGGTTAAGAAAATTAATTTTTTCAGCCTGCAGGCAGGAGTAGAATTGAGAAGGTTTTTTTCTCAAATGCCATTGCCAATTAAAAACTGGTACAGAACTGCACAGAGCGACCATGTTTCTCTTTTCCCATAAATGATGTGGCAAATGAGTAATGCTGATTTGAAAAAATGAAAGGGATACGTAAAGAATGAAGGTGTGGCAACAAAAAATCTTTTCTGGGACAACAATCAAATATATATTTGGGGGTTTTATTTTTTTTTAAGTTAAGAATGAAATGTAAAACAATGTAAAAACAAAAAACAAAGTTCATCCTAATATAATGTGCGTCTTGTATTGCTAAAAAACCCCAAGTCTAACATACAGTGTAGAATGATTTTCCCATCCTGTACTGCATGCAGCAGAAGCCTCTTGTTTCTTGATAAAATGAGCTGAAAGACAGTCAGCAGATATTTAAACAATGAATCTCTAGATGTTGACTTGCTGTTCCATTTGAAGCTGTGTGTTTTCTGCAGTTAGGCATGCATTTTGCTGTTCCGTTGTAAAATACCATCGCACTTCTTGCCTGCAAAATGGATTATTGTGTATATATTTAAAAGAAAAGTGGAACCAATAACAAGATTAAATTTGGGAAAGAGAAAACGGGGTGGCGAGAATGGGACCAGTAGGGGGGAGTAGATAATTCTCTAAATTGTACATAGTGTGTAAATTAGTATTACTATTAAGTCTGCAGTCACTTTGAGGTTGCCTATCTCCTGCTAGGAACTTAAATCAGCTTTGAGTTGTATTAAACTGTTAGAATTAGGTCTTGAATGCAGACTGTTAAAGACTTCAAAAAACGTTATGCTTACAAGAAGCTTCTGTTCTGGGGAGGCTTGAGACCCCTTTTGTAACTATGGGGAAGAAAGGAGTGCTTTCATTTTAATATGCATTCTGTTTGTAAGTAGTAACAGACCCTATCGATGTAAAACTATAACTGTGATCATGTGGAGAAATCAAATAAATCATTTAAAACTCTTTGTTTCTCATTTTCTGTAATCCAAGAGCTTCAACTCTTCAGACTTGAAATGGAGGGAATTCCTTCCAGTGACACCCTGGCCCTGCTGGGTCAGTGGGATTTCTGCTACTCCAAAGGGGCCAAGATTTCAGTCGTCTTCTTAAATTAAAGAGAAGTTGGTGGAAATGGTGGTCAGTACTTGGAGACTGTGATCCCTTCTCAGTAGGTTTAGATTTGGTTGGTGGTACTGTAAGTACATTTAGTTCCAAAGTACGACAAAGAGCAATAAATACAACACCTGTATCTGCAAGCACGGAGAGGTAATGCTGAAGAGGCTTTTTGGTGTGCTGCTTACCAAAACGTTCTGAAGTTGAAAAGCAGTAGCCAGATTTTGAATCTTCTTAAGCGTGAGCTGTCCTTAAACATGTTCAACTGATCCCGTTAATCTTTTGGCTATCCCGCTGCCTTAGGAGCTCATGTTCAGGCGACTGTCTGCCCTTGCCTCCTAAGTGTTCTGAGTTTGTCCTGCCCGGGGAGGCGGTCCTTCATTTCCTGAGTGGACGCTCCGCTCTCGGGAGCGAGCTTTGGGAGTATGCATTGCTTCTGGGTGCCCGCCAGCAGGGAGCCGTCATCGAGCATCAGTAAGTGATGTAACTCAGTATCACCCCGTTACTCCTTGTACTGCATTTATTTGTCGCGAGTCTTAATTTATACCGCAGAAGGATCACAGGCATATTTGCCACACGTGGCCTTCACGATGTTGGATGTTACACTCCCGCAGTTACTTTAGATAACAACCTGCGGCATACACAGCCGTGTTCTTATTTTTGTGCATTTCCTAGATTTTAAGGGGATTATAGTGTGTCCATAACACCGGCTAAAACTCATGCTTGGCTGCCAATTTAAACTAGATACTGTGTTTGCTTGGTTTTTCTATGAATTTTAGGAAATTCTTAAATTATTCTGTGGCAATAGTCGGCTATGACATATTTTCGAATGGTGGTAATTTCAGGATGTACGTCTTGATTAATAATTTTTTGATAGGTCAGTACCCATTTAGCACTAGGTACCTCCAGCGTGCCATCCCTCTGAGTTGTGCGACCCATTAGAAGATATCCGATGCCTCACGGAAACATTCTGTTAGTGGAAATAGAAGAATTCGCAGTGATGTTCTTTACTGGTACTTCCATTCCTGTTTTAGAAGCTACGATTTTAAGAATTGTGATACAGCTACATTTTGAGAAGGCAAAGAGTCTATCTTCTCTAATTTAAGAGCCTTTACATGTTAGAAATCCAGGGGGTTCCCTGATCCATTTTAAAAGTAGGACCTAAATAATATGTCTAAATGCTGCTGCTTCCTACCTAAACTAAGACTAGGTTGAAAGCATTTATGGTCTGGCACTACTGGAGACAAATAAATAGCCAAAGGAACCTCAGCAGCAATTGTGGTTTGTGTGATAGATTTGCACTGGTTGCAACAATGCCAAGTAACTCAATTTTAAACTCGCAGTGCAGGCTAAGCATGTGAGAATCCAATAGATCACAGCTGTCAATGGGGTTTTTTAAATTTTAATATCCTTATTTGTTTGAGATGCTCATCTTAATGGAGTTGCATTCCTCAGGTCTCTGATAAAGCTTGTGCATGCATTTCTAGTGAAAATTGCCCTCATTTAAGAAGTTACATTGCCTTCTTGCTGAGGACAGGCAATCTTAATATTAAGAAAAAGGTCAAGGTTTCAAGGTTTTCTATCATAAACTGTAACTGGAGAGCACATACGTTGCAAGTCGGAAGTCTAACGTTTGAAAACTTTTCCTAAACTCTGTCCTACATTTGTGCATTTTAGGTGTTTCTGGGTACATATCAGTACACACATAATTGCATGAATGGTCATGCAATTAGTTAATCACAAGTTACTTCAAGCTGCTATCTAGAAGAGGGGGGGTTACTTTCCAGGTATTTTCTGTACTATTTATGTTGAAATAAGGGAAAGCAATATTGAAATGACAGGAAAACAAACTCAAGAACTTTGTATGTTTTACTTCGGAAATATGTTCTATCTGTCTCTCCAGGTTTTTGTTGACTTAACAATCTCATGAATTCTATTTACCTTTTGTTTTGTTTTGTATTTTTTTTTTCCAGTTGGCCTTAATCATTGATTTTCATTCAGAAGTTTCATAAAAATGGGTGTAGTAGGATTTTACCGTATATTTATTTGGAGTATCCATAATACTTGTGAGATGTTTTATTCATCAGCTACAACCTGTTCACAGGTGAGATTTGGGACCCCCAATTATTTTTAAATTTGTTGTAGAGTATCACAGGCCCTGGTCACGCAGGGTCCAGAATATCTTCCATACACTGTTGCTAATCCCTCGGCATTTTAGATGGAGCTTGAAACACTAAGCCAACTTCTAGGGGGTTTTTCTGCAGTCATTCAAACAGCAGCCACAAGATACCAGAATCGTGCTGCTATTAGGATTGTGTGATAAATCATACTTCAGTATGCATATGTACTGACAAACGTATTTGCAGAAGATGAACGAAGTATTTACAGTAACATGCCATAATAAATCTCTACTGGTATTATAGCTGCATTATTATATACACCTTTTTACACTTAAGACTTAAATGAAAGTTGTGTGGGTGATGCTGACTTGAAACCATCGCTTTTGACAACTGGTTTGATTTACTATTTTTAGCATATGTATAAATGCATATTTTTAGGGATAAATGTTATGGAAAAAATCCCCTTTACCATTTTTTGCAATAACTGAGATGTGAAATTAGCATCACGGTTCACCAGACACAGCCATCTCAAATCACAGGGGCATACAGTATATCAGCTCTGTTGTAAAATGACATACACAACTTCAGCTTTCATTTATTTCTTTGTATTTAGACGTAGCAATTTAAACAGGTACATATAATGAGCAAAGAAAAAACAATCTGTCTTTAGTAAGATGAATAGGGTAAATTCATTCTAACACAAATGAAATATTATGCATGCATAGTGGAAAAGGCTTTTTCTCTAGAGCTTCTCATTTCTGCTACAAAATAATACATTAACAAGTGTTTGACAAAGAAATGGGCTTTATTTTTTTGTCTGGGGAAATGGAAAAAGCAAGGACTATGCAGGTGTTCTGGGTTAGGAGGCTGTTATTCAGCAATGCTATCACAATAAACCAAAGCTGGAAATAATTAATTACTACCCCTTTTTTTTTTTTTTTTTTTTTTTAAATAATGAGGAAAAAATGTGACTTTCAGACACGGAGTTTCATCATACTTGGGTCCGGCTGCGCTGAGTGTGTGCAGCCCTCCCTTTGTGCGCGATCCTGGGCCAGGAACGCAGGGCTCCCGGAGCTGTGCTGGCCGCCGTGCCTCCGCGGGGGGAGGAGAGCGAACGCTGTATGGGGGGCACTGAGGAAGGAAGCAGCGGAGCACATCGCCGCGTGCCGAACACGTGCTCCTGCCAGGACTGCGCTCCTGCAGGGGGGTACAACCCCCGTGAGCATTTTTGTCTTCCGTATGCTCTTGACTGATGATTATTTTCATTTTACTGGCTAATATTCCTTTATAGTCCTCTCCAACGGCAGAGAAGAACGTTTTTATTTAATGACTCATCCTAGATACTGACTTTTCCATCTTTCTGGAAATCCTGTGTCTCTGCTTCTGCCTCAGCCCTTACCCCAGGCTCCAAAAATGCCTTTGCTGCAATTAAAATTTAAAAAAAACAAACCAAACCAAAACCCCCACAATGGCCATAGTGTGAGACACTTCTGCTGTGCTTCAAAACTTGAGTTGTGACAAGCAGTGACAAGAAGTAACATTTTCTAGCCCAATGAGAAACACGTACTGAGTATTCTAAGCAGGACTTTAAGCATCCCAAGTGTTTATAGCCCTGAATTTTCACAGCATTTCAGCAATTTGTAAAAATTTATTTGATTATGCGCTAACTCTTCTGCTGTAGCGATTTGTAAATTCTCAAAATAGGTTGCATGTAGATTTTATACCTAAAGGTGGGAGAAACTTTGGTTTTAGTCTTTCTACTTTCTTTCTCCTAGCTCAGCATTCAGATTTCTGGGCTACTAGAATATTTCATGACCCTGCTAACATCCTTGCAAACTGTCAGCATAGCTTCATGCAGAAAAGGTGCCTGTACATTATCAGTGAGCCACAGGGCAGGCAGCCTGAACAATTCCTCTGGCTGTGTGGATTTGAAATAACTTGAAGGAAAAGCTGGTGAAAAAGCACTTGCATTTTGGGTCATCTGTTCCTCCTTCCGTATATGAGAGGAGAGAAAGAAATGTCTCATCTGGGATGAAGCAAATTATTGGACTAAAAAAAAATTAATAAAATGTTCCTGAGATCATGGAGCTCCTTTCTTGCTCTCCAACGTTAGGGTATAATAAAATTTATTTTGGCAAAGAGTCTCTTGACACATCTCCCTTCTGTATTCATTACTACTGCCAAGATGTGCTTTATGCAGTTGCTGCAAGGTCTTTTTATAGCCACGCTTGTTCTCTCACTTCTCACTGCCGTTTCTGTGCGGTATATAAAGCCTGTGCTATCCAGGTTAGCTTGCTGCTCTTTATCCACAAATGCGCTCACACAGAATCCCACAGTAACAGCTTGTTTCCTAGATTGAGAGTTTAGGTTATCTCCTTCACAGAGCAAGAATTATACTTGATTTCAATACAACGCTTGGCCTATTTTCTCTCTCTTGGAAAACTAGAGCTTATTTGGCTGTAAAGAAAAATGTATAAAATTTATAAATTTATAATTTGAAATAAAATACTTTTGAAAATAAACTAGTTAAAAACATAAGATAATTTAGTGTTTCCTTTTAATCTAACATGACAGAGCTAATTGACAATCTGCCTGTAAGTGCCACCTTAAATTATGAGGAATCTCTTTCACTAACAATATGTATCTATTTCTTTTTCAGGTTCTTCTTACGATAGCCACAGTACAGTAATTCTGGATGCACACTAGCTTGGACAAATGTATTTATACGGTGACTGTGTTAACATTTGTGTTTCAAACACATTACATTACTTCCATAGCATGTAACCAGGAGCAAAAGTGGAAATACCAGTTCCTGCTCTCACCCTTCCCAAGACTTAATTCGTAAGCCAACTTTTTTTTTTAAATATTCAGAGACAGGAGAGATGATGCAGTGAGCACATCATCACATGCCCACGGGGAAGACAGTTATGAATTTCAAGTGCAAAACCTTCCTACCATCTGTCTGACTGAAAAGGAGAAAACAACAGTTGCATAAAGGGAGGAGAGACTACTGAAGGAATTGTGTGTGTTTTCCTGGAAGTGCTGCAAAGACTGGTGAATACTTTTGTAAAGTAATTTAGACCTACAGTGGCGATTTTTCAGTAAGTAAAATACCCATGTCTCAAGGAGCTAAATATTCTCAGACGTTTCTATTACTGAATACCAGTTTTTAAGCACTCTACTGAAAAATATGGTAGAGTAAAAAGGAAAGGAAAACTGTAGGGTCATTTCGTGATACTCATTTGCTGATCTAGATCTCTTTTTGTATGAATTCCTTCTCAAGAAAGCAATTCCATGTGGAATAGACTGAAATGGATATCACTGTGGCAGCCACGGCTGATCACAAAACGTGAGCTATGAAGAGCTCTGTAACAGCTGAGGGACTAGCTGGTCCAGGAAGGTAGCGAAGAGTGGTCTAACAATTTCAGAGAAAGCTGAAATAAGGCGAACATGTGGATGAATAGCTGAGTGGCAGAGACAGCAAAGATAAGTTGTAAATAAAAGTGGAGAAAGAAAAAGTTTGGGCATGATGCTTAAGCAGAAGACCATATGTATATATATATATAAATATATATCTTGTTTTAGCAGCATAATGTTCAGTTCTGTGCAATGCAGTTTGAAGATGTTAACAGGTCAGAATGGTAGGATTAGGTGTTACAGAGAGTTGCAGAGAACTGCAGCTGCCAGAAGTGTGGTATCAACTGTAGTTACATACAACATTAGGAAAGGTGGTGTGTATGGGTCCAAATAAATGGTGTGATACCGTTTGTGTCAGCACAGAAACAAATGAGGATTCTCTATGTGCAAGTGGTAGTCTGCTTATGGTTTCATGCTGTGGATATGCTATCATCCACTGTGATTTGTTCTGCAATCAGAAGAAAAATCAGGCATGTCTCTAGGATATGCTCACAATACCATTCTCATGCTTAGTGAATGAATGCACAGGGTGGAGTGTGCTGGCTGCTGTTTCAGTTCCTTTGAACTTCCTGATGAGGCATCTTTTTCCTGCTGTTTCCCAACTGCCTAGCCTTGTTTTTGCTGTTTGGATCATATTCTTCAAGCAGTCTTTTACTGTGCTCTTTGTTTATCCTTTCTTTAAAGTCGCCAGATCGCCCCACTTTGTACTGGCCAGAACCAGTCTGACTTGTCTCAGCAGAGGGTGGCCTCAGCTTTAGCACTTGTGCCCTTCCCGTATACAGGCTGGGGAGGATGTCGCTGGACCCACACATCTTCTCCTGACCCCCCCGGAGGACCTTTGCTACCACCACCTCTGTCCAGAACTGGGATGTGGCACTGGTGTGGCATCAGCCTCTCCAACACTTCACCGTTTACCGCAGTGCCAGACAGCTTCCCTCTCTGTGACATGGTGTGGGAAGGCCTGCTCACTTAACCCGACGTGACATGAGGCTGAGCAGCACAGCAGGCTTTTTACTATCCATACCACCATCCACTACCTGTAGATAAAGGCAGCCTATAGAGGCAGTAACATGTTGTCACTCCACCCCAAAGATTGCAAAGTGCTGGAGTCATCTTGGTGTTTCCTACCTTTTTTTTTTTTTTTTTTTTTTTTTTGTCTTTCCTGAAAGGGATAGACATCACCTCTTGCTTTTCCACCTTTCAAACTTTCCCTCTTTTCTACCTTTCAACTTAAAAGAAGTTGGACAATTTTACTTAACCAGAACTGAACAGGTGGAGATTAGAAGCTCAGGATCAGTTTTGGTAGTCAGTACTCCTGTATTCCTGTAACCACAAAACTGTGAAAGTATTCCAATTTCATGGGGAAGCAGGGTCCTGCAGGTAGCCTCTCCTATCTATTGCCTCTAGCAAAGGGGGCTGGCTTTTTTCTCATAAATAAGGTTTCCATGTTTCATACAAAGACAAGTAGTTGATACAGGTCATCAAAAATTCACCCTTCAAGAGACTCACAAAATGAGCCCTCGGCAGTTTCATCTTATCCCCAGCTAATAGTTACAATTCATGGAGCCCGTGAAGAGGAAAACCTTTCTGGTCAAGATGGGTTTGTTTCCTTGGAGTTCCACCCGTGTTTGTACTCCATACTATCTGGCTGACTCACCAGCCAAACACATGAAATCTTTCTCACCTCCCAGATATACAGCATTACATACTTGTGTAATACCCTTGGCTTCGGCCAGCCTGGTTGGCGTGCACAGGGCTCTGACAGATACCTGTCTGCTTGTGAATGCTTAGGATTTGAGGACTCCCATAATGTGAATACATATATATGTACACACAAAAAAAAAAAAGTGAGCAAAGCTACTTGAGCTGGAGCTCAGATACATTTTCTTACCTTTTCCCTTACCCTCACCCTCAGAGTCCTTTCCTATTCCCAAGTTGCAATGCGATGCCTGAGAGGCCCCTGAAATGGCAATTTATTTGGACTACAAGATTAAAGGATTTACATTTTACAAGTCGTAAGAAAATAAGTAAGCAAAGTACATCATTCATTAGGCTTGTGTTTACCTTTAATATTTGTTCATTGGCATTTGGTAAGCGCCATTTTGTTAAATCCCTAGCATTCTGCAAGTCTCTTCACAGACCAAAACAAAACGAGGGCAGCTGAAGAATGAAGGGCAGCAGGACATGGTGATCCTTGAAATGAGGCAGTGGACACAGCCTTTATAGGACTTGAAAGAAGTATTTCAAACAAATTAATTCTACCCTTGTGTAAATTAAGTTTAGTAAAGTACTTATGTGTCAGTGAGCACTCTTAACCACCTGCAGATGAGAACAGCAGGTCCTGGGTGGTGATGCAACGCACTTGACCAGTGACCTCTTGTACAGAAATGGAGCAGTGTGTACTTCCTAACAAGATTTCAGTATTTAGGTAACCCAACTCAGTAATCTGACCTGGTTTTGCCACTTGTTTTTTTTTTTTTTAATAAAGCAAAAACTGCTGCCAAAGGCAAGGCAGATGAAAACAAAGGATAAATGTAAATCTGCACATGTGCAGTGCAGTGTAGTGTTTACTTCAGGTCACAGTAGCAGTGTTTTGTCCTTGGCTATTAATCATCTACGGAAATGGCTAGGCAAGGGAAGGGCTGTTTCAGGCAGGGGCTGGCAGTTTCTGACATAACCCTCCTCCCACTTCCAGAGACACACGGGTCAGGAGTCAGGTTTTGATGGGCATTTTGTGGTGACTGCCAACTCTAACTCAGCATGCAGTTCAGCACCCCAGCCAGCTCTGAACCGCGGCCAAAGCGATCCCCCTGGCCTCCGGCCTCCGGTCCCATTCCCTCTCCTGGCCTGCACCGACGCGCTGCTGTCAGTTCAGGAAGACTGAATCTGAAGATACCCTGGATGCTCCAGAAAATATCTGTCAGGCTATCCAGTTACCGAGCTCATTCTCTGTAGCTCCTGTTGGGCGATCACTAGGCCCCAAGCTGCTGGGCGGCGGAGCTCCCCTCACGGGCAGCAGCCCCTCACGCCCCTCGGCTGCCGCAGCAGCCGAGCCCCCCCCCCAGCCCCCCGGGCTGGGCCGTGTGCCTGGCTCAGCGCTCGCTGGGGACGGGGCGCTGCAAGGGAAAAGCTGCGAGTGCCTTTCCCCGCCAGCGGCCCCGTTCCGGCGGCCATTCGGGTCCCTCAGGGCTCCCCCCACACCCACACCCCGCCCCGCCCCGCCGGAGGGGCGGGAGGCGGCGCGCGCGGTGACGCGGCCCGGCGCGGGCGCTGCCGAGCATGGCGGCCATGAGCGGGTTCCTGCTGCGCGGCCTGCGCGCCGCCCGCCCGCTCCACCGGCACCTCCGCACGGCCGCGCCGCGCCCCGCCTTCGCCAAGGAGCTCTTCCTAGGGACGCTGCGGAAGGTGAGGGGCCCGCCGGGCCGGAGCGGGGGGGTGTGTGGCGCTGCTGGGGCCGGCGGCGCCTCAGCGGACGCCCCGAGGTCGGTAGCGGCGGCGTGCGCGGGGCCGCCCTGTGGGGCTGGCGGCTGCCTGCTGACCCAGCGGCGGCGCTGGGAACCGGGGGGGAGGGCGGGAGAGACCCCGCGGGGCTGCTGGGGCGAGGCAGCCTGGCCCCCTTTCCTCACCAGCGCCGGGGTCCTGAGCTCTATTTTGGCCTCGCACCGTCTGCCCGTTCCCGCCCGTAGCGAAATCACAGAATGGTTTAGGTTGGAGAAGGCCCATGGAGTCCAGCCGTTAACCCGGCACGGCCATGTCCACCGCTCAACCAGGTCCCTGAGTGCCTCATCAACGTGTCTTTTAAAGATCTCCAGGGATGGTGACTCCAGCACTTCCCTGGGCAGCCTGTTCCAGTGATTGACAACCCTTTCAGTGAAGAAATCTTTCCTAATATCCAGTCTAAACTTCCTACGGCACAACTTGAGGCCATTTATGCTTGTCCTGTCTCTTGTTACTTGGGAGAAGAGACTAACCCCCACCTCACTACATCCTCTTTTCGGGTAGTTGTAGAGATCAATACGGTCTCCCCTCAGCCTCCTTTTCCCCGGGCTAAACACCCCCAGCCCCCTCAGCCGCTCCTCACAGCACTTGTGCTCCAGACCCTTCACCAGCTCCGTTTCCCTTCTCTGGACACACTCCAGCACCTCAAGGTCTTTCTTGTAGTGAGGGGCCCAGAACTGAACACGGTATTCGAGGTGCAGCCTCACCAGTGCCGAGTACAGGGGGTCGGTCACTTCCCAAATCCTGCTGGCCCCACTATTGCTGGTACAAGCCAGGGTGCCCTTGGCCTCCTTGGCCACCTGGGCACACCGCCGGCTCCTATTCATGGGGCTGTCGACCAGCACCCCCAGGTCCTTTCCCACCAGGCAGCTTTCCAGCTGCTCTACCCCAAGCCTGCATGGGGTTGTTATGACCCAAGTGCAGGACCTGGCGCTGAGCCTTGCTGAACCTCATTCAGGTGGCCTTGGCCCGTCGATCCAGCCTGTCCGGATCCCTCTGTAGGGCCTTCCAACCCTTAAGTGGAATGGAGAAAATGAGGCGTCGCTGCATAGTCTGCTGAACACAATTCCAGTAATGACTGCTGCTCCCTATTGCAGTCCAGGCCTGCTCTCTCAGGCATTTCATTTGGCCTCTCAGCTGAAACTGGGCTAAATAAATTGACCAGTTTACACCTGTGCACACAAAATGCATGATGTCATTCTAAATGCTCAAGAACAACCAGCATCTGAAGGGCTTCTTTAAACCACAGTTGCCTGTTCTTGCAAGCCTAGCAAATGCCCTACAGAAACACAAATGTCTGTTTACATTCAGCTCTGGGCATTGAAGGATTGCATTCCACAAAATTGATGTCACTTTATCTTCTGTTTCCTTCAAGGAACAAGACTTACAATTTTTTTATAGAAAGCTTGAAGTTCTTGTTGTGGCTTGAGATGCCACTAGACAAAGACGTCACGAATTTGGTATATAACACTGTATTAAATCAGTACTTGTTAATCCAAGGGTTGGAGTATGCATTTTTCAGAGTTTACAGGATTAAATAAATTGAAAGAAGGAATAACTCAAATCCATTGTAATGAGTTAAACAATAAAGTCACCCAAAAGAGACCTTGTCAAGTAAAGTGTTAAGACAGTTAGGAGTCAGACTCTATCTCAGTAACCCCAGTTCATACAGGCTTTTTTTTTTTTTTTTTTTCCTCTCAAATTTCAATACAACAGTTGACTGAAAAACTGTAGCATTTACTAGATCCTGAATTTTTGGAGCTGACATGATTCTTCAGACTGTGATGAACAGTTTTGTTTGGACAGGTGCAGATTCTTCTGTTTAAAAGGGCAAAGACGATAAAAATCAGAAGAATGCTTCTCATGTAGTCTTTTACTTCTTGTGTTAGTTGCTTGGATTTTTTTTACTCAGGCCTGTCAGGTCATACTGCTTCCAGTTTATGACCAAAATGCCTTGGTGATGATAACGAGCAGCATGGAACTCACTAACCTTTGTACTTGTGACATTAAACAGGTGGAATGTGCTGTGTGTTTCCAAGGGACAGCATTTATGTGCTGAGCTTTGAAAACATAATAATAAATTGGTTCTGATACAAATTAAAGTTAACTAATTTTTTAAATCCCAAAGTGACATTACCTGAACAAAATTCATGGTTGATTGAGTCTTGCATCCTCATAGTTCATAAAATCTCTTTATTTCTCCCTAGTGTTTCTGTTTTTCAGTAATACCTTTGATCGGGTTTTGGTATGTAGTAGAGTCCTGTGGATTTCCTCAGATAAGGCTGTTTCTGTTACTGAACATTTTCCACAATTCTTAATGTTTACCATTTTTTAGAGTCTAGTACTTGAAAGGCATATGTTCTTGAATTTTTATTTTAATTGCATGATTCAAGCTTAAAAAAAAAAAGATAATAATTTCCCTCTTATTTTAGGAAGAAGTTTTCCCTTATCCAGAAATTAGCCGTGAAGAACTAGAGGAGATCAACCAGTTTGTAGTCCCTGTAGAAAAATTCTTCAGTGAAGAAGGTATACTTATTAGTTTCTTATTCATGTAAGTGATTTAGTGATTACAAAATTATTTAACTATAGCAGTTGAATAAGATTATTATACTTAAAACACATTGTTTTATTCATATGACTAGTTATTGCTAGTCGTATAGTGCTGCTGGTTCTATAGTCATGTTCATTTATGGCTTTTTTATATGGAGTATTTGGATGCTGATAAAAAGCCATAATTCTTCAAAAGAGAATAAATAGAGAAAACAGGAAGTAAAAGAATTCTGGGATAGAGGTAAGATTTGAAATTATTTTTAGCTTGGTTGAATAATGCTATTTACCGCTTCATATATTGTGAATTTTTTCTGAAACTTTTTAAAAACTGTCCTACTGTACTTAAACTGGATTTAGTAAAATTCAGCAGAGACATTAATAGATGAGAACTCATTGAGAAGCTATGAAAAATCAAGAGCATCTATGTTTTTTTAACATTACAGTAGCGATTCTATTTGGGAAAAGTTGTATTAGCCGTGTGTATTCCGGATAGCGTTGCAGGGTGTTTCTTACTGGTGCCATAGATAAACCAATTCTAGAACAGTTGTAGAAAATTGCTTTTTACAGACAGCAATTTCCAAGACAGTTAAACAGTAGCATCTCAGATTTCCTGCTGACAAAGATACTAGGTCTAAATTGCCAAACACTGCAGGAGTTTGAAGAAGCCTCTGATTGTCAGAGTCTACAATTTATGGATCCAGGTAATTTTAACTATAAAATTGTAGTGTTGCTCACTGACGGTAAATTAAGAATTCATGCAGATTACATTTTTTAATGCTTTTCTCTGTTGGGGAACATAATTTACTGAGTAAAAAACCTGATATTTAAGGGAGGAATAAAAATGTCAAATTACAGATTTTTAACTGAAGGTGGAAACTGATGATCTTTTTTTGAATTCACAACTATTTATGTTTAGTTATTCAGGGTAACTTACGGGTGTGGTAAAAATAGGTTAGGAGAGCAGCCTTAAACACTTAGCAACTTGATAGGATTGGCCTTGGGCGAGGAAATTCATCTCAGAGTCATTGTGAAGCCTGACAGTGTCCAGACACCACGGGTAGGTCTGTATGGGCGTAATGGGGGAACAGGTGAAAAAACACCTTCCTCTCCCTGGAAGAGCTGATGGCATACCACAAATGTGTATCTGATACTATGGAGCTAAAAAAATAGCATGGGGAGCAAAAAGTCTTTTTTAAAGTGAGTTTTCTTTCTGAATAACTTAGAAGAGCGTCTGAATATTTAGTTACCTCCCCTGTTGTATTTCATACAGAAGTTACAGCGTCATTTTACTGGGGTGAATGTGAGGTTTCGTGAGGAAAACTCCACTGCTTTTGCAGAGTTACTGCTTTTTGTGTACTTTTTGGAAAGATAGCTTGTGTTCCTTTTGCTGCAGCTTACAGCCTTTCTGAGCTTCTTAATATGATTCTTGTTTATTTTCACTGTGACGGTACCGAACAGCTCTTTCAATCCCCCCAAGAATTCAAATAACTCATAAGAACAAGATTTGTGTAATTAACACATTTATGTACCACTATTTTTTTTTTTTTTTTTTTTTTTTAATTTTCAGTCATGACCTTGACATAGTTCAGATAGAAAATCCTGGGAATACTTCGCTTATTCCAGTCACGGAATCTGCTAACATGCACATGCACAACCTGTACACGTAGAAATGTTTGGGAAAATTAAATAGAACCCAGATTTTTCCCACTTCCAAGTCCTTTGCTTGTATCTGTCATGACTTTACAGCCATAATTGGTATTCTTGGCACCTTCCAGTTAGTTCTGTATTTTGACGTGGGTGGTGTAGCAAGGTGGGCTGCTTCGGTGGGGCGTTCTCCAGGAACGGAATTGGGACTTCCTGCTGCAGTGTTTAGCATTGTCTGTGTGATTGTCATCAAAAGGCTAAAAATCACCATTTTTCACTTTGCAGGGAGGAGGACAGGCTGTGGCCGACCTTGACCAACCCACTGTATTATTGTCTTAGAGAAATCAGTTTAGGGTATGAGATTTTTCCAGTCACAAGGGGAGAAGGGCAAACAGGACAGTCAGTAAGATCAGACTGAAGTCAGAGTAATGCTTGTGAAGTTAGGAATGAGAAGTATGTCTGTGTCTGGTACAACAAGCACTGTGTCTTTTCTAAAGATGCTTCAGAAGACTAGAGGAAGATTGCAGCAGGGAAGGATGTGATTCTCCACCAGCCCCTTTTTCTGTAAGTTATTTTAGTTCTTCAGGTCCGGGTCCGCAGACTGATAGGTTAGAGATCATACTGCTGCTGGCTAGTAGCACACAGTGACCTTGGCTCTGATTTGAGAATACTGCAGTCTCAGAGATTTTTTCTGCACTAAGAAACACAGTTTTAAAATATAAAACCTTCTGTGTTTGTAGTGGACTCGAAGAAGATTGATCAAGATGCAAAAATCCCTCCTGAAACTTTAAAAGGACTGAAGGACTTGGGTCTCTTTGGCATGCAGATTCCAGAGGAATATGGTGAGTAAATGATCACAAAAGAATAACCCAGTAGTCTATATTAAGTAATGCATTTTGGGGTCTTGCAAAATCTGTGTGTACTTTTCCACGTGTAGTCATTTGACTTGGATGTCTAAATTAGGAGCTGTGGCTTCCTCCCTCGGTAATAAAGAGCTGCAGGCACCAGGAATGTCTGTTGGCTATGTAGGAAGCTCTGCATGCTCTTGCCTTGGGCACCTAAGTTAGATAACTAATTTTAGATGGTGTAAATTCCTCTTGGCATAGCATTTTCCTTTTTGTTCTTATGTTGGATGCAGCAGGGTAGCTTGACATTCTTCAGGACTTGCAGCTCTTGCTGACGGTTCCTCAGATGATACCAGGTCCAAACTGCAGTGTCGCATGGAAGTGACCTATCAAAGCTGTCACCTGTCACTGACAGAGGAATGCGTTTGACTGTATAGAAGTGTAAAAGTATAATGTCTATTTATTAAAAGTAGAGCTTTTTTGTCTAGTTTCTGTTACAAAAGAAGGAGTCTGAAGAGAAAACTCAGAGAAGACGAAACTGTTTGACTGTTTGCAGAAGATAGTTTTTGTAGGGAAGTTACCTAATTTTTGAAGAGGATACAGTGATTGCAATAATACTATATGTAACTGGAGACATGCCTCAGTAGTTACTTGGTGTTAAAGTAATACCCTATTTTTCATAGCATTTTTTTGATACACCTTTCTTTTTTATTGTATTAGACAACATAACTAGGGTTGCTGTGCTGCACTGATTTAAACAATTAAAGTGTTTATACACAAATTCGTTAAAGTATATTGGACAACTTGTATGTACTTTAATGTGATGTGATCTCTGTTGATTAATTGTTAATTAATGCTTTTGAAGTGCATTAGAAGTGGTATTAAATGTTTTTCGTAGGTATGCAGAACTAGGCAGGGTGATGTGAGAGTAAGATAGAGATTTGCAAGCTCTTTCAAGTTTTTCTTTTCAGGATAGTGTCCTGGGAGGAGAAAGACCTGGACAGAGCACCTTGGCCCAGATGGGGAGAGAGTTATTTAGGAGTTGAGAAATATATTGGAATATTTTGGAAATATATGGGAAGAAGACAGGAGGTTAGTGTCCACTGAAAGGAAGCGTTGGAAGCAGAGAACAAAAGACAGAACTTGAAGCAGTTGGAAGTGTAACTTACTATTGATTAACTGGAAATAAGTTTCCTGCTCTGTTAATTTTTTTAAAGAGTCTCAAAGGCAATATATTTGACTTTGAAATCATACTGTAATGTAATAAAATGTTATAGTTGTTTTGATCTTGTATTGTTTTGAAACTTGTGAAATAATATTCTCTCAGCTTCCAGTTTGTAAAAGGTTACAAACCATTCATCATACTTGTAGAAAATCATAGTCCTGTTGTCTTGTAAACATGTATGCTGGATATAAAACAGAAGATGGAAAGCAATCACCTTACTATAAGCAAGCTATTTTTTTCTGCACCAGAAATAGTATGCTTCTAACGAGGTTACTTCCCACTTTCTGTAGGTTGAACCTGCTGCATTTTTGTTGGTGATGCTTGTCATGTTTTGAAACAATTCAGTCATGTGTATTCAGTGCTTTGTGCATTGCATGTTTTTTTTTCATAGTGGTTTGTAATAGTGGCATATTTGCCAGAAGCATTAAAATGCAGAACATTAATGGGAAGAATGAAGCTCATGTAAATCATGGAATAGCGGCTCTCTCTAACATGGGCATCACTGGAATTACTGTGCACATCATCAGTAGTCTCCAAGCTGAATCCTGAGCCCAGTGCTACTCAGACATGGGAGAAGAAATCTGAGTGTATAGATAGGAGGAGTGCGAGTTTTAATTCATGGACACATGCTCTGAAGAAGAGTGCAAGAGGCAGGGGTTTGAATTAATGTACTGGGGAGATGTGTTCTTGCATTTATTCGGTATACATAAAATAGTGGGATTATCGAGACATCTGCTGAAACAGGATAGTCATTGTCCTGATTTACACCACTGTCTCAAGTAAGAATTACTAACCTGGACAAAAGATTATCTTGATAAGATAAAGTTGTTTATTCAGCGGTATTATATAAAATACTCTTTAAATTACAGGGAGCAGGACTTCTAGTCCTGACGACATAAAATTCTTGAACATTAGACTCATACAGATGCAGCTTTGACTTCTGTTCTTTTCAAGCTCCATACAAATAGTCTCTGCGTTTGCAGCAGCAGGTCACAAAATTCCTCCAAAAAGGATGTGATGGCGTCGAGTTTGTTTCTTGATATATTTACATTTTTTGATTAAAGACATTTTTGAAGTGTTGTATTTTATTTTTCTTTAGTACCAGCTTGGAAGGCTGCTTGGGAACCACTCGGTGTCGGTTTTGCTGCCAGGGTCATCTTCTGCCTGCTTTGTAGGGAAGCCGGGGCCGGCCGGCCTGGCTGTGCCTGGGCTCCTGTCCCCCTGCTCCCTCTGCTGCTGGTCGGCTGCAGAGCTGGGGGAGGTAGTTGGCTGGCGTTGTAACATGGCGTGGAAAGGTCACAAAAAAAATTCGTTTTATCCTGCAGGCACAGAAATTCATTCTAGAGGCGTTTTTATACTGAGTCTTTTCCCATTTTCCCATTGGATCCACACGGGTTATGCTGTATTTGCTGTGTGTGCGTGTGTGCTTGGGCACAAACACATCTGCTTTCTGAATAGAACTAAGCCCAGCACAACTCATACTTATTAAAAAAGTTACGGTTTTCACGACGCATTCTCTTGGCACAGCTGCAGCAATGTGGTACTTGTTTGTGGACATAATATACCCAGTCTATTCTCAGGTGCTCTCCAGTTAACGATGTTACATTCTTGACGTTCTGTACTTGAAAGGGATTTTGGGGGGGGAAGGGGTGAGTTAAATTGTAAGGTATCTACCTGGAATAAAACACTGTATTTGTTCCAGGTGGTCTTGGTCTATCAAATACCATGTATGCGCGTTTGGGAGAAATCACTTCCTTAGATGGATCTATCGCAGTTACTCTGGCAGCTCATCAAGCTATTGGGCTTAAGGTAATGCTCTTCTTTTCTGTCAAGTATTTCTACACAGCTTGCTTGGAAAAGGTGAGGTGAAGTTTGTTTAAATGTCAAGTGTGGGTGTAACAAGTGAGAAGGACTGGTGAAGCATCAATCAGTGGGGTGGAACATGCTGAGTCTGGGGGGCGGTGGTTCCCAGCACCCTCTGCCAGGGGCTCAGTGCAAGACTTCACGCGACAGAAAGACTGAATATGAAGTACACAAGAAAATCCTTAGTCCAGGAAACATTGAGGTGATAATTCTTAGAAAAAAATACCTTTAATGATCCCAAGTTTTTTAAATTGAGGAAACTTGATAAAAGTAGCTAGAATAAATATTGAAATAAATATCAGGGGGGCTAAAATTAAGGGGAGGTGGGACAGCCATGCAGAGAATTCAGAAGGGTGCAACTTTTTCTAGCTGAATCAGGCTGCATATTGGGGCACCTTGGAGAAGAAAACCCAAGACCACTGTGCAAGCATGTGGATTTTAAACTCATTTTCCTTATAATGTAGCCTTAGGTATCTGCCTTTTAGTGGAGGATGGATAGTAGTAGTCAGAAGCTTGAAATAGCAGTAAGTTCATTATAACAAGAAAAAAAAATCTTGATGGAATTGAGCAGGCAATGCAAATTAAAAATAGGTATTTATTCCTCACCTTACTTAAAATGTCACCATCTATAGAATAGGGCTAGTGAGCTGAGCTGGTGTGTAAAGCAGACTAAGGAGAAGTGTAGTATACAACACAGCTACTGTTACTCTCCTGCGGTGGCCCGTTTGGGCCAGTTGGGGTTAATCCTAATTTTGTCAAGTAACTGTATTTTAGCTATTTAGCCATTGATTATTTAGCTTTATCATGTATTTTGTTTGTCCTTTGTAAGAAACCTGCTATACAAAAAATAAATACAACGGAGATAAATAAAATAAGTGCACTCTCACAACAAGCTGTTGAATGCCTGTGTAATTAAATAATTTGGACCCTAAGTAAATCAAGTGTTCCGTTCTCTGATTAGGGGCTTTGAAAACTCCTGCTTTGGAGGTTATTAAAACTTTGGTGATAGCAATGAAGGTATGGCAATTTATAAAGGAAGGACTATCTCAGTGCCATTCAGAGCAACAGTTAAGTCTTCACTTACAGCATAAACACAGTGGAACCCACCTGAGAAGGCAGTCTTTAAGGATAAGTCATTTCCTGTGGGCATTTGAAGAGCTGTGTGATAATAACTGACATATTTTTTATGTCTGATAAATAATAATGTCCCGTGTTCATTAAACTGTCTCTTGTTATGCCATAAAATTTGCCAATCAAGATTCCTGAACTTGGCAAAGCTTGTCGGCTTCATTTCTTTTTACACAGGTTGATGCTGAAAAGTTTTCTAATAATTCTTTCTTTAGGGAATCCTCATGGCTGGCACTGATGAACAGAAAGCAAAGTACCTGCCTAGACTGGCATCTGGGGAGCACATTGCAGCTTTTTGTCTCACTGAGCCCGGAAGGTACTGGTTTTGTAACCATAAAAGCTTCAGAAAGCACCAAAAGACCAAAGTTATTTTTTTATTATTTTCTTCTTCATTATGGTGATGGGCTACTGTATTAAATCTTTATTATTTGGTGCCTATGGCTTCACTATACAGGTCTTTTTTTTTTTTTTTTTTTTTTTTTTTTTAAAAAAAAGTTACACTTCAAATCATGTAATTCATCTTTCCCCAAGGTGCTGTTTATGGCAGTTTCTGTTAAATTACTAACTGTTGTTGTTCCCATCCCAGGAATTCATCCACTTAATTTCTGGCATTACTGAATTTGAATTGAAAAGATATATTGTACTATGTTAGAAATAATGTGCTGTGACTGTTCTAGGATGCTTTCAGTTCTTTCTCAAAATCACAAAAGCCTGTATTGAAGGAGCTACCAAAAATAATAGGAGGAAATTTTGGTCTTTCCTTGGAGTTTAGAAGAGGCATCTTTGTAGCAGCAACTTATTTTCAAAGATAAAGTTACATTTATTGTCTTTATTCATTGACTGTTGCTGATGTTTCATATTCTGTTAATGCAGAAGAGGTACAGTTTTCTTAATACAAGCAGATGGTTTTCCGCATCATTGTGAAGGAAACTGACTGAAGGACTGAGACCAGTTGAGTTGAATCTTGCTTGTCCGTACAAAACTATAGACTGAAACTGTCTTTTCTGAAGTCTTGCCTGCTAGAATGACCTGCAGTGAGCATGTAATTTACTTGCCAATTTTTATGCTGCTGTGATGTAGATACCTCCCAACCATCAGTGGTGGTTTTTATTCAAGAGTCCTAAGGTGGGTTTTGTCCCTCTAAAAGCTGTCCCACTTGCAGGTAAAATTGAAACTAGCATGGATACTTTAACAGTGATCAATGGAAGGGGCTTGCAAGTAACACACAGGAAAAAAACGAGGGCTAACCATGTTCTGAAATCCTTCTGACATATTTATTTAGCCCAGTATTATTTTAAAAGATTGCTAGTCTTAGCAACTTTAGCTTCAGTCTTCTTAGAGACCCTCCGTTTTAGTGCACAGGCGCAATCATTTTTAGAATTGAATTTTAGAAATCTAACCCCATTGACATACCAGCTGAGATCTCGCTCTTCCAGGAACTTAACAACTGTCTTCAGCTGACAGCCCAAATTGAGCCCTTGTGGCAGTGTAATTTGCGGAAGAGGAAACCTGTTTCAGGGGGCAGATGATGTATTGCTTGTTACATTATGTAAGAAGGTGGTGATTCAAGAGAGGTTGTGAACTTTTAATCAGAGAACATAAACTTTTGATTGCTTTGTTGTAATTCACCTACTGATTTTGCTCCTGTAGAATGTATTTGATGTGCTCGAGTGCTCATTGATAGAGACTGTCACGTGTTTATTTTTTATTCATATTGAGCCTTTTTGCACTTAGGATATAAAAGTAGGGTGTGAATTTTTGAGCAACAGCTTAGACATTTTAAACTTAGTTGTGTTTTTGGATGACAGTTTCACTGTATGTTCAAGTAGCTCAGCATGTAGCTCAAAAACGTTGCTTACATGGCATTCTGAACATTCTGGTCATGTCATAAGATTGATTACATACGTGTTAATCAGCAGAAATATTCCCTCAGGTAACTTTAAGTAGAAGCAGGTTTCTTTAGAGCTGTTGAATCTAGTAAGTTTACTTGTTAGTTAAAAACTAAAATTTATAGACTATTTAATAGAGCTGTAAACATGCCTTTTTAAAGGATGGGAAGAGGGAAGAGGTGTAGTTTTGTTTATTAAAGCATGTTTATTTCTTTAAACATTGATAATTTGTTTGGCTTTTAGTGGAAGTGATGCTGCATCCATCCAGACAAGGGCAACCCTCAGTGAAGATGGGAAATACTTTTTACTAAACGGCTCTAAGGTATCCACTCACAGTCTGGAAATATGACGGGGTTTTGTTACAAGTTTACAGAAAGCATCTTTGTCTTTTGCAGCATTGCAGCATTTCAGTCAGTTGGTTTTGCTGAGTAAGAGGCTGGCTTGGCAGTCGCAACAGAATTTTGAGGTTTCCAAGCTAGTCGAGAATGACCATATCAAAAAGACAACCCATGTTGTTTTAGGGCCAACAAGAATAGAGAAAAGCACACTGTTCAGGGAATAGCCTTTGCTCAGCTCTTGGTAAGAAAGATATGAAAAGCCACTCTTCAGTTCCTTCTCTGTATGGTCAGCTCATGGTGTTCAGCTCCAGGGAGGGTTAGTTAGTTGCCCCCCTCTGACAGCACAGGCAAAAAGAAACCTAAAACCGTGTTTTCCCCTCTCTTCATCCTTCATGCCAGATTTTGTAGGTATTTTTGAAAGAAAACTTGATACTGAATTGGAAATAGGGCTGCTTGGAACATTTCTGCTAAAAGAAACAAAGGCAAAATGAATCTTGAAGAAACAGAGAGATGTATTGGATCCAACAATGTTTGCTACATTGCAGACTTGATCTGTGGTTGTTGATATACTTGTCTGGGACGTGCTGTGGGAGAAGCCATGTGTATGTGGCCTCATTCAGAGAATTTCTCATCAGAGTTGCAGTTATTTTGGACAAAGTGGTTCTGCAGTCTGTATTACCCGTGTATCCCTTGCATGCCATAAGTAGCAGGATTTCCAGGCTTTTGTGAAAATGCGCCATGCGTTTTAATTTAATTCAAATCTGTATTGCAACCTGGTTTTATAGTTGCTCTAAACTTACCATTCTGTGGTCAGCTTTCCTCAGAAATGTGTTCATAAGACACAAAACTAGTAGCAGAACGCTCATTAGCATTTAAGGGAAGAAGCAGCAATTTTTCACCACTCAGTTCTTTGCTAGTCTGTTAGGAAACACTTACAATCAGAGCAAACATACTTCTTATACATCTTTCCTCTCTCAAAACAGGTTTGGATATCAAACGGTGGCCTTGCTAATATTTTCACAGTGTTTGCTAGGACAGAGGTTGTTGATAAAGATGGACAACTAAAAGACAAAATTACTGCTTTCATCGTAGAGCGGGATTTTGGCGGAGTCAGCAATGGGAAACCTGAGGATAAGTTAGGCATTCGAGGATCCAATAGTAAGAATCACTTAAAATTGTTAACAGAAATTGTTTCAGTATTTCAGTGTTTTAATTTGTTTAGATCATCTGAGTTCAGAGACAAATCAAGATCGATTCCATATATAATGGTATGTTTTGTGTTTCTTTACGTGGCTTTTCCTATGAATCCTTCCTAATGCAGGGTCTGAAATAAGAAATCTATATTGTATAATTATTCTGTGCACATGTGAACCTTCCCTAACTATGCAGTGAAAGAAATTACTCAGAAGGTTCAGTAATTAAGTAGTTTTCATCTAGAAGTAAGTTTTCATAGGCTCTTCTTAAGCTTACTGATGATTATAGTTTTTCACCATCTATCATTTGGACTTGACTGCTGTATCAGTTCCTTAAATTAGAGAAAAAACTGTAGTTCTCTGTTTACACAGTGTATTTTGAATTATATTTTGAATATTTTACATCAGTAATTGATGTCAACTACAGTCTTTTTCCAAATTCTAACTTCTTTGGCAAAGCACGTGTAATGCTCTCAGAAACGGTGCATTAGGAAAACTTCACTTCTTGTTATGAGTAAATTATGTTCCTGAGGTTCTTTTAAATATTTCTACATAATTCAATAGCTGTTAACTCTGTGTTTCAGCCTGTGAAGTACATTTTGAAAACACAAAGGTGCCTATAGAGAATGTAATTGGAGAAGTAGGAGGGGGATTTAAGGTAAGCAGTGAAGAATAACTACTGATGGTTTTTAAAAGCCTGAAGGAGGCGGCTTCTTTTTTTTTTTTTTTCCCCTGTACTGAAGCTTCCTCATTGGTAATATGAACTTTGCCAACTGAAGCATACGAGGGAACAGACTTCTCCATTTACCTTATGTGCTCTGTAGTAATTAGTTTTGCTGGCACAGAGCATGAGTGTGCCGTAATCTCAGATTTCTCTGTATTTCTTCTCAATGCAGTGATAGAGCTGCTTCTGCGAATTGTTTGGCTTTTTGTTGTTTTTCATGATATACTGTTCCCTTCAGAAAAGGGGGGGACTTTTTCAACAGAACTTCTGAATTGGATCGGGGAAATGTCTTCTGCTCTTTTCCACGGCCAGACTGTGAACTAAGTAGAAAGGGAGAGAAAGAATTGAGTGTTCCAGGAGATGGTTCGAGGAAAGTCCAGACCTTATCTAAGGTCCCATGGTTGTCAGGTGGTTTTCCAGGGTTGCATTACTGCACAAGAAGATCATGGGAGGAGTGCACAGCAAGGCTGCCTTTGGCATTGGCTTCTCTGCATTGTATCAGAGAAGCGTGACACCAGAAGAGACAACCCCGGTCACTTTGCGGTTGTAGCCTTTCTCCGAGAGTCTGATCTCTGGTTCTGCAAAACTGTTCTCAGTGGTCCTTCTCGGTGTTTTACTCTCTCTGTAGCAGGCAAGTCCGGACCTAAATGCTAAATGAAATAATTTTCTTTAATGTAGTAAACATATTAAAACAAGATTTTTACCGTTTCTTCTTCAGATAATTAGCACAAATTAACCTGTAGGAACAATGACTTCTTGCTAGATTTTTTTAACAGTCTTTGAAGTGAGTCACTCAGGTTTCTCTTGTTAAGAAACAATAATACTAGATTTCAAATTCTATTTCTGTACCTTATTGATTTATATTTCATTTCTACACCTTTCATTCTTGTTCCCTTTTCTTGTATGTTGCTGAAGGGTATCTGAAGCAGGGAAGCATCCGTCACAGGTCAGCTGCAGGGAAGATTTTTATATTTGACTGTTGTGTAAATACCTTAAACCATATTGTGTTTTTCTTCTTCGTCTGATAAACTTGAGCAGTGCTGTCTGGTTTGAATGTTGTTTGTCTAGCTGCAGATAAATACATTCTTACATACATTTTACCATAATGTAGTTTGAATAGAAGATTACTTCCAGGTCACTGGATCATTAGTCTCTGAAAACTATTTCAAATATGAAATCTAGATGTAGTAGGTCACCTTACAAGCTTAGTTTTGAAGCATTATTGCTGGGATGCTGAATGCTGTGCTGACAAATAGAAGGGCAGGTGCCAGGACAGGACGTGTATTCCAGTGACGAATGAACTGGGAAAGCACTAAGAGGTGAAGCAAGACAGCAGGAACCGTCGTGCCCTAAGGAGAAGTTTTGTGGCAACAGCATTGCCTGAAAACCATTCATCTTCTTTACAGGTTGCCATGAATATCCTAAACAGTGGAAGATTTAGCATGGGCAGTGCATCTGCTGGACTGATTAAAAAGTTGATAGGTGAGTGAATGAAGTGTTCTGGATTGCTGGATGCCATGAAAAAAATGACTTGCCTAAGGTATATAATGCAGTTAATTCAGAATAGTAACACAAGTCTTGATCATAACAACATCACTGTATTGTCAGTCATAACATGCTTTGACTTCTTTAAAATACTTCTATTTGAAATCTTTATTAAGAGCCTGTTTACAGTGTTTTAACACTGAAGGTTTTTTAGTTCATATAGTGGAAAGTTCCTGCCTCTGTTAATTTTTTCTGAGGTAAAATGCTCTTACTAAGAGAAGAGCCTACATACTGTTGGTTTTAGAAGGTATAATCTCCTGTAAACCCTCCCACTTCAATAACTGGCTCAAAGCATATGCATGGTAATAAAATTGGTTTCTACCAATAGTTACCCAAAGTAGTAACAGAAATCCCACTACAGTCGATCAAAGCACACTAAAACGTGCCTTCTCTAAGAGTGCAGGTCCCCACCTCGGATTCTTATTTAAAACCTTTGGCACGCTGTTCCCAGACTTGATCAGCACTCTCATTGTGAGGGTGTTTCTCACAAACAACTGCTTCTGCAGCAGCGAGGGGTTTACTGCAGCTGGGTTGGAGTGTCGGAGTCACTCGGTAGAAACTGTCAGCAGGGATGGTCTGTCACAGTTATACTGCTGCTGGTTTGAGATGGTTTTTTGGGTTTTTCTTTTTTTTTTTAAGAAATGACAGCAGAATATGCTTGCACCAGGAAACAATTCAATAAGAATCTGAGCGACTTTGGATTAATTCAGGTAATAAAACCTAAATCTCTGTGCTTTGCATTGACTAAGTGCAAGGACACAGATTATGTTGGGGTTCTTTTGGCTCTGCTGGTTTAAAGACATCGCTAGAGGTAGTAAATTTGCGTAAACCCAGCGCAGATTTCTGTACACTGATCTTTCACATGTCTAGAATGATAAATGTCATGAATAGAGATACTTAGATTGTTCATGATTGCTTTGCAGTAGTACTTTTTATTCATCGGTTTTTGATAATGTGCGAAACATGAAAACCACAGTTGTGAGTTGTGCGCTTGAGTTTCGGGCTTGACTGGGGGATTTTGCATCTGAATTACTGTAGGATTCCTCGCATTACTCTCTGACAGGACAAGTTTTGTTTTATGGCTGTGAGAGCATATGTAATGGAGAGTATGGCTTACCTCACTGCAGCGATGATGGACAGGCCAGGGTTCCCAGACTGCTCCTTGGAGGCAGCCATGGTTAAGGTAATTAATTTTATTGAAAGACTTGCCTATGGCTTTAAGCTAATCCAGGCTAACACCTCTTCAGTTTTTCAGTCTACGTTCCAGACTGCTGAGAGGCTCAGGTATTGCGTTTAGACATACGATAAAAAAACCTCAGCTAGGTGAAAAAAATGCACGGTTTTTTTCTCTGTATCTGACATACTATTGATTACCTGAGATTTGGGCTTTTGTCACCATACGCAATGAAAACTGCATACAACAGGTTGGGCATATCGCGGTCCTCTTGACCTCTGTTTGCCTGAAGCCTCACATGGTGGCAAGAGTAAAGACACACTCGGTTGTATTCCCAGCTGCAGGCCTGCCCGAGGTGCTTCTGGCCTGGCTTTAACTCGGAATCGGTTGCAAATTGCCTGCTGAGAAGGCGTCGGGCCCTCGCCGCCGGCGCGTCTCTCTGTAAGGTGTCCTGCAGCGGCGGGCGGGCGCTGCCGCCCCCCCAGGAGAGCCCCCAGGACTTCAGCCCCCCGGGATGGTCCCTGCCAGCGTGGCCAGTTCGAAAGGACGGGGGTGGTGGTGAACTGGGCAGGCGGGGCGGGCTCCGCTGCCCTCCCGCCCTGCGTCCTTACAGAGGCGGCGGCTGCGGATTGCAAGGGAGCTGGTTGGGCCTGGCCAAAGTGAGCACCCCGAGCCGTGAGGGTGACTAGCTCAGGCGAAGCTTTTAACAGGACTGCTGTAACAGCAGTCCAAAACATTACAGCAGCGTCAGGTAGGTGTAACAAGGGAGCAACGCTCTCTGTATTTACTGTGTAGCATGGTGATTCACATCCTGTTCAACGGCAGGTGTTCAGTTCTGAAGGTGCCTGGACTTGCGTAAGTGAAGCACTGCAAATTCTTGGAGGCCTTGGCTATATGAAAGATTACCCCTATGAACGCTATCTCAGAGATGCCAGGGTACTTCTGATTTTTGAGGCAAGTATCAATATACTGTTTTTACTGTAAACTGAACTTCACACTCTCACATTCTGTAAACCTGAGCTGAAAGCCAGGTATTCAGCTGAGCAGGCCCTCATTCGTTTAGTTGCAAAGCCTGTAGTAGAATAAGGCTGAAGAACTAATCTTTTCTTTGGAGCTATGGACAGTATTTTTCTCTAAGAAAATAAGGTACAATGGCTTTTATAGGCTAACCACAAAGCGTGAGTTACAGTGGGAACTGGTACTGGCTTTGCCTCTGAAAAGAGCAAACTGGTAGTATATACCCATAGTAGCACAGATACGGTTATATATGTACATATATATATATATGCTGGTAGTGTATATGCAGTTTCTTAAATATTTAGAAACTTTCTGGATATTTTTAACAAAATATACAGCTGTTTTAAGTACACTGTCATGAGAAAAAACAGTCCCAGTTCATGGCTTGGATTTGTTGTTGTTCTGAACTGACTAAAGGATTCTAAATTAGCATAAAAGCCTAAAACTGTTGACAAAAGTAACTCATCAGTTTACGTTCAATAAATAGTTGTAATTGCATGTGCTGACTCGTGATGAAATCAGTACATCTGCCTGAGCAAGAGCCTTATGAGAATGAAGATGGCCATCTTGCTTTGTACCAGGCATATTTTGAAACGTTTTTGCTGCTTTTAATCTCATGTATCTGCAGTAATACAAGTGATAGAATTTGGTAAGAGGTACGGACAAAATTTTAATTTTTAAACAGATTTCTCTCATAGGATTTTATCTCTTTTTTTTTTTTTTTCCACGACTAAGCTGCTCTATTGGTGCCTAGGCTTGCGTAACCTTTCCTCTTGTGTGCTTCTCACAAATGCGGCTGAGGGAACTCACAGAAGATTAATTTAGAAATTTAATTAACTTATTGATGTGCATTTATTTAAAAAAAAAAAAAAAAAGCCGGCTGTGAAATTTATTCTGTTGCCAAGCTGGATTATCAGTGACCATTCATCTGTGCATCTGAGTCAGGCTTCCAGACTTGGTTTTTCTTGATGGGCTGTTTAGAAATTATCATGTACGTCCTGGTGTCAGGACAGCACAGATCTCAACTGCAAATTGATGCAAGCAAGAATTTTCAAACGCGGTTCAGGGCGTAGCAGTCACCTGGCTGCTCTCGCAGATACGCCTGTGTTTATCTCGTGTAAGTAAGAAGAATCATTCCAATATTGATTAAAGAGCAAAACCAGCCAATTCATAAGATCATCCTCCTACACCCTGTGGGGTTTGATGTTTATGAATCTGACAGACATTCGGAACAGTAAAATCAAAACGAGGTGTGAGGAGGGAGCGCTTTCCAGGCTGGCTGAAGCAGAGACGACCTCTCACTTTGCACAGATTATTTCGGTTAAAAAAACCAAAGCACTGCAAACCTGGGACGCCTGTAATTGAGCTCATGTTTCTCCTCGATCCCGACATTTACACAAAGTTACTCTTCCACCAAAACAAGGAGGCTGTGCTTGCCCTGTTGTTTGTCCGGGGCTGTTTACGAGGGGCCTGCCGGCGGACCCGCTCAGTGCAGTTCGGGGCAGCCAAGGACAGACCACTTGCCCAGGACCTGTTTGTCTTGGCCCCTCCAAAACCTCCTGCTTGGTCTCAGGAACAGACGAACGCTTTTCCTTTGAACCACAGCCTCCCCGGCACCTGGCCTGGCACGGGGTCATTACAGTTCTGACACTGATCTGATACTCTGGGTGCTTTTCACCTGTGACCAGCCCTCTTTGTTTTGATCTTTATTCTTCAGCCATCTATATTAAATCAGTCAATCAGCTCATGGATTCCCAGATATTAAATTGTACAGTATCGTCTTAATTTCTTGGCCTACATTTGCTTTCCAAACAGGCATACTGAGCAGCTTTGTGACTATTTAAATGTTCCTTTCCTGGAACAATGCAGAACTTGCTTTTTACTCAATGTGCATTTAGTCTGTTTTCTTTTTCATTGCGATACATGTGTATTTAGTAATGAGAGGCTGAACTTCTTCACAGCTAAATGAAATCGGAAGTTACAATTGAGATAAAGCAAAAGATAGCAAACATTTATGGACGGATGGGTAATCTTTCAACGCTAGAAAAATAGAAAGGGAGGACAGGCAAAACAGACCTGCTTGGGCTTGAACCTGCTTGGAAACCATTCATTAATACTGTGAACTTCATAGTGAAGTAAAGAACCTGTCTTCAAAGTGATGCATATTAAAAAAAAAAAAATTAATTGAGTGTTTAGGCTTTGTTGCTTCTTCCAGTACTCCTGACCCTCTGCAGCCATGTGTCCTCTACCTCCCCAGCTTCTGTTATCACTTGCGGCAAACTCCCCTGGGAGTGAAGGGCCTGGCATGAGTGTGTTCTCCTCACAAGGGGTGATCGTCTTTTGTCTTGCATAGAGCTCTCAAAAGGATTTTAGCTTTTGAGTCCAAACGCAGTTTAGAACATTTCAAGGGAAAGCACAGCACAGGTTACTTAGACATTGAAAGCATTTTTTTAGGAAAAAAAAATGTATACAGAGTATTAGCACAGCATATCTGGATTTTTGAAATACTAACAGCGCTTTGTACGTGGTACTGACTTGGCTTTATATTATGTTTTTTACAGGGAACAAATGAAATTCTGCGAATGTTTATTGCTTTGACGGGTATGCAACATGCAGGCAAAATCTTAACTGACAAAATCAAGTATGTTCTTCCTTATTGCTAATCATTTTTAATAAACTAAACAGGATCTGATAACTGTCCAACTATAGATAAGAGGGGAAACCACAGGAAAAATCCACAGTGTTTTTCAGTGTATTATCTGTCTAAAAGGTAGTTCAATGTTAAAAGGGTCTTTTTTTTCTCGTTTTAATTTAATGTTTTACAGATTGAGGAATCTTGGCCTTATTGTATTTTATCTTATAATTCCAGTTTGTGCAAAATTTTTTCTTACAAGACTGGTACTTAAAGTTTTATAACGTAAGATTTTATAACAAAGTTCTATTGGTCAGACAGCTGTATTGTATATACTGAGAACGTCTCTGGGATTTATTGTGTTTTTGAGAGGAACTGAATAGGAACCCTGCTGTATACTTTTAAGGCTGTAGAATTGTTTTCCAGACTTCACAGTAAAATGGATTAAAAGACTTGATGATTTGCAGACAAAGTGCAGGTGTTTTGGTAAAGCATGTAGAATTTCACCTCGTTATCTGAAACTCCTGAAACTTCCCTTGCGAGCCAGGAAATGGCCTTTAACAGCTCTTGTTTACCCAACATTTTAGAGAAATCAAGAAAGGAAACGTAGGAGTGGCACTGGGGGAGTTTCTAAACAAATTACGGGACACGATGGGCAGAAAAGTGGATTATGGGCTAGTTGGTGATGGTGGAGTGGTGCACCCCAGCCTCCAGGTAAGGGGGGACACGACACGGCGCGCTTTGATCACATCCAGGCACGGTCCTTCGTATTTGATTCCCTTCACAGCTTGTCACAACTTGACACCCTGTTTATGCAAAACAAAAGTGTGTGCTTAGGAGCAGAGTTACAAATTTAAGCAGACAGTTATACCATTTCAGGGGTAAGGACTTAAGTTACAGATTTTATATGGGTATGCACCCAGGTAAAATGAAGTCGGTATTTATACCAAATCCAGGTTTATAGCCATTTTAGTAATTTATATAAATTGAGCCTTCACAGTGTTAAAGTCTTTGTTTGTAATGGTCTGTTGCTGCCCTTCATAATAAGCTCAGTTACAAAACACAGCATTTTTTCCTGTTTAGTAGTAACACAGTTTTAGGTAAGAATTTCTATGAACTGTACATACATAGCAGCTTAATCGCTTAGTCAATAATTTTTACGAGCAAAGATGAACGTTCTGTTAATAGACAAAAGATGAGGTATGCTCTTCCGGTGAGGTTTTGTTAGAAAAACCAACGAGATGATTTTTTCCTGTTCTGTCAGTATACCTGTCCTCCGGGTCAGGTATTTCAGGCACGTACGGAAGAGGATTTGCCAGGCCCTGCTGATACTGTTCCGTGCACAAAAGGAACCGTATCGCTCCGCAGTGCCACCCGCCTTCACGGGCCGACTGCCTGAACCGCAGCCGCTCTGACCTACCTGACACCAGGGACTCAGATTTCCTCTGAGTAGCTTCAAACCCACTTACTGGCCTTCACAGACAGGAATCAGCATCCTGAATTACCTGCATTTGTGAATTAATAAAAGCCAAATATGACACTGGAAATTTTCTTCCTACTTAATGCCAGAACTTGAGACCATCCGTGAATTCACACAGCAGTACCAGATAATCTTGGTTTTGAGGGTTTTCATAAACTGCAGCACTTACAATAAGAATTAGATTTGCTGTGCAGAACTAAACGTTGCATAAGAATTCTTCCAGCTATTATTTGCATAAGCATAAAAAGTATACTGAAAAGTTGCCAAAAGTTTGAAAATTTCAATGTGTATTTTATAGAGAAAGAAAAGTGCCTGCCTGGCTTTCAGCGGCAAACTGGATGAAACAGAAAAGAGAAAAATCTGGTGTTAGTTGGGCTCCAGGATACCAGGGCTGCATTTAAACAGTGATTTTGCCCCTCAGAATAGCAGCAACATTTTATAGTCCCATTCCTCTTAGGCAAATAGGGAAACTTGTTCTCCCTTTTAGCTGGGAAAAGATGTAAAACGGTGAAAGATCATCTGAAAAGGGAATCTGGTCAGTGACTACGGGTTGGTAAGAAACACTGCATTTGGTAGAAGATAGAAGTGCTGGGTTTTTAGAGCGGGAAGGTTCGCTCTTGCGGCGGGGCACACTTCTTGGGGCTTCCAGCATTATTTTCCTCAATAGAATTGCCTGTTGGTTGGCCAACGTGGCGGACATCGTTCCTTCACTCTGATCACTCAGAACGGCTCCCAGAGCTGGCCACGGTGTTCTGCTGCACTTCCCTCCTGCCTGATTGAAAAAGGAAACCTAGTTTGGGGCTGTAGTTAACAATTCTAACTTGTGGCTCGGCTGCTAAACCCGCCAGAAGCCCTGCCTGCCGGCACCCGGCCCTGCGGGCAGAGCAGCTGCTTTCCCCTGCAGCGGCTCGTGGCGCCCACGGCAGGATTTGGTTTGGTGGCCGGGCAGTTTAGCTCAGGGGCCTCTTCTACAGGGGCGAGGCTGTGCTTGGTTTTTTCCTTAGAAGACTACTCAAACTGCTCTGTTTTCTGTTTTATAGGAAAGTGGCAAGAAACTTGAAGAAAACATTTACTATTTTGGAACTACAGTGAAAGGCCTGCTAAGTAGGTTTGGCAAGGTAACGTATTTTTTCTGCTCTCTTCATTGTTGAATAGTTTAACCTCAACCAAACCGGCCTCCCTGGAGTCTAGAGCGGGCTGTGTGCGTGGCAAGAGCCAGCACAACACGTTTCCTTTGAACAGGAAGAAAATACGCTGAAATTCTCTGCTTGGTGTAATGGACAACTTCTGTTTAAACCAAAACCAAACCACAAAACCCCAGCAATCTTGGTGAAGTCGTTGTTTCTTTCTCCCTCTAATCCTGCCCGCCGCAGCGGCTGTTTTCAGTGCTTTGCTGGGAGCAGTCACTGGAACCCATTTCCCGGTCCCCCCACGGGGAGCTGTCCCAGCAGGTTCTGGATTTCTGCTGTCCCTCCATATTGTACCGCACACGAGGCTGGAAGTAGGCCCTGCAGAGCGCTGTCGTTAAAACAGGAGAGGCTGAACTTGGAATAGCCTGGATTTTCAATTTTGTGACAGTTAAGCTGGTGTGTTCTGAGAACGCGCATCAGACTAGCCCTGCCACATTCCGCCTTAGTGTATCTTTTGATATATTTGGTAGTTGAATTCCAGTGATTTTGGCATTTCAAGGCACAGCAATTTTACTGTTGGCTGCAGCCAGCCAGACCGTTAAAACATGGAGCATAATCAATCCAAAACTATCTGACTTAGGGTAGAAATCCTATGTAACAACTTACCCGTCTACGCCGAGTAGGTATGAACTGCAGTACAAAGCGTGGCAGAAATGGTTAAGGTTTTACATTGACAAACTACAAGCTAAGAACCATTTTTACTCTTGTAGACAATAGTGGATGAGCAGTTGGTTCTGAAGAGAGTGGCAGATATAGTCATTAACGTGTATGCAATGACAGCGGCTATTTCCAGAGCCAGCCGCTCCATCAGCATTGGTCTAAGAAACCACGACCACGAGGTGAGTGTATTTTCCTCCCAGCCGTGGCCCTTTAACGGCGCCGCGTAGCTTCGCGCTCCGTGTTCAGTCCCCCTGTGCCTCGCTGGGGGTTCTGCACCCGCCTCCCCGCAGCGCTGCAGCCTGCCTGCCCGAAACCCGCACGGGCAGGGCGCTGCCAGCCACTGCCTGCTCATGCCCCTGGCCCTGCAGGACCGCCGCGCCAAACCTCGTTCCTTACGCCCCCAAAGCGCCCTCCACGTTTGTTAAGAATTGGTGGCTTGTCACAGCAGACCCCCGCGAAGCCGGCGCCGCGCCGGAGTGACTCTCGGCTGCTCGGTGCAGGGGTGCAGTAAGCACAGCGGTTGCCGCTCCGGTGCTCCGAGCCACCTGCTATCCAAGTATTCAGAATACTTTAACATACACATTTATAAATCAATTACAAATTCGCATGTTCTCGTAAACCTGCTGATACCATGCAGTTCTTCCCAAAGTCTTCTAATATAATCATTAATAAATAGTAACATACCCCGACAATATTCTGTCCGTAAATCCACGCACAGCAAAGTGAGAGTTTGCCACAGGGGTGATCGCAGAGTAACAGTTACACTGCAGGAGAAGTGCGTTTGCTACAACGAAGCGTTGGACAAATCCAGACTGATTAACCTTTGTCTTCACTGGCCTTGAGCCTCCACGTTTCGCATGTGGAAGCCCCTTCTGCATTTATCACTAAAAACATCCTCTAGTCAATTTTGAGTCATCCCAAAATCTGACACTCGGCAGCTGTGGGGAAAAAAGAACAATTAAGCCTGCAGAATCCTTCACTGGCTTGCAGGGCTCCGTGATCAGGAGACAAAACTAGACTTTCAGAAGGCTAAACGTGACTGTGCTTTCTTTATGGAATTAATTCACTAATTTTCAACTGAGTTTTGCCGTTTTCTCAGGTGCTTCTTACAAATATCTTCTGCACGGAAGCGTATTTCAAGAATAATTATGCCATGGCTCAATTACAAAAATGTAAGTTCTATAAAAAGAACATAATTTTTATACTCTCGTGGCTTTTTCAGACTCCAGGCAAAAGCAGGTGGTTTTGATGTGACCAAGATGTTCTGCTCTGCCTTTAATTCAGACGAGGAACAGAACTGGTCCCAGCTGAAAATAAAGAGTCTCTTCATGTAATAGATAAAACGAGCTGCAGTAATTCTTTTTTTCCAGCTGTGGGGAGGAATATAAAATCTATCAGTAGCAAATCCTCCTGTAAAGAAAATTCGAGATAACAATTGGGTATTTGACCTATTTGGTTAAGTCCTGACCAGTTTGGCATTTGCTCTGTGAAACACAGTCTGCAATGATCAGTCTTGTTTAGAAGATAACGTTAAATTGTTTCCTGCCGCTGCGGTGTAGGTTCTTGCATTTGTACTCTAAGATCCTTTTTGAAAGACATTGAGAAAAGCTGTTTATGGTACCTTAGTTAACTTCCCTTCTGTTTCTCCACAGATGCAGATGAAAATCTGGATGACCACATTAAAAAAGCTGCAAAGCAGGTCCTGGAGAAGAGAGCGTATATCTGCTCTCATCCCCTGGACAGGACCTTCTGATTACTGCCCTGCAGCAAATAGTGAAGAATGTAAAACGGTGACTAATTTTCTGCAGTTCAAGTATTCGATACGTTAAAAATAACCACTTCCTGACTTCACCAAATGTAATTAGATGTAACTGTGTAAAATAAAACTTCTAAACACAACTTCATACAAAGAGGATAAATAACTTGAGATTTAGATAAAATTTCTTTCTCTTATAGATGTCTGTTGCCCTTGGAGCTAAATAAAGCCAGGTGAGGTCCGGGCGGTGAGATGTGTTTTCCCAGGGAAGGGATGGGGTGTTTTTATAAGTATCTTTAAGCTTAAATCAGCTGCTTGCCTCCTCCTGGAGGAGCCCTGCGAGACTGGCAGAACCGGAACAGTTTCGTTTGGGAGGGACGTCCCGGGGCCACCGTGTCCTGCTGCAGAGAGCAGCGCCAGCGCCCGTCCTCCGTCACCGCCTGTGGCTCCAGGGACGGGGGTTTCGCTGTCTCTCCCAGCTCCCATTTAAATGTTTTGCCTTGTACTCGGTCAGCACTTCTCCACGTTTTGTTCTTGGCCTTGATCTTAAGCCATACAGGGGGCCCTTTGCTTTTTTCTGGTTTTTGAAAACAATAAATGGAGGGGGTTCTTTCAATATAAGCTGTCATCTCTGTTAAAAACGGCTCACGAGATTTTTCATGAGCATTATTTGGACTTGCTGACAATTCACACTCTTCTTTCCCCTAACCCCTAGCTAACCCCCAGACATAATTTAGCTGCCTCTTCACCACCCCTGCAAGGTCCGTTTTAGCCAGCGACGCAGTTCATCAGTGTCCCCATACTTGCCTTTGGGAATTACTCGCTGGCCAGATTTCAGGAGGAAGGCAATTGTTTGGGCTCGCAGGTAACATCTTTGCCAGTTACCTGTTGTTCACTGAGTGCCCTCTGCTCACCGAGTTACCTGTAGCCAGAACAACTTTGGAGGAGGTATTTCCTGTTGTGCGAGGGCGGTGCGGCGGCCTCCCACTCTTGCAGGTGCTTCTCTCTTGTAAACGAATGTTTATAGCAAAGTAACCGGGAATGAAGAAGGACTGGGAGATGAAGCTGTAGCTCTTTGCAAATTCCTAACTGATAGAGTTGCAGTTGTTCAATTAAAGATGTTTACTAGACACCACTGCAAAATAACTGACCGCAACAGCCAATGAGCTCACCACTTTTCTCAGTTACTATGACTGTGTTACTTCATTCTTGTTGCCCAACAACTCTTAGGAGAAGTGTGATTTGAGTAAGGAATTGTGATCATCGGGCTCTGTAGCATTTAAAGATGGGTGTGGGCTCCGGCAAAATTTGGTAACAAACAGCTTAGTAGTTGTGAATGAGCTAACCCAGACCCCTTTTGTGAGCTAACGCCCTGTTCTCTCAGAGATGCAGCTCTGCCTTGCCTTTGGGAGATGACAGAGGCCAGCTAGGAACCCACAGATCTAGTGTTGAAGCCAGTAAAATACCAGGTTCAACACAGGAGGTAATGCATCGTCATTGCCCAAGCTGACACTCCAAAGGCCAAAGTCTGACCTTGGTAAGTGTGATTTAGATCTGGTGTGGGATTCTGCGAGATTACATTTCGGCAAGAGCTGAATAATTAAATGAAACAAAGCAGTATCTTAGAGCATGTGATGGCATGGTGGCAAAATGAAGGCCAGAACTCCTCTCCCACAATAAAGAACAAAATATCAATTAAACCACTTTGCATTGTTGCCTATGTAATTGAGACAGCAAATCTTGCACCAACAGGAAGCTTGTAGTTACTGTCTCGCAGAGTTTAATTTAGTAGGTTCAAATGACATGAAATTTCTTCAAATTTCTGGCATTCTAACTGGAAAGGTAAAAACTGCTCTTCAAGAAAGCAGACTTACACTTCTCAGACTGGAAACGCTGCAGCCTTCGTCCTCCAGTGTCGTGTCTGCCGGCTCTGGAGAGCTCGGCCTGCGAACAGGCGGGTCACACGCAGTCACAGCCAGGCCCGTGGTTACCCCTGGTGAACCTCACTCCTTAATTCTGGAGTTCGGACTTGAAAGGGCCACCTCCCAAAATTGGTTTCTTTGGGATAAACCCTAAGGATTTAATGTCTCAACTGAGTAATTTCTTACCATAATGTCTGTATACTACAACCCTTTGGCACGCACCGTATAAAATGATGCAGGCTCGCTTTTGCTACTCCTAGCAGTTAGGTTGTCGTACTTGAAATCTGCACCTTGGAGGTTTTTTTTCAACCTTCTCATGCTGTCGGTTGTGCCGGGAGCAACGTTCCTGCTCCGCCTCAAGCTGTGCTGGTGATCAGGACCTGGCCCAAAGCTGCTGGTGACACTCCTCCTCCCTCCCAGGAGGGCACCGAACCCCCACGGCGCTCGTCCGACACTGCCAGGGCTGGGACAGGAAAACAGCCCGTGGCCCCGCGCTCTGCCGGCTCGGCTGTAACAGAAGGAGAGGTGAGGAAACGTCTGCCTACACGGGAAGTTCTGGGTGCCTCTGAGCTCCAAGGTGAGTCCATTTTTAAGTGCACAGACTCTCCAAACCATGGACAAGAAAAATGGAAGCTGTTGTACCTCCTGTACAACATTGCATAATATATTACATAAATGAGACCCCGAGCATTTACCTTACAGGCAAACTACAAGGTTGTCACTGTACACAGCTAAAGCATGTGTTGCTCGCACTCATGGTCTTACAAGCCTGTATTCAAGATCACTTTAAAAAAAAAAAAAAAAAATAAAGGCATTATGTGCCAGCTTTGTGCTTCAAAACCTTTAAAGATACAAATTACAAGCTGATTCCTTTCCTTAGTGTGGGAAAAAAAAAAAAAAAAAACCAACAAGAAATAAACCCAAAAGCAAGCAACAACCAAAAATAAAAATATCCCAAACCCCACAACAGCCAGATTAGTCAGTGAAGCTGAAGCTCTAGCTTGGAAGTATCCACAGAGAGGTCACGCAGCCCTTGGGTGGTTTGCTTGCCTAACAAGGGAGTAGAAACATTAGCAGAAATTGTCTTAGTAATCAAATAGCTGCACCAGGCAACGTGACCTGTCACCAGAGAGCCAGGAACCCTGGTCAGGAAGGCAGGGAGGGGAATTATGCTGCTTGTAGGGTGTGGAAGAAAAATCTAGGCTCTAGGCTGCCACAGCAAAGAAGATTTTAAAAAAATCTATCAGGAGGCTGTGGTAGAGACCACAGTAGCATAAGAGTGCCCAGGTAATAGAAGGCAATGGCACTGAACACGCTTGTGGAGCCGAGATACTGTGTTCACCCTTCTGAAAACAGTATCTTACATAAAAATAAGCAGAAAGTAAATGATGTGGTGATGTAAAGGGACTCTGCATGTTTAGCTTTAATATACCCATCGTGTTTAAAAAAGGCACATCATCCAGCAAGGACGTTTTCTTTGTTTTTCTGTCAAGAGGAAAAACAACACACTGGAAAAAGAGGCTAGTTTGGAAATTATTAAAAGCAAGAACTAAAAATACAGCACTTTTGAGGGGAGGTTTATTTTGTTTTGTTGTGTTTTTTTTTTTTTTAAATCTTACTTCCAATGCAGACCCCTGGAAGTTAATGCACGTAACACTTCCTTTGTAAAGGGTTGTCTTTGCAAAAGAGTAGCCAGTTTTGTGAGGCAAAACAGAAATGACTTCCCATGGGCTATAGTTGGAAGGCTTGAAAAATGTGTTGAAGAGACTTGGGGTGACAGAGTCGAGTGTGACCACTGTAATTAGAATGTTATGAAGTGCAAGATGTATGTTACCTCATAAACTAATAAGAGTATTTATATGCAGCCTAACAAAAAGGGCTGTGTACTGGCATTATAGGAACCAGGCAAAGAGCCCAAGATGGACAAGTTTCATAGTTTGAACAGCCAAATCAAAACAAAAGGCCAAGCCCAGAGAGCACAAAGCAACACGCAACTCAAAGCCTGACACTAAACTGAGGCAGGCAGGTGGCTTGCTGCTGAGTGTCTATTCAAGACAAGGACTGGCACTCAGAATATTAAGAAAAAAAAAATAAAAATAAAAAAGAGGGGATGGGTGGCAGTGAGTTGGCCTTGAAGGTTTAACTCCGCTTTTGCTACCAGCGTTCTCACAGGTCCTGTGTTTGTTTTTCTGGAGCATCTGTAGCCAACAGCAAGCTTCGGTGCCTTTGATCAAAATCAGCTTTAAAAGCAGGCCCAGGGTTTGGGTCAGTCACCGCAGTGCAATCGCTGACAAGGATTCAACCAACAAAAGAACAGTTAGGTGCAGACCACCCACACAGCTTTTCATATTAATGAGCACAAATCCTTTAGTCTTGCTAACTGGGGTGTCTGGGGGGGGGATTTTTCTGCAGAAGTGCAACACTCAGGAAGTCTATACAGCACTATGGTAATCGAGAGAACACATGGTGAGACATTTGGCATCTCGGCTATAGAACTGCCCCGACCCCTCCATTTCATTAGGGGACTTTACAATTTCTTTCAGAGCTGCTAAGCCAGCTGGCCAGAAATTGTTCTTCTTTTCTCACCCACTGCACACTGACAGGCAAGTTAGCTGAACAGAAATTCTCCCCCTTCCTCCATTTTCTCTGAGCATCAAAGCAGAGAATTTAAAAAAAAAAAACAAAAAAAAAAAAAACAACAAAAAACACCAACAATTTTGTGGCCAGGCTGATACATTTTTCTAAGAGCTTTGTAAGACTGAGTCAACTGGTGCTAGCAACAACAATTTTAACAAATACTTTTACTTCCAAATGTATTGTGATAAAGTGTGTCACAGGTTATCTGCCTGCCACAAAGTGCAGAGCAGCTGTTGCTGCACAGAGGTAGGTGCCCGGGTCAGTACCTAAAGTTACCCTTTGCCTTTAAAACTGGTCCTGCCTTCCTGAGTGGGAATTTCCGATGTTCATCCTTCAGCAGACCCTGCAGCTTCTGTAGCCGAAACCTGGCGCTTGGCCCACCCGTGGGTAACCCAGCTGCTGTGGAGCAGTGAGCTTTCAGCTTGGCATCATCAAACCTGGTCTGCAGAATCTGAGTAGCATCTTCACAAGGCTGACAACAGACTGTAGAAAACCCAGGCAATACAAACCAGTTAGATAGAAAAGATGAGTTTTGGCTGTTTGGGCTAAAGAAAAGTAGGCTAAAAGCCTCTCTTGCAAAGAACCACCTTTCTCACAAGGATTCTACAAGAAGTGACACAGGTGTTAGAACAATGGCTACTGTCCACAGCGAAGACAATTCACTGTCCTGTAGGCTCCATAAAACACATATGAATGTGGAATTAACCCTGACTGCTTCTGCAAGCATTGCTCTGTAAGAAGCACTTGAGAAGAACTGCACTAAGCAAGCGTTCTGCAAGTTACAGGGTAATGCACAGCAGAAAAGTTGTAACCGATGAAAGATTCTAGCAACCACAATAAATCTATTAATTTCTGCTTGTAAATGTTCCAGGGAATCTCAGTTGGTGCTGGGCAAAAAGACACACATGGCAAACTTTTCAAAATACTATTTCACACTGACCACCTCACCAAGGCACGCTAGAGGCTGCTGTGCCAGCGTGCAGGCCTCACCAGCTCCTCCCTGAAGCAATGATCTGGTATTGCTCCCAGTCTGCGAGGTAGCCTTTTCTCTGACCTTGGCAACTAAAGCTGCTTGTCATCAAGCTAGATAGAGGAAGCTCAGGCAGCCACCAAAGCTAGCTTTACAGAAGAAAAAGCCAAGGCGGCGCTATACCTCCCTGTCGTACTTTACCAGAGACAAAGGAAGTAAGGGTAAGCCGTTGGGTAAATGGAGCGCTGGAATTGGAGTATGGCCAAGGTCTTACACCCAAAGACGCGTCATTCGCTACAGGACAAACAGCTTTGCTGTACGTGGCTCTCCTTGCTAAAACCTCTTTGCGTTCAGTCTCCCTTCCCCAAAGGCAGAACTGAACCAGCTTTGGGATCATATGTCAGAGCTTCGAGTTAACAAAAGCTTCGCGATCAGTTCATTTGAACGGAGCCATTACCAGTCTGTGGGGCTGGTGTCGTGAAGAGCTCAGGTGGTTTCTTGTAAAGATCAAAATCAATGTGCCGTTTGTCCCAGCTCCATCTCTCTCGTGACAGCACTGGCTCCGTGTTAGCATGCAGAACATTCTCCTGCCATTTCTAAATGAAAATTGAATCCCTTTAAGAAGCCAGACCAAAATCACCAGGCAGCAGTCACAAAAAATGTCAGCCAGATTCCTGGGTAGTGATCTAACAGCTACCGTAATAGGAGCTTACCGAAGCCCAGGCTTCACTACGCAAGACTGTTTCTCTGTAAGTAGCCTTTCAAGTTGTTGTGTTTGATACACATGCATAAGAATAAAAATCCATTTCATGAGCAAGCTGCTGATACTCCAGTACTGAGCTGTTACCTAACATGCAGGCACTTAGCGTATACCTGAGAAATACCCGGCAGGGGATGCAACTTCATATTTACATCACATTTCTCTGCAGTGATATAAAGGGTCTGATGCACTTTCCTGTATTTCATACAGAGCTGCTAAACTCACAGGCGAACTTGGAGCATCCCTGTTATCCATGTGACTCTGTGTCAGCATCCTCCTCCACCCAACGAGACAGAGGACAGACCCAGTCCATAACCGAACTAGCTATTTATCTTTTCCCACCAGTAAGAATTGGGCTGGCTGTACAGAATTGTCAGGGCAGTGAGAGCTATATAACATCTCAAGGATAATCTTAAAACATAGTGCTTTTAGAAAGCAGAAGCTGTCCTCGTGCTCTACAAATACAATCATAAGTATTAAACTCTTGGGGCCAGGAGCTCAGGTGACCTGAGGAAGCGGGGGAGGGAACCAGCACAGGCACTGGAATATTCATCATCCCAGCGGCGAAATAGAGTTCAACTTTTTGCAGTCCTCTGACTACCCACTGCTGAAATACCAGTTAGATTTTTTTCAGACAAAACTGTCCTTTCTAAGCTATGAATTAACGCTCACTGTTACTAGCCCTGTAGTTTCACTGTTCTACCTAAAGCTGTGCAGGTAAAGGGCAACTCAGTCAGTGCAGAAGCTGTAGGGAGATATTTTAGGAAACCAGAAGAACTCCAAGGGTTTTTTTGTCTCCCAAGGGATGGTGTTACAGAAGATGGTCAAAATCCACATTTGAGAAGAAAACCAGAATGGTTAAAAAGACAATATATCAAAACCAGACTGCTTCAGAATGGGATCATAACAGCCTTCTGCTTCTGTTCCACCTTTCAGGTAACAGGAGCGGTACGTTCAAAATCAACCTGCGCTCTCCAGTATAACACTGGGCCTGCCCGTGGGCAGAAGGAGCCTCCCCCCTCTCCTCTCTCAGCTCCGTGCCGGGTTACACGGTCAGGGCACGAGCTCAGCCCTGCTCCCCTCTCACCCCACCGGCAGCTGCCAACGGTCCATACAACACTCAGCTGCTAGGCCCACGCCGACAGCGCTGGCCCCCCTTTATCTCCGTTCGGTAACTCCGGTGTCAGTCGGCAGCTGCTGCACCACCTGCTGCCCCTTGTGCAGCTTGGCAGGTTTTGACCCCGTACTGCCCAGGTCCCCCCCCTCTTTCTTTTCTCCTTGGCAAAAGGCACCAGCTATTATATGTACTGCCCGGCCTCTGTTACTCTTGGGCAGTGAATCTTCTCTGCTCCTTCATGAGAAGACACATTCTCCAACAACATGGTTCAGAAAAAAGCACTTTGTTTTCACTAACCATTTCCCATCAGCAATACTCTAATCTTTCTGAGAAACTAGTTCAATTTGTATGGGGGAGGGAGGGGGGGGGGAAGATAAATAAAGCCTGAAAATTAAATGAACATGGACACATTCTTGCAAGATACAATACTGAGCGTCCAAGCATTCAGCTTGTTCCACTCTGTGATGTGACTGTGTTCAATTAATTTGGTAGAACTTACTGATCCTGCACAAAAAAACACCTGTTCTATTCCCTTCATTTCCTCATCTTGCCAATTCTAACGTAAAACTTTTCTTCCTAACAGCAGACCACAAGTGCTTGAGTACACACAATGCTGAGGAGTGTTCAAAACAGGGAATTGGGAAGTAGTCAAGCTGATGATCCAGTAAAATGGCAGAAAACCAGAAACTAAATAGTAAAGAACTGGAGAGGGAGAAAGGACATGAGAGAGGAAGAAACTGATAGAGAACACAGCGGTGAAGGACAAACACCCCATAAAACTGTAACTACAAACCATAAATAAAAGATGGAGGAAAAATAAGTAGTGTGGGAATTTGGAAACATGAAGGAAGGCTACAACTAGATTGGCAACTCATGAAGAACAGCCTGGAACCCATCCATAATGCAATATTACGACTTTTCTGACACTAGATCCCATCTGTAAATGTAAAACAAAGCACACTACAGTCCATTGATACCTACTGATATCCAGTTAATACTGGCAAATGGGGTTTTTTTGTATGTGTTCAGGGTAGTATTTGTGTGTCTAAACAAATTATCACCTGGGTGAGCCAGACGCTGATGCATCCAAATTGCAAATGTTGGTGTCACCCTCAACAGAGCTGCCGAGACTGTACCCTTCGAAAGAGACTTCCATATGTTCAAGCAGTCTGCCTCTTTCAAGTCTACTAAAACGCTTGAGTTAACTTAGGACTGTTTGTTTAAGTTGTCCGTTACCTCACTTAACTCCTCCAGACGTGCCTCATCAGGCATCTGAGGGTGCCGGTTGCTTTCAAGGCTGCTCTTAAATCCAGGAAATACAAATCCATCTGGTGACAGCCACATACTCTTGGATTTTGCAAAGAACTCCTTACAGGCAGCAGCCACATCCACTGGGTCAAATGTGGCTGACAGATGCTCATGACAATAAGTGAATCTGTTCTTTGGGTCCTACAAAAAAAAAAAAAAAATTTTTTTTTTTTTTTTTTCTGTTAATGTGAATTCCCCTTTGCTGGGAAAAGAGCCCATGAGGTACAGAACCAGTATCATTTCTTTCCTTAAGACTGCAAGTGATCATAGATCTAAATTATACAAAAGATGTATCGTAAAATATTAAAAACAAAGTTTTAAAATTTCATTATATTATGATCCACTGCTGTATTTAATGATAAGTGATATAATGGAGTCTCTGTAAAATAATTACAGAAATAAATATATTTCATATTATTTGTGCAAAAAGAGAACTGTAGTTTATACCGTGTTCATGGTACATCATGAACAATTTTCACAGAGCTACAGTAATTTCCACTAGCTGATAGGAAAATAGCATTTATTAGTAAGACCCAAGCCAACTATTCAGACAAAAGCAGATAAATGTGATTCTTCAAATGTGTTCTTAAAAGTGTTCCCCAAATCACTTAATACTGCATACACTGATGCTGCAATCACTGAAACGCTCCCACGTGTAAATCTGTGGGGAACAGAACTGGAAGCGACCACCTAGGTTATCAGAGTCTGCACTCAAAATGACAGCCCGGTCATGGAGATGGGGCAACTTGACTATAACAAATGGCATTAAGAGCAAAATTTTACACAGCAACAAAGAACACCGCTCTGACTGACATCCTTTTGGAGCCAAACTTGCCTTCCTATGAGCTAACATGGGAGTTACTAGTGTAGAACTATTTAATTAATCTCTCATTTTTAAAGCATGACAGAGACCAAGCCAAGATCTTCCAGCCACAGTTTACCTTTGCCATTTCCTGGCGAAGATGTTGCTTTGCAAGTTCTGCAGAATTCAGGCTCTGAGAGCTGTAGTTAAAGACAGATTTGCCATCAGCAGGAGAAATCCTGAAAGTTTCAAACTTTGGCTCTTTCATCTTTCCTTTGAGTTGACACACAGCACCAACGTTAGCCTGAAAACAGAGATTACACATGAATTCTGTTTGAATTGGGAATCCGGAGTGTTACAAAACAATTACAAACAAACAAATGATTCTGTAAACATTACAAAAATCTTTAACAAAACAAAAAACCCTAAAAAAAAATCTACAGGTAGATTTATTATATAACAGCTCTTTGTTAATAAAATACTCCACAAAGAGATTCTATTAAAAAAAAAAAAAAAGCACCATTTCACCCTTGCATATGATATTCTGCAAGACTAATGGCAGTAGACTGAAGGCAAGCACCCAGCAGAGAATGACTTCTACTTACAGATCTAAATAGTTGTTCTAGAGAGCTGATGCTGATGCCTTCAAATGAAATAAGATTATTTCTTTCATTTCTATGATTCCATTAACACCCCAGCAAATATAGTGATGTGGGAAACCCCATTCATTAGAACTCCAAATTTCTCCACTGACACAGTATAATTAAACTCTCATATATATTCACTGACTTAAGATCAGGATTCTACTCTGTTTATAGTAAAATTACAGCTTTGAATTCAGACTCTGCCATAATAGGTAATTACAGCAAGAGAGTAAAATTGCATTTTTTCCCTTTGACATCTGCTTACCTTTTTTTTTTTAATCAAAAAGCCTGAAAGGTTACCTTACCTGCTGTTAAAAAATAATTTCATATTTTCTTTTCTACAGAGGACTTCCCAGTTCCTCTATCACCCGCTTCATTCAAAAGCACATATAAAACAAACACTGGTTAAAACATGTTCACTGGGACTACTGCTAACTTTTTACAAGTAACAAAATAACTTTACACTTTATACAGAATGATGAGGCCCAAGAGCTCTGCTGCTCTCATCCTCCTATGATGTTATAAATGCCAATACCAGGAACAATAACTTAAAATTTCTTCCTTTCTGGTCTAATGTGTTACTCCTTTATCAACAGACTAAGGCTGAAAAAGGAAATACTTCGGCGTTAAATTTCTGTTGGCATCTCCAAGACAGTACCTTTATACAGGAACACAGATTTCCACATATCAGACAAACCCTCTTTGTATTACAACCTACACAGGAAAAAAACATTCAGAACTATTCTTCACAAGCCACAGGATGAGTCCTCAACTAGGCATATACTCAAAATCCAATTCAGACTCCCAGGAAACATGCAGGATACCCCTTCTTTGATGTCTGTATTAACAGGAAAGGGTTTAGTTTCAACATGTTTTCCCTGAGGCAACAGAAGGGGGATGGACACAAGTGAGAAGAGGTTCTAAAATTCTTCACCATTTCCTTAATGCTCAGCTCAGATCTGTCTGCAACTGCTGATTTTATTTAGTTAAGAATAAATGTCATCATGGGTGCACAGCGGCAAGCAGGTCTTTCACACGGCAAGAGAAAGAAGCACAATTTTCGGAGGATCTTAGTTGGCTTGGCCCCCTGCAAGCATCTGGAGCCTGGATGAAAGTCCAAGGCCTTTAAACAATCAGTTTCCTTACCACTTACACAGTCTCCTCTGTTTACCTGTGAGCACTAGAACTGTCTTCTCCTTTGAGAAGCAATTACATTTGCAATTCAAGTTTTGCAAAATAAAATAACGCTGCAGTTTTTTATAATGAATGTGTAATACCTACAAACACCCTACCAAAAGTCTTTAGGTCTAATGAGTCATTGTTTCAGGAGACAAAAGAGGTGCTGATTAAGGATATGAAGTTTTGCAAGGATGAGGCTTGCTTCTCGCATATTGCAAACTACTCACCTTAGTATGGTTTCTCTCAAAAGACATTTTGTCTGCTATTTCTTTCTTCCGCTGCACATGCACTTCCTTATAGTTATCTAATGAAGAACATGCTGCCTGTTTCACTCTGCTAACTTTTCCTGGTACTGTATAATCATCAGAGGAAAATGAGAGGAAAGGAGGGTTCTGAGTGAAGAGATCCTCATCAGCTAAGGGAACTCCATACTCGTGACTCAAGACTGTGATCATTTCTGCTGAGGGCAGCAGATCCCCATGAATTACATCCCTCAGCCTCTTACTGTGACAGAGGGAACTGAGCCTACAAATAGACATCAACATTTTATTAGTTCACAAAAAAACTTCACTGCAATCAAATTATGACAGTTAATAATACTGTGCAAAAAACTATACAACCTTCTTGAAACATCTGTTCATTAAGTAGTTCGGGTCAGTTCATGTATGCTGGCATTTCGCAGCAATAAAGAAGTTTAGCAGTTTAATAAACCTACTGGGAATATCCTAGGAATGCTGCTGGCACTAGATTTAGCTGCAAGTTAATGGTCAGTTGCTGAATTTCTCTAGCCTCTGGCTGGAAAGGCAACAAAGCAAACCCTCTTCATGCACACTGGTTTTGATGAATGGCCCATATAAAATCCATCCTGCCTTACCTCTATTTCATGTCTTGCTCTGATCAACTTTTATTCTATATGCTACTCATGACTATGCTTACCTCACATCTGATTTCTTTCCATTCCCTGAATTGGGTCTGAAGAGTCTAGTCTCAACACAAAAGCAGTTCTAAATATATGTCAGCTATTGAGCACCCGGCACACACTTTGTACACACGCACTTAATTCAATTCTCTGCCTCTCTGGCTCAGGCCATGGCAGAGGCCCTGACATACAGTGATACAGCCAAATGTAGTATTATGATTCCTCGCCAAAAAATGGAAATTTGTTAATTCATTTATCACATAGCTATTCTTTATTTGAGGAGAGTTACTTTACAAAGTACTGTAAAATAATTCAATTGTAAAATTACTGCAACAGCATTATTTTCTTACCATTATTTCTGAACAATACATGCAACTGATAAATAACATTAATTTCAAAGTTGCATCAGCATTAATGACGCAAATTGAGTTTATACTGCTACGTTAAAAATTAAATTGGACATTGTGCATACAGATCACATACATTAGTTTTTCTGCAGTAAAAATTAATTTCCTGGATAATTTTAGCAGAAGGAAATGTATCAAGCAGCAGCAGTTTCTGTTGTGCACGCATTAAACCACTGACTGACTACAGCACACCAAAAACTTAAAAACCCAGGAGTTCTACAAGTTAGAGACTGCTCTTGAACACAGTTCACAGTCTGTTTACTCCGGTGAATAATTTATTTGTATTTCTCTGAATAACTGAACACAGCAGGATGAGGGCATGGCAAAAAGGACTAACACCCAAAGCCTGGCAGACATGAGTCACTCGTCCGTGATGGTGAGTTCCTGAAAAGAGCTGGACATTGTCTCAGCCACTAAAGATGCTTTTACTGAGGTTCTCTCTGATTTTATAGCAATGAGTGCTGTGAAGTATAGTAATCATTCCTGCAGCTTCACTTCTCTCTAGTGGAAAAAATAACCCCCGGCACTTAAAATTATCCCAGTCATCCTGAAACCTCCACTTTCACTGCAGGAACTTGAGCTGCAGCTATCTAGCAAGTTATGCACAGCAGCCAACCTGCTGATTTAATTCTCTTTTTTTTTTTTTTTTTTTCTTTTTAAGACAGGAGATACTACAATAAAATTTCAGTAATACATTAACTACCAAGTCTCTAAAATATGCAATATTATGTTATTTTCTACCTCAAATATTGCCAGCACATAGCTTAAGGAATAAAGGTATTACCAACAGTCACTGAAGAAACAAATAAAAGGAGAAAAGGACTTGCAAAGATATCACAGTGATGGCCACATTGTATGCTTTTCCTTGCCATCGCACAAAATAAACATGAAACCAATTACAGCTATGTGAAGAGGTACCCAAGTTGCATGCAGATCATTAGAATGAATATGCTTCAGAGCTTTAAGAGTAAAGGCCTGGCTCTTCATTAGCTTAGTGAAGTTAAGTTTCATTAGCCATCAGCAAATAAACAGTTCTTGCACCTGAACGGGCCAGCCAACAAAGGGAAACAGGCAGGCACACAAAACCAGCCTGCCCGATCAGATGTGTACTGCATTCAGTTTTCAGCAACTGCTTTGACATATGTGAAATAAAACTTGTAGTAGGTGGGTAATCCATATGTAATACACATTATTCAACACTGAAAAGCAAACATGTGGGAGGGCAAGGGGGAAGGCTGCTACGAGACTGTGTGTATATTATTGCACATTAACAGTAATTTTTTATAAAATCAGATTGATGTCTAGGAGACATTCACTCTTTCTTGTCGCAGGACCAAATGTCCCCTTTCATTTCAAATAAGCTTTGAAGGATTTCAGTTCAGATGTTAGTCTACACAAGCCAGTCTATTTCTAGCAAAAAAGAAAGCAATCACAGTTCATCGCTGCTTTCCAAACCCAAGTTGCTCGCATCAAAGATGGATGGTACCCTTTTCCACCTCTCAATAGACGTGTTTTAATTTACAAATAAATGAACAAAAAAGACATGCATAGAAATTTTTTCATAGTTTAGTAAAATATATAGAGTTGTATGCACATAAGACTTCACCCACTTGCTTTTTCTTTAATCCATCTCACGAGATGTAATGTCAGAGATGTTTTAAGGCCTGCGTGCTGACAAAGTGGCCAACCTGGTAGAGACCCAGCAACAAATCATGAAAAAAAACCCAAACAAAACAAAAAAAAGAAAAAGCCAGGAAGAGGAAACATATTCTCCTAATTCTCACAAAACTTTTCCTTTCTCTAGTTACTGTAGGAAGACAGTTTTAGAATTCTCCACTTAGTTCAAGTGACTTTCTGGGTCTATTAACTCCTACTTGGCCTCCTCCTTTCCTCCATCCTACACCACTTCCATGAGAACAGAGGAGAGAAGTAAATCTTTCCCAGATGATAGTTCTGACACGGGAGTTTTCTCTTTCTTCTGTTTGTATTATTTTCAAATATTTTCTGATATACTATCCTACTGATACACCCCTCTTCTTTACAAATTATAAACTCATGCCCAAACTAAAAGTGGGTTCACCAATCCCAAGTTACCACTACATCAGCAGGTAGAAAACCATGTTCTTCTTTCTCGCCACATCCGATCTAAAATCTGAATTACCCATCAGGCCCACAGACTGCTTTCATCAGGGAAAAGATATCCAGGAGTATTATTTTTTTGTACTTAATATTTACTCTACTTTGCTAACATTTAATTTCTTAATCTCTTGACTATGAATCTGGACAAGCCATACCTGGACAAGGCTTGGAAACACGCCCAAGGAACCACACCTCTGACATAAAGCAGAGATTGTTTTGTTATAGTGCAGAGGGGCTGACAGAGGCGGAAATTATAAAAGATAGCTTCCAGGTCTGTATACAGGCGTTGATGAAAAGACAGTTGTGAGTTATACAGTATTTCCAGTTGTCCATCTTCATGTCTGTAAGTCCTGTAACAAAGTACCCCAGTGACAAGGTTAAAACAATCAGTCTGCATCTTGGGTTTCCTCAGTTCTGCAGGACAATTACTCCCTCTAATGAAATTGGTTTGGTTTTTCCTTTAGATGGAACCTCTTAGGGCCTTCACTTCATATGAACTGTTCTGAAAAAATTATTTTGCACAAAATTACAAAGAAAATATCAAAACCCTCATGACGTAACTGAGTTGCATATGTTTTCTTTTTAAGCCATGTGACAAACATTTGGAAGGAAGCTCACCTCGATTTCATCCGTGTTGTGCCCCTTACCAGCCTTTTTATAGCTACAGAAGCATTATATAAATATTTCTACTAGAAATATCAAAAGTCATACCGCAGCAGTAAAATAAAGCTTCAAGTCAGGTTACAGGTGAGCACTGACAAGAGACAATTTTTCACGCAATAAATAATTTCAGTAACTGCAATGAAGTGACTTGCATCAAGAAAAACCCCAACAAACCACCACAGGAAAGCTTAAACAACATGCTGTAGTGCTGGGAAAAAAAAAAAAAAAAAAATCAATTCTTTTTTAAGCATGAAATTTCAGGGAGACATTAACCTTGAATTTGTCACATTTTCCCCTAAACTCAAAAGAAGAAACAGCTCAAAGCCCAGATCCCTCATAGTGACTATTTTTGTTTTAGATCCCAGTAAGTATTTTTTTTATTATTTAGAATTGGCAGATTATAGTTCTGTTTCCACAAACCAAGTAGCAGCTTAACAAAAAAAAAAAAAGTATGTGTTGCCATCCATCTCATTTTATCTCTACATGGATGATCTGTGATGTAATGTGATGAGAAGATTATACCTCAAGTGAAGCACCTACTGGGACTCATATCCACTACAACCGCACAGGAAGCATCAGCTTTGTATAGAAAGGGATGGGGGATGTATAAATCAAATAAAGCTCTGTATCTAAGGAAATAACTGATGAAAAAACCTCAAAATCTCTTACCTTTCAAAGTGTCTATCCCATAGTCTCTTGATTGCTTTGTCTTTTAATCCCTCCAAGACAAAGAGATGAGTTGCTCCGTCCAGTAAGTGAAAACCAGTAACAACATCCAACTCAGAAACTTTCCTAAGCGTGGTTTTCAGTTTTAATGCAGCAAGAGCCATTCCGACTAAGTGCACAGGATAGCAGTCCAGCTGGAGGGCTTTAGCATTGATTTCTGTAATCTCTTCCACCAAATCATGTAATAAAGATGAATTATTGTAGTCAAAAATGTAGATTATATAACCATATGGGCAATTTGTGACTTGAGCATCAGCAGTTTCTGCATGCATTCCCAATGGCACAGCTATTTCCACTCTTACTTTCAAAAGCGAGTCTGATTCTAGGTAATGTCCCATAGGTAGCAGGGAAGAACTACTCACTGATTTTGTCATCTCCTTTTTTTTATCCTCCTCACTGAAAGCAGCTGTATTTGGAGCTGAGCAGCTATGAATGGGAGCACTGATAGTCAAGTACTTTCTACCCACCAATAAATCAGTTAGACTGACTTTAGCTACCCCATGAGGATGCCACACTTTGTTCCTTGTAGCAGAATTATAGATTGTGGATTTGCAAGCGAGGAAGCTCACCTTACCCACTTTTTCATCTGCTTCATCTTCCCCAAACAAACAGGGCTTTTCTGTGGTGTTTTCCATGTTTCTGTCCCGGTCATGAACCTCAATCTCCAAAGGTGGACCTCTAAGGTAACTCTGTAATTCCCCAGGTTTCATTGTCCCTGTTAGAAGTACATTAACATCCTTAAAGTAGACATGAGTTCCATGGACTTGTCCATGAGTTCGATGAGGTGGAAAGTTATGAAATTTGTATTTGCAGTAGGTGGGAACACACAGTCTCTAAAGAACAAAAAGATGAGGAGAAACAGGTATTTGCATCATTAAGCTTTTCCCTTTTTATTTTTAACCCCACAGAACAATTGGTTTTCCTATTCAAGAAGGTCTGGGGGATGTACTTCACAGCACAAACTATGGTCTTCCAAAAAAACAAAGAAGCCATTCTACATGCCCGGATCCTGGGTTTTGGGAATATACTGTCCCCTTCATCTGCCTATCCTCAACTTTACTGACCTTCCAAAGATGTCAGAAAAACTCTCATTGTTTCTAGATCATTAAAGGAGCATGCTGGGGACTGCAATGGCTCCTAGAGCTTTTTTGATTCTCTGTATGCATTTATCTGTAGCATTTGAGGCCTAAAATAAATGCCTATAGCTAGAAGCTGTGATCTCCATTATTAGCCAACTGTTTACAAATCTGGGGAAGCAAACAGGGAGATTCATTCCACAATATTTGTTGTGGTTTCTCCATGTAAGTGTCCATCATCATTACAGCAGCCCGCATGGAGTGGACACTACCTGTCAAGGACTATCCTGACAATTGCAAATTGGAAACAGTTCATTATTTCATACAGTAGTCCACCTGACAAGGGAAACAAAGTCAAAACTTCTGTGGTGACTCTGCAAATTGCATTAGAAACTACAGAGTGGTTTTGTCTCTGTTATTTATTATGTTGCACAGTTACTGACATTTTTCCCATGTTTCTCTTCAGAAATGCTAATCCAATTCACCTAGTCTGTTATAAGCCCTGCGGTATAAAACTCTACCACAGAACTATATGTGCCATTATTAAATTCCTGGCATAATATGATTGAACTATTTTCACAGAAACAACAACAAGACATCCTACTAATGTTAAGGACCAGGCTGATGAAATTTGAACCAGATCTTTCAAGTTCCCTTATAATTCCACCTCAGACGAGGATCAACAAAGTAAGTAGCTCCTGAAAGCAAAGGTCTTTGTGCTGGGTTTGTGTGAGTGGGGAGGAAGTGGGGAGTGAGCAGCTGTGTGGTGCTCAGATGACCTCTGAGCTCAAGCCACAACAGTCTTTGACCCTAATTTCACTTTCACATCAACAATATATAATATTCACAGAAGACCCTTTTTAAAATATCATTTCTTTAAACCTAAAAATGCAACTATTTGACAAGAGGATATACTTTCTAACTCATCTCACAAAATTTACAAATATAAGACCAAAAACTTTAAACTATATTCTCACCAATATAGAACTTCTTTTGTGCACAGCATTTTTTAAGAGGTGGAAGATTTGCTATTTTTTTAAGTTAGATAATATTTTTAACACAGGAATATAAGTTGTTCTAATAAGTAAGTCAGCATCTACTGACTTGTCAGCAAATTGTTGCAAACAATATAGCGCTGTGACTGAACTAGATCTTCTCTCTTACTCAAGATCCACTGCTCAGAAATCAAAATGGGATGACTATACATAAATTATTGCCCTTGGAAACACAAGGATTGTTGTTTTGCTGCCAGTGCCTGTAATAACACAGGCATGAATTTGGCCACATGGTTTTCAGGAAATATGTTAGCCATATTCTCCAATTTTGCTATAAATAAGGAAAGTTATCTTTAAAACCATGCCCATATTTTAAGCAAAACTACTTGAGGGTAACAAGGAAATTGTTTCAGAAAGAAGTACCAGTATGTGTTACCTGCAGCATTTCTATTGGCACAGGTGTGTTTGGGAGGCAGGTAGCTGAATTAATCTTTATAATCAGTGGATTCAATTCATGTTTTTGTCTTTCAGACAGAAGAGGTGTTTCCACAGTGAAAGTCACATACGCATCTAAAACTTTAGGATTGTTTTCTGCCAGACGACTGATCACTGATTTTTCTCCTTTTGAAACATACAAGATTAAATACTGTTATAGAAGCAAATATACAGTTAGCATAAACACAAAAATAAAAGCAGTTCCAAGACTTTTCTTCAGAATTAAACTCTTCGTTAAAGGTAAACAAGCACCCTTAAACAAACTGGCTTCTCTGCAAGGAGCTTTGCCACATCCATTCACTCAGCAGCTGAGTTCCATGCTGCATGACATATAGCTATTTCTGTCTGCATGCACAGAACAAAGGGGAGATTTAACTCACTACACACCAAAATAGGACAATATATATTGATAAGGAATGTTAAACAAGTTACAGTCAGAAAACCACAGAAATAATCCACTCTACTCTGACCAATATCCCACTTTCAACACATTCCAAATCAAACAGGATACAAGAACTTAGATGCACAATGCGGAATTATTTCTGACATCCTGCCCTTCAGAGCACACAGACCTCTGAACAGGGAAATCCCAAATCTTTCTGAACTAGGCAGCTTTTATCCAGAACATGAAATTCCCTAGGGATCTCATGACAGTTTCCATGAGGCTGACCCACCAGCGCGGGCACTTCAGAGCAGGAGACAGGGAGTCGCTCCCTCCCTAACAGAATAATACCTGAGAGGAGAGGCATGACATCCAGCTGCAGTGAAGCCATGCCATAGCTCTTTGCCACAGCAGCATCACTATTTCTTTTAGGACCAGAACCTCTTCTACCTGTTGATGGAAGGCAGGGTTGGACTGAGTAGGAAGGAGGAAACATTTTGTTGCAATTAATCAAAGAAGTAATTTAAAATTTACTGCTGTAGGTAGCATAATTCAGTATCGTCCTGAGAAAAAGGTATCAATTATACACTTTAACACAAACTTAAGCTAGTATTTCAATATGCTCAAATTTCCATTGCACAGTCCACTATACTGTATGTAGTATCCCTACTTTACAAGAAAGTTAAATTTGCAACAGCAAGTATTAGAATCTCATGGAATTACCAAAATTAAATTTATCTTTGCCGCCTTATTATTCTTCCTTGCATATATGCACTATGACACATTTAAGGTACTCTTTGTGATATGTATTCTATTGTTTCCAGAAACCTGTATTTTATAACTTCACATCTACAAAACAGGAATATTGTCATTCCTTTACCTCACAAGGACACCACGAAGATGATAAACTCATTACTATTTGTCATTTTATTAGAGGCTGAGTAATTATTCACAGAATTCCTTTTGCCCAGATCCAGTCTTTACCCAAACAGTAAAAGCACGGTGAATCCCAGCCTCACGTATTTAAATCCTAGCTCCAGATGCTTTGTCCAACCAGTTTATTAAGCAAACACAAAATTTCAGCACAAGTAGTTTAAGTTTGACAAAAAATATAGCAAGTGAACAAAGCAGCTTAGAAGAAGAATGCAAAAATATTACTGCTGGTGGTCCTGGTTTATTCCTACAATAAAATGAATGGCAGAATGTTTTAAGGACAACCTTTACACTTCAAATGAAAGGAAAGAGAGGCACGCAACGTATTACTGAAGTTTTAGCTTTTAAAAATAGTAATGTGACAAGAAATATTAGCAGTACCAAAATTGCACTGGGGAAAAAGCAGTCCACTCTAAACATAAGCAAAATGATAACCCACATAGAGAACTCTACAAAGTGCATAACTGTTTATTGAAAGCTCGTAAATAAAAGTTCCTACTGCCTTAATTTCAAAAGAAATAGCATGTGGAAGTTTGAGAGATAATTGCGTGGAACTGATGACAATAAGTCACGAGTCTCCAGAGTCATGGGAAAGAAAGTCCTGACCAGCGCCGCAAGGTAACAGAGCAGATGTGGTTCAGGGTTAAGCTCTTCAAACACACCCCTGTGCTGCAACCGGAGCTGCCTACCACCACATAGGGGCACACGGGAGGGCTCCAGAATGCCTGCCTGCTGCTCTGCATGCCCTGTTTTGCATCAGTGTTTTCTTTCCTACTCTTGAAAAGGTCTGTCCATACAAGCAGGAGCACCAAACTCTGCCACAGCGGACAGCAACAGAAAACAGTTGTCAGGTAAAGATTTGGTTGACACTATCAGTGCATTCACTTATTTGGATGGAACGAGACTACAACTAAATGTTACCGTTCATGCCCGGTGCTGCTTATCGATAAGCAAATGTACTTTTTGTAATCTGTACTGGGGGCAATGTCTGCTGCAACCCTGTGATGCTGTGCTGGTTTTTGGCCAGACAAGCATGCTATTTAACATGGATGAGTTAATATATGCTCTAGTGTCCATTGTCACAGTGGTTATCATCTCCTCCCATGTTTTACAGGGCCTTCAGCAATTGTAGGCTACAGATGAGAGAGCAAAATCTCACACAGTAGGGCTTTGGTTGTTCATTTAACATAATGAACTAGCACTGGAAAGAAAAACGGACTGTAAATGACAGAACAAAACCTGGCCTCTAATGGAAAAAGCAATGCAAGTGATATGATACAACAGCTTGATAATTTCGCAACTGGAATAGTTGGTTTAGCTCCAACACTACTCTTTAACTGTTCTACAAATGTCATCATTGCACACCTAAATCCCTTGCAAATATCTATCACTTCATCCCTGGAACACTCCAAGTGGTAGAAAAGGACCATCATCATCCCTGTTTCACACTACTAGCTAAGGAAACTAAAAAATAAAGTTTTATTAGCTGCTGAAGAAACACAGAAAGCTCATGGTGGAGCAGAATAAAGTACAGGTCCCATAACTCTTTTTTTTTGTTGTTTTAACCTTGAGCTATTTTTTTTTTAATAATAATAATATTAAAACAAAACAAAACAAAAAAACAGAATTCCATATCTACCTTTTCAAACCTAGTCCATAGTTTTATTCAGAACTTACCACTTGTGGTGCCTGTTTTGTCTGCTCTGTATGTCAGAATTCTCACATTATTTGCTTTCTCAGTTTCTTTTGAAGTTGAACTAACTGGAGAAACAGCAACTGCTTTCTGCTTCAGATGTTGGGCCTTATCCAGAAAACTGCTTTTTGCAAATTTCACATTTCTGAAAACATGAAAAAGATCTGAAGTTATTTAAGAAATATGAAAAAAAAAAAAATCCCTGTTCAACATTTTATTGATAGTAACATAGACTACAAGAGCTCCATGTCATCAAGTCATCTCTGAGTGCGACTAGTATTACATGCTTGGGACACAAAGTCCAACTCTCCCTGACTCCTGCCCCCATAGCTTCTCACAATGATTGCTTTAATGTTTTCTGGTGCTGAATATTGTCTCCAGATTATCATATTCAATCTACAGTGTTTTCTCTCAGATTTACTAATATGTGCAACATCTTCCCTTTTATCCTTGGCATTAAATCTTTCAAAAATCCTTTCTTCCTCCTCCTCCCAGGAATTTTAATCTCAGAGGTCTAAATTCTTCAGCTGCTTCACAAATATTATTTTAATTCAGGAAGGCATCCATGCAGTGAGCAACAAATCAAGACTGTGGCTGTGGAGCTTGAAGCAATGTATATTTATAGCACTAAAAATAATAATTCATTACCCAGATTAAGCTAAGCATTTCCCAAATAACTGTACCTATCCTCAGAGATGTTTCAAAAAGGATCATAGTAATAGCTGGGAGTGGGTAGAGAGAAGGTTGTTTGTGTGGTTTTACAGCACTAAATGTGATCAACATTGAAAATACAGCTTCCTGACATGTCTGTATTCCTATAAAGACATAGTAAAAATTGTTAATAACTGTAATATTAGCTAAGCAGTGAATGACAGACTGTCAAAATAATTGCTTTGGAAACAACAAATCAAATTTTAGAAGTTTACATGTGGTTTTGTAAGTAAACTGTCATGCTAAAAAAAAAAAATCAGACCTGCTAAAACTAAAAACAATAAAGCTGTTTCATTTGCCTTGATAAAAAATAAATAAATCACTGCAAAGAGTCAGAGACCCTAGAGACCATCACTATATATAGGAACCTCCAGGTGTTGGGAATAAATGAAGGAAACTGTAATGTGGAGTTCATGGAGGTAACATGGATTTGTTGGAAAACTCCCCACTGAAGATTGAAAAACATAGAGGCTATCAGACCATCTGTGGGCATTTACATCAATATTAAGATTTTTTCTGGAACCAATTTAAGAGAAGAAACGCAGCATACAATTATTGTGACTATCATATTTCCTGGCTATAGACTTTTGATACAAAATGAAGGAAGAAAGAAGTTGATTCTTCAGGAGAAAAAAAAAAAGAAATCTTTTCCAGGTATGCAAAGGAACAGCAAGACTTTGCCAATCAAATTGGTAAAACATAACCTCCTGAATCTCAGATCTGCTTTTAGAGTAAACACGTAGGCTGCTTGGCAGGTAACTCACTAGTTCTCTGTAAGGCATGATCATGATGATACTAGTTCTTTGAACATGAAGCTTGAAAGAAACATCACCACAGTCACAATACAGGTGGAATAAGAATGTTCAGGTATATGAAAGAGCAACAGTGATGTATGTAAGGATATAATGTTCATTCCTGTTATCCTGTTCGAGCTTCACTTTGAAGAGGTAAATTTATCCAGAAGAACTAATATCCTCATAAAGATCCTTACATAGCTCTTGTGTCATTAGACTGTAATACCTCTATATTTCCAGTAATTAGAATACTTCTACCTAAAAATTATTTCTATTCCAATTAATCTGTACTGAAAGTTAAGTTTAGATGAAGACTAAATACATACTCTTCATTTTTCAAAATACTGATCTCATTTGTTGATGTTTCAGCAGGATGTTCTTACCAGCATGACAGACAGCATAAATGCATGCAAGGGAACTGTAACAGCATAAGGAACTGCACTTTCAGACTTAAACCGGACAAATATCTTTCAAATATCCTTATACTTCAGCAGTATAGATGCTTACAAAATGCAGAGCAAGTCCAAAGTAAGGTAGTGCCCTGGGGTTCTACATTATATCTTACACAAGGTGGACAACTCATCTTTGAGCAGAAAGGACATGCTCATGGGACACAAAGCAGCAACAATTCACATCCTGAGTTACAGAGCAATATTTCACCAGTGCTATTTTTGGAGTAAAAGCCCTACTTAGTTTCAACAACACCAACTCATATTTACACTGAGTATCTCCTCCCATAAATAAATCCCATTTCAAAGGTTGTTTTTTCATTTCTATTATCACAAACAGCTATGTAAGACATAAACACACTAGCCCAACTGATTCTAGCAGTTACAAAGCTTCAGAGGGCCCCATTTTATTTTATTATGCAATCATATGGTATTTACTTTCCTACTCAAATACACAATGCAGAAAGAAATAGCTCAGTTGGCAAAGGCTATAATATGGTGAACATGAACAGGAAGTGTCCATTTAGTCTACAGACCAGGAATTGAAGACTGTTAAAAACAGAACAGGCAGCAAGCCAATAATTATGCAAGATGATGTAGCAAGACATAGATTAAAAATCAGGATTTTCTCAAATCTTACAATACAGCACCTTTGTTAAAGCAGCATTCAGTCTCTAGCAGCTCAGAAGAATACAGGCTAGGGACTTAAAACAAAGTGTCTAGATTTTCTGCATGTTGGGAGAATGTTTGGGGTTTTTTGAAATACAGTTTTGCACTTAAATGAAAACTATCTGAAATAAAATATTTTGCTTCCATGTGCAATTCAATGTTCTTGCTGATTTTCTTCATCTCTACAACTGCATGTTTTCTTTCTGCAACACAAAACCCTTATGATTTGAACTGCAAGATTCACTTACAGATGCACTCATCAGAAATGGTACTGTTCTCACAATGTACAAAATACTTGGAAATATTCATCCATGAAGCTGAGTTCATAAATTTGTGCTGAAGGTATGAAGAGTCCTTTCATTGACTTCATTATCTTTTGAGCAGAGTAACAATCTGACTAAATCTTGTACAGGAGAAATTCTTAAACTTACAAAATAGCATAAAATTAGAAAGCACGTCACAGAATACAGGAGTCGATTTGTTATCTTGTGTTATCACCAAATCAGTTTTTAGAAACAAAATGGGAACCTTGGAAAGTCATTTAAGAGATTATATTTTTTTAGATGACATTCTGGATGATGTATTTGAGATACACCCTATTCATGATTCATTTCTATTTCTCTTTCAAGTTTTCCATTATGAATAATAATCACGAAAATGTGATTCTTTTAAAATGTTATAGTTTCTCAAGTCCCCAACCCTCTAGCCTTTTTTACAATTTTAAGAGAGTTACATGCTAATTGCTAGAAATTTACCACTGAAAACTATTAAAACAAATGACTTATTAAACCAAAAGAGTGAATAACTGTTCCTAAAAGCAGAACAGAGCAAACAGGGAACTACACTACTACAGCAGTAGAAACTCATGATTATCTCATTTGCTTTAGACAATTACCTCGTGGTAATTTGACCTGATGCAAATTGATGGTTACAGAGTTAATCCTTTGAGCTCACCCAGCACTCAAAGCCTGTTCTGCTGGCAACTGTTACTGTTGACACTACCTTCAACCTTTCCAAAAGAATGAGGTACCCTGGATATAATCACTCCTCACTTGCCACTTCCTAACACTTTCAGTTGAGCAACTAACTAGCAACAGAGTAACTCCTACTTCCTCCTCCATCTAGTCTCACTGACACTATTTTGTCCCACAGATTATCTGAAGTCACAAGGTACAAGTGAAGAAAAAACACGCACCATCAAGTACGCCAAGAAAAGTTTGTTGTTTTATGTAATTATTTCATAAACACCTACTTCACCCCAAATATACTATTAACCAGCTTGATGTATTAAAGGGGATCTTGATGCTTTTGGTCCCTTCCTATAATCAGTAGGCATGGGTGCAAAAAGCAGTAGATAGCCACTTCTGAAACCACGGTATAACTACAAAACATTAAAAAAAAAAACCCAAACATAAATACTGAAAAACAATTACATATATTCAACTACATTTTTAACACATGAACATTTCCCAGTGCAAGAGCAACATTCTTACCTCACTGTACTTAAGTCATCTCTCCTTGATGGATGTGTCAAACCAGAATTAGATGTTGCTAGTTCATTCAGATCGGTCTCTTCTGCTGAATTAAAACAAGTTTTACACTCATCATTAAGTATTCCTATGTTTTGATAATTCAAACAAGACTAACAAAATGCATCTGTAAAGCTCGTGGGAAACTTCATGAGAAGTCTTATGCAAGCTGGATTTGTAACTCAAAACCATGATCCATTTAATTTTTGTCTCCATGTAAAGGATGATTTCAATTAGCTTAATACATATAAAGTAAAATATTTTTGATGGACTTTGAGAGATCATGCAGAGAAACTAAAGTATTATGAAGTCATACTTTATTTCCTAGAAAAATAAGTTCCGTGGTAATTATCATGCTGCAGTTTAAAACAAAACTAGGAATTAAAAAGTAATTAAAATGGGGTGAGAATACCCCAAAAATATTCTGTTAGCTCTGCATGTCCTATCTGTCCTTAAGTAGATACTGATGTCAATAACATTATCTTAATGCATGAAAGACTGCATACATAAGAAATAATACATTACTTTTGCTCATTTATTTTAATAAAGTGTTCTAATTGCTATTGTAGTGAATACAAAAAAAGAGTAATATTACCAGTGTCCAGATCTCTTATACAATATATAGAAATGTCCAGATATTTAGTCAATGTTTTATATATGCCATAAGTATGGTACAGTACCCCTAACTGTATTCAAATATCATTTTATTATGGAAAAACACTCTACAGTCACAGATTTCAGTGCTAATTACTCAACACTTATCCTCACAATGTAGCAGTCTTAACTACAGTGAGATGTAGGTCTTAATTACGGTGAGATTAGAGCAAATCAACATCGTATGAATAGCAAGGAGAATTTGCGCTTGAATAGCTGAATATGTTCCACATAAAAAAGAACAAAATTTGTCATCATCTAGAAGTATTCAAAGGTGGAGCAATGCAAGATTAGGTTTTTACCTGGCTATAATCAGGCTACTGAGAAACTGTAACAATTTACCTGTTTTACAGAGCACAAGTACCGGTACATTCAGTAGTGCATAGAGTTTTTCAAAGTCAATGAAAAGAAACTTAAAGAGATCTTCAGGACGTTCCTTTCTTCCTTAACACAGAATGGGTTAGCAAGTAGGCAAAACACTGGCATTTTTTCATTCATCTGAACCACAAGCCATGTTCCTGTCCTTCATCTCCTTGAATACACTCTCTACCTTTGGAGACTTCACTATTTGGTCTATCAATCCTCTCTGGGCCCATCACTAGATGGCACTACTACCAAAATACAGATGCATTCTGCCAGCCTAATTACCCCAGCAATTAATCTACTCCTACTTTAATGGTGCATGTTACTAATCATTAGAAAACAAAAGAAAACAAAAGAAAAAAAATTAAAATAATCAATAGAAGCTGGTGACAGACTGCTCCCCAACATAATGTAAGCAGCCCTGCATCAGATGCTAATATAGGAGGAAATCACATTATCTGCTGAATACCCAGTATCTTACTGCAGTAACAAAGTTTCCCTTTGGATAATTTTATCTAAATATTTGGCAAGTCTATTTTTGTTTGTAGATCTAACAAAATCACAGACATAACACAGAGGGAGGAACTAGCTGTTAGATCCTTTTTCACCACAAGAACCTAAAATTAAGGGAAAAACAAAGGAAAACAAACAAGCAAACATCTTGTTTGCATTTTCACAATATTATTGAAGTCAAAATATAGAGTTTCATAATAATTGCTTTCCGGTACTTTTTGGACATGTTTTTCTTCATAAAAACCTTCTATGAAAACAACTATTAAATTGCAAGGCCAACTGCCTACAAGTAGAAATTTTCAAAATAAAAAGTCTATGCTGCTTGAATTCAGTCCTTTGGTACATATATGTATCTGAGATCTCAGATGATGATTAAACACATATTTCCTCTGCCCAATAGCACACTATTGTTCATTGTGTTGCTCAGTGAAATAATATTTCAAGTTAGCTTTTTCCTTACTGCACAATGCAGGTCTTGGTGTAACTTCTTACAAAGCATCCAAGGACTAAACCTGCTGTAGCAAAAGTATTACTGGAGTCCTCCTAGAGAGTACTATAACACTCATTGCTAAAGTATCTCTTTGCTTTCTCAACTTTAGCAATTTCTGCATTATCTTCATTGTGGAGACTGAAAATTGAAGTACAAAGAAATAAGGGAAATTCCACTAACCTTGGCAGCCCAACTGGAAAGCCAAAAACCTATTTTTTTCAGAATTCTCAGCATTATGTATTTATTTTAACTTTCTTTAATTAAGTTTTCATTCATTTGCTCTTGACTTCATTTGCTGTTGTGAGCTCTCAACCCCCATGATCTCCAGCCAGGCACTGTAACAAGGTGCCATGTGCTTTCTGAGTACAACGATGCACATAAATCCCAGCTTTGTGGTCAGCAGGCTTGAACTGGGCTCCAGAATGCAGAAGGAAAGCTAGCAGATGGGTTTAAGAAGATGTAGCTACAAACACACTGATGCTAGATGAAGAACTTGACAGAAGGCCAGTTTTTATTGTTATTTGCGGCAGTATTGCAGCAGGTTCTCAGCTGGCACAAGGCAAGGCCAGATTACAAGACTGCATACAATTGGGCTCCCACCACTGTCAGGAATAAACTTTTACATTTCTCCACAAACTAGAAATTCAAAGAAAATGTGACATTCTGCTACTGGACTCCAGATACCTACCAACAGCAGAAAAACAGCAAGAATCTGGGAGCTTATGTTTTAGTCATGGCTCTAGATGTTAATGTAATCGCTTACAACCATGAAGCAGCAGAAAACCCCGATGTTTTTTTTCCTAGCATTCCTCAGAAACTTTCTGTGAGCCAGCTAAATCTCTTTTCTGTCCCAATTCTAGTCCAAAGCTATTAAAAATTTGTTCTAACTATTAATACCTTCCGTTTTCCTGCACCACCTCATTCCCTCAGCAGATTCCTCGGTCCTGTTCCTGCTTGCCCATTAGTCAAGGTACCATTGCACTCCCCCTCCCTTTCCACCCATAAGCCAATTCCAGTTCCCATATTGTTATACCTTCAGCAGGAAGGGCTGAAGACTTCTCCTGTGCCTTGGGCTTCTTCACTGCTTTGATTCTTGTACGGCTGGGTGCTGGCTGACTCTCTTCAAAGAATTTTCTTTGCAATAGTACTGTGTGTTTTACCCCACCTATCAGGAAAATAAAATAAAATAAATTCCCTGGTTTAGACTTCATTACTTAGTCTGGTTGAGCCACTCAAATTTTGAGCAATGATTTTCCCATGGCAGTTCTTCCCCTTTTCCTACTATCTATGAGAAGCCACTCTTAGACTTCAATTCTGTTCATCTGGAGATGGAAGTCACCAGAGTTACTGAGATTTACCTCAAAGTCCACCGAAGAATCTAGCACAAAATGTTCCCCTTGTGTACTTCACAAGAATACATATTCAGAAGAAAGTATTGGGGCAGTTGAGGTCAGTGGGAATTCCCAGAATACTGAGCCTGCAGAGGAGGCAAACAGCCCTGGCAGTGAGCTGAGTGGACTTCGTCATACAGACTCCTCTGAAAGTGTGCAACCGGAGAAGGAAAAGGTTTTAAACTGTGGCTAAAATGTAAGGCTGCACTTAAGAAAATACTGAACTACAAACAAGTCTTCATTCCTCATCAACAGCTACTCAGATGCTCAACCTATCTAAAGAGGAAAACTGAATGCTGTCAGAAATTTCCACCAATTGCAAAGTCTATTTGCTGATAAACCCTACCACATCTGAGCAAACATTTGATTTATTAATATCAGTTCAATCAAAAGAAACCCAACACCCTATCAACTAGCATTTAAAATCTTATAACCTCACCAAATCTCTATCCACTCATACACATGGGAAAGCGAGAAAAATTACAGTATTTTACTAACAAATTATGAATATTTTAACAGTAGTTTCAAGACATCAGAACAAAGGATACCCCATTTCCTATAGGTTTCATCTCATGAATAGTCCTCTGGTATTTATTAAGGACCAATATCTCATTTCATACATGTCTGTAAGACCCCTAAGAAGGTCTCTCTCCTCTAATTAAATAAACGCAATTAGTAAAAATTAATTATAAATTATAAAATAACTGTCTCTGAAACCACTGACCTTGAAGCTAGTGTGACCAAAATTTAGGGATAGATTCAAGTTATGGGGAGAAGATGAAACTGAAAGGTGTACAGCATAAAAATGTGGCTGTACAAGTTTTTGCTTCTTCTCAGGACAACAAAAAGAAAAATCCATCTTTGAAAAATGAATACGTTAATTACTATCATTACTACCTAACAGCCTCAAATAGCTCGCTAGTTTTCAAAAGTTCAGATTATAGGCCTAATTATATTTTCCTCCCATCAAACTTTTCAGAAAATGACTCATGCATCCATTAAAACACAAATGAGTAGGAATTATTTTAGTGGGAATGACATATGAATGTCAAATAATCTCAACGATAACTTATCAATAGGTGCAGTCACAATTTCCAGATATGTTTTACAACGTTTCTGTTTGCCTTAGACTTACCAACATCCTCTGTGTCTCCTTCTAGTGAAGAAGTAGGTTTTGGTTTACCACGCCCCACTTTTGAGGAAACTTTGTCCTTGGTATCCCAGATTTTTAAAATTATTTTATGATCTCTTAGTTTTATTACATATTCATTAGTGACATCGACAACAACACTATGGTTCCATGATATCCACATCTTGTCATTTTCAAACCATGGTGTAATAGCCTATTAAAACAAAAGATGAAAATTTTTACAGGAGCTGAAGAACTTCTATTCACATGCTGACCACTATCACCACGGCTCGCAAATAGTACATTTCTTATTTCTCCAGCTTGTGCTGGGTCTTACATGATACCCCTCTCCCTTCCTGTGTCAGAGCAGCATACTTTGTTGGATTCAAAGTAGCCTTATGAAGTCAAGATCTGATACAAAGATCTGAGATAAGAACAAAGAGTAATTAAGCTGTTGCTCAGCATGAGATCGTGGACTGAAGACTTAATGGAATACTGTAAAAGCAAGTATATACACTTTAAAATGCTGAATTGGTATTTATAAAACTAAAGTACCAGCACTAAACTTCTCACGTATATGATGGTAAACTGTAAGAACAAAGCACTCAGAGTGCCAATATAACACATTTCAATCAGCTACTTCATGAGTGCATTTTGTCTAACAAATACATCAAGCTGATACTCAGAAGAAGTGTAAAGCAATCAAAGAGGGCCATTAGAAAGATTGCCGTGCAAAGACAAAACCTGAGAGTATTTAAAACCACCAGTCTATCTCTCTCTGTCTCTCAAAAAGAAAAGTAATTATTTTAGTATCGACCTTGTAGAAATAGTTTCTTAACAAACCAAGGTGTATTCAAAACAATATATCCAATTTTTACATTCCTGGATTTGAATGTGCAGGATTCAGTTAGACACAAGCCTAAACAAAACAAAATTTGCAAAATTCTTCAAGTACCTTAAAAATCTTTTTCTCTTCAACAAAGATTAGAGGCATAAATTTCATTTTTTTCTTCATTGTTAATAAAATTGATAGTTGCCTTCAAATTATTATTTTGGTACCTGAAAGATAAAAGCTATAATCCCAAGTAAACTGATAATCTAGAGGAAAATAAAAGTAAAATACTCTGAAATCCACCAGCCTTTTACTATAAATGTAAGAAGTTACTGCTGATCTGGACTAGCAGAGTCAAGTTCTTTCCTTGATTTTTGTCCTATATCTGTGTGTGAAGATAAGGCCTAAGCAGCTGTTAAAACAATATGCAGCTAAATCATTCCATATCTGAAAACTTCTCCCACCCTCCATATATGACATTTTGGATTACTTAGTTTTATTGTATCTTTTACCTCAGAACTGGATTCTGTAAATAGTTTTGCAACGACTCCAAACAACACCAAATCCAGTTTTCTAGGTACGAGGTCATCTGGTAGAAGGAAGTACTCAATGTGATAGCAACGTCGCATTCTTGGAATAGATCCCAATTCTTCAACTTGAATTCTCTTTCCTTGCGTACCAGGGGGATTGGATTTCTCCCGATTTTGTCCTAGAGAGAATAAGAGAATCATTTGGAAGCATTGAATGTTATCAAAGTTGATACTTTCAGGGATAATTAATGCTCTCTGCAATGACCAAATTGCAACAGGCAGTGTGACAACAAAAATCTGAACACAGATGACTGGTGAACATGAAACTCTTATCCCAGTGCCTAACCCTGCAGTTCTTACCCAGGTTTAACTACCGTACTGGCCCATAAAGTTCCTGGAACACTCCCCTTCATCCTCACTTCCTGCAGCATGATGGCCAGTGATTGCCATTCCCAAGGCATGCATGTCCTGTTACCCAGAGAACTTCATGAGCAGAGTTCCACACTGCTCGTGGGAAGGCTGAATGTACCTGTTTGTGCTATACCCATACGCCACAGGAGAATCATACCTCATCTGTTGAACAGCTGCCACCTTCTCCTAAAATGACAATACCACCTTTAAACTACCCAAAATCACAATTAGTCAAGTTGTGAACATATGCCAGAAAACACCTTTGAGTAACTGTGACTCCTGAAAAGTCAGCAGTCAGGAAAGGTTTCAGTCACGAGTGACGATCACCCAGCGATAAAAGGCTCCCATGTCCCACTGCCAGTTTTTTGAGCAATCTACCCAGGAAAACTCAAATCAACCAACATCTTTTCTAACATTATTTCCTTAAGCCATTAAGGACTCTGCCACACAAATTTATGAAGTAATAAAGGAAGAGTTCTTAGGTAAACCTGTGTCAAATACTTACCTGTAGGCAGGGCAGGGACAGCTAGTGAGACTGTGAGTGTGCAGGTCACAGTATGGGAGCCATCCGGTTCCACTGAACTTTCTTCAGACGGGAGGAGCCTGCTGCTTTCACCCTCTGGGGTCAGACATCCACCACTCCCAAGCACCTCTAGGTTTTCAGTCTCAAAACTGCTTTCAGAGCAGATTGTGTTCAAGTCTGTCATCTCTTTATCATGTTCCTCCACCTCCTCCTCTTCCACTGCCTTTGAATTCTGCTTGTGCTCTGCCATCTTGACGTACAGTCAGACAAAGGACTCAAAGGCTACAGAACAAGACAGACAATTTTATTTTAGTGCTGAAATAAAAATCTCTACTAGAACCAAAGCAGGAGCAAGGAAGGATATCATGAAGGGGTCCAAAAACTTCCATTTCAAAAATTCTTTCACAGTACGTAATACACATACTCAACGCGTTCATTTTTGGGTCCAAGGATGATCCACACAAAAGTCTCCAAGCAACTAAGCCAGGGTAACAGTGTGTTAGGCAAACAACAACACAACGCTGAAAAAAGCAAAGAAGGGGGATGTCAGCTGAGGCTCTCCACTATCAGTTTCTTGCCTAACTGCAGGGGAGAGTTGAGGTTTGAAAGTTTGTTTTTAGGAAGCAGGGGGAGCCCCTGCAGCTAAGTGTGGACAGAGCGGGCCAGCCCAGCGACAGGCCGACAGAGGCTGCCCGGGGCACCACCGAGGGTCCCGGATTGCGGGTGGCTGCCAGCCCCGCGGAGGGGCCAGGGCTCGGCTCCCGACCTTTGCTGCCAGGGACCAGCCGCTCCCTGAGCCGCCAAAGCAGCGGCCGCCCGGAGATGCGCTGCGGGCGCACGCCAGGCCAGGCCAGCGCAGGCCTCACCGCGGCCTCGGCCTCGCCTCCTCCTCGCCTCCACCCCAGCTCGCCCCGCAGCCCGGCAGTCCCCTCCGGGACAGCTCGCCCGTGCAGCCCGGCCCTCCGAGTGAGCACTGAGCCGGCCACCGAGCCGCTGCCGCCCAGAGCTCCTTCCATCAGGCTTCTCACACAGGGGAGCGGCTTTTTTATCAAGTTGCGCTAAGGCGGAATAAGCCACAGCGCACATGGACGTTCCAGAAGCTGGCGTGTGGCTGGTAGCTCCAGTAGCCTCACGCTTCAGTAGTTTGCCCTAGAAACTGAAGTGAAAACACCACTCAGTGCTGACGCTTCACATGCTTCAAACGCTATGGGCTTTCCCTGCCAACAAGCTTACACCTTACTTTCACTTTAAAATGTTATTCTCCACTTCTGTCATTCCTGAATAGCCTGTATATCATAACGAATAGGAGCAGCCACCCACTTGAACTAAACTTATGGAGAAGTAATTTCCTCCACATCTTGCCACCCATGCCTGGCGCGGCCAGGAGCAGGGCAGCTTCAGCACCAAGCAGCGGATTTTAAAATATTTTTCTCCATTCCTGTCATTTCTGAATAGCCTGTGTGTCACAATAAATAGGGGGAGCTACCCACTTGAACTAAACCTATGGAGAAGTCATTTCCTCCACGTCTTGCCACCCATGCCTGGCACGGCCAGGAGCAGGGCAGCTTCACTGCCAAGCAGCGGGGATGAGCAGCTCTGCACCAGCCCAGAGAGTTGCAGGACAGTCTGCTGGCAGCCTGAGCAACACCTGCCCTACTCACATCTGTACTTTTATGAAGCATTATGAACACTGAATATTTAGCAAGTGTTGACACATAAACCTAGAATTAAAACAAAAAACCCTGCAATTGCGTTCCCTCTCACACATTTTCAAATTATTTTTTCACTGGATAAATTTGTCTTTGTTGCCTTGAACACAGATGATGTTTATGACAGAGTGGGCAAAGGAATGAGACAAGGATTGTCTACAATCGGTACTATGTAATTAATTACTCATGCAGCTAACAAATCAAGAATATGTCTGAGCATGTTCTCTTTTCAGTAATTTGAAAAGCATGACCATCCAAATGACTCAGCAGAAGTAAGAATAAATCAGTTGGAAACAAGTAGAAATATGTTTTTCGGAGACAGTAACATGGGGCTATCTACACACTGAATCACTGAGCAGTAAACTAGCATGAATTCAGGCACATTAGTTATTCACTAACTCCCTTTTCAGAGACTCAGATTGCCTAAACTGTAACTAACATTCCATATACACACAACTTACATATCAACTTCCTCTTCCTTAGACAGCAGCAAAACGATTACAGGGTTAGTTAAACAATTATACACCAAATAATAATTAAATATTTTGTCTCCTTGCACAAACCACACATCCTACTTTTTATATGAACAGCTCGATATTTAAGCCCACTTTAGTCCATTTAGCTTGACAATATTTCACACAAGAGGGGTGCAAAAGGGTGGGGCGATTCATTGCACAGATTTCAGTTCTCTGTTTTCCCACATGATTATGTCTCAGAACCCATCATTAGGAACTCAGGCTGACATCTCAGTTGTCTGCGAAAAAGCAGCTGGATGGAATTTAAAATGCCAGTGGAATAAAACATGATTATCATGAAACACTTTCCTGATGAATAAAAGCTTCAACATTTCAGGGTGTACTCTAAGAATGAAAGAATACAGATTCCTGTGTGCCATTCCGGTACCCTGCTGCTGCCCTCACTCATGGGTTTTGGTAAATCTCTTTCAAACATAATGACAGCACCTGAATTTTTCATACAAAACTGAAAAGCACATAAAAGCCCAAATCCTAAAACGATTGAACAGGTTGGCGCTCCTTTCACACCTATGCTAGATAAAGACCCAAATCCTAGATGCCAATCTTCCACCTCAGCCCTCAGATCAAAAGTGCTGTAGACACGTCTGCTGGGTACCTACTAGACTGGACTGCAGCCAGACTGCAGCCAGACTTCCATTTTCAACACAGCTGTGAGGAAATAAAAGGCTGTGGACACTGTCCATACCTTCCTCAGGACAAGCAGTTCCACAGCCCGCACATTTACCCAGCAGGCAGGAGACCCATGTCTGCTTCTTCCCTTCCCTGAAGCCTTGCTGCACCTGCACCTTCTGACCCCCAGGAGTGAGACCTAGCTAACCACCAGTGCTGTATGCCACACAGAGCACAGGGACATTTTCTGCTCCTTCTGCTGAAGCTGTACCACTGTGAAAGGAGTTCAAGATTTGCTGGGCTCAATAGGAAAAGAGAGCCTTAAGATTCTTGGTGGTTTATTGAAAGTGCATAAAGAGTCTCAGCAAGCAGCAAACAGGACACACGCTCCCTGCTTGCTGGCAGAGCCAAATCAAGACAGAAACTTATACTCACGACTCCTCTCAGGCAAAGGCTTGGAGGTGTGACACCTCAGCAAACTGCGTAAAACCTCAGAATAACAAGCAGTAGGGGACACCCATGTTCTCTGTGTCATCTAACTGTATGCAGCGCTCTCTCCAGCATGCCATTTTGGGGCACTGGACACTAAGATGCCCAACTTACCCATGAGGAAACTGCTTCTGATTTTCCAGGTATTTCAGGTTCTAGATGTCATTGGAATGGCCAGACAGACACAAAATGGGTCTCAACACCAAGGCTAAAATTTCCATCATCCTCCTTGCACCTGCTCCTTACAGTCACTGTACCTCCATTCCCCCACTCGTACACACAGATTTAGTAATCTCTGGTATTCAGAAATATCCAGGATAAAAAGTGCTCTAAGGCAGCAAAATCTAAATAATACACGTTTATCCTGAGAATCTACAGTTTAATTTACAGCAGAAATTAAGATGGCATCAATGTTTTAGAAAGAAAATACTTCTCTGAAGTAATTTAGATACACACTAAATTACTTAACAGGAGTTAAAACCTTGTAGCAGAGGCTTGGATCACGCCTGCTCCCTACAGCCTGCACAGGAACTGCTAGCAAACTTATCAGCTAGAGAAACAGAAAGCCAGGGGTAATATTGACTGAAGCACTATGAGCCAAATTCTGGTCTCACCCTATTGTGAATTTCCAATTTTCCCCCTCCATTTACTACAAAATTTGTTCATAAAAAAGAAACATTTACCCCATCAGCAGCACTAAATAAAAGTTGAAAGTAATAGATTTCTCTTTTCGAATTACTGTAGAAGAGCCTTGAAACTGTTCCAGATGCTGAATAGCTAAGAAATGTCAAATACAACACCTGGTTATTCAGAGAGCTGCAGCTGTTTCCTCTGCAGACTACATAACATGTTGTTTCTTCCCTTTAAATCGTTTATACAAAGAGAATGACCACAATCTAATTAGTAATATCAGTCAGGATAAAAACCAAGTTGCAGTTAGGTAAGGTCTTTTGTTAACTCCAGTGGTTTTCCATCAGCTCGACAGCAAGAGAGGCTCCAGACACTGGTTCTTGTCTATTTTTAACATAGACATTTTCCTTATGACCAGGAGCTTACTAAGGTTCCCTGTATTAGTTACTGAAACTCTTTCCTGTATCCACCCAATACGCTCTTCATGTTGCTAAACATACAGAACATCTTTACAGGCTTTTTCACAGTTTATCCGAATTACCTATACACTCAGTGCGTGCATATATCTAAAATTTTGTCTCTGTAGGTATTAAATGAAAACATGTTGCAGGCAGGAACAGAACTATGTGACAGGTAGGGACATTCAACTACATTCTTCCTTCTTTGTCTTACTGTATACACAGAGCTGACCCAATCCGCTGGACCTAACAAACAAAGACAACGCCCAAAATTTTGGGAGTTGCAAGTAACTTCAAGAACATACCAAGAACAACGCTGCACCACTAACATTATTTTAACTCATCTCTGAAGTTCTTTGTGAAAGCAACTCTTTTGGAAACAAGAATTTTAAAAGGATCAATAACATCACAGTATGACTTTGTTGGAATGGGTTGGAAAACAAATTTTAGGTACTTAGCACTACATTTTCACTTTTCTCCTTGACAGTAGAAAGTCTGGAAAGAATAAAATCTTCTTTTTTTACTGTAATGAGGTGATCTTTCTGGCAAGATGAGCAGCTTCCACACTCCTGCAGTTCTGGCTGGCTCTGTGTACTGAACGACAACCCACCACACAAATGAGACCAGATTACCAATATCCTGAAATGTCAGACATAAACTCAAACTGTACTGATCCTCAGTTCTGCAACACATATGAACCATGAAAGAAAATATAAGTATAGTTAACTTAAGCATCAGCTATTTTTTTCTATAAGCATAGTTTAATTCCATTGCTACCTAATACAATTTAAAACATCATTACATCAATGACGTTGGCAAACAAGCTTAAGTCTGATCATGGCACCTTTTAACCTCTTAAAATAAAAATATCCAGTGAACTAATTTCAAAATCAGTATTTTACTATATTTCTAATTTCCAGCTATTACCACACCACTGTAGAAAGAGCCATTCCATTCAGATCCTGCTTTCCCATCAGCTCTTTCCACAGTTGGAACTCCTTCAAGATACTTTCACACTGGAGTGCACTACCAAAACTGGGAACAACTTAGTAAAGAAAAAGTCCTTGATTACTTAATAAAACTCTGCCATCTCCCTGAGCAGGCTTAGAGAATAAGCCAAGGAACAGGCAAACCTTGTCTGGGTCAGGAGTAAAAATCTTAGTCTTGCCCCAGTTGGAAGCAAACACAAGAGTCGTTGTAATCACACTGTGCTTTTCTGTACCTCTGATATCAGAAGCAGTGCACTGGAAAAAAGGTTAAGTGTGGAGCAATTCATGGGTTAGTGTTCAAGAAAAGCAGGCTGCAAAAGGAAAGTTTCCTTCTACTGAACACAACCCCCTTGTCACAGAGAGGCTGAAGTGACATTTTTCTCCAGTCCAACTGTTTTTGCAGTTGTCTAGTGTTTAAAAGTTTTGGGTCAGGTGGTTATTTTCTAAGAAAACATAATGCAAAACTGTCATGCCCAGCAGTCAGAGTTTTTCCTGAAAAATCAAACAAAATTCAATGGCACAAAGGTTTGGGGTGTTTTGCTGGTATCAAGTATCCGCTTTCTTTCAGAGATGAAACTTTGGTGAACATGAATTGACATCATTCTGACATTCTTAATTCCCTGTTGCAGTGGTAACACAGAAAGCCAAAGATTTGTCATGCCATTTATGTCTTTCACTCTTTCAACCTAGAAGCCCAGCAAATGAGCAACGAGGAATTCGACAGAGGCCCAGATGCTCCCCAGAGCTGTTGGGGATACCTCTCTTCTAGCCAGACACACCACCAAGAAACCCAACTGGAAACCACAGGTGCTAAAGCACAATTTACGCTGACAGGTTTATAGCCTGGCAAAGATTCTGGCAGCCTTTAAATCAATTATTTCCACTTGGTAAATATTTTTACAATTGAAACTGGCTAGATCAAAACAAGTTTAGATTGTAGCGTTGTCTCACTCCAGGGCCTTGATGCTTTAGCTGATGTTTGGGGTCAGTCAGTTTGATGTGTGTGGATAAGAAATGTGGATTTACATAGTATCTGCTAAAAACATTCCAGGTTTATGTTTTTGTCTTTCCTGTCTCTCTCTGGTGCTGCATTACAGGGATATTTTGACCCTAATTCAATTTCTTGTATTAATAACATTACCAGACTAAGAGAAGCAAAGGTTTTAGAGGTATACATGGCTATGAGAGTCAATAAGGAATATATACGGACCCAGTTTCTCAAGTCACTCCTGAAGTCAATCAAAATTATAAGTTACAAGTTATGTATTACTTCAAATAAGAGGAAAAAGTGAGAAATGCTCATTTAAAGGTTCAAGAATACATAAAAAAAATCCCACCCAAGAAACCCTGAAGTAAATCCATGAGCTGGACAGGAGAGTCCTAATGACTGCACAACGACAAAACATATTACCATTTTTGCATAAGAAATACAGAGAAGATCGCTGGGGGATAAAACTCAGCCCTTGAGAATGGGAAGGCTGACCGCATACAGCATCGAGTACCCTGGGGGAACCCATGCCTTGTAACAAAAAAAAAGGAGATTTTCAGTCAGACAGCCTTGTATGTTGCTAGCCTACCACAGAAACAATCAGAAATCTGTTTTTTAGTAAAAAAGGAAGGTCAACAGACTTCCAAAGGATGTTTTTTCTTGATGATGCCCAGTACACAGAACGCAAACAACATTCCCATGCAACTGCGGGAAGTAAAAGCAGCATCGGGGCCCTGAGGGCACCAGCAGACTTGCGCTGCCCTGAACAACCTCAGGTGGGTCCCCTGCCCACAGCCCCTGGCCAAAAGCACCCAGCGCTGAGCCCCCTGTCCTTCCCTGGGGGATGCTGAAGGTGTATCTATCTCTGGTCCTTGCCCAGTCTTCTGGATGGACCTTGGACCTGCACTGTAGTCTTTCGAGCAGCCCTGTCTCTGGCACTATCTGCTGCTGCTCTTGGTGAGGCTTCTTGGATGGACCCCAGACCTGGTTCACCACCTCGCCTTGTCTGGGGATTGTTAATGGAGCCTGATATCACCACCCCAACTCTGCTACCCTGTTCAGACCTCGGGCACAGCTGGTGCCACGGTCCCCTCTGGCTCGTGGCATGTCCCTGCTGGTGGAGCAGCCCTGCTCGAGCTGCTCCCTGCCCACAGCTGCATTCAACAATGCGGGTGCTACTCCATCGCCAAAAAGTGACAAAAATCACTGCTTTGGAAAGCTCAGTCATTTGAACCAGTTAAACATTAATTCAGCTCTATCACAGACAACAGCTTAAAAAGTACATAGCCATACCATAAAAAAGACACCACATCTAGAGGTGGAAAAGCTGGAGCAAACAGAAGACCAACTTTTAAGCACATTAGTTTCATGAATTTAGGGGGACCACTCACTCGTCCACAAGTGTTACTTGTCAAGCTGAATTCCCCAAAGCTGTCGCTTTGCTCCTGTTAAAAAGGAACCCGAAAGACATTGGTGAAGAAGTCAGAAGCAAACTTCGAGCTCAGGCCTGGCTGAAGCCCCTTTCCTGACAGAGGGAGCGGCGGCACTCGTCGGCTTTGCCCGCCGGCCCCCTCGTAGACGACGGTCCCCGATCCGGCGGGAGCCTAAAGCCCCGTGAGGGCAGCGGCCGGGCGAAGGGAGCTCCGCCAGCGGGGGCAGCCCCCGGCTCCCCTCAGCCCCCGACTCCCCTCAGCCCCCGGCCCCCCTCTGGCCCCGGCCCCCCTCAGCCCCCGACTCCCCTCAGCCCCCGGCCCCCCTCAGCCCCCGGCTCCCCTCAGCCCCCGGCCCCCCTCAGCCCCCCTCAGCCGCCGTCCCGTCCCGCCCCGCCCGCGGGCGCAGGCGCCAAGCGGGGCGGGCAGAGGGGCGAGGCGGGGCGGGGCGGGGGCGCAGCCGCCGCCGGGGCGGGATGGCCGGGGAGCGCGGCCGGGCCGGCGGGCGCGATGGAGCCGCCTGAGGGCTGGGACCCGTACGGGCGGCCGGCCCGGCGCACGCAGTGGTTGGTGAGCGCCCTGGCCTACCACTACGGGCTGGACCGCGGCGTGGAGAACGAGATCGTGGTGCTGGCCACCGGCTTGGACCAGTACCTGCAGGAGATCTTCCACCACCTGGACTGCGCCGGGGCGGGCAGGATCCCCGGCGAGGACTTCCGGACGCTGTGCCAGGTGCTGGGGCTGGAGGAGGCGGCGGAGGCGGCGGCCGACCCCGAGGAGTGCGCGGGGCTGTGGGAGGGCCTGGCCGCCGAGCTCACCTTCCGCCAGTTCCACGCCCGCCTCTGCGGCTACTTCAGCACCAAGGCGGGCAGCGCGCCGCGCCGCGCCGTGCCGCGCCTGCCGCTGGGCCGGGAGAGCGAGCACATCGAGACCCAGATCCGGCTGCGCAGCCCCCGCCGCCGCCGCCGCCGGGACCCGGCCGGAGCCAGAGCCGGAGCCGGGGCCGGAGCCGGAGGCGGCGCGGCGGGGCGGCCCGGCGGCGGGGAGGCGGCGGCGGCGCGGCGGCCGGCCGGGCCCTGCTCGCCGGAGTGCTACGAGGAGATCGTGGCGCTGGAGCAGGCCGAGGACCGCATCGCCAAGCTGGAGGAGGAGAACGGCAGCCTGCGGGAGCTGGTGGAGGACATGCGGGCCGCCCTGCAGAGCAGCGACGCCCGGTGCCTGGCCCTGCAGGTGAGCGCTGCCCGCCCGGCGGCGGGGCCGCCATCGCCCCCCGCTCCTGCGCCGGCCCCGCGGCCTCCCCGCAGCCCGGCCCGCCCGAGGAGCAAGCCCCGGTTCAGGTTTGGGTGGGGAAGGATGCCGCCCTCGGACCGGCCCGTGTTAATAACCTCGCCGCCCCCGGGCTGACGCGTGACAGGAGTACGGCACAGACCGAGCTCCCTCCTTCATCTTCGGCATTACCTGTGTAGCACGGCTCGGTTACGTAGAGCCTTTAAGGCGAAACGCTGTGTTTTCAGCGGTGTGAGTGTGACTTGAGGCGTGTTTAAGGGATGCCCAGCTAAACTTGTAGAAGAGTTTAACAAACCTGAGTGTACAGTGCTGCTTTTTTTGCTGCACATGCAGTTGGTCAGTTATATATCAGTTGTGCATGGAAGAGTTTTTTCCAAAGTCATAAGAACTTCTGGATTCTTACCTGCACAAGCACATACAGTGACTCAGTCATAAGTGCCTGAGAGCTTTGCCTCAGAAACATTAGAAGTGTATTTTCTTCAGAGTGTGGTCAGGAGACTTCAGGGTTGGAGCCAGTTTTGCAGACGGGCTGATGGATAGCCTCTGGCTCCTCTGCAGAGCCCCATTAATTCCAGAGGTGGTTTCTGTTTCTGCTGTATTGGCTCAATTGAAACAGATATATACTTAACAGCAGTTAAATTACTCTGGCATGAAAGAGCACAGAACAGGCAAAGGACTGAAGGGCTGAGTTCACCCCTTGTTCTGGCAGGTCTGATCAGGTTGGTTTTAATACCAACGTCCAGCATGGCAGGTGAAAGCCACTTTTACCATTTTCCTTTGAAAAGTGAGAGGAAGTCAGAAGTGAATATGAAGTCACCAGTCAGAGGCCCCCAAAAGAATCAGAAGGACAAAGATGAGCGCTCCAGAACACCACCAGCTGCTCTCGGGTCACTTCTACTGAACACGACTTCAAAAACATACCTGGAAATATTTTTTTTTAGAATACTTCTGGCCTTTTGAGGACAGATTATAGTAATGACACTAAATCTATACAGAAACTTGTGCAATAACCTAATTTCCCACTTTAATTAGTAGTCTTAAATTTATAGGTATGTATTTAAAAACTGCTTTCTAGAGATTGTTTCTTTGTATTTCACAAAGGTAAGTAGCTTATTAGTTGCTGATCAACTATATGTGATTTAAAAAGTTAAAAAAAAAACCAAAACAAAACAACAAAACAAAATCCAGCCATTTTCAGTCTTGATTAAAATGTCAGCTGCTTTAAAACACATTAATTTCTCCCTGCTTTCTGCTCCTGTTCGTTATAGGTGGGACTGCGGAAAAGCCACGCTAACCATAAGGAAGAGGGAACCTGTTTTATTGGGAGTAAGAGACCATTAACGCAGAACCACTCCCAGACCAAGTGCCTTCAGAGTGTCCTGAAAGAAGTGGAACTCATCCGAAGCTCCAGGGATGGGCAAATTGAAGAAGCAATTAGGTTCAATCAAGAGTTGGAAAGAGAGCTGAAGAGCTCTCAGGAAGCTCTAGTCAGTCTGGAAGACTGCAACCGTAACCTGAAGAGGGAACAAGCAGAAATGAGGAAGAAGGTTGAAGAGGCGAGACACGCTGTCCTTAACAGTCTTGGCAAAGTGAAGGAGCTAGAAGTGAAAGCTAACGAAGTGCCACATCTGCAAATATACATTCAGCAGCTAGAATTGGAACTGCAGCACTATAGGTAAGTTTGAGTCTGTCAAAAAATGCCTATAAAATCACAGTATTGGAACACCAGTTAGCTTGAAAATCACAGGTCGTAGCTTACTAAATGTCTCCAAATACATCTTCTAAAATCTAGCCAGAGGGCAGTTAGAAGCTACTTGGCAATTTTCTTGGTAGGGATCCGTAACAGAACTGGGCATGTGGCAGGTAGGCCAAAATAAGGATGCTGATCTACAGAGAGCTGAGGTTACTCCTCAGGCACACAGCAGTAGGACTCACTGTAGTAACGCTTCAAGAAAGCCTCAAAAGAAATTGCTGACAGTCCTTCAGAATCCATTTCCAACACACTTATTTTTTCACCTTAACTAGCTAACATCAGTTCATTCATTTCCTGCTAGTTATGTCGCACATACAAAGCCAGCTGTAATCAGGTGGCTGACACTCCATTTCTTATGAAGGCTCTTCAACTTGTCAGAAGAATTGGAGAAAAACACAGAAGACTAACTTCTGGCTGGCAGTTTTAAACTCTGCTGTGACTTTATTGGTTCTTCACTGACAGAATATATAATACTCCAGAAAAGTTAAAACACTTTTCTAAACCCACACGATCGGATGGGGGGAGTCTCAAACAAAAAAATACATCATCCAACTAAACCCCACCTTTGTAATGGCATAAATAAATATGTTTCCAAAGTCAGAAAGTTGGTCACGAATTTAATAGTTCACTGCTTTTGTTGCTTTTTATCTCATACAAAACTTGGACTGATTGGTGGTTATTAAGTGCTAGATGTTTCTGCCCAAGTTTCAGATTGATCTATGGAATAAAATCTTGTTTATATTTTTACTGACCCACAGTAACGCTAATATTTATATATTTTTTCCTAACTGTACTAAACCTGGTATTTTAATACATTGTCTGTTCTGAACTCCTTGTCTCTTCCTAAACTTACACTTCCTCTGTTTGCTTATAAGAAGAATTCATAGTGAGTTATTTGTAGCATCATAGCTATTGTACTGCTCTATGAAGTGAGGAAATTCTAAAAATAATCATTTTATCCAGTATCTTTCTGTAGGCATTGTATATGTTAATACCTGTGTGGTTGCAGTAGATAAAAGCATTTATTTAAACATCTGTAGGATTTTAAAAACCAATCTGAGGGCGCAGAATGTCCAAGATGACTGTCATTTATAGGAGTATCTGGATGAGTGATACAACTCTTCCAGATACTCTGGTGCTAAGAGAGATCACGCTACTCGTCTAGTCTGTCAAGTTCTCCCCGGTGTGAGCACCAAAGACTTAAGATGAGTTCTTGTCCTGCAGAATCACTTTTCCAAAATATGATGAAGGATAAAAAGTTGCCTTTAAACGGGTAGAAATGAACTAATTAAAGACAATAAGAAATGTCAACTGGGCCTTGCAGATCAGGAACTTTTATGGGTTACACCAAAGCAAATAGTGTGAGTTTAAAAACGTAAATTATACGTTCTCTGTAAGATAATCTTCACCTGTAATATTTATTTTAAAATTGCATGCTAATTTAAAGTGAGAGTAGAGCTGAGGAATGGTGCTAGACCGACCATTTGGAAACTACACCCCTTTTTTTAGCCACATGGCACATTTGGCACAGGACCGGGCCAGCTTCCACATTCAAGACTCTTTAATGGGTCTTGATTCTAGGTTAGCCTTAACGCACTTCCATCTCCCTGTCCATGTACTTACAGCTCTTGGCTTCAGCAGTTTAATAGCAGAGCCGCTTAATGATGATTGTGACTTGTGCTCATATTCCACAGTTCCACAGTATATGGAATACTGTAATTCCACATACTTCACAGTGTGGCACAGAGATGCCCAGACTGGTAGAAAATAAGTCAGTTAAGCAGTGCAGAGCTCTGTGTTACTGTGATGAAAGAGCTTAAGACCAGCATGGCTATCTCTGCCCTATGCAGCCATTGGCATCATAGCTTGTACCTGCTTACTCTTGTGCTACAGATGGCAGAAACTCCTTCTGCTCCTGGGGAATCATCTTCTCCTGTCGTGCAGAAGTCCAAAACCCATGGGCGTAGTTTGGGTGAGGTGCCAGGAGTGCATGTTGAGGGGAAGCTGATGAGTTGGCCAAAGCGAGGAGATGGAGGGTTAGCTGCTATATCCCACGGATTTCTGACTGTCAATTGGCAAGTGTATTACTTGTAATGCTATTTGTCAGTATGTATTTAAGTTAGTACTCGAGTGAGTGCTTTTCTCCATTTCCAAGTACCACACAGAGGTTGTGAGCAGGTAAACAGGCTCTAGGTTTGACAAGAAACTATTCTGCTGCAAGGTAGCAGCGGAGAGAAATGGGTGGAGATTTGAGTACACTGCAGAAAACGTTTAAGATTGCAGATAGGTCTCCTGAGAACTCACCTGAACTGGCTTGGTATGCCACTGTTTTACTTCAGCTAAAGCCTGATCTCTTCCAGAGAGGATCATGTTCAAGAGTTAGACCAGTCTGTGAGCGTTACACACTGCTCCTATTTATAAAGGAAAATATTTCTTCTTTTAGGATCAGATTTTCAAAGTTATTTAAGCATCTGAATTCCACTCCTAGACCCTCATTTTATACCAACTTGCTGTCATTTAGACCTGGAATCATAACAATGGCAGTAAATTATAATCCCTAACGGGAAACAACACAGTTTGCCTTTATTCAGGCAAGTGTTTAGGTAACTGCAAACGATTAAATGTTTTCCTAAATTTGGGTACCTAATTACAATTGCCTTTTCTGTTTAATATTCCTGCAAAAATAATGCAAAATGTTGCTATCAACATCTCTGGTAAATGTTTGCTAGCTGAAGTTTGTATGACTTAAACATGAACTTTTTCAGAGTAGACACGTTGCTGTGTCAGGCTTTGTAATGTCCCTATCACGTTACTAGGTTCCTAAGCCAACTTGGTTGACCAAATAGCTTATAGATATTTCTTGTCTTAAGTTGCACATCCTATTCTTGCCTACACTAGATGCATGTGACAGGTTTTTGTCCCCTTTTTCCACCGTTAGAAATTTGTACCGTCTTTCATTTTTTTATTTTTCAATCCCTGTCAATTCAGTGAGTCAGCTCAAATACTTTAAAGGTAAATCTTGAGAAATTCCTTACTGGAAAGCATGAGTTAAATTCATTTCAGAGGAAAAATATGTCGCAATAAACTGTATGTTTATCATTGGCTTTATATAAAAAATGTGTAATTCACAATGTCAGTATACAGAAGTGTTTAGGAAGTTATGCAAGTCCCATTTCTTACGCAGTGCTGCCCAGAGAGTTGTTCTCATTTTGTACTGTGCACTTGATTTCATTTGCCCAGGTATAGGACCTTTCATTTGTTATTACCAAAGCACAACTTTTCCATTTTCGCACTACTCTTCCAGTTTCTCAAGATGATATTGGAGCTAACCTCCAAATTGCTGTCAAACCCTCCCAGCTTGGTGTCAGTGGCACACTTGTGAGTTCTCTTTTGAAAGCTGGAAGCCTAAATGAACTGGCTAGGGCCCAGGACAGGTTCTTGTGACCTCCACTAAATATGCTCTCTTTATCAAAGGGCAAATCATTAACAGCTATTCCCTAAACTATTCTTTCAGTAAGTTTTGCTCCAGCTCAAGGTGACACCATCCATGTATTCTAATATAGTCCTATGATTTATAAGTATTGTTTATAACAATGCCACGTATGAAAAAGTTACTACAATAAAAATGTCACATCTACTGCTTCTTTTTATCCATTCAGCCATTTTCCCTGTCAGAAAAGTAAATTAGATTGGTTTGACATGAATTGTTCTTGCCAAATGTAAGTTGGCCCTGTTTATATACTACATTGTAGGTGGCTTAGAAATCGATTACTTAATAAAGTTTACAGATTCTTTTTCTCTTTAATAGCATTGGAGGGAATAACAGAATTTAACAACCTTTTTTTGATCCCAGTGTAACAAATAAAAAGAAAGGTCGTTTAGAATTGAAATAGACTTCATAATGGAGATACTCACAGAAGTTTTATGTTGCTGTGTTAGCCAGCAGCACAGTGATTACATAGGTCAGTGGAAGGGGTCATAAAAATACCAAAAATGCTTCCCATATGCATGGTCTGTCTCCCAAATTACTTAATTATCCATCAGCATTTATGTGTTAATGAGTAGGAGTCCTTTTTACATGGAATACAGAGAGGCTTGTTTCATCCCCTCATATTCTCTTACGAATATGAAGATGGAGGCCTCTTGCATAATTTCCTCCATTTACTTATTTCAGAAAGTCACCAGTGTTAATTTTTCTAAAAAGCTATGCTTTAGGTTATCCTATATCAGAAGCAGTTCAATTCTTTCCCTTCTTTTAGCAGACAGTGTTCTGATCTTTTCAGTAGAAATTTCTCAGGTTATCATTTATTCTGTACAATGTAATAAGATGGACCAAACAGATGCAAATCAATAATCCAAGAACAGGAGAGAAATATGGAAATATTCCTAACTGATACAGAATCAACTCTGTTAAGTGAAGAAAGAAAATCCCTAGGAAGGAAATGCTAAGCCACAAAAGGAAATGTTTCTAGTAGGTTATTTCCAATCTGAATGATAATGCATGTTCTATATTTAGGCATTCTAGAACTGTTTTCTATTTAAAAAATTAGACATTAAATAAAGAAAATCTGGACAACTTTCTGCTTGACTACTGTCATCAATATGATGGATACTTGCTGGTTGTAAGGTGAAGTGCATCTTGGCAATTATTTCAAATGGCACAAAATTTGAATGGAGCCTGTGGGTGTGTATGTGCTGGACTACCCAAAAGGCTAGATAGAACCGCAGACAGTAACTGTGTCCTTGGACAAGAGCAACGACAGGCAGGGAGCGGTGACTGGTGGCAGTCAGTCAGAACAATGACAGCCAGGGAGCTGAGCTCATGGAGAGTAAAATAAAATGGGACTTTGCAGAGCCTCATCTGTAAGAGCACTCAAGCAGAATTTTCAAGATGAACTGATGTCATATCATTTTAGTTTCTAATTCTGCTTGTACATGATGTGTTCTTCTACTTAAGACTGTAAGAAGTTATGTATTACACAGAAGTCTGCCAGAAAACCACAGAACTTTACGTTTTTCAAGAAGTTAACAGTAGCAGGTGAATATGTTCCCATTGTACAAAGCTTGGACTATTTGCGTGTCTCTAGTCACTGAAGAATCATACACTAAGCAAGCAAATCAGATTACTACTCATTTGAAACACTTTAAAGGAACATTTTCATTTCACAAAAAGGTATAATGGAAGATATTGTTATATATGGTAGAGAAAACTGTACAGAGCAATTTAAATATAATAACTTGACATTGAAGAAAAGGTAGAGCATCTCTTTCTAGGGAAGGGCTAGTTTTATTTCACACGCAAGAGGAATCTTTCGGTTCTTTTTAACATTAATAATGCTTGCCTCCCATCGTAACAGCAAAACCTTTACTTCAAATCCATTCAAATTAATGCAAGTGCATTTATCCACAAGGAAGCTTGTACTTGTGTGCTAATTCAGACACTGGAAAGGTCATCAGTTCTCTGGCCTTTTTCAGCTCTGGGCTCTTAGTTACACAGCATTTATTCTTGGGAGACTTTCCCTGGTTTCTCACTAAATCCTCCTTTTCATCTGGCTTGCTTTATTTGCTGTGTTGGGGGTAAATCACTGTGAGCACAATAGCAGTGCCACACATGGGGACGCTGCCCGTTGGCTGGGGTGGACGTGCTTTCGCTGTGTCCCAGGCTTCCTCCCACAGCTCACAGCTCTGCGGAGGCACCGGTTGTTGAACCCGGGGTAGCTGTCACTGGGCAGCCCCCACTGCACATACCTTCCAGGGGACGGAGGGATCAAAGCCTCCTGCAAGCCCTGCTGTAGTCAGCGGTAACAAAAAGCTAGTCCAAGACAAAGGACTTAGTTTTGTCATCTCATACACAGTATCCGACACACGCAGCCTTCTTCTAAAGCTGTCTTCTGTCCTTCTGTGCATAATTTGAATCACGTTAACCCTTCCTATACCAGAGAGATTATTTTTTCCCCAGAAGGCGTGCAGTCAGTGTTTCTGCAGCTACTCTCCCTTGAATTAGTGCCTGGAAATTCAGCCAGCACCTTGGTGGACCATGACAGCGGCAGCCATACACCTCCCTCCTTCATCTGGCTGCCCTGACAAGCTGCATCACACCTCTCTGGCTTTATAGTCTTTCCCCAAGAAAATGGACACCTCTTACTGCCCAAACTTTCCAGGTGATGCAATATATTATCTATCTTGTCTTATGCCAGCAAAAATCAAATACTAATTTCATACACAAGGCAACTTTCAATCAAAGAAAAAATTCCTATTCCCCCACCCCTTTCAAATCATTTCATAAGACTGGACTGAGGCACGCCTCCCAGAATAAATTTCTCGCTGTCACTGCAAGAACCAAAATCAAACAGAAATGTTCCTCGCTCATAAACAGCCTTCAGCTGCAACCCTCTGGATTACTTGGGTGAGCTCCTGTGTGCACCTTTCTATATCAAATATTAGCAGTATGTCACTGGTGTGCCTAGCTCGCCAGTGGTAGGGTATCATTGCTGTGTCCTGATGTTGTGCTCAGTTTATAGGCCTTAGAATTGCATTAACCTTGATATCATCCATCTGACAGATGCTGACACTCCACTGCGTGCAGATACAAGCACAGCAAACTCGATGCATTAGGGTTATTCTGGGAGTGGAGTTAGCAGCTTGACAAGACTGGGGTCTATGCATCAATCTTGACCTAAAAGCCAACTAAGATCAGTTGCAGGAGAGCTGCCTAAAAAGAACAACTGTTTATTACCAAGAAAGATGCAACTGTAAGCCAAGAGTTTGTCTCAAAGTCACAAAGTCATTACGAACCTCATTGGGTTGGCCTCTCATTTGTTTCTTAAGCAAACCTGACGAGTTTGTAGCCACTTGTATGCAAAAGAGCACCTGCAGGAAAGGATGCTTGCCAGAGCACTCCAGTTTTCCCCACCTCACTAAAAGTTCTCTGTATGACCAGGTCCCACCGTGCCGCGCTCAGCTCATATGCTCGTGTGATCAGACCTGTTGAATTCATTAGCAGCATTCCTTTGCTTCTAGGAGTGATGAGAACATAACTGGGCAATAAATCTTTTACTGAATGGAAGTCTGCTAAACCTCCCTAATAGATGCTTTGATGGGCCAGCAGTATTTTAAAAATTTACTTTTTCTTCAGGTCAGTTTTGTAAGACAAAATAGTAATATATAGCCTTCAAAGTGTAACCTGTGGCTTAAACTTGGGTCTTCTATGTTTACTTCCCTCAATGTCGAAATATTGACCAAAATCTGAAGTAAAAACACCAGAGGGTGAGATCCTGAGAGGACCAAAGGATTGGCAAGTGCTTCGGTCAGGCACTTAAACACACATTTAGTATAAAGTACTCAATGACTCCACTGAGCCCCTCCAGAGATAAAATTAAAACAAATGAACCAACCACATCTCAAGTGGGTTTAGTGCATGTCATTTGCTGTCAATTCACATAAGTTACTTTGAAGATCAAATACTGCTGATCATCTACACTCAGGCACAAGCAGAGAATTCTGCATTATTTTAAGCTTTATTCTACTGGAGGAATAAAAGGGGAGAAATATTTTTTTGTCAAAAAACTTGAAAATTAATTCATGAAAATGAGGAGAGGAGGAGTTCTACTAAAGCAGTAAGAAGCAATTATTGGCTCTTTCCTCCTCAGCTCACTTTCCTTCGGGATACAAAATAGACAAGGTAGTTTGTAAGATAGTGCTGACAACCCAAGTTTCCAAACAGATGAAACTAATTTGCTCTGTTGAAATAGTCTGCCCTCAGAATATGGAAGGATTAATGATCTGCAGGGGAGGAGGCTTTGTCCTTTGAATACATCCCAAAGCCGACAATCATTTGATGAGTGGAGTCACCCTAGAATAGTTCAAGGGAAATTTGTGTATGTTATGCTTAAAAAACAAAACTCAACAAAAAGTCTTTTAATTTATGCACCATTAAAAAAGCACGGAATCATGAAATCTGGAAATGCTAGAGGGACCAGCCCACTCAAACCTCTCCTTTGATTTGCAAGAAACATGTTCTGTTTCAGCAGCTTTCTTCAACCAGTTGCCTATTAGAGTTAGCCATCCAGAGAAATAAATTAATCTAGCTTTTTAATAGATGCACAGGCAACAATTCTATTTCATCATTAACTTAAATTCTCAAAAATCTCCTTTATGTAATATAAATACTAAATTATTTGGAGACCTGGGAAAATATCTAGAAAGCAAAATTAGTTGATTCCACGACTTCACTGGGAACTTGCCATAATGCAAACCCACAGCCACACTAAGTTCTTAAACCTCATCCTCAGGATAGCACAGGCAAGATCAAAAGATTTTAAATACCATCACATTCCTTTGGACACTGACAGGGATGCTCACATAGCGGTAGGTAGTCAATCTGTATTTAAAGCTGCCTGGACTCTAAGAAGGTTGGGGGATGAGCTAATAAATGTCACTGATGTTGGGAAATACAATATAGGCAATTTCTGTATTTTCAATGACACGAGACAGTTACTTAGCAGTACTGCAAATATTTGCTGGAGTTTGTTCTGTTTACCCATCTTCTCGCCGTAGTCAGAATTCCTGTTGAATCACTGGTCATGTTTGCTGAACTGTTCTCTTCCCTTCATTCTCCAGTACATTTTTCCAACTTTATCAGCATCTCTTCTGCCTGCTTAGCAGAATGATTAAAATCCAGACTGATATTTGCCTCTCTGTTGCTTGGCTTAGGGTATTCTCTTTGTGATACTCAGCATATTTTCCTGTATTTGCCAGCTTTGCCTGGCAATCTGGATCTCAGCTACTCAGAACTGTAGCCACTGAAACAACCTCAGAAAAATGCTGCCCTCAAACTAGAAAAAAAAGCTAGAAAAGAATGCCCTGCACTGTAAGTATAACTTTGATTAAATACATCTGATCTTGAAGCTTCATGTTCTGAGATAATCCCAGACTGGAAACTCAAACACAGACTGGGATTCTGTGGGGGAAGAGGGGAAGAAGAAGGGCAGGAGGATCACCTGGTCGAAGTATTTGCTTCAGTCCACTATGGAGAAGAGCTATATTTCCACAATTCCAGATGTGGAACTCATCTGTGTGCTTAAGTCAAGCAACCTGAAAGTTGTAAGATAGATCAAGAGGCTGGCTTTAGTTGTTATTTGCAGAGATCATTCTTTATCTATGAAGAAAAATGAATTTTTATAGCTTTTCATAATGCCCATCTGAAAATATGATGATTCTGATAAAAATTAAGATATATGTGCCCTTAAAGGATCGCAAAGATACAGCTCAACTTCAAAGACTGAAAACATAAAGCATGGAATGAAGCTTGATCACTATTGCACATATATTTATCACAGGATGCTGACTGTACTCTGTTTGTCAATGCCATTTCACATCAGAATATACTTTATGAAAAAAAAATGGTTAGACAGTAAATGTCAAATGTAAGCCTTGAGCATGACACATCTTTAGAAATTTACTTCTGTATAACAAGTAACTTCAGCCTTCACAGCATCGTTCTTAAAACCACTTGAAAAATAAGGTGTAGAATCTGTGATTGACTGTGTGTTGCAGTCTCTCCTTGTTTGTGGAAAAAAATGTTCTCTGAAGGGTGCCCGAGCCTCAAGTGCTAATTGCCATCACATCACACTTTATCCATTTCAAGAAAAGAGGTGCCAAGTGTTAGGAATCAGATTACAGTGGAAAGACCCCAAGCCTTTCAATAAATCTACAGAATAAAATCAGGCCCTGTGCTTTGTTTTGTGAAGAGTCTCTTCTCACAGCAGAATGTTTCAGGGCAGGTTCATGATGTCACATTAATCATAACACTGAAAAATCTGGTATTCACAGCACATCTGCTCTGCTTTTATTCTCTGTACTTGACCCCACCACATGTCCTCGGCATTAGTTCACATAACATAAAACTCTCTGGAACTGCATATGGTGAGGTCAGCCAAGTTTAAAGCAGAACGTTGTCAGGTTTAAGCTGAGCTCTGAGTATAGTATTTTCACACTCCTGTAGCTGGTGGGTCCAAGCAGCGTCTGGCTTAGGAGAATTACACAAGACAGGAATATGAGCAATCAAAGCAAAGCCGATTATGAAAATTGCAGAAGGGTAGGTTATGCTACCCATTTCTGTGGCAGCAAATATCCAAAGGTGGGATTTCCAACAGTATATATGCAACCAGGGGTGCACCTGTGTTTTGTGGTGCATCAGTGTGCTGACTGCCCGTGAGGCCGCTCTGGAGCTGAGGGCAGTGTCACTGCATCAGCACAACATCCCCACCACCCCACATCTCCGAGTGCCCCAGGGCTGCACAGCACAAACACCAGTTCTTTGGAATTAATGCAAGTGATTTTACACTGCACAGCACAGGCATACCCTTGAAAGCACGGCTCTCACAGATATTCCCTCCTGCAGAACGAAGAGACATTAAGGGGGCTGTTCATATCGGTCTAATGTGGTGGCCTGAGAGATCTGGCATGAATGAGGTAAACGGATGGACCACTCTCGTTTACACTGACTGCTCTGGTTTAATTGAGACCCAGGCAAAGTACTCAGGCTGAATAGCTCATCCTCCAAAAGTATAGTTTGGAAACAATTTAAACTAGTTACATATTTAGATTACATCTGGCAAGATTTCACATAGGCAAAAATAGAAGGAAAAGTAGGAAAATTGTGGTCTTTTATTTGGACATTTTCTTGCTGGAGTGTTTTGATTTTTCCTATCTGAATGACATTACATCAGTGTAGCTAAATTGAATTTCAAGATACCATTTTAAGACATAAAAAAAGAAATGAAACCGAAATGAAGTATTTCATGTTGAAGAGGCAATTTCCTTAGATGCAAAACATTTTTTCCTTAGATTTCTAAATCAACCAAGCAAACAAGCAAACAATAAAGTATTTGAACTGCTATAAGCAAACCTTGAGAGAGAAGCTGGTCCTTAATCTGAAAGATCTGTGTTTCTATTAACGAACGTACATAGCTCTGCTTAATTACCAATACTATCCACAATACCCAGGGACAATTCCTTTAGTAGAAGAAAAAGAATAAGAAAAACAAAAATAAGAATGCTCTTAGCTTATATTGTCAGAAAGACTGTGTCTCTGTGCTGCTGGAGCCTTGGCTGTGATATGACTGGTTTTACAGAAGTCGTCTTCTGGCTGTGAAATATTATCACCACCGGCAGGACATTCCCGGGTAAATACACGGCCTTTGAATGAAACACCTTTCAGCGTAGCCAGGGGGTTGGTATCTTTCAGAAAAGTTATGATTAATCTCTATACAGCAGAATTACGTATTGAGTCCATACTTGTGCTGTGAATCTTCCACTTGCTACTTTTCTCTCCCTCCTGCTGTTACTGACCGGCTTGGCTCTCTTGGGGTTTATTGTTCATCATGATTTACAGATTCCAACTGATGTTTCAGATATATTTAAAAATAGGAAACTTTAAAAAGTAAATACTTGTAAAGCTTTTTAGGTAAATACTATGCAGTGTTTGAATGATCTAGGCTCTGAATTCACATCAAATAATCATGATTAATGATCTAAAATCCTGAGAGTTTTGACCTGTTTAGACCTGTATTTCATATGAATCAGAGAAAGCGTCAATCCCTAAGGCTTGGCATTTGTTGTGAAATACTAAAAGTCATTTATACTTAAATTGCATTTCTCCAACCTTATCAGTTAAGGCTTCGCTTCTGCAAACAGCACTGTCTTGCACCAGACAAGTCTTTTCTTCTAGTTAGGATACAGGTTCCTTATAATCTAAACTACCTCTTTATTAAATTATATTATTTTTAAAAAAGAAGATTTTTAGTGCTGGAAAGGTAGCAATTATTCATTCCTCTTCCAGGCAAAGTGAGCTTTTCTGTGGCAGGCTCCCATGGACTAGCTAAATTAATGGAGCTCCGTTTCGTGAACGAGCATGACACGTGGTACAGAAGTCACCAGGAAGTAACTGATGCTTTGCTGCCTCATGTACTCAAGTCAGAATTTTAATTCTATTAATCTGAATTTACCTGCCATTATATACAGGAAACAAACAGAAAATAACCCCTAAACAAAGCAATGACTCCATAGGCAGACCCCACAAAAGACACACTGAGCCCTCCAGTTTATCTAGTCAGTCCCTGGAAAGCAGAGCTGAACCGGCAATTTCTTCCCTTCATGTGGCTCTGTAAAGAAAGAAAAGGCCATGGTGAACAGGAGCAGGGAAAGAAAGAGCAGTTCTGCTCATTACCGTGAAAAAGGAGCTGTCAAAGCGTCACCTTCTTTCATCCTTCCTCCCTTGCCAGCTTTTTTTTGACCCAGGGAATCGAAGCTTAAATCAGTCAGAATGAATGATGAAACTGCATCGTCTGTACAAAACAAAGCAAGAGGCTGTCGAGTACGGTAAAAAGGGGGCCCATCTGAAGGCAGCAGACATCACTCAGCTGTTGATTTCCTTGATTTCATTACAACAGAGGCTGGTGCTTGAACAGCGTGGTGGGCAGACAGACTGCCTGCCTTTTGCATCTATAAACACAGCCTGCAAAGTTCCTGCATGCACAAAATGGACTGTAATGCTTGGATATTTATCTTTGGTCAAAGGGAACAGGATTACTAGGATGACCAGTGTGACAAAGAGCTGAACTATAATCAGTCAGGCTTCAGAAATGGTCAGAGTACTGGTTCAAAATAAAGTTTTAATACTGGCAACAAGAAGGGCTAGTTTTAATTAAGTTCTGTGTTGGAGGGAGAATTGTGTAACAACTCACATTAGCAAGATGAACGTGAACTGGGAGAGCTGCTGAAATATGGAAAGAAAAGCATGTACTGTATTGTTTTTAAAAGCAAGCTTATGAATTATCCATCAATTCAACATGCAGAGGCCCAAGTTCACTTTCGGGTGTTTATTATTTCTGGTGAAGTTAAGCAAACCAATGCTTTTGAATGTTTGTTTTGTGTTTTAACCAAACTTAAAATAAAGCAACTTTTCAAAGACAAAAATCCTCCCATGACCCTGGGAACATATGCTTCTTTGCCATGCTTACAAAAATGCTAGGTTTTCCCATCACTTTATAAATGAAACTGTAAAGCCGTGATCTAGATGAGAATATAATATACGAAGTGCCAGGTCATTGGTGAGTGTTTAGATTGTGTATCCTTAAGTTTAAAGGGCTTTTTTCCCCCCTCTATTAAACAAATGCATACTGCATATGCATTGTTAATGTACTTACTGGATGATATGCATTATAGATTTTATATTTTTAAAAGGTTAATTTCAGTTAAAAAAAAAGGTACCCTGTAATGCATTAAAAAACATGATTTATCAAGATGTTTCTATCTCATTAAAAATACTGCAGAAGATACCATAGTTCAGAGGTGAATTGATCTCTGGAATTACAAGCAGTAAAGTTCTGCCTCAATATTTGATTCATGTCTTAACTAAAAGTGCATTTAAATCACAAAGCTTGGAATCAGATCAGAATATCCACTGTCTGAAGAAGAGCTGGATACATAACTTCGCTCTTATCCTAATTCTAACCATGATTGTTAGTCTGCCTTGGTTAGTACTTGAAAACATTTTGTTTGGTCTGGTTTTCAGTTGGGGAAATATGCTTTATATCACATGGTAAGGAAAGCTACAATAATGTGATTATAATTTTATTTTCAGAGAAAATAATAATAATGAAAAAAAAAATTACTCAATTAGTCAAGGTCTTAAAACCCAGGGTCATCTGTGAAGAACTGCAGAATGATCTTAGGGTACCGAGTGGATGATGGCAGGTGATACCATGTTAATGAAAACTGATGCGCGTCAGGTAAAAAAAAAAACAAAAACACAACCCCACACAACAGTTCCAGCTTCAGTGGAACAGATACAGTGAGGGACACTGAGCTTATTATAACTGCTCAGCAATTATATCGGAGCTTTATAACTCTAGGAATATGTGAGTTGCAATGAGGAAATCAAATATAATATTAAAATTTATTAGGAAAGGAACACAGAACAATACAAAGAAAGTAATTATGCACATTCATAGAACACCTGTATCTGAAAAAGGAAATTATGATCCTTCCACCTAAAACAGAATAAAACTGGAAAATTCATAGAAAAGGCAACAAGTGTGAAAAAAATGTATGGAAACTATTTTAGCCACTTGCAGACGAGGAAAAGAGATAGCTGAGGAAAGATGCAAAAAAGGTCTATAACTTTTTAATCAAAATCAAGAAGATGAATAGAGAAGAATTGTTCAGTCACTTCAAATGCAAGAACTATGAGTCATCACATGAAATCAGGAAACAGATTCAAAGCAGAAAAAAATGTGATTCTTACACAGCAGACAAAGCAAGCTGTAGAGTACCTTCCTGCAAGATGCGTAGCTTGATAGAAGGTTACCTGGATTAAGAAAGCAATTAAAATGCTGATTTAAAAACAAACCAAAACAAACCAAAACAACCTCTAGCAGGTATTAAAGAGAAAGATGACATCTCTGCCTGAGTCACCAAGCAAATCTACACACATTCTGCAGTGAAAGGCCAGGGAAGCACCAAGGATGCAATGGGCTATGTGAATATCAGGAGAAATGTGAAGTATTTTCTTTGAAATTTTAATGTACATAAAATGACAAAATACAGTTTGATTTTGTGAGTGTCTGTAACATCATCTTGTCTTCAGGAATCCTAAATTATTGCTCTGAGAATCAAGTTTACCTCACACACCTACAATTTAAGAGGACCCATGCTCTAAGCTTAGCCCTGACTCGGACTTAAGACCATAGCTTCGGAAGAATCATTGACATTTTTCCTTCACATCAGTTTCCACATCTAAAAAGATAATGATCGCGGAAGTAGGTGGCTATGACCCACGTTAGTTAATGGTTCTACAATTACCTTTAAGATAGGAAAAGATGAACTACAAGCTTACAGATGTTGTTTATTTCTTTGTGCATCTAAATGAGAGGTGGTGAAGTATTGTTGCTACAAAATATCACTGATACCTAGATATTACTAGGATTTTAAATGGATGAACTATTACTCTTGGTAAGAAGAATTTCTGAGTTAGAGTGCTAAGTATTAGCTAGAATTTTGGAAAAACTCTGAACTCTCTATTTCAGTATGAAAGCCAATCTCAGCTTTAGATTAAATTTTCCCCTGCTAGCAACTGATCACAGGATTTCTTGCACGCTCCTTGCTTGCAGCTGCTTGTGGGACATAATGAGTAGGATATAGGATTAGATAGCTGAAGAGTCTAACCAAAATCTAGTATGACAAAACCCCGCACAAGTCCCTGCCTTTAGGTCATGCTTTCACATTCTAGACTCTGTTTGATGGATGCCTATTGTCCAGTCTCAAATCACTTAATTCATTTCCATTCAGATCACAGAAGCTCCCTGCTGAGCTGGAAACCAACACATGCTCTTCAATGTAGATGTCAGGTTTTGTGTAGGAGACAGCCATACCAATACTGCAAAGATCCTTTTTACCTGTTCATGCCTACAGCAAAAATTAATCTGAAAAGCTAGGCTTAGCATGTCTGACATGCTGGCACAGCAAATATTTTCCTACATAATTGAAAAAGATCATTTGTAAGAGTGTTGGCCCAGTAGTTATCAACGCAGGCTGAGATCTGGGGGCAAGCAGAGCATTTTCAAAATACTGTATGTATATCAGAGATAAAATATGTACTTTAACATTTACATTTCTTTGGCCTTCATGCTGTTTGCAGCTGTCTGTCATGGTCATATGCTCGTATTTCTCTGTTCACAGTTTCTTACTTCACTCCAGGTTGCTCGCTACGTGCATATATATGCAACAGTGAAGATTCTGTTCAATAATTTAGAGGGCTGTGTGATACCTTACAGTCAGCAAGCGCATGCAAGTGCCTCACCTATATCTGCCCATAGATGCATGTCTAACTTGGTTTCTCACACTCTGTCAAGGCTGCCAGGGAGAGAAAATGGTGTTCTGTAACCCTGGAAAGAGGGATTTTTCTCATTTATATCCAGGCAGTCCTGAGATAGATAGAAATACAACATTATATCTCACTGAAAAAAGGAGTGAAGAGGTTCTAAAATGTATTAATGGGGAATCCTGTTTTCCTTTAAAACCCCTACAACGGTATAATAGCCTGACTATGCAAATGGAAGAAAATCAGACTGAGACAGCTATCCTGTAAAACACAAACCTTAAGTAGATTACATGAAACGAATTATTAAATATATGGCACACATTCAGACCACTTGCGTTATTCACTTAATATTCATAATCGAAGCTGTCATTCCAAACTTAAACCAACAGCATTGCTTAGGAACACAAAGAATATGATTTATACAGTACTGCTGCTCCCATAGCAGGCTTTTATTAATAAATATACTACGACCACTCAAACTCTACTATTAGACTTATTTCAATCATTGTAATAATTCATGTCGCCAGAATAAGAATTATTCTGTTTTAAATGGTCAGATGAGAAAGTAACTTTGCATAATAGATCTTATTACTTTGTTCTGTGCAAATGTGGCCAAGGACTTATGTATATTTTGAACTCTGACATTAATGTTTGTTATTGCAGAAATCTATTATTATAGAGATTACTGTGTACTTGCCAGAACTGAACATATAAAATGTAGGCCACATCCGGAATATTTTAGTCCCGGATAAATGTGTAGGTGAGAAAGAAGCATGATGAAATTACCTGTTTAGATTATTAAGAAAAATCTCATTTAAAAATCTGTTTGAATCAATGTATGTCTTAGAGAAGACTGCATGCTATGAATTCTGGAGAACTCCATCATGAATATCAAATACACACAATTCAAAAAGTGAACAAAAATCTAGAAGAATTACACTTGGAGTAGATGTCCCTTACAACTGAACTATTCTATTCTATTCTACAAGGAGAATTCATCAGTTTTGTAAACACTGCATTGTAGTTTTCCCCTTCAGGAAATTTAATTTTTAAAAATAAATTATGTTTTATCAGATTACAAAGCTGCAGGTCTAATCCCCACAAAGTTTTCCTTTATGGATTGTTTTATGCTTTTAATTTAGGGAACTTTTTTTCCATTGTTATAGGTGCCATGCTGGCAAATAAGTATAAATACGTAACAGCATGTGCTGCTCTACTGAAACTTACATGGTTTTTGGTAGGTTTTATAAGTGATTCTAAAAAGCAGTTTCCAGAGCACTTCTCAATTAGCTGCAGACAGACAGAGAACAAAAAAAGTGTTTACTTAAAATAACCTACATTGGGATTTCAGAGTCCTTGCTCAGAAAATGAACCCATGCACTAGATGAGATTGGTTTGATGGCAGTGTTCTTGTTTGAGCCCAGAGGGCAACTGAGCAGTCACTTGCTCACCCCTTCCCCCTGGGAAGGAGAAAATAAAACAAAAGACTTGCTCAGGAATCAAGGTAAGGACAGGGAGGGATGACTCACCCATTATAGTCAGGGGCAAAAGACGGACTCCTTAGGGGAAGAACGAGAACATCAATTTAATTCAGACACTTAACAGAGCAGGGCAGTGAGAAGTATAACTACATCTTAAAAACACCTTCCTCCGTTCCTCCTTTCTTTCTGGGCTCAGCTCTGCTCCCGATTTCCCTCCCCCCTCCCCCACAGCAGTGCAAGGGGAGGCAGGGGATGGGGGTTGCAGTCAGTCCTGCCTCTCCTCCCTCCTCAGGGGGAAGACTCCTTGCGCTCTTCTCCTTGCTCCAGCGTGGGGTCTCTCCCATGGGACACAGTCCTCCGTGAACTTTCTCTGACACGAGTCCTCCCCACCGGCTGCAGCTCTTCCCAGACTGCTCCAGCATGGCTCCCCTCTGTGTGCTGCAGTCCTCCCAGCAACAGACTGCTCCAGTGCGGGCTTCCCACCTCCCTTCCTCGGGCGCAGCCTCCTGCCCTGGTGTGGGCTCCTCCACAGGCCGCACGTCGGGCGCTGCTTCGCTGCGGATCTCCGCGGGTGGCAGGGGGAGGCCCTGTTGTTTCACCACAGGATACAGGGGAGCTCTGCTCCAGCACACCTACCCCCCCTCCCTCCTCCTTCCTTCCACTGACCTCAGTGTCCCCATAGGTGTCTTCCTCACAAGTCCAAATCCTCCTCCCAGATTCCCCTTGAGTATGTTCTCACACACACGCAGCCACTGTCACTAACCGGTTCGGCCCTGGCCAGAGACGGGTCCAACTTGGAGCCGGGGGAGCTTCGAGAAGGTTCTCACAGGGGCCACCCCTACAGCCCCCTCCCCTGCCACCAAAACCCCCACCACTCAAAACCAGCACAGGCAGTTTGAGATCTCTACTGGCATTACACTTGAAGTTTGTAAGTTTTTATTTTGCTTTTATATATCTTGTAGAAGAAAAAACAATACAAGTTGCCTCAAAATTGTATTACTTTGATTTTAGCATTTCTTAGTGGGTTAGAGAACCTCTTAGAGAACCATCAGGTACAGTTTGGAGAGGTGCTACTCATCCCCAGGTCCTGCTGATACTTGCAGTCCACTGATGGTAGAAAGAATGAGTAGATCTCACCTGTGTCAGCCATACCAGGCATATGAAGTGAGGCAAGCAACATGGTTCCACAGAAGATGCAGTTGCTAGAGGCAGTACAATCATTATGCTTATTAGTTTAAAAAAAAAGGAAGCAAACCCTAAAAACTGTAGAGAGTTACAGACACTGAATCTTTGGAAGGTTTTTAAGAAGTAGAAAGTGAATACCTTTCAAGCCGTCATCTCATGAATGTGCTAAGATTTTTCAGCTTACATTTTCTTCTGTAATAATGTAGTGACATGAGAAGTCAATAACAAGAGCAGCACTGAGCAGGACAGCACCATAACTATAATCCAAAATCCACTTTTCCTCATAGAAACCGACAAAACCTGTCAACTAATCCCACCCTTGCAAAAAAGGCTATTCTGCAAGCAAAACTTTGTCTGCTCAGATGCAGTCTTTCCAATTCAGTTGCACAGAGCTTGGAAATAGTAAATATGATTTCATTCTTCAATCCTCTATGAGACCTTAGGGGTCTTTTGATGCACTGTATATGAGCACAGTCTGGTTTTATTATACTGCAAGAAGTGGAGGTGGTTTGTCTACTCAGCTGTTTGTCTACTGCTGTGGATTCCCATAAAGTAATAGGCTCTAATCCATTACAGGCTCGGTTTTCAGTGTGCAGAGAGTCAACATTGAGGGAAAATGGGCACTCCGCACAATTTAACCACAACAATATAATTCTCAATGGGGAGAAATAACACTGTCAAAATTAATGATACGGTTCTGTGAAATTGTGAAACTGTTTAAATACTCAGATAAGCTTTTACATGTCTAAAAGGATAAGCTTTTATATGTCCATTAAAACACCACAGAAGTCCATACACACAATCTGTGTGTGTAAATTTCAAAATGCTGAATATTGGAACCTGGGAAAAGATTGCTCTAGACTTGCTCTGTGCCTGCATTTCTTTTTTTTGAAGCATCCCCTATAGCTCCCTGTCAGACAGGATAGTGGACCAGAAGAAACGTTCCTAAGTTCTTATCCTCTTAGATCCATTTAAAGATCAATACGTTCTTGTAAGCCTTACATTTTGTTTGGTTTTTTGTAACTTGTTATTATATGGAATGGGTATGTAACATCATGAATGGTACTCAAATCGGGCTTAAATCAATGGCTTAAATCAAGCCACTGATACAATTTGTATGGAAATTTGATTACCATTTTTATTACAGGAGCAACCGAAAATCCCAATAATAATTGGGTCCTCATTCAACTTTATAAACAACCTCTGCTTCAAATCACTTCTAAAATTCAAATCAGTCCTTCAGAAGACTGTACTTGCTATTTTAGAAGGCAATTAAAACTGGACTGAAGTGAATCTCACATCATTCTGGGGTTCTCTGTAAACATTTGATCACTCAATTTCACTTTTACACAAGGTTGTATTTGCTTAATGGACAGGGCAGCGGACAAACAAGTTCACAGTGAATGTGTTCACAAATAGTTTAAATGTACAAGTTTAGGGAGTGGTTACGTCACCTGACAGTTGTATCTCTGAGTTTAGAATTGTACAGGGAAATCCCCAGTCCTGCAACTCAGGCTAACATTTCTAATTTTTTTTTTTTTTTTTTACCGTAGGCAGTGGGAAATACAGGAAAACAATGCATTTCTCTGAATTAGTAGCACTAGCAGAATGGAAACAAACCCCTGTTTGATGTCCCAGGTTTTGAGCCAAAAGAATATGACAGCAGAAGTATTCAGTTACAATTTCCTAAGCACAGAGGTACCAGTTCCCCCTTTTAGTTACCAAGAAAGTCGCACTGATGTTACCATGAGTAAGTCACATAGATCCTGTCCACACCAGTAGCATACATCCCTCAGACTGGGATGTGCTGGCACAACCTCGTTTCATGAGCAACAGTATCACTGTGGACTCTCTTCCCTGGTTTTGAAAACAAATACAGTTAGTCGCAAAAGTAATAGACCCTGAGATTTCAAATGTGATGGCTATGACTCCGCTCAGTTACCAGATGCTTACTAGGGAGATAAGACACAGTGAACAATATTCTAATTGTCTAACATGGGTTAGTCACAATCAACAGTGCAACAAGCACAAAGGAGACACATTAAACAAGCAGCTCTTGATTTAACAGCCCAGCTATAAGTGCTACATCTAGGTATCATTTGCAACAGGAAAGTTATAATATACATTCAGCTGAATAAAAGTATATCAATGAATAAAATAAAAAAGAAAGCTGAATAAAAACTCAGTGTCAAATTGCACATGGATATTAAAAAATAACTATTTCCTAGGATCTTACACAGTCTAGGTAGGAAAATACAGCAACTTAAATGTTTCCACAGAATCAAATTGCCTGGACCTGATTAAAAGGCTGCATACAAGAAACTATTTTGAAATAAAGGCAGGCATTGAAGTTCTGCCGTAGGTCAAGATTTTGCTAAGCCCTTTACTAAACAGTAATGATACACTCTGAAGTAACCTTTGATCCTGCATGGCCTTTCTAAGAACTGAAGTAAACAGTGGTCTTAAGGGATGTTGGGAACTTGTATGCATGCCATCAAGTCTCTCCTACACTGCTGTGGACCCAGGAGACTAAATTTCCATTATTCTGATATGTGTATTTAAATAAATTTTAAAGCAGCTGCCAGAAATCTCACCACAAGGTACTCTGTCATCACTGGTATGGACACCTGAAGGTTGCTTGAGGCAGTTGTGCATGATGTGGTTTTAAAGTCATCTGAAATAGATCTGCATGTGATATACCCTTTCTTTCTGCTACTAATGATGTGTTTGGATTTTAACTAGAGATCTGAGAATGATCTGGCATTTTAAACAAATGCTTCTGCTAGAAAACTAAATTTATGCACCAGTTGTTTTCGTTTTGGTTTGGTTTGGGGTTTTTTTTTTGTTGGTTTTTTTTTTTTGTGTGTGTTTTGTTTTTTTTTTTTTTTTTTTTTTTATCAGATTAGACCTTTCATCAAATCTGGAGCCTGTCAGTTCTCAAACAAGCATTAATAGTGGCCTTTACATCTGAAACTAAGGTCTTGTCTATTCCCAGTAGAATGAGGACCTGAAAAAAAGCAGTATTTATCCTAAATATCCCAGTTCTGGCCAGGATGAATGCAATTCAATGAGCCTTTGCTAATGCAAACCAGACTTCTGCATGCTCATGGGATGCTGTCATTAATCCTTCAAGGACATAAATGTACAGCTGGCTTAGTTTGCTGCCAGCATCTTTTTCTTTTTTAAATTACCCTCCAGATATATGATGTTTAACATACTCATGCCCCTTTTCAAGGAATTTACTATCAAAAATGCAAGCAGAGCATGTTAAATCCTACTTTTAGCTGTTATTGCCAGCCTAATCACTATAGTGTCTAAAAAGTCACTCACAGAGGATTATTGGAGTCTCTCTCAGTTACTGAACAACATGGCACACTACAAAGCGGCAGAGCATCATGTAATGAAAAATTGTTGTGACTCCCTTCAAGTAATAAGTACAATCAAGATAATATTAAGAACCATAACTGATGGTTTGGTGGGAGAAAGGGTCTCTACTGATAAATTTCAGGCTTAATGATACAGCAGTGTTGCATTTTGCAGAGTATATTGATTTTCCCCCACCCCCATTTAGTTTAAAGTATCTACAGAAAATAAAACCAAGAAAAACCTACATTCACTACAAAGACCTACTACTGTTTTGTTTTGGTTTTTTTTAAGTCTATCATCTCAGATAAAACAGTATCTTTAGATTCTGAGACATATAGACAGACACCAGTCTGTTCAATAGTTTTTACTCAAGGAACAAACAAAAAGATCAGACTTTATTGTGGGACTAAGTTGAAAGAAGCCCAGAAGCACTGCAGCGTATCAGTCCTGTTTCTGCTCTGATTTCAATGGGACTGTTTCAGATCTACAAAGCCTTTTACACTTGCTCTAATGGAAATATTAAAAAGTAGAATATACCATGCCTGAAATGTTTCTGTGAAATTCAGGTATGTAGCTAGCAGGGCTTTAAAAATTAAAACAGCAGCATTGCCAGCTAAGTAGTTTGGATTAAAGGGGTTTTGTTCTAGATGCTTTGGGACTGTGAGGATTTTGAATTCTTATTCATAGATCTCTTTAAATGTAATGTTGCTAACTACTAAAAACCTAGCAGTAAAACTCAGGAACATATTCTGCTTTCATTTTTTATCAATTTCTGTATTGTAAATGAGCACATACTATATTATCCCTAATGTTCTCAGATACAAACAACACGGTGTGAAGGCCAAATCAATCTTCCTGATGTTTAGCTTTATTAAATGTAGAAAGTAACAAAAAAATTAAGCTTAAATTTCCCCTTCAGGATTTACAAATTTAAAGGTTTCTTCCTCAAAAATTGTCATCCCACGTGCTATATCCCCATTTTCTAATGGGCCACTTCCACCTACCTAAGACTACATAAGCTAGTAAGCTTCCTAATGCAGCCAGCAACCAAAAAGGAGCATTTTTCTAGTGTGACTATACTTGCCTTTAAGGTGGAGAGTTACAAACTTCCCCCTCCCTTTCCAGTGCTCACAATAAAAGTTAGAACAACTTCTCCATGATGTTTGAAACTTCATGAGAGTTTGAAGGTGGATCAGAAATGAACTTCAATATGAAATTTCTAGAAGGTGTGCATTAACAAGTATTTCTGTCAAATTTTATTCTAAATGTCTTCCTTCTAATACATAAATCTTAGGATTTGAAACTGTATTGTATAATGTCAAAAAGCTGAGGGAAAAGATTAAGTCTTCTATTGGATACAAGAGGAATGTATCAGCATTAGAAAGTTTGGGATCTCATCCAAGGCTGAGGCAGATGAGAAGTTTTCCAAAAGAGTTGCCCAGGGCAATAAAGTGGAAATAGAAAATATGGTGTAAAAAACTGGTTGCAGAAGTTTAAATGTTAGTCACCTGCTGACAACTAAAATGAAAGGCTAATTATATTTTATAAATACCTGAGGTTTTTAACTCTACTATAGCCCTATGATGTTAAATTTAATCATTGTTTTTACAGTAAGATAATACAACTGGTATCACCTACCGTTTCAAACAACTCCATTTATTTTAAGTCTTCCTCCTAGTGCTATGTTACAGAGAACTTCTGAGAACTGCTTCCTGTTTTTCATACAGATTTCCCTCTTTTCCTGTGGAAATCTATTGAGGAAACTCTATGAAAACAAAAGGAAGTATCTGTTTCTAAATACCTGTAAGACTGTCCAAAAGAATCATCTTTACCCACTGTGGGGCTCCTGTTGAGGGTAGGGGCTGCATATGATGTGAGCAGCCCTGTGTCCCACCGAGGTAACTGTGAGCCCACCAAGCTGCATCCAGCTCAGACACAGCAGGGCTGCTGCATGGAGGGGAGTCTTAGTAAAGAGGGGAAAACCTGCAATTAAGCCTTGTCTTAAAAAAAAAAAAAAAAAAAAAAAAACAAAAAACAAACCAACCAAATAAAAAAAACCCAGAGAAGCAATGAGCCAAGGCCTTTTGTTAGAATTAATTTAGAGTAATGTTGGTTGGGAAAACATGAACCATTGTTACCCAACCTTCCTATGAGGAATTTTTCTAGCAACAACTTCCATCTGCCCCTCCTTCATTAGCTCTCCTACTTGAGAGGCAGCGTAGGGCTGCACTACAGGCTGCAATGTCCACATACGACCAGCTGTGTTATTCAGGGAGTAAGACACAGTAGCACCGACCCATGTATGATTAAAGATCTTACCGACATAATGTACCTTTTTTAACAACCTAATGTTAGTAAGTTCTCTAATGCCTTAAATGCACAGCAGCTGAAACAGAATCACTCCCAGAAGTAGTTTTTGCATCTCTTCAATTACCTTTAACATAGGTCTGATTTGCTTTAGACATCTAGGTGTCTAGACTATGGAGCTAGAAAATCCAAAACAAAAGTAGCAAATGTATGTAATATATTTCAACATAATTCAGTGTCTGTTTCTGGTTTCTGACAGCCTACTAGGCTCCACAGATTCTGGATAAAATTTACTGCCTAAGTACTGCAGTTCTGCTGCATGGCTGAGCGTTTCAAAGAAGAAACTGAGCTGCAGGCATTGTTAAAGGATGGAAGGTGGCTTTGTTTCAATTTTTCATACCTTTCTTAAATGACCTATATGAAATTTCCAGTGCAGTAACTACTTGCTCAACCGCGTTTTCTGCTTGTTCAGTTAAAATGTGTCTGAAAAAAATAGGGGTGGGGGTCAGGCAGGCGGAGGAGTGGGAGTTATTTTAAGTTACTAATAAAATCTACCTGCTCCTTTGTCCTGCAAAAAGAAGTCCTATTATCATTTATGTTCTAATTCCTTTTAAGGGCTCCTGTCAGGATTTCATTGTACCATTGTTCTAATTAATAGGGAACACACCTCACCCTGGTCAGCTCCAAAGGGTCCACGTGTATGCTATTTTAGAACGTTATCCCAGCTGTACAATATCAGTGCTGGTTAAATTACAACACCACTAGGTTTTGCTCTTCCTAATAGAGACCATTATTGATCTTGGTTTTATCCCACTAATATCTACTAATTTCAAGCAGGTTAGATCACAATTCCCTTACACTGACACTATGTACATTTAGGGTAAGTTACATCATTTACATCCTACACCAACAGTCCTGTGGTCTAAAAACACAGCCACATCTTACAAAAACACATGTATGTGAAGAGGGTATCAGAAAACCAGCCTTAATAGTGCAATGACTTTTAAAGAAATGAGAAACCATCGAGATCTGGCCAATAATCCATTAGTACTGAGCAACATTGCCCATCTAACGCTAATATGACCGTGATTACATTTTCAGTCTCTGTCTTTGCTGGCCTGCTGTGTGCCCAAGTCACACTTCTTGAATCTTTAAATGTATGCTTATTCCCATAGACCAGTTTCTTAACCATTTTAGCTTATGGTACCTTGAAATACCATATTTGGTCTACTGCCAGTCATCTGTAAAACCTGGAGTTTTTATATACATTCATACATTAACCTACTTCTATGGCATCGAGTGTTTCAGAAGGAATCAGAAATAAGTTAGTCATAACTTTTTTCTCCACTAAATATTTGTATTAATTTATCTTGACTTTCTACAAATGATGCTGCATATGGCCACCCTGCAAATTTCAGGTGATTCTAACTGATAGAAGAGAGGGAGAGTACTTCTCAGGGGAGTACAAAGATTGCCTAAGCCCCATATGAATCAGGATTTTATGCTAGTGAACATCATGGAAACGAATACAGTATAATCACATTACAGAAACTGAAAAATGTCTTAAAAGCTTGAGAAAAGCTGTTAAATGAACTTGTATAAACCATAGCCTGAACTTGGATCGGGTCAATTATTTGAAAACCAATTGTTAATACCAAAATCTTTACTCAGTAAAATGTTTAAGGAGGTGTGTAACTTTATTTATGTAAGGATTGCAACTGATACAATGAAACTAAAATGTAGTTACACTGGTTTTATCTCAATGAGACTACATATTTGGTTAAAATGATGCACCTGCTTAGGTATTCTGCTGTAGTAAGAAAGATACCATGTAAAGTTTAAACTTAGCTGAAGTTTAGGTAAATTTGGTGATAAATACAATGCAAACCTGCTTGCACTGAGGTTCATCAGCTCAAGAAATTGGAGATACTGCTAAGACAAGCAGAGGTCTACCCATGGAGAAGGCAGATGATCCAGAGTGCTAAACACACAGTGTTGGAAACCAGTTCTTACATGCAGGGAGCAGCTATGTATGGTGGTGTTACATTTCTGTCATTGTCTTTTCAAGCTTTAAATAATATTTCTTATTCAACCATATAACCAATAAAAGATGAAATAGAAGCTGCTATATTTGCTGTCAGAATATACCGGAATATTAGGACCCTACTAAATGCAGGAATAGTGGGCAATCTTTTCTGAACTTATAAGCAATCTTTTCTGATCTCTATGAACTTATAACTTATGGCAAATAACTTATAAGCATTTGGGAAGGAAAGTAATTTATTGGGGATTATTATAAAGACAGTATTATTTTTCACAAGTCACCTACCAGAACAATAAAGGCTTCAAGAAAGCAAAGAACAGGCTGCTCTCAGGAAAATTAAAACTATTTCAAAAAAGTGTCAGAATATCAGAGCTTAAATATGAAGGAGCACGCAGAATTCTACAGTGTTTAATAGAGAAATAGCACTCTGTGAAGATCTAAGGATGTTTTTACAAACATCAGTGAAACAGAAAACACAACAGTATGAGGTAATTGTTATTCCTGTTTCCTGACACAGGATCTGGGGACCATGGAAGCTGTGACTTCCCCACGTTCACAGCAGACAGTTGCTGGCACGGACACCCCCGGCGCGGGTCTCACCGTAACGCCGCGTCCCCTTCGCGCGCTGAGCCCCCGCGGGCAGCTCTCCTGCACCGAGCGCTGGGGAGCCCACAGGGCCCCCACGGCTGGGCGGGCCTTCACGCAGCCGTCCTGCGAAAGCTTAAGAAATATCCAACTCAGGTGCAAAACCGAGGGTTGCAGCCCCGCCTGTTAACAAACCTTAATGTCATATTTTTCCCAAATGCTTAGCAAGAGCCAGTGAGAAATAACTTGCAGCCAGTCTAAGGCACGATGTAGCTGTTAAGTGAGCCATCTTCCTTTTCTGTCCCTCCAAATCCACGAGGCACTAGAAGTATGAAGTTCTGAAATGAGTCCTGAAGGAATTTACAAGCTAGTCAATAGGTACTTCCATAATTTATACCATATTCGGTGATATCTGCAGTTTTGCTTATATTATAGAACTAAAAAACTGTTTTGTCAGACCTTTTAAGCTTTAAGAGTTGAACTCAGTAGGATCTTCACCCTGCTGATAAATAATCCCTGACTCTGTTTAGGAAGAGCACTTTTCTTTATCTAGGAGATGTTGAAAGGATCACTGGACATTCGATCTTCACTGACATACCCTCTAGCATGCAGGAGATAATGGAAGGATTCCTTGGGATTAAACAGCACATGTCTACGTGAAGGAATACATGAGGGGGTTGGTTTGTTATATAAGCAGTGGCAGAAGGAAATTATCTACAGGACCACCGCTCTGCTGCTCTACTTTATCTGGCTTATATGCCTTATATCAAATATCTTGGTTATAGCTATCAGTGTATTAGGATTTCATAGTATTTTTGTTACTAGCTTTTTGGTTGTAGACTTTCAAGCATCTTTCTGTAAAATACAGGTCAGGATACCAATAGAGAGAGAATTCTAAAAATAAAAGTTTGGAGATCAGGAAGGACAAATAGACTTAGGAGAATACATACCCACAACTCATGCATACATAGTTATAGGGGGGCAGGTGTGCATGTGTTTGTTTACACATGCCTCTGTTGCTATTCCTTATGGGCAGGAACATCTGAGGTCTCCAAAAAATGTCCAGAGGCAGGTTTTGCCAGTGAGACTGTCTACCTGACTCGAAGCAAGGAAGGCTGGAAATCAGAGAACGGCAGGTTGGACGGGACCTCAAGGACCATTTGGTCCAGCTTCTCTTAGCAAAAGCACGGTCTTGAGTAAGCACTTGTTCTCACATGAGCTTCAGCCTCACTTCAGACCCATACTTCCTGATAAGTTGGAGAAGTCAAGTGTTTGCACTGCTTGTGGTCTTGTAATATATTGCAAATACAGAGGCAAGTCTTCAGCAGACTCCAAACAGAAGGATCCGTGTCCTGTCCTAGAGTGGGGTTGGAGGATGGTGACCTGAGGAAGATGTAAAGTATCCTATGGGAAGCAGCCTGGTGCAGACCCAAGTGCTGAAGCGGCAGCCAGCAGGCTGGATCCAGGCCACGGGCAACACCATTGGCCCTTGCTTCTGGAGTAGCTGGGGAAGAGCTGTTACAGCAAACAGCAAAAACGGCTGTTATGGCACTGTGTGAAGACCAACAGCAGAAGTCTTCTTCTACCTGCATATAGCCAGGTACTCCGAATTACTGCTGCACCCCCATGGCCTATTAGAAAGGTCCACCAAAGGGTATTTGGTGCTCTGGATGAAAGGTTTAACCAGGGAAATGTTGTTATTTAACCAACAGTTAGTCAGAGGGTCAGTACAATATTGAATAAAGCCCTTCTGGTCCTTCAAACATTCCTCAGCATCATCTCTTAAGACACAGGCTGCTGTGCTGCTTAGCATTATTGTGGTGTCTAGCACCAGTCCCAAGTCCGCATACACTCTGTTGAGTTTTGTGGGCTTCTGGAAGAAATGTGAGGTTGCCAGCTTAATAGAAATTTCAGTTATACTAAATGAAAACAATTGTTCCAATATGGAAGGGAGGGAAACTCAAGAGCAGAGCTGTGTAACAGATAAGAAGAGGGAGCAGTAAATCTATGACTTCCATTTTCATGACTGGGAGGAAAGTTGAATCCAGGTTTTTAATTCAGGCTTCCAAGAAATCTTGTGCAAGCTTTAGCAAATAGCTTTTGGTGGTAATAGCCCAATCAAGAACAAGTGATACTTAATTTTTTCTAGCTTTATTTAGGTCTGCATTGTGTGCATTCAAACTCTAGACTTTCAGTGCAAATATCTGAATTTCTAGCTCATAGGGTGTGGCAATAGAGTTCTTTATTCCAGTGGAACAACATCTGGAAATCATTTCCTTTATTTTGTTACAAAAGAATTCATTAAGGGGCAGGAATATCTGAATGACATAATTCCAAAGTGATGCATGCTTCTCCTGGATAGTGCAGTGACTATTAACCATAAAATACCCCACACAGAGCTAAAAGCAGTCTAGTTCATCAAGGATATACTCAAGAACTACGCCATGCAATATAATCCCTTGCTAGGTACAAGATTTATAAAAGCATTATAATTACCTCATTTGTTTAGCCTAATTATGAAATGTTGTCTTCCATGGAACGGCTCAAATGACTAATAGTTTATTAATAATGGTAAACTAAAGTTGCGAGGCCAGAAAAGCTTAAGGAAAACACCAGTGAGACTCAGAGATCTTGAGCTGAGTTTCAGACCTGAAAGGAATATATTCTGTAAGTCACAGAATGAAACCTGATCATGCAGTATTAATTCATCTTCCTTAGCCATTTATTTGTAAGAAATTTATGTATGTAGTTGTGTATCCATGTATAAGAGAGCCTATTTTGTATTTAGGCGGGTCTTGCTTAATGAGCTGATATTTATCATAACTGTGAATGTGGCCTTAACTGTTACGTTGAAAATGAATGATTAGGTTTTTAGTATATTCTTCATCACAATATAATATACCAGACTATAAAGATTACATTCAAAATTTTCTGCTAATTTTAAGTGCCCACTCTGACTTATCTAAGTGTTCACAATATCTAGTATTTCAGAGCAAACCACACAAATCATAACCTCCATGACCCCATGCTTCAGCTGCCATGCTCGTGCCCCTTAGTCTCAAATTCCATGCCAAAAAAAAAAAAAAATCAGGACCCATTTATTATCTGTACACATGTAACATAGTAATTATTTTTAGAAAGCCTAAGTAAAGCTATTTACCTAGCACTATGCAGGGTCTCTGGCAGAGACAGGAGTAGAATTTACTTCCTCAAAGAAGCATTTAATTGCTTTAACAAGGACACCATCCATTCTGTTCCTGTGTGTCTCACCTGACTTGCTACTGGTAGCTTCTGCAGTAGATGAGAAAGGAACCTCCTGGCAGAAGTTTCCTTCTCTCTAAGACTGTTGTCCGTCCACTGAAATCATTCATCCCCTGCCTTGAATGAGGCAAAGGTCACATAGGAAAAACAGACTGCTATTTTACAAATAATAACTATATTGTAATGCATGTGCTCCAGGGGTTAAGGCAACCTCCTGACATCTTGTAAGTTGAGAACCTTACAAAAACCAAATACACTTAAAACACAAGAATTTGTATCAGGTAGCATCATCATGACATCTGTGTTTTCCACCAGCGGGGTCAGATTCTCTACATTCTCTGCATAGATTTCTGCTCTGAGTTAACTGAGCAACTGACAGCACAGTAAATTACCATCCTCCATGTGGATCTGCAGTGGGGAAGGGAGAAAAAACTAATTTGTGGATGGTTTTCCCAAACATTTACTGATAGGAGAGTAAATGGCAAGACTTCAAGAACTTGGATAGCATCCCAAACTTTATCAGGGAATGCATTTGGCCCTTAAGCACTTCTTTCTGCATATTTCATCTTCTGTCCCTTTATCTCTACTCCAATCTTGTCTCCTTTCTCCATGTGCAAGCCTGCTGTTGCTGTAATTCTCATTCTCACTTTAACCACTGTACCCATTCAGGGTGTAATTCAATCACGTTTCCACCAGCAGTAAGACCCAATCAAAGGTCTCTCCGCTTGCTTGTTCCTGTCGCAGCCCTGCATTTTGCCATCCCCTGAAAGATGCAATTCTTAGGGCTATGCACTATTCCAAATTTTAAATTTATCTCTGAAAACAAGAGAGGGATGTGATATTTTATACACACCTCATTTCATAAATCCAGTTCATAGCAACACAAGCACTTGCACAACTCAAAGCATATCGGATCAGATATGTGAAGATGCAAAAGGGGAGCAAGGTTTAAAGGAGAGAGATGGTAAGATGAGGGAGTTTTGTTCCAATTTCATTTAGAACTACTCCTTCAGGCCTAAAAAACTCCTCTGGTCTTTCCTAGACGTCAAAGCCACCATTTCCTGCGCCAGTGCACTTGTCAGGGAGAGCACTGAGTGTGCAAAAGGGAAAATCTTCCTGACACCACTCCTGCTTGTTAGTGCCAGCTTGCCTAAACTCCTGGTAAACTTTTATGTACTTCTTCATGGCCATGGACTGGAGCATGTTCGGTACTTCAAAGCTCTTAAAAACAGTCAGTGCTCCAGACAAAGGAGATAATGAGACCTTTCAGAAATGCATTTGCTTCTGTTATTCTTGCTTACCTGAAACCTAAAAGATCAGCCTAAGAAACATTTGGATTGTGAGAAATTCATCCCAAATGGCATGGGAGGGCAATATGCAATGGAAGATCTTTGCATCTAGATCTTTGAGAATCAAAAATATCAGGAACACCAATGTACCACCCAGGAAATACATTTTTCCAATCTGATCTCAGATTTTAAGAAGAAGAGTAACAAGGAAGCAGTTGACAAATGAACAATAACAACTTGTACTAAGAGTAGCTAATTTCTGAAAAACAATTTCCCCCAAACAGTCTGAGCTTGCAGAAGTTGCTCTTTGGGGTGGGACAGTTTGAACAATGAAAGGCACATTTCTATTCTGTAATTTTACTATGTCTGCATAAAGGTTTGTGCTGTCACAAAAATGCTTGAAATCATCAGAGAAAGAACACTGTGTGACAGCAAGGTATAAGTCTGCTACTCTCTACTATGTGTGACAGTACCATTGCAAGATTTGCCAGTTTATATACAATGTGCAGAAAGATGGAAAGGTTCTGCAAGAAAACACATTGTCATCAGCAAAATTATTTTTTTTCCTAAGGGGGTGGTGATTTTGACAAGCAAATGAAAATCATCAAAACCTCCAAGACCTATAACCAGTATTATAGAGGCTCTTTAACTACAAACTTCTCCTTATTTCAGTGTAAAACCAGGATATTTTGTCATCTTTATTATAGTTTCCAAAAATTCATACTTTTAAAATTTTATACTTAATGCTTTACAGCTCAAACTATTTAAAACCTGAGATTAAGTAATTTAAAATCTGAATTGAGCATAGAAATTTCGTTCAGATGATTTCTGTTGGAGAAGGGTTCACAGATTACATCACCACCCTAAGACAGATGTATTCAGAAAACCTACACAGACACCTAGCTCAAGTGTGAAAACATATTTGATCTGAACATTAAATGAAAAGTCATAAATAAAAAATATGCACACTTTCTAAACTCTGTAATTGACTGTAGAGGATAAGCCAAAATTAAAACCATTCTGAGTTCCCTGAGTTCTGACAGTTTGGTAAAATAGTACAGAAATAAAAAACACACGTCATTTTGGTTAAAAAACATAAGTCATAGATTTTTAAAATAAAGCATAGCTTAGTTTGTATTACTATACTTAGGGCAATGTAGATATTGACACAGCTGTTTGATCTGCTCCAAATAAGTCTCTAAAAGAGACTAGTTAAACACCTATGAATGTGAAGCTAAATAATTCCTCAGCTCTATTATATGATTAGTCGGGAATTATTTAAGTTAAAGATTTGTTCAGCCCCAGAAGCAGGTGGTTTTTGCTGCAGTTAGAAGTTTCCATAACAATAACAGGAGAGCCAATTAAAAGCCAATTAGTCATGGACGTTCCTTTAGGGTCCGGTACTTTGCAAACTCTCCCCTCTTCAATTTTCCTTCTCTCGAGCTGCCCATTATCCTCAGTACAAAGACTTGAAAATGAATGTGGACTCTTTGCCTGTCTCCATGGAAGCCTTGCCACACCGCACCGTACACAAATGCTTCCCAGGCATCTTCAGCACTACTTTCCCCTCTGATCTTTGCCCTAAATAACTGTGCTGTTTTTTCACTCTTCTCATTTATGAAGACCCATTTGATGCTGTATGAATACTAATGAGAAAAGAATTAAACCTATGTTTAAAAATGAGTGAAGATTCCTCCTTTTAAAATTTACTATGACAGCAAAAGCATACCGGTTGGCTTCTTTTGTTATGCTCCTCTTTAAACCCTGAAACCTCTGCCGCTTGAGAATTAAGAGTGCAGATTTGGCATTCAGGAAAATAAAAAGCTCCCAGATAGGAAAAAAATGACCTAGTGGTTAAATTGCATGGTAAGAAATCAGGAGATCATGGTGTTCCATTGTTCTGCTACCAGAGAGTACCACCATGACTCCATTCATGCCTCCACCACCTCACTTGAGAACAAGGATGAAATGCTGTGTACTTCAACAATGTGAACTAAGGAGCATGAAGCAACCCTGAGAAATTAAACCTTCTGTACTGTTTGGTTGCATCTGCTTTAAAGACCAAAACCCAAAGAAAATCCAGACAGAAATTTGAAATATACTCCAAAGTGAATGTAGGCTGCTATACCGATGGCAAAATTAAAAGAAAACAGCTCCTTTCTTCCAACAGACAACAAAGATAGTATCCTTAATGCTATTCTTTTAGATCTGTGCAATATTTCTGATTAGAACCTTCTTCAATCCATCTCATGTTTAGTTTCTAGTTACAGCTTAAAGGAATGGTAAGTTTGCCCTTGCAGCTACATGAGAAGCATTAGCAGCCCCCTTTTCCCCCCTCACAATTTCTTTATAGTGAAAAAGATCTCGAGCTCTGCCTCCTGATCTTTGGCACCAAACTTGGCAGATTAGTGACTTATTGCATGAATGAAAACCAACTGTGTTTATTCATCCCTCCTTTGGAAGCCTATTGCACAGGACACGGCCCCTCCTTTTGCCTCTGTCAGTACACCACTGGTCCTGGCCTTTCCCGTCGCCTTCCCTGGTCGCTCCTATGGATAAACCAGTGCCCAGCACCACATTATACTGACTCCTGGCAGGATGTACCAAACCAAGAAATTTCCAGCTTTGCTATTTCCAACAGATCCTAGACATTATATATTAGCTGATCAAGTTTAAAAATCTCTAGTTGTTTGGGGGTTTTTTAGTGGTTTTTGTTTGTTTGTTTGTTTTTGTTTTGTTTTTCGTTTTGTTTTAATTTCCTTATCTACTTATGCTGCTACTTGCTTTTTTCCTTTATTTTTATCTGGCACGGTTGAGCTTTGAAATTCCAGCTTGTCTGGCCACATGTTCCTTCATGCACATTTAAAATCTGCCCCATTCCTAAACACCTTGAAATCATTTCCAAACGTGGTTCTAGAAAACAAGACTGTATCTTAATCTGTCCTGCCTTTTTATTTAGGGTTTAAGGTACACTAACTTTGCTATATATCTTCTGCTGGGGAACCTAAGGCCCAACACAATTTGATGCAATAATAGAACCTGTGCCAGGACCAAGATTTAAATTCTGGAGCACCTGGGTCTGAAAACTCTTGCTGAAAACTTCCACTTCTTTCTAGTTTCCCAGATGAACATCTCTGGAAAAGACAGACATCACTGCCCAACACTGGGCAGGAAGACCTAACAAAATATGCCGTCTGTATGACTCCCTTAATTTCTGCACATTAAGAGAGCTGATGAAGTCCTCTCAAGAAAATTACTATAGAACAATCAGAGTTTGTACTTTGTATTTCATCAACTAATTATAAGTTCTCTTACAAGAACCACAGAGAAGTGAAAGCTATTATTTAGGTCTGTCTTGAATCTCATCTAAGTAGATGGAGTCTGCTATTCTAAGTCCTGAATTATATGGGAAGGACTGGTTTTTTTCCACCAAACTTCTTAATGTTCCTTGGACTGCAAGCTGAATTGAAACCAGGCTGCCAGATGTAAGAAGTTAATACCACCAGCAGAGCTCCCATTTAACATCACAACATTTACCCACTTTTGCCAGAAAAGATTTTCATGACGCTTGAATATTCCTAATGACTTATGGGTTAAAATCTTAACCAACTTTGAGACTACAAAACTGAAATGTCAGCATCTCTGTATTATGTCAGTTAAGTCTAAAAGTCTCTGAAATCCAAACAGATCTAAATTATAATGCAGCTCAAAGCTAAGAGAACAATCTGCACAATACTAGCTATAGTCCTCAAGAAATTGTAAAGGATTCTTATTGAGTATCAGACCCAAAAATATTTGTCTTAAAATGAAGACAATTAGCACTTTTCAGAAAAATAAAATATAACAATCCTGTGAAAGGAAATACTACTGTATTCCACAATAACTGTCCAGAACACTGAGCCCCCGTGATGCTTCCAGGAGCCCCCACTTTGACTGCCCAAGCTTAACAGTTCTTCTTATTTGTGCACTACTTCATGATTTCCAGAACTAATGAAGCTAAATGACTAGCTAGGCTCCATTCTGGAGACCACTGTTTCCTTTGGCTTTACGGGAAATCCAATTGTTGCTAAGCTAAATAATACCATAAATTGTAAATGAAATATGTCATTAGTTTTTATGCACTCAGCTCTACTCAAGGGGGTAAAATAAATGCTGGTTCCTAAGCATGCTTTACCTCAGCTTCTGCCTCTACAGATATTTTGAAATACTGACTTTTGTTGTTGTTAAATTCATGATCTTATTTACTTAGTATACTTTCACAAACAACAAGGGAATGAATATTGGTGTGGTTCTTCAGGAACTGACAGCAGCTGTGTTAGATTAAACAAAAGCTCTCTGCAATACTTATCTCTAACTTGGCACCAGCTTTTCTATTGCTACATCTAAAGTCCTGTTTCTAGCAGTAGTTGAATTTACAGACAGGAAGTATTTAGAAGATTTGTCCAAAAAGAACATGTTATGCAACTTGTTTCAGTGGGACCAATTTGCTAAGCATTTTAACTCTCGTTTTTGTTGATGACTAATTAATGTGTTAAGTACAAGGTATATTCAATATTCAGCAGATCAAAACTGATCTTAGGAAGAATTTGTACAGAACTTAGTTTATTATAAATCCCCTGAATTTGGTTTGCTTTCTTCTGGATATAGATTTGTTGTGAACTACATGACAGCTTCTACTGGGAAGAGTATAACCATGTTATTATACGGTCTAAAAAGGAAAATATCCTGTATGTAACTATTTAAAGTAAACTGTTTTCTAAACAGTAAAAAAGGAAGCAATGGAAATGTACTCTATGGGAAATGTGTATTACAATACACAACATACACATGTAATGTACACAAGCTTGTAATGGACTGGACATGGTGTTCAGTTAGCTTCATACCTAAGATGTAGCTTATTCCTACCTCGGAGGATGTTTGATATAAACCTTACATGTGTGCACTGATATGCCAAATTTCCATTTATCCAATGTAACTATGAGTTTCTTACTACATTATAAGAGTTTAATTTCTTAAATTCTTCGTAGCTCTGATTTCAGTAACATTTTTTGGAATTAAGTTGCATATTATGTATATTGCGTGAAAAAGCAAGACTCCTAAAATAAATTCAGTATTATGTGTAGATTTCCAATTTCATAGACCCTATTTACTATTTTGCAAGTAAATAGGAGTGTCGGAATCAAGTTACTTTGTCAACTATATTGCATACTTCCACTGTATTTTCTCTAAAATAGTGATACTGTCTTTCAGTACATCCCAGGTAGGAGAGCCAAACTGAACCAAACCAAATGTATTCCAAAAAAAAGGGAGCAGTAACTTCAATGGACTCATCATGACTCTCATTTCACATTTCATTCCCATTCTTTCCAAAATGTAATATTTTATTAGATTGTGAGAAAATAAATCCATGTCATTGGATTTTGTTTCATGAACAGTAAAAGTTTCCGGTTTACTACACCCAATGACGTGTAGTGTTTTACATGCTTGGGTCTTTTCTTGATTGGGTTAGAACATTTTCAACTCAGCTACATGTAAATATATTCTGGACTTTTCCTCTAACATGTTCCACCCTGAATTTCCTTGAAGGTACTCCCCCAGTGCTGTCCATTTATGTAACTGTAGATTCTTCAGCCTGAACAACCATTGTCCTTCATTGAATTAAATTACTTTTCTCAAAATACATTTTGTTGGCAAGTTTAAGGACTCATCTTCATCAGTTACATTATTTGATCTGTGTACCACCCCTTGAAAGCTGTTTCCTTTAAAACATGTAGATGTAATATCCTCAGCATTCCACTCAGAAAAAATGCACAATTTCAAAGGAGATTGTCAGCAATTCAGAAGCTCATTGCTGAGATGCTTCTTACCTATAACTCACTGGGTTTCAGATGTGTCACTCTGTTTATGTATCATTCTTTTTGATTTTTCATTCTCTGACACTGCTTCATCTCCGGTATCCAGACTTAGCTCGAAACTGCCTGACATTTCCAAGTGACCAGAGGCAAGACTTGACACCCCAGCTATGGTGTCGGGGTGAAAGGGAAGCATGCACTGCCATTTCACTGTCACTGGAGGAGGGAGAGTTTATGGCCAGAGGAGACTGATCCCATATACAGTTCCTAGCTGTCTTTGACCTGAACTCAAAGCCATAAGTAATGTTTAGTTCTTATTACCTAAGGAACAGCTGAAATCCACCTTCCTTTGATTCTTGGCGAAACAGCGGAATGCAGCCCTCGGCAGTTCCGTTTCACAGGCACTGAAGGTAGATACCCCAGCTCTTCTATAGCAAGTCTGAACAATTGCACTCAAAGTCATTCACGTGCTACGCAGTGCGCATTGATCTTGGGTTGTCAAATTTCCTACAAGGCCACTTGACTTCGCCCTTCTTTTCCAGGTTGGAAACAGGGGGATTTCAGCTTCCCCCGGGAAGCAGCCCGGAGCAGGAGGGAGCAGCCCCGGCAGACAGGAGATACTGCCCGTCTGCTGAGCAACAGGATCGACGGTCTCCCACTGGTGGAGCTGGGATTTCTGAGAACGGTAACAAGCCCCGTACCCAACTGCTTTATTTCCTCACTGATTTGTAAGATCCTTCAGCAAAATAGCAGTACAGATGTTAAACCACAAAAGCCACAGGCCAATCCTAATGAATCTTGAAATCCTTGACCTAAATGAAAGGTAATATCCCAGCTTGCTACTTCTCACTCCCCATATACATTTATGTTTAATAAAAGTCTGGACATGTCACTTAGAGCTGTGATTTAAAACTGCTTTTTTCCATATGATTCACCTCACCAAAACCTTTTTCCTCGCTTAAAAGTATGAAGTTTTTGTTTCTTTGTAAATAAAAACTCAGAACTTCAGCTAAAGCAATTTCCAAGGAGACCATTTGCAGTTAATATTTATTAATTAAAAATATTAATATGCAGTTAATTTCTCTTTGGAAACATCCTGGCCGCTTCAGCAACTGAAAAGGTCCAGCCTGTTTAGCACGTGTAGCCCTAACTCCTGCCATAACACTGCGTGCTTGCGGCTTCCCATGGGACTGCCTGGAGCGTTCTTTGAAAGTCTTCTAAAGCCACTGCGTTTGCCAAGGCTGGCCGTCACTACCGGTGACCTCGACTCGGCTTTTGCAGCGGGGTTACAAGGGCTCTCAAAGAGATGGCAGTTTTGAGCAAGGGGTCATTTGGCTGCTGTAGTGGGGAGACACATTTATGATAGCCGCCTTGGAAGTCAAACATCTTCCCCCGCCCAATCCTAAATGTAACTAAGCTTTGTTCCTGCTTAGGCAATAAATTATTGAACGTGATCAGCTATAGATTAGGCACACTGAATGCTCCTGGAATGAAAATTACAATAACATACATATGCTGGGTGTTAACCAAAAGAAAAGAAAAAAAAAAAAAGGAAGCCATTTGTCCTTTGTTGCTGAAAATAGCCGTGAGAGGGGATGAAGCACGCTGTCGGCTGGCCGTGGGGCAGCGGGGGGCCCCGGCGGAGGTGTGACAGGACTGCCCGCCCAAGGGCTGGTGCCAGAGCACGGGAGCGCGCGCGGCCGCTCGCTGCCTGCGGGCAGGGGGCCGGGCGCCACGAGGAAGCCCTTCTAGGAGCGGTAACCGAAAATGGTATCTTAGCTTGAACTGCAGCTGCTTGTGTCCTTGAAAGGAGACAGAAAATCATTTACCTGAGAGTCTCTGCTGGGCCATCCACCCCCTTGAGCCCCCCTTTCCTGCGCTGAATGAGCCAAAATGCACAACACTTGTAGTGCTACCTAAGGTCAAATGTGGTTTAGTATTTGAAGAAATAACAGCATTTGACTTGATCACTCTGTTAGAATTCATTAAACCTGTTTAATTAACTGACAGTGATTAAGGTAGATAATTATAAAACTTAAAATCATGTTGACATTGGCTTAACGTGATGTCAACTCAAAATGCATGTTCAGAATAAAGATGTGACCAGTGCTTTTCATGTACTCGATGTTCCAAAAGACTCACAGTAAGTTACAAGCATCGTAACCATCCTCTGAGCCCTGTTAAATATTTTCTTACGATTAAAAAAAAAATTAAATGCAGTACCTTTTATAAGATACAGCTAAAAGGGTACTGAAATATTACTGCAATAGTACTTGTATATTTACATGTATTGTAAAGAGTTCATTTGTCATTTATTTGGCATGTGAGGAGACATTAGGCTTAGATAAAAAAGGATATAACTAAACATCAGATAGCTATGGATCTAATATTACATTTACATATTAAAATCACTGTCCCTACAAAACATGGGGAATTAATTAAAAAACAGGGAATGAATTAGAGAACTTTTATATCAAATTCCTGCACTCTGAATACGTGTTCAGCTGGTACAATGACTATGCAAAAATGTCTTACACAGTACAGTGGTTTCTCATCCCTCTTGAAAAGCATGTACTCAGCTGTATATGTGACCAGCGATTGCCCCCCGCAACAGCATACGCATCCCTCGCACTTACCCTGACATTATAGTTACTTAAAGGAAAGGGGAGAAGTGAAGCAGCTACAAGTTACCCGCAAGAGAGTGCTGAGGTACCCTTAAGTAACGATCTCTGCCGAGGCTCCCTTGCCCAAGCCCTCGAGCCCCTTCCGTGGCTGCTGAAGGACCCCGCGCTGCCTGGGGTTCCCAAACCCCCGCTTCCCCCCGCCTCAGCCCCGCAGGTTGGAGCCTGGAGCTGCAGCACCTCGGGGGGTGGGCTGCGGGTTGCTGCTGAGCGGTTGTTGGCTTCTCGCGCAGAGGATCAGCTGTTCCGCGCTGTGGAGGGCCAGGCTGCCTCCGACGAAGAGGAGGAGAAGTGGGCAGGAGACCAGCCACCCCAGGCCGACCAAATGAAGAAAATACTGGCCAAGCTCCCTTGCTGTGGCAGCGGGTAGGTTCCTGAGGTTGATGATACCTGGGCCCTTTGCAACAATTATTTCATGACCGGAAAGCACTGTGGCTTCAGTAAGAAGCAGTGATAGCGTACAGCAAAATCAGCAGGCCCCTTTGCCCATCCTTTTCAGCCCATGGGAAACAACATGCTGGATATTCCCACCTAACTCCAGTCAGTGTCCGCTAGAACACTGATTTGTGACCTGTGCTGCCAGGAGTTTTTCAGGAAAACCGGCTTTTACAGACACAGACCTTCATCGTGAGGTTTCACTAACTTTTTTTTTTTTTTTTTTAAAAATGTATATGTATAGATGTGATGAAAAATTGTGGAAAAAGCTGATGTCTTACTTGGAGACCACCAATACTGATGGCTACGAAACAGCCCCTGTGGAGCTGGCGGAGAGAATCACACAGCTAACTGAACAGCTTGAGCTTAAAGGCCATGAAGTGAAAAAACTGGAAACAAATATGGAAGAGGTAACAGGTGCCAAGCAGAGTGTGAAAGAGTTATTTATATATCTTTAAGTAGCTGCTTCTATATACGTATGCATTTATATTTTATTCTGGCCATTCCGCCCTCCGATGCTGATGTTTCTTGCTGTGCTCTCAGTTTGTCAGCAAAAACAGCTCATGCTTCCCTGCAACACCCACATTTCTAGTCCTGTTCCTACCTGAAACTCCATTTGTTTGGAGGATGAGATGTACACCAGGCACAGTCAGACACCAGCTCTTCAAACACTATCCTTTATTTCAATGAGTTTGGATTTTCACTGGTGCTATGTTTGGGACCACTGCAGACCAAAGAGCCGCACGTTAACCATAGGGTTACTAAAGGCAGCTGGCAGTAGTTCCCTGGCTGTGGACAAAAGGCTCCTCCTGCCCTAAGACATCCAGCTCCTCTGGGAGCACAAGAACATTTCAAGAAATCCCTCCAGCTGACTGAGATGCAGGGGCTCGCTTTTTTGGAATCTGTCAGAGGAAATCAGCCAGTTTACACTCAGGGTTAGACTGATAAAAAAAATAGTTCTCAAGCTTAGCAGCATGTTCAACTTTCCTTCAGCAGAGATTATAACCACAGTATTCAAAAGTCTCAGTGCAATATCCTAGTAATCCCATGTGATCTTACCATTTAAACACTGCAAACTTCAGCCATCGATAGGCATAGATTTAAATGCTAGTAATCATTCTGTGAAACAAAAACAGTGCATCATACACATTGCTTTGGTCTGCTTTGTCTTAAGACTCAGGTAGTGCTTGTTCAGTATTTTATATCCCTTCTTTAAAATGAGTGTAAAGATTCCAGTAGTTCTGGAAGGATTATATTAATTAGTAACCTATTTAAAATAGAGGGAAATACTCAACTTTTTACATGTTGCCATCCTTTGATTTATATCAGTATTTCATATCATTTCCCCCCCTTGACTAAATTAAATGCAAGTGTTTACTTGTGAGGAAATAAATTTAGAAAGAGAACAAAATCATACTTGTGTCTTGCACAATTTACAGTATTCAATGACTATTCCTGTAATATCCCTTAAAGCAACACAAAGCTTCCGTCTATACTGCTTAACATCAGCCCACGTAAAAAACTGCATTTATTCTTTCACCTGTAGCAAAAAACTACTTTCCTGTAGGTAGTGCCAGATTTCTTCTCCTATATTTTATCATTCAGAGGTACTCATCTTCTTCTGCAGTACTATATTGCCTCCTTTTTAATCTCTGCTGACAGACACTAGTTCTGTGCAACTTGTTCAGAAAAGTACCATTATTGATAGATTAATACAAAATTCCAGGACAAAAATGGAATTTGTTCCACTTGATTTAAAGACAAGCAGCGAGGTAAATAAGTCATAATGCCAACTCACTGAGACATGAATTTAAAATCAGTAGGATGAATCATTTTGAGCATGTTAGAAATTTATTCTTAAACCCTCTTACTTTTATTTAGCCAGCATTTATATCTTGTGTGCAGTTATAGGTCTGGGTTTTTTGAAGCTACAAAACAGATGAGTAATAAGTAATTCATTTCAAAAAGGTGACTGTTCTTGTAATCAACTTAAAGCAAATTAGAAGACTGAGAAATGCTCTCCCTCATCTGACTTGCAAATAAATATATTGGCTTAATAAATAAACCAAGAACACTTTCTCTGCTGCCCTGTTAAAACTACCTTATACATTGCGCTATATGCTCCTGTTTAGACCTGCTCAGTGCTGAAAATTAGACAAATAACAACACAGCTAACAAGTAACAAACTCAACAGGCAAGTGAAGGGCAACACTCTCAAATCCCAATTAATAATTGCTTCAGCCTAAGACTTGTAAAACCAGGGGATAAGAGAGTTCTGAAACTTGTCGTGTCTAGAAAATGCTACCGAACATTTAAGAATAGTTTCTACTGAAGACAGTGTGATGAAGGTGTCATGACCTGAGGATAATGGAGAAAACATGAGTGAATTCTAAAAATAAAGTGATATGCTGCCAAGTGTAGTGTTGAAAAGAAATGCCAACTATTTTCTATAAAAGCTTGCATACAAACTGCCAGCTTAATTAAAAAGACAATTAGTTTATGACCTGCCGTACAGGGTGAAATGACAAGTTCATCCTAATATCACACACCTGATGGCAAGCAGCAGTTGCTTAGAGAAAAGCAATAAGAAACAGTACAGAAGGTTTTCCTCTTGGCATTACTTACCTGGTTCCCAATACACAGGGATAGACACATCTTGAACTGGATGTTGCATGGATTATCGTATTTAATAGCCAGTATTGGAGCTATTTACCATGAATTTACCTTTCCTTCCTTTAAAGCTAGCAATGCTGTTAGTATCTCAGGGCAAGGGCTCCCACAGACTAGTTAGAAAGGAAGGGGGTTTGATGATTTGTTTTTGTAAACTTTACATCTGCTGCCTGATCATCCAGTGTCACCTAGTTTTTGTGCTTGGGAATCAACAAAAGATCCTTCCCTCATAATTTTACAGACTTTTACTACCAGAAATACTGCCTTAGTTACCGTCATTCCTAGTCTGCCTCAGCTCTCTTGCTATAGAAACCATTACTTCTGTTACTCTCTTTTATTCTTCCATGTGTTTTTCAAGCTATATTACCCTTTTTGAATGAGAAAAACTGAAAATGTACTTAGCAGTCAAATGCAAGTCATTCATGGCATGTTCATAATTTCTGTTTTGTCCCTAGTTCCTTTCCTAATAGCTCCTGGCAGGTATCCTTTTGCTCTCTGCTGACTGCTGAGCTATGTCCAGGAGACCACAGCTCTTCCAGATCTCCTTGAGTGGCAGTCATCATCACTGCATACATATGACATTGTGTACCTTTCCAACATGCTTTACTTTGCATTATTGACACTGAATTGCATCTAATCTTTTATTGCCCGTGGCTATTTAATATCACAAACTCCTGCTGTAATTCTTCACGGGCAGATTTAGTTTTGATCACCCCCCAAAAATTGTATTGAGAGCAAACCTAAACACTTTGACATTCACCATTTTAAAAAAATCATTTACGAACATGCTGAACAGCTCAATCTGAACCCAGCTCCTTGTGAGACCCTAGGAATTATCCCCCTCCACTGTGAAACCTTCAATTCTGGTCTGTCACTGTGCTCTACCCCCATCTTTTAACCAGCTGTAAGTCCATGGCAGGATCTGTGCTGCTGTCCTGTAGCAGTTACTTTTTCTTTTTTTCTTTTGAATCTTTGGTGATGAATCTTATCAAAAGCTTTTTGCAGATTCGAAATACACTCTATCAACTGAATTAACATTATTCATATATATTCATAGACCCTTTCAAAGAAATCTAATAGATTCTTCACTGTGTCCATCTATGCATTCACCAAGTTCCTGCTCCATTACAGTTCCTATCAATTTGCCTGACAGAATTACCGAGACTCTTGAGGCAATTTGCTGTTCCTTAGATCATCTCTGCAGCCTCTCGTAAAAACTGGTGCTCCATTTGCTACCCTCCAGCCCTTTGAGGGTGAAATGATTTAAAAGATAAATTACACAGCACAGTTCAGCACTTCATTCTGCTGTTCTGTTACTGTTTTCTTCCCATTTTAAAAATGTTTCTTGGGTTCGTTGCTTGTAAAAATGGCTCTAATATCACAGCCTCCTTAACATCCGTGGAAAATACAGTAGAATTATTTCTCCTAATCTATCCCTTAAGGGATTTTTGAATATTAATTATTCCTTGTCCTAGATGTGTTTGTACACACTACTCCAGAGCTCAGATTTCCCCCAAGACATTCTCCCTCTTTTATCAGAGGGCTGAGTATCAGCAGCTGGCTTCTCAAAATGAGTGTTTGCAAGGTAGTATTTCCATTTCATAGACAAGGCACAGGTCCAAAATCAGGCTTCATTGAGGGACCTTGACGGAGCTAAGAACAAACCCCCCTCCTCTGAGCCCTGTGACCTAACTACTGACCATCCCTCCTCAGTATCTAGGTTTAAAAAATTGTTTATGCTTAAATATCATCGTTATCTTATTGCAGATGTTAAGGTAGCTAGACGTAACCTTGCTAGGGAAAACAATTTGGGAGAATGTTTTAATGGCACACTGAGGCCTGTCTTAAAGCACAATAAGAAGACAAGAAATGCATACCCGTGCGTATAAATGAAACAAAGGTATCGGGAAACTAGCATCCTTAGAGATGACAAGGTGGCTGTTGAGGTGTAACTGCTATGGAAAGCAGTTTACTAGGTATAGAGTAGGAAATACAAGCAAAAAGGGCTTTGTAGGAGCAGTCAAAATGAAGAGGACAACGAGGCAGCAGTAGCAACAAGTGCTACTTCCAAATATCGCCAGCGGCACTCTGGCCTAGCACGTTGCCGGTGCTGCCTGCACAAGCTGGGCAGCAGGCCTGCGGGGAGCTGCCCGTGCCCTGCTCGCGCCCGCGTGTGCGAGCCCGTGCCCGGCGCCGGCCCCGGCAGCCCCCCGGCAGCCCCCCGGCAGCCCCCCGGCAGCCCCCCGGCAGGGCAGGGCAGGGAGGGCAGGGCAGGGCAGGGCAGGGCAGGGCAGGGCAGGGCAGGGCAGGGAGGGCAGGGCAGGGCAGGGCAGGGAGGGCAGGGCAGGGAGGGCTCCCACAGCCGCGCTGCAGGGACAGCCGGCACGGCTGGAGCAGCAGCTGGCAGGGGCGCAGGGCCTGAGGGGCCGCAGGAGCGGGGGAGATGGGCACCCGTCACGAATTTCCACGAGCATCTGTCCGAGCGCACGTTGGGAAAGTCTATGCTACGCTTAAGAATAACAACCTTCTTGCCTCGCTGTTATTTGATATGACGCTGCTTCACCTGTGCGGGGGCACATGGCTACTTCATGTGTTTAGTCCATAGCTAGGCTGAGTAGTAGTTACAGTGAGGGGGCAATCTGGAATATAGTAAAGGAAACCACACGTTCAATTAATTGAAGCCCTCCCACAGCCTCTGGAGCATTTGTTATGTCTCAGCCCAACTGGTGCCACACTAGTGGTAACGAAGTTGGCTCTCCATACGGGAAAGTGTTACCGTACTCATCTGAAAGGGGTGTTCAGACAGGGATGCTGAAATAATTGTTTGGCAGATGGACCAGATGAAGCGACCCAAACTTCTGCTGCTGTTGTATAGCTCAGAGGAGCTGGAGTGCCTCACAGGGCACAGCTCACAGAGAGCTAATGGAACAGGCTGATTTCCAGCTGATGGGGCAATAAGCGCCAACTAATACACACTGTTAGCACAGTCAGAAACTAAATGACCTTCTAGAAGGCTCAGTGTGGATCAGGGATTGCTTTCTTTTTTCACTCTGATGACACTTGTATTTTCGGGAACGGAGCTTCCTTCCCATCTATTAAAGTTCATTAGGATACAAATTTCCACCCCCAAAAAAATCTATTAACTAGTGTGCATATTAAGGCCTTCAGCTTTTCGAATCCAGCTCTCTTCTTAGTTATTTCTAAAACCGCAATAAAGATAAAAGATGACAACAGAAAGGGATTAACAGAGCCAGCAAATTTAACATTTACTCCATATAATTTTGTTTCTCAGTGTAATATTAATAAATATATTTACTTCGTGTTTACAACCAGAAATTGCAAAAAATGGTAACATTTCAGCATGCTGGGAACAATAGTGATTAAGAAATAAGTTTACTTTTATTAATAAACTTGAAATCTATCAGTGGCCTCAAAGATCCAAAATGAATATTTAAGTGACATATTTCCCAGGGAATGCTTTTCCGGCTCTTTTTAGCAACTTGGCCAAGTATCTGCAACAGGGCTGGGCCTGTGACAAAGATATTTCCTTTTGCAAATGCTGTGGCAGCTTTCTAGTTCAAAATACGTCACTTAGGTTTCGCACTGAAACAAAAGCAACATTTTAAATCCTGAAAGTTTCTTCACAGGGACATCTGAGGCCACTGATGGGTCAGCTCAGCTTCGGCAGGTCCAGGTCTGAGAGACCCCTCCTGCCCAGGATTTCTGCAGTGTTCAAAAGTCTTGTTGAACCTGGACTTTTCTGTGCTTAGCTGCAGACCACTGCTTCACCAAGCACACATGCTACTGTTTTGCAGAACCAAAATCTTAATTTTTTTTTCTTAAGACACTTTTTTTACAAAAATACTTAAAAGAAATTAGCTAATTGCCACCTTGTTTCACTGAACGTACAGATGACTTATACGTAGGAGCTGCGAGACAAAGATGTGTTTACACTGGTGAGGGCACACAAATTATTTATCCTAGAGGATGTCAGGAATACAAAAGATTAGAAAACTGAAAAAAATCATGGTTGTATTTAAACTTTCTGAACGATCTGCTTGCATCCAGCGTTGCATGAACTGCCATTACGCGCAAGAGCAGAGCATGCATTTCCTAGCAACTAATGATTCTTCACTTTATGAATTGTGTTAAAGAAATGTACTTAATTTCAAGATAATCTTCTGGAATGAGCTGACTGTTACCAGATAAGGGGGAAATCTTAGCTTTGCAATTATTGGACAAGAAAGCAAGAAGTTCCGATGCTTTTAATTTCCTGTGTCATTGTCCAGATGAAAGGCCCATTGCTAGGTGAACTGCAGCAAAAGGTGGAAGAGACTGAATTGTTGAAGATGGAGCTGCAGATGTTGGAGACTGAGAGAGTTAGGCTGTCACTGGTGGAAGAAAAGCTCATGGATGTTTTACAGCTTCTTCAACAACTTCGAGACTTGGTATGGCAAGAAAGCAGTCCAGAGACTTAAAACAGGTTTTGATAGCATCCTTTCCAAACTAAAAAGGATGTTCATGCCTCCTATTAAGTACAAACTCCTTTACACCAGGACACATTTTTACATGTGTTTGACCTGGGAACTTCCCAGTTATTGCAGAAAACTTTTAGACCCTTACGGCTGATTTTGTAAGAGAAGCCTAGAGATCTCATTGAGCCTAGATCTCCAAGCTCTTATATCCACTAAACAGAAATTTAGAGGAAACACGGAAGACAAAAATGCTAGTAATCAGAAAGATTCTAGAAGATTATTTTTCCTTCTAGAATAAGACGTTTGTTTAACTGCATCCTAATGTGACACTGAGTCACTATTAAAGGGACAACACCCCCCTTTCTATATACCAATAAGGTATTTTTTGTAACAAGTTTCTTACCCAATTAATAATCCAAACCCGGACTTATAAAACATGATGCAATACCATCCCAGAAGTACACGGCCAGTATGGCAGTTCAGTCCTTTAGCAAATAAGTTTAAATCTCCTGCTTGGGAATGATAACAGTAAGGGCTGGCTAAAAGAGGGTAAATTGGATAATCTGCAGAACATGGGGCACATTGGGAGCCACACTGGGCTGCTAGGAACTAATTTATTTGAGAACGATCCAGGGTGCTCCTCAACTCTCAGCAAACCTCTGCCCAATCTGTGTGAGATGACAGTGCTTCTTCAGATGATGACTTGACTTTGTTTGAAGTACGCTCATGTTCCACTGATGACTCTAGGGAACAAGTGCAATATCTCATAATTCGGTAACTTATTTTAGCACTTGACATGGAAATTCTACTTTCCTATTGCAAGTCTGACACATGCATCAATAATAATCCAGTGAAAGACCCAACTAGTAAAGACTATGGCAACAAGCACGATAACCTTTTGTGTCAAGACTGCAACATGTCATTCACTGGTCAGTTGTATTATTGCAAATAATTTCTGTTTATGAGACAATCCATCACACAATGTGCCATATTTCACTGATAATAGCACTTAATGCTAATCACTGCTGGAAACATGCCACCGCGTGCTGCCAACTCCCATAGCACCGACACAGGCAATGATGCTGCCAACGAATGAGATAATTTACATCATTCCCAGTAGAGTTTAGCAAGGATCCCCTAAATCCCGGATGAGATATACTTCAGACGAAAGAAAGTTTATTCCTCAGAAACTGTGGGTTTAGGTGTCACTTCCCCAGCATAGTCACCTTCATGTTTTAAATATCCCAAGCATCCCCTTTGCAACAGAACCTACCACAAAGCAATGGCTGTCCAAAGGCAAACGCACGCCCTGTCAGGACTATTAAAGCCCCACACTGTGTTGCAGAGGTCATGTGTAATCCCAGCCCGCCGCAAACCGCTTCCCACTATGCCCCAGTCCCCCCCGGGGCAGACAAGCAGAGGGCAGACAACCCGCATCAGTCAGCAAGGAGAGCATCGCCTGCGCTGCTGGGAGGTACATCGTCTTTCTTCCAGAATAGCTTCCGTCCATTTTCACTTCTTGAAGTTTTAACAACCACCTGTCCCTGCAGATATGGGCATTCTAAGTGCTAATTAAACTGATTGCAAGACCATCTCCCAGGAAGCACGCATTAGTGTCTTGATAGCAAATTAAGAGAGTTTGTTTTTCCAGACACATTATGTAATGTCCCAACAGATTTCTAATGTAAAACTACCACTGAAAAAGACCATTCAAATCCTAAGTAGTTTTTTACAATCCTCTCACTTTGGCTAATGTTTATTAGATCTCAATATATAACCAACAGTGGGCCTGCCACACCAATCTCTTCTAATTTGTTTATATCTAAAATGGTTCCCAAAGATTCCTGGAGCAGCTGGATCTGAGAAGCCTCTTTGTGAGACTACACCACAAAGTCTGTCCATTCACCTTTCAACACAGGCCTAGCAGAGGACTGACCAAGCTTTTGTCATGCATGCCCTGCTTACGCTCCTTGTCGTCTACATTTGTTCAGGCACACGCTCTGGAAAATTCTGTATTTTCCACCGAGTAACTGTTATTTCTCCTTCAACAGCCATTTTAAGGAACTGCTATTATTTGAGCAGTAATCCTTGAAAATAAAGCAAACATCAAGTCTGGTATTATCAGGATTCAGTTTCATTTTGTTTTCATTTTCAAATGCAAATACACTGCGCATAGATTTTGTTGCATACGTTTAAACTGGTGAAGGACATATTTGTGCCATAACATTATTTTGTTTTTTAAAGAACATATCTAAGCGAGCCTTGGGGAAAATCTTGCTGAGCACTTTGGAATCCTGCCGTGACCCCCAACCTGGTAAGAAAATAAGTCACATATAAAGACCAAGAAGCATGAAAAGTGTCCTTTGGGGAAAAACCACCAGGTAGATAATGAACAGATGAGTAGGAAAAAAAATATTTCAAATACTGGGGGACAGGCTATGTAGAAAGAAGTACTATGCAAGATTACCTATAGAAAGTGATGCTTTCTGGTCTGTGACACACCAGAAACAGGAACACATCCAGGGATTTTTTAAGCCAAATTCAATTAGAAATTGGCCTTAGGGGAACAACTCAGTACCCCATTTATGTTTGTAGGGCTTCACTGACATGAGAAAATGGAAAAGATGACCAAGTATGTAAGGCACCTACTTCTCAGGTTTGCTATCCCACTGCGTGTTGTATTCCTTTGCCGCAACACAAACAAGATATGCAAAACAGTATTTCTGTCAAGAAACTGGATCAAACCTGCACTCCTCTAATAACAGCCTTTCTTCTTCCTCTTATGAAAATTAAACTTGCAAACTCCTCTCCCTTGACAGTGGTGTGGTGTGCCAGAGCTGCCTTTGTAGGAACCATACAGGGATCACAGCCTGGAGGTTTAGATTTGATTACTTTCTTCCTATTAGCAGAGCATTGTACTTACCTTCAAGAAATGAACATCTTGTACCAAGCCTAAGAATGTGGCTTGGAGGTGCTTTTAATAGCCAGACAGTACACAAAGGCAAGATTATAGAAGACTAGATGTGGCTCAAGGGTTTTATTTTGGAGAATATTATTAACAGTGATTTAGGGAGAATAACATCCAAAGCACTTTGGGTTTTGCAGTTTCAAAGCCCTGTTTTTACTAATGTCCAGCAACTCAGGGCGCAGGCAGCCCAGAGCTAAGCTGTGCTGCCCCAGCACGGCTGCAGAGGAAGCAGAGAGAAGAAAGCAAAGACAGATCATGTTGGCTTCAGGACACCAACACAGAGAGAAATCATGCGTGAGCCATGGGTCAGATATTCTCCCAGTGAGCACACGAAGAGGAGACTGTTAGTATCCACAGCACACAAGTGTCTGGAAGGCACTACTACTTCTCCTGCACAGGAACCCTGACTGGGAGCGATGCTGCCAAAGCGAAGTGCCCCCCTCTGTAACTGCAGCACAGCCCAGCTTCCTAAAACTGCGCCAACACTGATGTAACGCTGTGCAGCTCTGTCCAGTCTGCATCACCACTGCCATAAACGGCTCATCTCCTCTCCTTTTGGTTTTCTGGCTATGCACTTGATATGACTTCGGCAGCTTGCTTAAGTCTGTGTAATCAAACACCTTCTTCCTCTTTGACAAGACTAAGTGAATGGTGAGAGTGGCAGCTCTTTATTGTGGCATGAAATAGTCTTTGTTCACACAAGTCTATGAGAACTCAGTGGGCAGTGAATGAAGCAAGAGAACCAGGAGAGAAAACAGTCCTCAAACACGGTTCCTCTTACGTTTTCATAGGGACAGGAATGTATTATTTGGACTCAAAATTTAGGCATTTCATGATAATTACTTGAAATGGCACCTGTGAAGAAAAGAGCGGGTGTTACGATTGTTAAGCGGCAGCTTTCTGTCTGTGTTCAAATGACAACATTTGCAATTTTCTTTTCAAAGGAAAAGCCCACCTCTTCGAAGTCCTAGACACTCTCTACCATGAGCTGACAGCCTGTGACCTCTTGCAAAGCCAGGCGCTGGAGAAGGCGCAGAGCCGCCAGTCCCTGTCCAACCCCCTGGTGCTCTCGTGCTGAGCAGCAGCGCCAGCGGCAGCCGCCCCGCCAGCCACCAGCCCTCCCCGCACGGCCAAACCCACGGCAAACCAACGAGATCTGCCCGACTCCGCGGTGCCCGGCAGTGGGGAAGACTACTGGAATAACTCGGCCGTGGAATCCAAGGCGTGCTGCCCCCGGGGAGAGCACCAGTTCCTCAGCTAACGTCAAGCCCTCCCTTAGCGAGCGAGAACCCACGCGACTGTCTCTGCTGGAGGCCTAACCAGCCCTGTGTGACGGCCCTCCACCGTACCCGCTAACCTAATAAAAACTCTTCCAAATACACTGACCTGGCCTATTTAGACTTACAGCCCTGGTTAGCCGCTGGCTGGGCACAGCTTCTAGCTTTTGTGATAGCTCAGTTCTAAAGCAGAAGGCAGCCTATGGTATCCCTGGCAAGGAAAACACTTCTTAACATACAGGCGACAAAATGACCGTATTCTAGACATCCACAGGAGCGTAGGCCAGCAGTGCAAGTTTTAAGGGCTCATGTATGAAATATGTTTGCGTGTGACTGTATTTGTGGTGCAGTTCTTCACCTTATTTAACTCTGAAGTTAGATTTGTTAATGCTCTGCTGAATTTTGTATTTGCAATTACAGAGGTGCCTTAGAAATCTGCAACAGCCTATCCTGGCGATACCCTTAGACTCTACGTAAAACATTAAATTTAACTGCTTGGAAAAGGTACAAAGCAATCTTGTTCCGAGGCTCTCAGGGAAAGGAAGGGTTGAAAAATTCACTTTGCAACAGCTGCTGTTGTCGCATTAGCAAACAACACGCACAGTACACAACTTTGGTCTCTCATTTAATTTCCCTCAATGCAACTTGTAGAGACACAAAGCTAGGCCCACTGGCAGACAAATTAATGTAAAACGCTGGGCCTAATCATGGTGCCACATCACATTTTAATCAGCAATAAAATAATTCCTGGAGGCAAAAGTGAAAAAAAAAGAAAAAAAATAGGTTGCTTCCAAGATGCTTTTGCTGTTTAATTCAACTATCAAACACAGGAACTACAGAAGCAGAGTTTTTAAATGATCCAGCTGAATTTACGTTATTAAAAAGATGCACTGTAGCTCTTTTAAGTGTGAAATGATTGGCTTGAAATAACGCCAGCAATGAAATACGAGCATTTAATTCAGAAATGTGCATAAATGAATTTTTCCCATTAAAATGGTTTTCATACAGAAATAAGGTCCATACCACAACGCAATCTGGCGAATAAGATTTTTATTCCTTTCTATTCATAATACACTGTACAGCTTACACACACCTCCATCCAAATTCGTGATACATTACTTAGCATTTAGAGCTATGTTGGTAACAAAAATTCTTAACAGATATTTTGATTTCATTTTAGAGGAGGAAAAAAAAAGGTGTTTTGCAAACAGTGGAACAAATTCTGTTCAGTGGTGCTTTACCTGTTTGGGGGTTTGTTTTTGTTTTTTTTCCTGATTTAACAGAGGAAGATTTGAAGAATAGGTATATATTTTTAATGTAGATTTTTCATAAAGATAAATTACACAGGACATATATACATAGTGCAATATTCACCCTGTAAGAAAGAAAACTGTATACTACTACTAAATATATTACTAACATAATACTAAGCGTAATATACTATTACTTAGTATGTACTAAACTATATGCTAATATTACATACTACAAAAACTACATTAAATGCAAGAGATAAAAATTATAATGAGTAGAAGTCAGTTCCCTGCTTGGGTTCATTTTCTAGAAAATAACCAAGTATCAGCTTATGTTTTGTTCAGCTCTCACACTTTCTCAGGAATACTGTATATGTTTAAAGAGAGAAAATGCCAGCAAATCATTAAACAAGCACGATCTGTGTGTATAGCTAGCAGATGAGACAATTCAGAAATAGGATTATAATGAAAGTACATACCTGATTATGGATACTCTCGTGTACTGCAGGATTCTTTCAGCATTTCAATTAGTATTATTTACTGTATCCACTCTATGTATACCTATACATGTGTATATTTGCATTATATATACTTATGCATACTTTAACATTGCTATGTTAATTGTGTACATTTAGTATCCTTTTCACCACTGAGTTTCCACTTCACTTCCTAATATATTTCTAGAAATCTAAACTATTAAGTAAACTGATGTTCTAATGCTAAAATGGGGGAGGAGCAATATAATCTGAGTACTGCACAGTTTATCCAAGCAGCAGTTGAACTGTAACTGGAAACTAAAAAATGCCACTGGAAACCTAAACTGGTGTTAAGGAAGATGCAAACAGTTGAGATAAGAGGAAGCTTTTGTGAATAAATAAACAGCATTTAACTGATATAAGAAGCAGCAAAATCATATCTTGCTGTTAGCTTCAAATACTGTAACATTTTTATTTCTTTAAGAAATGCCTATATCAGCATATGCTGATTAACCTTTTAATAATAAAAGCTGATTATTTGACTCCAAAAAGTAATGAATATGGAGCAATTCAGACTTGCAGTATTTCCATAAGAAGAATCTGTTCTTCAGGATGGATCAAGAAACAGTCTTCAGTCAAATTCTTGCTGGAAATCCGAGGCAAAGCAAAGCACTTGTACTTTGAAAGACCTTAACACTGATTTTTTAAAAGTATTTAAAAATACTTTTACCTTAATGTTTTATACTGAGCTTGTCAGCAGTGTTGCTGAGGCTGCTAAATATTTCATATGAATCTGTATAAATATGCGATTTCAAATCAACGTAATTGGGAAATTTCTAGCCCTGCCTCAAAAGCAGGTAGGCTTCCACAGTTTGATTTACTGTGTGGAACATGTTCAAAAGAGTCTGCACAGTAATCCTGGGAAGCAAACCCAAATATCTATGTTTTCTTAAAGACCTAGCTAGTTAAGTCAAGTGATTACTGCAGATTTCAGCTACCTTTTTTTTTTTTTTTTTTTACTTTTTTTAAATTTCTTGCCTTTTTGAGTATTGGAATTGTTTCCAGATAAACAACAAACTGAACTATCTCATCAAGTCTCATTAATAAGCTCACCATATTTCAAACAATAATGAAGGAGTAGTTATTACTCACACTGTTGACTGCATAACAAATTCCTTCTTTGAACAGTTGAAGCAATCCTCACGGTAACGTACTATGCAATTGCTCATCTAGCACATACAAGATCATACAAGATCGTAGATTTGCAGAAAATAGTACTTCACCTTACAGGGAACATATACCAAGTTTAAACTGACTTTGAAAAAAAAATTTCCCTATATGGCAAAAACTAAAAAGATAACAAAGCACACTCAAAAGCCTTCCATTTAAAAAGCACAACCATGAAATCCAGCATCTCAGATCTCTGCAAACATTTTATTTTGCTGTATGTTTACCAACTGGTAATAAATGGCCATTTGCTTGCATCTTGACTGCTCAGTAAAGAAAAAAAAAATCACAGAGAGAGGGCATGTGCTATAAACATAACAAGTGCGACTGCCCATCTAAAATTTTCGATAAGTAGACAAAGGCCATCAGAGCATGCCTTCCCAACATTGCTTTGGTCAGTAGGAAAACCAGTTTGCAGGAGCAGACGTGACATGTTACTGCGTGAGACCAGAGCCCTGCTGTACAGCTTCCCACTGGTAAGCGTTACTTAAGTCTTGTCTGAAGAAGGGACCTGTAATACTTGGATTTTCAGTTAGAAAGTATCTATAAAAAGGCTAAATTATGCTGGCTTTGAGGCACCCTGGTTGAACTCTGGCCTTATGCTGTGCTTGAGATTTTATTCCCTCCCCAGCATGCTCATTCCTCATTTTAGTAGATTTTTTTTTTTTTATTTCTCAATAATAATTCCATCCTTATAGAAAGGACAGCTTGTTTCATCCCAGTTGTATCTGGGAACTCCCTAATGTAATTCACCACAGCAAAAAAGTTATTCTTCATCACCTCTTCTATATGTCCTTTCCTCCTTCGTTGATAATGGCAGAGCAATAAATCCCTCGGGCTCCCAGATTTTGGACTTTAAGACTGGTGTCGTCTTTCCTCAAAGGAGCCTCCTGGAGTGTTCTCAGCACTCCTAACCCTCACTCCTGCAAGTCTCAAGGAACATGCCCTTTCTCCTGCTCACGTGTCCCCTAAACCTGGCAGTCTAGCTCTCACAGACTTTGCTCGTATGATGTGTTTGCGTTTCTTTTGCCTTAGCAGTTCAACATTAGATCTCCACGAATTGTGATCAAACTCACTTTCTCAGCGGTCACCATCTTAGTTTATTAATTTTCTATAAGAACTGCAAATTGGCCCTTACAAGGAAGCTGAGACATTTCCTCCACTGATCTCCACTCTGTTTCCACAAAATAAGCTTTCTGATTTGACTTCATCCTCAAAGTAATTTCCCTTCCCAATGCCCTCCTCACTTACCATTTGGCATATTTCTCACCGAGACAACCTGAGGGTCTGCACACCTCTACCACAAGTTGCAGTTTTCAAAAAGAGATTCCTCGTCCCATTGCTTTTTACTTTATATGAGGTATGAACTGTTAGTAAATTGAAGTCCAGCTGATATATAAAGTTATTCAAGAATTGCCCAATTTATTTTCATTGAAGCTCGCTCTGAACTATCTGGCAGTGATCGCTTGTCACAGATGTTACACTGATTCACAAAACTTTTGCACCAAATCAGTGTGGCTGTCTCCAGCCAGAGCTACTCCCAGAGGCTGATGGCACATGTACACACTTCTGGAAGAAAAAAATCCTTGGCACCCGTATGTTTAAATTTGCTGAATTTGCTGAAACTAAATAGCTTCCTTTTCATGATACTGTCCACTAACTAATGATGCAAAGCTGTTTAGATTTCATTCTTTATTTCCATCTTACTATTCAGAAAAAGGGAACACTTTCAAACAGTGCTGCATAACCGATTTGCTTGGTATGAGAGAATGACAATAAACATTCACAGCATGTGTGTGACACATCACATTACCAGCCAAAAAGTTTCTCTTAAACTCCATGAAATTATAAATCTAAGACACGGAATCCTTTAATATTTACATTATCTTATGTGCTTAATAATTTTATATATAATTCTGCATAATACAGAAGCTATTAAATGTGTTTCTCAGTGTGAAATCCAATTGAAAATGGAATCATCCTTATTTCCTGAATTACACAGTACTTTCAAGAGGCCCGGATTTTCAGAGTTCCATTTGGTTTCTATTCTACTTTTCTGGCTCTTCTGTGATCCACCAGCAGAAACACCCTTACCCAGTTCCCACGGTACTGTCTGTTACAGTAGTTTGGTTGCCCTGAATTGTGGCTTTTGCAGGCAGCTGGTCAGACTGAAGGTGTATTTCTTCGGGGATGCTAGAAGACCTACCTGAGCCCAGCTTCCTGGGAAGAAGGAAGACAAAATCATCATTCCCCATCCTCACCTCAGGCCACCAGAGCCCTGCCCGTTTCAGCTACAGGCGTGTACACTCTCAGGGGAGTGTGCACGGGCTGCCGTGGGCAGTAACTCGCCCACCACTCCAGCCCAGTCTGCTCAACAGCTGTGGAACTCCTGGGCAGAGCCACTTTTCTGGCATTGTCTCAGAATGCCAAAATAGCTCAACTTCATTTTGTCCCCTTGACTTTTTCCAGATCAGTATTTGTCCTTCAGGCTGAAAGCTTTGGACACCACACCCAGACTGACGCGTTCAGGTTCCTCGGAGATCTCCCCCTTAGCAAATCTCTTTGTTTAATGCAGCTCACTCACTTCACTGAGGAGGAGCGTCTACATTAGAGCAAACCTCCCTGAATTGAGACTCACTTCTTAAATGACATTACTGCCTAAAATGCTTATATTTTTCTGAACAGTAACCATTTCAGACTCTCTGGCTGAAGAACTGTCTGCTCCTAAATTTAATCCCCTACCCGTTTCCAGAATGTTGGACAGTAGAGAAAAATAAAAGAGTTTAAAAGGCTCAGAGGAAATGCTGGAAATCCTAGCTGGGATTTTAGAACAAGTCGACAGTTAGACATCAAATTCAATTCACGACCAGTTTTCCTCCTGCCAATACAACTATATTTTTGTCTAATGAAACTCACAAAAGGATAGCACACTGTCAGAATCAGTGGACCAAGGTTTGCTTAAACTTCTACATGTTTGCCAAAACTTGGAGCACAGGATACAGACAGCCGTTTATTTTTAAGTTAAATAATAGGCCAGGAAATAAAAAAGAATTAACTCAGCATGATGCTAATTCATGCTTCAGAGACTGCAGACTTCATACTTTTGCCACTCAAATTCGTGAAGGAAATAGCTCTTACCTAGTTTAGACTTGATTCAAAAGTTTTGGTAATGCAAGTTTGACTGCGTCCACACCAGCTGCTTGTGAGCTGACAAGAGCCTGGTGCAACAGCTGGGTAGCACGTCTTCTCGGGCAGAACAAGCCCTTGGCTTTCATAAGGTGGCTGACAGAAAGCCAGCTGAGATGTACTCCAGCATCCATAGGGTCCCCCAACAGCGACGCACAGGTACCTTGCAGGTCAGCTAGTCTTGGGTTAGCTTTTCTGTGCTATACCGACCGAGTGCCGTGGGTGCCACGAAATGGAAATCCATGATCCCGCAAGCCCAGTCCCTCCAGCCACGATGACTTGGAAGATGCAGCTGAGTGACAGGGTTTGTCACAAACAGAGGCTCGCACCACAGTGCCGTGCCTGCTGCAACAGGGACGTGATGATTCTTCTCTCTTTGGAGGGGGAGACGTACAAGTCCCGCTCTGCGGGGACTACAGAAACAGAGACATTTCTGAGGAAAGAGGGTGAACAGCCCAGGGTGTGTAACCCTGGTGGGAGGAGTACGGGGCTGGTCCTGCCAAAAGACAGTCTGTGCCAACTGGTCTAAAGCTGACTACCATATTTTTCAGAGCTCACAATGTGCTCAGTGAGCTCAGCATACGCCAGGCTTAGACAACATTTAATTTAACACACCGTGTAGTAACGCACCTTTACATACTAATGAGGTAGGGCCTAACGAGCACTGCTCCTACTGAGGGTGTAACTTCCCTACAGACTTATTTCAGGTGGTTGGAAGCACTGTCTCTGCATGCCAGGCAGCTTTACTCCAGTGAGTAAACCCCACTGAGTTACTGTGCTCCCTGTGGTGTTTCTCAGGAATAGTATTTTTGCCAGCACAAGACAAATTACATTATAAATGACTGTTTTATGATTCTGCCTCAAAGAACTATGAGATAACTTATCTTTGTCAAGGAATAAACAGGGACTGTAGGATGACATTGAAACATTATCAGTATTCAAGTGGTTTCACCCACGTCCTCACTGCAAAGCAAAAGGGTCATAAGAGCTGAGTGTTTGTGCTCTTATAGTCAGGTATAATTTCTGTACTTGAAGGTTTAATTGTTTGATAGTTCTGGTTTTGCTGATTATTTCTCATTGATCTTACAAGTGGAAAAAAAGTTCTTTAATAAAGGCAAAGTCCATCATTTTGTGAAGGATTTTCTGAAGCTTGCCAAAAAAGGAAGAAAAAAAGAGAAAATACATAGAGGATGAGACGATTTGACCTAAACATACCTTTTAGACAAAAATTGTTATTTTTAGGTAGAGAATATGCAGTACCCATGGGAGGATCTTTTTGGTTTTAAACCAGTCTTGGAAATGAAGTTCATTACACATGCACAGTGCTAGTCCAGCACGTGCAGCAGCACCGCTGGCTTTCTTGTCAAGCACTGCAGCTCTTACCAGCAGAGATCAGCTCTGGGGATGACAGGAGAAGTCAGCATGGCTGCTAATTGCTTATGAACAAACATCTGTCATGCCCAGGGCTGAGACACACCACTGACTCATCTACCAAAGGATTGATAGTCACCCAAAAATGTCACCAGGTTTTGAGAGTCATTTGAAAGTCGCTCTTGAATGTGCTCACATTTTAAACCTAATAGCCTTCCGGGGCCTCCTCTGAGCCATCAATAGCACGTAGCACATCCTACTGCCATGGAAACCATTTCTAGGTCACCTTTACATATCAGTGCAAAGAAAACATCTTATCACCAACTCCACCATTAAAGCACACTCCTTTCCAATGAAGACTGCAGTAACCAACTTAATGTTTACTGTAATTACACAAAATACGCCACCGCTAAAAAGACATTCTTTCTCCATCATAAAGAGGGGAACGCATGCACCGTGCAGGAGCTCTTGACTGCTCTGCTGTTATACTTCTAGTCTTCTAGAGAGGGAAGCAAAACGATTGCCTGATCCTGTGCATCCATTTTGTAACTCAAGCTGTATAACAGCTTGGGTTAAACTAATTCTGTAGAGAACATCGTTAACGCTGGAGAGATCCTACCAAGAGGGAAAACACAGCTGGAGCTGCTTTTACATATCTGGCTGAAGCTACGTATAAATAAAACTGACAGAACCAATAATTCGAGTCCCAAAATCAGATGTAAGGAGCTATTGAACTGAACAATATATTGAGTGGAGACAGAAAAGAGACAGGAAGCATTTCAAATCCTAAAATACAGAAGTATCTCAGGATATAAGGAAAAAGACATAATTACGCAGCAGATTCTTTTCTGTTCAGGGAACACCAACGAGTTACTGATATAGGAGGAAGAAACTGAATTTTTACAGCAACTGTTAGTGAACACTCTAACCTAAATATTTTAAGTAGGGAATCAAGATGTTCAGATCTGTGAAAGAAGTGTGCTTAGCAAGATAGAATTTGGGAAGGGAACCTAAGAAGACAGAGAAACAAAGTTTTCATGTTGCATTGATAAATCTGGAAAATTTACTTCTGTGGTGATAATTTTAGCAAGTTGCTTTCAAGAACTTAAGTTTGAACTTATGTTACTTCAGTTGAACATACTGCAAGAGTTGTAGCTTATGTGCAGGGCACAGTCCTCCACTCCAACAGCCACAGATCCTCAAGAAAGACATTAATTCTTATAGCTATCATTTGGTTTCTTTTTTGCAACTGTTGAGTATGTTGCTGTTCTCCTAATGAAGAAGCAGAATACTATATCTAGCAACCACTATTTTCATAAAAGGACATTGTTGTAAGTCATGGTATACTGACCTCAACATATACTATTATTTCATTGATCGTACAAGTAATTCCCAAACAAACTCTTGCGAGTTAGAGCATGACAGAAATCACAAGCAATTAAAAAGTACAGGAAGAGAGGAAAAAATATATGGCTGAGACTTTGAAATAAGGCATATTTGACAATACTGAGACTATGGAAAAGGAGATTTTCTGACAAGAATTGTACAAAAATAAGCTTTCTAGAATAGGTAGAAGGAGACAGTTAAATTTCCTTGGTTTTATTTCATCTCTTGTAGGGACAAGGATGTCAGCAAATGCGGAACGGAGACCATGTCAACAAGGTGGAACTGAGAAAAGCTGAAAGGCAATTTTTCAAACTGAAAAGTCCAAGCTACTTCAATACTGCATACAAATGCAGCACTATATTATTGCCACTGTTATTTTAAAAGTCTAGAATATGAAGGATTTCATAACAGGTTAGGATAAAAATCTGCTTGCTCCTTTTCTGAGGAATATTTCTGAAAGTACTTTACTAGAACCTGGATTAATATTGGAAAAAGGCTGTGAAAATTCATTAAGGGGATTATACGTCAGTATAGTTAAATATAAATTTAACTATAGATTACTGACTGATAAATTAGATGAAGAATAACTAAAGAGTGTGGGGTTTTGTGTTATAAAACAACCCGGGTTTACAAGATCAAATATTTCAACAATCTCTATAAATAATTAAATATTCAATAGGCCATTGAGAGACTGACTCATGGTCAGAGAGGAACGTGGAGCAATACAAAGATACAGGTTTTTGCACTCAAACTGCAGCGCCGTTGTTGGAGAATGGCTCAGAGACAAGGGTCCTGAGCCCACCGAGCAATTGTACGATCAGAGCCTGCTCTAGCTGCTGATGCTGGGCCTCACTAGGGTTTGCCTGCAGCTGCTCGCAGCTGCTGATACAGGAGGAATGTCAAGGACGCTTCAGCCCTGTGTACCGTGGTGTGTCGAAAACAGGTTAAGGGGAATTAGGAATAGTGGTCTGAGAAACCTAGTGTTATGATAACGGTGGTCTGAGAAACATTGTGTTACGGTACTGTCGTGTATTGAAAACAAGTCAACAGGAATCAGAAATAGTAGCATGAGAAACTTAGTGTTATGAGAAGCTTGTGCTGTAAGCTAACTGCAAGTAGGTGGACCGTGCGAATACGACCTTTAGAGCTTAAGCCAATCAGCTAGTGACTAGTAGGCATAATAATTGTCATTGTCTGTATAAATATATGTACCCTGGACCAATAAACACACACGTTGATTGACGCTCTATCACCCACACTGAACCCGTCTCGGCGTGTCGTTCGTCCGCGGCTCCGCACGCCGTGATGAGGAGAGACCCACCTCCACACGGCCGGTCTGAATAACGCAGAAGTCAGGGCCCTCATCTGGGAAAGGTGGAGTTGAAATTCGAGTTTGTGCTGTGAATCGAGAGGGACTTGGATCCCGCTCTCCTCCGCCCCGGACGAAGGGCCGCGGCAGCCTGGGCTGCGGGAGCCACCCTCCCTCGCGGCTCAGCGCGGCCCCGGGGCTCCAGGGATGGGCTCCTCAGGATTCCTGCGGCAACCCCAGCGGGCGCCCGCGGAGATGTTTAAGGGAGTGGAGCATCTGACACACCAGGGTGGCTGAGAGAGCCGAGGATGCTCAGCCTGGAGAAGAGAAGGCTCAGGGATGGACCTTCTCAGTGTGTGTAAACACCTGATGGCAGGAGTAATGAAGGTGGAGCCAGACTCTTCTCCGATTCCCACCGACATGCAAAGGGCAGCAGGCACAAACTGAAACACAAGAAATTCCGTTTAAATGTAAGAAGATTTAATATTTTTTTTTTACGGTGAGGGTGGCCAAACACTGCAACAGGTTGCCCAGGGAGGTTGCGGAGGCTCCGGCCTTGGAGGTACTCAAAGCACAACTGGACATGGGAGCAACCCGCTCCAGCTGCCCCTGCTTTGAGCATGGCAGCTGGACGAGATGATCTCCAGAGGTCCCCTCCCACCTCAGCGACTGTGTGATTCTCAGAGCCTCTTGCCTATAGAGACGAAGGTCCCTACGGTTGTGTTTTTCATTAGCAACATTATGAATGAAGAAGGTATTACAGAAAATATAAAGCAAGAAAACAAAGTGACAGCAGAATAGCCCTTGACTATCCCAGCACGGGAAATCTGTGTCCCTCACCTACCAGAAAGTCCACCCTCGACAAAACACCTGCTTAAGTTCCCTTGAACTGTTCCACTTCAACTGAATCTCATTTTGTGACAGAAAAAAAAAACAGTGTCATGAGGAATCCTAACCCCATTTACAATTTAGAGGCCTTTAAAACTAAAAGATTTGGCAATACGAAAACCTTGGGTTTCTTCATTCTTTTGCTCATGCAAGAAAACAGCAGCTCCAAGCTTGCTACTCTGTTTATATTTTTTAAGGAAAAGGGAGCTTAGAACTAAAAAAGTAGTCAAACTTTTTAAAGATATTTGAAATCTTACAGGACATTTGACATTGCTTTATAAGCAGAAACAGATTTAATAACAAAAATCAGCATATAGGCCCATATAGTACTGCCACTGAAAATGGAAAGAACTAACTCCAGGAATTTGTATGAAATCTTTGGAAATTCCTTGTTACGGACTCCAGATTCACTTCATTCCTGCACAGATGAATAAACTCTATAAATAGTTTTGAAGCGGTATCTGCTGTTGAATGATAAAATTATGGAGACCTGGTCATAACTTCTGCTGAATATGAACAGTTGGAGATATTTGAACGATAGTGGAATTGTAGTTTAGCCTTTGACTGGCTCATAAATTGTCACACAAGCAAATAGCAAATATAAGTCACATTTTCCTCCTTTCTTCCTTATCGCTCCTTGTCCAGCCAATACCACGTAAAAATTTCCATACAAATTATAGCAGGTATGGACACAGGAATGCTGACAAGCCACTTAATGGCCTTGCTATAACTATGTTACAGTGTCAGAGGGCTAAATAGACTCCCTAAAAGGACTTTGGAAGCATTTTACACACTTAACGAGAAGAAAACTGCCCCATAATAGACAACTAATTTACATTCAAGGTTAATTTTTCATAGTAATAAATGGCTAAGAATGGTTCAGAAAACATCCTTAGCAATTGGCATGTGTTTACACACACCCCCACCACAATTAAACACAAGGTGATTTTGCTATTCAAACAATTTGAGCGTTGCATGTTAATGTTTGCTTCATTTAACCAGCGATGCCAATGTAATGATAAACCCCTATTCAGCCACATCTAGAGCACTTAGTCATTCACTTTACCCTTTCTCAGTTCCAGGTCCTCCAGTGTTCTCTATTTCCTTTGACCTTAGCTTTTGCATTGGGAGAATAAATGGTTTTCTGCCTGGTGGGAGGCAGATAAGGGATATTTCCCAATAAACAGCTTCTACATTGGCTGATCAAGGGCATCCACCTGTGTCAGTTCTTTACATTTCCTGCTTGGTTCTAATAACTTTCATTTGTCTTTGTGCTCTAAAGTGCATACGGTATTTATTATGAACCAATCCATAAAACTCCCACCTGCTTCACAATCAATTACATGGGAAATCGGCTCCTCATGAGTGAAAACTCCCTGTCTAATTGTGTTTTACCAGTCCATATTCACTTATTTCTCTGAATGAAATAAACACTTGATGTGCAAGAACAAGGGAACTTTTCTTTTCATACCATGTGCAGAAACAGTGTTTGGTAAGTGTAACGGGGAAGATACTTGCATTTGAGAAGTCAGTGCAAGATAAAGACAGCAAGCACGTACCTTTTCTTGGTAAGCGGGTGGCACTGATAGGTACATTCAAAATTAGTAGAGCTCTGTCATCAGGTCACTCACATTATGCCAATTGTCTTGGAGTTTTAAGAATAGTGGCGAGAGGTACCAGGTGAACTGATGTTGTTCTTAGCCTAAAACGAGCCAGTTGAAATGGAGAACCATTCCTTATGCTACTCATCCAGAACACGTTTTTACTATGCATAGATCAAAGCTTCTGATCTGGCCTCCTCTGAGCACTGCTGGACACGCCGAGGAGCCCTATCCACCTTATGGGGGTGCACAGTACTGGTAAAAAATCCCAGGAGGGGCTCATGCAGGGAGTTTTTAGGCCACAGTAATCCTTTATGACTTCTTTTGGCTGAAGTGCTGAAGAGCTTGTTTATCCCTCTAAATACCTCAGGGGAAAATGGGAAAGAACTCGAGGATTATCAGCTCCCACCTGAGCTAACCGGCACCTTCTGTGCAGCTCAAAACAGCAGTGAGGTTGTGAGTGTACCTGTGTGTACGTGGGGCAGGGCCTTTGTGGGCATCCCACTTCAGGGGCAGCAGGAAATTAGGACAGCCTAAGAGTTGTCTCAGCTCAGGTGAAAAGGATATCATTTATTTGCAGTTTTTAAAAAATTTCTGGTTTGAATAAGAGAGAGTGGAAAATTCGATTTCTGTTCAGAAAGTTCCAATGAAACAAAAAAAGGAAAAAAAAAGCAACGTTACCAGACAATAGAGGAGAAAATAATGTAGCCTTTTCAATAAACCTGACAATACAAAAAGTCCAGTCTGGCAACTGAGTGTGTCCTACCTAGAATGTGAAATTAGTCCTGCACATGGTAACGATTGCTAAGAACATCACTATGGAAATCGAGAGCTCACAGCAGGCATAGGCAGTCTTAGAAATGTGGGAAATCAATGCACTGTATGCTGCGGCGAGGAGCGGTTCCAGCAGAGTGACCTTTAAACAACGTGATAGATTGTCAGCAAGCAGAAGGAAAGCGCAAGGGGACACGCCGAGCACGGGAGAGCACAGTCGCGCCGGGGGATCCCCAACAACTTGGCCTGGCAAGTGGTTCTGTGGGACGGGAGGAGTGATAGGAAGGATTATTTACCCATGTTCAAGGTGAAATGGGTAGCTATTTAACAGTAATGCTACATAATAATTTGAACAGAAAAATAGATACTACCTTACACAATGGAAACCACATAGCGTATTAAGACAAAAAGAGTAACATTGATGAATTAATCGCATCTGTATTAATCGCTCTTCTTTCCAGAGAGTGACAAGGACCCAGTAAGTGAAGTCCTCAGGGTGGCAGAGGGAAAAGGACGTGATATATCAGTCCCTTCACACAACTGGGGGAAGGACACACTTAGCAAACAGAGCAGACCAGGAATTTTCCAGTGAAATACTTTGGCCAGAAAAAGTGCACTTCATTGCATTGAATTTTCTTTTGTTGATACATATCACATCAAGAGCTCTGCAGTATAACCAACAGCCCAGGGGTATGATACTCACCCAGGAGGTGGAAGATTGAATATAATTGAGCAGGGACTTAACTTTGGTCTCCCTTATCATCACGAATTCTCTACCCATTGCACTATTGACCTACTGGGTTCTCTCTTAATCTTTCCTGTTGGAGCTGCTCCACTTTGCATAAATAATTGCATGTTGTGCAGAGCAAGCAATTAAACCCAGTTCTCCCACATCCTAAATGAAAGCCTTGACCCATGGGGCATCCACTTCAACTTTACATACACCTCTTGGGTTACAAGTTTAAATCAGCTTTTTGGATAAGGTATAAGTTAGCTAAATCAGATCAAACAACCCAAACAAATCTAAAACAAGCAATTTACACTCAATCTTCCCTTCCTGTTTCCACAGTCTTTTGCATTGGTTTAATTACAGCAGCTTAAAACAAGACATTAAACAAAGACAATGCAAACTACTAGCACAGAAAAAACTTCATCTGAAATTAGTTGCTCCTGGTCACAAATAGTTGCTGTTGTTTCCTTGGGTCCAGTGTACCAGGCAGGCTGGGGGTTGAGGGGTAAGGAAGAGTGTTACCCTTTCATCCTACAGCCTGGGGGCTCTTTCAGGGCAGAGCTGGGAAAGCTGAAGGGGAAGAATGGAAAAAGCTGCTTTGCAAAGGCCTGTACATGATCTGCTTTGTGTATGCAGCTCCTTCATTAGCATCGCATTTACTTTTAGAAAATCCAGCCATGTGAGTTCAGAAAAAACTTGAGCATATTTGACCCACAGAACACTGGTAATGATATTTACTGGCATGCCTTGGTTCTGAAGGGTATTTTATTTGTAATAAGCATTTTAATAATATATCAAAAAGAAATACTTCAAAACTTAAGGAAAAGTTCTATATCTACCAAACCCACATTGTGCAATGTCCATCACGTTTTGCAGACTATAAAATGGCTCTTTAAATCTCTAAAAATTACTGTAGACGTCAAGCACATTTTCTGCAAAAAAGATGTACTTTTTTCTCCCATACATTTTTCAGTTTTTCTGGGGTGTTGTCGTTTCAGCTCAGCCACACAGCCGCTCACTTCTGCCTTCCCCCCCAGCACTGAGAAGCAGAAAATAAGCCAGGCTTGGGATTTGAGATAGGACTGGGAGGGGAAAATCACCCAATATGGTCACAGGTAAAAGGCAGATTTGTTGGGGGAAGAAAAAAAGAACATACATTTATTACAGACACTAACAACACGCAACAGAGTAAGACAGTGAGAAGCATTGCCACATCTTGAGAACACCTTCCCCCCACCCCTCCCTTCTTCCCGGGCTCAGCTCTGCTCCCGATATCTCTACCTCCTCCCCCAGCAGCACAGGGGCAGGGAATGGGGGGTGCAGTCAGTGCTACCACTTCTGCCATCTGCGGTGGGGGGAGCTGCTGGAACTTGTTCCCCCTGCTCCATCATGGTCCCCCTCTCACAGCAGACAGTCCTCCACAAAATTTCTCTGACTTGAGTCCCTCCCACAGGCTGCGGCCCTTCCCGAGCTGCTCCGGCGTGGGACATCCCCACATGCTGCAACCCTGCCAAACTACAACAGCAGGGACTGCTTCTTCCCACAGGATCCTGGCCTTCTTCAGGCACAATCACCTTGGTTGTCCATGCGAGGCCCCTCACAGGCCATAAATCAGTGTCTGCTCCACCGTATCCCTCCATGGGTGGCGGGGGGGGCCGCCCTGTTTTCCCACCACAGGATACAAGGGGTCTCTGCTCCGGCACACCTTCCCCCTTTCCTCCTCTGTTCCTCCACTGACCTTGGTGTTCACGCAGCTCCAGCAACTCCTAAAAAGTCCAACTCCTGCTCACCACGTCCCTTCTTAAATACGTCGTCACAGAGGCGCAGCTGATGGGCTCAGTTTTGGTGCAGAGGTGGAGCTGACGTGGAGCTGGGGGAGCTTCGAGAAGCTTCTCACAGGGGGTCGCCCCTACAGCCCCCTCCCCTGCTACCAAACTCACCCAGACCCAGGATATAGGGATTCTTGTTTCAGATACTTAAAATTATCTTCCCATTGTTTCAAATATTTTAAATACTTTTACCTGTCACTCACTTAATGCCAGTCTGGTTTATGTTTTTCTCTTACCTATGGCTCATATAGTATGCTTCAGGGCTAAACCACAGTTAACGTTTGTAAAAATAGCTAGCCATAAAGAAATGCAATTTCTTTAGATAGTATTTTCCTTCACACTAAGAACTAAATACCTACAGAAATACAATAAATGCTACAATAATTGTAAAAACCTTCTGATTATTAGCATTTTCCTTTTGCAAATCAAAGCAATTTAAATGTAGTCTCCCCGTAAGAACATTTACCATCACCTCATTTACTAAAAGTAAAACTCCAGTACTTATGATCCAAGAAAGTTCTACATTTTCTTATGTGCTAAGTTATATTAAAAAAAAAGTAGCAGACAAGCTGTAATTTAAAATTAACCTAAGCAATTTTTCGCAGGTTTAATAAAAGTATTTCCTTCTGAATAAAGTGGTCTGAATTATTTTTTGAGAAGGAATTTAAGATGAAACTTCCTTTGCTAATTTTATTGAAAATAGCTATGAAAAAAGGTAGCAATGATGTTTCAGAAGGTGTTGTTTGGGAATATAATTCTTAAATACTGTAAACAAAAAGTAAAATTTAAAAGTAAATAAACTCAGCTAGACAGAGTATGTAAGGCTTCCAGAAGCAGTGAAGATAGTAAAAATCTTTGGTCTCTAAGGAAGCTAGTGGAAAAAAGAAGAGGTGTAAGAAGAAGAGCTTGTATTTCTTCACCCAAACAATCTGGTTTTGAGTGAAAAACATAATTCAGAACTAAAGATTAGTAAAAAGATCCCTGAGAATGTTTATATTACAGTAGTAGTTATGTACTTATATTTTACCTGCTAGTACAATCCAAACACAGTATTTCTTCTTTAGATATTGCCTGTGTTACAATGTTATCATGTTACTGGGTTTGATATTATCCTCTTCCAGGCTGAACTTTCTTTTCACTTTCTCCAGTTTTACCCCAAGATCTGGAAATTATTTTTACCCTTATTTCTTCTTCTTCTTTTTTTTTTTTTTTTTTTTTTTTAACCTAGCTCCTTATGCATAAAGAAGAATCACCGCTAGCCTGAAAATAATAGTATAACAAGAATTTAAAGAGTTGAAAGGAACCTACTTGAGACTGGTGACATCAGCATCAATGGTTTAAAACTGTAAAAGGGACTGAGCCCTCGTCACAGATTTTTGGCTGAAGAGATGCATAATATTCTTATGCTAGTTTTTTGTCAGAGGTATTGCCAAAGTCAATGTGTGGGGGAGAATTTATTTTGTTTGCTTTTCAGACAGATGATATTATTCCACTCATATTCTATGCACTTATTTCAGCAGTATGAGACAGTCTGGTGGGTGAAATAGCAGCAGCCGAAAGATCTACAGCCATTTCAAAAATGTAGTGCAAAACATACTCCTACTCAGAGAGCCGTGGTACCTGGACTCAGTAGTGAATGCCAGTTACATCACTTATCAAGCTACCTCAATAATCCTCCATTATCCGATTTTATTTTCCTGTGAGAAGCAGTTAGGGCGTTCTCAAATGTTCATGGCATCCCAGCTTCCATGGCATTCAGGTTGCAATGTGGGCTAAGCCAATCAACCCTTCCCACACGAGAAGAGAAACTGCATGCAGGCTTTAAAATACTACAGAGAAGGTTCTTCTTTCTTGCCTTTTTTTCCTTAAAGCAAATTGTAAGCTTTGGAATCATTACCATCAATATCATCATCACTAGCTAAGCTGCAGACTAGCTCCCACATCTTCTCCAACTCTGTCAGCAAGTGCCAACTCTTACTAAATACATTTAGAGTACAGATTCCAGGAGATCCAGTGACTTGCCATCCACACAGCTATCTTTTGGTCCCTGTCTTTTCCTCACTTTGCAAGGTGAACTGCCTCAATTTAGGTTAGCTAAATTGGGCAAAAATAGGAAGATTTCAAAGTTAGGAGTCAAGCCTTAGCTTCTATCCAGAAAGTTCTCAAACACAAATAAAGTTCATGCTGTTGAAATTATATTAGAGAAAGCTCATTCAGTGGTTTATTTGTTTGTTTGTTTGGGGGGTTTTTTGTTTTTTGTTTTTTGGTTTTTTTTTTTTGTTTGTTTTTTGTTTTTTTTGTTGTGTTTTTTTTTTTTGGTTTGGTTTGGTTTTTTGCTCACTTAGCTCTAATGTGAAAACAACAGCAGACGGATGTTTTGGCTTACGCTCTGACCAAGCAGAAGTTTTTGAGGAAAACTACTACATACAAAATACCAAATCTCAAGCAGTGGTATATTGAGGTGCACATAACAGCAATAGGTCAAATGTATCTGTGTTGACTATAAGTTAGATATGCTTTAGAATATACCCCTAGCAATGGGCTTTAACAGGGCTCTAAACCATGGCTGAGTTTTCTGGACAACTTTCATACATACACACACTCTCACCAAATGAACACTTAAAAGAATGGAACTGCATAAAGACTGAACCAGGTTATTAATCAATACAAACTAGGCTTCCTCCACCCACGAGGACAACACCTGCAGGATACTTTTGCATATGTCTGCATCTGGAAATGATGGAGTTTGTAATAGGTGGAACAGATGGCAGGATAAAAGAGCAAAATTAAGTGGTGAAAAGCATGCGCCTATCTGTAGTAGCAGCAGCAAAGTGCTGAAAGGAAGACCTGGAGGAGCCAGAAAGCAAGCCTCCCAGAGAAAACCACTTTAAAGATATAAGCTGTTCAATCTTCCTTTTCTCCCCTATTAAGTAAAGATAACTTGCTCTGAACTGTAAGATGTAACTACTCCTGCATGTGGCTATTATTTTGGTATAAGATGCCTTTTTCTTGTTTAGCTTTGCTGAATGTATTTGGTTTAAAGGAAGTAGCCACTTACTGCAGCCTGTGTCCACATACAGAATTTGTCAGGAGTAGCTGCTTCTGAGAAGGTTGAAGCGCAAACAAGACCTGCATATTACATATCCACTCTGGTTTTCTAATGAAAAAGAAATTATGTTTACTATCAATAGATCTGCAGTACACTTAAGGCTCTAAATGGAGTTTGAGTGATTCCTTGGCTTTTGGCATGGGATGAACCTCCTGGCTAACTGTCTTTCAAAGTTGTGAAGGATGTGGTGTCAGCTATGCGCAGGTCCTGCTTTTCCTCGTTGCCCAAGGTCACCACGTAAGCCTTTGCCACGCTCAGACCATGCCAGCAGTTTTACACACTCATCTGACTTTCTGCAGTGGTTGTGCAATGACACTGCTGTTATTTTTATACTGTATGAAGTAGCACCCAGACTCTTCACTTTAAACATTCTGTCCCTGGGGCTTTGTCAGATAAGCGACAAACAATGTTAACAACTCCGTACTCATGAAAATTCACATCATACCAACACCCCAGCAAGACCTTTAAAACTCTTAAAAGATGAATCTCAAGAACATTTGTTCAGAGTCATCTTCACCCTCTTCAAGACTCTATGTGCTGACTCTGAACAAAAAAGACAGGTACTGAATTTCAGTTTACAGACTTCCTTAGAAACAATAAAAGCCTAAATGTAAGGTGACATCTGCACTATTTATTAGTTGTATCGAATATCCTGAAGGCTGAGAAAATCTCAGTCTTCACTGAATTGAGAATTAGCGTCTGTGCTTCATTCCTCAGATGTTCAATTTATATCCACTAAGAACTTTGCCCTGAGTAAAATTGCTGACAGCTCTGTATGTTCTTTTATTCCACTATTAATCACAGTCAAAATAAGAAGCTTCTTGAACAAGTATTTTCAAACACAGGAGTTTGATGGCCTTGCTCGACACATCAGGAAAAAAATTGTAATTTTGGAACACTGGAAATTAATGGATTCTCATTTTTCTTAACCCACAGGAAACGTACCTTTTTTTCACCCACTCCCTAAAAATAATATGCCTGTTTACTGACTGTATATCTTGAGGTGATTCAGCAAAGTCCTGGCCACTCAAGCCCCAGGTTCAAGCCTTAGCAGTTAATTTCTTTTTCCCTTCCAGAAATCCTTCTTTCAGACAGAGATTGGCACATGACATTAAGTTCAAGGAAGTGCTTAGTTTACAGAGTTCTGGTGGGTTCTCATGCTTCCTACAACCAAACCTTGGGGTGTTAGTTCACTAGTTTGAGTAGCTTTTTTTAATTTTTTTTTCCATATTTTGTTTTGTTTTGTTTTGTTTTTTTAATCATACCCCTGGCTGCAGAGGGGTGGGATAACGTCCTCCCTACCTTCTCTTTCATATGGGATGTATAACTGTAATCTCAAATAGCACCTGCAAGTCCCACAGGTGAGGATCTGTCTCTGCCATATCTACCTTCAGGCATAGCTTTATTCACAGAAGTGGAACACTCTTTTTCATCCTATTGACTTTCCGAGCAAGATTAAGAAAGAATTAATAGAATTTTGATACATTTTTCTCAAATGCCAGACAGGCAAACTGAGCAAAAACTAAGATTTGTAATAAAGCTCTATTCAGCTGCAGCAATCTGGATTAAACTGGAGGTAATATATAGACATTTAGGTTGCCGTATATTCTGGAAAGGGGTCCTCACTACTATAAATTGTGTCTTATGCATTGAGATTTATTAGAAAACGCCACAGGGTTTGGGGAAGAAGAGAAGGAAAAATAATTGGGTTCACTAGGAAACAAACTGAAACATCCAAAGACGATTAGTAAAGGCAATAAGCGAAGCACAGAAACAAAATCTCAGGCAAAGTACTCTGATCTCACTAACACACTTAGATCATGATGCAAGTCTCCCCTAAAACAGTGAAAAGTATAAAATACTTCTGAAGGGAGTCAGTGTTTTAATTTCTTCATCCCTTTACCTGAAAGAACACAGTATTTCAGAATACTTCACATGACGACTCCTTGTCTTAAAAAAAAAAAAAAAAAAGTGAAGTAGGCTGTTGTCATAACACCTGAACAATGTTCTTTAGCTTGTGTCAAAGAAGGTGCTGCAGCTGGACCTGCAGGAAGCAGCCAGCCAAGGTGAGAGGCAAATGCCGACCGATTTTGGATACGTGCTCAGGGCGAGCTCTGACTAAAGAGGACAGAGAGCTTTCCTCTCGTCCCAGGCTCTGTTTTTTCCTACGAGAGGCTGAGCTATCGTGGGTGTTCTGTGCCTGTCAGCATGGAGAGAATGACCCCACGAGTATCACTGCAGGACAACACCAAACCAAGATTCATCAAAAGCGATGTGGAAATAAATTATAAATAACCTCCAACCAGCTTCATTAAGTGTAGGACGTTTCACTGAAGTACAGTCATGAACACTGTGTTTGAGCTAGAGAGAGTAGATGAGGGCCAAGAAGGAATTAGATTATGCAGGAAGAGACTTGCAGCATCTTTTAACGAATTTACATTCCTCCTCAGAGGAACACTGCTTATTTATTCCCTGGTATATGTGACCATATGATTAATTCATCTGCCAGCCTGACAAAACTGACTCTTCAAACTGTTCATATATAAGGGCTTTTTCCAATATAGTCTTTTACCTCAGACACTAATTAATTATTAATTGATCTTTCCAAGAACAACTGTTCAGTGTGACCATGAAGTTCAATGCCCTGCCTTCAACATTTCCAACTCTTCAAGCAGAAAATAGCAGGACTTTAGCTAATGGGGCTGAAGACAGATGTTGCTTATCACCCAACTCCTTACACAAGGACAACACCACGACACTCAGAACGCTGCTTAATCTCATGCATTTTACAATCCTACCACAGCTATTAATGCAGTAACCTGGTAAAGATGCTTAAATATCTTATGCAGGCTTGACTGCATAATCGCTGGGGCGTTGGAACAAGGTGCAATCACGGACAGCTCTTTGGCTGTCCCGCTGACAACGTCCATATCAACAAACAGAATGGCCCAAAGAGTTGGATCAGGGCAGTGAAACAATCCAAGCTAAGCACACCACTTCCAACCGTATATACTAGGAGAGGAGAGGAGGTGCTATTTTGGACTATCTTTAGTCTGGTCCCAAGCACCGAACCTCCGTCAGCACCTGCTACAAATCAGATGTGTTTCCATAGTGAATATTGCAGATAGTCACATGTAAAAGGCACGCATGGAAAATGAAGAAGACGATGAGATTTGCTCTGAAAAACTCAATCCTGCTCCTAAATAAAACACTCACATAAACGCAGTGTTGTGCTGTAACTGTTTGGCTGAAGCACAGTGCTGTCTCTGGAGTAGCAGTGACTGCATGAAGAGCTAGAAAACAAATTACTTGGCATTAGAGCAAAATATTTAATTCAGCGAAGCGAGCAAGGCAGAGAGGGGCGTGGGTGACTCCATCCCAACCTCGAGGTGCCGACGGGCGCTCTGCCCAGGGAGCAGGGCCGGGGGGCCGAGTGGGTGGCCCTGGGGACGCGGGGCTCCCCGTGCGTGTCCCGCCTGCGCGGCTCGGCCAGGCGCTGGGACCTGCCCGCGCACCGTCCGCCGCTGCAGCTTCTCTCTAGAAGCTTCCCCACGGGCACGTGCTGTCATTATTACAACTCAGCATCAATGGTATTAATATTTGCCTGAGGACAGGCTGAATCCAAACTGCCTATGAATATTTATTCTCATTAACAGGCTCGGGACACTAGGAGTGCCATAAAACACAAACATGTGATCAGCAATCTCATTTAGACAGATCACTTCATACACGCATTTTGTACATCTGCTATCTTTTTATCTTGGAGCCTACAGAAGAGGTAATATCCTAAAATAATATTTCGGTCTTTCAGACAGTTATTTTGAATTGATAAACCATACCCAAAGGTTGATTCAGACAGTGTTGATCAACATTTAACAACAAAATAACTTGAATGACACCTAGTGGAACGAAAAGCAATAGCTGATGACCACCCAGCAACGATGTACAGTTTCGAAGAGTGAAAACAGCAAGGAGGGAGAGCAAGAAAACAGCAAGAATGGGTGGGAGGAGAAAGAATTATTTCATAAAATGGGTGGTGTACAATTTAAGAGAACAAATTCCTAAATGACAAGAGTTTATCTGCCTGTGTAATAAACTTCAGAAGAAATGGGATATTTTATTTGAGCGAGGAAAAATTAAATGAGGTAAACCCACAATAACTGTGCAGTGGCAAACAAAACAGTAAGCGGAATGTGGATGGGATGAAATTCAGAGTCCTCCTATGTATAAATACTAAAAAGGCTTTAGCAGGCTAGTTCTCTAGGGTGCAGTAGGTAATAGGAATATTTTGGCTCTGGGGCAACAATAACTCCTGATGTGAGAGAAACCAGTTTTTCTTTAATTAATTTCTGCAAGCAATATATCCCTTGATTTGTGAATGGATTTCATGATCAATCTTTCTTTTTCATTCTTTTTGCTTATTTGCTTATTTGTATAATTCACCAGTGACTCGCACCCAATTATAAAGAAATATTTTGGTTAGTCTGTTCTCACCAACCTGTTTGAAAATATGAAAGAACAGACTCAATCAAGGTGATAGAATTCAAATGAGAAGCACTTTTGCTATCTATTGACAATGTGATGTGCAAGATTTTTCTGCACTGGAAATGGAAATGGTACTTGAGAAAGACTTCTGTCTTTCTAGGTCAAGAACAGGTCACTGACAGCAATAAATGACTATAACTCCTTAAAACCGTCTATGAAAAATAATGGCACGTTCTGCCTGAATTTCCTCCTAGCATGTCATGCATTTGACTGCACATTTATCTTTAATTTGCAGCTTTAATTCTTAACTGCAAGGGAAGTAGTAATCTCCCTTCAACCCTTTTTTCTCCCTATATGAGCAACCAGACACAGCACCCATGTAACTGGAAAAGTCAAGGCCCCAACAGAAAACTAATCCAGAGCAGTGTGCTTTCAGGGAGTCAGGCAGCGAGAGAGGTCTTGTTTGGGGAACAAGAGTGTCCAGAAATACTTCTCCACTGAGAGGACACAGAGCCTCTCACAGTGACGAAAAGTTCAAACGGATTCACTCTGTGGAAAACACATTTTCAGACTATAACAAGATTATAGCAGATAATAACTTTTTTTTTTTTTTTTTTTTTTTTCCCCCAGATTAGCTCTTAATAAATCCTCTTAAATGAAGAATCCTTATTTGGTCTACAAAAAGCCATAGCCCTAAAATCATAAATGCAAATGCCTTGTATTTTAAGTTTTGGTTCTGTCAGATACTCCCTGCACACATTCACCTCCACACAGAGCTGAAGAAACCGTCCCACGGACCTCAGCAGAGGTAGCAGGTTCAGGGGCTCAGCATGAGCAGCTAATTCTCCAGCCACGTGTGGCACGGCGGCCAGAGGGGCGTAGGACCACCTTTGGGAGGACTACCCATAGCACAGAATTTGGGTACGGGTTCCAGAGGATTCCGAACATTTCGCATCTGTTTCAATGCAAAAAGATGTAGCATTTCATTTCACCGTACAACGGGAAAATTTTTATTCTATGAGGCAGCATTTCTTAAGACATATGGCATAGATTGTGTGATACAGGAAACAGGCATAAGGAAAGACAGATATTTATGAAATCTATGGTCTAGTGATGTATCTTCCAAAAAAAAAATGAAACTATCCCTAAGACAGAAGGATTTTCCCATTATTAGCATTCCACTCACAGGTCCAGCTGTTGAACAGCTGACAGGCAGATGAACTATTCATTTAAGCAAGGGGGAATCACTTTCTTCATCTTATAGAAAATATCAAAATTCAAATGGGGTTTGAAGTACTTTTGTCTTCTCCCTCCAGCACTGTCTAAATTATCTTTTAAAATACTGAAGAGCAGAGATACACATTAAGTCATTTTCTTAAGCAAGTTCCTAGCAAACTTCAGGCTATTGGTAATTGTTTAGACTTAATGAAGAAAAGTAGACTTTAAATATAAGTAAGAATTAAACAATAAGAATTGCTCTCAGAATAATTCTAAATGTCAGAAATTTCCCTTCCCCCAAAGAACAGCATGTTATAAAGAAACAACAACTCAGAAGCAGGGCTCTTCTGCACATCTGCAACATCTGAAACTCACCTGGGTTTCATTTCCAAATGCAGAACACAGCTCAAAGCCTGTCCCCAAAACAACACACTAAACAAGAACTGGACAGAATTAAACATCAGATCCACAACACACTGGCTTTCCAAATGTCAACTGCTATCTTAATTTTAGAGCGTTCATGTTTGGTAGCTAAAGCAAAGGGAAACTTATTTCAATTCTATTCCAAAATTTCATGTACAGAGAAAAAAAAAAAAAAAAGAAAACAAAATCCAATTTTTGTTTTTCTTTTACACAAACATGGTATTCTTTATTTAGATGAACAGATACATGTATATTATAAACTGGTATCATCCTGAACTACTGGCTTTCCAGCCAAATATACACAGAGCACGTTATGTTCTAAGATGTCATGTTGCTGTTATTCAGCAGCTGATATTCTTCAGCAACTTGAGTGGGAAGAAAATTGCAGGACCATGGTCCACTTCTGAGCTGCACGCAGCTCTCGTGGCTGGGAAGAAAGGCTATCGGCAGGGAGCCAGCGAAGCCTTTCCCAGGGCACCCTCCCTGACTCCAAACCGATCCAGGACAACACAGAGGAATTATATTCCACCAAATATCACAAGAACCAAAATAGGAATTGAGCCACTGAACATGTGCCCTTCTTCACACGCAAGATGGTGTCAGGGGCACCTTCCTGCCAGAGTCAGCCCAGCCCAGGCACTTCTGCGCTGCTCTCCGTCACCAGCTACAGGGCACTCCCAGCCCCTCCGCCTGAGATCAGATCTCTAAATCCCTGATTAGCACAGAATTCTCCCTTTCACTTGTTGGCTTAGTCTTTTTTGAACCTGGGTGACCAGAATGAAATCCTGTGTTTGTCTGACTTTTCACAACTATTTCAACATTTTCCGCAGACAAGGAGATTCTTACAGCTGAGGAAAAAAACCCCTAGACTTCAGATGAGTCATTTTAGGTTTTCCAGACATTGTCAGGTTTAATGGGAAAACTATATTAGCAATAAAAAAAAAAATTCAAAAGCATTTCTCCTTGTCTGCAGAAAATACAAAAATGCCCCAATCGCTATAGGCCATGACACATGTTAACCATATAGAGCATCTTCCAATGCAAATGGTTTCCTATCATGCACAGGAAAAAGCTCATCTTCTTTAACACATTTCCTTACTGACTCTTTAAAAAGTCAGCTCCAGTTGCTATACGTACTCCAACACTTTACCAAGCAGAGGGAAAGGGCTCAAGGGGGAATAAATAAGGGTAAGCATCAATCAGGCATCTCACCAACTTTTCCTTTCTGCATTTTTGCTGCAGTTCTTATTTCTATTTGATTTGGAGTTTCTTGCTATTAATATATTAAATCAGAAGAGATCGTCTTTTCTATAGATATTGTTTTTTTTCCAGTCAGATGACATGGTCTGTCCTTTTAAGATGTCTATGTTGAAAAAACAGTTCTAGTAGATTTCTTGAAAAATAACAGGTGAGTATCTAAATTCAGCCCCAAAGATATTCAGACTAACTATCTGCTAAAAAAGGAATAGGACATTGTTAAAATTAATATAAAGGACATTCTATATAATGAATATCACAGCTTCCCTGTGATGAAGTTTTTAATTTTATGTAGCATTAATACAATTTAAAATATAGGAATGTGGCATTCAGATCAGGAATCTGAAGTTGTCCAGCTTTATTTTGAAAAGCTAATTACATAACCCTTGTAAATAAATGGAAGCAAATTAATTAAAAAAAAAAAATCAATCATTTTTTCCTACAATTTTAGTCTTTATTAAATGAAACTTCCTAGAGAAAAAAAAATAGTCTCATCTTATTTTAGGTTTTTAAGAGGAAAGCCTTTTAAAATTTTTTTGAGTTCTAAAATATCTCTATACTTGAAAACATTATTTTGAAGAAAGTTTTTTTTGAAATTCCATTCTATGTTAGTGTAATTTAAGCTCCTTACCACCTTAGTATGCAAAGAACTCTGTATTTGTTGTTAATAAGTCTGTTTTACTTGCTTGCTATTTCTCAGTCTTTGTCCAGTCCAATTTTAAAATCATACTCTTGTATGATTCTAATGTGCTTCTAATGCTTACCTGCAAACAATGTTATACAACAGTTTTCACCTTCTTCAGTTAAAGAGGAATTTTCTTTAAGTGTATAGTGTATGAAGAACCCCACACTCCCTACAGTATCTGCCATTCTCCAAGTAGTATACAAGGCAATATACGGTCAGATATTTTTGCTTCAATACTTACTAATTGCAAATTAAATGGAAACAAACAAACAAAAACCATTTTAATTATGGGATATATTAAAATCATAAAGAAAGATGGTTTCAAGATTGGAAATTCCCCAATCTGTGCAAGCAAGTTTGTATTTCAAATTCCAATCAAGTCTCAAGGCTAGCTATGTATTTTTAAATGCAAAGTAGTAGGAAATACAGGAAGGGAAGAGCTTTAGAGGTTTTAAACTGCCAAATAGAAGGGACTAAGACAGAAGTCTAGTGGGATCCACTCTACAGAAGTGGGAATGACATAGCAAAAGGGATAATTACCTGCTAGCCCAAAGCATGGTTATTTAATCCCTAAAAGAGAAGCAGTACCAGATATGCAAAATTTCCAATTCTCTATTCATCCAAATCTTAAACTGTATGTTCTCAGAGATGCATGAAGCTACAAGGCAGCAAAATAGAACTTTTTGCCACCTAAAAATATATACTTCCTGGATAGAATCTTCATGCTCTCAGAAAGAAGATGTTTAGAAATTTACATTGCTTAAACTCAATTTTGAAAACTGACTTCAACACACAGTTTTAACACTAGACTTATGAAGACACAGAAATGGAATCAAAATCTTTGCCTAAAACTAACCTCGTTTTTACCATTGTCTCCTGGTGACAATAATATATTTCATACAATTCTGAAGGAAAAGCAGTGAACTAGAGTCAAAATGAAAGGACTGTGCTCTCTCCCAATTGCATTGTTGCTACTTAATGTCAGGAAGAATGGCTCTGTGGGAAATACAGAAAGCTACAGATTTTCTTCCCAAAACCTAAACTTCACGAGTACTCCTGAGAAAGAAATAGCTGTGTTGTAGTTCTGCATTTAGAAACATGCTAATGAGCCATACTTATCAGATTATTATTCTTATTCTCTGGGTAGTTGGAGCATGAACAAGACAGAATTCATCACTGTTGCGGGATTTGCCATACCACTGCTGTTCCACGTGACCCAAACCGAAGTCTGTCCTCCCTCCTGCAGCTGTAAGTCACTGGGAGAAACGAAGGGTTTGCACATAGACTGCAGCTCCAGGAAGCTGACGACCGTGCCTGCCTTGCCCCGAAACACCAGGAGGCTTTATCTACAGAACAACAGCCTGACCTCAGTTCCTCCCGGTGCCCTGGACAGCTTGCACAGCCTGGAGGAAGTGAAAATGTTTGACAATCCTTGGGCCTGTGACTGTCACATTCTGTATCTAAAACTCTGGTTAGAAGACGTCTCTGCACCCTCTCTTGCAAGCGTCAGGTGCGCAACCCCAGCTCCCGTGAGGATGAAGCCCTTGGGGCAGCTCACTGGGAATGAGCTGGGGGGTTGTAAGAGGCTTCTCCCAATCAAGTGTCTTGAGTTCTTTTGGCGAGACATCATTTTAATTGCTGGAGCAATAATTACACTTATTTTAGTAGCATGGGCTCTGAAATTTTCAAAAAAGCTGGTCTACCAAATAAACCTAAGCCAGTACGACTCTAGGGGCTGACTGCTGGGGAGGTGTACCTCCAAAACCCTTGGGATACAATAAGCTGTTCACTACAACTAGCTTGAACAGAAACAGCAAACTATTCTACCACAAAAAAAGCACACGAACTGGCAACACTCATTTTAATATGCTACAAACAGACCCCGGGGATCAAAGTCTGGGTCCTCAGATAGGCAAGTTGGATTTCATTTCCTTTCAAAAATAAGCCTGGTGATGTATATTGACAGGCAAGTTTCATTCTGCTGTCATCTACTAATACAAAAAGCAGTTTCTAAATTATTAAAAATCATTTAACCTAGCATTTTTCCACTGAATTCTCAGCCCTTACAGCAAGAAGATTTACATCCCTAAATCCTACACTTTTTAATATATGGCGATAAACAGCAACTGTACTATTCTTTTCCCACGCAGAAGCTGTGAGAGTTTGCAACCCGTTACCCCCTCTCAGTGCACCAATGGGCTTGGTAGGACCATTCTTGTGTGCAAGCAAATTCAACCATCTCTTCCTCAGGTTCAGGAGTTTTCTCCTAGCAAAACAACCATGATTATATAGACTAGCCACTGAATGTATGCCTTACTGAATATGCTTAAAGATGGACGGGTAATGAGAATATAATCAGTCAAAAGAATGGTAAATATTGTTGAATTTCCTAGAGAGTGAACAATAAAAAAGCATTCTATGTGAAATTAAAATAATGGATGGTTATTGAAGATTCGTACTCACCCAAGCTTGATTTCTTTCACAATTCTACACACTTCTGATTAAAATCCTAAGAAATCTCCAAAGCTTGTCTTTCAGTTTTATTAGTGACATTTGATACACTGGGTTTTATGCAATAGCTTTGAAGACAATGTTGCCTCTTCCCTTCTTTTCTTGTGCTCCCCATCCTCACAGAAAAATTGTTCTGGTGACTCAAGCATACTGCCTTCTCCCTAACATGATTACTCACAAGACTCCAAGAACAGCAATTGATGCTGTGACCCCACCTGGTCTGGTGAAGCTAGACTAGTTAGATGGGAGGTCTGCGAAGGTCTTCTAAAATTAATACTACTGTTGGCTAAAGACTGCCTGGCTCTTTACCTAGCACCTTGTCACATGCGTGGGGCTCCTTGTTGAAGCACGTAATGTCCCTAGCAAAGCTGGTGGTTAGCTTTCTGCCGCTAGGCGGTTTTGCAATTGCCATGTGCTGTCACTTCTAGAAGATGAGACCCATTCCTAGCCACAAACACCCAAATCAAAGACAGCAGAAGCTCACAGGGGTATTTCCAGGTCCCTCGTGCCCCTGCCAAAAGCACTCCAGCAATAGGGAGTCAAACTCAACGCTGACTGCTGGCGACACTCTCGGACAGCTCTAGAAGAGACGCGTTACTGTCTGCAACAGATCTTCGCTGCTGGTCCTCTCTGCAGGGAAAGGGCAATCTGAGACATCACCACTTGTCAATTGAAACTAATGCCAGCTCAGGACGAGTCACTTGCCCCTCTCGGTGACACAAGGCACAGCCACTGAGTATGGCAGAACTGCCAAAAGGACCTCTGAAGTGCAGATAGATTTGGGGAAAGGACATGCGCCGTGGGTAGAGAGTTAATCAATTTAGCAGCAAAGCGTAGCATGCAGCTTTAGACTGAGAAAAGGAGAGGAAATAGAGTCTAATGTTTTCCCTGTAAAATAATAAATTATCTGGGAGACAACATGCCTATTGCAATGTTAAAGTCTGCAAATGGTACGCAGCGAGGAACAAGAAGTGGGAAGTCATAAATGCAATGAGCCGTGGGTTACTTGGAGTGCCAAGCAGTCAAAAGCAAGATTGTACATCTAGAAACAAAAGATGGGTTGAGGGCTCAATTCAGAGAAGGCAAAAAATCCAGTAATCACAATCTCCCACGTATGACTTTGCAGCAAAGGGCAAATGTGATCTTTTCTTGTTAAAACAGGGAATATCATTTAGGGATAGAAAGATTTATTTACTTCCATATTTAGATAAGCTACAATAATTCAGTATCAATATCTAAAAATCAAGAAGAATCAGCTGCAAAAGAATCAGAAAAGCAACTGTAATGCAAATAAAGGATTGGAAAATGTACCTTAAAGGAAGCTTAATCAATTTCATTTAATAAAGAGGAATTTAAGGAGTGACAAGATCACAGCTTGTATGAATCTACATGAAGAGAAATTTGCTCATGAAGGGCTAGGAGTAGAAATTAGAACATCAGGCTAGAAGCAGGGCTCCAGATCCAACCATGAATATAATCAAACACGGAAACAGCTCATCAAATGCCATGGTGAATCCTATAGCTTAACTAATACTGGGCAGTTTTTCACATTGGTAGGCACTACCTGAAATGAAAACGATTTTAACAGAATTGAACGATACACCTAAACTGCTATTCTTATTCCTCTGGTCACCTGTAAAATTTATGGTGGGACAGGCCATGAAAAGAGAGACCACAATTCAGCCTGCACCCGCTGAGCCCCGCTCCCACACTCCACAGCAGCAGAAATCTTCCACTCTACCTTCGACTGCATATTGCACCCTTCCCCAGGAGTACTCAAAGTGCATCAAAGAATTTGCATTTTACAAACTGTTGCAGCCCTGCTGCAGGGAAGTGAGCACCACAACCTAGAAACAGCATGTCTTAGTAAGGCTCTATCACCCTCCGGTGCAGACCAGAGTAAAACTGTGTCTTCGGATTTCTGTGCACATTTTGAGCAAGTGAGTACAAACATGCAGAATTTCTCTAGCTTTCCACATAATATTGTAGATTTATATTATATTATTCTACATAAACATTTATATTATGTTATTCTACATGAATAACCTCTGCAGGAGAGAATTTCAAATAAACACCTAGGAACACAGTGGTGGATGCACTTAGATAATTTGGGAATATTTTCTCTGCGCTGAGCTTTTTGATTTTTTAAAAGGCAACCACCATTTTGTATTAATGCAGAATACTACAGAAGAAATGCATTCTGCAGTCTCTCATGGAGAATTTCCCAAATGATATATCCTGTTCCCTCAAAATAAAATAAATCATTAACACTAAAAGCTTATCACTCTCTTTTGTGCCTATAAAGCTAGACATACATAAAATAATAAACTGCTTTACTGTATAGCTTTAATTGTACAAACGTTAAAAAAATCAGCAATCAGCAAATGTTTCTGCTTATACCAACAAACACATTGAATAAGATGCACAGAATACATGGAAAAAAAAAGAATCTGAGAGAACGTTTTCTGACCTCATAAGAGGAAAGAAGAGGGGATCTCTTCCACAGCAGTATTTCACATTCCACTAAAACAGTATTGTATTTATCGCTTCTGATCCATTTGGCTTTTACCTGAAAAACAAAACAAAACAAAACAAAAACCTCTGAAAAGGGGAAAGCTGGAAGTGCTAACTGAAGGCTCACAAACAACATTCAACTGTTTATCTAACAAGGCCCCTGTGTCATGCTGAAGCCACATATTCCATCAAATTGTATAAATAATGCTGCAGTTGCTAAAAACATGCAAAGACAGGAAATTACGTCAGCTATCTAAATGAAACATGCAGACAGTATTCCCAAAGGTGTTCATAAAGATCCCAGAAAATGTGACTATATCATGCCTGCAGGAGTGCAAACTAGTCAATATATCTGTTTTCACATTCTTTGGTAACATCGGTATAACTGCTGGGATTAACTGCAACTAAAAAGTTATGAGTTTGGGTTCAATATTTAGCAAGACAAGCAATCATACTCTGACTTATTGAACAAGAACAAAACATTATTTTTAAACAGTTCACTTTAATACACAGAGTAGATTTGTGTAAACTGCAAGTCTATGTAAACTGCGATTCAATTCATGTGGAAAATATTTGCAGGCTTCATTTCTTAAATAGAATCATAGGTGAATTACTTTTTTTTTTTTTTGAAGTGCTCAAGATTTTCTTAACATTGTAGCAAAAAGCATTGCTCAATCTGAAAAACTTCAGTTTAGCTTAAGGCTTTCTTTCTGTCTACGATCTGTAGTTAGAGTTTATTCCAGATCCATTGTTCGAGTTCATGCATCAGAGAAGTTTACTGCTTTTTTCTTTCTTTTTTTTCCTTTTCCCATTTGACACTAATAAATGTCCAGCACTGTTTAGAAAATAGCTACCAATGCCTTTGTGACTAAACACAAAAGGATGCTTAGAAACTAGGCACTTTGTTGTGACCTTACAATTCCATCCCACACCCAACCTACTTCAAATGCTACTCAAGGCAGTGACAGACTCTTCCTGGGTTTGGAACATTTAATGCCCACTCACAGATGAAACATGCAGACATTTTATTTCAACAGGTCTTACCACATTTGACTTCCAAGTTTCCCAGTTCTCCCAAACTTGACGTCACCGCATCTTGCACCCACGACAAGCACTGTCATGCATTCGTGTTTTACCTTTTGGCAGTTGGTTTCTAACGGATTTGGATTTTTTTTCACTTTTCCATTAATTCAATAAATCAACTGGGAATAAAAAAAAAGACTTCAGAACATCAGGATAACTCCTATTAAAGCAAGTGCAGTGTTCTTAAGTAACTAGTGCCTGAAATTTTAGTGTAATGAATGCTGGCTACACACATACAGGACCCTTACTAAAGGGCACCCAATGTGGGATGTCCACAAGAAACAGAGAGGTGAAATTCACTAGTTCTTCTTTAAAAAAAAAAAAAAAAAAAATTCTGTTCTCTATATACAGCCGGCTTCTTCACAAGGGCATAAGCATCTCACATGGCACTCCAATGAAATGTGAAAGAAAAAAAAACTTATGCACACATAGGGTATACATTGAAGCAACATGAATATTGGATTCTGGTACCACCGGAGTACTGGGTTGCTGGTAACATGGTCTGATCCCATGGCACGTAACACTCGGTATTTGGCTGTATTAACAGGCACACTTAAACCACTTCCTTGGGTAGTGCTGCCCCTTATGATGACTTACAGACAATTCTGAAGAAACTAACTTGTACACCTTCTAGTGCTGTCTAATGGTTGAATTTTTTCATAGTCCCTTTTTGCCCTTACTGTTTATTTGTTATCGCAAAGATCATCATCAAAACAACGAGTCACAAATACTCTTGGACAGAGTAGATTATTATCCTTCAGTGCTTGCCCCTACACCCACTCCAAAGAGGAGAAACCTGGTTTTATATATCATTAAGCTGTTTGCAGTTATTTTTGGTAAAGCTAGAAAAGAAAACCAGTCTGCATTTTAACCTTATTTTAAATTCCCTATTGTTTCAAAAATCTGGCCAAAAACAACAACAATAAAAAAATCTCAGTGGAAAACTAATGAATTTTAGAAAAAAACTTTGGTTATTACATTGTATGGGTTTTGGCTGAAGATCCTTAATTCAGGTCTGGAAATGGAATAGAACAACTTTTATAATGATATCATTGCTAGATGAGACAACTACTCCATACTTAAACAAAAATAAAAATGTATCTAGTTCTTCTTTTTCCATTTTATTTTATTTACTAACATCTTTGAGCAGTAAACTTAATTGCAGGCTACCAGATTATCCATTGACACAACTCCTTTCTTGAAAGTTGCACAGTTATTTACATGGCTTGTGTTCATTACAATAAACTAGTAAGGAAGAGGTCTTGGCGTGTAACAAAATAGTTTACATAGATCTGTGATGTAACAGATTAAAAATCCTCTAATCCCTCACTCAAGACTTGGATATAATTATATCTACTGCTGATTAATATCATTATGAGTAAATAAATGAACAGTAAATGGTTACTGTTTCATATAAAATAATGTGATTAATTTACTTCATCACATTATGAGTGTGATGGAGTAAAAACCATCACAAAACTCAGAACCATCTCCCTGCCCCATGGCACTAACAGGTCAACAAGCTGGAGCAAAGGAAGAGACAACCCTTCCAGTCCATCATGGGACAAACATTTCACTGCCAGGCAGTGAGTAAGTGCATTATCCATCCGTTGAGAACTACAGTGTCCAAGTCTAGACTTTTAGGCCCTTTAAAACCTCCTCTGGTTTTACTGTTTTAATAGTTGGTACTTTATAGTCGCTTGAATCTCTCTGACCTACCAACGGTGATATCACCCTGGCTGGGGTGATCCTGAAAGCTCAACAGAATTACGTCGGAAATAAATTCCCTCTGAAGTTTTTACAGGTTTCATTTGGATTGCTGTGTACAACCTTCACCCGAGGCTCACACGCACATCATGCAATGCTATTCTCCATTGTGCTAAAGGGCCACAATATTATTAATAGAAGGTAATTATTATTATGAATGTGCTAATAACCATCTTTGGAGCTGCATAAAACACAAAAAAGCTCTTTCGCTAAAAATTACCATGTCTCAGCTCAGAATAGGCTGAAAGGTGTAAGCCCTCTGTCAGATACAACTGCCTCTGTGCATTAGTGGAGCCAAACTGTAATACTGTTATGCCAGTTACTGAGACGCAGCAGTTTGGCTTTGCATCACTAGCATCATTCCTCTGAAGGCAGCCACTCCGGGTCTGTCTTCTGAAGCTATCTACAAATACTGTTTTCTTCACCAGAGTTACACTAACACTTAGGAATTAAAGCATTTTTGCTAACTTACAAGACTGCAAGCAACAAGGAACAAAATTCTGAAAGAATACGAGAAAGAAAACAACGGCACAATTTCAGCTGGGGCAGCAGTAGCCTGGTCAGGTCACTGGAGCTCCTCAGAAGCCCAGCAAGAGCAGCAGAACCTGGGGAGGAGCTGCAGAAAGGACAGAGCACCCTGGAGGTGAAGGGTGGGGATAAGCAGGAAAGCAAGTGCAGAAAACGGTAGTATTTCTATAGACAGTTGATATGCCTTCTTTTTTTTTTTTTAATGATGAATGAGCACCTTCCCCCGGCGCTCAGAGGACAGGTGGCTGGAAAACTGCCAGTAGCACTGCAACAAGCCACAGTGTCAGGAAAGGCTCATTATTTTGGGCTCAGCACCACAATAGTGTACGTAACTACATGTCTTTGAGAAGGGAGCCAGCTCATGTACTTCTGCCTCGGCACGTGAGAGAATTACTCTTGCCTCTGCTTGCAAAAGAGAAGAGTGAGTGCATGTCTGTAATGGAAGTTATTTTAGAAGTGACACTTCCTTATAGTAAAATTACTTATTTACAGTAAAAAATACATTCCATATGCTGTGGACTCACTGAATGTGCTTGATTTTTCCCCCCATGTTCTATGGATTTTGAGAATATACGTTTCTCGTGTGTTTCAAATCCCACATTCTGCAGATGAAGGTTAAATGAATGAGAACAAAGTGTACTCAACACCTCTTTTTTTTTTTTTTTTTTTCCCACAAAGCAAGGAGGAAGCAATCTGAACACAGTTTTCTCTCTCACTGTAGAGTAACTCACATGCTTTGAGTATCAGTCCAGTCCTCCCCAGGAGCTCTGGGTAGCTCCATGAGATGGATACACGGCATTTTACTGTTCTGAAGGCCTTTTCTTAAAAGTAAGTAATTCTGAGTAGTAGTAACGTATCTCCATGGTCTGACATTCGTATCTACCCTGAGAGGATTTTGACTGTGAACTTTGCCTATCCTAAGGCTCGTTTGACAACATATGTAAAACTAGTTCACACTAAATTCATACTACAAAGTACAGCTTTGTTCTTAGTAATAAAATACATTGCAAAGTTAATGAGCTTGTATGGTATTTACCATTTTGCCAAGCAGCTATGCACAAGAGGATTCAGATTTTGTGTCCAGGCCTTAGCCCCAATTCAAAGTATTTAAGTATGCAGCAAATGAGTAATACAAAGCAAAGTGTTTTTTTCTGTTAAGTTAAACACCACCTATTTCATAAGATATATGTCACATAATGACAGTAATTTTCCGCGTTAGTTGTCCAGCTACTGCTTGAATTGCCCAGATGTGGAACTGTATTAATACCTGCTAGAATAACTCATCCAGTAAAAACTTTCAAACAGCAAAAGACCAAGAATATCCATAGCCTAACAGGACTAATAACAGATAGCATCTCCCTCAGGTGCATAGGAAATTTCTTTTATTATTAAACTAGTAAACATATACCGTAAGGACTAAATACTAATTGAACATACAAAATACATGTAGAGTGGCAGTGAGACAAGCTTGTTAACTGGTCTAAGCTACCACGCTTGTATTCTTCAAGGTAAACTAATTAGCCAATATACATACATTCTCATACTGGTTTTATGTGTAAAAGCACTGTTTTGGGAATTATTAAAATAGAATTTGAGGCTTCACAAAACTGCTGTTTTACGTGGGTTCTTAAGGTCCACACACTTGTATTTTAAGATTTATAAATACATTACACAATTTTACTTTCACCTGCCAACGGGTAAAATGACTACACTGAAAAATTAACAATTCCTATCTAATGATTCCTTTGATAGTGCTAAGTTTATTGTAATGCTAAGTTTATCTTAGTAATGCTGTTTATCTTAATGCTTCTTCTCTTCAGAGTACTACACAAAACCATTTTCAAAAGTGCTTAGAGCCTGCTGCTAGAACCCATGTAAATATATTGCTATTACATTGACTCCAATTAAATTTAGATTACACTTAATAATGGGTATGTGACAACAGATTGCATTAGTTGTATCATGGCCACATGGCTGCTATTTATACTGAACTCCTTCCCAGGGGCAATCTGCTCCCTGACGGACCCTCTGAGGATGCCTCAGAATTCCCAGCAGCATATTCTCGGTTTATCCAAAGGATCGCCCACGGGCAACAGCACTGATGTCACTTTAACAGGCACACAGCTACTGACTGACATCTCACATGGCAACTTAATTTTAGGCAAAATAAATCTGAGGTGCCTGACAGAAGTTTATTCCAATTTCATTTGGCTTATTACTTTCTTGTTTGACCACCAAGCACCCGGCCCTTTAACGACCTATAGTTATTAAGTTGAATGGCGCTGTTTCACACAAATACAGTCTCTGGGGAAAGTGGCTCAAGACCTCTTCCCTCTGAAGAGTATTAAGAAATAGGGCTAAGGAAATCCAGAGCATTCATTTTAGTCCAGGGAAAAAAAAAAAAAAAAAAAAAAAACAAAAACAAAAACAACAAACCAACACATCACCCAAAGCCCTTTCTTATATGGCCTTGATCTGTAGGGAAAGAAGTGTCAGCAGGGATGGATTACAGGCTGCCTTTTCCTCCTTGAATACTTTTTTCTTGTCTCCTCTTTAGGGGTCAGAAGGTTTTTGCCTCTGGTATTAATAATTTATTTTTTGGCTAGGATTCATATATTGGCCCCTTATGACACTGAAGAAGGACTATGAAACCTGACACATCTGTATAAAATCTACTTTTGCAACCTATTCCTATCAGAAGTTGTACAAAGTAGTGGAAGAACGTGACCATGCCACATGATACAAGGTTGCCATCAAGGCAGCAGAGCGCTTAGAAGCAAGTGTGTGTTTGACTTCCCCGGGTTTGCAAGGCAATTGCAAAAACTGATAACTTCATTTTCAGACACACTTACCAAAAGCTGAATTATCAGAAAAACTGAAACTAAAATAGCAGCAATTACAACCTGAAGGAGAAGGGCAACTGCAGTCCATAAAGGAACACAGACTGTGCATAACAGAACCTTCTAGCCCCTGAAGTGATCCCCTGAACTTCAGTAACAGCTTTGTCAGACAGGCAGCTCTGAGCCTGGATCAACATTGGCACCTAGTGGCTGCTGGAAACTGCCAGGGAGAAAAATCCCTGGAAGCTTGCTGCCCTTTCGTGCCAAGACCTCAGTAATGGGAGGAGGTAGAGTGATTTTCCAACTCTTTCTCGAGTCTTAACACAGGTCTTCTGTCACAAAGCTTCAGATGTCGCAAGATATCAACTGTTTTCTATTGATAGAAACCTAAACTATACTTTTGGACACGGAGCAATACAATCTCCATTTGCTTTCTTCACTGTGATTAATCATTTTTAGACCTGCCCTAAGTTTTCTGCTTACTGCAACTCCCAAAACCACAGCTCAATCTTTATATTAAAACTTCATGTAGGTTATTCTGTTCTCCTAAAGTCATGATGAACTTTAATGTAAATTAAATTTTGACTGATCACTTTGGTACTGTAGCTTCATCCTATCAAAGTGCAATAAAACAGAGAAGAAAAAATTTGTAAATTAATAACTAAGGCAAAATAGCGAAGTCAAAGCAAACAGCACTTTGTGGGGTTTTTTCCTCCTATTCCTTCCCTGTTCCTGAAAGTCTTTTCTTCAAAAAAAAAAGAAAACAACATTTAAAAAATCTGTTGCAATCTGTTAGCTGTCTTCAATAAAGAGAAATGTTTTCAGATATATTTCAAATTTAGAAATTATGATCTGTTGTTCTATTTCGCATAAAAATACACAGTATGATTTTTCTCAAGCAGCTTTTTGGGGTAGAGAGGCTTAACATTTTTTATTTAAGCACTTAGCTAGCTTCAGGTCAACACGCTTCCAAGAACCTGCGAGGGAAAACAACACATTCATGTTACAGATAGCAATGCCATATTTACAGCAACTCTCAGCCAAGGAATTTAAAGTTTTATGGAAGTGCTGGCTGAGTGCACGCTGCTGCAGCAGCAGCCATGTGAAGCCACCCCAGTTGTAAGGCCCCCAGCTTGCCCCCTGACCAACACAAACACATCGTTACAGCCAGGTAAGTCCCACCAGCCTAGTGGGGTAGGCTCTATTTAATAGGCAAAGAGCGATCAGTGAGAATCCAAGTGCAGGGTCTCAGGCAAACCAGCATGAATACCTAGGGAAAAGTGATAGCTGATAACTCTCCATGTTCCTGCTTGTGTTCAAAATAGTTTATTTCGTTTGTTATCATCATGGGTGAAAAAGCCCACCTTTTCAGCATAACGCGAGTGAATTTTAGGCTATTCTGGGAAACTCTGGTTTCAATACTTTGTCAGTAAATGTCATGATTTTCCAAAGTTCTTAACTATGATTTCAAGAGTATGGATTATTTTCCATGGCAATAGCAGCAGTGAGTGCTGTAGCCCTGGAAGAGCCCCCTTCCCTGAAACTGTAGCAACGCTTCACCTCCCTTACCTCCTGTAAAGGATATGGCCCTCATTTTTTAGTTTAAAAAGGCTCACAACTTGTGAAGCAGAGATTGGTGCAAATGCCACATTATTTTGTTTTCACTTTCTTTGGGGTTATTTTAATTTTTTTTGTCTGTCATTATTTATTCATAGACTGCAAATATGTCTTCACAAGACAAATATAGGTACTTTGTTTTGTCCTGGTTCCCATATTAAAACAGAAACTGTTTTCTTTTGTTCTGGATTTTTTTGCAGCATTATTCAGCATGACCAAGTGGGTCTCAATATTTTAAAAGTTTTATATATTTACAATAAAATATTAAAAAAAAAAAAAAAAAAAAAAAAAGGAAATATCCAGGAACCAATCTCTTTTTTTTTGAGCACTGGCTATTCCTCTTCATATCATAATAAAGGACCAAGCACACCCCACATGCCGCTTTTTTTGTTTGCACATTTGAGATACTCTACTGTTGTAGAGATAATCTGAAGCTCAAGTGTATAATAAATAAAACAAATTACTATAAAACAATAAACAAAAAAATTATTCAGTAGAGGAGCAAGGCTTATGTTCTTCACATTCTTTACACAAGAGGTGACAGCTTGCCAGTCTCATTAAATTTAACTGAACTGTGCAGCGTAGCTCTATTCATGCATACATCTATCTTGCCAAGTTTGACACTGTACCACGCATGAATCTGAACCTGCAAAGGTAGCAATAAAGCCACAAAGACTGAATTGCCACATCTGCATTGGAAATGATCTCCACTAGTAATGACACTAAGAACTGCAACTTCAAAAGAATGAGAGGGCTTTCAGAAGAACAAAACTTCCATATTAGCTCTATCATGATAATGAATGTAATTGAGGAACACATTTATTAACCTTAATTTATATATATTTTTTTGTTTTGTTAATTTCAGTGAGGATTTCTTTATAATGTAGCCTAAGTTTGGCAAATAAAGCACCGAAACTTCTATTTCCCAAGACAGTGATACCACATGTAAACACTTAGAGGAAGTCGAAGACATCTCCCTGCATCAAAGGCCATCAAATACCAGGTGGGGATTTGGTTTGTCAAAGTTTTTATAAAGAATTCAGCAAAATCTATAATAGTAAACTTACATACCTTTGAAGTATAATAGCAATGTAACAACACTGGTCAAATTCAAATTTAATAATGTATCCTGTGGAAATATACAACAGGATTCAGTAGTTTTTGGGGGCCCAACTTAACCATGTATTTGACTACATCTTAACTTCAAACATACAAATTCATTCCATTGACTCTTCTGAGATCAAAACCCTTGAGAATGGTAGAAATAAGTACCAGGAAATAGAGAAACTGAGAAGAGTTGTGCAAAATGAGCATGCTATTTAAATCACCAGAACCATCCCAGTTGGACAGGCAGACTTTAGTGCTGAGCTCTCATCAAAGAGTCAGCAAAAGCAGAAGATAAACTAGTGGAGGTGTGGAGCCAGATCTCTGGCCTGCGTTCTCACAAACTGCGTGCTTCTTTTGACAGGTACACAGCTGCCCTTCAGTTGTGCCCCTTTCCAAGTACACTCAGGTATGAAAATCTATCCATCTAGCTGCATGCACCGTGCATATGATCATGTTAAGACCCTTGTTGGCATACGCACAAAGCAAACAAGAAGCCTTGCAATCACTTAGTGGGGAATTAAATTATGCCACTCTGATGGTGATGAATTTTCATAGAATTGTAGAACAGTTTGGATTGGAAGGGACCTCAAAGCCCCCCCAGTACCCCCCTCTGCCCCGGGCAGGGCCCCCTTCCCCCAGCCCAGGGGGCTCCCAGCCCCGTCCAACCTGGCCTTGAACCCTTCCAGGGAGGGGGCACCCACAGCTGCTCTGGGCACCCTGGGCCAGCGCCTCCCCCCCCCCACAGGGAACAGTTTCTGCCTTAGATCTCATCTAAATCCACCCTCTTTCAGTTTAAAACCATTACCCCTCATCCTATCCCCACACCCCCTGACCCAGAGTCCCTCCCCACCTTTCCTGTCCCCCCTTTAAGCCCTGGGAGGCCGCTCGAAGGGCTCCCCGGAGCCTTCTCTTCTCCAGGCTGAACCCCCCCAACTCTCTCAGCCCGGCCCCCCAGGGGAGCTGCTCCAGCCCCCCCAGCATCTCCGTGGCCTCCTCTGGCCCCGCTCGAGCAGCTCCGGGTCCTTCTGCTGTTGGGGGCCCCCGACTGGCCCCAGCACTGCAGGGGGGTCTCCCCAGAGCGGAGCAGAGGGGGAGAATCCCCCCCCTGGCCCTGCTGCCCCCCCTGCTCTGGCTGCAGCCCAGGGCACGGGTGGGTTCTGGGCTGCCAGCGCACATTGTCAGGTCATGTCGAGCTTCTTGTCAACCAGCACCCCCAGTCCCTCTCCTCGGGGCTGCTCTCCAGCCACCCCTCGCCCAGCCTGGGTTTGTGCTGGGGGTTGCCCCGACCCCCGGGCAGGACCTTGTCCTTGGCCTTCTTGAACTCCAGGAGGTTTGCCCAGGCCCCCCTCTCCAGCCTGCCCAGGTCCCTCTGGGTGCCACCCCTGCCCTCAGCGTGTCCCCCACCACCCAGCTCGGGGCCATCAGTGAACTGCTGAGGGTGCACTTGATCCCACTGTCCAACAAGGACATTAACCCTGGTTCCAACCCTGACCCCTGAGGAGCGTCACTCGTCACTGTTCTCCACTGAGAATTTAAGCTGCTGACCACAACTCCTTGAATGTGACCATCCTGCCAAATTTTATAAGATACTGAAAAAAATAAAAAATTTGGGGAAGAATTTCAAAATGCTTAAATGAAAATAAAATGCAGAGGCTTGTACAATACACTTCTAGCAAACTAAACATTTAATATTTCACGATCTTGGTATGATAAATAAAGCAAAGACTTACTGACCCGTGTGGGAAATCAGTTACACTTCAGTAATTAAAACCTCCATCCTACTAACTGATGTTAGTCTTCTTTGAAGAACACTGCAGTGATGCCAAGTGCTCAGGAGATTCATGGTATATTCCAAAACTAGAGATAACTCTTTTTTGTATTAATCACATGCAGACCTGAACCGCAGATGTACTTCTATTTCAAATAATTTACACAGATCAGTGGCATATCTGACCATTAATGAGTTCACATTGCTATCAACCTCAATTGAATAATACAAAATTGCTCTTTATTCTTATACTTACTGTTCAGTGATTCAAAAATTATGTTGAATTTGCTGTCTATGAAAATAAAATAAAAATGCTACTAAACCCATAGAAAAAAAAAAAAAAGTGGAAAGAGAAAAAAAGGCATTTTCATTCCAAATTTTCTCCTTTTATGTGTTCAGGATCTTCTTGCTCCTTATTTGTCTAAATCCTCCAGAGGCAACGTAACTAAGGCAAAGATCTGGAGTGTATTCCATACTGGCAGAGTTATTTCATATGTTCTAAACCCTGCTGCACCTGTGCGGTTCAAAAGACAACAGTTGGCACAACTATTACTACAGGTTGAATTTAGCCCCAGCTTTTTTATTACTGGTAATGAGGCAAAAGCAGTAATAAATCCATCTTGCTCTTAGAACAAAAAAAATGGGGCTACAAGTCAGAAGAGTTAAAAAATATTTTTAATTTAGGCTGAAAACACATTGACTCAATGATACTGTATTTTCCCAATGCCATTTTTAGAGTCCATGCTTAGAATCAGTGGGTTTCTTAACTTAGCTTTATTAATCCAGCAACTAAATTACTATGCCATAGAGGTGTCACCATTTTGCTTGAGGAAGATAGAAGTTCCAGGGAAATTCAAAGCAGAAAATTCATAAGGCAACAAACTGCAGGAGGGTTTGGGGAGTGATGACAGAATCGTGACATTTTGACAGCTGCCACACTCTTTACCTCCTCTGGTGTAATGCAATAAAATTATGCCAAAAAGGATCTACTACCTGCAATTTAAAAAAAACCTTACGTGTGGAATTGTGAAGAACATTGTAAATGCTAGGTATTCTTGTTATGACAGGATTTCATTAACTGCCAACTGCTCAGTTAGCACACTCTAAAAACACACCTTCCAGTCCACCTTTTAATAAAGATATAATAGAACAGGCAAAAGTTAAAATCACACACTATTATGACATGTGAAATAAGTTGCTTGTAGGTTGTTTATATTACATGACATCATGTCATTGAAACTACAGAGGAAGTACTAGAATTTAAGATAATTTTGGTTGTATTTTTCCAACATGTTGTATCAAAACTCTCATCTATATTTGGGAAAACTGGAATGTGCACTTGAATAGAAGCTTTGCTGGCTGCATTTCAGCTCCATCTTCTAGATATAGCAAAAAATTGTTTGCAGGATATGTTCTAGATTTACTCAAGTTACAAGGCCAAAGCAACTGTTCTCAGGAAGCAAGCTATGCTACATAAGACTTAACTTGGAAAACCTCTACACAAACTCTTTAGAGCTGAAGTAATCCTCATGGTACCAAAGGAAGAAAATGGGACATTGAATTTTTTAAATCTCACATGAGGACATTTCAGATGTCACATAGGAGAAGCAGCAGCAACTACAGCATAAATAGTGACAAAAAATATGTTGAAAAAGAGAGAAAGTTTTCACAGCCACTACTGAAGCTATTTAGACAATTCAGAAGGTAACAGAGATTGATATGTTTCAAACGAAGACACTAAACATAAGCTCATATTAAGAAAAAATAAGCCTTTTAAAAACTGTAAGTAGAAGAAGATAAAATGTCTTGAAAACCAAAGACACAGTTGCAGAGAAGTGATAAAGCAAAATTCTTTAATGAGTAGCAATAACAGCAGATAAAGAACTCCTCGAGTACAAGTACTGCTGTGAGATGAGATGCACTAGCTATAGGACTATGGATGCAGGAATGAGCTGTGGTTTAAAAGCTGAGGTTTGAAACCTCTATTCAAAAAATAAAAGCTGAGATTTGAAACCTCTATTTTTATCATGGGTAATTTTTACAGTATCAACAACGTGCTTGCTATTTTTTGGTACTTTTGTATTTTTTACTTCTACATTGTTTTTCAGGAAGAAACTGTGTTCATATCTATTCAAACATATATGTGTGCATATATATATACAAGTATATATATACACACGCACAGACATACATATATCACAGTCAAAAAACATATTCAGGTATCTAATATGGCCTTACTAAGATATCTAGGCTGATATCATCAAATGTTTTACAATCTCCATTTCATTTTATTACATCAACACTGAAACATCACTAAGCCAAAAAGACAAAGACTGAGACTCAGTTAACAAATGCCAAAAAAAATTAACATAGGGAGGACAATTTACACGAAATAAAACTGATTCCTAAATTAAATGCATCAGCTCTGAAAAGAAGGCTTGGGCACTGTGAAAACCTTTACCTAATTGATGTGCAGCATCATAATTTTTAAAGGCCCAAATATATTAGAATAAGCTAAGTTCCCTCAGCAATCTGTACCAGGGAAAGGAAAAGTTACCATCAAGAAATCCAACTATCGTGACAAGTATCAGGGGATCTTAGTCATGTGGAGACTGTGAAAACACAGATTTTAAGCTGTCTGATAAACTTACAGGCATTACATTAATCTCAGTCAGAAGACTAAAAAGTCAGCAACCTCTGCGGATTTCCAGGGGGTTCTTTACTGAGTCTTTAGCACTTGAAGCAATATTTCATGAATCTGCAGTCACAGAGCAACTGGTAAATCCTCAGTCCATGCGCACACCGCTGCTCTGTGGGATGCTGGCTGCACTTGAAATGCAAGAGAGGAATACCAGGGAGCGCACACACTGCTTAAGGGATTTCCCTCATTCTCCAAACCTTACATTCCTGAAGGTGCATCTACAAACTACAGTAGATGTATCTACATCTACAATGCCACAGTCAACAAACAACTCAAGGAACCACAGAGATACCTGAAACTAGGGGAGTGCACTGTGATGATTCGCCGAATAAACTTGGCTGTGAGGAACCAAGGTTTTTCGTTTCATCAGCAACCCTTTAGTGTTTGAAACTGTGATAAACAGCTGTGTTTCAAGAAATCTGTTCTATTAATTGGCATGTTTTCTGAAGTGGCATGTCTCCTCTTACGCTCTTTGAGATGAAACCCATGCAATGGCTGGCTTTCATTCTCTATAGAATATAGACAAGGAAAATGGATGGGTGACTAAGATTGATAAAAGCTTTGAGAAACTAAGCAGAGGAGAATCTGCATTGCATTCATCCAGAACATGATTAAGCTATGTATATGAATATAGTATTTCAAATGACAATGAAGCCAGTATCCACAACTGAGTCATCTGAAAGGAACTGGAAATAACTTATGGCTTCTAATATTAAACATGCGTAACTTGGAAGACTTCATGAATGCAATTAATTTTTTTTTATTACTAGCTTGTTCTGAAACTTGGCTGATAACACTCGCGTTGGGTAACAAACACATCACACATGACAGTCACACACTTTGCCGAACAACTGTACAATAGAAGCTATTTTATTGCTAGGAATTGCTCATTAAGGAGGTGCTAAAAATTTTCTCATAGCAAGGCTAGGCTCTGCAAGCTTACAGGGATAAATACTCAGTAAAAATCCTTGACTGGAGAAGTTTTGGACCCCAAATTCATCCCTGTTTGTTGGTTCTCAACTTCCTTGTAACTGGACAGTTTCACTGTCACTTGTGCCAGTACAATAAGAGAACACCAGGCAAAAGCAAAATTCCATACAGTCATAGAGTCACAGGCTGGTTTGGGTTGGAAGAGATGTTAAAGATCATCCAGTCCCACCCCCTGCCCCGGGCAGGGCCCCCTTCCCCCAGCCCAGGGGGCTCCCAGCCCCGTCCAACCTGGCCTTGAACCCTTCCAGGGAGGGGGCACCCACAGCTGGCCTCCCCCCCCACACAGGGAAGAATTTCTGCCTTAGATCTCACCTAAATCTGCCCTTGGTCAGTTTAAAACTGTCACCCCTCGTCCTACCCCCACCCCCTGACCCAGAGTCCCTCCCCACCTTTCCTGTCCCCCCTTTAAGCCCTGGGAGGCCGCTCGAAGGGCTCCCCAGAGCCTTCTCTTCTCCAGGCTGAACCCCCCCAACTCTCTCAGCCCGGCCTCCCAGGGGAGCTGCTCCAGCCCCCCCAGCATCTTTGTGGCTTTCTGCTAGAACAGGCCACAAGTGATACAAGGGCTAGGTGGCATCATTTTTCAAGGCTCCAGAAGTCTCCCAAGTGCTGCAACTAGTGAAGCTTTAAGGGACAAAGGGCTGAGTGTGGGAAAAATGAACATGTAAGGCTACCCGGGAAAACCCATTATAAAACTGTGGGGCTTCCCAATTAATCATGATTCTTACCATTACGTTAAAGAGCATCTCTATCTATATGCTGCTCCTCAATTACTTCTCACACAGAATACAGACATACAGATTTGGAAAAGAGATGCTGTCATGTACAGTAAGAATATCTGTTGACTAGTGACAGTTCTCAAATTACCCATTATTTGTCTCAGCCTTCTGCAAATGAGTTAAAAGGTCTACAGCCCATCCACAGAGAGGACAAAATGTTGCATCTCCTGTAGACATTAAGCACTCAAGTAACTTTCCTAATTCTCTTTTTGCTCAAAAAGGCTTTAGAACATCAACAAAAAGTACGAACATTTTAACTGACAAACATTAGACACTGCTAGACTTTACAAAGAACATTCTGAACACAAATATGCTTAAGTCAGCATGTCCTTTTTAGACTGAATTACTAAACAGTCTATTATTACAAAATTCTTCTGGTTAAAATTCAGAACAATCAATTTTTGTAAAAGAACACACCCCATAATACTGCAGGCTGCACTGCTCAGCAGACTCAAACAGGTAACCTCGGCTGTGGTAAACTGAAATCTAAGACCTCTTCAGAATAACCTCACATGGCCTGAAAGTACAAACCAGAGCCCATAGAATTACAAACACAGGTAAATTTTAAAAGAGTATTTAATCTCAAAAAATATCAAAAATATCGTAAGATGGTAAGAAGAGCAGTTTGCTTTCATAAACACAAGAGTCACAAAGTATGTATGATTTAACATGCATAACCAAGAATTAATGCATTGATATATATATGGGGTCATGTCAGGTAATGGTGAGTGTGGGCACATGATTCCATGATTTAAAAAAAAAACTCACAACAAACAAACAAAAAGTAGCTCTTACTTTGTATATATTATGTTTATTATTAAAAGTAAACATTTAACTATGTAACAGATATCTCTTAAAAAAGAAAGTACAACATATTACTACTTTTGTAGTCTTGAAGAAATCAATCTGTTCAAGCTGACTCAGCTGTAAAATTGGCAGGTTCTAAAGCTATCAAGAAATACAGATGCTTAAATGTTCTTCTAACCAAAATCTAACTGGAGAAAGTTTGCACCACATAAAGAACATTAACACACAATATAATATGACTGCACCATATATACAAGGAGGAAATTTTGAACTTTGCTGAAAAATTTATCTTGTATAAACAATGCATCAACCAAGCTATAATTCAAGTTGGAAGTTATTAAGAATGAATGTTTGCTACTACACAGAATTTCAGTAATCTATACATTTACTGAGCCATTGTATAGTTACAAAATTTACTTTGAATCCCTACCCTCTGCTCCTTCAAACAGTGCTGCAGAAGACTGGGTAATATACTTTAGGACTCCTCCTTGTGCTTTTTTAGTGTTTCATATGAGATCACCGTACATGTTTATTTAGAAGGCCGGAACTTAATTATTTTGCTTTTTAACACCAAATCTCAAGCAGCTGCTTTGAAATATAATACAGCTCACCACCCACATTCCACTATCAAATGTGGAAATTGCAAGAAGCCTTGCACCTGTAGCAAAAATTCTGCAGCTCCACCCATTTGTTAGAGCTGAAACTTAATTTAGCCTTGTTGAACCAAGTTAGCCAAGGAAACTGTGACTAAGGCCAGTACAGGGGGGCTTCTACCATGTTTTGGTACTGTTTTCCAGTAACTACTGGAGTAGCAGTAGTAGAGAGACTGCTAGAGAGTGTTTTCTGGCACTCTCTACTCTGCTCGTTTTTGATGAATGACTCTCAAATACAGCCAGATACAAACTGGAATTGACTCAAACCCATTTTGTTTTTCCTAATCTTTGCATGAAACAGGTGTTAATCTCAATGGAGTCTGGGGATTAATCAAAGACAGACAAGTATTTTAACATTCAAACCACTATTTACAGCTTTCACAACTTGAGAGAACTGATGAAAGATCCCTCACATAAGCCTAACAACGTAATGTGACAATTCGTGGGTTTCGTTTGGGGAATTCTTTGTTTTAGAAGCAGCTAAAGGCTAATGATGACAAGCAGCAACAATGACAGTATAAAAAAAGTTTATCATGATCCTTAGCAAGGACAACAGAATACCCGATTTATAATTATCTTTATGGAAGTAGCACCTTTATTTTTCTACTAAAATGAGGTCATACAATCAATTCTAAGTATTAAAGACTGACAGCTCTAGCAATTGTTTCTTCCTAAATAATCTAAATTCCCTGAAGTGCTTTGCTTCAGACACTGGAAACATAAAAAGTCCTAATTATCATGAGAGCATATGCAGAGTGATGTCTTACTTCCTCTTTAACACCTTTTCTGTTCTGGTTGATCAATATCCTAGAATTCAGTGGCCTGCTTAATTCAGAATTGCAAGCTACTAGGAACAGAAAGCCTTTGTTCCAGCTTGACTGAGTACTCATACCTCTGCTCTTGCTGGAAGGTTACCATGGATCACCAGAAATATATACACCAGACCTGAAAAGGAATCATCACTAAGCCACCCAAAAATACACTGATTCAGAGCAATTCAAGACAAGCTGGCCTGGCTGGTCTCTGCCAGCTCAGTCATAAATCAGGTTGTTCTCCTGCACAACTACCTGTGAGAAAATCTCTCTGCCACTAAACAGCTTAATTTCACAGTTTTATCATTTGTAACTACGAGAACGGAATTTATCAAATCTTTGTGACAAAGAACTGAATACCACAACGTGATGTGTCGAAGGATTTTCTCGGTAAAGCAGATTTTTATTAGCACCTTGACTCACCACATAATCTAAAGGAGAGTACCTATTAAAGAGCAGTTTGTTTTGTAGATAACCCAGGTAGCAGTTCAAACACAAGTAATTCCAGATTGCCGAGACATTCATCTCGATAAACACAACCGGTTTGTGATGCAGTCTATAACCACACATAAGCACGGGCATATGCAAGACACTGACGTTAACAGTTTCTACAGCGGACTCTGAGCAGCGCAGCACCTCGCAAGGGTGGAAAAATCCTAGCCCCGAGCCTTGGGCTGTGCCGCTGGAAACAAACCGCACCCCAGCCCTGACCTAAACGTGAAAAGCCAACAAGGCAAAGCCGATGGCTGCTTGGGTGACCGAACCACAGTCGCACCCGTTTGTTTCTAGGCTGTCAGGGGCGGCAGGACGCATCAGTGGGAATGCACCAACAACAACAACTACCACCCCCCCACCCCCCCACCCCCCGGGCCCCGCGCAGGGCTGGCCAGCGGCGGCGATGGAGGGCTCGCCCTGCCCCTCGGGACTACCGGCCGGCGCGCCCGCTTGCCCCCCCCCCTCCCCCCCCCGCTGGGTTCTGTCGGTCGCACCGCCGCCGGCGCGGGGCCCAGCGGGCGGCCGCGGCCACCGGTGTCCCCGGGCGGTGGCCGAGCCTGCGCTCGCCTCTCCCCCCCGCCCCCCCCCCCCCCGCCGCCAGCCCGGCCGGGGCGGAGGCGGCGCGGGGGCGGGCGGGAGGCGGGCCCGGCGCTGGGCCCGGCGCTAGGCCCGGCCCGGCCCGGCGGGGGGCGGCGGGCGCTGCGCAGAGCCCGGCTCCCCGCGGCGGCGGGCGGAAGGGCGGAGGGCGGCAGCGCCATGCCCGGCCCGGCGGCGCCGGCGGGACCCGGCCCCGACCCGGAGGAGAGCTACGACTTCCTCTTCAAACTGGTGCTGATCGGGGACGCCAGCGTGGGCAAGACCTGCCTGGTGCAGCGCTTCAAAACCGGGGCCTTCGCCGAGCGCCAGGGCAGCACCATCGGCGTGGACTTCACCATGAAGAGCCTGGAGATCCAGGGCAAGCGGGTGAAGGTGAGGGGAACGGCGGCCACGCCGCCGCGGTTGCGGGGCTGGCGGGGAGCTGGGGGTCCCCTCCCGCCCCCCCCCGGGCCGGCGGAGGGGGCGGCCCTGCCCGAGCGCAGCCCCCGCTGCCGCCCGGCCCCGCGCTGCCGCTGCCCCCGGGACGGGCTGCCCAGCGCCGGTGCCGCCTTCCCCAGCGGCTGCCGTGGGCGAGGAGGGACCGAGCGCATCTGGTCGCTTGTTTTGGCACAAGGGGACCCGCCGGGCCGGCCCCTCGCTGGCACCACAGCAACGCTGGTACGAGCCCCGCTGCAAACCCGGGCTCGGGGACCGGTGCGCTGGAACTGCAGCAGCCCTCTTTCCAGCCGGGCTGCTGGCGATGGTCTGTTTACGAGCCAGAAGGACCCTCAGCTGGACTTATTTCCAGAAAGGGATGTGGAACTGGCAGGTTGAGAGAAGCTAGGGAGCGGTTGTTAAATTAAGCGTATTTAAAAGTTATTTTAAGACGCTGTTTCCAGGGTGTCTCAGAAAGTGCAACTTCTGTAGATCTTCTCAAACCAGAAGCGATCAACCCTAAATTTTGCTTCTGCTTTTCTTATGCCGGAGAAAATCAGCTAGTCGTTAGGGTTAGAAGGAGGATAGGACATTTGCCCAGGGGAATTATGCTCAGGCTCTCAGTGGCACAGATTCCCTACACCAGACTGAGCTGCCAAGAACAGAAACACTGTCAAACAGCCGGGAAAAACGGCTCCGAGCACCTGCAGCTTGTAGGGGGCTACTGGCATCAGTCCCGTCACCAGCCCCCTCCGGACTGGAGTCATACGACTATCCTCACTTATCTCCAGTGGGACTGAAAATAACTAAATGCAGTCACTGTCTGATGATGAAACTGTAAAGCTTCTGGTGACACAGAAATACGGTCATTGCAGCTGAATTTTGGTCTGTGTTTACCAAAGTATGTGTCAAAGTCCTCTATTGTCCTTTTCTTCTAAATTAACTTTGGTGAGCAGAATATTAGGCAGAGAAAGTTGTAGATAATGGAAGAAATAGAGGCTTACAATTTTTAAGAAAGAGGGGAGTTAGAAGTTCCACACCTAGCAAAGGTGTTTGTTTTATTGGTAGTATTGTACTTTTTCCTGTCATGTCTAGCAGGGGTTAGCAGATTAAAAGAAAACTCAGATTTCCTGTTTGTGCTTTCTAGCACTTCTGCGCTTTCTAGCAAGTGAGCTGTTAGAAGTGGGGTTTCTCCCTTAAGGGTGGAACCTGCCTCCATTGAGATGCCAGGCACACAGACAGTGGCAAATGTGTCTGTTCCTGGTGCCAGGGTTCTCCGCGGGGCTTCAGGAGTAGGGGAGCACTAGCCCAGGAAATAACGCAATGTTCCGAGGTGTGCTTTTCAGATTGTCAGTTTTTACACCTGAATATTCCTTTATTAGTAGTCAGTGTGTTACAAAATCTCTAGATTGTATCTAAGTATTTTACAAACGAACAAGTAAGAAAATGCAGGCTCCTGAGGCTTTCTTTTGCTTTGGATTGTTCTGTACTTAGAAAAAAAATTAGGGATGCAGAGATTGGAGAAGAGTACTTTAAGCATTACTTTAGGCAAATTAATCCAACATTGTTGCAGACTTTTTGTTAGCTGCTGAGTAAGGGACACATCTAGAATATGAAAACATTTGCTTGGTGTTGGTTTTTTTTTTTTTGGTCTATTAAGGTGTGGGTTGTATATGAAGTTTAAATTCCAGTCAGGCTTTTCCAGTTGGATTGAGATCTTGGAGCAGTCCATCTGATCTGGGTAGGTTTGTTCAGCATGCTATAGGAAACAGAAAATAAGGGGGCATTTTATTTTGCTTTCGTGAGCTCCCTATAAAGTAGGCGAGTGGGTGTGTGTATCTTGCACATTTTACAAATTTGGTTTTGGTGTAGGTTATAGTGATTCTAGGAGGAGGACTTCAGCTATCTGAACAGATCATATCCTAACATGTTAGTAAACAAGCCTGTACATGTGCTCTGTGAGAGATGCACTGTGTTTCTCATTGTTCCCGTCTCAGTCACGTGAGACATACTTGTTTGAAAGAGTTTCAGATAAATTGTTGATTGGGATGCCTTAAATCAAGAAATGTTCAGGACGTGTTTCAAATAAAATCTCTTTGACCTTGCAAAAAGGTCTTTGCAAAAGCATGCCAGGTGATTCTCTGTGCTGCTCCAATTTCATTGTGGGTTTATGCTACTCAAGACAGTATCTTCATAAAGAATGCGAGGCTTGTTTTCTTTAGCAAATGGTGCAGGAATAAGATTCTCATTTTTATAATGTTTTATAAGATCATCTTTAGAAGTTCCTTCGGAACAAGAGTGTGTACAAAAAAAGTCCCAAAGAGCTTTTGAATACTACTTGCTCTGCATCCCTAGTGGCCTAAGCTTCATTTTTAGTCAGTCTAAGGATAGTATTACAACACAACTGAATGAGTATGAATCAGACACTTATTCTGAGATCAAAACAAACATTTTAAAGTTAATTGTGTTAGTGTCTCTGTTTAAAACTTCAAATGTTGTTATTGCAGTTATGTAATGTTTCTGAAACATTTGGAGTCCAGGGATTTTAAGTCTCCCTTCCTTTTGATGCATTTTGGTTGGATAAGGCAAAAGAAGCATGTTAGGACACTAAAGGTTAAGGTTCTACAAATAACTTTATTTTTTTTTTAACTCAAGGTTTTCCTTGCATCTTAAAGCTGTATTCTTTCAAGTGTCTCAATATTTCATACCCTACTGCTTCATCAGCTACTGAAGCTGACTAAACTCATACATAAAGAGACGTTAGTGCTTGAGAAAAGAGCTATTCATGGACAGTCCTGATAACTGAAGCTTTCTCTTTAGAAATAAAACTGGAAAGTGCCAGTATCATAAGCTTCTGCCATATGTGCTAACCCTGATTTGCAGAGATTTGACACTTCCACAGAGTGCTTGTCTGTGCCATACAGTCTTCTGTTTCTCTTCTTGTTTTTTTTTCTGTAAGACCTCCAACTGCAATTTGAGATACTGTCCAGTGGGACCATACAAGCCGGTTGCCTCTGGGCCAGGCTGTTGTGAGCCATGGGCTCCTGGAGGCGTTGGAGCTCCAAGACAGGCTGCGTGGCACAGAGCTGGGCGGGAGTTTGGCAGATCTGACAAGCAGGGTTCCAATGGAACTTCAAAGTCAAAGCTACCTGTGATGACCACATTGATTTTTATCACAAAGGCAAATTCTGATGAGCATATATCCAGAATTTCCCTGCCTCCGCTTTGTGAAATGTCTGTAGTCTATCTTAAAAAAAAAAAATGCTCTGGTATATGCTGTTTAATAGGTTGAAATCGTGGCATGCTACTCTATAAAATATATTCTTAGCTGGCTAAATCCTAGAGTACAGACTGTCGTCCCCAAAAGTTGCAGTTGTTGACTTAATGCATACTGATTGAAGTTCTATTGATAAAATAATTACTTGTTCTTTGAATGATAGAAAGAACTGGGCAAACACAACAAAAATGTTTTGTAACTGTTATGTCACTGCACAAAAAGATACTTATAACATGGTGGAACTAAGATTTTTATATAATGATAGAGAAGGACATTCCTAAGTCTAAGTCCATGAATCGTGGTTAGTAATAACAAGATTCCTTTTCTTTTGATGAATTTCCTGATAAATTAATTGGGTATCTTTAATGTCTACTTTATGCTGTCATTTCATAGTGTTTTACATATTGAATACTGGTTTTCCTTTATGCCATAGGTTTTTTTTTTTCCTCTAGATATATCTTTCAGAAAGCACCAGGAGACAACTTTTGAAAACACACACATTCATTTTATAACAAATACTTCTTTATGTATCATTGCACTTTTTAGTTTAGAAGCTTTTTCAGCCCATGTGATATCAAGATTCTTGACTTTTATTCAGGCCTTATGGCTGTAACTATATTCCTTTCAAAATGGCCCAAAATGTAATATGTCATTATTTGGCCAAATTGCAAGTAATATAAAATTATGACTTGTTAACTGTCTTGTCTCCTGACTGTTGTATTTAATAATACTGCTAAACAAATACAAATGAAGCTATTGGTTATTACACGGAAGCAATATTCTTTGATATCCAGAGGAAAATGCAGCTCTCTGTCGACTACTTTGACCCGTAATGCTAGAGCAAACAGGAATGTTGCATTCCCAGCAAACAGGGATTCCTCATTCTCTGAAAATTTTGTAGGGAAACAATTGAATGGAGCAGTTTATCCTAACTGTTCAGTGTATGAGTATCACTTTACATTGAAATACATTGCCATACAGATGTTGGTTTTGTTGCTTTTGGCAAAAAATGTACAGATTAAGTTGCAAGATTGTTTCAGTAAGTATTTTTTTAGGAGCAAGTGTTGTGATTTGCCAGTGTACAGAAATGTATATTATTGTTTGACATTTGAGATGACAGGATTTAGACACAGTCAGTTGGTTAAAGATCATTTAACATGGTATTTGCGTCCACCATTTCACTACCAGGAAATTTTATTGAAGTTGATGTATTTTGAAGAATTCACAGCACAAAAGTGACATTTCTAGCTTTGTAAAGGAAGCTATCGGGTGTAGGATGTACTGAGTTATTATTAATGCTGTTTCACAGGCAAAAGTAAACCTGAACTCCTGTGACATTTTAGAAGAATCGGGAAAGTACTTAATAAATTATGGAGGAAGTAAGGTAGGGAGAAATTATTTAACGTGTCTTGAAGCCATTTGTTAAGCATAACAATATGTTTATCAATGCAAGAAGAATCCACATCAAACTATTTGATAATACTCATTCAGTATGCTCTTTGGTCAACCCGTCACTCATCATTTTCAACACTTTGTCTATCTCTGTAGTGGAAACTCTGCTTTCTTTAAGCCTAATCAGACATCCCAGAATGATCATCCAGAGACCTACCTTCTGTTTTCTTCCTTACATCAAGTTGAAACATTCCTTGTTTCAATTTTTTTCTGGTGTCTCTCATCTTCCCATCATGTGCCATTGTGAAGAGCCTGGCTCAGACTTCTTGGTAACCTCCTCATAGGTCCTGGCCAGCAGCTAACAGGTCATCTCAAATCCCTCTCCCAGGCTGAAGAAGCCTGTTTCCCTCGGACTCTTCTCTCAGGGTATGTACTCCGATTACCTGACCGTCTTGGTAGCCGTCTGCTGAACTTGCTCTCCTCATTGTCTTGTGCAGGGGGCCCAAAACTGAGCGCAGAAAAAAAAAAAAAGGGGAGTAATCACCCAGCTTCGGCCTTGTCGGTACAGCTGGGGGTGCTGCCAGGGCGCAGTGCTGGCTGGGGCCCAGCTTGCTGTCTGCAGAGACCCCCAGGGCCTGGGGGGGCCAACACACTCCCTGTGTGCTCCTTCCCCACGCGGCAAGGTGAAACAGCAAATATGAAAAGATGTTCAAGACTTTGTCTCCTGGACTTACGGAAAGATCCAGTTCTGCAGTGATTATATGGAGTCATGAAAAATCTTACGGGAGTCAGTAGTTGGTTTAGCGCTTTGCTATTCAGTACCAGCCAGTGCTAGGGGCTCTGCTGCCCAAAAAATTGAAAGCTAAAAAGCAGATCAAAATAACCAGCTTTTGTAAGTAAACAGGCATTCAGTAGTGAAACAATCAGCACGAGAAAGGTGGCTCCTTGTCTTTGTTCACTTAGGGTATTCTGTCATATTCCTTCTGAACAATGGGTATTTATTCTCCATTCTTTAGCCTGTCCTCATTTGTTCCTGGGGATGGTCCCCCTGAAGGCCTGCTGCCCATCTCTTATTTTTATTTCATAGGTGTTTTTTCTTAGTATCCTCAGATGAATTTAACACAGTTCTCTAGCAATCCCAACTTCTCTCTTTCTTACACCAGAATTGTTGCCAAGGTAATTACAAAATCAGGCGTTGCTTAAAAAGGTTACTAAGTGACAGACCTGGCTTCCATCACATTATTTATAAGGCAGAAGCACTTAAATTGAGGAAATTAATAATTAAGAACTTTGTGTCACATACTGCATATGTGATACACAATACAAAAGAATATATGACCATATCTTTTTTTGTAACCTGTGCCTTTTTTTTTTTTTTCCAAAGATGCAACTGTTATTTCTTGTTAAGAGTTACATACTTGTAAATATAGTTTAACAGAGAGACTATATAAAATTTTTACTAGAAAATGGTGGTTTTCAGTTCTAGTTGTGATTGGTATTTATATATAGTTGTCATGTGTCTTTTTCAATAGAACTGTATGAAATGTACCTCTGTACACCTTCTGAAGAAGACAGTGTTTACTTAGGATCAGAACTGGTATTTTTGTAATGACTTAATTTTTTTTAATCATGTCAGACTGATTCATGCTATACAGAAATATTTTTTCTTAGAGTTTTCTAAAGTTATTAAAACTCCAAACAGTGTGACAGGGCAGGTTTTCAAGCTTCCAAATTGTAAGGAGCAAGTTGTTATTCGCCCCCCAAAAGTGCTTTTGCACACTGAGTGTGCTGCAAGGCAGGCTGATTTGCAGGAGCCGAAGCTACTGTCTGTGGGGGAGGCTGTGCCAGGGCTGCGCTCGGCTTCAGGGGAGCTCAGCGGGTCCGTTCGTTCCCGCCTTTGGCAGCAAGTAGGCTGAAGGGGCACAGGCAGGATTGGTGCGAGACAACTTTGCCATTTCTATAAAGCATCCTTGCACCTTCCTCCCTGTGCAGGCTGTGTGCTTTCAGTAACATGTGGCTGTGCGATTAGTGTTAACTCTTCAAACGAAAGGGAAAACTCTAGTTTTCATTTACATCAGTGAATTAATCTATATGGTGAATCAGATTAACAGGTGCGAGTTGCAGTGAAGGGAGAGGGCAAGGATATGCAGCTGGGATGGCAAGTCTTTGGTGACAGTATTGTTGAGCAAGTCTCTAAACCATATCTGTATTTGACTGACTATCCCTAAAATGAGGAGTGAGCGCTCACCTGGCCCCTCCTGCCAGCAGAAGTGGTGGGAACAGGGACACAGAGGTGTGTCAGTTGGTATATACGTTTGCAAAGAAAGTATTTGCCTGTGGATCTAATACATACTGTAGTGTCAGCAATGAAAGCAAAACCACAACGAACTGAAGATCATGTAAAAAGCTAAATGGTTCAGAGTCCTTACACAAAAGAGGAGTGGTAAGTAGGGGAGCACAAACTTCAAGTGCCAGAGGGAAGAAGCTTGCTTGGAGGATGTGGGCTGGGAGGAAGGCTGATGCTTGAGTTCCTGAGAAGGTCAAACCTGTGGTCTGTGCTGTTCCCAGCAGGACGCTCAGGACTTCAGCAACTTTGTACATTCAGTCCTATGAACACACATACATAAATGCTTGAGTAAAAAATGTGAGGGGGTGCTGTGAGCTCTTGCTGGTGACATTCTGAGGTTGCTCTATCACTATTGAAAGGCTGTGAAAATTGGGGAGGACCAGAGAAAGGCAAATATCATACTTATCTTCAGACAGGGCAAGAAATCCTGGGAACTACAGGCTGGTCAGACTCATGTTGGTCCCTGGGAAAATCACAAAGCAATTCTCCCTAGAAAAATTAAGTTTTGACCCTACTCTGAGCAGGCAGTTGGCTCTGTCATCTCCTAAAATCTGTCCCAACTTCAATTTGGTGATTCTATGGAATGTACTTATATAGAGGTTTTCAAAATCCGGTATACAGCACAAGGCCCAAGACTGGCTTGTTCAGTCACTCTGCATGTAAATCACTTTTATTGATAGATACCATGTGAAATGTGTAAGCTAAAACAAACTTTTTTTTTTTAATTTAAAACGTTTGTAATTCATCTATATACACAGAATCTCTCAAACCTCTCCCAAGAGTTGGGTAATCATCATTAGCCTTGTTTTGCACTTGACCTAATCAAGTATTGAGATTTAAACAGCCACAAAGGTCTAGTGGGAGACTTGAGTACAGAGAACATCATACATAAACCTGCCATGAACTTCCTTGTCTCTAATAATTGTCTGTTGACTGCTCTAAATCATTATCTGCTCCATTACTAATCGTTGCTTTGTGGCTTTCTGTTTTTTGAGTCCATTACAGTCCCTTTCCCTTCTCTGAGCAAACTCTCACTAAGACTGAGAAGTACTTTTTCATTGGATTGATTCCTTTTAGGCTGTACATACGTCATTTGGGATCTAAATGCTTGGTTAGCACAGGAAAATGATCTGATCAGTACGGCCTTTTCCAAAGTGAAAGCTGCTGCTCAAACGTGCTGCAGCGTCAGAAGATACAAACAAAATACTAATGTGCAAAAGCAATAAATGGAAAAATGATTCCATATTATTTGGTATAAAATCTCACTGGCACATTGTGTTAAGTTGTTGTCAGCTTTTTAAAATAAAGAAGTTCTGAGGGAGGGGAGATAATAAGGTCTACAATATGGGAAGATTGAAAACCCTGGGAGCATTTGCTTATGTCCTGTCTCAGATAAGAGGAGATGCAGAATATGAGGAATGGCACAAAGAGACAAACACTGGTCTCTCATTCATTATTTGGGGATAGAAAAGTGAAAGTGGAATAGAAGAACAGAAAATATAAAATTTATAAAAGGAAATTCTTTGGTTTCATTGCTACTATATATTGAAGCCAAGAGCTTTGAAAGATTGAAAAAGGATTAGAGATTTATATGGAGAATGAGAACGTCCACAGTTACTTTAGATTAAAAGCTCCTGAACTATAAGCCATCATGTTCCAGGACATTAGACAACCTATAAAACAAGAGGATTTAAAAATAAATTTTCCCTATAAGCAGGATGTTGTGTTTCTCCATTCGAAATTATTTGGCTTCTTCCTCTGGAACATCTAGTACTGGGAACTCAAACCCTGATGCTAAACTCATAGTTCTTATGTTGCTGGATTTAGGCAAAAGTATGTAAGCTAAGCATTCCTTTTTCCTGCCCAGATGTAATGTCTGTTCTACCACCTAAAAAAGGACAGGTGAATAGGCTGACTGGATCTTTGACTGGCTTTATTGAAACCTAGGATTGCTGGCATTTCTTTTATACATTTTATGTATTCTATATATATTCTTTTAATTGTCTCATGTTTGTTATAAAACAGTATCAGTGCTCTCAGATGATACTACCACATCCTACTCTAGTTGTTGCTGCCCCTGTAGCAGAACTGGCAAAACCATGTCAGCTAGCAAAAACCCACCTGTAGTTTCAGTGACACACCAGATGAACTCCAGTGGCTTGGCTATGGGCTAACATCTTGTTTTGCTAATTCTGCTAGAGAAGGTAGCAGAGGGGTAGGGCTGGATGCGCAAGTGATAATTTCATCATTTGCTACAGAAGGATGCATCAGAGATCACCTGCAGGAACCCACGGTGCCACAGTTGATATAGATATAAACGTTGAGCAGCCAAGTGTGAAAAAGGTTCTTCAGTGTATAGTATCATCCTTAAATCATGTACAAAAGACTAGAAAAATGGGATGCCAGAATGTATTACATATATGGGAAATTTATAACAAGGCTGTCGAATCAAGTCCTATATTTTGATTCAGGAAAGCTTGCTGGCCAGTGTCTCACTGTATGTGTTGGTTTATGTAGTTGCAGATCTGGGACACGGCTGGCCAGGAGAGATTCCGAACTATCACACAGAGTTATTACCGCAGCGCCAATGGAGCAATCCTAGCCTATGATATCAGCAAGAGAGGCTCTTTTCTGTCCATTCCTCGCTGGATCGAGGATGTGAGAAAGTATGCCGGTTCCAACATAGTACAATTACTGATTGGTGAGTTAAAAATATTAATACCAAGTGCTACGGGTTACTGTAAAATGTCATTAGTTGCAATGCTTAAGATGGTTAGAAGTTTTATTTTCAGTTGAAGTTAAGATGTATGGAATAGATCCGACTGGAAATTTTCCCAACTGTTTTTTAATTAGGAAATGCTGCTTCATCAAAACAGAAATGTTTTGCTTTGATTAACTTCTGCTAAGAAGTAGACAGCTGTGTATCAGAAGCCAGCTTTGAATTCTTTGTGTCTCAGTGGAGAACTGGGTACCCAAGGTTTCCAGGTTCTGAGGCACAGCTGCTGTGGAATTATTCTTATGATAAGGATCATAAGGTTTCCAGGGCCCAGAGAAGCTCCATCATATCAAGCCAATGTGTTCTGGGAAACTGGAATACCCACATACTTCAGCAGACAGGGGATTTCAGAAGGACTTTAAGGTGATTGTGATTTGTCAGTTCTCTGCAAGAAGTTCTGTTTCCCAGCTCCAATATTTGACTCGAACACCGCTCCTGGGGCCTGTAGAGCCGCTAATACAACGTCAGTACTATTCTAGATTTCCCTAGGTACCAGTGGACTGCTGTTGTTTTCACAAAATGGTTTTAGCTTTCATTTCTAGCCCATTTTAATTCTGTTAAGATCTACAGCCACCACTCTTCAGTTACTGATTTGTTCTGTTCTCTATATGAGCCATACAGAACTACAGGTTGGAAGGGGCTTAGGAGATTATCTAGTCCAACCTCCTGCTCCAAGTGAGGCTAATGTTAGGTTGGTCAGGACCTTTTCAGTCAAATTTTGAAAATCCCCAAGAATTGGAAATGTTGCAGCGTCTCTCTGCAACCTGAAAACCTCCTGCTCAATACTTTCTCTGACATAACTAGTCATTATAAATTAAGCTGTTTCTTTTTCTTCCAGGAAACAAGTCTGACCTAAGTGACCTTCGGGAGGTTCAGCTGGAAGAAGCTCAGAGTCTGGCTGAACACTATGATAATATCATCTGTGCCATAGAGACCTCTGCGAAAGACTCCAGCAATGTGGAGGAGGCTTTTGTGAAGATGGCTACAGAGCTCATGATGAGGCACGGAGGCCCTATGTTCAGTGAGAAGAATACTGACAGCATCAAGCTTGACAGCAAAGACATTGCAGAAGGCTGGGGGTGTGGTTGCTGATATGAGCTAGGTGACATCCCTAAATTTACTGGAATTTAGATGGTGCTTCACCCTAATGCTGAGTAGCACGGTAGCCATATTCTCCTCCTCCTGTGAAACCAGCGATTTTGTAGAAGTTAGACACAATCCTGTTTGCTTTGGTGTCTTGTTTTTAAAAAGGGACTCTTAAGAGGTAGTCCTAAAAGTCAAACCCTCTGAAAAACTTACTCAACGTTTGTCCCTACCATTTTCTTTCCTGTAGCCTTCATACAAGTTACAAATTGGAGGAAACAACATTGAACTGGTGATGTGGGGTGGGGAGACAGATGGTTGGGGAAGAACCTGATGCACACCCAAAGTTCTGAAGCATTTAGCACGGGACTGTTGGCAAAGGAAGTCACTTTTGGAACAGGCAGTCTTGACAGCGTCTCTTGAAATCCTCAGCAGTCCACCAATGACCAGACAGAGTGTCTTTGATAAAGGTATTTCAAGTGTCAGAATACACAGCGTTTTGATTACAGGACCAAATAGCAGTCACCTGTCCTAGGGCATATGGATTGCTAGCTAGTAGTGAAACAGGCCCATGTGAGAAAGCCTTCTCTCAGGTTTTATTGTAATTTTTTTAAGTTATCATTTTAATAAAAAGCAAAATCAGCCTGAGCAATATCACATGACTTGCTGTCAAGCAGGATTGGGCCAGTGTAGTTATTTTAAATACAGCCTTGAGGAGGGGGTAGATGCATTTCATTTATTATTGTTTGCACAGTGATAGCTCCCTTTTCCAAGTGGGTATCATTGAGTTTTTGCCCTCAGGTCTCATAATTTCATTCCACAACTCAAGACCTGCACCACTGGAAACAGGAACTGGAGAAACCTTGAAGTGACTGGTAGCTACAATCTCCTGCCATGCGCCTAATGGTCACATACAGGGTTAGTTCTGGTCATACATTTGACGTGTTACCAGAGTGTTTATTGCTTAAGTGGCATAAGTGGATTTGGATTTTGCTTGGTTTTGGTTTTCTAATCCATCTCTTTAAATACAATCTGGGCATATAATGGAAAGGAAGACCTCAGAATAGCTGAAAACTGCATGAATTGTAAGTTAGTGGTTGTAAGAAACCAGCATCTTTTCAAGTGATTCCCTCCCAACTTTGTACTTAGCTGCTTTCCTCTCCCTATCACAAGTTACCAATTGCTTTTAATTTCTTGAAAACACTCAGCAGGAAAAACCTTTCACTGTTGATCAGAAGTCTACATTGTTAGGTAAAATAGATTTCATAATTCAACTACATATAGCTGTCTTTCAGATTTAGCTTTGTATTACGCGTTGTAGATGCCGTTGAATTACTGATGGCAGAGCCCTCTCTGGATTTATTCTCAAGCACCTTACAAAAATGGATTTTCAAAGGGAGCAGAAGCAGGATTATTTTTAACTGTGCCGTTAAAGCAAAAGTGTTGAGAGGACAAGTGATTTTTTGCAATCCTGATACTTTGAAGGAGCTCATTTTTAGAAAGCACTCACTTAAAGCGAAGTCACTTGTCCCTTTTGAAAATCTTGATCAAAAAGGACCTGGATTGGTTTGCTACTAGGACTACACCAGTTTTTAGCCATTCAACATAAACAGTATCATGAAAATCAGGAAGATTTAAAAAAGGGCTAATGGATCTTACTTTCAATACTATTCATCTTGATACAGAAAATATGAAACCATTCTCTGGGCTTTTTGTTTTGTTTTTTTTAAACTATGAGGTAGATAATTGAGGAGTTAAATATGCTTTGTAGCTTGTTTGCTTTTAACCTAAGGGGTTAGTTTTCAAGTTTTATAGTAGTAAGAGTGAAAGGGCCTTAAATTTTTCAATTAATATAGTTTTCACAGTTCTAATGCGTTATATGGAAGGGGAGGTTGAGCTGCAGTACTCAACAGTATTTTTGGATAGTTTTCCAGGATATTCCCAGCTCTCCTATATCCAAAGATAATAGGCAGTAAGTGTCTAGCAGTAGCTAGACACTGAAAATGAAATCTAGATTTGTTAGTGAATATTAAACCCTGTATTCCACTCTTGGGAGAAACTATGGAGACAGTCCAAGCTAAAACTCAGTCCTGATGACTGGTTTTCCTCCTGGTTGGATGGTCTTTAAGATACAGAATACTAGCAAGCATTTGACTTTATGGCATGACATACAGTTTATGTCTGTAGGTCAGAGTCCTGCAGTTCTGCATGCTTGAACATGGACCTTCAGACAAGCTCACCCTCCCGCTATTTGCAGGATTAGTGCCAAATTATTTAAGCCATGCTGATGATAATTCACATGCATTTAAGAACAGTATTGCTACTACTCAGATTGAAATTGGTAGTTTACATAGTAACTCATCTTAAAACTGGAGCAATATGCAAAATGAACATAAATCCTGCTTCCAATGAAGTCAGTGAATGATTGTGTTTTTAAAGTAGATGGAAAACTGCGGAATACTGATCCATTTTCTCAGTTTGGAGGTTTGTTTAGTAAACAAGTAGAATTACACCAAGCACTATGCTCTTTCTTACAATTTGCCCTCATATATCTCTTAAGCTAGTGTGAAGGTTGAGACTCTGCCTGCAGGTTAGTCTGTTTCAGTCAGAAAACATGAACTACAGCAGCAGTGGTTTGTTCACTGTGTTTTCAGGTGAAAGCACTAATTCAGCTTAATTTTTGTTTTGCTGTAGAAAACTAAGACTATGGCTTTAAGTCAGGTTTTTCTTTTAACTCTTGGCTCTTCTGTGTTGTAAGAAGTGTAATACAAGTTTGCATCCCCTGCCTTACTGAGCAAAAGGGAACAAAGAAATAGACTGAAGACCTGGTTTCAGGTTAGTAGCAGATATGAATGACAGTGCTTGGGCTGTCAGTAGTGAAAGACTATTTCAGTTACCAAACCCTTGCTTCATCTGTTAGTAATAGCACAGTAGGCACTAGGCTGACAGCTTCTTGACCAGAAATAAATTAGATGGTAAATGTAACTTAGAGCTTTTTCACTCCCCTTCTGAAGACTTTTATTAAATCTGTAATTCACGCACATAGCTATGTAATTTGAGTATTGGGAAGACAGTCCTGTTGATTTAATTCCATTAATCCTACTGAAACCAAAAGGATACCTGGGTGAAGAGAGTGAGTAGCAATAAACCTGAGATTTATGGGTAAAAACCTGTTTCAAATCTTAGGTTACAAATGTGCACTGATATACATCAAGTGAATAATTCAGTAGTGCATGATCAGAGTTCACAGCATAAACATTTGCCAGGAAACCTGCTTACTGGTAGTTGAACATTAACAAGACTATGGTGCAGTAATTGCTTTTAAGCAGATTTTCTTGGCTGACCATGTATTTGCATTAGTATTTATCATTTATTTTTGGCATTACCCAAAGTGTACAAAATATTACAAAAACACAGAAGGGGACCTTGATCCCTGCCTTGTAACACTTAGGAGTGGAATGCAGAGGCAAATACTGAAATGAAATTGTCAGCAGAATGTGGTTCCCAGGAGCACAGGCATTGTTATCCTTTGTATTGAATTTGATTTAAGCTAATTTTATCTCCAGTTACTCATCCAGTCTATCATCATGGATGGAACTTGTACAAATATTTACAATTACATCAATATAATACCAAATACCTGCTAGTGTTTGCATTGCAAAACAAAATTTAAAAAAAAATTAAAATACTTCAAACCATTAGGACTTTTCCTCTGGTCTTATCACTTTCACTGTACTGGAAAGCAGGTCACTTTTGAAGGGGAAAAACTACAAGCCTAAATGAAGCCCAGCTAATCCCACATAGATTTCTAAGAACTTAATGAGAAGTGGAGCTCTTGCTGAGTTTCTTTGCCTTTAAAGATAATACTTATTTGAAGAATAGAGCCGATGATCATGTGCGATATATGTGTTACTGCAGTACATTACAGTATGTATACACTCACACCGTGGCAGCCTCAGATAACGTTGAAGCCTTTCCTTGAGTTGCCCCAGTATATATTGTCCCACTAAGATTTACACCTCCATTATTTAATCTCTTAGTCCCAGGCAGCTGACCGTTTGAATGTCTCTCACCATCTCATGCCAATCCTGAGGGAACTGGGAGGTAATAACATTATTAGTTTCTCTTCATGGTATTGTTTTACTCAATTTTGTAATGAGAGTCTCTTTAAATCAAGATGAATTTATATGTTATTTCACTAATAGAAATTGTTTATCTTTACCTATCCTGCTTCCAAAACATTTATACATTAACAGACCATGGAAGTTTACCCTATTGCATTATTTTGGGTAAACAGTGTGCTGAAAGAAAATGAAGTGAGAACAATACATGCTTGGTGAAACTGAAAAATAAAGTTACTCTCCTTTTGGTATCTTCCAGGCTTAGAGACTACTCACTTTAGCCCCTGTCAGTCATTCTCTATGGAGATGTCACAGGAGCAAACCAGCTTATGGGCAGAGTGTGCAACCAGTAAACCGGAAAAATTCAAGGAAATTGGAGCGAGTATGTACTGTTCTGTGAAGAGGTAGTTCTCACATGACTCGCTTTGCCCCAGTAGCTGATGATGACCACACAGCTCATATTCCCACTCTTGTGGTACATGAAGTGAGGCAATTAAAGAGCTACAGAGCCAAGGACATGTGTAGTTCTTGGTGGAATTGAAAGCAAATAAATCTCAAAGTTTAGGCTAATTACCCTAGCCACTTAATTATTCTTTCTCAAATGATACTAAGTTGTTTCGTCAACTAAAAGGCAACAAATTTGGCAATAAAAGATGCCACATTGTTAATGGAGATTAATAGTTACATTTTATTACACTTTTATGAAGTATAGTGACTCCCAAGTCACAGAGCAGAGTCCTTTATAATTGAGCTGTTCTCATATATGACAATTCTCTTCTGTGCTATAAGAAGAGATTCACAGATTTGGGAAATATTGTCTCAGTTTTATGTTTTTAGTATCTTTTGGTGCTAATCATCCCACTGAGGTTTCAGTTAGAGAACCAGCCTCCTGGATATCTTAGTTTTTACTGTCCAGGTAGCGTTAGATTTCTTTTAACTCTGTTGAATTGGATTATAGAGCTATTTAAAGCAGGAAAAAAATCTTAGGTGGAAGCACTTAATTGCAATCCCCACTACATACTTTAAAAAGCCCCAAACTATTCTACAACTCGATGTTCGGATTTCCAGCACAAGTTTATCCCTCTGCATTTTTTTTTATCATTTCATTTTAGTTTACTTGGAAGAGAGCAGGGTTACAAAATCAAAACAAACAAACCAACCCAAATGTATATTTGCTGTCCATGGAAGTGTTGCCAGTAGTTAGATAAAAATAGCCGGTATATTCTCCTATCTTGATCTTAGATAGCATTTTTTTAATAAGACTGAAAAACGTTAAAACGCACTTTAAAAATAATTCTCTGAGGCACAAAAGAATTGCATTTTTTTTCCACTGTGTCTTTTTTTAAAAAGGGTTTCTATTACTTGAACACTGACAAAGGCAGTTACCTGTATTACATTCGTAACTTTAGGCGTCACTGAAGACAGACTGTCAACAATTGTCTTGGTTTTCCATATTAGTCAGTGACCAGAGGAAAACAAGGGAACAGAGTAACCTCACAAAAATGAGAAGAGTGAAGCCTGAGTAACAGTCAGGGAAGATTTTCTATTTAGTCCAATTAAATGTGTTAGGTTTTATCAATGCTTACTCAGTTCGAAGGAGATACTTTCCATCCCAAAGGTAAAATAATACACTATACAAATAGTTATGGGCTTTCCTGTTTGTTTTTTGTACATCAGAAATTTGACTGCGGTCTATACTGAAGACTGGACTGCTAAACTAGTTAAGTGTATGGTAACAGCAGAGTTTAACCTTTGGAGAGCTGTTAAATTGGCTTAAAGCTGGATTTAGAACCTATTCCTTCTATTATGAGGTGAGAAGCATGTCTTTCTCCCACAGGACACCATTTGAAAACCACTAGGAGATCCAAGATCATACCTTGATAAAAAAATTATTGAGGCTCTTTATCATTAAAAATAGTCACTTTCCATGTTTCTTTTGCAAGATATTTTTAGACTTCAATTGAGTTATTTCCAATTCAGTTCTCCAGCTGACACTGATTTCTACTTTCTTTCAACCTCAAATTTAACAGAAAACTGAGGATTAATCTTCCTATCACAAGGCATTGAAGGGCCACCAGATAGACTATAACCAACAGGTTTTTGCAGATGTATAGCTGTCAATCTGCTCCTGACAGTTACCATCATCTGTAATGTGTGTATATAATACACTATACTCTGAAATCAGTCAAGTCCAGCTTTGTGATCATTCAGCCAAGTAGGTAGTGTAGGTCAGGGTAAAGTATTAGGCAAGTGTAGCAGCTTCACAGAGCTGCTTGTTTAATCCACTTCTGTCTAAGGCTTACCAAGCCCATACAAAATTTGCTATTACAGCTAAATTAATTCTTTTCCTTTAGTCATAAACATAACATTAAAAAAATCCTACATTTGTGTCTTTCAATTTTAAAGCCTAGACTAGGATAATAAAAACAGTCATCACCTATTTCAAGCTTTCATAAGAACATATGCCTTATCACTGAATACTCTGTAGAAGTTTAAACCTTAATTCCCCCATAAACTCACTCAGACATCTTAAAGTACACTCTGTTCAGATGTAATTGCTAGGTAAAAGGATCCAAGTTTCTGTAAATTTTAGCTTAGAGGAAGTACCTTATATAATTGCGAAAAAAAATTGCCCAAAATGATGGCAAGTTAGTAGTTATGATTTCTAACTGTTCAATCAATTAAAAAAAACAAACCAAACCAAAACAAAACACCTTATAACACAAAGATTATCTTCTCCAGATAAAAGCAGGGGAAAACATTAAATGGAAGGCTGTATTTCCTTAGAAATTGTCTTTTTAAAGTACCTGACCAACACAGTCCATATACTTCCAATAGCCAGATTCAATTCAGTATCCACTAAGTAACAGCCTATTACCTTGCACTGTGCTGTAGAACACATGATGATCTACACCTGCTTTTTCTGCAATAAATTCTATGAGCCATACAGACTTATATGAAGACGTGAGGGAGTGATTGTGAGTATCTAAACTATTGTATGTGAAAACAAGGATATGAAAGATTGTCCTCTGAACAGGGCATGCAAACTTGTCTTGACAATTTGAAGGTACTTTTTAAAAGTGAGTCAAGAGCTGAATTTTCAGAGACATTAAGGTGCAGACAGTTGCTTACCAGTGTCTTCAGAAGCATCTAGTTACCGTTGCAAAAAAGCACAAAACTTGTACGGAACTGGTTTTGCACTAAAGGGAAATAGTTATGAGGGAATAAAAAATACATGCACGTGAAATGTAGAGAGCATCCTGATTATTCTGTATTTTTCATGTTCATTCCCTATTTGAATGCTGTGCGTAAGCAAGCATTTTCCCCTTTATAAATGGTATTAAAATAGATTACCCTGAGTGTGAAAAGTAGTTTGATACTTGACAAAATAAAATGCTATATACATTTTCTTAACAAAGTGCTAATACTGATGAGGAGAATAACTTTGCTAGTACAGTTTGGTGGCATCAGAAGGGACTCACCAGAGTTAAGGGTTGGAATGGTGCTACATACACATACCGTTTCACAACCAGGGGAAGCCAGCACATGAGATCAGACACTGTCCTGCTTGCCAGCCGAGAAGTAGATACAGACATATACAGAGCAGAAGGTGAATTTAGTTATTCGTAACAGTTTTAAAAGATTTCTATTTTATACTTCTGTAAGGAGAAGCGTTAAGATTTTTGACAGTCAGATATGCTCAGTGCTGTCAACCAGCTTTTCCCTCTCTTGTGCCTCACTCGCTGATACCTGCCAGATAGAAAAGCCACAACTCCAGAGACTAGATAGTGTTCAAGTGAGTCTGGCTCACACACCTGTTGGGGAGAAAATTACAATCTCTAATTCATATTGAATTCATTCACTGAATTCCAAAATTATTTGAGGGTTTTGGATGGTAACAGTGTTAAAATTATTCTGAATTTTCTAGGACAAATCTGGTGGTGTTTTTCAAGGTTTCTTCAAGAGATGCAGGCTCTACCTTTCTAATCATCAGTAACTACTTTTGCTTTTAAACTTTCTTATCACAATACTGACTAGATCGTTTGGAATATGAGGAAACAAGGGAGCAAGCTTGCATACTACAGTAATTTTTTATACTTTACCTTCATCTATTTATGAATTTATTATGAAAAATATTTTTAAACATATGAAACCTGCTTTTTGTTGTGAATTTTAGCAAAGTAGTGCATACATTGTACTGTGTATCATTAAAAAGGTTTAATTAAAATAAACATTTGGAAATTAATATCTTGTTATTTTATGCGTGTATTTTGCTGTGGTTTATTATCAGAAACAAAATCAAGCTTTAAGAAATTATGTATCCTATACTACAGTGCTGTATGGTCTCCAACTTCTACACAAAATACAATCTAATGTACTCTTTATTAAACAAACAATGCTCAACTCTCTTCTTGTACCCTTACAACTGCCCATCATAAATGCATGCACATTAAATTGTTTCAAATTAGAAAGCTCTCCAGGATAACTGGCCAGAAGAGTGAAAACCGCAGTCCTCAATGTTGTAGAAATGCAAATAACTTTTTCAGTGCTTACAATTAAGTGTAAACAGTGTAGTTACAAATGTACCTGCCCAAGGGAATATTTAGATCCTAGATTTAATTGCTGTAAATCAAACAAAGCAACACCCCTTTCTTTTTGCTTGGCACTTTAATTCTAATGTCAGTAGATAAGCATTCTTGATCTGCAGGAGCCAAATATTAAATTACTTGGTTCTGTATTCAATCTACTGCTTCAACAACAGCCTCAGATACCAAAACAGCAATCAGTAGTTTTCAATGAAATAGCCATGGTCTAACCCCTGGTTCCTTAGAGTTCTGGGTATAGCTGAATTCATTAGTTAATTCTCTTATATTGACACATGCTTTACTACTAAAACATTCTGGATGTAACTATACATGCCACTGGTGTGCACAGTGCTGCAGAGAATCTGCATAGGAGGTAAACAATGCAAGTGTCATGCTTGTGTCATGTACCTACTCTTTGCAAGTATTGACCTTTGTTTTTTCACATACTTCACACATTCTGCACATCTATAATATTGTTTCTAAATGTGTGTGGGGAAAAAACAACTTACTCAAAAAATACAAAGGGAAAAGGAAGTTGTGAATTCCAAGGCTGTGTTATGAGGCAAAATGTAACAGTTTATACAAAGCCAAGTTTCCTTTATGTAAATAATACATTATAATAGTCCTACAATAAAACACGTAGAACAGTTCTCTCTAAAGCCTGTGAAACGCATGGCCTTCAGAAGCAAGCCTACGCTTTCACAGCACACACCAATAATGAGCTAGTCATGTCACCCTGTTGGAACCTTCCTGTCTTGCTGATGATGAGCTCTCACACTATTTCCAGAGCAGAAAAGACACACATCTGTGTCGCTATAACTAACTAGTTTTATAGCTGCTTTCCAGGTCATCTTCCAAAGCACTGTGTGACCTGCAGACTGATGAGGCAGCAAGGTGGGTGAGCAGAATCTCCCCAGGACACCCTTGTGCACCCTTGAAAAGGTGAACAGGCTAAGCCAGTCATAAAAAGTTATGAGGAAGGAAAAAAAAAACACACACTGAAAAAACCCAAACTCCTGCTCTGATCTCTGCTGCCTGATCATTTGTAAGTGTGCATGGCAAATTAAAATATGTATTGTTAACAGGTCTCTTTCAGTAACTTGAATTTACTGTGGAAGACAGCCATAACAACTGTTTAGTTGGCTTACTATAAGTGAGCATAATAACTTTAAAAAGACTTCTTAGTTGCATTTCTAGGAACTCTTCCTTGAATTCTCTAGGAATGTGGAATAGTTTGGATACAGGAGATCTACACACATCACAACCATTTTTCTTTTCTTGTTAGTGAGGTAAACTGGCCATTGTTATGTAGCTTGCACCTGAAAAAAATGCCCTTATTTTTTTATAGTCTTAAAGTCACTGAAAATTTTTTCTCCCCATCTATGGTCAAGAACTTTGCTGTTAAACTGGCAAGAAGCATGTTCACAGATATGCTTGCATAAAGCAAGACATGAGACCCATGTCCTATTGAAAATCCATTTCTTATTCTGATAAATATGCTTAGCCATACAATATGTGCTGCTTCTGCTTCAGAAAAGAGGTCAGTAGATAAATCAGCGGTAAACCTTGCTGTGTGTTAAACTTTAAGACACATTTAGCATGACCTTAGATTCTGATACTGGATTCTGAGCTTGGCATGCAAGACCAACAAAACTCTAGGAGGAGAGCTTTTAATTAAGACTAGCTGAGTCTCACATGGTCTTAATTACACAAAGTAAACCCATCTGTGCTATTTTGAATATGTACTGATTCATTTTATTCACAGGAGTGACCACAAAAACACTCTTCTGAAACTTTCAACATGCAAGCTGTTTCAGTCGACGTTGAAAACTGGATATATTTCATCATCTAAGAATTCATCCTTGTATAGGCAAAAAAATTGAATATAGACTGTGTAAGATAAGCAGTGATACCATACAGTAAAGGCTGTTAGTACCCATTTCTGTTCAAGTTACAGAAGATACAAACACACCACTGAGTTTTAAAGAAGCTCCTGTATACCTGGATTCTTGCCTATGACACTGAAGGAAAGAGTTTTCTACCTCTTTCAGCAACTGCCTTCTGCGTGTAGAGTTATTCATGTCACTATTTCGATCTTCCTTTAATCCCTGGTGAGACTAGGTTGGGGGACAAAATAGCTACACTGCACTTGACATAACAACATGGCATTCTTGCTTTTATCCAGCACACAGAAGACAGGTTATGCAGAAAGCTAACTCAACCAGAGGTCTGCGCTAGTTCACATCCTTTCAGCTGCCTGTGCAAGTAGTGTATTTTAAAGCAATATATACATGTACATTAATTTCAAATGTATTTGCCCTTCATACAAACTTACAAACCTATCATTACAAAGGTGAATGTCTTGGTGCCACTACATGTAGATATTGTGCTTGGAGCTGCACTCCAAACATTTCATTGACTCAATTGAGATTCAGTCCTAGCTGTTGGGAACCAAAGTAATTTACACTGGACAAGTCAAAGTTTAGCACAGTGTTTCTGTGAATAATTTTGTTAGTATTCCTCCATTCCATCCATCACCTAGAAACACTTTTTGAACAAGAAAAAGCTGACAAAGAGTTGACACCGAAGTTCTGAAAATCCAGAGCTGAGAAAGCATAGCCATGGTACAACACCCATCCCTCTGCGAGTCCATCCATCCACTGACAGAACAAAACCCAGATGCTCCAGGGCCTTTCACTTGTGCATCCTTTCTACAATTTACGGAAACAACCTTTACTGTGTCACTTCCATGCCACAGTTGATTATTTTCTTGCTGAAAAAAGCCCCAGCAATTGTCAGTTTTATAAAGCACACAAACCCTAAACATAAAACAGCTCTTACTAAAACCGCGTATTTCCGATTCATTTGAAACTTTCTACAGCAGAACTGGGGGGTAAGCATATCTTTCCCAGCAGTTGGGGGAGGTTTCAAGAGCACCAAACTCTGAGCTCATCTCTCAAACTCCTGGGGCGCAATTTCTCAGTGGCTGACAGGAAAAAATTACCAAGTGCTTCGCACTTGATTGAAACCAAGAAAGGGTGCGAATGACAGGAAGCTAAAATTACAAATGTACACTCTCACCTGCTATTTTTTAAACGTTCTGGCTTTTTGAGGGTCTGCCAAGCCCATATTACCACTTATCAAGCTGGAATTCAGTCCGCAGAATTAGAGAACTTGAAATACCCTGAGCCTTGGAGAACTGCATAGGGACAATGGTTTTTCATTTTACTACTTCTATGATATGGAAAAAGAAAGGAGGGGGAAAAAACAAAACAAACCAAGAGTGAAAAAGTAAAACCAAAAGGAGACAGAGTCGGCACGCTCCGAGCTCCTCCCCTCCCCCGCCCAGCGCCGCGCCTCCGCCGCAGGCAGCCAGGCTGAGGTAAAGCCAAGATGGCGGAGAGCAGTGCCCGCCAGCGCCCTCTACACCTGGAGACTCCCACAGCAAAACCACCGCAGTCTCCATCAGAGGAGGCGTCTATCTCCCCACTTCCCAAATTCAGTTCCTACTGAGATGCCCCACACTCGTCTGTTTAAGACGAGGGATTCTCCAATCTCCCACCAACAGAGTTATTGAGTCCAGTGCAGTAGCGCTGCATGGGCTGGGGCCATTTCCCAGGGGTGAAACAAGCTCCCACCTGGACATGGATTGCACCAAGACTTTGCTGAAATAAATACCTTTGAGAAATGCTTGTGACCTGTACTCATGCTGCTGAGGCTATTGAAAGACACGTGCTGCTTTGAAGTAGTTTATGTGAGAACATAAATATACATAACATGTTCACACTCGCGGGATATGGGCTGGACACCTAAATTTTTGAAGCTTTTTAAGAGGTATCTTCTCAGAGAACCAGACATTAATTTGGGGATTAATTAGAGCTATCTTCTACTTAAAGCATTTCACTGTCTTCTGCCAAAATAATGGGTTAATTCACCAAAATGACAAATAATTCCCTTCAAAAACTACAGGTGATAGTGGAGAAGCAAACCCAGGCCAGGAGTGAAAGCAGACATTTTTGCACCCACCAAAGCCTAGCCTAAACCCCATGTACGTTCTTCTGTATTCTTCCAGAACTTAATAGATCCTGGACTTAAATACATCAGCTCTGCCAAAGTGTGTGGTATTGTATGGGTACATCTGCATTACTGTTTTAGCTGGATGAAGGTGTCTTCTGATGGGAAGCTTCTGATCACTCCATTGCTCTGCAGAGCAGCCCCCCAGCAGATCAGCTGGATTCCCACGGGATGAAGCCTGATGCACTCTAACAGAGGCCTCAAAATTGTGTACCAGGTTTCAATACTACACTGACAGCCAGCAAGAACATCTTTCAAGCTTAGTGAAAACATTCTCTTTAGAGGATCTTTTTCAGTATTCTTACCGATAGTCGTCTGCCCGTTCCACCACATTGCAGAGGCTGCATTTCATCTCCTCCCATCCCTGAAATACTTTTAATTTTTCTATATATGATCCAATTACACCATATCACACCATATCATCACATTTGTGTTGCTGAAGAACAGAAGACATAGCAACATAAGGAGGGTTGTCCCAGGAAAAAAGTCATCAAACCTCTTATGGAAATTAAGTAAACTACTACAAAAAACTGGTACAGATCATTGTGAATTACTCACATCTTTAAGACAAGCTGCATGGATATGATCTTTTACTTAAAAAATCTGCAATTTGAAAAAATGGGTGTAGTAGACTGATTTTATAAATGTAGGATGTATTACAGACTAGATTATTCCTTTCATTACATTTAAGAATATTCAAGTTTTTACATAATAAATTTAATTTTAAATGCCAAGTGGTTTTTTTTTTTAATTATTGAAGAGGAGATGTCTGAAAATTTGTTTTTCTTAAAATATGTCTCGTACATTCCTCTAACTTTAATTAAAAGGTGCTTCTAAAGAAAAACATGACACTGAAGACAATACATGACTGGAGTTTAAAATATTGTCAATTTTGTATTAGTAAAAATAACTACAGGATATATTTCTGAAGGGTTGGTTTTGAGTGTTTTTTTTTTTTTTTAAATAGACCCGAAGGTATCAAGAATAAAAACACTACCACACAAACAAAGGGCAAGTTCTACTTACAAGAAACTTCAGCACGATCCTCAGAAGTATTTTTATAAGTGATTTCAGTGGTCTACTTCTGCACACACTGGTCACTTAGGTGGTTCAGCAGTACATTTTAAACTTGAAAGAAGTATTGTATCATCCAATACTTACCTATGTTATGACTGAAATACACGAAATACACCATGTGGTAAATATTGTCTGTTGCAAAGAGGTAAATGTCAAAGCTGAAAACACATTAAAGAAGGTAAATGAAAATCCAGGTAAGAGGACATTCAAGGAAAGGAGAGCAAAAGTTAAGACAGGGTCTTAGTCTTTTTCTTACCTAATGTAATATTCCTTCATCTCAGTTTTAGCTGAATAATTGGAAAGAACATTTTACTAAACTCAGTTTTTCTTAAGAGCTCTGAAAAAGAGCACATTTCCAGTAATAGATTGAGATTTCTTCTAAGGATTTCCACATCTCAGCCTGTTACTAGCAAAGAATCACAAAATTTCACTTAAAAGTACCATAGCAGGAAATGTTAGAAATTAGTGGTAACTCTGATGCAATGTTTTATGACACTTCTTTTAAAAAAAATACTCTGTACCACTTCCTGAGTGAATAGGAGACACAAAATTCAAAGACTTAGAAGTCTGTCAGCGTAGCACATTCATTTGCAAGACATTAAAATAATATAATGAACAATGTCTGCTTTTTGAGGGGTTACATCAACAAAAAGATGAAGATGACAAGTCTTTTGCTGGAGTTCAGTATTGAGTAAAGCAGGTGGAATAAACCACATAGTAGCACCTTAGCACAAATATTTTCACTAGAAATTTATGTAGAAATGTAAACTGGAGTGGGACTCACTGAGGGAAGAGCACACATGCTTTTCTACTCATTTTGCAAAATATGAGGAGTCTGTTATACTACTAACACCAGTAATATTTCAAAATTATAACTGTGGTGTAAGTGGTTAGTGAACATCACCATTGTCACACGTCACTGAGGAAGCAGCTCACTTTCGGTCTCTAGAGCTAGATCTAGGCTGTGTGGTTGCAGCACTAATTAGGAAACACACAGTCCAATTCCACCCTACCTAGCCCAGCACTGCAATGAAGTTGTGGGAACATCTTGAAAGTGGATGCTGTTAAGTCCTACATGTCTGGCAAGAGCTCCCAGTAAACATCCTCAGCAGTAACTCACTATACTCCTCCAAATCCTTCCTTAAAAATTTATTTTTCATGATTTGTCACCAAAACATTTGCCTAGCTCACTGGTATACAAATCTCTACTACACTAACATTTCTCTTTTGTGTTTTACAGTAATGCCCATATATATTAACCATCTTTGTCCACTGCCTGTGGCAACAACTGCCTATTTTTGGGTTTGTGCTGATACAGTTCCAAATCCAGTGGCACCCTAGTCCACTACAGGGACTCAGTCATACATTCATACGAAGACTCACATTAAAGAGAGATCAAATGGACTCGTCAGGCAACATTCACCCCCCAGCAACACAGGCACCGCCTAAATGGTCTGAGAGGGACACAGACTAGAAACCTGCCTTCCTTTCAGTTAAAACACAGTAGCAGCCTGATTAGCAGCCAAACAGTATTTTTCCTACACATGCACTGTAAGTTAATGTTTCCATGAGGGATGAAGTTTAAAAAGTATATACACAGTTCCTTCATGAACCTTTTGAAGTGTTCATGCATATTCTGGGGTAAAAAGAAGAAACAAACCAAACATTTTCTGTTCTTCATCAGCTTTCACATTTTTATTCCTTGCTTCACTGACAACCTGAAACCACTTCCGGTAATAGTTAAAGAGCTCTGCAACATGCTTCAGTATTGAAACAATGCAACTTCAAGTCACCCCGACATTTTACAAAACTACAATCTTCACTCAGAGAAAGATTTGGCATACTTCGCAAATAGTTGAAGTATTACAGAAAAGTGCTAAAGAAATAGGGATATATCTGTTTATTGTTCGAATAAAAAAAGGCAAGAATGTGCTGCTGTAATACCTTCCCAGTGAAGAAACAGGAAATATACTGTTTAGAGCAGTGTCCTTAAACTGGATCCAGCAAGATATGTTGAAAGCTGCTTATGAAACATTATGAGTGAAGGAATCAACAATTGTGATAGCAAAGAGGGGGGTTACAGTGGTTTGCAAATGGAGAAAGCACAACAAAAAAACCTAATTTCATAGCAGCAATGTTCTCTTCATGACATGAGTTTCTGTATTTGATATCAGGATAATAATTAGTGAAGAGCTGGCCAGGAAGCCATTTCACTTTATGATACCAACTGTCTATCAATGCTTTTAAGCTAGCATTCTGCTAGTTCTGCAAGAACTTGAGAAAACTGAAGACCAACAGATTTTTGTTTGTACAGTTTCTAATTTGAAAGACCAACCAACCAACCATAAATACCTGAACTGACCATGGGTGATGTTAAGTGATACTTCTGTGTGAGTTGACTGTTTTTAAAACACACTTAACTGGCTTATGTTTTCCAAGCTTTTGTCACAAGTACACCATGTACTGTGGTATTTGTATAACAAATTAACACAAGGATATTTTCAAAGGCATCTTTTGGATGAAAACATTTAAAAGTATTTTACAAAAATAACAAAATAAATTACCCCTTTTTTAAAAAAAAAAAAAAAAAAAAGAACAGCTATAAAATCCAGGAACCAAGCAACATATAACACTGACACAAGATGAAATATATTACACTAAAGGCCAGTTAATTACCACAGTGGTGTGAAGCTTCAAGTAAATTACTAGGCACTTTTTGCCCAAACAGTAGTCACTCATTCAGTAGAAAAGTCAAACTGACAGAAACACCTGAAACATAATTGATAAAGCTTTCTAAGATTTTTACATTCCTCAAAAGAGTGCAGATAAAAAGGCAAAGACAAAAAGGCCAGGTCTTATGCCACAGAGGACACACAGTGTAAGCCACTTTCCTCACATGACTGTGTTCAGCTTAGTCAGAGTTCCAGAAATGGTGTTACAAGTCAGCCTTCTCCATCTTACATGGACAATTATATTAAGGCTTTACATGTTACAGAGAGGAAAGCAATAGCAGCTCCAGACACATGGGAAAACAGATAAAAGGAAAGGCTGCAGGGTTATAGGTGAGCAAGTACAAAGTAGCACAACAGACCTGAACTTCGCTCTGGTTTGAAAGAGCACACATTACTTGCAGAATACCAAGCAGTAACACATGCTGTGCTCTGTACCAGCCAATCTGTAATTGTGTGAATGATCCCAGCATCACAATCTGATAGCCTCAAGATTCCCAATACATAGAAGCTAACTCTTCCAGCAAACAAAAGAAGGTACTGGCATGTGGGAATTTAAGTACCAGCAACATGCATAAGCTACTATAAAAAATTGCTATTAAAATATCTAATATTATGAATAGAAGGACAATAAAGGGCAACTAAAGCAAGAAATTACATATTTCAAAGTACTTTAAAAAGCATTATTGATATTTAATATACTTAGAATAAGTATATTAAATATACCAAAGTATACTAATAATATTTATACTTAATGTAAGATTGTATTAATTTAAAAGGTGAAAATCTTAGAAGGCAGCAGTTTGTGGCATGATTTTAAAGCACTGTTTGTTTGAGGAGAAGAAAAGCACAGCACTGAGTAGTCCTTAAGAAATCATGTCATCTCAATTAGGTGCAAAGTTCTCCAGCTGGAAGACCAGGTCTACAGCAGCATCAACATCTGGTACAATATGATCCGGTTCTACTAAACCAGGATCAAACCTAAAATCCCTGTGGCCATGGAACACTGCTTCAGTTACTCTCTCCGTGGTATCCAGGGGTACCTCGGTGTGAGGGTTGTAAACCCCAGTACAAACCAGAACAGACCTACACTGGGCAGCAGCTGCAGATGCCAATTCATTCTCCCAACTATTGCCTATTTCATCATCCTGAGAGACAGCGGCAGATCCTCTGCCACCAGCAACTTTGGCCTGAATCCGTGATTTTGACCCTTTCCTGGAGTTCTCTTCAAGATAGCGATTGTAAAGGTTAGCACCATAGACATCAGTCATGAGATTATCTCTGGAAATATAAGAAGAAAGTTTAGTCAGCAGTGCAGTTTTAGTTGTCAAATTTCAATGTATGAAAGACATTTTTATGGTTTCGATTGAACAGTTTATTTTTTACTTTACATAACTTTATGTGGAAGTATGAAGATGGGAAGAGATCCAATCCTATAGCTATTTTATTACACCAGTTTCATTAAGCATGACGTATGATAAAAGTGAATAACTCTCCCTATTGAAATTGCAGATTGGAGCAGTGGGAGGGGAAACCATGCAGTCCATGAACGAGCTTATGACATTTCCCAGCATCTCGGAGATTCTGGAACAGTCTTTAATACAACACAGCTTCATCTCTTTCTATGAAAAGGATTCTATGAAGTGACAGCACACAGAGTAGCATATGACCAAGCTTAATGACCTCACAAATAAATTCTAGCTCTACATTCTCTCATAACTAGCATTTACTAAAAGCGTGTTGTTTTATTAGGTTTACTGGTATAACATCAAATGCCCATGCAAATCCTTTTTGTTAGATTTACACAGTCTATTACAGAAATAAAAATAAAATAAAATCGAGAGAAATCTTAGCTGCATATAAACCACTTTTTGTGCTTCTACAGAAATTTCACATAGAAAGAACAAAGTATTATTAATTTTCAAGATTAGAAACAGTGAGGCTCGAAAACATTACAAAAAGCACACCAGCGCACCAAGAGTGTTAGGTGGTCCCAATGGTATGAGAAACAAACTAGTAAGAGTTGTGTATTTTTCTTTGCTGGTATTTATGTTGCAAGTAATTTCCTGCTGTACTCGTTAGATTTACGGTATCTTACCCGACAGCATAAAGAGTTTGAATGGGTTGCTTCCATTGCCTCTCTGCTGCCTGAGCCCTGATGAGGTATTCCGCATACTGGTAGGTCAGTCTACTAGGTTTGCCCATTAAGGCCTCATATTTCAGATCTTTGCCAGTGATCTTCTTGTAAATGTTTTCCAAGCAAACCATGAATGTTCCATGCCCAAACCTACACAGTTGAAAAGACAAATCAAATTATATTAAGTACAAAAGAAAAAGAAAATTTAAAAAGCCTTTTCTATTTCATGACCTTTCAAGAATAGATCATATCCTGTAACTATCAAATTTCCCTCAGTTTGCATGCAACATTTCCACAGCTCTTTCACTGAAAATTAAGTGCTGATTAGCTGAACAATAAACACCACAATAAAAACACATCATTGGGACAGCACAACAGACTTGTCTATTTTGAAAATGTAGCGATGGTTCATGTTAGTGTTCCTTGCATTTAAACAGATACCCTAGTTACAAAAGTGATGCTTCTTGAAATAATGCCTATCCAGTAATCTACTTTCTGCAGTGACCTATAAGAATCAGCTAAATTTACAAAGAAGAGAAAGGAAAACGAAAGTTAGAATCGGACAGAAGGAAAACTGATCTCTCCTTAAACACAAGAGTATACCAAAACCCACTTGTAATATGGAAACAAAAAAACTTCATGGGTTTCTCTAAAAAATAGATGCAAAGGAGGATCAAAGAACAAGCTATAAATTTATGGCATGCTTTTGATAACTCAGTTATTTTGATCAAGGTGCACACAGTGATGATGGTCATCAACCAAGCCCGTAAATCAGTAATTTAGAAGATGTAATCTTACGGTGAAAAAAAGCAGCTTTACTTCATTACTGAGGTCAGGGTGTGGGATTAGAGATGAACTAATACCTATCGAATATCGAATTACCCTAAGAAGAATAAAAAGTTGCTATACAACAATTCTACATACAATAAATTACACATACTACTTAGGAAGAGCAGGGAGGTAACTTCTAATGCACATAGATTAGGATATCTGCTCAAACCAGGTATCTACAGCCTAAAAAACCCCAGAACAACAATATAATGAGCACCAGAAGCCAGTGAAGAGTAGCGCACTAATAAAGACATGAAGAGTCTAGTGGCCTAGAAATCAAAATAGTCTTTCAAGGAAAAAAGCTACAAAGAGGAAAGCAGCTGTAGTACTTTCAAACACGGTAGAGATTTAATTTTTCAGAATTCTGAATTAACATTTCACTCCCTTTTTCCATCTTGTTTCTTGCTTGGTATTATGGAATATCAATAAATAAGCAGAAAATTATTTCCAGTAATTATTAGCAAGCACTTAAAACAACCTAGTCATGACATTATACTCCAGTATTGAATGTAACAGCACTGACAGATGCAACCTGGTCATACTGTTAAACTCAAAGGAAAAAACTAACTTTATACTGTATCTTTCCCAAAGGACACAACTGAAACTATGCATCTTATTCACGGCAGATATATTGGCTGCCTTACTCTAGCCTGAAACCATCACATGTGTATTTTGCCAACATGCTTATTAGAGACGGTCTTTGTATCCAAGTAAGGATTACTGACGATCTTTGACTGAAGATCAAGGCATCAATCAAGTCACAACAACAATTTCTATTTCAGTTTCTGTTCAAATTGACTGAGGGGAAGGGAGAGGAAAACTATTAAAGAACGACCTTTATTGAAAACAAATTCAAACAAAACCACTATTGGAAATCATGCCATATTGTTCTGTGCTTTCTACTTCTTGTTTCTCATGTTCCTTAAAGAGCTCACTATACTGTCCTCTGCTCAAAACCATTCACTGCTTTCACCTAGCAGGGTCAAGTCTTTACCCTAGCAGAAACTACAGGGTAGAAAAGAGAAATACCAAAGAAGGACCTCATGAAATGAAACTGTGGCCTTGATATTTTTTTTCGTTTTTCCTTTTGAACTGAGACTCTGAGACCCTTAGGCAAAATCACCAAAAACACCCTGGGAGTATTTTGGGGAAGTGAGAGAAACAAAAAGTTTCTTCTGGGAGTGGGGAAACAAAAAGGTTTAGAGCTTAAAAGCAGTTTTTATCTTAAGTGATTTCCTGAATGCAATAATGTAGACAATAATAAGGCAGCATCTGCTGGAAGTGCATTGCTTTAGAGATGTTTTATTCGAAGCTGGGACCTACTGTGAAGCTATAGCAAGCATTTTGTGTAAGACTGAATTTTACTGAAAAAATGAGGAAACCCCAAGTATATCACAACATACACATGTGTTATAATTGCACTTACCTTGGAGACTGTGCTTCAGCTACCCACATCAGATCCATATTACAAGCAAGTACAGGAATGTGAGGGTGATTTTCATGGTGATATGGATTTCCAGGATAGCCACTTGTCAGCAAAACATCTATTATCAACTGGAGGTTGGTTTCCCATCTGACTGGCTCCCCAAACAAAACAACAGCTATGAGAACAAGAAATACAAAACAGTTATGGAATCAGCTAACAGGCAGTCAAACCTCTGATGTTAAAACTTGGTTTGAAGAGACTGACAAGTAATTTGATTTAATCACGAACTGATGAAATAGTCACATTAACTTTAAACTTCAGGTTTTAATATATTACACACCCATTCATTCACAGAAAATCTCAGATGTAACAAGACCCCACTGCAAAATCTACAGGTTTAAGAATTTTGGGGTTTTTACTGGCTAAGTTTTTCCACAGCACCACAGAATACTAACTTCTAAACTGTACTTCTAAGTCTTCCACACCTTTGTGCGTTCTGTTTACATACAGTATTTAAATAATCCATCAGAGATGTTATTTTGTTCATCTTAAATCCAAATTTTAATGTCGTTTTTAGATATTTTTCCGGTCTCCAGCAATAATATGACATGGATTTTTTTAAGTCCTGAAGTCCAGTTTCTACTTTCCTGTACTTCAGGTGAGATGAGAGTGAATACAGTGTGCTTCTCACACTACAACTCTGAAGTGATCATCCTGACTTATGTAAGAACAAGACAGATATTTCTGAACACGTCAGTTTATTCCTCATTTTTGAAAGGAAGGCAACAATAGCCTGTTAAAGGAAGACAAAAAGGAAAGCAGACTTCACCTACATTCCGAAACCTCAAAACCACATGGTTGAAAACTGCACACATTAAAAAAACAGCTTTATCACACATGATACATTCCAAATTAATGACAAATATCAATAACAAGGAAATTTGAGAATTGTCTTGGCCAACTTTCTGAAGTGCTCAGCAATCTTAAAATAAATTCTAATTATAAAGTACAATAAAGATATTTAATCTATTAATGGATAGTTGCAAGTTAAATAAAGACAACTGACCCTCAATCTTGGGAAGCTCCACAGCAGAGGGGTACTGCAATAAGAAAAAGGTGAAAGTTTTCTACAAGATTAAACATCTACTACTATTTTTAACAGTAAATTCAGTTAAATTCAAGTATAGCTCCCATAGTTGCCTTCAACAACACTGACAGAAAATGCACTCTCTGTTTTGGTGTAATAATACCTGACGTCAGTTTACTTAGAAACTTGTACTTCAATTCTGAAGTGAAATCTCGTGGCAAATGGACAGCAGACAATTAACGTGTTCTACATTTGCTTGTCTCCTACATCTATTTAACTTCCTCCGGCAAGCTGTGAAGTTTCAGTTGTCTAATTTACTTGTGCATGAAAGTATGGATGTTTATTTTTCCACTTAAGTAAGAGGCCTCTATTATTAACAAGACATTTGAAAAACAGTTTTTGAAATTTATTTCTTTAACACTGCTAAGAAAGAAAAATAAATTGTGTAACACATAACATATTTGCTAAACAAATAAGAGTTCGCACTTCATTGCTTACTCCCTATGGTGACAAATACATTAATTTCTTGAACTTCTACATCCACATAGTTGAGAAGCAAGGCAAAAGGTGATATAACAAAGTTACGGATTCTCTGAGCCACAAAGAATTTCTTGACTTCACGTGGAAAAACTCCACTGACCCTGAATATGTACAATACACGCATGTATTTCCTGTATATGTGTTCACTTCTTTTTGAAATTCTGCACAATTCAGTTGAAACCACACTGTACATACTATGTATGTATGTCTGTATGTATTTACATGTAAACATGTTTAAATAATGGTATAAACAAGAAAGGGAGTCTTCCTCTGGACAAAAATTAGTTACCTGCAAAGCATTAATTCACAATCAAAGCAATGTCACAGCCTAGAAACAATATCAAGACAACTAACGAAAAAGCTTATTTTATCTTCCACACATCTGAGGGAGCTAATAATCTTTCCAAAACAGATTTTCAATTAGGTATCCATACTAAATAATAACTTTTCCCACAACAGTAAGTTACAAAATCAAAGATTACGTTAAAGAATTACCACTGACAGAAAAAAAGTCTATGCAGTTGTTCTTGAAAATGCTGTAATAAAACAAATAAAAAAGCAGAAAAGCAAAGTCAAAATACTATGTAAGAAGAACAGCATTATCTCGGTAGTTTAAATATTGACACCTATTATAGTATGTCATCTAACAAGCAAAGAATTTTAAAACAAAAAACATACACTCACCAGAACATTAGGTCTTCTGTCATGGTCAACTACATCTAGCAAAGGGTGTTTCTCCCGCAATGTTTCAATGGTGATAGGTTGACAGAAACCAAGGCTGGGAAAATATCAGTTAAGGATACAGAACTGCTTATATTATAAGTTTTTAAAAATCGGTAATTCCATTTTAACATATGCATTTATCTGGTAAAGCAAATTATTTAGGAAAGAAAGCAACATATCAAAGACTGACTCTTCTTCTGTGAGATAAAAAGATGAGTCTCCCATTATTTATAAATAGGAGACCTGTGTGTCTAAAATCTTAGGACAGAAATTATACATGAATCTTTCTCAAAACATGAGATGAAAAGCAAAGAAGCCACTCTACACCTGCAATATTCCAAGATCAGCTTTCCACAAGCACAAAAAGAAGTTAATCTAGCAGCAAGACAAAATACTGTGCAATTATTACAGGAAAGAAATATGAGCTAGTTGAGGAAAAAATACTGTCTCCACAAACTGTGCTTTCCTCAGGCCAGTATAGTTGCAAACATGTCGCTAGGTAAACAATGCTGTAAAGCTCAGCTGCCTGCAAAATGGTGGACTGACCGATCAGGTTTAATTATGCTCTACAAGTAGTCGAGATAAATACCAAAACATATCAAAAAAGGAACGGACCAAAAGGAAAAAATTAACCTTCTGATTTGCACAGTAGTGCTCTGACATGTTGATATATGCCATTAATTTAAATTTAGTTAACAAGTGGTAATCAGACTAAAACTGCTCATTTATGTAGAAAGCAGCTGTGGTGTTACTCTCAATACTAAGGCAACTTCTTACAATGCAAATGAAAATAAGAGCCGTATAACAGATACAGCTAAATAAACTAAGCTACCTGATTTTTATTGGAATTAACACCAGAGACCATTTGTAAAGTTATTTTAAGATAGGATTATCCCGTATGAAAATGCTATCTAACAGAAATGTGGGTTTTATATTTTGTATTCAGTCTTGAAATATACTTTTGTCTTGGCCATGCCTAACAAATTTTGACAGTTAACTGAAATGTTCTTTCGATAACTTTTTCTCATCTTTGTATTTGAAATAAAGCTTATACTTAAAAGTTGCATATACATTTTTTACAACTTATGATTAATAACAACTTTAAAATCCCAATAAAGGAAGAAGTGCAGAAGGGAGTTACTGGAAACATGAGCGAAGACTACACAAAAGTTAAAGTCATTAAATTACAGTTTGAAGCTCTGATACTGTCATTATATCAACATAATTCAAGTTCTTTTGGGCACACAGTATAGAAGTGGCAAAATATTATCAAGTCTAGTTCTACTCTAGATGCTGGTAACAAAAACAATGTGACATAGCTTGGCCACATGCTTCTAAGTGGATCTTGAGCCAGAGCTAAAAGTCAGATGTGATAAATACCAGATAGAATACCACACTCACATCCCCAAGAGAACGCAAACCCTTTGTGCTAAAGTGTCATTTACAGATGAGTAAAAAAAAAAAATTATTTCTCTTTTTTTCCTTTGCCATTAAAAATAAATAGAACGAAGTGAAGCAAGTATCAACACACCAGCCATTTTCAAAACATAGATTTGATATCGTGGTAAGAACTACCATCGCTTATTACTGGATTTGTAGTGTTGAAATATTTGGTCTTCGCTTGATCCACAGGACTCCCTGAACTTGATTAAGGAAACTACTTAAACAGCAAGTTAGGTTTTTTTAAAAGATACTCTTGAGCAATATCAAGAAGTGGTCCTTGTCCAGATACAAGAACACATTTTTCATGATAACGTTTGAACATCCGCAGAGGACTGTGCGACATCATCACTTGATCTTGTGAAATCTGTTTGGGATTTAAAAACAAAAGGTCTCTGTTGTTTTTCAGATATACGTAGATTTAATAAACAGGTATGACAAATTCTATAAATTACAAAATAATCATACCTATCTACCTAAAACCCTACCCTATCATTTTCTCCTAAGTTTCACAGAAGACATACTGATAATATGCCAGAAAAAAATACATTACTGACAAATTATCATATACGCCCCTTTCAGCTTCCAGAATTACTCTGTTCAACATAAACACCACGTTTTCTCTCCTAGTTTTCATAGGACCACCAAATTCATTTAGAAAACAAACCAGGAAGAAGAATCAGAACTGCCTGAGTTCCCTTTGCTAGACTGCAGCACTGATTTAATTGTATCAGAAGACCTTCTTTTAGTTCACACATCCCCGTTCCTTCAATAGGCACAGTAAAATTATTATCCTGGAAGGATGCTGCTATTATGCATTGCTACTTATCACCTTTACAGATCTAAAAAACACAAAGCCAGTTGAGATGTCGTTTTACCCATGACCCAGAGGATGTTACTGATACAGATATGCCCATGTCTGCTGGCCCTTACTGAAACAAAAAACACTGCAGAACTGTCTTTAGCGGCTTTATCTTAGTTATGCTCAAACCCAGTCTCCAACAATGGAGAAGTCCTACTGCCTGCAGCGCCCACAAATCAGGGGGGAATAAAGTCTTACCACTTGTATCAAAAAGAGGCAAGAAGCTCCTGTCTTGCACATTATCACAGAAGACATTCAGCTTGCCAGAGCAGTTCCACATTACTGGCAAATACATTTTTTTATTCAGAATGAGAAGGCAAGATTTATTCCCACAATAATAATATTGCAAAGAAGTACCATTACCACTAGCTTTACTATTGGAAACATCAGCACCTTTACCAATGGAAATACCATTAGCTTTGGACAGCATTTTTTGCTTTTACAATACCTCCAAGCAAAGCATTTCACGGGACTTAAGGGAAAACCAAAACTGATTAACTGAGCAGCATTTAATACCATAATTAAATAACTAAATAAATAGGATTTAAGCTACGCTACTCACCGGAACTCCCAGTAGATGAGACAACTGATCAGCTTTGTTCTGGCGAAGGCAATTCCCTGCATTGGTGACAAACACTACAGGCACCAAAAACTGTCCCTGAGAATTCACTAGCTTTTGAAAGGCTGTTTTTGCAGCAGGAATTGGAGTCTTTCCTCGTACCAGTACACCATCAATGTCAAATAGAAAACCAAAGGATGGCAGCACGTTGAGCTGTAAGAAAGAATTGAAGAGTACATTAGTTATGCCCTTATCTATGCCCGTTTGATAAAGCTTACAATAGCTAAAGCCCAATGAAAAGAGATGCTTCTACAGAGAAGGAACTGATCTTTAACTCTGCACATTTTAATGTGCCTTACAGACATATTCATATGCTAAAATACCTACTGTGATAAAAGAAGCACTACAACTCCCTTCTTGTGCATACAGCCTCATGAGTTCCATCTTGCTTTAGGAGTAGCTCCAGAACATTTCAGAAGATGGGGACAGACTGAGTTAAACTGATAAAATGAGGTACAAAATGCATACTGCTGTGCCAGCGAGTCACACTCTTGACTGATTTAACCCCACTCTATTTCACAGGTAATTACAGTGCACAGAATACTAACAACATAAACAAAAGTAAATTTTTCAGCGGCAGCTAGGTCTTGAATGCAAATATTGTACTTGGCTCTCCCCTTACAAAATGTTTAGATACTAAATCCATTCCTGCTGTCACTTGTACCTTCCAGTTCCACAAAAGGTTTAACTTCAGCTAGGTATCTGTTGTGCTCCTTATACATTGCTTCAGTCAATTCTTAACTATAGATATATGGCAGACTAATGCCTACTGGTAAAGTTAGCACCTCTTTACACAAAGATGCTGTTTGAATTACTAAAATATATCTCATTGCCTGCCTTTGAAGAAGTGAAGAGCTGGACTTCATGAGCCTGGAAAAGGCAAGTGAGGCTAACTGGGGGTAAGAGCGATGAGCTTAAGCCCAAGGAGCAGAGACAGGACTGTGGAGCAATGAAATTGTTACCGAATAAGGCTGGAAAAGGATGGACAAAAAAGGTCTATAATCTAATTTTTTTTCTTTTTTTCCTCCCAAGGCTAAAATGGAATTGAGGACTCTTGGGATTTATGATCCCCTCTTTCATCGTCTGATGAAAAAGGAGGGATTAAGCATTGAGACTGAGCGTGATGGGGAGAACAGGCACAGATATTACTCTGGCTGGAGGAGGTGGGCCAGCCTTTGCTATTCACACTGCTGAGGGCACGTACTGACAGCACTCCAGCCCGCTGTTCTTCCCGTGCGGGGAGAAGGGCATTCTGCCTATCTAAGCAGCACTTTGTTCCTCATCAATTATTCATCTGCTACATTTTTTCTGCAGCTGGGTACAGCACAGAGATAGACACTGCCGCCGCCACCGTGTGAAAGGTGATGTAGCTACAGACACACCGACTCCCTGCTGCCTTTTCTAAAACCGTGGCACACAAACGACATTTGAAAACCCATGAGTTTGAATACATTCCCTTACAGAGCCCAATTTAATAGTCAACACTTTAATTGCATTGCATTGTCATTAATTTAAATGAGGAAGTTGGTTTTTGTTTAGTTTTACACGCAAGAACTCCCCCTGAAGCCGGCTCCTTTTTCCCCTACATAATCATCAGCCCTCTATTTAAAAACAAAGAACCCTGCAACCATTGTCTCCAAGTTGTCTGCAAGTTGCAGGAATGCTACATTAGCAATAACCCAGTTGCTACAGAAATGACAGCGCAGGCTTGGTGATAAACATACAGTAGTCTTCTCATGCTTTGTAAATTGGCATATGAAACTACTGAAACTTTATTGTAAGAGTTTTGTAATAAATGCAGTTCTTCATATTAATTTTGCTATCTGTAAATAAAGTAGATTACAAATATGAATTTTACAGTGAACAGCACTGTAGCAAAAACCGAAAAAGTGTATTTTGCTAAATATACAGAGAATAAAAAAAGAAGAAAGGAAATCAGCCCATATCCAACAGGGAAACAATTAAATTAACAGCTTTTTTTTTTTTTTTTTTCGTTTTGGCCATAAAAGGAACGCTCTCTTCGCTCCAGAAGAGCTCTGCAGCGGCGAAGGGGCCGGGACGAAGCCCCCGCTCCCTCCCGTGCGCCACCGCCGCGGGATCGCCTCCGCTGTCCCTCTGGACCCCGCGCAGAGCGGAGGCCGGCCCGCGGAAAGGGGCGGCTCGCCGGCCCCGCCGAGCAACCCCCCGGGGAACCACCTCCCACGCCCCGGGTGGGACGGCGGAGAGACGGGCCGGGGGGAGCCCCCGGGCGCGGCCCCCGCCCCGCAGCCCCTCAGCCCCCCCGGCCGCGCCCCGCCACACCCGCGGGCGCCGCGCCCCGCCGAGGCTTTCGCTGCCGCCGCCCGAGGCCGTTCCGGTTTGGCTCCGGGTCGCCCCGGCATGCCTCGAAGCGGCCGGCACTTCCCCCCCGGTCCTGCCCGCTCCCGGGCCCCAACCGCCGGCCCGCGGCCGCCCCCCGCTTACCTCGCCGCCGCACCCCTCAGCCGCGGGCGCGCCGCAGAGCCCGCTGAGCGCCGGCAGCCAGGGCGGCCGCCCCGCCGCGCCGGCCCCGAGGAGAGCGCGGAGCGGCGGCAGCGCCCGCCGCATCCCGCCCGCGGGTGAGGGCAGCCGGGGGGACGGACGGCGGCAGCGCCCAGCCTCCCCCGCCGGGACAGCAGGCCCCGCCGCCCGGCCCAGGCCCCGCCCTCAGGCGCCGAGCCGGGCCTGGCGCTGGGCGCGGAGCTGAGCGCACCCCGCGGCGCCAACCGCCACCCGGGGGCCGTGAGGGCGAGAACCAGACATCCCCCCCCTCGCCACGCTGACGGCAGCCGCAGCGCAAGGGGGCTTGCGGCACAGACCCTGGAGCTGCAAGGCCGGGAGCCAGCGGGCGGCTCTGCTGCCTGACCCTCCTCACACGCAGCGGGAGGTGGTACCACAGCAGCAGCAAAGGAAGAGAGCTGCACGGAATTTCTACCGAGGAAATTACTTCGGTTTTCCTCAATAACAAATCAGACTTTCTTTCTGGTTCTTCGGGAATTAATGCTTTTTGGAAAAAAGCGTATCGTGTATACACACAAACACTGCAGTATCTTAGACTGGGATTGCAAAGGTATTTCCCAGCAACAAGACTTGAAAGTGAGAAAACAAGCACAAAATATCGTTAATGGATACTCTGCAAAGCTATCTCTGTTTATCTTGCTCATAGGTTAATACAGATTAGGTAAATCCACTTATTTCCTAGTACTGCCAACAAATGCTCCTCACCAACATCTCTCAGGCTTCAGGGAGAAACTGATCCTCCAGCGATGGCACTGCACTCACTGAGACAAAGAATAAAGCTGGTGCCTTTCAATCTGCACCACTTACATGGTTGGCATTAAATGAAATGTAATCGAATGCATTTCTAAAACACAAAAGCAAGCCAAAATTGATGCAGGGAACAGAACAATTAAGGAAGTTACCCCGCAGAGCTCAAGCCAGGATCATGCACAGCACAGAACTCTGAGGCAGACATGAGAACAAGTTTCAAGTAAGTGTGTATAAAATTACATTTTATAACCTTGACATGTTCGAGGCTGAGGTATTATACAGATGGTACGAGCTATAAGCCTGATAATATACACATGTCTAAGTAGAGCTGCACACTGAAAAAAGTTAATGAAAGCAAGAGTTAATGCGGAGCCTATGCACCGTTTCATTCTCTAGGACAAACTACAAGACAAGGTTCCTGGCTTTGGCTACAGACGCTTCCCAGCCCTGACCCCACCAGCAATTTAACAGCCTGTACAGCAAGCAGAACATGGACATTTTCCTACAGGCCACTGCTGGCAAATAATTACTCTGCATTGTTGGCTCACAAGCAGCCAAAAAGTGCAATCAGCTTTAAAATGCTTAGCACTCAGAGCTACAGAACAATTTAGTACAGCAGGCTCAAACAGCAGCCACAGCTTGCATTGCACAGTTCCATACTGCGTTTTTATACATTTCTGTGTTGGTCAGCAGTGATCAGCACTGCCTTAAAACCTTCTCTATTTATCTCACTATACTGGTCTTACTCAAGGCTGGTAGCTACTCCTTTGAACACGAATGCAATGACTATCCTGTCTCGATTTTCTCCCATTCTTTCAATTTATTCTTTTTTAATGCCTTCTGTCATTAACACTCTGTCCCTGATATGTCTTCAGTCTTCTGTTTTCTATGTCTTCACTCCTATAGTTACAGGAGGGATCAACCATCGGTACCATCAAACGCCCGGACTGTATCAGGCCAGAAAAACTAGTTGGGTTTTTCCCCCTCTAAATCTAGCTTGGTTACCTCCAGCATATAGTTTAGCAAATCTACAGCTAGACAGGCATTCCTCTTCCAAACACTGTACCCCTAGAAGAAAAAACTGTTGTACTGAACAAAAAACAGCAACACAACACAAAAAACAGTCTAGCAGAAGCATGGTTGCCAAGGGGCTGTTCACAACAGAGCTTTAACTCTAAACACCTTTTCAGCAAGTCCATTTGGTTGCTCCAGTTTTTTGCTGTCACATCCCCTCTGCCCTGGTCGTACTATGGTTTGGTGACCAAAACTCCTGAAACATGATAAAAGGCTTAGTAGACTACCTGCCAACTTACTCAGCTTCAGGGACTTGACTAGTGGCTTAGTACCAGGAAAGAAAGCCTTTAACCTTCACATCGGCAAAATGTACCAGTCTGATCCAGTATTGCTAAACCATAAACTGGTTAAGCACATCCAACATGAAAGGAGACTATTTTTCAATTCTTGGCAGCCAGGGGAAACAGTGTTGTCTTCTAGGGCAAACCAAGCATGTGGATAAAAGCACATGACCTCCTCTGAACTGAAGAACAGAAAACACTCAAGGGGCAGCAGCAAAAACTAAAAGCAACTTTAGAGATACGCTTGCAACTCAGAGCACACAAATTATTACAAGTCAAACATACTCATTTGCTGCTTTATCACAAAGGAGGGCACGCTATGCTACTAACAGGAAGAGAGAATAACGTGTTTGTAATGTTAGTTGTTTGCTTGCTATCAGTACTTGAGGTTTTTAACTTTTTAAGGTTTTAATTTGGCAGCTATGCTTACCACTTTTTTCAAGGCTTTCTTTGTTTTATCATTTACATCAAGTAAGGCAAAGCTTGCCTCTCATTTAGAGCTTTAATTGTTCTGGAGTGGATTATTTACAATAGATAGTGCTGAATACTCAAAGCATCTTGAAACTCTTAAGTAGTCTCAGACATAGTTACTTGGTTGTTAAATACTGTATTCGTTAGATAGCACTTCTACTCTATGGCTGCAGATGTCCAACTGAAGATTTCATTCATTTAGACGGGTGTAACGACATTAGTCACCATACGCCTCAGAACAGGCCCTGCTGTAATCTGCCTGTTGTCACGGGATACACAAGCTAAGAGCAGCAGGGGATGCAGAGCTTCAAACCCCTACATGGACGGCTGTTTACGATCCCATTCTTTAGCTACAATTAGAGAAACAATACAATCATTTGAGCTAGAATGAAACAAGACATCAGGTTGTAAATAAGTTTTACTACAAATATTTGAACAAGGTATTGCAAAGTTGGAAGTATTTACAATAGTTGCTGAAATATCCAGCATTTAAGCAATTCACCCAGGCACGGTTACAAACCACAAAAAGGGTAATAGCTTTTAGACATACTGCATGTGTTACACAAAGGACCGAGCCAATTTCGAAGTCACTCCTAAGATCTGCCATCAAGGCACCTCTAAACAGGTTCTAGGTTATTCTGGTAAACTAACCAGGCACAATACTGTAAGTTACTTCTGGACTCACCTCAGCAAAAATCAACATGAGAAAGATGTGTACACTTACAGTCAGGATACGGCAGACGGAAGGGCGGTAACATCAGTCGGTTTTCCTTCAGGATTTAAGGAGTCACTGGGTTTGTGGCTCTACCCATAAGAGGCACCACTGCACTGACTGTTTTACAGAGTGAAAGGATTGAAGACAGTTACTGAAGATGTAAGAGACAAGTTTACCTAGGTTTGATCTTTTTCAACACTGAAATGCAAGTCATCCTAGTGGATAAACCAAAATGATGGTTCTTCCTTCTGCAGAACACACTGTAAACTCATCAGCTTACTCTTAACATTCAAAGGGGCTTTTAAAGCTATAAGCGACTGCTACCAGAATATACGAGCCTGTAGATGGGTTATACAAAACCCAGGCCATACTGGTGCAAGGTTACAATCCTAGAAGTGTTTTTGCTTCTTCACTCTGTGCCATGAGGGTTTCACTGGCATATTTCTGAAGCAGCTCCATCTTCTTTCTCCGTACAAGAGCTTCCTCAATCTGCAAATATAAAAATAGGATGACATTGAGCTTTATTAAGATGCCAAAACCTAGCACATTTAGCTATTAAGACAAGAGGAAGAAAAACAGAGGAAACAGATCGTGAAAGTTAGAGGTGTGTACGGGTGTAAAAGTAGCTGCATTAAGATGAAGCAGGAGTATCTTTTTTAACACTCAACTGAAGCTCATGGAAGTCAAAAGAAGCACGAAAACAGATGCCTCCATTTCAGATCTGTGCTCCCACCCTTTACAATTAGGGTGTTAGCTCCCATTTTATTTTATATTCTCAGTACAGTCACTTGAATATTGTTTCAAACAATTGTCTCAGAGTCTTAACAAATGCAGAACACGTGCAATTACGCCACCCTCGTCCACACACCCAAAGTAACAGTTTAGTGAGTGTGCCTTTCACAGGAGCAACGGCTGTGAACCTCTTCCTTAAATTTTGTCTAGAAGTGCCAGCAATACACGATTTTTAACCACCATGTACTTTAAAGATCTGCTAATAGCAACCTGCAAGACTTGTTTTAATCTCAGTAATGATTTTATATTTGCCCAGACTGCACACAGCATCTCTCAAAAATAAGTGTTCTGAACCTTAGCTTTTTGTAATTTAGGATCTAGAAGGCATAATCAAGGAATGGAGTGATTTACCACTCAAGAAGAGCGAAGATTACACTGACTACTGTCTTCTAATTAGAAAAGATTGCTATGTGTATCAGTGGTTATGTATTAGGAAGCCAGTTTTGACTCTCAGTTACGCTGTCTTCATTAAGAGAATACCACTGGCCAGAAAGCAATGTTTTTAGGCATTATTTCTCTCCTGCAGTTTTGACAAGCCATTACATGTATATTTTGTCGAACGTGCAGGATCTTGACTTCACAGGAGAATACAGCTTTGCCATCTGACAAGATGGCAGCAGGGGACAAACCACCACATGCTACCTGCACGATGTAAAGGCATACCTACCAAAAGATACATAGCTCCAGAACCTTATTGTCTGAGTTATATTTCAAACAACCTGTCACTGTTACAGTAATACGTACCCTAGAGCAGTTTCAAAATACAATAGTCAACTCAAGGTCATGCCACCAAAATAATTTTAGAAAACTCATGACAGCAAACCCTGCAACTCAGAAATCATCCCATTAAATTAAAAAAAAGTTAGACTGTCAGCAGAAAAGCACAGCAAAGATAAAGTAGGCAATCAGGGTTATCTTGATCATAACACCACAGCACTTTCCCATTTATGTAATACTTATATAGGTTTTGGAACTTCTCAGGTGAAAAGGGTTATAGCAATGGTACCATAATTCTGGCCAGTTCCACAGCATTTGCAAGAGAATTAAACAGCTGCAGAGTCAAGTCACAGAATTAACAAATCAAGGACACTTTTAATTCTGACCTGCCATAAATTAAGAGCTCTGTCTTGCAAAAGTCAGTGTGGATCTCTGCAACTTAACTTTGTTATGTCTTACCTCCTGTTGAGATGGCACTGGAACATGTGCAATAAATTTCTGTTGGCCTTCTTCACCTTCTTTTTCCTTGCCACCTTCCTCATCGGACTGAAAAAAAAAAATGAAGCCACATCAAGTTTACTTTCTAAAGAGGTCATCAAAAAAACCTTTTACTTGCTTTGCCAAAAGGAGCAGGATAGAACATGATCAATGCTACAAACACAAGCAGTAGGTAAATAGGACCGAACAACAAAGGAATATGACAAGCATCACATTCAGATCCTGCTCCTAGACATTTTTAGAATTATTGCTTTCATGCTTCATATAGCTTTTCTTCTGCTGTGGCATGGGCATGAATGTAAAGCTATATTCCCTCCTCTTCCATATCTCTCTGGCTGCCATAGCAAAGCTATAAACAAGAGGAGACAGCTAACCAAGAAGAAAGCAAGTGCTTTAAAAATATATGTACCACTTGCTTGTATAGATCTATACTGTTTTGTTCTCACACCTGAGAACTGGGCTTATGAATCACGAGATGATAGAAATAAAACAGGGTACTGAAGGAACCACTAGTCTTACCTTATGAACTATCTCTTTTTTAGTCTTGTGATAAATCCACTTAGGTATGGACTGCAAAATAAGAGCGAGTTTCCAGTACCCCTTTTACAGATTTTCGAGAGCGGTGGCAACGTCCCTCACTTCTCCTACTGGCATTGGCAGCAGGAACAATGAAGGGACACAAGAGCCACGTCACAGCAGTGACTGCAGCATCAGCACAGCCTTGCTGTATCAGGATTCAACTATAAACAGGATCCTGGCAACCCCTGGTTTTGCTACGCACTGGCAGCGTGAAATTATACCGTACACAAAACTGCTTGTGCTGTTACTGATGTAGACTGCGCTTCGATGCAAGGCTGATCAGTGTGAAGTTAACAACACACTACCTTACAAATACCAGCATTCCAGGCAGTGACAGTCAAATCACAACAAGGTCTCAGCTGTTAGTTGTTTCTCACTCAAGTAAAGTCTTCCCTAGCTGCCAGCTTGCATTGCTCTCTGAACATGGAGCAAGGGTACTCATCCGCTGCAGATTTTTACTCAACAGGGACAGCTGTATAGTGAGTTAGGCAGAGAGAAGGGCAGAACACAGCAGCAGACAGGTTCCTGGCAAAGTAACTGTATGTCCAAGGGGACAGCATAGAAGACATGCGAAATGTTACATCACCTTAGTCATCACATACCTCATCATCGTTGACAGCATAGATATTTACTTCCTCCTCCTCTTCCTCCTCACCTCTGGCAAGTCGTGCTTCTCTCTCCATTTTCCATTTTTCCACTGCTTCTGCTATAACTGGTTAGCAAAGGAAAAACGGCAAGTTATCTGAGAGCAGGTTAAAGCAGCACAGTCCTATTTCCAAAGCTTTTCCAGCAGACTTAAGCTTCTTGCTTAAATCCTCTACATCGGTAACATACACTTACTGTAGAGCCTTGATGTTGTATCTAATAAAATACAACGTCACCTGAGCAAAACCACATTGTGGAAGTGTGGTACTTCCTAATGTCTTAATTTGGGTACATTTTAGACTCTAAATGTCGTGGTTAAATATCAACCTACTTTCTGAACTGAGTAACACGGGGTCACACAACCAGGATAAGTGGCTCTTACAGCTCTGTAGCACGTCAACAGCTATAAGAATGCTGATCACCATGTAGTTAATTAAACATGATTACGCCCCTTACAGTGACGACCCACAAGTCTTTCTTTTCACCTCGTAGTGCATTTCTCTTATTTTATAGCACAATTCCAGTTCTGTAACTTGCTGCTAGCTAGGAGGTGTTACGCTGCTGTATCCCTACTACACAGCAGAGTGCTAGAATGAGCACTAAAACAAGTTTTAAGAAGCTTAATCAGTGACATCGCCAGTGTACAAAAATCCTAGAAAAATGCAAGATTAATGCAACTAGGCAGTATGAAATGCCTACAACCTAAGTCAGCAGTCATTCCTCCTAGCTCTCGAAGAACAAATATTAAAATGCTCTCCCTGAGAAAGCAAGATCTAACTAACTAATGGCACATGGATGCATTTTTGCGTGGTTTTGTAATAGAAAAGTCCCAAATTAAGAAGCTTTTTCAATACTTTGTTTCACAAAAATTTAACTCTTCTGATAACAAGGTAAAAAACACAAGAGCCCAGAAAACAAGTGACCCTAAGAGAATCTTGGCTATTGTGCATTATTAGTACATTAATTCTACAGTAATAGTCCACCTATTGGTTCTGTTAGCATCTCTAGCCTTGTTATTTCAAGTGGCACAATCACTAAAGATAATTCTCTTAAATAGCCACATGAATCTAGATGAGCTACCTCTCCTATTTGCAATCAGCAAGACGTGCAAGATGAACACCGAGTGCGTGGCCTTTCTGGGAGCGCTGCCCCACACAACGTCCCTTCCTAGCTATCAATTGTCTGTCAGCCAGCTACAGTTCACTTGGTTTAAGGATCTAGCCTATGCTGCAGGAGACAGATAAGTGAATTTCCTTTATTCTCCTCTTTCTCCCTGTCCTATAATCTAACCGACAAGGCACGATCTCTAACACATAATGCTGTGGAGATCTCACACATGGAGAAAGGATAAATGTAAGCAGTGGATAACCACCCCAAGATACTAAGTACCGATAACAGTTACAAGCTCAACAACTTGTAATCATTCAAGCACCTCACTTCCTGCAGTTCTGTTTAAAGTTTTTCTCTCTTAATTCCAAAGAGATAATTGTATACAAAAAGAAGCACCAGTCAAGCTAAATCTGATTGTCTTAACTGCTGCGTTCTGTGGAAGAGCCTGCCAAGGGTTTCTATACCAGGACCTTGTCCTACAGAGCACTGAGGATTTGCCTGCAGTTGAAATTTCAAAAGAAGAGATCATAAAACAAACATACAATGCAAACAGCAACAAATTCCCAGGACCAGGACTGAAAGAACTATTTATCAAACAGCTAAGCTCTTAAAGGTGCTGGATAGCCTCTTGCTTAAAGCTACACAAATACCAGAAGATGGCACACAGTGCTGAATTTTAAAGAGAGTTTCAGGAATTAGACTTATAATCCTTATGTCTTTACCAGGCAAGTCAGCAGAAACAAAGCTGGAGAACTAAGTGAGGAGACACATGGATAAATACTATCTAATGAGGAAGTATGGGTTTCAAAGGAAAAAATATTCATAAATATGCTGAAGTTCTGAGATAGATGATGTGGATAAATTAACACAGGCTACCTAAACTTCAGGATTTTCAGAAGGTCCCCTCTAATCTCCAAGAAAACTAAACAGTTACGTTTATGGATAAATCATTAGGTACTACAGGAAACAGATGGTACAGCCAGTTTTCACAAAGGAGGGAAATAACCACTTGAGTTGCACAGATCTCCCTGCTGCAACTTACTCTTTTACATTCTTAAGCATGAAAAAGGTGGGAGAAAAGAATGAGATTTTGCTTCAGTAGTGAATCACTTGCTGACAGTATTAAATCGTTAATAAACATAAAAGCCAACTCTAAAGCACACACCCCCCTCACCCCTGAAATGCCTTACACAATAGTGCACTTGGATACCTCTGTGATGGATGAAATCTGACAGCTAAGCACAAGACAACACCCACAAGGGATGGGTGGGGGGAAATAAATATATATATTTTAACTGCACAGTCCAGAGTCCACCATCACCGCTTCTTGGACTGATTTATCCAAGCTCTGAATGTCACATACCTTTCTTTTCGTGTTCTTGTTCCAGTGGCTCCAGAATACCATCATCTTCATCCCTGTAGCCATAGTATTCTGCATCAATGGCTTTCATAAGCTCAGCTCGAGTTTTCCGAGGTGGTGGGAGGGCTGAAAGAAGAGGACTGTCATTCCTCCAGGTCCATCCTGAGAGCTTGCTCTGCGTTCCCAGTTCCTGTCAACCTCACAGCAACTACAGCTACCTCGTTTGAGCCAATAACCAACATGTGATCTGAACTGCCATCAACGTCAGGAGTACTGGTATTTTACTCTGGCCTGCACAAAACAGTTTGAATACATGACGTGATGCTTCATATTGCACAGCTCCCACCCTGTGGCAATTCTACACTGTCACACACATGGGGTTTTTGCCCCCCTGTACTGGAGTCCCAGTACTGAGCAGTACTTCCCATCATTTTTCTTTGCAGATGGCAAGTAAGAAAGAGCTGATTCAGTAGGCTTGCCTCACTTTCAGGTCCAAGTAATTCCCACTCATTCTATGACAAATCTGTATATAAGGTTTTATCCACTTACATTTGATTCCTGCTTCTAAAATTATGTTCAAGCCAACTTTTTTTTTTTTTTTAATTCTGAACTCAGAGTGCTATTTAGAATTTACCAATACAGTTAACCTCTTACACTAGAAAGTTTCTATAGAACACCTGTCCTTACCATTTGGAACTCCCAGCAGAAAACAGCTTACTCTTTTCTACATTTCCTTAACTACAAACAGCCAAAGGGGTTCTTTGCCCAAAGAAATAGCATTCAATTACTTCTGTTCAGTGTTTCATTTAGCTGATTTAAGACATAGGCCAGAATATGCTGTTACCACCATTCCTCACATACTACAGCAGATACTTTACTCAAGATATACTACTATGTAGAGTCAAGTCTGGGACAAGTTGCTATTTACTTACGTTCCTTTTCAAAAAGTTCTCTAACTCCTGGTAAATCCTTTGCAGCTCCAAAATATTTGTAACCTCTGTTTCCTGGAACCTCCTTCCCTTCATGATCTAACATTTTTGGTCCAATCCGCTAGAAAATAAACAGAGTTCATTGTTTTCAATTTTATTCCTCTTGCATCTTGTGTCTCCTGTTTTCCTGGGCATCTTACGAGTTTAAAGGACTGGGAGAGGAGATATGCTAGAGCAGTTTAAACTACCCCACAAGTAGAACATCTTCATAGCTCATTTTTATACAAGTTCTCTACTTTTACTACAAATCACATTTAAAATGACCATGCAAACTACAGAGAGCCCATACTAGATTGACCTTCACAAAATATCTAAAATTGTCTTATTCTCTGCACTAGTATATTTAGGCATCAGATAAACAAGCACTACTAAATTTGACAGTAAGCATATATTTAAGGTTTTGGCAAGTAAGAGCTAGTGTCATTATTTAATTTTCAGCAGTAACAGGTGAGCCAAATGAAAATCCTTCTCCAGACTGATAGCATACAAGATAGAAAAACAACACTTACTGATGGGTAAAATCAGACCAGTGCTGCAAACTCTTATCGGGAAGGCAAGACCCACTGAACCATTGTTCCAAATGAAAAGTCTGATTTGCTCATCGTGGAAACAAATATTTATTCTAACACAAACTAACATTCGTAGGGGCTGAATAAAGTTCCTCTCTAATAAATGCTGGACAAGTAATATGTAGTTAACTAAACATTGCACATATTTTTTTCATCAGTCACTTTGCTTGTAAGCAGAACCACCAGGTAGTACAAAATAATCTGCACTTACAGCATAATCAGGACCTCCTAGCTCCTTTATTCTAAATTCCCAGTGTCCTTTCTCCCTCAGAAGCTTGTTTATTTCATCGTTCAGGTCTCGAATTCTGAATTCACCTAATCCAGCTGTCAGAGGGGAAAAAGGCAATAAATTAGGCAGTTTACTAGAAGCACCAGAGTAATTTCCAAATTTATGCAATGGAAACAGTATAGTTCACATGAAATACGATTTTTACTGTAACTGCTTAGGACCGGAGATTCAAAAAAAGAAAATGTAATTAAAAAATCTTACCATTTTGAATCTGTGCCACTTTCTTGGAAATTTCTCCAATGATCTAGTTACATAAGAACACAGAAGTGAAGTGAGTTTCTCAAAAAAAAAAAAAAATGGCTAGGAATGACTGAAAAAAAAAAACACCCTAGAAAGATCCAACTTCTTAAATTGGCTTTTTGATCTAGGAAAGAGCCCCAATCAATTTCAAATATCAACACAGATTTTATTCAGACACAAATATAGTATCTCAGACACTTAATCAACATGGAAACATTTTTACAGCTGTACATGTGATGATGGCAGGAACATGTGCAGTACAGAGAAAGGCCAAGAGAGAACTAGGTTTGACCTGCCTTACAACAAAAAGATAATAACATATTGCTGTCTTCAGCTACCTAACGGAGGGTATAGAGAAAACAGAGCCAGACTATTTGAGAGGTGCATGACAATAGGACAAGTAGCAACAAACACAAGTTGTAACTGGGGAAATTCTGATTAAATTCAAGGCGGGGGGGGGAAATCAATAAGGAAGTAATGGAACAGGGGCCCCAAAATGCTGTGGAATCCAAATCCCTAAAGATATTCAAAACTCAGTTGGATGTGGCCCTGGGCAACTTGACATGGTACAACCTGCTCTGAACACTGTGGTGAACTACATGATCTTCCAATCTAAATTATTCTGCAATTTAATTGTCAGCACACTGAAGAAGTCTGAAAAAAAATTTGTAAGTAGGCTGTCTAAATAGAAAGTGCTAAAGTTCTACCTATTATTATAGAAAAATCTATGGCTTGACATTACCTGTCGCCTCCATTTCTCAGCTTTAGGCAATTCATTACACTCTGATGCAAGGAAAGGTCTTCGTTCCTGTTTGACAGAAAGCCACACACCATGAAGTTTTAGCATCAATATATTCACGGCATTTCATGCAAAATTTATTGCTTAATTAACCCCAAACTATGCTACCAAGGTCCAGTGCCTTCTGCTCCCACCTATTTTTAGAAAATGGAAAACAATGACAATTTACAGCCCTGCCAAATTAAACTATCACAGAATAGAAAAATCTACTTAAATCCACTTTTTTTATTCAAAACAAAATCCATCACCTGTTTTTTCAAAACACCCCACAATCCTCTCCATTACAAATAATGCTCCATTTAGGACATTAGGAATTACAACATTTTCAGTATACTAGCATCTAAATAAAATCCACTGTCTCCCAAGTAGCTATTAAGTTTAGGCCTTTCTTTCTCAATTGCTACTACCTAAATAATGTATTTTTTTTCTAAGACGACCTTGTTTTGTCCTCTCTGAACTACAGTTTATCCAAACCACCTTTTTCCCAATCTTCTTCACATTCCATTGACTTGCTTACACAAACTAATACTTCATCTTATCTTTAGGACTCTGTATGCAGTTGTTTTGTCCCTTTCCCTACACTACTTCCACAGCTTTACCTCTTAAAAACCTTCCTTCATAGAGTATACTAGAAACTCTATTCCATCTTGTTCTCTGGCTGCTGTTCATGGAAGTCTCTTCCACTAATTTCTCCAAATGGTTATTTTCAACTTTACTGTTTCGTATTGCTCACACTCACGTGTAAAGCATAATTTCTTAAGGCACAAACATAGGACACCTCAGTTAGTTTCCAGAATTCCTTTGTCAGTTACCCAAAATTAAAAACTACAAATCTATCAAAAAAAAAGAGAACGCTCTGATTCCATGTAAATATTCTTGCAATTTGAGTTATGATTCAGTGAAAAATGTACAAGAATATCCAGAGACAGTTGAGAATCTGTCTTTGAGGTCGTGTGAGGATTTAGGGGTGCTATTTCTTTCATTATATTCGGGGGGGGGTGGGTTAAATTAAAGTTGCTAGGTCCATTTTTTTTTTGTCAATTTTACACCAATTAAAAAAAAGCTAGCTGCATGACAGCGAAGACAACTGTGAACAGATGCATGTGTTGGGTTAATAACATGCCAATGTTATGTCTCATGCAAGCCTTGAGCTCACAATGATCCTGAAGGTCCTCTGTTTTGTGGTTACTGTTTTCTCAGAATATACCAATGATCAAGATTATGAGAAGGATTTCTCTACCTCTTCCGGGAAGAAATCCAAACAAAGCTTGTGATTACTGTCAGTAAAGGTAATTGTATGTGCATCAATTTGTGTAAGTAGTTGCACAAGGAGATAACTTCAGTTTCAAAAATAATTTCCATTTTCTGTCCAGCATGCTGACTCTATAACATTACTGTAGTTTGGGTTTTTTCCAAACTATTACATATTCTACCTATATTACACAAAAAAATTAAGTGACATTCAATTTGCACTTTCTTCTCAGCAGACAAGCCAACACAGCTCTGAAACTACATATATGTAAATTTGTAAACAGGTTATTTAGTTAAGAAAAGTCGATTTACCATTTCTGTTTCACGCCACTAAATTACAGTCCCTACTTCAGCTCCTTTCCAGATGACTAACGACAGACTCCTACAAGATACCTGTATCTGCTACACGACCTTTCCAACAGGTGTCACACAGCTCTGTACAACGCTAACGTTCCATTCTTGACTAGAGCTAACAAAGTTTTAGTGTTTTTATGTCTTACCTTCACTTTTCCTTCCTCAAGCTGAGCTTGCCGAAATCTTGCCAAGGCCGTCCTAAAGAAAAGAGAGGAAACAGATTTACTTTTACAAATCTACATCCCAACAAAACCAAGTTTTGCTCTGGATGTTTATTACGGACTTAATTACAGTCTGTGGTAAACAAAGGCTTCAACATATTCATTGACTAGCTCTTCCAGATAGTGACTTCAACACTAGAAATCCTCGATGATCAGTTTCTTAGATAAATAGAAATCCTGGTAAGCAGCTAATTATTTTTTTCTGTTTAGCATATGCCAGCACATTAGATATTAGCAGCAAAAGGACATCAACAAGTTCTAAGCACATGCATTAAGTTTACATATCTTAGCAGGGGATATATCAAAAAGCAAACAAAACACTCAAGAGAAAAAAAGCTTCGGTAAGCAAAGCAGAAGTTAGTAACCAAGTTTATTAACATTTACCAAACTATTCTGAGTCTCTCACAACTGAGCAGAGACTACACACACTACAGGGGTGTTTTTTATATACAGTTTAATTTATTTATTAGACATTCAATAGTTACGTTTAAAAGCATAAAACAATTGAGCACATTTAAAACCTTTAACAGCATACCTATACCCTGCATCTAAGCCATTTATCTAGGCTCCATCTGCTGTTAAGAAGTATTTCCAGAATGAAAATCACACCATCCAATCCAGTGTCTCAGACGCACTGGACAGGACCACAGTATGAGAGCACCTCACAAAGTATTAGACACCTGTAATCTCTTCAGCCTCTTAGTTACTATTACAAGTATTTTAAGAAAAAGAACAAACATGAGACAAATATATTGAAAACCCCCAAATCTAATAGTTCTAAATATGTGGTCTGCAAATCTTTTTGAAAAATACTCAAGAAAATTAATACAAGTATGTTAAAACCCATTGGCCACTCCCAAGCAAGACGAGTTATACTTAAACCAATGCTGACAGACTCCTGTCCAGCATGTTCCAAAAATGGGACCTGCCTAAACCATAACGGGCCACTACAACACATTTTACATCGATCATCCAGCCCTTGCTGAGCTCCTTCCTTGCGCCGGCGATCAGTGCAGCACTGCCTGGCACAGCTATATGAGCCCCACAACACCGTGTACGGACACCTTGCACCATCTCCAGACCAGCATAACACGGGCAAGTAAGTCCTGAAAAGCATTACTAAACTCCCAGTGCTTTGAAAAGGGCTGAACAGTGAGTCCCACTGGGCCAGCATGGTTCTTTGGGTGTGAACCATGGCACAGAGGGCACAGATGTCTCTGATACCAAACAGAGCCAGTCTCAGGTGCGCAGGGCAGCGTGACACAGGGGCACGACTGTGCTGCTCCAGAAGATGGGATAAGGCAGATCGACCTCTGGAACCCGTAGGGGTCCCCACCCTAAGGCCAAAGCGAGCGGCACCCGTACGGCAGCGCCCGCTCAGGGAGCCGGGGAACCCCAGCAGCACCCCCAGCCTCACTCACATGGCCTTTTCCGCGTTTCGAGCCTGAAAGAGAGAAAACAGACACGGTGTTACTAACGGCCCTCAGCAGCGCCTCACCGCCATCCCCCCCTCCCCGAAACGCCCCCCGCTTCTTAAGGCCTGGAAGGAGGGAGCGGGCACCAGGCCCGCACCCCGCTCCTGATGGGCGGAGGGACATCCCGCCCGGTGTAGCAGCCACCGGTCGCTCCCCACGGAATCCCCACCGCCGGGCAACAGCACCAGCGGGCAGCAGGGACCCCCCCGGCCGCCCCAAGCAAGGCCCCACACTCACCATGGCGGCAACCGGCTCCCTCAGCCACGCCGGTACAGCAACTAACACCAACTGCGCATGCGCACCGGCGGGGGGGTGTGTGTGTGCGCGCGCCCCGCCCCATAGCCAATGAGCTGGGGGAGACGACGACACCGCGCATGCGCGCAGGCGGGCGGCGCCCCGCCCCTCGGCTAGAGGGTGGGGGGAGACGACGGCACCGCGCATGCGCAGAGCGCCCGGCGCGGCCCTCAGACGGCTTGTACACCGAGAGCCCAGAGCCGTTACCTGGAGCGCTTTTCACGGACCACAGTTCGTACAGCACATCTCCGTGTTTTAACACTAAAAATGTCTGTACTGCGCTATTTTTCTGTATGTAGCGTCAGCAGCGAGTGTGGGTTCTGCGCCGCCAGGCCTCCACAGCCCCGGGTGCACACACCACGGGCAGATCAGAAAATGCAACTCTCTCGTGCAGCAGCGAGTGGATTTATACCATGCATTCATATGAACAGCTAAGGGGAACCAAGGTATGAAATGCCGTGTTTGGGATCCCCCTCAGAACGATTCACATGCTGAAGGAGTCACAGTTAGCTTGCCTGGCTCACCACTTTCAAAATACAATTCAAGTAGGTGATGTGCAAAACTGTAAACTCCCAGCTACAAAATTTTGATTTGCACAATAATATTTGTTAGTCTTTTATAAAAGAGTAACTAGTTTTCCTGCTAATAATTTGAAAGTATTTCTCTTGAAATCCAAGTAGCTCTGTGCTGTGCTCTGTTCCAACGTTTTTGCTCCCGCCATACTTTAAGGGACATCAAGCCCTTCTGGAAAAGAAATCCGACACTTACCTCCTGTGGTGTTACTGCAGCATTTTTAGATCACAAAATAATAGTAATAAAAGTAAAAAATATTTTTGTATTCTTCCATATGCTTAGTTTCCCCACTTAGGAATGGAAAAGCACTTTTGCAGGTATTTCATATGTCACATTCAAGACTTCCTGCCCAGCAACAGCATTACAGGACATGGATTTAGAAACACGACACACCAACCACCTCCTCTTTATTCACCCAGCATAGGCTGCCACCTTTAATGGCAACATCCATCAACCCTTTGCTGTTTGTTGGTCTAAAAACCAAACTGGGAAAACTGGTTTTCAGTGAGAATTTACTCAATAACACTTCCCCTTCCAGAAAATGCTAGGCCTTCAGAGATCCCTGCATGTAGAAAACAATCTATTACACACTTACCTCTCTGCATTCCTGATCCATATAATCCACCAGATCTATGAAAACCACTACACTGGAGTTTGTCACGGGATTGGTCTTCAAAACTAATGAGATGATTCAGTGTTAGTGAAAAATATTAACATGGAACAAATGAAATACTAGGCTTGATTTTTCCAAGGCCCAACAGTTTCTGAAATCAGTATTTGCTTGTTCATCTTGTTAACTTTGAAACCACCAACATTTGAAGTAGTATCTAAAGTAGCATATTATTATATATATATTGAAGTAGTAACCTAAACTGCTCTTGACAGAAAGATGACTAGGAAGAGATCCCCGAGTTGGAATAATTTTCTCCTTTTTCAAGTTACACCCTGGTTGGTATTTCTCAGCTTTCAAATCAAATTTTGTTACAAAAAAATACATCTCGGAAAACACTACTACTTTTCAGACACACAGAAATTACTGTGACAATGTAACAGTTAAGCACCAGAGTACTAAGAAGCAGTGGCTGCAGGATCTCTGTAGCCAATCTTTATCACCAACTCCTACAGGAATAGAAAAGTATAGATGTCACCAGCACTGCTGGTCTTTGACACGGCAGTTTTTTTAGCTACAGGTTAAGTCACAAAGACTTTCAGGTTTCTGTAATCACAGAGCATCAAGCTTTATTACTATTCAACTAAGATAATTATATGTAAAGATTCAGTTAATTTATACTAACTTACCACTAGGCTGAGCAAGACTACGCTATGACTAGGCTATCTGTACTACCCCAAGCCAACCCACGCATTTCAATCGTGGATTTTGTGCCGGTTTTCACAACCGCGTTTAAGATGCAAAAGCACACTCATGCTCCAATAGCAGCTATTAAAAAATAAAGCCCAAACACACACACCTCCACACAACTCAGGCAAGGACCTCTTCCCCACCCCTTAATTCCACAGAGATGAAAAGCTTTGTTCTTCAGCAAATAGGCTGGACAAAAGGCGTCCTGTCAAAGGATTACAACCAATTGTAGTAGCAGCCACCCTCTCATTTTGGTTTTACACTCTGTAGCACCTGCCTATTACATCTTTATGTCACACTGACCAGGCAGAATATTTTTCTGCTTAGGCAAAGCAGTACAATAACATTCCCTCTTTAGGTGCTTCAGAGACTTCTTCCGACAGTTTGTTTCCTTCTGTCTCTGCAGCAGTCCCAACTCAGCCTTTCTAAAACCTGCTCAGGTTAGCCGCTGCCAGCCGCTGACCCAGGCTCTAGCCACCATGTACTTGGTATCTTCACTCAGCATCTCTTTCTACCTGAACTATGGCTCAACCTTTTCCACAGACTTTGAACATCAAACCCAGGCTGAAAACTTGAGTTCTTTATAAATGTTTATTTCATTAAATGTTAAGGAACTCTAAAGTGCTATGGCAGCCCACTGCAAAGCAGCAACAATCTGATCAGAGTTCACATGGTATGACACAGCAGCTATGACCATCACAATTTTCTTGGAGACACACACTTTAGATACCGGATTTCCTGAAACAACCTGAAGATTATGAGGTAATATGCCTGCTTTTACAGTTTCAAACACTCCCAGGTAAGACTCCTCATTGGGATCTTCAACTGAGTTCTCATCAGTCTTCCGTAAGCCTTACTCGTGCTAAGCCTGTGGCTTTCAGCAGACAGTAAGTTGTTCCTGGAAGACCACAACCTTCAGCGGCACTACTGCATGAACCATGTCACTTTTGTAATTTTCGCTTATTCTGGAAGCAAGGCTAACGTGATACTTAACTGATTTAACACAGATCTAGAAGACAATAGCGCTAATTTAGTTTTACTCTAGCGTAGCCGTACGTTATCAGTCTGGTACTTCTCTCTAGAGAGATCCACACACAGTTGTCCCAACATGACAGGCAATTTTTCACCGCTACAGCATACACAGCCTGTGAAAGACACTTTGGGACTTGAAAGAAATGAAAGCCTTTGGTCTGTGTGTGAAGATGCAAACAAAGCACACTATCCCTGATGACGGCCAGAGTGTGTATGATCTGCCAGAGCTCCTGAAGTCAGCCCAAGCTCAGGGAGGTACTCCAGCTGAAGCTGCCCTTGGCTGTCTTTAACACCAGACGCTTTCTACAGTCGTGCCTTACAGGGGAGCAGTGACCAGTCAACAACTCCTACCCTTGTTTGTCTTGCACATCAAGACTTCATTCACTTACTGAGCGGATGTACTCAAGACACACTCTGCATCAGCTCACTTTTCAACTGCGTAACTTTATAACCATTTACTAACCCTTGCTCAACCAACACAGTAGAACACGTGGGAATGGAAAGGGTCTGTAATATCAAGATGTTTGAAATGATAGTTCTTAAGTGTCATGACATTTGTGAAGGCTGAAGTAGTGCTAGCAGACCATTAAACTACTCCAGATTTAGAACTCCATGTACCTTCCACAACTTTTCTGACTTCAACGATTTTTAAAGAAATGCTTTTAACTGCATCAGCATAGATGAAACAAGCCCACTCTGAGACCACGCAATCCATTCACATGAACATACACAAGAAAGAAGAACTGCATACTTAACATATGTACAATTTGATGCTACCAGATGGAGACTTAACATAAGACAGTACAAAAGAAAAGTCCAAACTAAACTTTACACCTCCACATACCCCTTTTTAATGTTATTTTGCACTGTGTACATGAAAACCAAAAATAAACAAAAGGAACTTTAGCCAAACTCCCCTTCCTCCTCCAGCTTTATTGATAGTTTAAAATTACATTTTCTATGTTCTAGGACTTCAATTGCTTTTACCATCTTACTTTAAAAACTGATTACAAGCAAATGAAACTCAGTTGTCTAAGTGATATAGTATACAAAAATAACATCTTGATTTCTGTGAAAATGCATTTATTTGCAACTCCTGAATAGCTCCAAATTGTATATGCTATGAGCACTGATGTCTGGGTTTCAGATTTACTTTGAAGTATTTATTCAAAAGCTTCCCATTACGTTCTGTATCTCCAACATGAACATTCACTGACTGAATTACTGTTACTTTTAAGTTTATTCCTGATTTCTCTCTCTCTCTCATGGCCATTAACAGGCATGTGCATCTTGTTTATTTACTCCCACTCAGCTATATGCTCTAGGTAGGGCCTGATACAGATATTACTTGGTGTTAACAGCTACTGAGGTCAGACAATCCAAGGCCATTGTAATAAAATTAAAGTTATGAGGAAGTTTAGACACTTCCAGAATTTCTTTCCTCCTGCATAGGATCACTTCCATGTAACCCAGAGAGGGTTTTGCTGGTCTGACTCAACTCTTCCCACTCATCAATCCCTATTCACCAGTGGCACGGAAAGGGGGTTCTTTAACAAAGCATTATACATAACACCTCTACCAAACTAAACATAAACATTTTTTGTAGTTAAATGCAGAAAGTTGATTTTTCCACCCCTTTCCTCCTTTTACACGGCAAGTAAAGCTCACTGGCCTGGGAGTAGCCTCTATCTGCCAACCTTTGGCCAGTGAAGAGGATTCAGAGAAAAATAATACAACCATCAATCAGAAAAAGGAGGGGCGACAAAGGAAAATAATTAGGCTGTAGCTTCAATTGTGCATTCCCGTGCAAGGTGCCCTGACTCGCCGCAGCGATAGCAGTTGACTTCACTGGTCTTGCTGCAGTTGATGGCTACATGGCCAGTTTCACCACACCTGGAAAAAAATAAATTATTTTATCAACACCATCCAGAACAGTTACTCTGAAAAGGAATCCTATTCTGCCAAGTACATAAATTCCATGCAACACTAATTCCGCATTCAAGAATTCTGCTTCAGTGTTTCACAATTCTTTGACATGAAGCAAGTTTCTATCTTCACCAGAGCCAGGAACTGTTCCCCAACCAATCAACTCACATTAATCACCATATATGCCAAAACCCCCAATACATCAAATATAGAGTTGTGGGTTTTTTTTTCTATGCATCAGGTTTTGCATGCTCTGATGCTTCTGTCTGCAGTTAACCCTTGTTTAAGAGTAATGAGTTTTAACTCAAATGCACCATGTTCTCTCTCCTCCCTCCACAGGAAGGAACCTTGGTAACGGTGAAGAACGTGGCACTCAGGAATGTACTGTTTCTGGTATAGGTCTGCATTTAAAAACCAGACAGCATTTTGAAGCTGGCATTTCCAACCGATTTAACATCCGCTTCTATGTGCGGTTCCTACAACCAAGACATCTTAAGTACATTCCTGCTGGGGCTGGCTGTGCCAGTCAGCTGATTTGTACAGCTGGAGTTTCTTAGTTCCAGCATAAGATACAGGGTACCCAACTCCAGTTTAAATTTGTGCAAGTACTTCCCGTTACCTGAAGTAAAAAGATATGGCCCTTCCCTTTCTCCTGTACAGCCTGAACAATTTAACACCTGCATTATTCCGGCCATTTAGAGATGTGCATCATCAAATCTATTACTTGCCTTTGCTAGCAGGTGTTTACTTCTAAACAAGCTACCCACTCAAAGCTTAATTTTCTAACCCAAACTAGATACAGAATGCATCTATCAGGTAAGGTGCATTTTGCAGTTTTCTCTCGTCAGTTCTTACCTATAGCATTTCACTTTGGTGCAGTCTTTTTGAATGTGTCCAAACTCTCCACAAGAATAGCACTTCTGCTCATCTGCATGGTCACAGTCACGAGCCAGATGGCCAGGTTTGCCACAGTTGTAGCAGCACTGCTCTCTCTCCCTCTTCGGCTCCTTGCAGTCCTTCGCAATATGGCCACCTCTACCGCAGTTATAGCAGGCTTCCACAATAAGAAAAACATACCAAACAAGACTATAAAACCTTGGTAGAGTAAGATGTAGCATGCTTCTAATGAAGGACATGTACATCTTGTTTCCAGTGAATTACTGGCAGTGTACTGTATCCTTCTCTTCAACCACAGATCTCTGTCCCTGTGATTGAAGAGATAGAATATTTAGTGATACTTACCATCCTCCTGAAGATCACAGTCCTTGGCAAGATGGCCAGACTCACCACAGCGGTAACAAATGTCCGGGAGAGATGAAGACATGAACTGGAAGCCTGCTTGAAATGGGTAACAGGAGAAAAAAAAAGGTGAAGGATTAAATTAAGAATATTCTTAAGAGTTAATCAAGGACACTGTCAGCTGAACTGACAAGTTAACTCCACTCTCAGAGGCCCCTGGCAGAATTGTTACGCAGGGGCAAGAACCAGCCAACAGGTGTCCCAACTCCCTCAGACTAACAAAGCCAGTTTTACATGCTATTCAGAACAGTTAGCTAAAGATCTTGCTGTACAAATACTGAAAACCACAGTGATCAATCACCTCTGCCACGGCTTCTCATCCCACGACCACGGCCAATTCCAGTAGGGCACTCCCGAGCCCAGTGGCCGGTACGGCCACATTTGAAGCATTCGTTGCTGCTCATGGCTGCAGATTACCTGCCTGAGGAAGAAAAACATTTTTAGAACACCTTCTCCTCCCTCAAAGGCTACATTAAAATAAGAGATTTATAGTCTTCCCACCCTCCTGGCAAGGGCAGTGAAAACCAAACAGGACTTCTGGATAACTCGGTACTTTCTTGTACAATACCTGATCATACTATTAAAACCACTGTAGGAGGTAAAAGTTTGTCTCAGTTTTGCTTGGAGTAAGGCAGCTTTGAACAGCCAAAGAAACAATGTGCTATATATCTTTGCCTCTAATTAGTTCCTGTAGCCAGTCTTTGCTTCAGAAACTTACAAAATACTCAGGAGCAGGGGAAAAAAAGTAGATGACTCCTTTAACTACTGTCTTATCAACCTTACTGATGCTCTCTACCAGCTACTTATCTCAACAAATTATGTCTCCCTGGTAGTTGTTACACTTTCTCTCAAAGTGTCTGGCTGGTAGCTACCACATTTATCGACAATCAAGCTTCATTCTGGAAGATAATTTTAAGAATATTAAACCTAAAGCCTTGAAGAGCGCATTCACTTTACATTTGAGGAATTCACTTCTTTTATGACCTGAATAGCAGTCAAACTCTGAGAAACAAGACTTACAACTTCAATATATTAACCTACAGCTCAGAACTACTTCACTCCCAGGCTTACATGAATTTGGCTTCCCTGAAAAACACCCGACACTAGCCAGATATATAGAAGGCTAACTTGGAAAACGTCCTTAGAATGCTAAGGAAACATCAGATAATTATGCCTGTCCGAGACAGCATTAACCACTTCTTTTGCCCATATTGGGGAATGGAGGTATGCATTTCATTCAGCAGAAAGTCAAGTCTGCTGCAGGCCACCAAAGCAGTTGTTAGTACGGGGTAGGTTACACAGACTGCGGTCACAGTACCATAACTCCCCTAAGCTGTAAAAGTTACACAAGCCTTCTAGAACTAAAAATAAAAGAACAAGTTTAAAAGAGATTCCAATTTAAATGTTTAAGTGTGCTTGAAGACAAGCTTAAAGTACACTAGTTCAAAAATACACACGTCAAGCTTTGTTTTGATGAAATCTCCTTAAGTTTAAATACTTCACATGCTCTCTCCCAATTAATTATTTAACCCAACAGAAGGAGAATCATTATCTGGTATGTTTGCTCATTTACCTCATCCTCCAATCAAGATAATCCTCCTGTAACCCTACAATTTATTTATGTTACAGAATGCTTCCCCCCTCCCCACCACAACCATCCAGCATTACAGATTACCAGGAATGTTCATGAGTTGTGTCTTGAAGAAAGCCACTACAGAAGCAGCAAGAACACATGACCTCAGGAAGGAACCAGAATTAGCATCCTGACATTTAGCTCTTAAATGGACAGCATATATCTAAACATGATTTTTTAGTTAGCTATTTTTAAAGGACTCCAATGTTGAACAAATTTAATATGGCTTTTTAGACATCCCTCCCTCAAAACAGCTCCTCTCTTCCTCCGGTCATCTTAAGCACAGCAGTGATCACCCATCCTTCAAACCACAGTAGAAGCCTGAGAATTCAAAGTACAAGAGATAGAAACTTTATAGTATGTTGCTTCTGTAATCCCACATCTACCTTCCAGCTGGACCAGATGTTGATATTTGCTCTTAAAATTAAGTTCTGCAATGAAAGGATGTAGGAAGATCTTAAACAGATGTTAACAGGAATAAAATGCCTGGTTGTCTGAGCAATTAAGAGATATACTTGGATTTTACATGTAACCCAGATTTCTCTGCTTTATCTCAGTGTTCATGATTTCAAACTATCTTATTAGGACACCCAAGTGTGAAGAGCTGTCTACTACTGTGGCAGCAGCTGGCACTCAGTGCGCTATTGTTGATGCCTGTTTTCATAGCAACCATGTTGACACTGCAGAACAGGAAAAACACAAGCAAAGACAACTGCAGGGGCTGGGCTCAGGCACAATAGTTGACACTGCTTTTAATTTCAAGGGACACAAGATGAGGTGCCTGAATTATATACCAAGATATATTCTTCACTCAACTTGCAACTCTCAAAAAAAAAGTCTTCACCTTAAAACATTAGAGAAAGCAACATAAGACCTGTTAAAAAGAGAAAAATAGTATGCCAACAGCTCTAACAGAATTGCAATGTATCTTTGCAGATACTAACAACTACCAGACTTTTACTCCAAATCATGAGCTTGAGACTACAGCATGCAGTTACCCATATGAAGAATCTAACATAACCAGCTAGGTTAACATATGGGAAAAGACAAATGTTTTAATAGGTGAGCTAGATCTGCTTTAGATACACAGTGGAAAAGTTTTAACACTCAGATTAATCTGCCAGCCGGTATCTAGTCTGTCAATCTGCCAGTCAGGATCTGCACAACTGACAAAAGCTCACTACTCATTGCCTCAAAGGAATCTGAAAGAGAAGTTCTAAATCTGATTCAAAGTTGCTGCCTTTTTAATTCCTCCTTCAAGATGAAAACCTCAAGTTTCTTTTCCTCTGGTATACAGCAAATTGGCAAAATAAGATTACGTAAACTTAGCAAGAAATCTCAATTCAAACAATAATCTCTTCACAACTATCCTTCAAGACTATTTTGAGAGATTCAGTTAAAAACCTTTCTCTTCAAAGGCCCCTTTGCTCTGAGCTGAGAGATATTTGAAGGCTACAACTGCCATAGAAGTACAATTACAAAGCACGCTGCTCTACCTTCAGACACCTTAAGTATATGAAAGTACCCGTTTGCCTGGAATTTCTCTTCAGCAGTCTTCTAATGTTTAACTTCTGCATTCTTCCTGTAAAGGATCTGAAACCGAATACAAGCTCACCAGCTAGGGGTGGGTGCAGCTGACACTAGTTTTACTTACCTCACATTCTGAGAAGTCTTATACAGGACAAAATTCCCCACCAGCGTAAATCATTTTATAAACCAATATAAGGATTTAGTTTTCAGATAAAGCCAACAGCCACCTTTAAAGGAGCAATATCCAGAAAAGGCCGGTTCAGAAGACAAGTCCTTAAATGGACAGCAGGTTGAACACCATTACATTTTTCAGTTACTTCCAAGAGAAAGAAATGAGTACAGTAAAAACCACCGAAGTTCAAATTCTCCTCTATTAGTCAATATTCCTCCATTTTGTCATCACAGGCAAGTTTCCAGCAGTTCCTTTTATCTATCAAGGCCACCTTAAGTAAGCTTTCTGCAAGAAGGCTGCTTGTTTAAGTCTTCTTGGAAAGTTTTCACTCAGTCACAACTATTAGTGTTTTCTGCAGTTGAAATGTGTTATACAAAGCAGCTTTCCCTCCCTTCCTCCCCTTCCCTGCACCCTTTATGTCCCAGAACTAGATTTTTACCTCACCAGGACAAGAAAATGGAATAATGGAATACAAATTACAACTATGGCCTCATCTAGCATTTCTCAGTCAGGTCTAATTCTGCAAGATCTACCAAGCCACTGCCTCTCAGAATAGATTCCAAAACTTGAAGAAACACAAGCCTAGCTGTCTCAAACCTTACCTTTCTACTAAGGGATAAGGTAGTTATTTACCTGAACTCCTTCTACAGAGCTCTGTCTTGAAGCTGAAATAAGTCACCTTGCAGCTATTCTGCAAAATACTAAGAATGAATTTTAGACTTTGTTCTGTATCATTATCCTACTACTAAAGATCATGGGCTGAGAACAACTCAGTGATTTAAGTGCCACCACAGTGGTTACACCTAGGCCAGATTTGAAGCTTTTGAGTGCACCTTTAGCACCAAACTTCAAAGTGACAAAGTTTCTTTGTGATTCTTCTAGTGATATGAGAAACCTTGAAGTTTCTTGTATCAAGCTTCAAAGTGGAAGATTATGGCTTTACAGTTAATACACATTCAAAACTTTTAAAATGGGAGAGGTGCTGTTGATCTCCAGTCGTCACACACAAGATTCAACAATATCCAAGTCTGTTTTAGCAGCCCATCTGGACCCAGTGATGGAAAAAACTACCACTATGCTCCACTGTAATACTCCTTTATTCTATGGCTTTTAGTCTAGATGCCCTCTCAGGAAGACGTTTAATAAACAAAAGTAAAACTAACTCGGGCTCCTCATAGTAGAAAGGAAGCTGAACTTCATCTTTAAGATTACTCAAGATTCTTCTGGCTAGTAGCAGCTCCTTAGAATTCAACAGCCCAACAGGGACAATTATCTTTATTAAATTTACCAGATGCTTCTTTTGATCTACGAGTATCACTTCCATTTGATATTAATAGGACTTCACTCCTTCAGTCAAGGGACAGACTAGATAAAAGCCACTGCTAGAGCCTGCATACTTAAGAGCTCTTTGGCAAGTCAGCTATATCAGAGGCAAACATTGAGAAATCAGCAGTTTCCTTCCAGGCTGTTGGTGAACAACCTACAATGTCACACCTGAATTTGACAAGCCAGCCCAGAGACAGCATGAACATGGCAAAACCCTTACGTAATAGGAAGCATAGGTTTGCTTTCCTGAAAGATAAAGAAACAGCAAGGCAGAAAGGACTGCTAACTGAAGTCCTAGCATTTAGTTTCAAAAGATAAGTCAAAATATTACTTATTTAAAAAGAAATGCTACCCATGAGAAGTTTATTTCCCAAGAAGCATGTTTTGAAAATTCCTGAACACAGGACACATGACTGTCAGCAAAGCTACTCAGTATTCGGCTGGTTGAACTTCCCCCATCTGTAACCTGAAAACATGCAAAAGAGAGATTTAGCAATGCTCCCATCTCCGGCTTTTGCCCTCGCTAGAAGAAATACAAAATTAAGTATTCTGACCACCAGGTAACAGTACCCCAATTCTGAAGGGAAGTAGCTTGAAACTTCAAGAAAACCTGCAGAAGTGCAAAACCAAGCCCTACGCTCCGTATGGGTCCCCTCAATACATTCCACAGCCCATCTGATCCAAGAATGCTGAACATTAACTAAAACTCAAGAACTTGGATCCCTACTGAGGGGCCAGAAGCCAGGTCAGAGACATCATGACTTCAATTAGACCAGTAATTCTCAGATAGCTCTCTTGACATAAATCAGAAGGAGAGCAAAAGTTCATTAAAAAAAAGTGACTGTAGCACTTCATGCCTATCCATACTAGTTCATATAGACAGGAAAAAACTATAGATTTTTCTATCAAATATGCACATTCTACCTCTTTCCCCTTTCTTACTGCTACCAGTACTAAGTTTTAAACTTTAGGAGAAGTAAGTAACATTGGCAACATGCTAACTTTTTAACATAAAATCCAGTCCAGAAGTTTAAAAAACATCGTAGGGTAAGCCTGTAACTCACAAGGTTGTTGCGTAGCCCTGGTGAACTCATTTAATCTCTTCACTTTGAAGACAGATACAGGATTGCTTCTCTAAGCAAGTTTGCATTGAGAAAGAAAAACATGGGACTAGGCAACCCTAAACACTGCATGGTAATGGGCTCTTACTAAGTGCTGAAATGAAAATAAAACCACTATTAAGTTTAATAATTTCTGATGATAATTCTGGATACTATATGAGTAACAGCGGTTACTCGAGAACTATGTCTGACAGGAACTTAAATAAAAGGCTGCTCCACTAGTCCGTGATCTGTAGATGTCACAGGCTATTTTTCCTATCCATTTATAGGTCACAGTTGGATTTGGAGCAGGCCACCATCCATGCCTGCGGTCGGAGACAAATAGTTGCAACACCTCGACCCTCTTGTCTCCGGCAGAGCCTCACACGTGGGGAGCCACGTGGTGCGCGCGGGCCCCGCCGCCGGCCTGCCCACTCAGCCACGGCACAGCGGAGTTTAGCAGATTAAAAAAAAAAAAAAAAAAAAAAAAAAAAAGAAAGAACAAACAGTTTTATTTCAGCCACCTTCCACCCAGTTCCCGGTCTCACAGGATCTCCTCCTCCCCACAAACTCGCTGCAGCCACTCACCCACGGGGAAGTTAAGTCACACGCCCCAGCCCGCGCACCGAGGGCCGGGGCGGGCGGTTCCCGCTCTCCGCGCCGCCAGGCCGGCCACCGCGCCGCCCTCCGCCCCCGCGCTGCGGGCCCGGCCAGCGGGACACGTCGCCGCAGCCGCCGCCGGCCCACGGCCAAGAGGCCGCGCACCGCCGCCGGCCCAGCGGGAGCGAGCGCCCGCAGAGCGCCCGAGCGGCCCGGGGCAGCCCCCTCCCGCCCAGCCTCCCTTCCCCCAGAGCGGCGCAGGCTCCCAACGCCTCCCGGAACCCGCCAGAGCCTGACTCACCCGCCGCCGCCACCGCCCGCCCTCGCAGGGCCCGCGGCGCCCCGCGGCTCCCACAGCACTCCCCCCACCGCCCCCCGCCCCGGGACCCGCACCCCAGCCCCAGCGGGCCGCTCGCCGCCACTTTCCCGCGCGCTAGGCCGGAGTGCGCCAGCGCCATCATCCCTCCGGGACTCAGCTTTCGCTCCCCCACCCGCGGCCCCGGCAGCTCCCCGCGCCGCCGAGGCCGACCCGGTGGTTACCTGCGGACCCTCGACCCAGCCGCGGCAGCCGCCCGACCGTAGGCCCCGCTCGCTCGCTCGCCCCGGCTCTGGCCGCCCGCTCCCGGGTCCCTTCTGGCTGCGCCACACGCGGTTTGCACACGGCCCCACGCGCTCTTCCCCCCTCCCCTCCCCTACTACTCTGCGCACGGCTCACCGGAGCCCACCTCCCAGCCAATGGGCGCAAACCGCTTTTCCGGGTGGCCAATCGGAGTTGCGGACGGGAACACCCAACCATCGCAGCGGAAAGGTGGGAGGGGCCCGCCTACTGGGCCTCCCCTCGCTCGCCTGCGGCGGGTGGGCGGGGCCGGGGCGGGCCGGAGGGCGCTGCGGCACCTCCCGGCCCCGGCAGCTCCGGCTTCCTCCCCGTGCCCCCCGCCCGCCTCTCGCCTGGCGCGGCAGGGACCGCCCGGGAGCCCCCTCCCTCCCTTCCTCCCCCCCCCCCTTCCCGCCGCGGTCCGGGTGCAAACCCCGCGGCGGGTAAGCGGGCGGGGGGGCTGCCGCCCCGGGAGAAGCCGCTCGGCCCCACGCGAGATCGGGTGGAGCGGCCGGCGGGGAGCCGCTCGGTCGCTCGCCCGCCTCGCTGCTGCCGCGCAGCCTCCCGCCTCTCAGCCTCAGCAGACGAGCTCCCCGCTCCCGCCCCTGTGTGTCGTCCCCCCCCCCCCCCCCCCCCCCCCGCATGCCCAGCGAGGCTGGCGGCGGACTTGCCGCCTCCGAGCCGCCGCTTCACTCCCCCCCCCCCCCCCCGCCGCGGAGGCCGCTTCGGGCACCTGTGCCGCCCGTACGGCGCGGAGGCCGCCGGCCCAGGCTGAGGGGAAGGGGGCAAGGAGCCCGCGGGAACGCCCGCCGCGGCGGCAGCCATCTTGACGGGCCGGCTTGGCTCCCGTCCTGCCGGTAGCACTAGGAAATGGTGGACACGAGGCGCGGGCGCGCGGGGGTCGGTGGTGTCTATCGCGAAATAACCATCTCCTGTAACTTCATTAGTGCTGGTGAGGACACCCGGTTAATAAGGCTTCTGATGGTTTCACATGACACAGCCAAAAGGCACATGGAGGAAAATGGTTTTTGAATTGAATTTCTGAACAAAATTTATTCTCTCGGAATCGGCATTACACAAGTCTCATAAACAATGTTCCTACTCCGTACTCAGCTATGAGGATTCTTACACAAGCCCTCTCCCTTTTCCCTAGGCACTTTGTAAATGAATGGGCAACTAACTACTGCACCAAACCCAGTTCTGAGTGAATGTCCTAGGAAGTGCAATACACCAGCAACATCCACAATCATTCTGTGCTTGTGGTCATCATCGTTTTGTTTAAAATTCCCCCCTTTAAACTCCTTGTTGAAATGTCTTTTCCTTCCTGTCGGTTATGGGAGCCAGAAAGCCCTGCTGGGGACTCGTAAGTAAAATATCCGTGTGAGGCTGATGGTGGAGATACTTTGGATTGACCTTTCCTCAAGCTGTAAATCTACTATTATAGCACTACAGTTAGGTTTCTTTTATTAGAGTATGAGTAACAAGATACGTCTTTTCCTCGGTGATGTTAGGTGCAGTTCATTTAAGATGAACTTCACTTGGTTTTATTTGTATTTTGTGTGCTGTATTTGCCTATCTGTGTTATGTGTTGTATAATATGCCGTATTTTCTACAGAACTAAACCAGGCTGGATTGTGTTAGCATCGAGGTTTGAAAGGGGGCTCAGGCTTTCAGGCCTATCTCTGCATGTTACACTATAGTGTCTTACTAAAACTTTTGCCAAGTCTCATTCTGGTATTTGTTTTACAGCAATGTAAAAACATTAGCATTGCCAACAAGCTTTGAACTCGTAATAACTTTTCTTCCCATTAATTACTTTTTTTCATCTCTACTGTTATAATTCAGCATAATTTTCATGGCCTTTGGTTGCCTTGGATACATTACAATCCTGTTCACATGTAGTTGCACTTCTGGTTTTACTACTCTTTTCAGGTGAAAAAGGGAAGAAAAATAATGTGCATAGCTAAGGAAGTGCTCAGAGCTTTTAAATCATGAGTGTACCTACACTGCATTAAAAGAAAACAAATGACAGATCCGTGTCACTAAGAAAGAATGCAGAGAGTAAATCATATATCTTCATTTTTTTCATCAAATCTTTACTTCTTTTAAAGTACTAGAATCCACCTTCTATATGAGTCTTCATAACAGGACTCAGGAATTTCAGACTGACAGAACAATACAACTTCTCTAACTTTTTCTTCTGTTTTACTGGTTGTACTTCTGGTACTGTCCTTGAGGCTAGGAATCTCCAAGCTTAATCTTGATGGCAATCGGTAGATTTACTGTCATCGAGAGTTTTTGTCACTGATACAGCCAGTAAATTCCCCTGAACAAATCACCACTCTTTACTTTATTTGAAGGAGCTTCAAATCATATCCTGGACTCTCCCTTTGCTGAAGTGGAAATAGGGTGCAACTGTGAGTGAAAATGTGTTATTCAGAAGTGTTACTGCTGGTGACAAATCAATTAATCATCCTCTCTAAGTGTACTGCCTCAAATACAGTTCCAGTGTTTTTATAATATAGGATATTTTTAGCTATGTTTCATTATAATGGATGAAATTTTCCCCTAGCAGATAATAGAGTCTTCTAACAGCATTTGGTTTGTGTACTTACCTCAAGAATTAATTTGGCTTGTATTTTAATAAATCTTGCAATTCTTGTTTTGCAGGTTCCTCTGTTATTTAGGCAAAGGATAGTCTTGCAGTTAAAGAACAGAAGTGAGAGGCATGACATCGGTTCCTGGCTGTTAGTACTTCCTATAGAAAACAAAGTAGACAGAAAACAAGGTAGAAATACAAAGTCTTTAAATTTCTTATGTGCAAGAGAAGACAATTTTATGTCTGGTCCACACTTCTCTGTTGTGTTAGCTCTGCCCCAAAAATTTCAAGCCACAAGAACAATTCATGAATAACAGTACTCAAAGGCGCTCCGGTACAGTAATAGTTGAAGGTAATCTATTATTTCAGCAATATATCTTTCCTAATGCAGACAGTTCTTAGAAGTGTTGGATGAAGAGCCAAATAATTTTAAGACCACACAAAACAACAAATCACATTTTGCAACCAATGTTATTGCATTGTTTTCATCTGTGTGATTGGACATGTGGGTAGAAAACTGCTTTGGTTGCTGGGCAATTGTCATTGCTCCTCAGCCACATATTTTTATTGTTAAAGAAAATCTTACTTCATTTTGTATGTGGGATTTTTCAAAACCAAGGAGGCCTAAAATAATTGCTCTGGATCATAAGTATTCAAAAGGGAAACTGCTTTTGGGGTATGGTTTAGTTGAAAACAACTTGTCAGCAGCAGTTTTGGAACAAGCGTTAGCTGTCACCCGTTCCTTCCCCCATCCCCAACCATTCATTTCCCGTGACAGGAGGCCACAGCAGAGCAGGAATACACACCCATCTTTGCACAGCTCTGCCCCTGAATGCTTTGCCCTGGCCTCTGCACTAAATTTAATTCCAATGGTGTAAGAATAACAAAGAGGGAAAGTATTTGTTTTTAAAGATTGGCAAGTGACGTTAGCCCTCTAAAATCAATAGATTTCTTGTGACAATCTGGATTTCAGTGTCGCATAAGAGAAACATTTTACCCGATTTAAACCCAGTGGGTCAGCAATGTTCACCAAGATTACTTCTGTAAAAAGAAAATCATGTGTTGCTGAAAGAAACAGAGTCTTTAGTCAGCCCTGTAATTCTTTAAAGAAGTTATAGTCAACTGGCTGTTGAAAAGAGGCCTGATAAAACACCCAGTGAAATCAGATGGTGTATTGAGGAAGGAAAGACTCAGTCTGGTTAATACTTGTCCATATAAATGACAGTTCAGGAAGCTACAGTGGTGATTTTAAGAGACTTTTGAAATATAGAAGGCATAATCCCCCGGATGATGCAACAGAAAACAGGAATGATGTGGCTGCTTCTTTTATAAAATACTGATATTTATATTCAAGCTTCATGGCTGAATTATTTCATAGGTTTATGTATCCATTTTTTTTTGAGAGTGTGTCTATGCTAAATTAGCTACATATACTGACTGATTCCAGATGCTTAGTTCATTTTGATTTATTATAATTAGCTGATGAGATTTCAAATAATTACTTTTTTAATGTAGATAAGAATGTAACGAATACAAGAATGATTAGTTAGCTCATGACTGTTGCCCAGATATCCACATTTAGAGTCAGGCAAAAAGAAGTTCCTTTGCTAACTAAGAAGTCCAGCTACACAATCATCCTTCTATTTCAGTAGCGAAACCCTTAAATTTGTCTGAAAAACTACTACACGGTCTCTAAATATTTTTTTGAGATACATAAATATATGCAGAAACGCATTTTATTTGTCAGGCACCGGAGAGGGCCGGTGGCTCCCCTGGGGGCAAGGGGCCAGGAACCGAGCGTGATACCGGCCCCACAGCACCCAGGCAGGGCAAGCCCAGGGGTGGCAGCTGGCGTCAGCCAGGAGTGTGATCCTCAGACAAGCTCATGAGGAGGAGGCAGGTCTGAGGTGATGCCAGGAAGTCAATTTGCAAATCAGGGCAGGAACCAGAGGGAGATGCGGTCTGGTGATTGCCAGGCAAGTCCACGGTGGCAAGGCAGGGGTGAGATGAAGCCAGGAAGAGCAGGCTCAGATCAGGGAGGTCCATGGCCAGGCAGAGATGTGGCTGTACCACAACTGGATGCGGAGCTGGAGACCAGCACCCCCAGCATAGCTCAGGCAGGGGCTGAGGGCCCGTGGGCAGGGCTGTGGACACAAGCACCAGGAAAGGCTGGTCAAAGCAATTAAAGTCTGTTAGTACACTCATGGCCCTGACATTATTAAATGTGCTTAGTGACTCTGCTGTGTTTTTAAGATTTAACGTATTTTAAGGGAGTGCATTGATTTTTCACTGCTGATGGAAATGACTTCATTAGCCAGACAGGTTTTTTAAATGTGCAATGAAGTTTATAAGTTACATGAAACTGATTATTCAGAATGTCCTGTGGAATCAAAAGTTAGAGTATACACGGTAGGAAGAAGGGCAGACATTTTCAGGGCTCAGTCCAGGGAAGTGCCTGAAGCATCAGGTTGCTGTCACGTGAAAATGGGATGATGCAAGCCACACAGGAAGGCACCGTGGGGTCATATCCAATAACCAATGGCCAGTGTACCAGACTGAGATACAGGGAGAAAATATTTCAATAAATATTCTCTAAAGCATGTTCTTTGACATGAAAAAACCACCCAAACCTCTTTTTGCTGTTCTTTTAAAACAACTTATGCAATAACATGTTGGCTCCCAACTGCTTAGTGGACTTTAATATTTTGCATTATTTCCATCTTCAGGCTATCATTTCTTCTTATCACACTGGCAATTGTACCATTAAGCCAACTGTTAGATCTGTTAAGCATACTACAGTGTTAAAAACTACAGTAATATTTGATGGTTTGTATGACAGAACTACTTCGTGCATGACAGAGAAGTCCTTGCTGAAGGATGTAAGACCATACACATAAAAAAGATTGAAGAATAACCTATATAACCTGAAGTGTGAAGTGGCTTAGGTACTATACTATAATAATAGTAGATGTTTACGTGTGCACAATCTTGACGAAATTCTGGTATCCCTCTAAAATGGGATATTCAACTGAAGGGTCAGTTTTCATAGTGCTGCTGCTTCCCTTTTTGTGCAGTGCCCTAAGGTTAAAACATTACAATGTAAAACCAAGGTCAAGAGGTACCCTTGATTGTAGCAGGGAATGCACAGAAGCACAGTACAGTATATTATCAGCTGTCTGATCCTTGGGCATCTGCTGCAGTCAATCTGCAGCCCTGGGTGCTTGCTTGCTTGCTTTCAAATGCTTTTCTCACTTCTCCCAGTGATTTACACAAGTGATTCCAAAAGTTAAGTTTTGCTGACTAGGAACCAGTGACAGACGATCTCTGCATAGTGTTTTATTCCAAATACAAATAAAAATAGTAATTATTAATTTAAAATGATCGGACTTTATGAGCCTGAGTTTTCCATAGTGTATGTATCAGTTGAATGTTTGTGCAATTTGGTTTAGTTCAACAGGGTGCCTCCTGATCTGTGACTCCAGAGGCGTATCAGATCCAATAGCTAAAACTTTTATTTGCTGGGCAATCATACTGAGCTGTGTAGAAGGGATTATGAAGTCTACATCTGAGATTCATAGTCAACCCATCTTGTATCAACATAAGTTTGCTGGCAAGCAACTGCAACTGAACACCAGAGATTTTACCTTGTTTAGAGGGCATCCCCACATGGATATTCCAGTTAACTCTGGGGAAGAAAGAGATTCTTAGGAAAAAATAGTATATTGAGTGCAGCAGCAGCCCGAAGTTATCCAGGTGCTAGAACAGCTTTTAAGTTTTCAGGAAGCAACTGTAAGCAAAGAAAATAGACTGTTTAACTTGACTTGACTGCAAGACAGCTAGAACCTAGAGAAGTACAAAAGCAAAGCTGCTTTGTCCTTTCACACTCCCACCTCTCCCCAGTATCGGGTTCCTAACCTAGTTTGGATGCAGCAATACTCAGCTTGGATCCGAAAACGAAATGAGCTCTTTATCTGTACTTGACTAGGCTCCAAGTGATTTCAGTAAGAGGAGGCTGAGTAAGGAATTGGCTGGAGGTGGATCAGAGACTTTGTAGTGTTTATTTATTAAATATATCCCTTTTGGTGTCCTGTTTGCAGCCTGGCAAAGCAAAAGGGATTAAAACTTTTTCTCCCCTACATCTCATTACTGAAATAATGAGCAGAACATTTTTTTTCCTCCGCATTATTACTGGAATAATCTGTCAAGCAAGCAATTGAGTTGTTTCACCTTATCACAATCTTTGCCAAGAAAGATTTAGCGGCATGATAATTGAATGGAAAATATTATAGCCATATTCCTTTCAGACATAAATTCTATGTAGAAGGATAGACATCTAATGAGAAAAAAAAAGTTTGTGTTAATATTGCAGAGATTTAGCTGCTTTATTGTTTTTTCCAGTGTGGTGTTTTATCTGAAATGGTGCAGAGCATAGATGAGAGTGAGCTAAGTGAAGTTATCCCACCTCTCATTGAAATGTGGATATAAAAATGACAGCATCCTTTCAGCTTTGTTAAATATTAAGTACAAGTACAAACATAATTATCACAAATACTCTTTTGATAACCAAAAGATGATTAAAAAATGTGTTCACTTAATGCTGTGGGAAGCCAGGTTATGGGGTATGCCTGTCAGGAAGGAGCAGTGTAAATAACTCGCAGTCAAGGCAGAAATTATCTAAAAAAAAATGTAAATATTATCAACAGTGAAAAGATAACTGAATTCCATGGTAATTTCAACAAACTAACAAATGGAAACAATCAGGTTCTATCAACAGGGGTGACAAACAGTTCTGTAGTTCCTAGAATGTTTTTATGTTCTAAAAATAGGCACGTTTCACTTTAATTGCATGAGAAACTACAAGCTGAGGATAAGTAGAAGGTCATAAAAAGGTGCTTGGCTTGAAGGTAGAAAAAAAAGCATCAGAGCAGACATATCAGAATTAAAAGTTATGATAAAGATGTATATGTTAGCTCTTCTGCAGAGCTGAGTTAGTAGTGTTGCTTTAATTATGTCATAAGCTAGAAGTTAGAGCAATAATGCAGGTGAGGCAATGTTAAAGGTTAAAAAAACCCCAGATACTGTGAGGTTCACCAGCAGTGCAAACATACTGTGGAATTGTAAAGGGGAGGATTTGCAGGTAAAAATTCTTTAAGTCATCCTGACTTCCACTCTTTTCATGCCAATTCCACATGAATTAGATAGAAATGAAACTGTATTCTCCTCATAACTGTATAATAATATAATCTTCCAGCTGTTTGTAACAACAAAGCTAAGTTTACAGACCTAATGTTTGCTTCAACCAAATAGAAAAAATTGTCAGCTTTAATGCAAGCTTTTAGTAAGGGACATCATCCTAAAAACTTGAAGCATCTTTTTCTTCTTAACACCTACAGCCAGGTTCTGCTTTTCTGTTGGGATATTCTCAAATTGTTTTAAGGTTTTAGTCCTGGAAATGTAAATGGTCATTGCAAAAACATACAGTGGTCCTGCGTTTTGCGGGGTGTTAGAATGCAGGCACATGGCCTTGCATCCCTAAATTCAGAGTGTAATGCTGACTTAAAGCCACCTCTGTAAGCCAGCCCCTGTGGAAGCTACTCAGAAAGGCTCAGCTCAGGATGTGCTCTGCGCTGCTCTTGCACTGTGGTCAGTGCTGTTTTCATTTCCTGGGAGTGCATTTCACTGTTAAGTAAGACTTTTACTTAGGAAGGAACTGTCTTCATTTCCTAGGCTGCTTCTTATTAATGTGTCAATTTTAACTTAGTGGATAGCTACCTAAGTCTTGAGTTTCAGAAAAGGATTTACTTGTGAGCACATACGATCTGCTATATAAATTGATAGCTTGCAATTCACAATAGGTGTGATTAGCTCTGTATGAATAAATACTTCTGTTTTCCAGCTTTTGAACTGATTATTCATAAAATCTTGTGCATTAGTCTTAGAGAATCTAGTAATAGCTGTCTCTGGAACATACAGTTCACCCTAACAGCTTTATGTAAATTCATCTGTAGTATGAATGCAGAAAGGGCTTCCATTTAACATTTGACTTTTCAAACTAAGTTTGCCAGTGCACATCCTTCTTAAAAGACCTCCCTTCTCACACTAAGTATATTCAGTTCTGCCACCTAACTTGAAAACTGTTCGGAGTCACAGTTCAGCGTCGGTTGTGTGCGTAGGGACATGGGGGCTGAGGGTCAGTGGAGATGCGCTAATGTATAGCAGATGAAGTCTAGACATTGCCTGGGGAGAGGCAGGGCTCCCGTGGGATTAAATGAAATGTGATGACACAGTTAAGAACTTCGGTTCTGCTCTGCAGAACGGGTATCTGCATGTGTGAAAGCTCAGAGGCTCTTGGTGCAGCCGGCATGGAGGGCTTGAGACCAGGCACTGCGTCAACATAGCACATGAAGAAGGACAGTCCTGGATTTTCATAGGTTTACCTCATCAGCCTCCATTACATGCACACCTAACACTGGAATTCCTTAAACCTGTATTCAGTGGAAACTGGGGCAGGTTTCCAAGCATCAGGCCTATAGAGAAGCTGGTTATTTCTGTTTTGTAATGTTGTATGCAGTGAGATTTTGTTTCCCCTGATGTTTTTTCTTCCCACGTAATCTCTCTGGAGTGGCTGGAAAACCCACTTCCATGTTTTGTATGACGTCAGAATTACACAGTGCAAAAGGTTCTTGTCCCAAGTATTGCACATAGGTTGTGATCTGTAACTAAATTCCTATCTTGCTTTTGTCAATGCCACAACAGGACAATGTATCTCTAGTCTTTACTCCAGAAAAGTGTCTTACATGGCTTATAATGGAAAAATACTATTATTAAAATGACATGATTAAGCACTGTTATATCCCCAACTGGCAGAAACAAACAATTAAAAAGAAAGATGTTCCTTCTTTCATGTTCTGTAGCTTGGCCAAGCTGCATTATAAGGAACAGAAGTGAAGAGTCATTATACAATCTGCTGCTGGAGGAGAGCTCATTCATAGCAAGGGAAAGGAGTGCCCAAAAAAAGGGGATACCCATGTGGAAAAGAGCAGGAATAAGTCTGCCTGAAGCACAGGTTAAATACTAGATGACTTTTTAATACAAAATAGTGACTTCTTAAAGATCTTAGTCTTAACACTAATGGAGGAGTCAGAATAAATCCAGGTCTTTCAGAGCATGTGGCAATGCTGTTTGAATTTCTTATCCCACCACCTGAGCAATGAGACTTCACACTTTTAAGGCATTTTTTTTTTCCCAGTAGTTCACGACTATTAGCCCAACTTTATAACATCTTGGGAATAGAAGAAGATAAACAGGATCACTGCTGAATTATAGTCTCTTGGGTAGAAAACAGGATCTGCTTAAAAGCTCTGTTAATTAGATTTGGCCAGTATTTTGATTCTAGTCCTTTTAGGAAGAGTTTACAAGAATAGTAAAATGTGGGAATATACCATATATAATGTCATTTTTAAGAGAGCTGTCAACAAAGTTCCATTTTCAGTATCAGATACAGATGGGTAAAATAAAGTGTTTATACTCCTAAAGGGGATTTCAAATCAACTGCCTGAGTGATTTAAGCATTACCAGTCCATTTGGCAAATTATATCAAACTGTGCATGTGGATTTCAGAACTGGAGACACTCGGTTTTCAAGACATCTCTAATTCCAAGTTGATGGTACAATATATACTCTATATGATGACTGTCTCATAATTTATAGAAATTCTATAAAAGTCACCTAAGAAAATGATGCAGAAATTGTATTTGTTTACAGCATTCCTTATTCAGCAAAATAGAGTAAAAAAGCATCTCTTTGATCAAAAGTATGGTTTGTTTTTCCTCACTGGCATCCTACTTGATACTATCATATTATAGCAATTAAATATGCAAGAACTCATATTAACCTCACATTATTAGTATTATCACCAGCTTTAATAGGTACACCTCACATTAAGGTCTTCTTTTAAAAATTTCTTCCTTTAAGATTCAGTCAACTGAAAGTCTAGGCATAATTATATCATAAACATCCATCTCCAAGGTTGGTCGTACTAATAAAACAAGTCATCTAGAAGGATGTTTTATCCATGTGAGGCTGTAAATGGCACAATACTGGTATTTAGGAAAACACAAGAAAAAGGAGGTTGCATGTGAAATTAAGAGAAAAATCAGATACGCCTGAAAACTGAAGAATAAATAGAATTAACTGATTTCTGCCTTTGAAGAAAGGAGGCTTTATTTTTCAAAAATTATCGCATGTTTTTCTCTTTAGTGTGTACCAGGGTGAAACACATTATCTGCTAGGGTCATGATAATTTTCCTGGAAGCATCTCTAAGTCAGCTTCAAAGTGGGAAAAGTGATAAAAGTGATAGCAAATGGAAAGTATATCAAGAATGTATTTTCATATTTTGAGTTGGGAATGACCTTGGGTGTTGCCTGATCCCTCTATTGTTACAAACATTCATACAGTGACTAACGTTGACACTGGAACATTCAGAAACAAATAGGTTAATTAGTCAACTTGATGAACAGGTTTGTGGTCATGAAACTCCTGCCAGCCTACATGAGTAATTAAAAGCTCCGTGCATTTGGTTGGAAGTAGAGACCTGAAATGCAGGACCTCCATCTTATTGCTGACTGTAACTTAACTCTGTACATCTGGAAGTTGTGTTGTAGATGGTCCTGATTACTGAAATCTCTTAGCAATACCACGACTGATAGCCAGACTGCTTCTGCATGGAGTTGAGAATCTGTGTTCCCTAAAGGCAATGATTCCGGCAAGTCTGGACAGATTTTCAATTTGAAGGAAGAACAGAGAGGCGTTATTCAAACAGCTCATCATTCCTCATCTGGTGGACACAGAAACCTCTTCACCTTGTACATCTATAAAGGGAAGGTCTGAGTGGGCTCTTCTATTAAATTTTAATTTAATCAAATGAAAACTCTCTCTACTAAGACAGGAAAGTGCCTTTTGGCCAGTCTGTTAGTATTGGTGAATATAACTCTTAATTCTTCAGGCCTGCATATCAGAGCACTGAGATGGCTAGAAACAGTAACTGCAGAATGTTGATGATGCATGTGAATTTCTAGACAAAATTCACCCAGAAAACAAATGCAGTTATTAGACTATGGGCAAAAGGTTGCAGACCAGGCACTCCAAAATTGGGACATACTAGAGTTAAGTTTGCTTGGTACAACCTTAATTTAGGAATTTTGTGGACAGAATTACAATAGCCTTTAGTGAAATAATCCAATGCTATTTTTTCCCAGCCTCCGTGGAGTGAATCCATGTTGCACGCTAATGGAACATTTACCTTATTGGAAAAGCTGGGAGATGCACCAGGCAGGAGACTACAGGAGAAGGAAAGGACAATTTCACAGCTCAGAGAACTGAGCATTGTCCTGGGTAACTGAATTCTGTCCATGTTTGTGTCACAGATCACCTGTGTGGTACTAGACAGGTCACATAAACTAAACTTTTCACAGGTGGTGGCTAAGTGTATATGCTTCATTTTCAAAGGCTCTGTATTTGAGGCACTCAGAAGTGAGGAATGACCACAGCTGTAGGCAAGTCTTAACTCTGACACCTTGGGAGCACCGGAGTTATGAGAAGACAGGTCATAGGAACTTCTTCTAAGCCATGGGTCATCCTTGGAAATTGTTGAATCAGTTTTATTAAGTTGTCCCAATGTAAACTGACTGTGTGTCTAACCAGGTGGGGAAAGACATTCATCTTGAAAAATGTCTGAAAATTATTAAAATTTGGTAGAGTCACAAGCAACTCACCACAGTCTTCCATGAGAAAACACTGGTAAGTAATATATGGTATTATATATCCCTCTTTTGACTACCTCTAAATAGATAGAGGAGCCAGTGGGAGAGATGACAAAGTGAGGAAGGCAGGGAAATTTCTGCCTTTTCAGTTTTAAAAAGTGTATCACTGATACAGCTTAAGCTAAACAACAGGGTTTTAGAATGTAACAAACTGCTTACACAAGTGTCTCCATGCTAATCGTTCATTTGAAACAGAGGTTGCTCAAGTACACTTTCTACAAATATGATCCTAAAAAAACATTTAGGTGCACTGCCTGCATCTAAAGGCAATGTTAAGCTTTTTATCTGCTTCACATACTTCCCCATCCTACTGTTATATCTAAGCCTACTGATTCTTTTAATTTTCCAAAGTCCTTTCTGAAATTTACCCCACCCCATAACTTAGAGAGGAGTTGTGCAAACCAATCAACACATACTCAGCTCTAAGGTTATGACTTAATCCATTGCAGTCAGCCTTTCGGCGGCTTGGGCGTGATGCTGACCTCAGCAAGATCATGGTACCTCATTATTGCCTGACGTACTTGATATTATTCTTACTCCTCCCCACCTCCACCTCTCTAAAAAATTCTAGGTCTTAGTACAGTCTTAGCTGACATCAGCAGCTACTTTCAGTTGCATTGTCGGGGCGATACAGCTGAGGAAACTCACCTGAGGCTATGTAATAAGAGGTCGGTGTTCACAGTCATGATTTCTCTATAATCTTGTAATTGTCCACTGTTCTGTGTAGATCTCGCGTGGAGCTCACAGGTTTTGATGACAGCTTGCAAGACTCCTAGGTTTTGCTTTGTTTCACTTTCTTTTTAGAGAATAACTTGATAGAAAAATGACTCCCAAGTAATTGTTCAAGAGTACTTGGAGACTGATCAAATGGAATGAAAGTCGATGATTTTCTGTCTCTTAATTGCAGTACAACTGGAAACACAGACTCCTTGGCGATACTTAACTTGTCAAAATCAAATCTGAAACTTCTGCTTTGTTTTTCTATTTGATCCCTCTCTTTCTGGGCTTTACACTGGAACTCAGGAAGATGATGCTTGTGGAAAATGGGGGAGTGAAGCCTACTAGAAGTGGTTGAGCAGAGCCAGGGGAATCCCTACAAGCCAGCCTACCTCCCTTTATGTCTCTGAGAACAAGATCACTGTTCATATGTCATGCCCTTACTTTGTGCTGCCCCTGAAAATAAGCACTTTATTTCTGAACAACTAGGAAAGAGGATACTCAGAGAAAGACTGCCTGTAGCTAGTCACTGGCTTCCCCATCTAGAGTGAGTTTAAACAAACAAACTAAAATCACATTCAGTTAAAGAAATAACTTTAAAGTGTTCTCCTAAAATACAATCCAGCTTATTTTTATTCCTATATCCTAGAAAGCTACTGGTTTAACCAGGTCAACATTTTGCACTTGCACTTGGGAGTGTGACTGGATCAGGGAAGTATTTCTATATTTGAATAATGACAAGGCAGAAGCCACACAGTACGTGATGTGACAGTGGTCCATGCAGGATGAAATTCAGAAAGCGCAAGGGCCATTTCACCCTGTTCATACCGTGTAGAACAGGATGTGTGAATTCCAACAGATCTAATTTCAAGTTTACTCCATATTTATACTCCTGGTGCTCATCTGTTGCACTGAGAAAAGATCATCTGAAAAATGTGATCCCTGTTAGTAGTAGCTAAAAGGCTCGTTCAACTCATCAAGTAAAGCAAGCAAAATGCTTCCTGGCAGGAACAACAGCTGTATGCTTGACCTTTACCCATTCTCTCTTTTCTTATTTCACATTCAGGACCAGGCTCAATGCATTCTTAGGAGGCATGTATTCGGAAAGAGAGGGCTATTTTTATTCACCGTGTGGTTTCTCAGCATAGTGGGTCTTTAGGAATATTTCCTTTCACATCAATCCCTTTAAGCATTTTACAGAGCATAGTCCGTTCTGGGAAGTTAGTAAATTTGAATTCATGTTTTGAAGTTTTATCATGGCTCAGAATATAATGTGCAGAAGGCAGATAGCACAGTTGATGAATAAAGCAAATGCAGACTCTGTAGTCCTGCTAAAGTTATTACCAGAATATTTTACATTTTCCATGCACCTAAATTAAACCCTTTATACAAGCAAAGTAATCCAAAACCATCTGGCACCAGAATTTGGGATTTCATAATGCTTTAATGCAAACCATGTGAGCAGGACGTCCAAAATGTCTGTGTCAGTGGGTTGAATTAGTACATGTAAAAAAGATGAACTTTGCAGTAGTTTTGTCCAGTTTTCATTATGTCCAGTCAACCAATACCTTATACCACTGCTGTTCAGCAAGGATAACTTCTGCACTGTTACCTTCCTTTGCCTGACACTTGTCACGTCACTGTTCCTGAACTCAGAGGAATAACCAAGTTCAGAGAGGAGGCGCCTGAACTATAAAGCCAGATGTACAACTCCAGTATAAAGCTAAATAGCCACGTGATTTTTTTTGCATCTTGTTACTGAATGACAGTAAGAGTTTGTTACTATTGGTCATCAAAGACCTATTTAGCCTTCAGTATGGAAGAGGTGCTTCATCCTTTGCCTAGCTTTTCTCTTGAAGTGCTTTCCCACCTTACATTTCAATTTAATAGGCGATGGGAATAACTGTGAGAAAGGGAACTCAGGATCTCTTTGAATTCCATGTCCCTCTCTCCTCCTCTTGGCACTGAATCTTACAATGAGTCACCACTGGGTGACCAGGCAAATACTGGCTCTGTGTGATGGAAGCCCAGTGTTTTCAGAAACCTGAGTGGACTGCAGCCAAACTGACTGCTTGAACATTTAACAAGCATAAACTCTCCCTCTCCTGACCAAGCCTCTCCAAAATGTGCTATGAAAAGTTTTGCCAATACACACTTTTATCTTTCCAGACTCCTTGAGGTCCCAGCCAGTTATCTTCCCCACGTGGATTCTTTATTCTTCTCTGCCCGTTTTCTTTGGGGGCATTGCTAGAAGTCACCTGCAGTCTTCACACTGGGGCTTGGGGCGCTGAGGACACTAACAGGCTTTGCTGGCCTTGGCCAGCCTCGCCTGGTTCCTCCACCCACAGTCCTGCACCCGGGCCCAGGAGCTCCACTGAAGTACAGCCCTGGGCCTTCAGTCCTGGCCCCAGCTATGCCGCAGGAGTAGTGCTCAGCCACAGCTGTCCCTGGCCATGGACCTCACTGGGCCTGACCTCCGGATTGACCTCCCAGCTTGACCTTGGATCTGGCTCTTCGCTACGGACCTGCCCACCAACCGCTGGACTAAACTCTTAGGAGACCTGATCCTGGCCCTGGTTTGTGGACTGACCTGTTGGCCCTGTCTCATCGCTGTGCGTTTGTGGGATGAGCTAGACTCATGGTTGAGCCTCGCTACTATCTTTGGGTCTGGCCTGCTCGCCCTGGTTGGTTAGCATGGACCTTGGCTGTGTTACTGCGCTCGGCTTCTGGCTCCCTGCCCCTTAGGGAGCTGCTGGCGCTTGCTGCTCCCCAACCGTGGGCACAGCCTTGTTAGGCTGAAATTGTTTACAAATCCCCCAAAGTCCAGAAAATCCAAAACTTGGTGACAATATAACTGAAAATAGACTTGGAAGAAATCTTGAGTAATAATGATTTCAGAACTCTGATTATTCCAGCAACCCTGCTGCAAAACAGAAACACTTTATCCTGTGTTGATTACTTTACATTAAGCCATGCAATGCCCAGCTGGATTGGTGCAGTGAATTCTCTTGATTGCTTGGGCTGCTGGAAGACGACTCTGCTCTACTCCTGACCTGCGCAGCACACTGTTCAGCCTGATCTGGTGATGTTTCTAAAGAGCATCAGTGACCTTGAAAATCCTTAATACTGGCCTATGCTGGCTGCTCAGAATTTTGAGAACCAAGCAACTGAAGAAAATCCAGGCTATTCTTCACTGAGTGTTCGCTTCTAATTTACATTAGATTTTAGCAGCATATGAAATAAGCTACAGCTAACTGCTGACTTATTAGCATAGCTCATAATGTAGCCCCTCCCATCAATGCCCATGTTGCCCCGTGGTTGCTCATGGGTGTGGGATGTCTCCTGTTTGGTACAGGGGCTCTCAGCTGCCGCAGGTGCCCTCCTGGTCACACAGTTTCTGCCAGAAGCTGCCTCACTACCATAAGGCAAGGTAGATGAGTTGCTAGTGCGTACCGCTGGTGTATCAAACAGGGGAATTTTATAGGTTAGTCCCATCCTCTCCTTGAGAACTGCCACTCGTGCCACCACCTTTGTCTTTTCCCCAAATACCTTTTTGTGGGTGACCGGAGGTGCTAACCCCAGACTTAGGGGCACAGGAGGAGTTCCTCTCCACTGGACAAGTGTTACGTGGTGCTCTTCCTCTTCCCTTCCCAAGTCCTGAACCTCCCTGCCTCTAGATAAACTTTATCACATTCCTCAGTCCTGGTGCCCTCATAGAAGAGGTGGATCCTAACAAGACAGGATTGTTGAGTCTCTAATGAGAAGAAATTGAGAAGTGCCAGCTTTCAGCTTGCACTTCAAAATGTGTACAATATGCAATAGGCGAATGCTGCGTGCCTGAATGTAAGAGACAGCTTTACCCTGGCAGAGTGGAGCAAGAGAATAGAGGACTCATCTGGCACCAAGACGTTTAAGGCAAAATTTCAAATGATAAAACCTTGTCATAGTGTCAGTAAAGTAATCAGAACAATTACATTAGTCTTTGAATGCAGGACTGAGATCCTTCTGGCAACTTCAAACCTCCCCTAAGCATGCTGAAAATCATCTAATGGTTGCTCAGTTATGTCTGGTAATCAATCAGGCAAGGACCAAATAAAGGCAGGAATCTATTTTATACAATTTTGCTATGCTTCTGTTGAAGCCTGAGGCAGCTGTTTCTCACTTGTGAGAAGCACAGCTTACCTCACTCACCGTCACAGGGGCAGAGTGGGGTAGGAGGGCTGGCATGGCCCGCTGCTACGGACCCATGCCGTGCCACCGCAGTGGGGCGAAGACACGGATGCTCGGTGCCAGCTTTTCTGCCACTTGCCTACCACCAGAGGATTCAAAGGGCCGCACAGTTCAGAAATGTAGTTTCCAGACCATCTTGCAAATCTGCAAGCCTTTTTCCTCTGGAGCTTCTCTCTTTGTCCCTACCTCGAACAAGCCACCCCCAATTCCTGGTTATCCATCCTTGCCACCTTCCCTTCTCTAGTACTCCCCCAGAGCACAGGTTATACTAGCCTTAGTAGTATACTAATAGTAATATACTGTAGTATGATACTATACTAATAGTATAGTACATTACTACTAGTACAGTAATTTTAATGGAAGAGTTTAGTGATAATTTAGTACTCATTTTATTCTAAAAGAATTATGAATTCCGATTTTCAAATTAACAGCTTCAGGTATTTTGTTATTCTCTTTTCATAAAGCTATGTTTATGTATTTTTGAATGCCAAAATAACTGTCAGTTTATTGTCCCTGTTGCCAGATCATGGCTAAGGACAGCCCAATCCATTTTGGGGCTTTACTGTGCATTCCCCAACACTGTGAATCTTCACACCAGCCACAAGAGGGAGGACGTGACATGCAGTAGACTGAAGATTCCAGTTTACCAAAGTTTCCAGTTTACAGGGAAGTTACACTAGTTTACGTTAAGAGTCTATTTTAAATCAGTTTAGTCAAAATCGGTGCAAGAAGTTAGCTGACATTTGTAGCCAAGTATAGGAATATCTAATTTTGGGTTGCCATAAACAGATTACAGATGGACATAAACTAAACTAAGAGTCTTTACAGAAGTGTTTATACCGGTTTAACTGAGTTGGTTGAAACCTCCATGGAAGATTAACCAGTGGGACTTCTGTGTTTGGATAAGCACTAAGCCTGAAATACACTAATTTAGCTCAGAATAGGAATTATAAAGTCTGGTTTATCTTCAAAAATAAACTGTGTACTATATTCATCATCAGCTTCACAGAAAGTCCCTCTTGAAGAAGAGACTACTCATCTGTACTTGATTGTTTCTATTTGAATATTTTGCATTCATTTTTCTTGTTGATGCTGCTTCATACAAACAATCTCTTAACACGGGCATTCTGTGACTGTAGCAACAGAGCTGAAGACAAGGGAGAAAAGATGTTCTAGCAGTTGGCTATTTGAGAACTTTGAATTTAAAGCACAATTTGTAGCAGACTTTCTGGTAGCTCTCAAGAAAAACGTTACTGGGAATTTGATTTAATGATGGTGTTGCTGGCTTGTTTGTTTGCTAGGATAGAGAGAGGAATCAATGTTCAGGGCAATTCAACTTTGAAAGGTCTGGATCTGTAGAATATCTTCTGAATATTTTTTCCATCACTTGCTTCTCTCAGTTATGATTGCCTCGTTCCTCCCTTTTTATACACTTCCTCCTAGGCTTTGTAATCTACATTGCCCCAAGGAAATGCAGCTGTCATGATGGTTCGCAGATCAAAATTCAGCCTTTAATGTAGTTAAGGCTTGATCCATTAACTACTTTGAAGATTATGACCAAAGCCTTAAACTGGCATCTGAAATATGAAACTTCAGCATGAGTTAATGAGGCCCAGGAAAGCTGCACAGGAGGCAGCTATTGTATCCAATGTGATGTGATTATAAAGACACAAAAGCAACTAGCACAGCAGCAGAAGTAAGTAGCTGGGCAAACTAAAACCTGAGACAGAGTGAAGCAAGATTAAAGATGAGTAATGAGAAGGGAAGTTTTGGCCACAACATTAAGCAGACATAGAAGCTAGCAAAGTCTGAAAAACAGAGTGACATGACCTTGCTCAGATTCACAAGAAGTCAGGCAGCAGCATTCCTCATGTTTAGGAGTTACTCTGAGCAATGCAAAACACAGAGGTTGCCCTGGAAGCGAAAGGATGGATAGTGGTGTTGCCAGAATTGACAGGAGCCACTTGACAGTAGGAGACTCTAGTGATATAAGTGGTGATAATCCAATTTGTACACCATGGGTCATGTCAGCTGACAGTAAATGGAGGAAAATAATCCAGACTGAGAAGGGATGTAGCAGTGACAACCACGTGTTCGTATCTGTAGGTTTCTTTTGGGTAAAAAAAGAACTTCAGCAGTTTAAACTACTGTTGAAAAAACACTTGTACCTACATGTTTACCAGCACAGCACTAGAGGGCCAAAGATGGACCTACAGTTTTACTGGGTCTGAGCTGAATGGGAAAATGAGCAAGAAGGAGTCATCCACAGTGTCAGTTAAACATTTCAACATCAGCATAAAGAGAGGTGCTAAGATTAAGGATCAACCAGAAATAGCCCAATAATTTTTCACTGAATCAACATTTTCTGATGGAAAACTGTCCTAGCTGGAAAAGTTTAAGCAAGCTTGAATTGTTACACTGAAAGTACTAGTTGTCACTTCTCCATTCTATAAATACCAAGTGTTCATGATTGCTGGCCTTTCAAGTTTATTATAATTCTAAATATGATTATGCTGTGTGACTCATTGGAACGGACCAAATGACAGAAAATGTGAACTGACAAAACTTAGAGATGTAGGTATTAGAATTATTCCATTCAGCATATACTTCATGGAGGCTTCCATTACAAAAATATGTTAAAATTTTGTTTTCAAATACTCACCACTATTTGTGCAATTCAAAGTAAAGTCACTGCAACGTGGTTGTACTCTGCATATTCCCTGTTTTACACATCACCAGTTGAATGAACATGTTCCCATCTGAATATTAAAGAGGACAGCCTAAAAAGCAAAAAAATGAATGAGTCAAATTTTATATTTTCAACTGGGTGATATTCAGAAACAAACAAATCTTTTAACAGGTGACACAGTGAAAAAAGGTGATAGCCTTGTTCATACAACTAGTCCTGGGTTATCCTCCAGGCTTCCCCACCAAGTCAGGCAGGATTCAAAAAAGAATTAATTTGAGATGGCAGGTCATCACCCAGTTGATAACGAGCAATTTTTTTGTGATAGGAGGAGGACTGGACCTGACGTCCAAGGAATTTCTTTCCAGTTCTATGCCCTAATTTGGACAACACTATAGATTAACTCAGTAACTCAATTATTGGGAATGAAATAATCCCAGCAGAGTTAGTTCACATGTTGTGGTTTGAGCCTACTCAGCAGCTAAATGCCACACAGTCACCCACCCACCCTTCCCCCACTTGGGAATGGGGAGGGAATCAGAGGGGCAAAGGGAGACTCGCAGGTTGAGATAAAAACAGTTTAATAATAGTAACAGAATAACACACTGACAGCAATATCAGCAGGTAATGTACAATACAGCTGCTCACCACCTGCCTGCTCCCAGCCGGTGATCCCAAACACAAAGCCATGACAGCCCCACTCCCAGAAGTGGCAGCCCCTCCCAGCCCTCTCCTGCCTTTATATAGTGAGCATAAGGTCACATGACATGGACTATCGGCCAATCGGGGCCCAGCCCTCCAGCTGTGCTCCCCCCGCCCCCGCACACAGGTGAGGGCACTGGGACCCGGGGAGCCCCTGGGGTCTCAGGGTGCTGCAGCTCCTCCCGCTGCCAGACCCACGGGAGCTCTAGGCCAGCCCCAACCAGGACATCACAGCAGGTTGTTAGTGCCAGAACAATTACATCATATACGGGCACACTGTAGCCTTCTGTTTGAGGGGACAGTTCACAGATAACTTCCAAGAAGTGAAGCTCTAATTTAGAATTGAATGTTAACTGCTTACTGGTAGTACTTTTGTTTTGACCAGGTATATATTTTGTCCATTTGTTTGGCAGCCAGCTGTTCTGTCAGGCTTGACTCCCTGTAGCTCAGAAGCAAAGTATGAAATGCGGCTCAATTTTTCATAGTGACTTTTTTTTTTTTTTTTTTTTTTTTACACCAGCTGAGGTATAGGTATAAATGCTTAAATCTTTGTGCTTGTTTCCCAGGCCTCATTTCACAGTTCGTTACACATACGCATACTTTGCGTCACGGATTCTACAGCTCAGTAAGCACAGCTATGACAACATCTTGAACAGCATCTATGTCTCTAAGAACAGCTCAGCCAGTAGTACCATGGCAATGGGGCACACACAATACAGTTACACAGGCTCCAAAAATATCTTATAAAATAGAGTCCTCTACCTACATGTGCATATGTGCTCACTAATGAATTGCAGTGCTTCTCATCTGCACAAGTCCAGATACAGTTTGTGGTTTATGGATTGCAAGCACTTGGCTGCAGGAGCTTCCACATGCTCTTTATGTCCTTGTAGTTGGAGTTTTTCAGTCTAGAGCCATGACATGCCAGCTCCAGCACTCCCATACTACCAGTGAACACAGCACTGAGACTCTAGTATTAGTTTGCCTTTTTTTTTTTTTTAATGTTCTGAGAAAGACTTAAGCATTAACGAACCTTTGTGATTACAGATTTGAATAAAGTAATCTGAAAGACTGGCTTCAGACATTCAACCCCTTAACCTCGTTCCTCCATCCGACACTGCCACAACCATTAGTAACTTTAAGTGTAGCCATCAGAAGAGACACTTGTTATTGCTTGTCTGATAACTGCGGAAGAGGTTTTCAGGTGCCCCCATGCTCATATACTGAAGTAGGTATTTATTTCTAGCTACCTGCAGATATTTTGCAGGATAATTTGCTGCAGGGCAGCAGGGAAATTACTGTTAACTCATTCCAGACCAGTCTGTAATCTAAAAGCAAGCCAGAAATCTTGAATTAATACAAGAATGTCAGTGTTTTGTTTAGGAGCTCCTGGCAACCAAAATCACATTGTTGGCCTACAGCATCAAACAAGGCTGTTGGCATTCTGAATGTTCAGTGTAAGAATACAGGGGAAGTTGCCACTTGCTTTGAGTCATGAAGAGAGAGGGCAAGATTTACTCTCGCTGGTCCTCTTGTTGAGCTCTAAAATTATGCCACTGGAAAAAAATGTAAATCCATGCAGAATGCCTGTTTTAAGTCAGACAATGAATACGATCTCCAAAATGATACAGCATATGCTCAGGAAAGCACGTAGTCCCTGTTCATTTGATCACCAGCCTCTGCTGCATCCCAGATCTGATGCGCTGGGGCTGGGTTCAGCAGACTGCACCGTTACTGTAGCAAACTGCCTTAAGGGATCAGAGTCCAGTCAAACTCCTATGAACCTGGATGTGCAACGCAGCTTCCCCCATACAAGCTGCGGACACTTTAACTGATATTTTCAAATTGCTACCGATGTGCATAGGAAAGGAAATATGGCAACAATGTGAATATGATGCAAGATCCCAGACTGACTTGTTCTGTTTCGACAGAAATTAAAGCCTTGTTCAGATTTCCCAAGGGCAAAAAACTTCAAGAGTCTGTTCACCAGGGAGTTATAGAAACATCAATAAAAATAAATCTGGAAGAAGTTGGAGTGTACTGGATGGTACTAACATATCACTACAGCATCTTATATCTTTTGTTGGGCAAGAAGATAGGCACCTTTGTATTTTAGCTTTATTATAGCCTTGCAATTAGTAGAAGGCAATCTATTATTAGCTGTACGGCCTCATTAGAGTCATCTGCGCTTACACAGATGTATGTTTCTTTGTCTCAGCAATGACTCTCTAAAAGAATCTCAGGTTTATCCATACTGGAACCTTGTGACTGGAATGTCTTTTTCAGTTACTGTTTCTGATTTCCAGTGCTTATTGTGAGTATTAAAAGTACTCATTCACTGCTAAGCGCTTTACCATAGATAGGCTTCAAACCTTAACACCAAAGAATAATACAAAGCTGTTACTCCCAATTCTGTGTAAATCCAAGTAGGCCAGTGTCCCCAAAGGCATAATGTATCTGTTAAAGACATTTGATTGTTTTATTACAGCTAACAGGCAAAGTAAGAATGAAGCTGAAGACAGTGTGGGTAGCCACCCATATTACTGTCCTTCAGTATATGCCCTACAACCTATTTCAGAGAGGCTCCTTCCAGTTTCTTGGGATCCCCCATGAGTCACATCTGGCTGTGCAGGATTCTCATGCCCCATATGCTGTGTTTGTAGGCTCACGTCACTCACCCTGCTTCATGAGGGAAAGTATGTTCAGCGGAGCTGCCATCCTACGCCCAGAGTCACTTGGTGGTGGTTAGGAAATGCCCTGACTAGTGGCCAGCAGTGGGAGTTTTGCAAGGGGGTAACTGGAGGTAAGCACGAGGGACTCAGCAGGCTTGTTTTGTTAGTGTTCTGTCCTCACCACAAGCAATCATCTCCTCCATAACCTTCCTTGCAACACTTTGGAAAAGCAGTGTTTTCAGTGTTTTTCATTGTACTGCTTTGTCACAGTGATGCATACACAGAATGATTCTTTGACTTAAAAGTTAAGCAGCTGGGTGTTTGGGGCTCTGAGTTTGGCCATGGGTCAGGCTTCACAGTCAGGGAACTGGAAGCTTTTTCAAGACCAGAAATAAAGCCCTCAGCCAAAAAATATTTCCACTGATATTCTAAGGCTAAACTAGTACAAGTCAGACAGTTTAATTTTATCTTGTTCTGTGAAGTACTGTCCTACACTTGGTGACTGTTTATGATGTTCTACATAACCATTAGGAATAAGAGGGACAGCAGACTCGATTTGGAGAATGGTGACTACAACTTCAGGGAGTCTGTTGTTTCAGGGAGTCTGTTACTGATTTTCCTACTTCTCTGTACATTCAGGCAGCATGGGTGAAGGACATAAATCCCATTAGACCAGCCAATCAATAAAAAATGGACTAATACCAAGACACCAGTTTGTAAAACTGAGCAACACAAAACCTCTCTGGACGCGATTCCTGCTGAGTACAGTAGTGTGTACTGTGCTGCTCTGCATTCTCAGCAGAAGGATGGGAGTGGCTGTGATGGTAGCACAGAAACTTGGCCGCATTGTGCCAGAGTGTTTCCATCCGGTGGAGATGTTGCCTTCATGTACCGCACCAGGAAAGGATCCAAGTTCTTTGACCAGCTGGTGCAGGCTGGCTCAAGCCTGCATTGCATAGCTCTGGGCCCTGTGTGGTTGTCTCAAGATTATTGTGATTCTTGTTTCTTTTTTTTTTTTCCCCTCAGCTGGAAATGTATGAAAGTATAGTTGGCTGTGTTGCAGCCTACCACAGTTGTGTCTTTATAGGATGACACCTTTATAGGTATAGCTCTGCTGCCTGTAGGCATCTGAGGACATAGGAACAAACGGTACAGTTCGTGTCCATCTCTCAAGATTGAAAATGCCCCCTGGTTTCCTTTCAATTCTAGAAGGAAATCCAGAAGTAAATTAACCTGACTGGGGCCCTAGGATGAAACAGCGGTTGAGCCACATGGAATTTGTACATTCACATCACTGAATCTTCAGTGGAGTTTAGTGAGGCTGGAATAGTTATCTGCAGATTTGTATCTCAGGCTGTTCCCTTGAAGCTTTTCAGCATCTCCCCCTGTACAGGAACCCCTGTCTTCTGGGAAGGAGTTCAAAGGCAACTAACACAACGCAGGGGCTGGAAGCTTCCTCAGTTTCAGACCTTGGCTGCCTATGTCCCAGGACACTTCTTAGTCAGCTACAGAACTCCCACTGGCAAGGGGCGCAAACGGGATCAAAAGCTGTTAATAAATTAAAATTATTAGAATACCTAACTCCTGGTTTTGAGAAGAACTGCACAGAAGAAATAGCTCCAGTAAATATGATATTTCATGCTTTATCCATAAGTTAAAGCTTTTGACACAACCTTAGCAAACTCAGGCAGTAGCCTCCTTTAAAAACGGTGTTGGTAGTCAGTTTAACACCTGTGCATCTATTGTTTCTAGCTTTAACAAATACATTCCTCTTGGGTCAAAGCTCTCCATGCTCCATTCTAGATCAAAGGCCAACTTTCATGTTTGAAAGACCAAGTGAATTGAGTTTTCAGCTGTGAATTATTCCAAAGTGGGAGCAGGAAAGAAAGAGACTTTAATGTTGTGATAAAAAATGTTGCCTTTTGGTAACTAAAAATTTCTAATCAACTTCAACCATCTTTTCAAAAGTTTGGTTGGACTAAGGAGAATCAGCTGTTAGTGACTTTCGACTCACCCTGACTGGTTAAGGTGGCTTTGGGAGATGTTTTCTTCAGAGATTCTCGTAGCCTTATTGGGGTCGGTGCAACTGTGCCATGAAGAATGGGGGATCAGATTTCACACAGTCAGCACTCCTGCGCTGAGCTTATCTGCACAAAAGAGAATCTGGATACAGAAACCAAATAGCTCCTTCCTCAAGATGGTGCAAAAGCTCTCCCATCTGAGTGTCTCTACAGATGCGTGAAAAAGGTGGTATGGGAGAAATATGAATACCCCCTAAACCAAACAGACTGACCTCAAAAATTGCTGAATTTCTAAAGGTCACATTGTTCTCATGCTAACTTGGCTCTGGCTATGCATTTCCCTTCGCAAGGTAAACCTCAGCTGTCGCTGTTATTTGCTCTTTGCATATACCATAAAGTATACAGGATATGAAACATGGAAGATTCAGAGATGCAGAAACACCTCCAAGTTAAAGAGTTTTCCGATTTAATACTGAACTGAAGTTAAAATTTCACTTCTGGTTTGGTAGTTGCCCTCAGCACTTTGCAGTGCCTCTTTCACCAATGAATTACCCCGTGTCTCTTCTGGATACTTGGCTGAAGACACAGAACTCCTACAAATGGTGAGAGATGTTGGGCCTGAGTCAGCAGCATGCCTTTGGCCTTGTTAGACAGGCTGGCTGAAGAGCAGAAAAATACGCGGAGTGGATCAGCTGTTTTTACCATATAAGCAAGAGTCCAGTTACCTTTATATAAAAAGCCTTAAGGGTAGGTGTCATTTGGAATTTAGACCCAGTCTGAAATAGCCAAAACTGTTTAGGCGATATAATGAGTCACGAGTAATGGCGCTGAAAAAGACCTCATGTGAAGGGCAGGCTCAATCTTCAGTGCTCCAGGTACGTGCGCCTTTAAAGGAGCTGACATTCACTTAACCTCCCTGGTATGCAGTGTCAGATAACCAGTGCTCTGCTGAACAATAGATAGAAAGCTGACAGACTTTCAGAGGAGCAAGCTAGGTTTACATTAGGCATTTTCCATAAGGTCTTTTGAAAAGGTACACCCGGATCTGAGAAAGAGAGCAAGCAATAATAACTGCACTTAGTAATGTGTACGGTAAACAGACTTGAGAGCAGGTGACAGGCTCAGCTAAAGTGCGTTTCTAATCTCCAAAGTGACTCTAAAAGTGACATTGTGGAGGATTGCTTCAACCTGCCTGTCTTTTGTTCATTTTCCTTGAACTGCCAACCCTGCCTGTTCCCCAGGGAGGCTAAAGTCAAGCGGGGTTCCTCCTGGCTCACACTTCATAGACAGCAACTGAAGATGTGTAAGTGAAACTCGTTTAACCCTACACGTGATGGAAACTCTTAGCTCAGTGGTACTTTTCTTACTAGAAAGTAACTCGCACGGCTGAACACACGTGCAGCTGTTTCCTAGGTTCCCTTCATCTCTCTGAAGAACTTCAGGAAAGGTTTGAGGTGCCTTAACTGAAATCCTGTGAGAGATTCAAGGCGTCACAATTAGACCAGGAGACGTGCTTTACAGTTACAGTCACTGTTAGAAATATCAAGTGGTCACGAGCATGAAATAATCTAAACATCAAAAATGATCAGAGGCTTTTCATATCGCAAGTTGGTTTTCTGCTCTGTTCTTCTTCAAGCTTAGGGAAATCTCACTCTAATTAGTATTTCTTCCATTATTTTCCAGGATCTTCTACTTTTTGTATGGTAAATAGCAAGGGATGGCCAAAAAAAGTTCAGGCTGAACTTGAAAGCTGGAAAAGGTTCCTTTTCTCATCTGTAAAATACTCTTGCACTGGCTGCACAACCTACCCTCCGTGCAATTTTTCATCACTGAAAGGCTTCACTTCCCACCTTCTGGTGTCTTTAAGGAAAGTACAGCCAAGACACAGAAGCTCCTTAAAGTCCCAATAAAAAAAATAAAGGGGCTGTGGCTTTATATCGAGTTATCTGGCTACAAATCTGTGCAAGAAGCACCGTGCTGAGATGTCAGCAGTGGCCCTGGTTGTCTTGTTATGCAAATGAGGGTCTGCGGTTGTATAGACAGAATATATGATTTCAAAAAAGAAAGTTCTTACTGTTACTAAGTAGATAAATGATTAGAACTGCAATCTAACTGCTGTTTTAATTTGGACAAGAGTTTCTGTAATCTCACTTTCTTTCTAGAGAGGGAAAGTAGGTCAATTAACAGAACTCACATCTACTGAGTTTCATTTACTAATACCTTTGCACAGTTCTGTTCAGTTTGCAAATAAGGTAGGACACATAAATATATATATATGTGGTTATATATGTGTGTGTGTACATATATGTGTGTGTGTGTGTATATATATATACACACAGATATATATATAAAGAATGAACAAGCTGTTTTCGTTGGCTTGATTTTTATTGTTGTTTTTCCTTCTTCCTAAAATTAGGACACTGGATCCAAACTCCTTCACAAAGGACACTTACTACAGAAGCTTTTTAGCCCTCAGTACAAATTAGAACGAGCCCCGTCAGGAGTCAGGCTCCACTAGGAGAGAAACTCAAGCGCTTGCTCCCAGCTGATAGCAGAGGAGCATGGAGCCCAGGCACCCCTCCCACCCGACCACATAAAACGAGGCACTGAGCATCGGGGATCCAGTTTCAGCCACAAAGCAGTCCTTATCGGCACCAAGGAGTGCCTTTGTTCTTATCCTGGCTCTTGACCTGTATTGTGAAGGTAAATATGCTTTATGGTTGCTTTTCCTATATATGTCTGTTGCACGGGATAAGCAAGAATGAACAGCCGTGAAAGTCTAAAGACCTTGTTCCAACAATTTCAGTTGAAATCCTGGCCTGACCCAAGTACAGTATGTATGCCACTCTATGCAGCACCGTCTAGTGAAACTTCTGCTTACTTAAAAAGACCTATAATAGTAATATTTTACTTCTACCGTACATACACAGCTAGTACATATTTTTCAAAATCCTAATTATCTATGTATCTTTACTGCTACTCCATGCAGTTTGGATGGTATGTTGACCATGTTGATAGTATAACATCCAGTACTATAGTATTTGATTATGTTATTAATGGCATTGTGGAGAATTCATCCATGGTTCCATAATGGTGGAGGTCTGAGACTAAAACCCAGAATTCTCTCCCACAAGTCCTTATCGTAACTCAGTTGTAACTGCTGACTCGGAGGACTCTGGCATCCTCTCCCTGGTTTTGCCTCTGCTGAGATGCTGAATTGCTATTAGGGCAGTTTATGATGCCCAACAATTTAGTGCAGCTTCCTGCTACACTCACGAATGAACTCATGATACCCTAGCTCACCCAGAATTATCAGAATCATCCGAATTATTCTGGTCATCAGTTTTATGAAGTAAACAAAATGAAAGAGTTCTTTTTCTCCAAAATTATATTACTTCTGCATTGATTTAGGCTATCATTTTCAGATTCATCTCTGTCCCAGACATACAAAAATTCTAGTTTACTATTTAGTAATATGGTGTGACTGTTCTATTCTAAGAAAGAGAGAGACTGGTGATACTTCTAAATGATGTAATAGTCATATGGGAGTTCACTCCCCTGCTCAGATTTGGTTCCTGGTTTTCAGTGTCTCCATCTATAAAGCAATATATATTACATGGAGATTTCAAGGGCTTTCAGGGCTTGTTTAAGGCAAGCAAAATATTAACTATTACATTATCTTAGAATATCGAAGTGGCCAGGTACAGTAATTTCTCTAGCAAATCCAGGATTTTGTTAATGTTATTTTGCTTTTCATTTTGTTGAGTATTAATCTACAAGAATGAGGGCACAGGGCATATTTTAGTCATTATAGAGAATTTAGTTAAGTCTTTCAGAAGATAAGCATGATGTAAAAAGAGACCAGATACGGTACTTTGATTATTAAAAAAAAAAAAATATCTTTAAGCACTGTAAAAAATTATATCATCTAAAAATTAATTTATTTTGAATAACATATTTGCTCATTTTAGTAGTGTCATATTTAACTGTAGCCAGGATTCTTATTTGCTACAGACATCCAGGCTTCTGCTTCTCTGTCCTGCCCAAGTCTGTATATCTGCAATTTTGAAAGCACTTGCCTCCTTCAGGCTTGGGATTCTAGATAAGCAACCATAAGTTATAGCCAAAAATAGTGAGAAAGAAACGAAGTAAAAATACTGTAACAACACTCAAGAAGCAAGTCCAAGTCAATAACTCAATGGTATTGCTGGGAAACTGAGGTCCTTGAATATATTCTTTGCATATGTAATGTTTTTTCATCACCGAACCTGTTACAGCTAATTCGGATAATTTCCCTGCACACGAACAATTAGGTCAAAGGAAGTACAAAGTATATGTTATAAATGAATGTTCAGTCTATTGATAAGTTCAGATCATGATACATAAGAAATGAGGGGTACACTTATTTCCCTCTATGAAGGATGTACTTATAAAAGTAGATATTTAAGCTTTTTGACTGATGGCATAAACAACAGGCACAGTCAGCTATGATTTGGAACTATATTTAAAAAATGTATCAATGAAAACCATGTATTGAGCAAAACAGCACTCTAGCTCAGAGATCTGAATCTGGTTAACATTTGACAGACATGTAATTTTTCACTCCCTGTGAAATGAGAGGAGATCCCATCCTTCTCAGTCTAAAGCAAAATCTTCACATTGAAGGAATTAATGTTAAATGGTTTGGCTCTGCTAATCCTGGCACACTCTGTACTCAAAAGAGAGACACAAGATCTTCCAGAAAGTAACTCAAATAAAAAAAAATGAGAGTCCACTTCTTTCCACAGAGACCCCAAATTTAGGTACTGCAAGTGAGACTGCATGGATGCTCTCATCCCCTCTAAAAAACATAATTAAGTTTGCTGTCTTTGAAGTCATAGGGCTGAATAAAAACCTTCAGATTTTAATTAAAATTATCTATGCCTTCCACAGTTATCTCCCTATCATTGGTTTTAAAATCTGCTTTCTGCACAATACAGATTCCTAGATAAACAGTTTTTACTATGGCCAAACAAAGAGAAAGAATAAGTCAATGAAGTAAAGAGAAATGGGCCTGCAAGAAACATGTCAGGGTAGGTAGGAAGCAATCTTTCTTTAGAGATTAGTTGAAAAGAAACTGTTTATTGGTGACAGCTACACAGCACACAGATTAGGGTTTGAATAAAATACACTTGCATTTGAGAATAAAACAGAAGAATTTATTTTTACCCTAATGCATAGGACTCGCTGTCTGCTTTACAAATATTTACATGTTAAGAGCTTAAGGCTTCTTGTGTGTCCTGCTCTCATGGACTCGCTCCTCTATATTTCTTGGTGACAGAAATGCAAAAAGTCAATGAATCATGACCAGTAGTAGTAACTCAGTTCTTACTGCTAAGTCATCTAAGCAGCACCCCATTTTCTTTTTACAACTGCCTGAGGCTACCATGTAGGCTTCCTAGAATATCTGGCTACCTTTCCTGCCCAGCACAAACATTTCTGCACCACCCATCCTAGAAGAAGCGCTGTCATGTACGTTCAAAGCTGTATACAAGCACATACCACACTTAAACTCACTTTTAGCGAGGAAACTTATTAAATAGGATGTAATATATACCCTGAAATTACACCTTGGGTCTCAACGTTATAAGGGCTTGCCCTGTGGCCAGCCATGGTTTCTCACGGAGGATTCTTCCCGGGCAGGGAAAATCACTGCCCCACTGACAGCCCAGTGTGGTGCCACACATTTTCTGTCCTGGTGGCCACACCTGCTTGTCAATGCTCATTACACCTCGGGTTGTGCTAACCTCAGGAGGCTCCTTCGAGTCCGTAGGTAGTCCGTAGCTGCTTCCAGTTCCCCAGAGACCAGCCCACTCTCAGCATTCGCTGGACTTTCTGCCTTGAGCACCTTCTCCAAGCCCTGTGGGCCAAGCAGAAAGCTTCCTGAGACAGTCTTAATGCTTCTGAGCTCTCTGACAACTGCTGTGTCAGCTCACACCCTCTGACATAGTCTGTGTACATCCTGAATGTTAGAAAACAGAAAAAAAAAATAAGTAGCAGATCAGAAACTCCCTTAACAAATCACCATTACTGTTTTCTCAATTAAAAAAAAAAAAAAAAAAAAGAGTAAGTCAATGAGCAAATTGCCAATGAGCAAATTGCCAATGGGCAAATTGCAAGAATCTTTGATGCATCATTAAGCCATGATCTGAAGCATTTTCAAGTAGGTGTATCATGCTGCTAGCCAGCAGCAGGAAGAGAAAGCTAAGGCTGTGGATCATTTAAGGAAAAATCTTGATGAGAAAAACAACTCTGCGGGAAAGTTGCATCAATACGGGACACTAGCAAGATTTCCACTTTAGCTATGCTTGACATGGTGAGACACTGAAGCATCACAGTGGCAACAGCAGTTCCTAAACTGTGTAAAACAGTGTCGGGGGTGAATAGTATCAGTTTTCCTGTGTTTCCTTTTAAGAGTTTGCTAACTGGAACAATGAAAATGAAGGGTTAACCATCAACCAGGAGGATCAAGGAGAACCAAGAGGAACTGTGATACAAAAAGTAACTGAAAAAGGAGAGGATGAGAATACAGCAGGAGATTACACGGGGCACGTTTTCACAGTCTCTTCCCAGTTCATGCCAGAGCAGACCAGTGAAGGCAGACACTTCCCGTGTGTAGGTGCAGTGGCATCACCAACCGCTGGCAGAACTACTTCAGACTAGCTGTCCAGGTTTCAAATTAGTTTAGCAAATACAAATACTGAATACCATTCATGCCAAGGAAACCTGCTCATGTTACATAAGTTGCCAAAACCAGTTTTAAATGTGCCAGGAATAAAAAAAACAACACAGAACCTTCTTCATGCAGTGGAGAAAACTGACAGATCTCTGCTTTACAGTTCTTTTACTCTGCATTTGTTACTTATGAAGAGACAGAGTAGCTGCCCGTAAATAATCAATTTTCAAGCAATTTCAGTGTTACACACAATCTATATATTCAGCGTATTGGCAGACCAGTGATCTTGTTCTCTACAAGTGGAGTTTTGCTGTTGTGATGTCCTTTGTTCCATGGTAAGACCAATGTCTTCTCTGTTTTCCTTGATTTGCACTCCTTCCTGGCAACAAACAACTAAGCCTGCCAAAACTTAGAAAAATAACAAGGTGAAGTGCGAGGGCAGGAGTTGAGCATTTACCACCCAGCTAAATGAACTTTATTCCCTGAAGGCTGCAGGAGGAACAGTGGTTTAGTGAGCTGCATATGGGACGGGCAGTCTGCACACTGCATTCTAATCTGGGCTCTGCTGCTGACTCATCATGTCACCTTTGGGAAATAACCGCTTCCATACACTTGTTTTTTCTTCTGTGGAGCAGTCACACACTGTTGTAGACACTAGTTACCATAGTTACAGATCCTAGAATAGTTAGGATGAAGAATTTCTCAATCAGATAAACTGGCAATCCTTCAGTTTGTTCTGTGCTACGGGAAGAAAGGGCCAGAAGGGATAGAAAATTAAAAAGTAAGTTCAAGCAAGGTAATTCAGCTCCTTAGTGTCAGAGACCAGATTTATTTCAGTTGTATAAGGTGAAGGAGTGAGGTGAAAACCTGACACCTACTCACCAAAGGCTGGGTGGAAGATGGTGGCCCTTATTAATCCTAAACAGAACTGGTAGTTGCAGTTACGTGTGTATCAAATGAGCCATCATAATTTGGAAAATCTGACCTGTGAGATTATTGTCAGCAGTGACCTGCTGCCAAGCAGCCTATTCTTATTTATTCCACTAAAGTCAACCTTGCTGACACAAGCCTTTTATAAAAGCAATCTGCTTTGTGCATGCCTGCCCTGTTACTAGGTTACTAGAGAATGAAATATCTCTCTTTTTTTGTAAATCCCTGTTCTTGCTTTTGGAAGTCTGGTCACACAAATCTGTTGTAGAACAGACCTATTTGCATCTTTGATTTCTATTTACTTAGCCCTAACCTTTCCCGGCTATTCTTTACATTTTGATGAACTCTTCTTGCCTCCTTTCCCAAGCCCTGCCATAAGATAAATAGAGGATTCAGACTATTTGGTTTTGACCAGTGCCAAGGTTTGAGCTCTCGGCAGCATGCTGATCATGGCTGCAATTCCTGGCTTGCAGGGACTTGGGATCCAGTTACATTTGCTGGCGTCAAGCAGACTCTACAGACCACTGTGAAATACTGAATCTAAAAATAAAAGAGTGAAAAAGCACGAAACCAAAGAGAGCGAGATCCTAAAATTCCAGGAAAACTTCAGAAAAGTTTGGAAGAGGCACAGAAACCGTCTCAGGGGAAAACACTAACATATTGGGGGAGTTTAAATTAAGCCTGTGGGTTTGCCTTTTTTAGCTCTGTCACCCATGTGACACTCAGGAGTTCAGCCCATGGGTCCAGGTATTTCTGCCAGCACAGAGAAAGCGTTAGAGCCTTTTGGAAAGGCAAGTCATCCCACCTGTCTCAGCTTCTTGCCTTTGCTCTCCCTGAGAACTGTTAACTTCAGGTGCAGGTGGTTTCTGTTTGCACGCATCCTCCCAGCCGGGTCCCGTCTCAGCCTTTGGATTTCTCCTTCGGATCAAAATCCCTGTGGATGGTGCCAGCTAGCAGGCTCGCTGGGTGTGGGAAGGAGTTTCAGGCTCTGGTGAGTCTCAGGGGGAATGAGCTGCGGGGAATAGGATTTTCACAGCTTTTGCAGCACCTTTAATTGTATAGCGACGTATGGAAGATTAGTGAATCTGTGAATCCAGTCTGAAGGGTCAGGATGAAATACTTACTGGACCTGATTCACAAGGTTAAATTAATTCGTTTGACATCACATAGAAAAGTCCAAGTGCTATTTCTAAGGGGAATTTGATGCATCTCATATAAAGAATTTGGTGGGAATTTCCTAATTTTCTGAGGGAAAAAATCTAGTAATCTTTGAAATTGTCTTACCAAATTTAAATATTAAACCAGCACAAGAATTAAGTTTTATCAAGTAAAGTTGCATTTTTAAGTGCAACTTTTGTTGTGACGGTCCTTTCCTGACCAGCGCAGTTCCATTTTAGGGTTTCAGGCTGCCTGTGCTTGTATTGTTTGTAAAAATTCTTTCTAGATTTAATCGCGGTCTATTTGCAGGAGACTTTATTTCTGCCTCCTTTTTGATGCTTTGAAATTAAAACCACGATGAATGTGAAACTGAGGTTTAAAAGTAGATGTGTGTTTGCATAACAATGTATTATATATACACACTACCAGAGCTCCATGGCTACCTGTAATTGCAGTGATAGTGTATCTGCAGTGGTAGCTCCTTGGAAGTTTGCATATAGGTCAGAAGTTTCCAAATGACGATTGAGATTATATGTATTATGGGTTGCATTTTCCAAGTATGCTGCAGTTTAGTCCTGGGATTCATTAGCATTCGTGAGAGCTGTGAAGTTCTGCTCCTTCATACTAAACTGAAAGTTCAGCTCGGTGTACCCAAACCAGCCCTGTTTCACGTTGCTGAGATATTGCAATGTCTCATCTTACCTCTTACTTCAGTTTCTTAATGCATTGCTGCAACAGAGTCTATTGCAGTGGATGAAGCAATAGGACTCAGTACCTTACTTCCTTGGCCTTGTGTGTTATGCAATTTTTAGATTTGCTTTGGTTCTTGATCTTAAGTACAGTAGCTCACACTGTGCTTTCCAAAGAAACCTAGAAGTGAACTCCTGACAATATTAAGTGGATGTTTAAAACTGCATGGGTATTTTTGTTGGGGTTTCTTCTAATACTCTAAAACAAAACCTCTGCTGTCCCAACTGTGTGACCTTGAAAGTACTTCACATGCACCATTTTATGCAAGTTGTTTTTTAATAGTATAGCCAAAATGAAACGTTATAACATATAACAGTTTAAAAGACACAATCCAAATATTTAAAAAACTGTACTGCTACTTTACATGTCTTAATTTCCCTCATTGACTTTGTAGAACAATTTTGGCCCTATACATTTTTATTTACAGCAGAGGAGAAGCTAATGGAACCACCAGGCAGGCATTTGAAGCTGTTTCGCTGTGTCTCAGGCTGTGTGTGTTCTAAACAAAATCCATTCAGGCATAAATATGCAAAAACGCCTGTGACTTATGTGTCTGCACATTGCAGATTCCTGTAGTTTTGCAGCACGTGAGGTTTGCGCCTTAACAGCCGGTTAAGTGCACCTTCCAGTGAGAGAGTCTGAGAGTAGAAAGGAACTAAACACATCGCTCTGTTATCCTAAGCAACTCCCCAGGTCGGCGAGTCTGATGTAGTGTAACTCGGGGCAGAGTTTGTGTGAGGACTCAGCCGTGATGAAGCAGCCAGAAGGCGAAGGCCGGATCCGCGCCCCGTTGAGCCAGGCACTGCACCCGCAGAGCAGAGCTTCACCTTATTGCTGCTCAGCCCTGCTGGGCTCCCGTGAGACCTCATCTAGCTATTGTTCCATCTATAGAACAAATCCTTTGAAGCCTCTATTTAATAAAGATGAGTGAATATGCTGAATTTCTCATTAGAACAGAAATCTGTCAAACTCACCCCCCAAGGATTTAGGTTTTACATTTTCTTCCTAGATACTCTGAAGTTTAATACATTTCGGCTATTTATTTGGAAATCATTTTAAGGAAATAAGAGTCAGTCATATCCTCTGATAGAAAAAAAAAAAAGTCCCAAGCTTTTTGATGACTGTCCATAGCTGGACAATATCTGGCAGCAGGTCAGAAGTCGCAAGAAAAGCAATAATATCCTCCTTTATCAAAGCATATGTCAGCCAGGGCATTCAGCACGCAGGAAACTGGAGTTTCTGCCTGACTCTTAAATTCATCGGCTGCCTCAGAATCGTAACTGCTCTTAACTCCCTCACTTGTGTGTGTCCAGGTTCTCCCCTCTGTGTGTCCATGTTCTTGTGAAATCCTTCCTCTCAACACACAGTAAAAATAAGTGATTACATGTGTCGTATGAAACCCTACCCTGCCTTTTCTTATAACTGAAACAGAGGTCAAGACAAAAGGTAGGGGACATTAAATACCGATTCCTCTTTTCCAAAATGGGGAACGGAGGCAGAGGCTGAGTAGGTTCCTCAAGGAGGACACAGAGTCTCCATGAGTGGTGAGGAAACCCAAACGCACTGACTGAAGCTCCCAGGAAGCCATGAGTAGCACAGAGGGAGAGACAAGTGGGCTGTTCTACCAGAAAGGGCCAGAGTAACTGTAGGACAGAATGATGTCAAAATAAACTGGCGTTTAGGAGCAGCAGAAGGATGAAGTTCTGAAAGGAGTTCAAGGCCAGCAAAACAGAATTGTAGGAACCTGAAAGACATTTAGCACAGTCTCAGATCTGTTTCAATGTAGTGAGGAAACCAAGCGACAGGAATATGGCTTATCTTCTTCCTTGATCTTATTCTTGCTGATGTACCTTGTAAGTAGAGAGTAAATGTATTAAAAGTCTCATGTAAAGTCTGGACACTGTGCTCTGCCTTTCTTACATGTCTTTGAAAGCACAAACAGTGATCATGGGGTATGCTTTGGGGAACATGCAGAAGTTTCTTGAGAGGTTTGGTGCAGATGCTTTGTTGCAGGTGTTCAAACTCTCTCTCCACCATGAGAAAGGATAACAGGCGCAGTCTTGGCCCCTTGCAGCCTGTGCAGAAGCCCATGCTGTTAATTATTTCAGTTTGATAAGGACTGTAAATGAACAGATGATTCAGCCTCTAAATAAAACCAGTGGATGTCCAGCAAGAGTAACTTTATTAGCCTACAAGATGTTACTAGACACATATCCTTACCCAAAGCAATCAGGTCACCAAATTTGAAGCACTTGCTTGAAAGGCCGGGCACAGTACATATTCAAAGAAATAGTTGGAAAATGCTTAACAGAGTAAAATTTGCTATTTTTCCTTCTTGAGCAATTAATTGCTGCTATTTTATCCATATGGACACACACACATGCACACACAGTCACCTTAGGGCAGAGACCCAGCATGAAAATTTACAGCCCAAACAATCTGTTGGCAAAATAACAAGCAACAGAAACCAGTATTTTATGTTTGGAAATGTCAAGTGGACATGATTACTTAAACCACTTGGATGTATAGTGTCTATTGTGTGTCATGTTCTCAGACAGCTTTAAAATCTAGTTTACTCTCTTTATATGTTTCATGTAACTCCATCTATTATTCTGTATTTTTCTTTTGGTTGTATGTAGCCATAAGCGTTTCACAGAAGTCAGCTAAGTTTTGTTAACAGAGTTGTCTAATATAACCCAGGTGTCTCCACGTGCATTTTCACTGCTGTCGGCAGTAGGTGCTAGCCAGCCTGGCACTGGGAACTATTTAAATGTGTGCCCAGACTGCACTGTGCTACCAAAGTTCTTTGGTTATTGGATGGTCATAGAAACATTAGTAATTCAAGACCTGAAGTGCTGAGCAGTGTTTATTGACCTCTACACTAACCCTGCCACCTTTACCTGCTGCTATATTTTAGGCCCACATAGCCAGTAGAGCGGTTAGGACTAGCCCTCCAAACATCCAGATCACAACTCACTTTTTCTGGTTTCTGAAGTCACTAATTAAGCAGAGTTCATTTTGTATGGTGTTCTTTATTTTTTGCATTATTTTAAAGAATGATTGCTGGAGCATGTTGAATGTGTTGCATCTTGAGTATTATTGAGGCTGGAAAGCAGCCAGAACAACCAAGGAGCAAAACTTCTAGGCAGTTTTCCATATCTACAATAAAACTCAAGTCTCTAGCGAAGTTATCTAAGGAATCCAGGCTGAGAACAACAAATGAAAAAGGAATGACACAGATAGGGCTGTGCTATAAGGGAAAAAAAAATAAATAAGCATTTTATGCTTTTGGACAAAGTTTCCTGCAGTTATATCACTACATTGCTTTTATTCCTCAGGAAAACCTGAGCACTGCCCCTTCAACAGCTACATTCAGATTCTTATTCTCTGGCAACCTGGGTAAATAAAAATGATCTTAGAGAGACAGATCAAAAATTATTACCCGCCCTTGCTCATTCCTGTGTGAAATAAACTATGGTCCCTCTAGCCAAGGACCAAAATGTTGTGTATGCTTCCACCCAGTATTTTAACTCTTTGGTGCTTCAGCTACGGTACAAGTTGTTGAGTATTGTACCAGGCTTCTTTAAGAACAAGACTATGCTTACTGTGTTTTGAATGTTGGAGTACATTTAAAAAAAAAAAAAGCAAACCACCATTGCTCTGCAGCAGCACAACTAAAGCACCTTCACTATAGACTTACATCCATAAATCACCTTTGCTCCCCGCTGTAACAAATAAGGATTTCTTAACTGTGTTTCTTATTTCAGTGTCACCCCCACAAGTCAAAAACCTCACACACTGTGGCTAATTCAGCTTTAGGTAAATGGTGACTAGCCAGCCCGCAACAGCAAACAGTACAGTGTACAATGGCTGGGTTCTGAGTCCTTTCTTTCCTTCAGCTGTGGCATGAATATGGTTCCTTTTTCTGTTTTCAGTTGCTGATTTCCAAGAAACTTGTAGAAATGTAATTATTTCTGAGACCTTGGTTCATGTGTCAAATATGTTTGAAATTTGGAGCAAGAGATAGAATGAACCATTACATAAGCTTCCTCTCCTTTGGAAAGCAAGCTAATCAAGATTGTTCCATGAAAAGCCCCACACCCAAATGCCTGGAAATGCATTTTTTCCACAAACATAGACCTGTGCCAAACAATAGCCACCAGAACCCCTTTGCCCAGTGTCCTTTTTCTTGGCAGCGATACACGCTTCTGTTTGACAACGAAGCACATATTGTTTGTCATCTGTTTTGAAGAAGCAGTTTACAGGTTAATAGTAATGTCCAATTATATTCCCAATATCAATTCAGTTGAATCCAAATCGTTAGTAGATTACCATTAATCAGGCTGTAGGAGAAAGAATACCAAAATGGAAATTAGTAAGATTTTTTTCTCAGAATGTTAGGTTACCGTACTTTTTCCTTCTAAGCTCCAAAGCTACACTGTATTTCATTTCATTGGCAGATATCCCATACTTCTTCAAAATCTGAAGAAAAAGATTGGGATGAGTATTCTGGGCATTCATAGTATTAATAGATATTTAATAATAGTAATAATAATAGTATTAATAATAATAACATTAATTAGATTAATATTGTTGGGTATCTACTCTGCATACCACAATTAAGTCAGCACTCCCTCAGCTGCTAGCTAGCCTGAATTCTGTTGTTGCAGTTAAAGTGGTTGCTACCTACTTCATTTCTGAAGCCCAAATGCTATCTTTTTAGCAGCAGAGGCAACAGAGAAAGATCCCAGAATTCTGTCACAAGGTTTTATTCTACTGTATCTTGTACCCTTATTCATTTGCAGCACAAGAAGAAAGCCTAAATAGTTCCATAAAGAATGTAGACTTTTATTGAAATGGAAGAACACATCTCTGTGGTGCCTAAACACTCTGGTATGTGAAATGATTGTTTCTTTGGGGGGTGGGGGGGAGGAAAAATCAAAGTTTTGGCAAGCCCTGGTTTGCATGCCCCAAACACCAGGTAGACACCTGCACAAATAAATACTGTTTGCATAAAAATACAACTGTGTACACAGAAGCCTGGAAAAAAAAACCTAACAGCTGAACCACACTGTAGAAGCCAAGCCCCAAATCTCTATCTTTTACAGTATGTCATTACTGAAATAGTGATAAAGTAATTGTTTTAAAGGAAAAAACAGAATAAATTTTTTTGCTAAATGATGACAGTCATTCACGGTCTCTGGCACTGGGACTTTACTAGCATTTTTAACTAGCTGACTGAATTTTATGCACAGGCACTTTTAGCTGCACCTGTAAGTTGTTTTTTCTGTTTTAAAATGTCTACACACATACCTACAGTCTTTTAAACTTTCCCACTGTATCCACGTGTTGTTCAAAGCATACACATAAAGAATCATCTCATAGAGATCCTTGCCAACAAACTATCTGAAACAGATGGTTCTGCTTTATAGTAGCCACAAAACTGACAGTGTCCTTTTCTCCTTCTCAAAACGGGGAACCTGCAAGTGGACAATGCAGGATTTAGCTGTCCCTAAGCAGAGGACCCAAATATGTCAACTAGTTGAAAGCTCTTCCAAGCCTGGCATGTTATGTCAGAGACTGCTTCCCCCCTGTTCACGTGTAGGGTATCCGTTTATAATCCAACTGTGAACTGAAATGGAGAAAAATTGCTTGAACTAAACCCATGAATTTATGGATACCAGGACAATATTTTCTTAAACTAAACTGAAATTAAGTGTTCTCAACCACCAGCTTATTTTTTTCTCATTTTTACTTGAGTTACTTTACTTCTTACCACAGGCCCAGGAATAATTTTACTATTTTTACTAGGAAACTAGAATTTAATCTATCGATTCACTGGTGCCTAAAAATCTGGCTAAATTTGAGTATTTAAATCTGGCTAATCTGAGTATTTTCCCCCAACTTTCATATGAAAAAATTATTCACTCTTTTTTTGTTAGGAAATCTGTAGTGTATTTGAAATGGACCTTTTAGTTATGAGAACTAAATTACATGAAGCAGTTTTGGATATAGAAGCTTGGAACTTCAGGCAGAGAAAGTAGTGCTGCTATCTAGAGTAAAGGCTATCCCAGACTTCCTGTTATAAATCCTGTACTATCTGTTCATTCTCAAAGCTGAACTTCAAGTACTTGGGATTGATTATTTTTCTGCTGTGTAGCTCAGACTTTCTTAAAAAAATATATACTTAAAGATATAAGTAAAAGTAGTTGATCTCTTGATGAGAATCATAGTTAGGAAGGTGAATATTTTACCAGAAATATAAAAGATAAATTTCATTAAGTTTACTTGTGTGCTGAAATGGTTTTGTGCTTCAGAGAAAGGCAATGATATTGGCAGACATTGTCTTAGCAAGTTTTGCAACATTCATTCTGCATTGTCTAGACTGTGTACTGTTCACTACAGGATTTGACATTTGGCTTACCTGCAGCGTGTCATTTTAAATTTGAATCTGCGTGGATATACACCTGGATTGGTAAGTGGACACTTGCTACTAGTACCAAAAAAGGATTGTCCAGAAGCAGAACGATGCCATATCATGGCATACACAGGGCCTAGCTAATGGCTGACTGCAAATAAAAGGAAATGGTTTACTGGGGGAAGGCTATGTATTGCTAGTGCAGTATTATCTTGTCCGGTAGACCAGATGGGTAACATTTTAGGGAAACATTTCATCTCCCCCCAAGAGCCTTCACTTTCATTCTACCCAAAGCTCATGTATATTGAGTGAAAAGCCTGGTTTGTCTTTATTCTATACTATTCTCAGGATTCTTGTCTACTTTCCCACATGTGGAACAAGGCAGAGGCCACAATGAAAGAATGAGTACGATAATAAAAAACAGAAAGACAGCAACCTCTTTGCCTCTCCTCTATGCTCTTGCAGAAAGGAGAAGTCCATGAAGCTGCTGCACTGCAGAACATAGATCTTAACAGAGGAAACAGCTGAAGAAAAACTACTATACAGGTCACAGTGGTTCCACTCTTTGAGAAGTTGCGCGTTTACTCTCTAAGGGAGAGGGCAGACTTTTGTCCACTGACAGACAAGTAGACTGCCCAACAACCACTATCTTAATCTGGAGAAAAGAGACAGCTGGTAAGGACTGTAAGTCTTGTATTTGCCACTCAGGATGCCAGCAGGAAGAAGGGGCTTTAGGAATGGCCGAAGGAACAGAAGGCAGGACAAATTCAGTGTTTCTCAAAATGAGGAAAAGGGAAGAAGAGTTAGTACTTTAGTTCAAACCCATCTCACCTTTTTTTTTTTTTTTCTCCCCTCCATATAACCATTATCACTGCATGCTAATTTGCATTGAATACTTCAGCCTCTTCCCCACTTTTACATATGCATTGACTCTTAACAGCAGAATCTTTTCAAATTTTGACAGTTGAAGATACTTTATCGTAATGCCCAAGTCCAAAGTGCCAAATGCGAAGTGACAAGAATAACCCTGATTTTGCAAAATGGGGAAGAAAAAGTGGGTCAAGCTTATGGGTGCTCATTGCTGATCTGCCGAATTGCTAAGCACCTGAAGCTAGTGAGTAGCAGCAGCAACTGCAATTGCTCGTTGAGGTTCTTCTTGCCTTATTAAATCAAGTCAATACTTGCTCAATGATCAGAATCTCTCTCAGCTTCAGTCTTGTGTTGGAGCTCAGGGGAGGAGATTTGTATGCAGGCTTCACTGTTCTTCTTATAAGAACTAATAAACAGTATAAAAATGGAACCATGAACGATCTGTCTTGCCTGGGGATATTATTGAAACCTGGTTACATGTAGGTTCATTCTTATTTGGTGATGGCAACTCCCAATCTGAAGTCACCTGTAGCAGATGAGGAATTCCTTGGGTGTATCAGATACTTCATTTACCTTTGGGCAGATACCAAGAAAAAATTACAGGTTAGTTAGCTAGTTCAAAAGGGAAAAAAATGCATTGCAATTAGAGAGCCCATTATAAGCAGGAGACTAATACCTGCCAAGCTGCATTCTGGGATGTTGGGATCTGTTCCCAATGCCATCAGATGACATGCAGAAGAAGATGCAGTAAGTACAAGGCTTTGATTTTGAAATTATATACATAAATATATATACATATATATATATTTTTTTTTTAATCTGAGGGAAGATTGTAATCACTATTTAACCAAAGATAATGTTTCCAAGGTGCAGAAGCAGCTCTGGTCTTCTTCAGGTTACATATTAAAGCTGGCTATACGCTTCTAAATCTTGGTTTTGTCATAAGCAAGGGTTTCAAATTGTGGATATGGTTTTACTTTGAACAGTATATCGTATATTACTTATTAAGTACAAAAATATATGGTTACTATACTGAGAGAGCTAAGCATTTAACGTTTGATTAATGGGTACTGTGTTAGTTGTGAAAAGCATTTAAATACCATAAAGAACTTTACACGTGGACTGGAGACAGCTCTGATGCTTTGTTTCCACAAGGTACATAAGAGATGCTTGTGAGAGTTTTGTGTCCCATTCTAATGTATTCAACTCACACATTAAATAAATACTGTTTAGAAATACTTAATAGGTGTGCAGATCTTGAAGCCTATGCAGCAACACTGACTTCAGCAACCAGAACTCAGGAATTTACACAATTCCTGCAGTTAATTTACAAACTAGTGGATACGCAGCCTAATTGGCTATTTTATCTTCCTCTGCTCAGATTAACTCTTTCCCATGAAAGCTTCCACCCCTATACTGTGAATGGTAACTGATGCTTTGGGAGTGTATGGGCACGCGGAAGAGGGAATTATCATAGTAATTTTTTTTAGTGAGAAAATTCTACTAGATCTCATCACAGAAGTAAATGATCCTATGTACTGAGATTAAAAAACAAAACAAAACAAAAAAAACAACAACAAAAAACCCCAACAAAACAAAAAAACACAAACCAAATTGAGCAGATTTGATAATTATTCCTGTCTCTTAATGTAATGGAAGGAACCTGTATCTGAAAGACTAGTAGGAATGCTCAGAATAATGATATATTACTTTATTATTATTACTATTAAAGTATTATTTTTCGATGTACACAAGATGCAGTTTTTTAAGAGGAGCTCAAATCTGTCTATAACCCAGATTAGTGCAGTTTTGTGTACGTGGGTGAACGCAAGGGAAACCACTTCCCTATCACTTCTCTATTCTATCAATAAAAATCCTTCTTTGAGCATATTCCAATGCGCAGATCGCTGAGAGCACATTAGGATAGTTAAAAATATCCTGTTGTTTTTCACATGGCTGCTGCTTTCTGCTGTACAGAAGGAAATAGTAGCCAAGGGATGTAAGAGCACAACTGAACCAGATGTGACTTGAGCATCTATTGTAGAAAGTGGCTGTAATGTAAAGGAACAGTTTCCTCTGGCTACGTAAGTAAGGGAAGGTAATAGCTACCCTTTTGCAGACAGGCAGCCCTCAATTTAAAAATCAAGTTTATAGTATCCTGCCTTGCCGATTAATGACATATCCCTTTGCCAGAATGAAGCTGTAAGAACTAGATTAGTGTAGTGCTGTGAAAAACAAATGAAAACCTGATTCCATTCTACCTAACCCACCCACCTCCGTCTCCCCGCCAGCTTCCTGGATTTAATTGCTCTCCTCAGTCTTGCGAGTGAGTGCCTCCCACAAAGTGTTTTCCAGCACCTTTCTGAATCTGTTTTCTTTCACAGCTTTGCATTTGGATTACTTCACATATTGCCAAAAGCTCACAGTCCTTTTCTCGAAGTCTCAAAACGCAAAATAAATGCTGTTCCTACCTTTTTCTGGTTCTTTCCTTGACCTCATTCTCCTTGCAGACACAAAGCTGAAAGAATGCCATGACAGCCTAATTTCCTTCAGGAATATGCAAGCAATTAATATTGTTTAAAGAGCTGATGAATCTGAATTTCTAGCTTGCATGAGCATATGCTACTTCTATTCAAAGCTTATTTGCTAACTAGGGTTTGTGGAAAATTTATTATTTCACCAAAGAATTACTCAAATTCTTGAGTGCAGGCTAATGAAGAAGAACTCTTACATAAACCAGAGCCAAGTTTTACACATTTTGGTCTTAATCAGAAACTTGTGCAATATTGTTTATATAATTGTTCAGATGAAAATTTGGTTGTTATACCATGTTTCTTAAGTCTAAATATCTGCCATGGTACATAATAAGCACTCATATTCTGATCAGGTTTGTTCTAAATGAAAGAGATTACTGACAAAAGTGTTTATTTATGGACAAAGATACTAGAGATGAACCATGGAGTCAGTAGGACCATCATTTTTTGATACAGAGTTTACTGAAAGGAATGCTTTGTGCCTGAAGTACCAGTGTAGCCTTTAAACTAATGCTTCTTATGCAGTGTTTGCCTCGCTTCCTATTTTCCACACCCACCACACCTTTATATTTTTAGTTATCAATTTATATGAAAAATGTCACTTATGCTACTGCACACTGCCCCTTTGATTATGACAAACTGCACCAAGTCCCACCTTTCTGTATCCTGCATCTCCAAATGTGAGTCAATGCCTACTCAATAGAGACATTTTGTCTTCAAAAGACAGGGGTTTTATTATCCTGGTTTCAATTACACACTAAATAAACTCTGAGATTATAAAATGATATGAGCTCATTGTTTAAGTGTCTCCAACTACCAGCAGGTTAAAACTATTCTTCTTATTCAACAAGCAAAATGCATCATTTCACCGCTCTTTTCAACACAGTTGCAGAAATCTTAATGCATTATTGGTAGCTTTTACATCTATGCTGTGCTATATTTTAAAAAAGGCCAGATGGGGAAATAAAAGCATACTGGCCATGTTAACAGAGCTTTGGTGGTCCCTCTTCTATATTGTAGTAATAAGATATAGAATATTCAAGTTAGTCTTTCACTGGGGGAGGGAGAAATTGTTGAGAAACTGGGTGATGCTTGTCTTGTTTATAGTAAACTTTGTGCAAATGGTGACCAGAGACTAACGAAAATTTTATTTCAGAAATCTTCGTGCTGGTAACTATGCCTAGAGATTGAAACAGCCAATAAATTCTATTAGCAGTAACTTCTTGAACAGTTTCTACATCAGAAACATCAAACCTCTTAAAATGTAGAACTCTAGTTACCTGTGGAGAGCGTATTAACATTCCTGGTGGAGGTTGTGTTAGGGGATTAGTAAGCATATCTTTCTTTAATATTGTTACGTGTCTAAAGGTAAATAAAACTGACTGGAGTCATCTTAAGCATAAATACCTACAGTAGCCCCAGGGAATATGTATATACTAAAGTTGTTTTCTAGGTTGACAGCCATAATAACTTACATTAAGTGTTGTTTTTCCTTGTTCTACCTATAGTAAAACTGGCATGGATATATTGTGATCACAGCTTCTCTTGCAATGTAGCAATGTAAGTGCTCAAATGAAAAAAGACTTGTGTATCTGGTTTGAAGTAAACACAAAGATAATTCAAAACATTCAGATTCTCTTGTGTTCATATAATTTAACCACTTAGAGTCCCACAAAGTTATCACTTGATGGGCTTTAAGATTCTGCTTCAGTGGAATTTGTTGGGTAGTATCAAAAGCAACAGAACAAGTTAAGAATGAATGACAACTTCCAATCTAACTATAGTGTTCAATACTGAATTATCCACATAAATTGCAATTGCTTTCTAACAGGAAGCAAAAGATGGTTAATCTTTCAGAAGTAGAAAATAGTCATTCACAGATCAAAATCTATTCATATGCAAAGATTACTCATCTATAAATTGCAGCTGCTTTCAGATGCAGTGTTAGATTACTCACTAGGCCCTGAAAATAACTGCAAACCAGTAGAGAATGCTTATGTATACTTCTTTCAAGCTAATTACTTATGCAAAAATGCATCTGTTGGGTGACACTGATGAAGCTCATGATTTTCAAATATTTCCTTGTCCTACACAGTGATTACTCAAAATGTAGCTGTTCAGAAAGAGAACTCATCAAGAGCCTTTCAACAAAATGCTTTTTCACTGGAAAATGAGATTCAAAGCCAGAAGTTTCACATGGAAATTAATTTATTTTGGTGAAGCTTTTGTCAGCAAAGGTTTCAGCGTTCCAAGACAAAGTTTCTGGTTTAAATGAGACATCCCTTCATTCCAAATTATCAAATAACATAGGCCAATTGCTTGGGACAAAATAAGTTCCAGAATTTTGCTCCTATTCATGTTTATTTAAACAAAGCAAACCAGTTCCATCAGGAGAGACTGAAAGACCTTCCGAAAACCAGCCACCAGAGCTGGGCTTGGGTATCCAACTGGGTTATGGCAGAACCTGAGGAGCTAACATGTAAATAAGAAACTTTACCCCTAATGTTTGGGGCTCTTACTGAAACACTTCCACCCAGTGATTAAGTAATTTCTAATCTAGAAAGAACTGTTCTGCAGATTCCAAATACAGTTGCACTGTTATGGGACTCAAGCTAGGAAACAGGAGATGTGCAATCATTACAGCTTAAATAAACCTGGATTCCTCCCTTCAGATAAAAGTTGTAAAAGAAGTAAAGCTAACTTTCTTTAAAGCAGAAGCATCCTACATGCCTTTTGTATGCAGCACCACAGCAATCCTCATTTTTCAAGGGCTTTCAACTAGCTCTTTCTCCCCTAGCACCATCCCCTTTCATACTAAGTAGAATCTAAAAGACCGGATTCCTCCCTCTCTCTAGTATGCTTTATGATGGGAAAACAAATGGATCATGATTAATTTTCTCTTTTCCCCTCATGGTCTAGTCTTGGAGACATCACTAAAAAGGAGAGATTAGAGATTAAACCTTTTTTTTTTTTTTTTTTTTTTTTTTTTTTTTTTTTTTTGCGGGGGAGTAGAAGGAGGGAGAGAGAACGAAGAAAACAAAAACCTGACTTGTATATTGTTTCCTGAATTCTTTTCCTATATATTGATGACTGAGTTGTATGTCTATGACTTCATGCCATTTTCTGTACTTCAATTAATATCCAGCTAGCACTCTTTATACTAGCTATGCCTAGGCCCTCAGTATTGAATAGCCGGAGAATATTGTCAATGATAAATCTGGTGCTGGTATTGCAGAATTAACCTCAAAAAGCACAGGCTGGATCCCAAAATATCCCGAGGAAGAAAACTTCCACAACAGCAACAACAAACCAATAAAAGCAGATAGAGTGTGTGTGTGTGTGTGCGTGTTACTATTTATTTATCCTGAGCACACTGAACTTGAGTCTATAATGTTGCCACTTCTCCTAAATGTATAGGTTGCAATTTGCCTTTGGAGTACAGGAACTTTTGAAACTGCCTGATAATAAAGGCTTCTAGTAATGCCTTACAGTCTGTTCCACCATCCTATCTGCTTCCATCAGTTAGTGATCCACCTGATGACAACATCCCTCATCAATACTTATGGTAGCCAGCTTTCATTTAATCATGGTTTTGATGCCCTTCTTTACATGTTGCCCTGATTTACATTTCTGTTCCTTGTGGGTTGCAGGGTGCACCTGCTTTTACCAGAGGCTTGAGGTGGCTTCTAGACTGGAGTCCTCCAGTCAAACAGAGGAAACCCGAGGTGTTCTTCAGTCCACCTCCGCGCTGAGAGGGAGAGCAAAGCCCAACTGACCCACTGTCTGCAGGAACAGTAGGGAGAAGGGACGAGGGCTGGCCTGGACTTCTGGACACTTTCTGCTTCTTTTCTTCCTATGAGGGCTGCATAAGTTATTCTGTTTCCCATTTAACCTCAGCTGAAAAAAAACCCCATATTTTGTTCTGAAGGAGAGAAAGAAAGGTCCATCTGCCTTGTGAAGTAATGACCTAGATGCTCTGTGCCAGGAGATAGTCAAAGGACATTTCCACAGACAGGGCTGAAAATGCTGTGAGAACTGAAGCTGCTGGATTTCCAAAAGACTGGCTGGATCACAGGGCAGAATCATTCTACACTTCGTAGAATCATGAGAATTAACAACACTGTACTGGCAAAGTTCAAAGGAATTGGTCTGGGACTATAGTCTGTTCCTCAAGCCAGACCAAGATTGTATCATGGATGAGCCATACCACTAATGATACGGGGAAGAATTTCTCTTTTGGGGATTAACCACTCAGTTGTTGTTATACAACTGGCTTCAGGACATCAGAGCTTCATGCAAACAAAAGAATTCAAGATAAGTTGTTGTCATGCAACTTTATGTTAAAGTTGCCACTGGAAGTCTTCATACATTTTCAAAAAGATTTGTAAGCAATACTACTTGCTATTCTCCAGAACTGCTGGAATGTTATATCCCAACAGTGTTTAATTGTCCTCCTCATTAAAGATTAGATGAGTCAAAGTACAAGAAAACTGCATGCCATGGCATAGCTTGGAAACAAAGTGGGCATCACCTTTATTCTTTAGGGAACTTGCTGATTTGTGATGGTGTTTGCATTTGATACTTCTCAGACACTTACAATTTTGGACAAAATAGCCTCTCTAAAATAATGTCAGAGGAGCAACTGAGGATTTCTATAACTACTGCAACATGATGAGTGTTAATTTTCTTCCTTCTTTTAGAGGCCATGGGGAAAATAGGGCTGCTAGCCAGAAAAGTGAAATGTTCATAATATTATAATGTCATCTCAGTATACTGAGAACTGAGTAACTCTTAATTTTGATTGTGTTTATGTTTTGGACAGCAAAAGCAGACTGTTTATGCTGCACGCATGCTAGTGAAACTCATCCTAGGTAGACATATGAGATTTTACAGATGTCTGGAACAAATATACAAATGCTATGAGTGGTAAAAATGCAAAAATAAACCAAACCAAAAAACATTAAACTTAAATCAGAACCAGTTTTTCCTAGTGGGAAAGGATATGCATGTATATGCTTTTGGAGAGCATGTCCTTCTATGATGAGTTTCTCCACTGGTTACTGAGAGTCTTTTTCCCTCTGTTCCCCACACCTGATAGCAAAGGAGGGAGGCAAATGCCTCAGATGGAGGAAGATGTTATTTGTGGGTAGGACTTTCTCTTACAGGTTTGAAGTTTCCTGTGCATGGACACCTACACCTGCTTGGCCCAGGAACATCAGTGAGGTTTACTCCTGCCTGAATTCCCCCGTACACTTTGCCTCTCATCCACCAGAAGTAAAATAACATTTACGTAGCTGATTCATGGCTGAAGTGGGAACTATACGTAGTAAAAAGTTCTGTTTTCTATTCTAGTGTGCTTTCTAATCCTTCTTCACATTCAAAGTGTTAAAGGGGCTTTTTGTTGTTTTCCAGTATCTCACTCTTCATTAATACAGTTTGTTAGTTTGGTTTTAGTTTTTGTTTGTTTGTTTGTTTTTGTTTTTGTTTTTTTTGTAAATTCCAGAGTTAGTAAGCATTAGAGATATTTCTCTTGTCAATATTACAGTTACGTCTAATGCTAGCAGGTGTTCTGGCTTATGAATATGTCCTTCATATAACCAGTGTTGATGCCTCATAAACAGTTGAGAGTGTTCAAAGAACAACGGAAGCATGCCTGTTTCCATTTGAAGGATGGAAAATTGAGGTATCAGGATGCTATGGATCCTTACTGAACAAAACATTTTCCAAATACATTCCAAAATATTAGAACTGAGTCCTCATTACACTAACACCCAGGAGAGTCTTGTGACATTTAGCTTATCTTTGCTTCATGCTTCCTCATTGAGGAATGGAAGTAAGAACAGAGAGCAAGACTGAAAATTGGAGACTAAATCTAATGTTTCAGAGACAGCCTCTGAGATTTCCTTTGCAGCATGACCTACCTTCCAGAGGCTTCAAACCTCTTGGTACTGCTTCAGGCATAGCAAAAATTTTTAGCATATAGTGGTTAAACATGGAGTGGGTTAGCAGCCTGCAGAGGGGCAGTAGGTTTGGGTGCTCAGGTGTGTTGTGCTTTTAGCTGCTCTGGAGATGGCTCTTTCAGAGCCCTTTAGACATAGCCCAGGTACATGGACATGTGCAAAACTCACAGCAGAGCTGACGATTTCACCGCAGTTTGTCTAGTTCAGTGTCTCCAAGTCCTGTGACTTCCTTGAATCATGCGAGTCTGGTGAGGACTGCTATCGGTCTTGTGAGGATGAGAGAAGTTTCAGCCCCACTGTGGATTTCGGCCCTTCATAGGGCAGAACTCTTCTAAAAAACTGCTTTTCTTCTTTCTGTACTGCTAGAAGCAGCAGCAACAGTAAGGCTAGGACAGGAAGCAGAACTAACTCCCTGTTAGAAGAGGATAATGTGGGGGTGTGAAAGAGCTCTTGAATTTGAGGTCAAGTAAACTTGAGAATGGTGATGATAATATGACATATGCTATCCCTTTATCTTTTGGGTATAGCTGAGGAAGTAGAAACAACCAACCATCCCCAAGGGACAGATTTAATCCTTACACAGGATTTTTATTATTATTATTTTGGTGTAATCTCACAGTTTTGATTCGATGCTTTGGAAGCTGCAGGTGTGGCTAACAGTGGATATTCCCTGTTACTGCCTTGCTACTTCACAATTTTTCCCAGCTGATGCACTTTCACTAACAAAATAATTTTGGCATTCTTGAAAATCTCTCGGGTTTATTTTAGTCTCAGAGACAGTAAACATTTAACAGAGAATCATAAAATACCAGGTTGGAAGGAACCTCAAGGATCACCTGGTCCAACCTTTCTTGGCAAAAGCCCAGTCTAGACAAGACGGCCCAGCTGAATCTCAAGCATGTCCAATGTTGGGGAATCCATCACTTCCCTGGGGAGATTATTCCAGCAGCTGGTTGTTCTCATGGTGAAACATTTTCCTCTTGTGTCCAACTGGAATCTCCCCAGGAGTAACTTGTCCCCATCACCCCTCATCTTCTCCATGTGACTCCTTGTATAAAGGGAGTCTCCATCTTCTTTGCAGCCACCCTTTAAATACTGGAACACGGTGATAAGGTCTCCCCCAAGCCTTCTCTTCTCAAGGCTGAACAAACCCAATTCTTTCAGCCTTTTCTCACCTGGCAGGCTGCCCAGTCTCTTGACCATCTTTACGGCCCTTCTCTGGACCTTCTCCAGCCTGGCCACATCTCTTTAGCACAGCAGGGACCAAAACTGAACACAGTATTCCGGGTGTGGAATAAGACTGACAAGTGCTGATCAGAGTATGATGAGGACTCCTTTATCTCCACCAGTGATGCCCTTGCTGATGGAACCCAGCACGCTGTCACCCTTTGCCACAGCAGCACACTGTTCACTCACACTGAGCTTGCCGACTACCAGGACCCCCAGGTCCCTTTCCACAGAGCTGTTCCCCAGCTGGGTAGATCCCAGCCTGTGCTGCACTCCTGCATTATGTTTTCTCAGGTGCAAGACCTTACCCCTGTCCTTGTTGAAATCCATAAGGTTCTTGTTAGCCCACTCTTCCAGCCAATCCAGGTATTCCTGCAGGGTGGCTCCCCCTTCTGAAGTGTCCACTTCCCCACTCAGTTTGGTATCGTCAGCAGACTTCATCAGAGTACACTGGATCCCATCATCCAGATCATTTATGAAGATATTAAACAGCGTTGGGCCCAATATCAATCCCTGGGGGACTTTCCTAGTGACAGCTTGACAGTTCGAAAAAGAGCTATTTCCCACCACCCTCTAGGTGTGGCCTGTCAGCCAGTTCCCACCCACCGCACAGACCACTTGTCCTGACGGTAACGCACCGGTTTCTCTCGGAGAAAGCTGTGGGGAACTGTACTGAACGCCTTGGGGAAATCCAGATAGACAACGTCCACCATTCATCCCACATCAGCCAAGCAGGTAACTTTGTCGTAGAAGGCAATCAGGCTTGTCAAGCACTATTTGCCCTTGGTGAATCTGTGCTGGCTTTTCCCAATCACATGCTTCATTTGACTTGTGACAGCCCTTTGGAGGATTTGCTCCATAACTTTCCCAGGGATTGAAGTAAGACTGGTGGGCCTATAATTTCCTGATCCTTCTTTACGCCCTTCTTGTAGATGGGGGTGACATTAGCCTTCCTCCAGGCTTCTGGGACATCCCCAAGTCTCCACGGCTCCTCAAAGATTATGGATAGCCGCCTTGCAATGATGACAGCCAGCTCTCTTAACACCCTCAGGCGGATAATGTCTGGGCTCATCAATTTGTAGGGGCCAAGCTCCTATAATAGTTCGCATAGCAACTCTTCCTTCACTGGTGGTGGGTCTGTGTTTGCAACATATGCTTAAGTATATTTCAATTACTCACCTGAGTGGCTTGACTGAGTAGTTTCTGGTAGAGTCATAATTTGAGGCCTTTGCTGGTTTAAATCCAATGCCTTTGTAGCTGTTACTCATTATAATCGAAAATGTGCTATAATGTTGTATATATTTTTATTGTGCATTTTATCTTAAAACCACATTATCTCCTTATTAACACCTAGCTCTGTAAGAGAATTAAATGGCATAAAGCATCACACTTGAATACTGACTTACTCTAAAGTAAAAGAAAACTGGAATTAATGGAGCTGGATAATAAGAGTAACTTCAACAACCAGGAGCTACGACAGGCTCCAAAGCCAAATGAGTCTGTTGGTGAACTCAGTGGTGTTATGATGTAGTAGAAAGAGAAGATAATACAGAATCTATTTATGGGCTAACTTAAATTCATGATCAGTTCTAAAAGATGGATCTGGCAAGTTATGTGCAGCTCATAGCAGGGCCACTTTTTCATATTGTTTTTTCTTAAAGGAGATTCTAAAGCTGTTTTGGTTTTGTGTTTTTGTTTTTGTTTTGTTTTTTTTGTTGTTGTTTTTTTGTTTGGTTGGTTGGGTTTTTTGTTGTTGTTGTTTGTTTTGTTTTGTTTTGTTTTTTTCTTTTCTGGCCATATTCCATGCTGGAAAGAGCAATGTTCTTCTCATGTGGTTTGAAATATCCAGCCACTTGGCCAGTGATCTCATACACTGAGGCATACAGAATGATGCTCTTTGCTTGCATTGGAGTACTAGCACACTGCATACAGGTATTTCTTTAAGCATTCACAGCTGAGCACTGTGGTGTGTGTTTTCCAATGTATTCTAATGAAGATCTTGGAAGTTGTTTTATTTTCTTTCTGGCTTCTTTAGAAATGTTTTAGGATTACATTCTTAATAAGATCTCTTCAAAATGCTTCAGACTTTGGAAAACTTTATTCTGGAGCATGTTACTGTAGGAGTGGGAGTGCAGGCTGGCAAAACTGAAATGCAATCCACTGCCCTTTGCTGCATCTCTGATATCCTGAGTACCTTTATTTACAAGAATATACGGTAGAAAATCAACAGACCAAAAATCCTTCATATTTGAGAAGTCATGAACCTCCTCCATGAAGACAAAACCTCATAATGGGGTTGGTTAACACTTCCATATCTAATTCTGTCCTTGAACATCAGAAATTAAGTGGCTATATGATGATACATTTAATGCAGAGTAACTTTTCCAGAAATGAAGGTCTTATCCATCTTATCTATTACTTTTGTGCCATGCTTTGCACTGTTATGTCAAGGTTAGTATCAGATTTTTCTACCATGGGAATCTGATGTAAGCATCAAATGCATACAGATGAATGCTGCACTTGACCTGGTTCAGTGCACCAGGGCTAACCTTTTTGTTGGTTTGTGTTTTTCCTAGAGTTTCACCAAACATAATTTTTTTAGTTTAAAAAAAGCAAGGATTTATTCCATGTTCACATTACATCACTCCATGTGACTCCTTCTGTGGCTATTTTTGTAGCCTGTGGTCATATCACTTAGTTCCTAGAATCAGGATGATAAATTTTAACACTGAACATTTATTTAGTTAGTGAACTTCTGTATTTTTTGACTGCAGAGTTCCTCTTTTTACTTATCTTTTGAGCCTGGCTTTTCTGTAAACTGTCTGTTTACTATGTTGGGTGAAGTCTGCTATACTTTCCATAACACCTGCATGGGAAAATGTTATCATGTTATCTCTCTTTCTTCTTCCCAACCCCCCCTTTTTTCTTTTTCTTTTTTTTTTTTTTTTTTCCCTTTGTGTGTGAGCAGTCTGGGGTGACAATCCTGTGTGCTTTAAACTTGGTTTTTGAAAACGTTGCACACTTTAATGCTGCTTTGTGTTGCCAAGAAAAGTGCAATGCATAAACAAAAACTGTGACCACCATCTTTTTATATACTCTATGTATTTCTATTCCAGAAATTAACACCCCAGATGTTTCTTTAGGATATATCTGTCAAGGATTAAGGATTTTCAGGTTATTTTCAAAATTTTTGTAAATACAGAACAGCTTTTTAACCCTTCAAATCAAACCAGATGGTATTTCTGCTTCACTGTAAAGACTTCCCTAAGTATTTTTATGTCATATTGATATTTTTTTTTCCTCCAGTTTCTGGGTGCTGGAGAAACAACTGTGTGTTTATCCTACTTAATTAAACAAAGGTCAAGCAAGGCAAAACATGCACTCCCCAGAATTTTGTGAAGGAACAGGAGCATCACTAAATCTGAGCCATAGTTTTTCTAAAAAATCTAGGTAATCCTGGATTAGCAGATCAAAAATCTGACAACTATGGAGCATTCAGAGAATAGATCTGGATCTAAATCTTGTGTCCCAAATCCTTTTCAAATGAGGAAATGCACATGATTTAAACTGTAAGTAATGTGTATCAACAGATAGATTACTTATTCTTCTTGGTCAAACGGGAATTAGTCAGAATCCTGTACTTTAGGCACACCTTGGAGACAGCAAATTTGCCCATTTGGTTTTTCAGCAATTGGACTAAGAGGAAAATAATTGACTAGCTATTCAGGATGGAAATCAAGCAAAATCAGATCAGCACAGATCAGAAATAAGAAAGGGATGAAAATGTCTTGAAATTACTTAACTGAGATGCTGCCACTTAAGTGACAAATTGTAATAATATTTTTGTAATACTGGCTGCATTTTGTAAAAGTAGAAACTAATTTCAAAACAACTGTAGCTACACCTTTTTGGTGGGAATTTGCTGGGTAATTCTATCATACTTCATGTACTTCCTACACATAGTAAAACATTAAGATCTGTATTTTAATATTTCAGAGATACATGTAAATTGAAATCTGGTAATTCAGTTCACAGATGTCTCTAAATGTGGTAGTCAAATTGTGAGAAGTCCCATTACACAAGTGGAAGGCACCTGCTTTGTAAATTAGTTCTAAAACTCTCCAGTTGAACCCTGTCAATAGGGTACGTGTTCTGCTTTAATGGTGGTCTGTACTGAGACAATACAAACCAGAAATCTTGATGTGTAAGAGTATTTCAGTCTTGTTCATCTCTAGCATATCTCTTGTAGCTGTGTTTGGCACTGTAGTAAAACTGCAGGATAACTGTTGCCAAGAAGTGAAGATTACTGTTATACTGTAAGGGGGGGAGTTGTACAGTTGGATATTGAAACAGATTGCCAGACCTTGCTCCTCAGTTTTGATCCACCATCTCCCTCATTAATTCACCATATGCCCTTAGGCAAATCAACCTCTGTTCTCATTTTGAAGTAACAGCTAAAAGGATAAAATGCTTGCAAGTGATTTAGAGTTTAATGATGTTATTCTAGAGACTCAACATAATCTACTGACTTTAATTAGGAAAAAAAAAAAAAAAAAAGCTGAAAGGATCTTTCCCTCCAAACCTAAGAAGGATAAACCACAGAACAAAGAGCACTATTAGCTGCAAGAAGTCATTCGTCAAAAAGTGTAAGTTGTTTCTAAATGAGAATTTAAAAGCCCTTGGCTCTGGTATTTTAAATATAAAATCATAGTAAGGTGAACACAAAACCCAAAAGGCAACTTACAGAAAGCATAAACCTATAAAAGATTTTCAAATGCACAGAAATAGAAAATCGGCCTCCAATTCGGGAAAACCTTACATTGATTTCTATAACATGGGAGGTCACAGTAGGGGGGAAAACACTTTTTTGTTTGGTTACAGCACTCTTCCTAATCATCTATCACTGGATTCATTGTGGTTTGTGAACTGCGATGAGAACCTAGGATAGGAAATGCCTACAAATACACACCAGAGTACCTGATCTCTGAGTTTGCCTAATTCTTATTCAAATCTATCTTTTAGTCCCCATGAGATGACTATATAGGCATGTGAGAGGTACTTGCCTTAGGAAAATAACTTTAGGACTCTTCTGCTGGGAAAATAAAAGGATGACAAAAAAATAAATCTAGTTAGTTGCTTATCATGTAGAAGCTGGTTTGTATCTCTAAAAATCCCTGGTGCCCTTTTCTTTTCCTCTTAATTTTATTAAACATATTTTCTGGCACAGGAACAGATCTGCATGCTGTATTCAAAATGTGGGTACATCCTTAATTTATACAATGCAATAAGTACTCACTTTTGTGTTGTTCTCAGATCTCATCCCAAATTCCTAACAGTGTTTCTTGTCTTAACCATTGCTGACTACTCAGCTAGCATTTTTAGGAAGCTATTCACAGTAAATCCCACATCTCTCTATCTGGTTGACAAGAGCTAAACCAGAACCCTTTACTGTTTACATACGATGTAGGCTGTCTTTTCCTAGACTGCTGCATTGCATTCACTTGCATAAGATTTAATCTACTATTTCATAATCTAATATTGTGCTTTTTCAATGTACGTGTTTTAGTCTCAAGTATCTTGAAAAATTGTGTTTACCAGCAAACTTCCTTGCCTTCCTATTTACTCTTATTGTTCCTTTTTTATAACCTTTTGAAGAGGTCCTGGGCTTTTTTCAACCAGACGATACCCATAGTGTAAGAGGTAAATTAATTGTAACATACGTGGAATTTATGAATAATAGCCAAAAACTAATTTAGCAACTTCAGCTCTGACTGCATATAATAATATTGCTGCTTATGTCAGTGTGATAAACAGATGAGTAAGAAGGTATAGCCTTTAAGATATACTTTGCATATGCAAAAAGATACTCTTTCTGGGATCACAGAGGTTCTAACTACTCTGGCTGCAGTTTCACAAACCAATTAACTGGATCTGTAGGCTGTTGCCAAATGGGGAGGTTCCAGGCTCTGCACATCTAATCCACTAGTAAGGCCTTCCTGCTCCTTCCCTTGCATTGATCAGGAAGTGCTGGGGTTGTGAGATTAGTCATGAAAACACAAAAATCTGACTCACCACGCAGTGTCATGACTGCTAGATCCAGTGTGAGAAAAGGGGCAGAAACATGCAGCTGGGGCTGAAGGGGGAAAAAGGGTCGGTCCCTTCGGCAGCAGTATATAATTAGACTGTGTTAGGTGTATTGTGAAATTGCACCTAAGGCCTAATGCATAGCAGTGCTCCTACTTTTTCTTTAGAGGTGAAGCCTGTGGTACAGAGAACTTAACCAAATCCACAGGTTTTTGCCATGTGACAGTCAGGAATGTAGCCCAAATGCTCTGATGCAGTGTGAAGCTTTAACCCGAGACAAAACCCGTGAACTGCTTGTCTGCGTGATCAGACCTGTGACTTGCTTTGAGCACATCATCTGTGATTGTTATGCAGGTTAGCACTTACACTGCTTATTGTGGAAGTGAAAGCTTGTGTCAAGAAATTAATCCAAAAAATGAAAAGTTCTCTAACGAACTATAAAGTGACTCAGGTAAATGTGTCTGGTAGTGTCTAACTTGCGATTATAAGAAGTTACAAGAGTCTACAAGAATTATAAGAAGTTACAAGAATAACTTGCAAAACTTTTAGCCTAAGTCTATAACTTCTATGAATCAAAAAGCCCCCTGCAACCTCTTAATTATAAATAGATAAATGCAGTTGGCATTCTCAGTGGGAAAGCATACTGGGTGGCATACACCTAATGTAGCGCAGGTGATGCAACAACTTTGGAACTGATGGCAGTAGTGAAGGCGGGATAAGAGAGAAATGTGTGAAGGCAGATAGTGATTAAGGCTGCCTGATAACAGTAGCCTTTTTGGTGTTTGTTTGCTCTTGTAACATCAATGGGAAATCAGAATAACAAGTTCAGGTTAAGCTTAAAAATAAAGCAGTTTAGACTGTTTGAAGATAGATGCTAATGTAACTGAAAGCAACTGTATAGCTTATCAACAGCTGCTTCAGTATGACATAGAGACATTCATAATGGCATTCATTTATTCTAAAATGCTAATGAAGACCAAGGGTGTTAGGCCTTGTAGTAAATGTTGTGGTAAGAATAGTATTTATACAGCTTACTGCTTTGAAAGTTTTCTACGGCATTAAATTATCATGACAGAATAATTCTGCATTCTCTCCTTCTATGATAAAATTTTTCTTGAAACTATTATTCTTTCTTTTCCTTGAAGGAGGAATGTAGTATTTAATGTGAAAGCTACCTATATTAATAAGAAAAGGATTGTTATTTTTAATAACTTACATAAATGACTATAATACTGCTCAACCTTGGCTACCTAGCATTTTATATTCTTGTCAAATATTCTTTCATAAAACATTATTTTCAGTATGTTCTTGGGTTTTTGAAAGGCTGCTTAGGTTTCTGGCCCAGCAGTACTATTGAATTTACTCAGGATTATAAAATTCTACAGTAATAGCTACTTCCAAGTAGCACTTTCTTACCAGGAACTCAAACTACAAAGTAAAGGTAATTAAAACATATTGGCTTTTTTCCAAATTCCAAGGTAGGTTTCCTTGGCAAGCATCATTTCATATAAGTTGTTCTACAGCAGTTCCCCTTTCCTCTAGGAAAAACTATTTTATAGAAAGGGAGTCTTAGCAAGCCTTACCTCTTGACTATTTTGCTATTTATTGTTCCATATCACTACGCAGCAGTAAAATATTTTGTTGTAAATTCTTTCCATTAGTCACAAAGCCACACAAATATCTTGGAGCTTTCCTCAGAGAATTCTCAACTTCCTACAAAAACAAGCAACAAAAAGCTACCAGGAAAAGTAAGCAGATGATTTTTAACCACTTGAGTCTATTTCCTAGTCCTAAGAGAAACTAGGATTTTCTGTATGTTTAAGTTAAATACTCAAGTGAATTATATGGCCTGTATTAAACTAGATAAATCTGTTATTTTATATCAACTGTATTGTGTCAAATATGAGAACAGATTCTATTTCTTACCCATACTCAAAGACTTCCATGGATTGCTACAGAAATGAAAATTCTTCCTGATAGGCTTTTTTTATCCTTTGGTCACTTAGTTGTGAGATTTCATTGTTTTTTTCATATGTATGAACTAGCTGCCATCACTCGTACTGATAAATGGAAGCTTCTAAAATCCCATGTTTTAAATATAAAATACTGGCTATTACCTGTGTACAATAACTCAAAGTCTAACTTAGAGTGGTAGCACGCACTACTTTCCTCCAGATAGCAGAGGAGTTGGGATATATTGTAGTATCAGATTTCACCACTTTGAATATTGCAAGGACAAACTGTTACACTTATGGTAGTGCACGATGCTAAAGCTTTGCATTGATAATGTTTAAATATTCCAGACTACTCCGAGGTGTGTTCAGATGAAAGCATAATTGCACTAAGGCTTGGCACATACTGTTACATATTTTTGCATTTAAAAGTAATGGCCCACCTTGGAGACAACCTGGAAGCAAAGTGGAATGCCAGGTGCATCTTTTTTCTTTCTTATAGTCTATTAACTAGTAAGGAGTTTACTAAATTTAGTAAATCCTGTCCTCTGATAGTGACAGGTAATGATATTGTTTTTAAAAGCCTTATGTGTTTTAAGGTTGTGTTTGGTTTGCTTTTGGTTTTTTTGTTGTGTGATTTGGGGCTTTTTTTATCCCCCATCTCAAATTTCTATGCTAAATCAGGACTTCCCCCATTTATCTGAGCCTGTATGAAGATGAGTAGGAAAGCACAACTGTATAAGTTAAAGGGTGAAAGTGTAGAGATTATATATAAGGTTATTAAAGTAAACAATCTCAGTAATACACTTTACTATGATAGCGCTACAAATCTGAGGTTAGACCTTTGGTTTCAATGGAAATATCCTGAACTCTCCTAGATATAAACAAAGCATGTGTGAAATATTAATTTATAATATATTTAATTTATAATCATACATACGTAAGGTATCCTATATTTCAAATATTCCAGAAACTTTCTTATAAAAATATGCAATATTTATTTTGAACAAAACTGTGTCTATAATCACTAATATGTATTTAAGAATAAGTGTAGTTGACTGCATGCTATCAAATGCTAAATGAAGGTTGGGGGAGGGAAAAGGGGAAACAATTTTGCTTGCATTCTTGTCAGCTAAGAGCATGACCCTACTTGAAAACTTCATAAATCAAAATCCATACTTCAGGGGAATAACTTTGTGGCTTTGTACTGAATGTTGCACCCAAATATTTAGTTAAAATTTTGGAGTCCCTGATCCTGAAAGCTACAAAAAGTCAGATAATTTACCCAGAGAGTGCTGGGTCAAAGCATATGAAGACTGCATGCACCAACATAAGATATCTTTGGTCATGCTGTTTCTTATTCACAAGAGGAGGAAAAAAATCCACCTTAGTTTATTTTCAAAAAATAATCTTAAAAGAGGTGTATCTGTCAAGTGTGTCCTGAGGAGATGTCTTGGCAATTGATCCTCCTCAGATAGCAATAATGCTTTTGAGTTTTACCCTACTTGCCTCAGGACAGATTTAACTTTACTTCAATTACAGAAACATCATAAAGCACCACTGACCCTAGAATACTGCAAGTAATACTCTGTTTGGGATTAAGGTAATAGCATGGCATATGTAAAGGAATTAAAGCAGTGGTATGTTGAAGTCATCAAAGCCCAAACTGGAATTGTAAGTAAATATATATTCTATACTGGCAACAAGAATTTGCTATTCTTTTCCCTCCATTCAACTTTATATGTGTTAGGGAAAAAAATACCTTTTTTTAAATTTCCTGTCCAAAAGTTAGTGTGTGAACAGAGAACAGTGATGTTAGCAAAGCTTACTTTATGAAAAACAGGGCTTTAGTTCCCCAAAAAAGATTTTGCTTTTTTTTAAATTTGGCCTTACTATCAAATAAAACTGATGTCTCAGCAATGTTTTAGCAGTTACTTAAGCTCTTATGCCACTGTTCCATTTAGGTGAAATGCAGGAGAAAGACTTACATAATTTATTACTAATAGAAAGCTTCTGTCTCCAGCAGAATTAAGTCTGAAGTTAAGGAATGTCTGCATAAATTAATCTGAATACATCTGAGTATTAGATATACATCTTGAAAGTATTAAAAATACTCAGGTACAACCAGACATGTTGATACTCATTTCTCTGCAATTGCTGAAAGATTTAACAAATCTACTAACACAGCATGCTAGAGTTTTGCAGTGAGGTATAGCAATAGACTTGTATGTTTGCATTCCTTTGACCTGATGTCTTTGCTAATTACTGTTCAAGTAACTTAGTTGTTTTGCTCATAGCATTGTTTTGGGTTTCTATTATCTTGCAAAAAGAAATTAAAAGAATTCTTACAAAAATAAGATCAAAATTAACATCATCTTGTATTAGGAGCTTTAAACATAATTGAATTGACTTTTCCATTGGGGGAAAAGCATATCCTGATGCATATAATCAATTTGATTACCACTGTCCAGTCTAAGAGAAATGAGTTTGTAACAACAAAAGCCTTTAGCAAATGACATGAAACATCTGACAAAAATAACCCCTACCTTTAAAATCAGAGACTGAATTAGCCATATACATATGCAGTTTTTTTAAAAAGTAGCATACCTACAGTGGGGTATCATCTTAGAGCTTCACATGGTGAAATCTACTCGTGTTCTGCTGCTGACAAGAATAATGCTGATACCTGCAAGAGAGATGTGGTCCACTAGCTTATACTGAAATTTTCTCCAGTGCACCTTAGTCTAGCTCTGAAATGTTACATACCAGCATGCTTTAGACAGATAAGTTATGAACTTATACTTGTACAGCTACCTAGCTTAATAATAAAAATCTTTCACTGTTGTCATATTTCCATGAGTATACTGTTCCTGAAGTTATGTGCTTACAACATAATTTTTAATTGTCATACCCTTCTAAGCACAATTTGCTATATATGACATTGAGGTACAGAGTATCAAAGACTAGCTAAAACATGAGTATATTGCCAAAGGTAATGTATGCCTTTGATCACCTATCTTTGTTTATCTGAGTGTTTGAGATGAACTTGAAAGACAATGGATAAATAGACTAGTGCTGAAAGCCAAACACTACTTTTCTTTTTTTTTCCTCTTCCTTTGCATAGCTTTTGATAACAGAATCCAGTAAATGAGTTCCATTTCTCTTATTACATTAATATATGTGCCCATGGCTCGAATGGACTTTTAATTTGTCCTCCTGTTAGATACACTGAACCTTTGAATGATGCCAGGTATTTATAACCTTATACCTATATTCTAATTAGTCTGGCTTTATCTGGGAATAGCAGTGCTGGAGAGCAGCTCGGATAGATATGCTGGCTAGACTGCTTTTGATTCCCTTGTCTCTTAGACTCTACCTTTTGATAAAAGCTGAGTGTAACATCAAAAAGAGCTTAGGGAAGTGTTTCTCTACACAGTACAAACACATGACAAGAAGAATAGGTTCTTCATCAAAACTATATAAAATAATTCGGATTTTTTATGAAGAATCACAGCAAATAGGATTTATGAAAAGATAAAGGGGAGTCTTAATTTTTTTCTTTTGTTGCCTATCATCCCTCCATACATTTTGAACACATACACACTCAGACACAGTTGTATATATATGTGCATGTACATGTCTTCCTATTTTACCCTGTCGCTATTGATTCAATATTCACGATTCCTCATAGAAAACTGAAATTTTGCTGCCATCCTAATGTACATTATTACAGTGAATAACTTCTAGAGAAATTAAGTGTTGAATGCAGTTGAGTTATTAGAAATTGTCCATGCATAGGAAAAATGATGCATAGCTTGAGGTCATGCCAAATCAGATGATCAGTCTCCTTATGGAGCTCTGTATCAGCTATAATAAAAATCTTCTGCAGCTGAGCAATTATATATTTAGGGTAGGTCCTACAAATGTTTGTCAGGAAAGAGCTATTTATGCTTTGTTATTTTTAAACTGTAGTAACTAGCTCTGAATAGATTTTATTGTGGTTAGACTTTTTCAGAAAGTCAAAATAAACCTAATAAACCAGTTTGGTTGGTTTCAAAAATAGAATACCTGTATAAATCAAAGTGCTGTATTTATTGTCTATGAAGTAGGAATGACTGTTCAAACAGCCACAAATTAAAGCCTAGATTATTTTTTTTTTTCCCTGTTGGAGCTCCAATAATGCTTATTCAGACTGAGTATTTATTCACTGTGCAGATCGGTTCGGCATCTCCACATTAAATTTATAAAACATTATTCTAAAATTATTTTCATGCTTTGATATTCTCAGTATATGGTGGTGTACCAATTGACTTAGTACGTTTGTCTTACATTCGTCTTTGAAGCTTCCTAAATTCTGCCTGTGACAAAAGGCATGTTACCCCCATTCCTGAGCCTTCTACTTGGGAATCTAAGCGCTACCCCTCCAGCACATTTCCAGCTACAGGGAAAAACCACATCTATGGTTACCTAATAAAATACAACTATACCTGTCAGATACAATTTAACAGAGATCACTTTGAAACCACTTGACTTTAGTAATTTTTTTTTATTTTTATTTTTTTTTTCCTGTCTTCAGTCAGCTTGTACTGCATTTACAAACAAATGGGTAGCCAAGTCTACAACAGCAAATGAGTCAATGGACAGGGGCTGAGTCATGTAGCAGGGACAACTGTCTGGAAGCAGGATCTGCACTTTACATCTCAGGTTTCAAAGTTATGACCAGCATTCTTATGTGTCACAACTTCTTTTCACGCTAGAAGAAAATTAAATCTCGGTAATAAGTACTGCAAATGAGTATCTAAAATTCAGGAAAGCAACTTAACTCACTCTGTCTGGAGAAGAGTCTGAGAGAACTGGATGGGGTAGTGCAGTGCCTCTGAATTTTCCTAGAAGCAAATTGCATTGCAGTGAAATTGGAGAACCAGAAATTCTCTGCTGCACTGCATATAACAAGCCCAGAGACACTGGATATCTATAATACCATAAATTACAGTAGGAGCATATGGAGGACTGAAAACTGGTAGAGAGTTTGTTGAAAATTTCAAGAATGTTTCACGTAAGGTTATCAGTGAAGAAAGGCTAATGTAACTTTCTTCAGTAAGAGATTATTGTTTACTGCTTGTAGAGCTGCTCTCTCGGAATAATTTATTTATTACTGCAAGACTTAATGAAAAACTGTTTCAGTTTTACTCTGAAGTGTTCCCACAAAAACTTGTACTGAAAATCTATTGCAATTGACGTTTTCATCAAATATTTTTATTGTTAAGTTCATATAAGGACAACCCAAGACCCATTTGAGTATGAATACCTAATAGATGGATTATAGTATTAGAGATGGACTTGATTCTGGAAGAATATACAAATCTGCATAGGATAATAGTCCTTGATGCTACAAGGAATTGTATATGGTTTTTAGATAACCAGGTTTCTTTAATTAAAGTGGTAAAAAAAAAAAAAAAAAGAAGAAGGAAAAAAAATAAAGATATTAACTTAAATTTATATATAGAATTAAATGGTCAACAGATAAGGCAACTCAGATAAGGCAAAACTTGTTTGCAGTATTGTGGAGGCAACTATGGCACAAAGTATTTACCTCAGGCAGGCAGTGTCTCACAAGGCATGTGTGTGTGTAAAACATAACAGAAGAAACTTTGCATGACAGCTCTTGGTAACTGTCTTAAAGCACTTAAATTGGCTTGACCCTGAAAGTAAATAAGCTAAAGTGAATTTAAAAATATATACTGTTATTACTTCATGTAATCTTCAGTATCTATGAGATTTGTATCAGACAGTCCATTCTGTATCATAAAGTACATGACCTGACTTTACACTGAGACAAAGATCTACCGAAGGGAATCCTTGGGGCTCAGGACCTGCAGATGCAGAAGCCTACGCAACTCTGCCTCAGAGCCTGACTGACTTCCCCTGAGCTGTCTGAGTGCAGGAACGGCTTAAGCAGATCTGCCTCCAGAATCCAGCCTTTCCAGGGAAGTAATGGAAGTCACTACATGCTTAATCCATAACTGATGATGAAGACTGAAACTTTTGGAAGGAGGTGGCTTTTGTGTTGTGCCTAAGGGAAGTCAGGTGATATTTTCATAAGGAAGAGAAAGACTCCCAAGATTTAGCTTCACTGTTTGGCCAAAGAGATGCTGAACAGAGTGGAGAAAGGTATGTACTGCAGCCAGCCCAATAGCCACCACGTTTAGTTGGATATAGATAAAATAAAAAGAGTTTGTTCAGGATAGAACAACAAAAACAATTAATGTGAACAGACTGTGCTACGGTTTCCATTCCAGCAAAACAATTTTACTGATTTAACAACTTCATGTATAGGGTGTCCTATTGTTGTAATGTGTGCACTTCTAATTCTACAATGCATGAAAAACCCCAAACAAATGATAAATTACATTTCCATCCCTCTTCTTCAATCAATTCAGTGACGTAGGGAAATAACAAAAGTCTCTCAGCTGAACTATAAAATATAAATAGTTTATGCATCATCATAAGATATTCCTTATTTGGAGTACTTATCTTCTAAGTTGCTATTGCTTGATTTGTTCAAGGCCACTTTCTTCATGGCCTCTGTATGTTGGACTTCTTTTGTATCTAACTTGACTGAAATTTTTCCTAAACAATATTCTCTTACTCAAAAAAAAAATTCTGATGGGGAATAAAAGAATAATTTATAGCATATATCAAAATAACATGCAGAAGTACAACGCTTTGAATATGGCTCAGATTGCATAACCCTTGATAAAATGTCAAAGATTGTCTATAGCAGTCCTTGGCTTGAGGAGTAAGGGAGTAAAGTTTGATACCCAAAATTCCATAATAAAGTGTGTATATATTTCTTCTTTTCCCCAGACAGAATTACACTGCTAATTCTTGCTACTTGATTCTTCTGAGGCTTATAGGTACTTCATGTGCTAAAGATGCAATTAAGGATATGCAGTGCTGCTTAAAACATTTTATGTATTTTGAGACTCCCCAAGTAATCTCAGTGAAGTAGACTGGAAATACATGAATATCGCACATAGCAAACCAAGCCACAACAAATAAGTAATAGGTTTAACTTTTACATGCTTCTTTTCAGCAGTCAATACTAGAACTCTTTTCAAAGATGGTCACTCAGAATCATCCATCCCATTTTTAACAATGAGGAACCTGAAGTCTGTGAAGCTGAGATGGCTTTGCTTGTGTGACATACCCACTGGAGGAAAGAGAGTTCCCAAGTCTACAACTACCAGACAGATTTGCCTGACATCTCAGGATAAGAGTTACTGTCACCAACTCAGCCCGCTTTAAACCCTAGTGGCACTGGTTCTTGTTCTCCTCAGGCTGCTTTTTGTAGAGGTAGGAAACACTTCAGATGGTGAAAATAAAAGATTTGATTATATGCCTGGACAAATGAAAGTCTAATACCTGGACAATCACACGTTAAACATATTGTAAACCCAGGCATTGAACACAAACATAAACCAGATCAACCTCAGGAAGAATGCTAATAATTTTCAGTTTATTTTGGAAAGTCTGCTAAATTTTTGTTTCCCTTCTACTTTAGTGCCATAATGTTTGAGTATCTTTGCTTGGTTTCCTTGTTTGCTTTTCTTTTTCTTTCTGGCAATTATTCTATTCCTTTGCATGTGCTACTCTGTTTAGCCACCTGAAATTTGGCTTGCTTTCCTTGATACCTGTGTTTGTTTGTTCCGTGGCTACGATCCTTGATCCTTCCACTCCTTTAAGTTTAAAACTTTGTGAAAGGTCTTCTGTCAAAACCACCTCTTCTTGAGGTGGTCATCCCTCTTTTCTTATTCATATATTACAATATTTTAAGATCCTTTTGCATATTTTGCCAAAATCTGTACTACTGTCTACCATATTACATGCATATGCTTAGTCTTAAGCCATGTGAATATTTACTGTACACATTGCTTTATTTACTTCCTCTGGGAAAACTCCTACATTCAGGTAGATGGATATGACTCCTGTTAAAGTCATGTAAGCTGTATGTGCACCAGAGGACTCCTTCAGTTTAAATGTGACATTTAAAAATTCTGTCCTTGGCAAATACCATCTTGCTCTGGATTTATTCTTCTGGGGTTTTTTGGTAGGTCTGAGCCCACGGAAATGGGTAAAAGAAGAAAACAAGCACTTTTCCTAATAGAAAGGTTGAAATGTCCATGTGGTTTGTCTTGTAAAAGAGAGCTAGAAAAGTTTGCTTAAATCTTTCTTTTAGCAGTATCCTCTAAATTGGAGGCATTATTACACTGGAGTAAGCGGATAATTTCTAGAACATATGGGGATAAAGTACTGAATCACAGTATTCTAGAGACATGGAAATTTCTGCCTCAGTCTTGCAGAGCTGCTGGTTGCCATCCCTATTTCAATCTCCTATTACTTGGCAACCACACCTCTTCCTGGAGGGCACCAGCAGCTAAAGACTGTATGGGGTTTTTTTGTTGTTTTGTTTTTTTTTTTTTGTTTTTTTTTTTTGTTTTGTTTTGTTTTGTTTTGTTTTGTTTTTTCTTATTTGGTGTTTAGGAGAGGCAAGCCCACCAGTGCTGCTCCTTTTCCTTGCTATGCCTCTGTGAGGTTGATGTGACTTTAGCTGAACTCAAGCCTTGGTTTATATCAGAATAAACCTTCTACTGTAGAAATCCCAAATAAGGCTGGGAGAATTTTTGCTGGAGGCTCTTTTTAGAGAAGTGCTTATTTAATTAACAATTAATGTAACTTAGATGACTGTAAATGCAAACGTGTATGCTCTTTAAAAACAGTTCTAGGAGAAATGTTTTACTTTTCAATGGCTATCCTTAGAAGTTTTGTTTGGAGATGATAAATTAACTGTTTACCATTTAAAGTGCAGTGCTGTACATTTTCAAAGCCTGACATAAACTAGGTTAGTTTGTGGTGCTCTGGCAGCAACTTCACAGCAGAGTCCTTCAGTATCTCCACTCTGACATGGAGGCTGGGCCGAGTTACACACAGGGGATTGCTGTCTAACAGCTGTTCCCGGTCTCCTCCAGGAAAAGAGGTTGCACTTTTTTTTTTTTTTTTTTTTTTTTTTTTTCTATTTCTCCCCAGATACCTTTCCCAGCAGTTCACACCCCACCCCTCTCAGCACGTACCGCCCCTTGGGAATTTCTGCCCGTTCCCTTCAGAACCAGGCTTTGCTTTGGAACAGGTAAGACTGACGGGCTCTATCCCGGCAGCGCGGCCGAGGCTGGCGGCGGCCCTGCCCCGTCAGCGCCCTCACCGCCGATGCGCCCCGTTTCGTTAAGTGTCGAACAACCAGGAGACTGAGCCCCGGCGGGGCGGAGCGGAGGGGCTGAGGGGCTGCGGGCAGGCGGCTGTAAGGCCGGGCTGGCGGCAGCGCTGCGGGCGCCTCCGGAGGGCTGAGGGGAAGCAGCTCGCTCGCTCGCCCCGGCCAGGCCCGCTCCAGCTCCCCCGGCGCGGCGGCAGAGCTCGTCCCCCCACCCCCCAGGCCGGTTCCCGAGAAGGATGGGGGGGGGGAGAAGAAAGGCGGCGGGAGCGGCTCCCCCGCCGCTGCCCTCGCTCCCAAATGGCGGCCCGCGAAGGGGGTGGGGGCGCGGGGAGGAGCGGGCTCTATCGGCAGCTCGGCGCTCCGCCGTCGGGCCGAGGGGCGGGGAGAAGGAGAACGGGAAAAGAAGGAGAGACAGGCGAAAGGGAGGGAGCTGAGTGCCGAGAGGTCGATGGGCCGAGCATAAATGTCTCGATGAGTGTGAGGCCGCCATTTTAGATGAGGAACGAAACGGACGGCGCCGAGCGGGACGAGAGCCTGGGGGGAGCGGCCGAGGGGCAGTGACATAGGTAGGGGCGGCGTGGGGCCGGCGAGCGGCAGGTGGCACGGCAGGGAACGAGGGAGAGAAGGGCTCCCCTTCCCCTTCGGCTCTCCCTTTCTCGGTGCTGGCGCCTGGAGCGGCGCCGGCTGCTCCCAGCGGCGGCTCAGCCCCGGGCGCGCTGGCCCGGCCGTGGGGGAAGCGGGGAGAGGTAGGGCGGCTGCTCGCCCGCCCCGGCAGGGACCGGGAATGGGCCGTACCCGTACCGCGGAGCCCTTTGCGGTCGGATCGTGTGGTGCGCGCCGCGTCCCCGCCGGGAGGCCGCCCTGCCCGCTGCGGGAGGAGGGGTTGCGCGGCGGCCCCGGCGCGGCAGCGGGGAGGGTGCCGAAAAGCCCGGGGTGGGAGAGGTGGCGTTGGGGTCTGAGGCCCGTCGCGGCTGCGGAGGGTCGGGTGGGAGGGGAGGTGTGTCGTGGCCGCCACCTGTCAGTGCCAGCGCGGAACCCCGGGGCTGGCGGTGGGGGGGCTGCGCGGCCGGAGGGGGGGCTGTGCCCCGGGGCTGGGGCCCCGCAGCGCCCGGCCCGGCCTGGTGCCTGGGCAGCCGGCGGGCGGGATGAGCGACGGGCACCCACCGGCACCTGGAACGGTGCCCTGGTCGGGGGGAGGCGGCCGTGCCCAGCGGCGGCTCCGCTTGCCCGGCCTCCTCGGGTCTCCACTTCGCTGCCGGCAGCTTTGTCTCTCCTGCGCTTCCAGCGGGGACTCCCTAACCTTTCTCTTACTTTGATCTACTGTCTTCTGAACCGAGAACGGAAAATGCGTTTAAGTTTTATTAGCATAACTGAATGCATTCTGCTTAGGCATTCTTCAGCTTGAACTGCTTGCTTGATTTTTTTTTTTTAGCTTCAGTTTAAAAAAAAATACTTGAAAACTAGAGTAAGATTCATTAGTTTCCTAGTTTCTTTTAAACTGTTACAACTATGCTATGTAGAAATGGTGTTACTCTGGAGCCAGGGCCCAAGGATTGTGCTCTTTCTGGACTCTTTTATCTACAGTCTAAATGTACACACAAATAACCTGCCCGTGCAAACAGCAGCGCATCTCTTGTCTATTGTTTGTTTCACCTATGTTAGGCTAAATAACTTGTGTAGTACGTTTTTTTTTTTCTGTTTTTTTTTTTTTTTTTTTCTTTCTTAGCCTTTAAGTAACATCCATAAATATAGGGACCTTACCCAGGACAATGAGACCTCAAAACCAGTTGTAGTGGAATTGCTACAGCACAGTGTGCATTCCAGATGCAATTGTAGGTTGTTGTAGGTGTGCGAAACAAGAAGGATCTGTAATGGTGTAAAACTAAGATTCTTCCAGAACTGAAGCCAGCTTAAGAAATCTGAAAATAGTTATATACAAAAGACTTTAAAAATGTCTTTTATTTTAATGCTTCTGAAAAACTCAGCTTCAAATATTGCCTAAAGGATCACTACATTGTGCAAAACTAAGATAAAATTTGAATGGACATGCTTATCCTTTAGGACATGTCTGCAGGGTTGGTGCAGAAGAAAAGATTGAGTTGGTGAATGTGAGAGTTAATTGCAGGCAGTTCAATTAAATCTCTTTTGTGACCACCCATTCAGAATGGAAGTGGCTTTAATTTAGTTTGTCTTAATGAAAATTTTCTATAGGTAAACCCTAAGGCTATAATTAATCATAAAAAAGGTATGGATCTGCATATATGTTCATGAAATGGATGGTTGATTAATATGGTAAGCAAGTTAATCTTAGATTGTTAAATCAGAAGTGAACTAGCTTACTTGGGTTGGAGCAGTGGTACTTTCAGAAATCTGGAATGTGTTTTTCATATGATTTGTTGTCATACTTAATATCTTCAGGACTGGACAACTTATTGTGCAACACTGCTGACTAACCTGCTTTGAAAGAAAATCTGGAAGTAGCAGAGAAAATATCTATCTTTTTCCAAAGAAGATATAAGACTTTATTTTTTTTTTTCCAGTTGAATGCCATTGTTGTTTACCTATAATTTTCCATTTTTTATTCTTTAACAACAACAAAGTCGATTCAAATTACATATGAAGTTACTGCTGTCTCAGGGCCTGAACTTACTACAACTTATTAAAATAACTCATATTTTATAAACCACAAACATGACCCACGGAAATAATTGGTCAGCACTTCTTGGTATGCTAAATCAGCAGTAGTTTCTTGTGGGACATATACTCCTCTCCTCCCCCCAGTTTATTTATTTGGCTCCTTCACTGTTGGGAAACTGGGAGCTGAGGAAAAAACAAGTTTTCCTTGTTTTCTGTCTTTTGAAAACAAATTAAATTGAGATGGTGAGAGCTGTTAGTTCTAAAACTTCTGCAGGAGATGGGAAGCAGAAGCTGTTAGTTTAAGTTACTAGCTATAAATAAGTCTTCAATCAGTTTCAAAAGCAGGAGTTGTGCTGCTAAATTCACTTTTGTGTTACGGATACAGAATGTTTAAATTATTTTTGTATTCCTAAGAAGGTTGAGAGCAAGTGAACTAACAAAGTGTAGTTCAGTACAGATTGTATTTGGGTCTCTTGATCATCTCTGCTGAAAGCATGCTGGCTTTCACGACGCCGTCAGTCATTCCCTTTGCCACACCTTTGTAATACCCCTATCACCCCTTGTTTCCCCATATTTGCCATTGCCTTACTTAAACACCCTCCAGATTTTTTCTCCCCTTCCTCTACCCCTAGTCTGATGTTGCTTGTCTACCTTCTTGGCCTGCCAGCCAGGCAAGAGGGAGGGTTTTTTCTTGGTTTGGTTTTGTCATGGAGTGATGTGCTGCTGCAGCTGGCACGCCAAAGGTTTGGGCTGTGGTGCCCCGGCTGATGGAGAGGCTGGGAGAATGAAGGGTTCTCCCATCCTTTGGCTTCCTATTTCCATAGCTTGTGGGAATTTTGTATTCCTGATGCTTCTACTTAACTGTTTAGTTGAATAAGCTGATGTGTCCAAGAGTTGCTGGAATGGAGGCTGGAGGACAGCTGGGTGGCATGATCATGTAAGACCAGTTGCCAAGGAACCAAGGGTAACATGGGTTTTGTGCAGTTGAATTTCCGAAACTTCCATGCAAATTCAGCTTGCAACAAATGAATAATTGAAAAGGATGATTGCTTTGTAAGAAATTAAGTTCCTGGACCATCTTCTAACCTAAAAATGCAGAAATCTGAAGACTGTAACAGTGTGAAGAGAAATAGAAGTCAGTGTTCTCTTTCTCGTAAAAACATCACGTTGCATAAGTCAAATTTATCTATTTGGGGAAGTAACAAAAACAGTCAAAGCAAGATTAAAACTTGTGATTTAAGTAAAATTTCAAGTATGGTAATGTAATCATGGTTTCAGTAAATTTCATGTAAGTGTGATTTGTAAACAAGCAGATGTGTTTACATCTGCATTGTACTGATTTTGATTGATTTTGTGTAGTTGCTTATGCAAAATCCTTCAGTATTTTCTGGTATTAAATATATCTATTGTGTATTGAATAAGGTTGTGGAAACGTTTTGTCAGTTCTAGAAATTAAGAGAAGTTGTTATAACACTAGGAAATCAGGTAAAAATGGTAGATTTATAACAAATTAACAAGGCATTTTAGCAATTAGCATGGATTAGCTCATGGGTTTGGAGACTGTGTGAAATAGATACAGCTTACTCTGTAGGGGTAATCCAGATATGTATTTAGTGATGTTCCTAGTTTTTCTGAAAAGAAAGTCTGTTTTGGACAAAGTTCTGTGAATAATTCTCAGTGCTCTTGGCTCTTGCTGCATACGCTATTTTTTTGTAAACAACGATTTTGCTTTGAAAAGCAGCTGGCGCACGTTTATGCCTTTAGTGACTTGAATATTGTGTTTGTATTATAAATGTCGTTTGTTTTGCACGAAGTTGATTTTATTGCAGCAGAGTGTACTGACCTTTTACAGTTTAATAGAATATGGTCATCTTGTGTACTGAAATGCTGCAATGCATACAGTAGACGAGGATAAACAAAGCGCTGTTCTTGAGTCATTTGTAAATGAGTAAAGCATTTTCTTGGTAGACTTCAGAGCTAAGATTTACAACTGATAATTAATAAACAGAATGTTTACATGAGTATCCTTTTTTCAGCATTTTAAGTGACATAGTCAATGTGATTTGAATTATATATTTTCCAGAGGTTTTTGTTTACTTATAGGAAATGACAAGCATTTTAGAGCTAAGATTTTAGTGTAGGAAAACTCTGGTGTAGAACAATACGGTGGCAAATGCAGGTCGTTGGATTTGTTTGCAGCTGCAGGTGTGTCTGTGTTCTGCCATTTCTCCTATATGTGTTCCAAACGTACCCTGCATGCTTGCATAAATGAAGCAGAACAGTAGCACAGTTAAATCAAAGCTGATTGGTTTTAACTTCAGGCAAAAGAGTTTTAGAATTGCCTTGCAAATAATCTGTGCGTGTGGTGAGTGTGTAAGTGACTCTGCCTTGTTTTTGTTGCACTATCTGAAAATCTGCAAATGGGACCTGTATCTCCAGCTCTTCTGATATAAGCCCCTTTTTATGTTGTTGTTCTCGGTTTCATTGCTCTGTGGAATCATTTCACTTGCTGTGTTGTGGCTCTCTGCAGATGTTGGGTTGATTATGGTAGGGCTGCCTGTTTTCTCTTACTACTGTGTTACGTTGCTTCATTTCAGCTTTCAGCTTATGTTGCATACTTGATATTGGCTTGACCCTAAAATATATAATTTCTGACAAACAGCTGACAAAAGGGTGTTAATTAATATTGCATTCCAATTGAAATATGCAGTATCGGTTAAGAGCAGTTGAGACATCTTGTGTATTTTTAGTTCACTAAGCCAGAGGGAGGTTGCTTCACTAACTTGCAGCTGGGTGTGGCGTGGGGTTAACCATATTAATTAAAGCTGGCTCAGTGCTTTTAGACTTGAAAAAATGGCTCAGAGCCCCCATTATAGTCTTCTGTTATATAATTTTTTTCATTATGGAACACGCTAGAGTTTTGAAAATGAGTGTTTTAGGAACACCTAGCTGGAGACACTAGCAAGGGAGGGATGCATGGTAGCACACAACTAGAAGAAAGATGTCTTTAATGCCTTTGTACCTTTGTAGGGCTAACATTTAAGTATATATTGAGAAACTGTAATATATAACTAATCTTTTTTTTTTTTCTTTTTCTGCAGTGTCTGTTATTTTGCTAGTTACTTGCTTCCTGTATATGTCCCTGTCAGCTCTGTCAGTAATTTGTGCTAGTTTTTGCATATTCCACTTTCTTGTTTTATTCTGAGTCATTTAACAGATTTTGCTCAAAGTCTGGTCATGCTTTCAACATTTTCTGGAGTGGTCTTTTCAGTATATTAGTGTGCCACAAAAGGCAGTGCTCTCTCTTTACTCTCAACCTGTGGAAGAGATGTCTCCCTCACTGTGACTGCTTGTTGGACAGACAAGTAAATTATCTTTTTTTTTTTTCTTTATAAATTTCTTTGTGTAGAAGAAGCTATGTGTGAGATTTTACATAAGTTTCTTGGTGAGACTGAAGGAAGCATAGCAAAACAGGTGAAGATATGTGTATTCCCTTTTGTTTGCATGGAATTGTTACAGAAATGTAGGAACATGGAGGGATAGTCCTGCAAAATAATCTAGGAAGAAGCTTCAATGGTGGCAGTGTTGCTGCGAAGAAAAAATACTAGTCAATCATATTTTAACATTTTTAAAAATTTCTGATTTATTGCTACCCAAAAAATGCTAGTTACATTATTCCCAATTGATTATCATAGAATGTACAGTATCTTTATAAATTTCTTGTAAAAGAAAAAGGAAGGTGCATTTTCATTCCCCTTAATGTGGAGATGAAAGGGCCTGTAATTACCTCTCCATCTTCCAGTTGGAAAGGTGTATTTTGGTATACAGTAACAGCTAGTTTTTGTTTTTTAACTTTGTTTTAGAAACTTTGTTCTAAGTTTCACTGAAAGTTGATCATATTTATGACATAGGATGTAACTCCAGCTACAGATCCTATAAAACCTTTTTTTAGAATTCCAGAAGTTCAGAATTTACTTAGCGAATGTTAATTCCAAGCTTACAGTCAGGTTAATATTTTCCTTACTTTGCTAATTTCTGGTAGAATTTGAATCCTTTCAGGTCTAATCTATTTTGTAAGCCCATTAAAATAATTTTTATCAGTTCTTGTTATAATTTTATGTTTGTTTTTTTTTTTTTTTTTTTGTAAAATGTGTATTGTAAAACTCATGCATTATGTATGGCAGGTGTGTCTAAACTCTCTCTACTTTTGAATTTGCATGAGACCTAGGTATATGTCTTCATATGTCACACAGTCCTGGGGCCACTGTGTGCAAATAAGAAACATATTTTTGCTTATGCCAGCACTTTCAAACTTAAGGAGAGTTAAATATGTTGATGATTGTGTAGTTTTTCTTAGACTGAGGGGAAAAAATGTAATAGTAATTGTGGAAGCTAAGTGATGTCCTGCTCCTGCTTTTTTATAGCTTTCTTTTCCCTCCCTATATCCCTCTCCAGTAACTTTTGAAAGCCATGTCCAATCAATACTGATCTATAAGCATAAGCAGGCAGAAACCTGTTTGTGGTGTTGAAGCTGGGAGGATACTGGTTTCCCTTGTACCTAATTAGAAAGCTAAGCAATTTCAGTCATCTGGAAATCAAGCTGCTGGCTAAGGAGCATGAATTTCTTTGACAAAACAATGTTTCTGTCTCAGTTTGATCACTGGTCTAACAGTTTTAAATGTTCATATTGTGGTGGTTGCTGTGTGGAAACATGGGGAAAAACCCATCTAGATTTCAGGTGCTAGGGAGTGGTTGTTCCAGGGTGGTTGGAGTTGAGGGGGTGTGTTTGCAAAAAAATGGGCCAAAATGGGTTTATTGGAGGATGGCACATGCATGGCTCTGAAAGAATGAAGTAAGTTAACTGGCTTCCAAAGTGTGTTGCAGCCAAAAGAAACAGCAAAGTGTGCAAGCCTCTAATTTTATGCTGACATTTAACAAAAAATAAACCGTATTCTGAATTACATCATTCATCTGCGTTAAATGCTTTAGAAGCAAGTATAAAGCTTACACAGGCAATAATAGCATGCTGAAACAAAGTGTTCATGTCAGAGTGATACAGTGGATTGATTTCAGCTGAAAGTGAGTTCCAGAGCTTACTCCTAGATTTCTCAAACCTTTTAAGTTGACTGTGTAACTTGTTCACTGGCAATCAAGAGGTTATAAAAAGAGAGCCAGCTGATGTTGCAATCTAAGCACTGGCCATATAGTGGAAAGACTCTCCTTTGGCATGTTCACTAGTGCTATTTTTACCTATTCCAGTAAGATCTGCCCTTGTGATGTTAAATTACAGGACAGTACCTGGAATTATTTTGTTTTACAGAAGTGCTGTATGCTCTGAAGAAAATTTACAAAATTGTCAGGCAGATTAAGACTAAAATTGTCTTCCATCTGAAAATACTTTTTCTTCTGTTGCCACAAATAATACCGCTGCTGTAACTGTAAGAGATTCTTTCACTTTTGTTTGCATATTTTATGTCTGGCAGAGGTGTTTTTTTTTTTTTTTAATGTTGGCTTGCTTTGTATGTTGAGTGTTTTGTCTTTCCCAGTTTTTCATGTGGAGACTTTAAATAGGCAATGTGATTTTAAAGGCAGGGAATTAATAGCATAGCCCAGGAAGAAGTGTAGTTGGAGGTTTTTGTCATAACTTCTGAAAAAGCCTAGCTGCTTTAGATTCAGTTTTTATAGTTGATGGTTCCTTCACACAATAGAAAATGAATTTAATACTATTTTCTGGGAATAGATTTTCAGTGCTGCCAGTGACAAAGTGCTGTATCTACCAAACTGATTGTAGTGAAAATGGGAGGGAACAGCAGGAATGCCATAGCAGTATAACCCTGTGGTTCAGCTGCAGAGGTGTCGCATACAGGAGATCACAGATGCAGATGTATGACTGTCTGAATCACAGCACTGAAATGTCTAATGTTTGTGATTACCTAATCTTACATACAATGTTGTCCAGGTTTATTTTCTAAAACTGGCAGCATCTCGGTCAAAAGTGGCATGCCAACACTGAAACACCAACTCTTTTAGTTTTAAACTCTTGTTCTGGCTATTTGTGCAATTAGGAGAATATTCATAGCAGAATTTTTAAGCTTTCAAAAGCAATGGTGTGACACCGAAGCATGATCAGTAACCAACTTGTTTGAGTTTAGCATTCCTCTTATTAAACACCTGCTTCCCTTGCTCCTTCTCTTGCACTGTGGAGTATCTCAGGTGGAAATCCTGCAAGTAGGCAGACTTCCTCCGGTACAGAGTAGTTTTCTTCTCCCTTGGCTTTGCCATTGTGTTAGCTGAACAATTCTATTTCTTGGGTTTAATTGAATCCCACATCTGCAATAACAGCTGGTATTTTTGTCAACTCCTTTGCTTCTTAAATGTTCCTTGTTGCCAATTCTGTTACCAAATGTTCTTACTGATTTTTGTTTTTCGTGGATCTCTTGCCTGTCAAGAAAAAATATGTGATTTTTACTCCCTTACAGCTATTAGTTTGGTTGCAGGGAGAAATATCATACCTGCTTCTTCTTTAACCCATCAAACTTGTTTTATGCTATGCTTTCTCTCCTTGATTTGTATATGAAATTCCTTTTTCTTCTGGCTGGTTTTAAAATAAAAATGCTTTGAGTTTTCAGTCTGTAAAACATCTGCCACTCCCCATCAGTTTTCTGTCCTCTTTTTCATCTAACGTTATCTGTCATACTGACTGGATTAATCTTCCCAAAGTTTGTCCCAGACTCTTTCCAGATCAGTTTTTAACTCTTGTTTTCCTCAGGAACCACTCTTTACAAATCTCCTGACCTCTTAGCTTAATGTGAGGATCATAACTGTATTCTTGTTTTTATCAGTTTTCTAATTCTCAACCTAGCTACTTTAAAAAAAACCACAAACCAACACTTCCCCCTCACCCCCACATGCCTATATTGGTTCCTAGGAGGATGTCTTTGGTCCTCTGCTTATTCTGATGGTTCTTATGGTGGTTTTGATCTTCCCTGGTTTTCTTTGCTTCTCACCCCCACCTTCTTTCTGGTCGCATCACTTTCCACACCTTATTCCTCAGTAATGTCATCTGTTAAAAAATAACAAACAAACAACACCTCCTCCCCCTTGACTCAGTGTGGGTTATTTCTAAAGTATGTCTATTGCTGACTGGTTGTCTTCTGTTAGAACTAAAGATCTTACCTTTTCCTCTGGTGTGAGAAAACCAGAATTCCTTCCTCCCTTCTCCTCAGTCTCCCTGTTTATCTTTTCCTGGGATGGAAACCATATTCACAGTATTTTGTGTGTCACATTCCTAAATGTTTGCTTGCAGAGAGGCACACAAGGTAGTGAGCAGGTTAAATGTACAGTTCAGACTGTAAGTAAATTTTAATTTAAAAATTACTGGGTGTCTCAAGGTGGAGAGCCCAAAACGTTCTTCTGGTTTCTTGTTAGTCTTTAGGAGTTTGTCTTGGGTAAAATCATGGCAGCTCCCCCCTCCCCCAACTGGTCTATCCAGGAGAGAGGATACTTCTAACCAAAAATGAGCTAGCAGTATAAGATCTCTTCTTGAATTTTTGAATGTGTTCTTTCTTGTATTTCATATGAAAAAAAGATGTGAGGAAGCTGGGACTGCTCAGCCTGGAGAAGAGAAATCTTTGAGGGAGATCCTATTAGTGCATATAAATACACTGATGGGAGGGAGTGAAGGAGACACCGGACTCTTCTCACTAGTGCCCAGTGACAGCACAAGGAACAATGAACACAAATTAAAACACAGCAATCTGCATCTGAACATGAAAAGACACTTTTTTTTTTTTTTTTTTTTTTTTTTTTTTACTGTGAGAGTGGTTGGACACTGGAATGGGTTGCATGTAGAGTGCGTATTTGTGGAGATGCTCAAAACCCAGCTGCTGTGATCCTGGGCAGCCTGCTGTACCTGACCCTACCTGAGCAGGGAGGTTGAACTGAATGGCCTCAGAAGGTCCCTTCCAGCCTCAGTGATTCTGTGACTGTGTTGAATCTTTGCCTTCTTTAATCATCCCTGCATGGGATTGATTTAGCAATTGCTAATTAAGATGGGAACTTTGGGTAAGAAAGCATTTTACCATATCTAATGAGTATTTTTGTATATTTGGTTTACACTTCTTTCTTTAACTAATCTGAATTTCCAGTCTTGTAATCAAGATTTCTTCAGCTTCCCTAGAAATTCTTCCTCTTACAGTTAATGCTTGTATGCAAGATACAGATAGCCTTCAGAGGCTGAGCTTCTTATTACATTTTGTTGTTTGTTTGTTTTGGACCCAAGATTTGTCATAACATTTGTGAGTCAGCAAGGTGTTTCTGTGTATAAGTGAGGAACTGATGTCTGAGAAGAAGGTATTCAACTCATACTTAATTTTTACTTTAGTGGGTTTTTAGCTGTAGAAGATTTTTATGATGTTATTGAATGAGATTACATTGAGCTGGGGTAGCATTTAGTTGTCATGCAGTCTGTCCTTACATAGTGCATCTCACTACACTGAAATGTTGCATAAAAGAATTAAAGGCTTGAAGGCCCTGAAAGCTCTTAGCAGTAGAAGGATTGTAAGTTAAAGGTACTATTGATGTAATTCACAAAATAATTTTTATTGCTATTAATTTGGTATGTTGTGCATGCGTATAAGTTTGTCTGTTAAAATAGTAAATATCTTCTCTTTTTGTGTTCCCACAGATGATGTGCTTCATCCTTTTATTATAGGACTTCATTTGTTTAAAGGAAAACTAAAGGTATAAATAACATTCTCTGGCTATCTTTCCCTTCCTCCTTACCCTGCCCCATTCTTTCTTCTGAGGTCTCTGGGTCTGTCCTGGAGAAAAGGAGACTTACCACAACTGAGCTTTGTGCTTGTATTCCTTCACTGCTACTAAAATTTGCTTTTTGTTTTTTGAAAAAATCCACAAAATTGGAATGATACGTACGGTTGTTTAAGTGTTTGCTTTATCAGAAGTGTATGTTTAACTTAAGCTATTACTTTAGTCAGACTCCATGTATATTTACTTTGCAGGGAGAAAGCCCCTCCTCAGTGTAGAACTTTAGATCTTGATATTTGCCTGTCTTCTCCAAATAGCATCTGCCTTTCCACACAACTACAGATCTGTTGTGAATAATCCAGACCAAATGTAGATCGTGTCTGTGACAGTATCTTACAACTGGTGTTGGGTTTTTTGTTTGTTTGTTTGTTTTTTTTCTCAGATTGTACCTCTGAAACAAAAAGTCTGTTATGGCACCTTGTTAAATAAATAAAACCCCACCCAAACCAGATCTGTAATTTCATGGATGTATTTAGTAAGATAATGTCAACTAGAGTTAACATAGAGCATAATTTCTTTTTGGAGACACTCGAGACAGTAAATATTTGACATAGTCTAAGTAATTTTGTGTGTATACAATCTGTAATTTCTAATTGCATTCATTTTTATTTGCCATTTTATGCAGGCTTCTTTGCAAAGACGAGTGCATAGAAAACAATAAAATAAAGTTGGTAGAGCTGTCCAGGCTTTTTGTAACTAAAATACTCAAGTAGTATCATGTTAGATTTAGTTCATATTGCAGAAACATATGTTGAGCTGTTCCCAGGTGCACTTTTTTGTAAAATATAAGGGAGAATCATTTGTTCTATCTTCTCACAAAAGTATCTCAAGGCCCCTTCCAAACTTTTCTTGGTGCTGTTGCCCCTGTTCCCTGCCCTCCCTCCCCTGGTCTGTAGGTTGTTTCCATGTCCAGGCTCTTAGAATTGGAGTATTGACCTCACAGTGGCACTGCTGGTTCTGGCACAGAGCCCACATTTAATAAATTCAATTTATTAGGTTAAAGCTACCCTGAGTGAATGCAGAGAACACCTAACTCTTGAATTAGCTGGATTGCTGCATCCTGTTCTGTCTAACTACAGATAATCTAGCATTGTCTGGTATTTTGCAATGGTATTTTAACAGTAACTGTGGTATGTCTGAACTGTACAGCTCGCCTGCATAACTGGCAGCTCCCAGCAGTTAGTTACTTGAATAACCTAATCTCAGACTGTGTTCCTTTTCAGCAGAACTGAGGTTGATTTAAAGACTGGTGTGTCCTCAGTGTTACTTCATTTACTACATGCAACTGAGGGAGGACAGAGCCAGTAATCCTTTGTGCCGAGATTCTCAGTCACTTTTGTTTAATCCTTGAGAACTTGTGTGGGAAGGGCATTTGGTGGATTGCTGACATTTGAGTAACTTTTTTATCCTTGATGTAAAGTGGATGAGTTCCAGGCAACTGTAAACACAGTTTGGGGCTTTCATCCGCACTTGAAACAATTCAAGCATGAGCAAGTTCAGAATGCAAATAGGCACGTGTCTGGGAATGCATGCACAGTTGATTGAAAGACTTGGGGGGAAAAAAGTGCTTGTCCAGAGTGTCTTGTCTGTGTAATGTCATTGCACAGGTAGACTCACAGCCCATTTCTGCAGTGCAAGGTCTGCTTTACAGATTTATCTTTCTGTATCTTTCTTTGGAGGATTCTGCTGTGAAGAATGTAGAATTATTGTGAAGAAACAAGAAGTCAAAGCATGACAAGAATGTCATATGATTGTGATACAATCAGATATAAGAAAGCAGCGTTCAGTATGCTTTTTATTTCTAGTAACACATTTGAATTTACCAAATTAAAAAATGAGAATGTCTTAAATATCACTTCAGCTTTAATAGCCTTCATACGAGAACACATTTAAAACATTGAGTGATGACCTATAAAGATTTATCAGTTTTGATTATAAGATAAAAAATATAAATTATTATAGTAAAAAGAGTGGAGATTGTACTTTATGTCATGGAGTTGTGGAGCTTTGTTAGCAAAGCTTGTACAAAATGTATGTGCAAAATGTATGTACTTTCCTGGCTTGCCTTTTCCGTTCATAGCTGTTTTAATAGCAATTTTATAAACTTATTTTGGTGAAGCTATATAAACTCAGCAACAATACTTAAGGAAAATTTTTAAAAGTCTTGATAGAATGCTTGGAAACACCTGCTGCATTTTTCTTTTTACCTGGAATTAGTTTTTGCTTTGGGAAAGGGAAGGATTTGGATTCTATATTCCTTTGTGCTCTTCTAGAGACAAGCAGTGTTCAGTGCTTCTGTTTCTCTAATTAAGGAATTAGGTTCTGTAGGGAAACTGTAGAGCTCTGCATGTGAACTTGAGAGAAATTTCATGTAGAAAGAAATGAGTGAGTGAGATGGGAATGATCTGTGTGGAAAGGACAAACAGATCTTCTAAAAATTGGTTATGAAAAGTAGCCTGGAGCTGTTCCCATCCCCAAAGGAGAGCAGGCACAGAGCAGACAAAGGTGTGCAGATAGTTTTGGTGACAGATACCTACTAACCAGAGCCCAAAGTACAGCCTGCTACAGCTGAGTAGTATGACTTGATGCATGATTACTAACAAAAGCTTTACTCTTAAATAAAAAAAGGTGTTAATCTTGCAAAGAATTAATCAACCTGAAGGCATGTCAGACTGAGAGTTGTATTACTTGTGCCCTCCTTGCTGTAGAGCCCAACTGTTGCAAAACCAATGTTTTTTCCTTAAGTGCTTCAAAGTTACATTAGCAGCATGCAGTAGTGACTAAGAAAGGAGTGGTTCAGAGAAATAAAGATGAGAAAAGATACCTCCAAGACCAGAAGAACTGAAGCAGTAGTTATATGTGTAATCTTTCAGTATTAGTTGGTTAGTTTTTTTGGTTTGGTTTTGTTTTTTCTTTTTCCCTGAACAGTAACATTTCCTCCTGTGGTTTTTTTTTTTTTTTTTTTTTTTTTAATGTCAGTTCTCCTAGGAGGAGCTTGCTTTTTGGTGTCGATATTGTAAAATGAAGGACATTCAAAGGTAGAACACCAACCTGGTAGACATATGAGAGATCTTGGGTTGTTAGACTGATCCTAACTCATGCCCTGCATTTATGTTTAGTACACATGTATCACAGCTTTATTTTAATATAGGAATGGGTCCTTATTTATGTTCTACTGCTATGAAAAGCTACTTTTAAAAATACTGCTATATATCACAATAGATACTTGTTTGCTGGGGGTTTCTTTCTGTTTTTCCCCCAAACAACTGATCACCCGTTCAATATTAAAGAACTTGAGAACTACAGATAGGGAGGGGAATTGAGAAAAGACTACAGTTGAATGTATTATTCATCTTTTTGTGTCAGAGATGAGAACTTTTCTTGCAAGCAAATTCTAAAGCTTACATTTTCTAACAAAAGTTTTAATTTTTAAATGGATTCTGGGTTTTGTTCTGTGGTGATTTGCCTTTGCATATGTAGTTCCTTAGACGTAAGTATGACTATTAATTGGTTGTGTGGATAAAAATGACAGAATGTGTGTGTGTTGGGAAGTGGAACTACATTTACATTTTCTTTAAAAGTTTTTGGTGTTTGTTTCAGAAATAAAGGAAGGGCAAGGCACCTAAGCTCTATAGTGAGAGGAGTGTAGTTTTGTATCCTGTGAACTTTCCAGCTTCTTCATTAACAGTTTCATCATTCGTTAGGGACACAGACAGAAATTTTTAACAGACTAAACACTTTTGCTGGTCATGGAAAAAGTTAAAGTAACTTAAAGTATCATTCGTTCATATCCAAAAGGTACAAGTGAATGGTCTCTAGGAATTTGTTCTTGTCAGATGTGCCCATGGCATAGCTGGTTTGTGCATTTGATTTTAATGCTTGTTCAAATGACTAATTCTTGAAATGTGTAACCTATGCAAAAAGTACTATTGAAAAGTGCAGTCCTGGTCACAGTGTGCAGTGTACCTGTGGGAGGTGGGGGAATAGTGTGAGATTTTTCTTCTGCTTAGATTTAATCTTTAATATTAAATGAATCAGTATCAGTTTTCTAGCAGTACTTGGTCTACAGGGGGACTGCGGTACTTTAATATCAATCTTAAAATATTATTCGAATGCTGCTGTTGCAGTTTTTCAATTGTAGACAGGCTGCTTGAAGTCATATTCATGAAAGTGAAGAGTTGAAGGAAGAAAAATGTCAGAAAGGTACATGAAAACATTCAGCTGTCTGTGGATTATTTGAGCATTGCATAAACATAAATCTTGTATCTGGTAATGATAATTTTTCAGAAACATGCTTGTAGCTCATTTAAACATAGAAAAGCTAGTTCTTCTGGAATAGACGAACTAAGAATTATGTATTTATGAAGGTATCATTGTAAAATCTTTCCTCCTTTATTTTAAATTAAATTTCTCTTTAGAATACATCAAATATCTTTTCACTGGAGTGAATTGGTGTGGATCTCGAGAGAGTTGGAGAAAATACGTGATTTTATATTTGTTTTGGGTTTTTTTTGTCAGTTCAAAGCTGGTCAAGTAGTTGCCATGCTAATTCTCTTGTCTCATGTATGTAGTGACCTGTTTGACTTCAAAGTGGATGTTTTTTGATATATTCATATAATTTTTTTAAGCTAGCTTTCTTTACACTAGAGGGCAGGGGAAAGATGGAATTAATTTGTAAATTACTTCTTAAGAAGCAGCTTTTATGACTGTCTCTGTTCTTCCATGATAATAATTAGGAATGAGAGCAGTGACTAGGTTTGAGAAGTGGACATGTCCAGTGGCTGCCCATGCGGTTTCAGAATTGACTAGACTCCTCTTGGTCTGAGTGAAGAGGTATTTCTGAGGACCTGGAGCCTCCTCTCATCCCACATGAGAGTTGCCTCTGAATAGTTGCAAAAGTCAGCAGCAAGACAATTGATTACTGCTGTTTCTTCCACAAGCTCCATCCCACCAACTGCATGCCCTTGTACCATGGATGCCAAGAGCAGCGTTAGCAACTTTTCATCACGGCTCTCCCGTCTCTTCCCAGAACACTGCTAATATCTTTTAAACTTCCCTTTCTTCTCTCTTACCCCTCTTCCCTCAAGCCGCCTGCAGTATTTTGTCCACTCCAGGCCAGGTCTGAGCCCAGTTCTCATCTTCTCCCATCAGTGGTGGCTCCTTCTTGAAGTGTGTCAGTAGAACCCATAGCCTTCAGTTTAAGCATTATGGAGAGCTAAGGATGGCATGGTTTAAATTTGCCTGCTGAGTTGAGGAGGTGATTTCATTTTCTAGAGAAAGAATATTTAACATCTGTGAGCGAACCCAAGCAGCCAAAAAGATGGCAAAAGTGCACTGCTGAAGCACGGTGGTAAGAGAGAGAGGGCATTGCTGGAGGAGAGGATTGTACCAAACATACAAAGTCCTGAGAATATCCAGCATGAGACAAAGATCCTAGGAAGGAGAAGGATGCAAGTGTGTAATCAAAGATACAATTGACATTTGTATTGTACGGAGGGCTGATCACAGTTGCTCTCTCTGTTTTTCTGACTGTGTACAACAACTTCAGAGTGTGTTTCTGTGATCTTTCCTAGAAGGCTGTTCTACAGCATGCGATAGGCCTTTCATATTCAGACGAGAGAACACCATTAGAGCAGGGAAGTACCTTTTTTGGTATGAAACTTTGCTTTCCTCAAGGTGCAAGTTTGAATTTTTTTGTCATTTCCTGTTTTCTCTTGAATTTTTCAGGAAATGTTGGCAGCATGTCAAAGTATTAAATTTAAAGGCTGTAACATTAGGGTGTTGTCAACTTACGTGAGCAGAGAGACAGCAAGGAGGTTTTGATGGTTGCCCCACTATTCCTTGTCTCAGCTTACACAGTAGAGCAATCTAGTTGAGCGCCTCTTCTTGTTTTGTCTCATGTGTTACCAAGAAGGGAGAAATAAAGTAGGGTTCCCCATAGTGGGTAAGTTAAGAGGAAAGAGAACAAGCTGTCTGGGTTTCGTTCTACCCCTCTTATCTAACAGTTTATCTCCACTCTGTTTTTATTGTTACTGTTTAGCAAGTTACTCTCTTAGCTGTTCATATGCATAATATGGTTGTTAGAACTGTAGTAACTTTTTTCACCTTTCTGATTTGTGACAGTAGAGCAATAAGTGAATTGTGAGATTGTTGTAGTTGCTTTTGCATGCTGAACTCAGTTGTATTCCTCAATTTCATCTCCTCTCCTCCCTCCTTTTTTCAGAATGTCTCTGTCTTCTCATTCCTTGTTCCCTTTCTACATCAAATGCAAGACCGTTGTCATTTATGTGCAATAGATTTTTAAAAAAATAATAATAAGATCCAAGTATCTAAATCCTAATAGATTTTGATTGGGTGTTGAGTTTTAAATCTTCTGACGTTTAAATAAATGTTAAACTTTTAAACTTTAACATTTGAACAACTAGACCTGCACAACTGACAGCATTGGTGCAGGAATGACAGCGATTGGCAGGAGGGGAGGAGAGGATATGTGTGTTCTCACTGTATATGTTGTCAGTGAAAGAAATGTTCATGAAAGGACGAAAAGATCGCTTTGTAGCAGAGAATATAAGAGGCTTAGAGTTCTTCTGCTGCAGAGTTTGCATGCGATGGTAGATGCTTCATATAAGCCAAACCTTCTTTAAGTTTGGTGTTACATATTTCCTTTCTAGTTACCAGGCATATCTAGGTTTTGGTCTGTAACAATGTTCAGTACTTAGGAATCTAGCAAAGGCTTCTTGGAGTTGTGCTGTGAGTGAAAATGGTCTGACATTCAAAGTTTATCTTTCAAGGCATCCCAAAATGGCCTCTTAGTACTAGTAGAGATTTTTTTTTTTTGATGAATTCCAATACTTTAGCTCTTCAGCTGTAACAAACACTGTTGTCTTTTCTCTGACATAAGCATATGAAAGTGTGAGATAAGAGGAGCTCCTTGGGTTGTGGGTTTTTTGTTGTTGATTTTTTTGTGTTTTGTTTTTTGGTTTTTGTTTTAATTTGGCATGGGTGCTACACAAAGGGACATGAGGAAATGAATTGAAAGGTTCAAATAATTTGCAGCAAAGGAGATGCAGGACCACACATGAAACGAGACTTTATTAGATAGCGATACGTGTTCAGTAAGAGAGTGTTTTGTATTATGTACTGAATTAAATTATTAGTGATTTCAGGGAAACAGTGTAGGTCTTTCAGTGCAAGTCTTTCCTGTATCATAAAGGAGTGGAATAAGGATTGCCTGGAAGACCTTGATTTTGGCATTTCCCAACTGTTTTGCTTTTTGACTTTGCAGCTTTAATATGACTTTCTTTACCTTTCATAGAGGTGATCAGGGATATATGTGGTGTGCACAACCCCTGAAGATTAATTTGGAAACAATCTCCTAACATGGCAAAAGATAAGCACTTGCACTGTGTAGTTCTTCACAGCAGTTTCTCAGATGTTTTATGAAGGAAATTAGTTAGGAAATTAGAACTATTTTCTTATTTGCTTATTTTCACTTTTTTATTATTCTTTTTGAAAGCTTGGTAATTAATCTGGCTACTTGGAAATTTAGCAAGGAGTACATTTCACTGTTCAGAAGTGTTTCAGACTTTGTTTTTGCTTATTTTTGTATAAAATGCATTTGGAGTATAATTTGGAGTTCAAGCTGCATTGAAGTTGTGATAGCTGGGGAAAAAAATACACTGATACCTTTATCTTTGTCCCCGAGTGTGCAAAAATAGTACTGTGTGTTGATTTGGAAGTATGCAGAGGGTTGGTCACATCCCTGCACTGTGAGAGGTTTATGGTGAAATGTAACTGAGCACAGTGTGTATGGGGTTTCTGAATTTTTTTTTTTTTTGCTGTTTCACACTATGTGAATTGTGATACTATTAAAATGTTATGTGTTTTGTTGCACACTAACAGTATTAAACTTGCTACCCTTTTCTAAGAAACAAAAAGAAACCAACAACCAACCCCCCACAAACCCCAAACAAAAGCCTCAAAATCAGTGATAAAAATGGAATTTCTTCAATGAATGTCTTTTATTGTATTCTGGTTGGGCCTTTTTGTTAACAGTGCAGTCTGTGCTAATGCTTGCATGCCATATCTAGCTTACAGGACTATTCTTTTGGCCTGCAGCTAGCATCTAGCCACCTTTCTGAAGGCCCTTCGGGCATTGACTATGTAAATTAACATGATGGTAAACTGTTCCTGTGACACCAGAGGTGCAGTGAGAGGAGTTACACATATATTACTGATGATCTGTATGTCAGGAAGTCAAGTGCTTTCAAGACTGAGGCTAATTTTGCATGTGTGGATGAACTGTATGCTATATGTGTAGGTTGATCATGTCACAAGGGAGAAGGCAGTGCAGTTTTCAAATGCTTTCAAAAGATGCTGTGAGGTTTGTTGTCTCAGGAAGAGAGCGCACCACTTCATAGCGAAGGATATAATAATTTTCCCTGACTGTCCATTTTTGTTTTTTAGACCGTATCAATGGAGCACATTCAGGGAGCTTGGAAGACTATCAGTAACGGCTTTGGACTCAAGGATTCTGTCTTTGATGGCCCAAACTGTATTTCACCTACTATCGTCCAGCAGTTTGGTTATCAACGCCGAGCATCTGATGATGGCAAAATATCAGATACATCCAAAACGAGTAATACTATTCGTGTTTTCTTGCCCAACAAGCAGCGCACAGTGGTAAGTCTACATTACCTTTATGTTAGAAATGTACTGTTCCCATTGCTAACACTATGACGTATCTCTGGCAAGGGAAATGCCAGGCTTCACAAAAGGTCTTACTCTAATTAAATGTGTTGTCGTCAGTTTGTTAATTCTAGAGGACGTGTTTTGAAAGCAGTGTATCTGTATTTTGAGAACCTGTATTTTTCCAGTATATGTGAGCAAGATACTTCGCTCACATGTTTAACATTCAAAGGCAGTAGTTGGTTGCCCTAAACAACGATGCCTGTATGAAGTAAAACATGTAGTCATCTCTGTCACCATTTTCTTCACTTGGGTGCCCACAGTGAAGTATGGTAGTTAAAGCTGAAGTGAAACTTCTTGGGGGAACTTTTCTATTAGATTTCTTGGAGCTGAGTGTACTAATAATAGTCTTACTCAAAGTCCCCTGAAATCTAAATTAAGCCTTTTTCTATACTTGAGGTAACTCCATTTGTCTGCATTTCTGTTACTTTTATAGGCTACTTACTTGTATGAGGGATGTATAAAATCCTGTTTCACACAAACTTAGTAGTTGTAAGAAATCAAAAAGTTATAAAAGTATAGCTTCAAAACTTCCTTTGCATAAGTACACAATAGTTATGCATATGGCAGGAAACATGTCTGCCTGATGGGTTGGTTTAACGTGCAGCGAGTTAAATCGGAAAGCATAGCAGACTGGTGTTACATCATACGAGTAATTTTTATTTATCTTTCTATTAACTTCAAAAGTGAACAGCTGTGCAGTTTTATTGGAACTTCTAAGCAAAAGGGAAAAAAATTACTTCCTACCACCACCACCATCAACACCCCCTCACCCCCCCAAAAAAAGCTAAAAGAAAGTCTGCAATCACTGCCTACATTTTTTTTTTTTTTTTTTTTTCATTTGGTCACAGGTAAATGTGCGAAATGGAATGACCTTACATGACTGTCTTATGAAGGCACTTAAAGTCAGAGGTCTGCAGCCAGAATGCTGTGCAGTTTTTCGACTTCTTACTGAACCAAAAGGGTAAGAGTCTGGAATGTTATATGTGAAACTTTCAACTAGAGAATGTAAAAATCTTGTTTTTAGAATAGCAGCAATGATGCTTGCTTCCTCTCTCTTGCTAGTTTCTTTTAAAAGCCCAATCTGGTTGTGAACACTTCCATGTTGCTTTCTTTACCCTCCTCTGGGGCAGCTCCTTCAGCTTCCTGGGTATTAAAAATTTTATTTTTGTTTTAAAGCTAAATATTAAAAATGTTAAAAGTCGACGGGTACACTCAGGTGCTTGTAGCATCTTCCAGAGGCTTTTGTCATACTTAGATGAAATGATGCCTTCATGTTTGAGGTGCATTTCTCCTCTGCATTTGTACTTGGTAAACCTCAGTGCTAGTGGTTCTTAGCCAACTTAAATGAACGTCTCCTCTGTGTGCTCAGTTTTAAGGCTCTACATTCCTCTACAACTTTTCAATGTTTGGATTTAAATCTCACTTCAGATATTCCTTATTTTTTGTAGGACCGGGGATGCTGCTATTAAATACCAAATGATTCTTTTACAAGCTGAGGGAGTGAAGGTATCTCATGGAGTTAATACATTTAACTTCACACCTCGTAAGGCTTGGGCTTAATGCTCTTTTAAGCCTCAATTATGAGGCAGTCATTTGTGGGTTTACATCTCTCTGTAACTGAGTCCATTCTGGGGTCACCAGTAACTTTAGTGCTGAAGCATATAATACGGCTTTCATGTCACTAAGTGCCATTCATAATTTCTTATGTTTTGTTTATAAGAGTATTTCTGTGACTCTATTACAGCTTCTAGGTGTCTTATTTAAAATAATCTGTATATCTAAATGACTTACACTTTAAAAAATAAACAGAAGAAGAGGTGAATTGCTCTGTTTTTAAAGTTGCTTCTAATTTTTTAAGTGAAAGACACTGAAATATAGCTCACAATAAGGTTAGCCACGCATTTTTGTATTTGTTTTCAGTTTACTCAAGAAAACTCACAAAACATAGATCATTGATTAGGCCAGGCTTCTTATCTCCTAAGTAATTTTGTTGTCCCCATTTTCTTTCTTTCAGAAAAAAAGTGCGTTTGGATTGGAATACAGATGCTGCCTCCTTGATTGGAGAGGAACTGCAAGTGGACTTTCTTGATCATGTTCCACTCACTACACACAATTTTGTAAGCTTTTTGTCATCTGTATTTTGATGTAAATTGTATCAATTGAACCACATATTCAGTCAAAGAATGTTTTAGGCATTAGGTACCTTTTGGCTTTCTAAACACCGGGGGGGCATTTCAGAAGTGATGATTCGAGTCCTTCACCCCTACTCCCCACAAATTAGATTGGCTAAATATCAATTTTGTAATAAAATGTCAGAATTCTAGTTACATTTAGTGATTCCTAGGTGTCAGAGGCTTTAAAAGTTCACATTCTACATATTCTTCAACAGCCCAATGATTGCCATTTTTATTTTATATAAATATATATTTCTGTAACTGTTGTATTCAAAATCCAGAACTGGGAGATAACTTGTGTTTCAGTCTCTGGCTCATCAGTCAAAAAAGACCGGATAAGTTTGGCAGCTTTATTGGACTGTTGGTAATTGTACTGAATGTACAGGAGTGCTGTTAATACTGCTTTGTAATTTGACAGTGTTTTTGGCAGGGGGGATGAAAGACTTAAGATTTGTAGTTTCTTCTCAAAAATGGATTATTTGCTCAGTAGAGAGCAAATACAGAGCTGCTTTTTTTTTTTTTTTTTTTTTTTTTTTTTTGTACAAAGAGATAATGCCTACCTCTAACAGTTTTACCTTGTATTATTTTGTTCTCCCTGGGAAGGAACTCGATTCCTATATTCTAGCCCTTTTGTTGTTTTGTCCCAGAAATATGTTGAGCAAAGTGGCAAAACTAAAGGATTATCATTTTCATCCATTAGAAGGGTTAGGATTGATTTACAGAAACTGAAAGTAGCTTTGCTTCTACTTTACATTTTTAGAAAACTAGAAACAAAGTTGTCTTCAGTTGCTCACCAGAAAACTAATATTTTTTCCGGATCTGGAAGAAGCTCAAACTTTGAGCCTTCTTCCACAGTATGCTCCAGAGGAAGAAACCTTTTGGTTCATTTTAATCTTTTTTTCTTGTCTTTCAGAAGCTTTAAAAAAATGTAGAATTTCCTTAGTCTGTTTTATTTACTAATGGATGTATTTCTTATGCAAGGGGTATAGGTTAGTCATAAACACACAACAAACATTTTGACTAATAAAATAATGAGGCGGTTCTTACAATCTGATCTTCCTTCACCTCCTTGGTGATGCTAGAAACAAACAGAACCCACAATTCTTGGCCCACGCAACTCTGTCACCTTATGGAGCACAAAACAGTGCTTTTGAATTTGAGAGAACACTTTTATAAATAATTGGGTAAACAAAGCCCTAAACGTTTGTAAACCTTCCAGGTTTTCAACCAAAGTGGAAATATATGCAAGAATACTCAAGTGTGGTTTTAAATTCGTTAGCACTTTGGGGTCACTGATAACATTTTAACATGATATTTATTTATGTTAAGCTCTGAAGATGTTCATCAAAGCTAATGAAGAGAAGCTGGTAGCTTGGATTAATCATTTAATGTGTTTTCTAGGCTCGGAAGACGTTTCTAAAGCTTGCTTTCTGTGACATCTGCCAGAAGTTCCTGCTCAATGGCTTTCGGTGTCAGACATGTGGTTATAAATTCCACGAACACTGCAGCACTAAAGTTCCAACCATGTGTGTTGACTGGAGCAATATCAGGCAACTCTTGTAAGGACAGTTCCTTTTTAATAGCAATGGTAGTTCTCTGACAGACAAGCATCGTTTTTTTCCAATCTCTTATCATAGAGCTAAATTTGGATTGTTGGGAAGTGTAGTCCCTTTCATCAATATACAGAACTTGTGTATTGATTTCATAAAACAGCCAGCAATGATTGTCTGTTGCCAGGTGAAGAAGGCCGTTTACATTAAATGCGTTTTGTTCTTGCTGTGAATTTTAATATTCTGGAAGAAGCAAACAAAGATCTTGAGGGACTAGGCAGTTGCTGTAACGCCCTCTGTTTCAACAGAGTAATAGTAATTCCTCTCACATAACACTTTCGCTAGAAGACAAAAAGGTCATGGTTCAGTTGTTTTTTAGCTGTTGGAAGCAGGAGTGTTTAGAACACCCACAACTTTAGACACCCTGTTTAAAATGCATGGAATAGTCAGAAAAATGATGAAGGATAATACTTTCCTAATATTGATTAGAAAAAGTTGAAAATCATTATGTTAGAAGTAGTCCTTTTATGCAAAAGTATTAAAACCTGTAATTGATTTTATGTCTTACTTAGTGATTGTCTTTTTTATAACTAATCTTGGTCATACAGCTATGCATTTTCTTACACCGACTAGTCGTTAGATTGTAGGATGACTTGTGCCATTTGGTGTCACCTGGGTTTAATAGAACTTAAAAAAATTGGTGTTGAATAGCCTTTGAGGAAAATCTGAAGTCTCATGTGAAAAGATTGGTTTCTTAGGTTTAGAAAGAACACATGGAAATTTTCTTCGGGGGTGTGAAGACGTAGTTTTTAGTCATACCATACATAGAGGAAAAATACTATGTAGAGGTAGGAATGTGTTCATGAAGTTAATTATGCTGGAAAGAAACAGCCCTTGAAATTTTCAGCTTTAAAGAGCATTGTACAGGAGGTAGTGTAGCAGTTGAAATTGTAATTGTTTTTGTTGATATTTCAGATTGTTCCCAAATTCAAATATCAGTGACAGTGGTGTCCCTGCACTACCTCCCTTGACAATGAGACGGATGCGGGAGTCTGTCTCCCGGATACCTGTTAGGTAAGCTAGTATTTCCTGTCATTTCTGTTTTGGGAAATACAGTTGTTTAAAAACAGAAAAACCAAAACACCCCCAACTCCTCAGAAATAGAACAATCTTACAGAAGGTTGGGGTAAATGTGCAAGAAGGCAACACCACTTCATCATAGATAATATGTAGTGTTCTTTCTTGATCTTAGATTCAAGCAAAACATTGATTTGGGATTTTACATTTTTAATTTTCAGTCTTAAGTGAAGGAATTTTAAGGGAGGGTATTAAAGGTTTTTCTGGAGACCTTTGTTTTTCTGCCTAAGAAGATTCAGGGCTCCCTTTGGTATTTTCATGAATAAATTTTATTTTATCTGACCAGGTAGCATACACGTAAGGGTTTGTGACTTGTTTTTCATTACTCGCATACATAAACAGCAATGACTTTATAATGTTATGATGACAGATAAGTTTAAAGAGAGGACAGTGGAAACTGAAAATACACTACTCTTAAAAGAAAATTCTGGGACCTAAAGAGAATGGTCCTGTAGTTTTAAATGCTAAAATAAAAATTGCTTTCCTTTCAAAGGGGCCTGTCTTCTGATCCTAATTTGTGCCTGTGTTTTTTTCCTTGAAATTCTAGAGGCTGAAGAGGGCAGGCCATCTTTTGTTTTTTCTACATCCCTTTGAAAAATCTTGGCCTATTCAGGAATGAGGCACAGATCACGTAGCTGACTTGCAAATGGTTCTATGTATTTATTTATTTTCTTTAGTGGGAACTGCATCAGGAATTGATCTTACATTCTCTTTGCCATCTTATTCTATTTCTAGTGTTGCTGAACAATGACTCATTAACTTGATAGCTTTTTTTAAGCTTTTTGTGAAGGCTGGATAATTTCAGTTAAGATACTTGTGTGATTTGGGATAAATAAGGTTAGAATGACCTTAGCTGTGATTTACAACTCTTTGTTGAACTGGATTTTATTGTTGGCCTCCTTTTAACTGGTATTGGATTTCATGACTTTCTTGCTGGCTGTTCTGTGCGAACCATTGAACAGTCTTGCAAACCTTTACAAATTCAAGGCGTAACAGTAAAAGCAGCCCTTAAGCTATGCATTTAACAGGCTTAAAATGAACAGTTTGTTTAAATTTCACAGACCTGAATTAATCCAGCAGAGCCAGTATTTTATCAGTATATTAAATGTGATTTGATGGGGAGTGAGGTGAACTGTGGCAAAATTTATAATGGCAAAACCAGGCTTCCTTTAAACACACTAGATAAGTGAGCGAGCTGTCAAGTTTTTAAATTTATTTCCTGAGTTAAACTGGGAATGATTCATCTGACCAAATAATTTAGCTAGCATGTAAGTCCCAAGTTTTTCTCTGTTTGGAATTCTGTGTATATTGCTTTTGGACAGGTTACATTAAACAGTGTTTTTCAATCGCTAGAGGGGAAAAAATAACCACAACTTTCTTTTTCTCTCTCTTTCCTTCTCAGTTCCCAGCACAGGTATTCTACACCTCATGCCTTCACATTCAACACATCAAACCCTTCCTCTGAGGGCTCTCTTTCCCAAAGACAGCGATCTACATCCACACCAAATGTCCATATGGTTAGCACTACAATGCCTGTAGACAGCCGGATAATTGAGGTAATATTGGTAGGGAGGGAATAGCATAAATTTAAACTAAAATCATGACTGGCCATCTAATAGTCACTGGTTGGTGGTGGTTCTTTGCCTTCTGTCACTTGCTTACTGTTTGCCTTAGCTGGCTGAGAGATGAAGAATATAGGTGACACATTTTCATAGAAAGTTAATAGTTCATTCTTGCAGTCTTTATCAACTATGCTGAAGTTCTAGGTAGATTTTTGGTGTCTGTAAAGATGTGGGGAAGCTTAACAATCAAGTTTCACAGATCTGTAAAGAAAATAAGCTGTTTTGCTGAAGAAGTAAGTAATTGTTAGACGTGTCTAAAGATCTGGGTTTGGGGGGGGGGTGGCTGGTGTTTATTTTAAATCAGACTACAGGTACTGTAAGTCTGGAGGTACTTCTCCAAGTTGGAATACTTAAGTCAAAGCTTAATGGCAGTATGTTTTGTGTTATACCAGTATGGATTTAACAGCAATTGTAGGCTTGTGTGGTAGAGCTATCTGTATCTGAGAATATTTCTACTGTTACTTTCAAGCACTGTTTTGTTTTTTTTGTTTTTTTTTTTTGTTTGTTTGTTTGTTTCCCCTGCCCCCCCCCCCCCCACCTACCTTAGACTGACAGTAGTGAGAGACAGCTTGTTGAACTCAGGCCTGAAGTGTTAGGTTGGGTTGTTTTGTTTTGTTTTGTGGTAACCTTAACAAAGGGAGTGGTGTGCAGGAAAGGCTTGCAGAAAGAAAGTGCTGAACTGTAGGACTTTGCAGAGAGCGCTGTTTGTGTTTTTGCGCTGGAATAGTTTAAAACCCTTTAGGCCAAGCAAAAGCCTTTGATGGCCGAGTTAACTTCCATTGTCAGCTTGTAGTTTGCAGGCTTCTATGAAACGTGAACACTCTCTGAAAGGTGCTAGAGAAGTTCTCTGGACCTTTGGAACTGAAGAAGAGTGCACTGCAGCCCCGTGAAGCCCTTTGGGTTAGAAGCTTTGTGTCAGCTGGGTTTTATGGGGAAAGGTACCCTCCCTTTCTCTTGGTTTTCTTAAGCTTACAGCTTTTATTTCTACTTCAGAAGCCTGGCTGACCATCTTTTATGGCACGAAAAATAATGAAGCACTCAGAATACAAATTATCAAACTTCATAATGTGATGAGCCTTTAAGGAGACACTGCTTTCTTTATCCTTTACGCATAGCAGTAAAGACAGAAATGCTTTCTATTCTGGCTCTTTGTAATATCATAGGGACTGAATAAAAATAGCTGTCATGTCTTAAAGGCAATATCTGCTTTTGCAGAAGTCTTAAAAAAAAACCCCAAAACCCACACCACAAAAAAAGGTAGTAGAGACCTTCTAGTATGACATGAGAAAGGCCACCTTAATAAAGGGCTTTACCAAAGGACAGATACTAGTGAACTTCTGGGTTTGGACAGGAATACTTACTTTAAAGTTTTACTGCACTTAATTATCATCTATCAAACAAATCAGGTTTGCTTTTTCTTTCATTTATCCTAACATTTAATTTTTTAATTTTTTTTTTATACTTCCTCTGTTCTTTTCTTTTATCTCTTACCGTGTTGGCCTAGAATAACAGCCTGAATGCTTCTCCCAGTTCCTGGTGCAGACGATTTTGTTTGAGGGGAAGAGTAGGTATTTTCTTGGTGCCTTTTGCTTTCTTGTGATTAACAGAATTGCTATAACTTGTAAGCCATGGCAGTGTCCAAATGAAATGTTTAATCTCAAGTTGATTTGGTATAAATCTTTATAGCATGTTTATACTGAAATATTGAGGACGCTAACTGGAAGAGGCAAATTGATAGGAGAGCTTCATTTGTAGTTTAGCTGGATGAATCCATACTGCTATGAAATTTGGTGTGAATTTGAATAGGCTTGAGTTAGAGATGCATTTGGTCACACAGTTTTTAAAGCGAAACCTTCTCAAACACATCTGTGGTGTGACTTTTTCCTTCTGGAAGCTATTTTGTAGAATATAACTGTATAAGCCCCTTAGATTAAGAACATGATGTACTATTTTTATTGCACATCAAAGTAAAGTTGACAGACGACAGCACTGTGTGTGGTATTCGTGTTGTATGGTTCACTTGCTGCAGGATTCATAAGAAGAAAACACATCAGGATTGAAGTTCAAAAATACTTTTTTCTTAAATAAGAATTGCATACACATAAGTATGAGAAGAATTTTAAATTAGTTATCCTTTGCCAGCTTACTTGAAAGCAGTTACATTCTCATGCCGATATACAAAAACCATCACTTGTTATTAATTCAGGTTCTTAAAGATTTCTGTTGTCCTCAAAATGGACAAAAGCAGTAACTCGCAAGAGTTCTTAATTGATAGTTTATGCAGATCTTAGTCCACTCGGGTGTAGAGTAGAGGTACCCTGCAAGAATACTGTATATCGAGTCAAGCCTGGGAGAATGCAACTAACAAAAATGATGTTTTTCATGAATGAATCTTTACTAAGGATAATCTGAGTTAATTTGAAAACTGTGTGGTGGTATGTAGGCTCGTTCTGTCGTCCTATGAAATTTTACATTTATTATTCTACTAATTAGTTAGAAAGTTTGAATTGACTTCTATTAACCTTGACAGTATTTAACATTTCTGTAGTGCATGTTCTTGCTTTGTACTTATACAGTACCTGGATATTTTACCTTTCCTGTATGTACTTTGGGATAATACATAGCAGGTGAGAAAAGTTGTAAAGTCATGTTTGTCAGAGCTTAGTTTATCTTGTGCATGGCTGTAGAATTGTGTTGTAAAGTGCCTGTGGCATGAGATGAGAGTTGTTGTACTGTACCAACTAGTGAACTGTGTCAGAACATGCTTTTCAAATATCATCAAATTTTAATCTGTGGGAAAATGTTTTGGAAACTAGATGTTTTGTATTAGGGAACTAGAGGTAGTCTTTTTTGGGTTGAAATAGTACGGTAGAGATATTTCAAACTGTATATTGACTTGGAATATTTTATGGGCTTTTAGAAGTTTTCCCACTTGTAACCCAAAATCTCCTTGAGAACTTGTCCCCTAGAGATACAGGACCATCACAGGAGCTATGTTCAGATCTGAAATAGAAGCATGTACAAAAATCCAGTGGTGGGAATGCAGACAGTATTTCTGGTGGTTTTTTTTTGTTCTGTGTCATCTTTTCTTTTCTTTTTTTTTTTAAACTTGTTTTGGTAGTAATACCTTTTAATATGCTGTGAATATTTTTAATGTTTTGTAAGAATTCACAAATTGCATGTTTTTTAGCATATAGGATTCTTGTAACTAGAAAATAACCAAGCTGTCATCTTTTGGAGGGTGTTGGTCAGTACTGTATCGCACTTGACCAAAAATGTCAGGAGTGATTTCGACACTATTCCTGTTTGTTCCTTTGTATGCTGTCATATATTTATTAAGCTTATTATCTGTCTTCTCTGTTTTAGGATGCAATTCGAAGCCATAGTGAATCAGGTATGATTTAAAAAAATACAATAATTTATAATATTATTTTTTGTTTATTTTCTGCTTCATAAATAGTTTTTCTTCTATTTTTATATTTCAGCCTCACCTTCTGCTCTGTCTGGAAGTCCTAACAATATGAGCCCAACTGGCTGGTCTCAGCCCAAAACCCCAGTCCCAGCCCAAAGAGAGAGAGCCCCTGGATCTAATACCCAAGAAAAAAACAAAATTGTAAGTACGGTAGGTTATTTTGTTGTTGTTTTTAATATGTCAAACTAGGCTGGGAGTAGTGATGTGTTGGGATAAACTTCTGTACTTAAAAGGCAATGAAAACTGCTGGCAATCCTGGATTGCTCTGCACTGTGTGTATATAGTAGCAATATAGTTTTAACTAATTTGGGAAAGACGGCACTGCTGCCTTGGGTTATAAATACCCAGAACAAAGTGTTCTGAATTGAAAATTAATTTCTGACAGTATTGTGAAATTATTTTTCAGTACAGATTCAAGGATTACCTTTCTAAATCTTTGGAGGCTGCGTCTTTTTTATTCTTTTTTATATGCTTAAAGTTAGCTTTATTGTCTCTATTTGAACTGGATTGCTATAGCTTCCATAGAAGTTGGATATTGATAAGGCCATCATTTTCATAGTAAAGTTAGTCGAAGTGTCTCAGGGAAAAATAGATTTAACAAAAAACAAGTTTTCCCTCAGAGGCCTGATTTAAGCTTAGGCGTGGGGGAAAAAGAAAGAAAAGTTAGAATAATAATGAATAATGTCTCAAATTTTTTTGAAGGCTTAAAAAATTCAAATATGGAAGTACAGTTGGTTAGTGGGACTCACAGTTGCTAATCACTTAGACGCTTGAGAATTCTGCTCTTATCTCTTTGGTTTATTCCTTTTAAAAGTGTAAATGATTCCTGAATTTTAGTATTGTAAATTTGAAAAAGTCAGTAAGTTTATTAAGAATTTCGGAAGTCTTTAAATAGTTGATTATAAACTCTCTGAAGATCTAAGGTCAGGGTTTAAGTTTCTAGTGCAGAACTTAATGAGAGCTTCTTAATCAGTTGAAGCCATCCAAGAAAATATTTTTGGTTTTTTTTTTCAGTTGTAAACAAACCCACCACCCTTCACAAATTCAGGAGAACAATGAAAGTCCAAACCTCAAGGTTTCAGTGCATCTTAAACTTGTACGAAGGAAATAATTTCATTCTTGGTGTGTGTGTGTGTATATAATATATTTGATTAAATACTTAGAGTAAAAACCATGTCAACTTCTGTTACAGAGGCCTCGTGGACAGAGAGATTCCAGTTACTACTGGGAAATAGAAGCAAGTGAAGTCATGCTTTCTACCAGAATAGGGTCAGGTTCTTTTGGAACAGTTTACAAAGGCAAATGGCATGGTAAGTTCTTGACAAATGTTACTGTCTTCTCAGAATGTTGATATGGTAGGACAGCAATCCTGAAAAAGGTAAAATTGTTTTAATGGTGATGTGTGCTTATCTACCACCAAAGGTACTAGTTGAGAAATACTAATTTCCTAATATTAGAAGTGGGGAAGTTAAGGCAAAGAACAGACATCAAAACCTGAATCTCACAGCTGCCATCTACGTGTTCTCTCTATTGGAGCCAACAGTTTTCTTTATTACCATGTTCTACAATAGCTTGTTTTCTGAAAAGATTTTGCTTTCCTTTAGCAGAATTAGCTGGGAAATTTCACAGCCTGATGTTAAATCATATTTACCTTTTTTTTTTTTTTTCCTTCTTCTTTGCAATACCACTGTGGTTTAATTAGCATACTTATACTCAAGGTAACAGGGAAAGGAAATAAGCATAAATTGCTTTTACTGTGGAGTTTTTCTTAGGAAAAAATGGTTGATGTGAGAGTTTATGATATAAAGTTATTTGGAATACTTTGAAAAGAGGCACACTGTAGAACTACAGAATTAGTTTCCAAAGTCAGGCTTGTGATTTAAAAAGAACTAACACGCAAGCCCCTCCAGGCGCTAATTTAAATAAAATTACTGTGATAACATAAGCTGACCAAAAAATTCTGGAAGCTTATCTTCAACCTTCTATTTTTAAAGAGTAAATATTTGCATGTCTTAAAGCCCAAATATTGTCAACATCAATGGATGGCTTATTCTTATGCTAAAAGTAATATTTGTGAACAGTTAAATTGATTTTCATTATGTAAGTGAAATGGAACACAGAAATCAAGAGGAAAACTAGGTTAAGTAAGATTTCACTAAACGGGGCGATAAATGAGAATTCTCATTTATTTTATTTTTTGTATTTATTTTAATTAAACATAAATTTAAAAATAAAATTTATAAAAGATATTTTAAATTTATATTTTAGTATAAAATACTGTTAATATTTATTTTAATGAAAAATTTGCCATAGCAAGAACTTTGTGTTAAACACAACTCTGTTGTGTGCACAAGATGGCTGTATAGCTGTCTCCTAGTTTGGCATCGATAAGATTCAATATCTTCCTTTTGGTAACTGTTTATAGTTTGCCTGATTTCTCAGGAAATTTGAAGTTAAATTACTAAAATGTTTTTTTGGTAACCATCGTTTGCGATGTGGTCTTAAAAGGTTTAAAAGTTTATATTTCTTGTGAGTCTTTTCTGTCTTGAATTGAAGAAACTGGGAGTTCACTGTGCAAATTAGGGAGACTTTTTTTGTAGAAATCTATTCTAATAGTACAAATGCAGCAATAAAAACGTCTTGGTGAAGCTAAATGAAATTAACTGAAGTGAGCAGACTGCTGCAAACTTAAGTAGAAATTCTAGATTGTTAGAGGTGTTGTGTTTCCTAACGTGCCCAACTACGAAGGGCTGTTGGCAGCGAACCTTTGGAGAGCACGAGTGGAGGGTTGTGTACCACTGTGTGCAAACCATATTAGGTTTCCAGTAACCTTCCCTGACTTAGTCTTCCAAACCAAAAATGAAGTGTCAAGGACAGTCTTTCTCTGGAGTGCGTGTCTTGGTGAACAGGTATCTTGCACTTCCATATTTTTCCAGATTGTTCTGATGGTTAAGTACTAATTTTTCCTATTTGCACCACTTCTGTTACAGACCCCATTTGGATCCTGTAGTGTCCTGTAGCATGCTTCTAAATTAAAAAGGCGGAAAGAGAACCAAGGCAGTTTAAATGGGTTGGAAGACTACCTATCATAAACACTCACATTTCCCCTTTGACCCTGGTAATCAGTTCTAGGGTTTTGGTGGTTGGGGGGTGGCGGAAGCTGATTTGTCTTCAGATTGTTGCTAAACAAAACAAGTTCTATTGTGTATTTATTTCTTTAGAGAAAACTGCTTGGGAAATGCCATCAAGCCTAAAAAAAGTGTGGCCCCTGATTCAGTAAGAACAGTGTAAGGTTACAAACTTTTCATCTGTGGAGCAAGGATCATAATGGAGGATATATTGAAAATTGATCTGAAAACATTTGGCCGGTGATCAGTGGATGCTGCATCCTCACCTTGTCTGGGCATAGCTCATAGCAATATACTTCAAGTATTGGTAGGCCATCTGTTGGTCTCGCATGGTGTGTCAAGAGGAGTTGCAGTAGGAACTGGCTACTTGGAAGGCTGTGATTTTGGTAGTCACAGGAAAGTGCAGTCTTTCTACCAGTTACATTCACCGGGTCTGCTCTGTAAGCAGAGAGATCTGTAAGTTATAAAACATGATGCAGACTGCAACTGCGAGATGCTAGAGGATGAAATGGGAAGTATATTGCATTTGCTGAAGTTAAAGCAAGAAGATAGAAATACGTAATAATAATAATGTGTTCAGTATTTGTGCATCCTTGACTTCAAATTCTACAGCGGATTACGCAACTGGTAACTATAGGGGAAGATACTGCAGTTCACTCAGGCTCCTCTGAAACTTTCAAGTGCCAGTTTGCATATCCTTCTTATACTTTGTTGACTTTTTTTTTTAACTGAGCAGTTAGTATTCTTAATTATACAGTTGATCATTATATTCTAGAGACATACTAACATATTTTTCATATATATCTTTGAAGAGAGACCATATTAAGAAGAAGAAAATTAGTTACCGTGTAGCAGAGAAATCTGTTCCTCTAGGGAGTTTTTGAATGTAGGTGATGATTCTGCAATGTGGCAGCAGCCTTTAAACTCTGGGATAAGCCAATGTTGAAGTATAACACCTCTCAGATTGTTGTACTGCATAGGGACTAAGATTGAAGTTTCAGTTCTCCCAAGCTGCTTTCACCTTCCTGTGACAGTGTCAAGGCAAGTTTATCCCCCTCTTGAATTCTAAAATGCTGTCCATCCACAGCTAAAATGAACGTGATGCTTGCTTGCTTCTATCACTGAGGAGTCGTTGGGTCTTGCTGTTAGTGCTTTTACTTTTGGTAGAACACTCAGCTTCGTTCCACTTTGGTACCTTTTTGGAATCAGTTCAATTCTGCTGTTTTCTGGATGTACGCTGTGTAAAGGTTTTTACAACTTCATTCTCTGGAAACAGTCTCTAAACAGATAGCCCTGGATCTTCTATATTCCTCTCTGTATTGCCCTGTGACAGATACTGAAATTTAAAGCAAGCACTGACACTGAAAGCAATTCAATTGAAACTTTTAAGTAAAATTTTATAATGTATCCGTTTAAAGAACAGCAAGATATTTTGCTTTCTGTAGTCCCCAAATATGTTACTGAAATAGTAAAATCAGTTGTATCATTCATGATATTTCTGCTATTCCTAGATAGAAGATTTATCCCTCCCATTCCTGAAATTTAGCAATATTTAAATCTAGAAAGTTTGTTTTTTAAATAAAGTTTGTATAAAAAAAAGGATGTGTGTCTATATACGTATATATAGTTTATATATATATATAAACTTTAATATATAAGCTTAATTATATAAAAATACAGAGGTGTATATTTATGCGTGCTAAAGCTGGGTAGAAAAGGGAAAGTGATGAAACTGCATACTGTGTGGAAGCTGAGAGACTCTGATGTGACTGTGCTTGAAATAATGTGCTGAGAATGCATCTATACTAGAATACTTCCCTTTTCAACAACTATTTGAGACTTCAGTAGCTTCATACCCTGCAAAAAGCATGTGTGCAGTTCTAGCCAGCCATAGCTGTTAAAAAACAGAAGGGAAGCACGTGACCAGTTAATGACTTTTTCCATTAGACTGAAATTCAGGTAAATGAGTTGCTTGAAACTGTGGAAGTTTATATGTCTGCAGGAAAATCTTGACCTATGGACAAATTAGCATAGGTATACTGTGCACAAATTAAGAGTTTTAAGTATACTGTATATTAATGTTATTTTGGCCCCAAAAAAAAGGTGCATTTTTAGTAATATTTATGGTAAATGTATTTTCAGGGGATGTAGCAGTGAAGATACTAAAGGTTGTAGATCCAACCCCAGAACAGTTCCAGGCTTTCAGAAATGAAGTGGCTGTATTAAGGTGAGTTGAGAGTTTCATTGCTAAATTCTGCCATTTTGCCCCATATTCTACATTTGATGCACAAAAGCACATCTCCTGAGAAGAATAAAAAAGAGAGCGTGTAGTGATACTTCTGAATATTGTTGTGGAGCTGTGAGACAGCAGTCATAATTCAGAGTATTTCAGTGGTTCTTCACTGTTTCTGAAAGTCATATTTTCGAGTAAATAATACAAACATCCATAACTGTTCAGGTCACATTTGGCATGTAGTAAAATCTGAAGATTAATAAATGTTGCCGTAATTCTCATCACCTGACAGAATACTTGAATTGCAGCATAATTCCACACATACCCCCCTTTTTTTAAATGTATACTCTGATCTCCGTAACTGTTTTGTGGTGTCCAGTTACCTATCTGTAATGTTAATCCTGAAAGTGAACCAGTTAGAGTACCTAAGAACTATCTTCTCATCTTTTAATTCCTTCACAGTTTATAATGACCCTTTAGTTTCCTATTGGGATTCAGTCTTCTATCTAAAGTTGTCACTGTTGTTCCATTAACTTTTTCTAATACCACTTTGCAAGTATGCATGTTGGTTACTAAATTCAAACCCTTTGAATTTTCATGACATCTTTTTCCTAAAGGATTATTTTAAATAACTGCCTTGGAACTAAAGGAGGTATTTTAACTAAAAGCAGAAAATCATCTGATTTTATTCAAAAATTAAGACTTGGCAACTGTGGCATATTTGTATTATCTTTAAAAATGAACTTTACAAAACCACCTAGCAAAAATTTTGCAGGAAACTTGTGTTTTTAGACTCAAAAGCTGAAATACGTTCCCTCAGCCAGCAGTGCGTTTTTAAAAGAATTTGAAAGCATTTTTTGGAAAGATACTAATTTCTCTTTCTGCTACTTTCTATTAGGAAGACTCGGCATGTTAATATTTTGCTCTTTATGGGCTACATGACTAAAGATAATCTGGCCATTGTTACACAGTGGTGTGAAGGAAGCAGTCTGTATAAACACCTGCACGTTCAAGAGACCAAGTTCCAAATGTTCCAGCTCATTGATATTGCTCGGCAGACAGCACAGGGAATGGAGTGAGTAGGATAAACAATGCTGGTTATTTTTGTTCTTGGAATGGTGTTTCCCTTCTCTTCCCCAAACCCTAATATGTGGAGTTATTGTGCTAAAATAGCATACCAAGTAAAGATTTTGTGCAGCCTGAATTCAGCACTGTTGTATGCTTTCTTACTTTCATTTGGTACTTTTTTTTTTAACCCGTGGATTCTTGCTTTAGTTCATGTTAGACCACCAGTCACTTAACAGTCAGCTTTTCTGTATTTTTTTCTTCCTTTGTAGCTTGAGGTATTACTGTAATGCACTAGATAAGATCCTATTTTAAACATAGAATGAACTAGTTGTTGTTTGTTTTTTTTTTTTTCCTTCCCCTTGTTACTTAATATGATATTGCAGTGTTTGGCAAACACTGATTTATACTCATGGTACGTCTGTGAGACAAGGGAATGGCTGTTCCAATTCCACAGCTACAGGACTCACACATGCAAATACATTTTGGAAGCATTCTGCAGATGCCTGGGTGGATGCAGTGAGCACCTCACTGCTCCCGGGACATGTTAATGTTTGTAGTGTAGAAGATGCTGATCCTGGCTGACCCTGTCAGTGCTCATCCATTTTGTAGGTCAGGACCCAGGTTTCCAGTCAGACACCCAGTGTATTGTGACTGCAAATTAAAACAGTTTGTAACAAGTAAACCTTAGGATTGCATACAAATTTCATACAGATGAGGACAGCACCTGGTTTTCTAGTGCATTATATAGTTCCATAACAATGGTGCCACTCTTTCTCTTCCTGGGATTTACTTGCTGCATTGCTTTCTGTAATGCATAAGGCAGCTGTCGTCAGCTAGCGCTTGCTCTATTTCTCTTTTTCTAATGTAGATGCATCCTGTAAATTGACTAAGGCGAGAGGTCTGTGAAATGGTTGAGTATGTAATAAACTGTCACAGTGTCTATCAGTAAATGGAAAGGCTAAGTTTATGTCAACAGCCCTCATAATGGTATTTTTATGCTTTTTCTTTCACAGCTATTTACATGCAAAGAATATTATCCACAGAGACATGAAATCCAATAGTATCCTTTCCTAACTTAATCATATTTCCTTTAATGTGATAGTGATCTGTTGTTAATACGGAGCTTTCTGAGGGGTTGAAATAGCTGTTTCAAATGTATATAACTACTACTGAGTGATTCCTATTGATGACTAAGAAGTTGCTTTCTAGCAAGGACTTTCATAGGACATACGTGCTTACTTACCAAACTTGTGATAAAGATGAGAAAAGATGCACAAAGGTTGTGCTTCAGAAATGTCTTATTTTACTTAAATGGTGTTTATGCAATGTTATCCACGTGCCGTATTGGAGGGAAGCTGCGTGCTTGACTTGACAGGAGATATGTGTGTGTGTGCATGCTGAAATACGTGTGCAGATGTCAGTTTTGTTACTGTTTCTCACATATTTTTAACAAATTTAAAACACCTTCACATGACTAGCAGAAACGAAGCCAAAAACCTTACTTGAAACTTAAGAAAAGGCAACCTTTTACCACTATATTTCTTGCATAAATGCAGATTTAGTAATGTGTATGGAGTAAAAATGTGATGATGTCTTTTGCCTTTGAAAATGCCTGCTTTTGAAATGGCCAAGAGCAGCATCCATTGAGCTAGCAGCATATACTGTAACTTTCTTTCATAAAATGGAACAGAACGTTTTACAGATGTCATCATAAAAAGATATGCTGCATTCAGTAGTTCCATAATGTAAGGGGATTCCCATTTTCAGTTAAGCCAGAAATCATCTTCATACATAGGAGATCAGGGGTTTGTGATTCCTGATAACAATGACCTTTTTGTGAAATAAATTAACTTTTCTCCTGATATGGCAATGAGAACTAGGAGTCTGTCGTGTTTATATTTCTAAATCATCTTTTTGAACTTTAAAACATTCTTAAATGAAATTGTAAAATGATATCTTCCTAAAATAGCCCCAACAAAGAAGGGACTAGCTATCAATCTTAATAGACAAATCCTTTACATTGATAGGTTACAGATAGTACAGATGTGTGTATTTCCAGTTGAAATGGTTAAATCTTAATTAAATCTCAGGAGATCTGCCAGAGAACTTTATGTAAATAGAGTTTTATTTTGATATTTATTTCTACTTGTAATTGTTTTTTCTTAGTTTTCTTTTTTTGAGTTGCGATGACTTCTGTGTTGTTTCCCTGTGTGTCTCTTGACACCGGTTATTTAAGTACCTGCAGTCATTGATGTTAATTAGCACAGTTGATTTCTATCCTAACTCACTGTAAAGATACATGTACAAATAATTCTGAAACATCTGGTCTTGTTTAATCTTAAATGTTAACTCCGTAGATATGGATGTCATAAAATTACTTTTTCTCTGTTTAAGATAGGACTTGTAGCAGGTTTAAAAACATAATCAGCAATATTCTTGGATAGTTAGCTTGCATTTGTGATAACCTAACCAGACACTTTGTAATCATGTCAGAAAATTCAGAATTGCTTACTCGTGTTTTCTAAGGAATTTCTTTAACAAATGTTTAGATATATTTCTTCATGAAGGCCTCACAGTGAAAATAGGAGACTTTGGTCTGGCAACTGTAAAATCCAGGTGGAGTGGATCTCAACAGGTGGAACAGCCTACTGGTTCAATCTTGTGGATGGTGAGCAAAACATTTTGTTGCTTTTAAATAGCTGGCTTTCATTCTGTTAATACATGTTTTGCCAGTTGAACGCTATTTTAAAGCTTTCGATCTAAATGAATCGACATACGCTGTTAGTACTGTGTAGACTTCTGTTGTAGTTGTAGGACAAGTTAAAATTGGAGAATGCAGTGCTGGAGTGCTTAATCCTCCAAAGTAGACACCACTGACCTAAGGATTCTCCCTTTGGTTTTTGGAGTGAGTTCAGACACTTAGGGCAGGGACGGGGCTGTCTGTGGAGCTGCAGGGAGCTGTTCTGCGGGGAGAGGAGAGTCTCTCTCCTGCTGCCATCCTGCCCTTCCCCAGATGGGCTTGTCTCATGGGAGAGTCGGCTTTAATCTGCTTAGTGGTGGCTTTGGGGGATCGGTGAGACCCTGTCTCTTTCTCTGTTTCTCATCGTGGCCTCTTCTTCCCCTGCTCGGGACTTGGCAACATCTCTTCTCACACTTGCTGATCACCCACTGGGCAGCTCTGGCGGGGGACTGGGGAGGGGGTAGGGAGTGCTTCTTGAAGTATGGGAGTGAGCCCAATTCATCTTTGGGACAGTGGTGAGATGTTTCATATAAACCAAGATACTGCCCCACTCCTGCGCCGTACCCTGCACCAGAGGGTTGCTGTAGGCCTGGAGGCAGCTCAGAGCCGTAGCAGATGAATATCAGTTCAGGTTCTCAAGTTCCACAGGAAAGCTTGCAGAGTTTCTTTGGTAGTGCAAAGTCCTTGTCTGAGAGGACATTCCCAACAATTGTCTTTATGTTAAACTTCTGCTGGAGTTTAAAAGGCAGTTCTGCAATTTTCCTTCCAACAATCACCTGGAGAAAATCTATTTAGTAACTTTTCAAATGTGGGACTTGGGTAAACTAAGTGGAAAAAGTGAAACAGTGCCTGTTAGCAGGTTAAAAAGCATGATTAAAATTATGCAAGAATGTCTTCTATTTTGTTGACCCATTTTTATTAATACTATGCAGTTTACTTAAATTCAGCATGTAGACTGGTTGGCAATATTTTCTAGCTCCCAGGATAGGGCATGCAGCAACATTTGTGGCCTGTGTTTCAGGGAAGTGTAACCAAATAAAAATGACTTGCTGAATGCTGCATATTAGTACACTTTAAATCTTTTGATATTTAACACTGAATGAGCTGACTTGAAACAGGTTTTCCTTTTTAAAAATTATTCTTTGTTACTAGGCTTGCAGCCTTCATCGTTCAGTGAGAAAAGCCAGGAAGTGTTCATTAGGAACATCAGGATGCTTGGCCGAGATTTGTCTGCAACCTATAAAATGCACAAATCACCTGAAACACAGTTACAAAAGCAGAAACAGGTTTTTTTCTTGAAAATAAACCAAAACAAAACAGAACCACAAAAAGCCAACACTTTTTATCGCTTTCCGTAAAAGGTTTTAAAACTAATACACCTAATGGTATGACTGTATACATGAACCAGATCTTGGAAAAAAACACCAGCATTTTTGCTGTTTGCAGGGCTTTTTTCATGTTAATCATTTATAGACCATCTTTGCTGAGTTGTCATTGCATAGAAGGGGAGGATAATTCTGTTTTCTTGAAAGTTGATATAATCTCTTACTGGGTTTTTGCTGTTGTACTTTAACTAGTACTTTGCTCAGCAGTTCTGAGGGACTTTAGGGGAAAACAGTCTTAGTCAACAGGAAAGATGTTTTTATGGTTTCTATCTTGTTCTTTGACTTACTCAGTGCTGTTTCTTTTAAGTACTTTAGGTTCATAATTTTGCTTTGTTTTGCAAAGATGTGAGAATGCTCTTGCATTTCTTCCCTGATCTTCAATATATGCTATTTCCTATTTGGCTTTCACATCTCATATATATGTTTTGGTATCAATTTTACAAGAGATTAAGTCTGTATTAGAATCTTACATTTTTCCCCTTTTAACATTGATTCCTGTTTAAGAACTGATGGTGAGACTCAGACTCAGTTGTATGTGAGATGCAACAGAATTCAACAAATACAACAATAACTTTTCTAATGGTAAAATGCTCATTGAATTAAAGCGTTGCTTTTTTGTTTATTCTCAGTTGTAGTGATTGTTTTAATAAGGTGTAGGAGCACTGTTTGAACTTTTCAAGAGTCTTGGATAAGACTCATCACAGGTTTTGAGGTATCCTTTATTCACTAATTGTTGATCAAGCTCACTCTCTCTGCTTTCCAGATATTTTCCCCTTCTCTTGTCCTTCCCATTTCTAAATTCTGTTAATATCGCTCGTAACATGTTTCTTTTTTCCTCTTCCTACAGGCACCAGAAGTGATACGGATGCAGGATAGTAACCCGTTTAGTTTTCAGTCAGATGTCTACTCCTATGGAATAGTATTATACGAACTAATGACCGGAGAGTTGCCATACTCCCACATAAACAACCGAGATCAGGTAAGAAACATTCTTTGACCACTGCGTTTTATTTCTGGGCATAATACATTTGGTTGAGAAATGTAAGATGAAGAAAAATGCAAAACAAGACTTGAAATGTTGTTTACAACACGATTTGTTTCGGCAGTAAATCTGTGTAATTGAATGTTTGCTTAAATATTGGCACTGACAGTTACTCAAAGGGAAAAAAATACTCTTTTCTATAAATATGTTAAGTGCCCTGTTAATTTATTCATGGAATAAAGCTTTGGCTACATCAGTAAAATCTTGGTTTATGTATTTGTGGTTATGTGAAAGTTCCCTTTAGATGTTAAATATGCTGTTCTTATATCAGCAAGATTGCATTCTGTGCTTTTTGCTAAGTAAAAAAAAAAAAAAAATAGTAGCTGTTGTTGAACCTTTTAGTATTGAATGTTAGTTTGTATGATTTAGTCCTCAATAAACGGTCCTCTTACTAGGCAGTTAACCAGTAATTATAAAGAAGCACATTAAAGACAGAAACCTCAACTGTTCTCTTTACATGAACACTTTTTCTGGCTTAGCAAGTGTAGAGCTAACTCATTCTGTAGGGCATGAATTTAGGACTCTTAGATCTTTTTGATTTCTGTTTTGCTGATCCTCAGTTGTGGTTTGTGTTTTTTGCAGTGTGGGTTTCTTTGGTTGGTTGTGTTTTGTGTTTTTTTTGTTTGGTGTTTGTTTTTTTTTGGTTTGGTTTTTTTTTTCCAATTAAGATCTTGTAATAAGTAGTATGTGCATATAGGGGCGAACTACTAGATTTTAGTCCCTACTGTGTTATATAGTCTATATTCCAAGTAGAAATGGCCAGTTGTTTTAAGTTAAGGAAGACTTTTCCTATTTTTAAGGTTGTCTACAAATTGGGATATTTGAATGTGTTTTAATTCATAATATTGAAATTCTATGCAAGTTTTAATAATCATTACTGCCACAAAGCGTGTGACACTTGACCTTCAAGTTAAGTTTTCTGGGGAGGGATCAAATATTTTGTGGAGAACAACACTGAAACCTTATTTTAGCAACGTTTATATTGACCTTTTTTTTTTTTTTCTTCCTGAGACAACATTAGTTGAAAAAGAAACAAGAGCACAGTTAGTTCTGTTTACCCCTCTTCCTCCCCCCAATAAAACACTCAGACTCACTCCAGCCAACCAACCAACCCACCCTACCACCATTTTACCAGACAAGTCTTATCAATACTCTATAGTCAACTATTAAGGTTACTGTAAGTCTCATGAAAATCGTAAACGATGATCAGATTAACTTGGACTAAAACAGAAAACATATTTCCCAACACTGATACCATCTTTTATTGTTTGTCTCGAAACAAAACCAACCCCATTTCCTTTTTTGCAGCATTAGTTATGATTAGTTCCGATGATCTCTTTCAGCTTGCTAGCTGTACATCTCTTTTTGCAACATGTTTTACAGAGATACCTGCAAATACAGTTTTATGACAGATTAAGCTGTTGTGCCAGATTGGCTGGCCACTTATAACTGCTCAGATTGAGGATCATTTGTCACCGTAGCCTTCAGTTGAAGAAGACTGCTGTGCCATGTCCATGTCATATAGTGTCGTTGGGAATACAGTAATCCCTTCACTTGTTGAGCATTGCAGACCCCAGTGCTGCTCTGATTTAATCACGTCCTACACTACACAAAAGCAGGACCATTGGACAAATCTGCAAGGCTCTGCCGGTGTGTGTGCCGTTGGTACTCGTGTTGAATCATTCTGGGACACTAAAGCTATCAACCAGCGAAACAATTTCGACAACTTTGGTTTTCTGCTACTTGCTTGTTCTTTTTCAGATTATTTTCATGGTTGGCCGAGGGTATGCTTCTCCAGACCTCAGTAAACTGTACAAGAACTGCCCCAAAGCAATGAAGAGGCTTGTAGCAGACTGTCTGAAGAAAGTTAGGGAAGAACGACCTCTGTTTCCACAAGTAAGTGTGCTTTCTGCATCAGAGTGTTTGAGAGTATTTTATAAAGAGCCATTAGCACACAAAATATTCTACATGGATACAAGTTTTGGTTTATATAACATGTAGCCTGCTTCCTATTTTTTTCTTTATTCATATGTGCGTTTTTCATAACCCAGCTCCTTTAGGCAGTTTGTACTTCTGATTGTACACAGTTCTTGTAAAGGTCATTAAAGAATATTATGCATGCAGATTGAAGCAGTGTTAGACTAACAGTAGAGCAATTAGCTTTCAACAGCTGGCCCATTTTAGAGATAAGCAAAAAAAACCCCCAACCAACCCTAACAAAAATCAAATCTATCTTTGTATTTACGTTTTATTTTAGTGTAGGTCTAAGGGAAATGGGAGACCATTCCTCCTTTCCTCCCCCACCACTATGAATAAGCAAACAAAATCCACTGGGGGATGTAAATTCATGTAGCAATTTTTGGTATTTTTTCAAAGGATACTTTACCTTTTCCTATCACTGTGAGGATGATGAAGGTACGTTCTTATTAAATAGCTGGCATTAAATATCAGCAGATTTTGGAAAAATAACTGTTTGCTGTTACAATGAAGTATAACTTTTGTGGTTTAAAAAGTTCTCTCTAAATGTTGATTTGTAAACAGACTGTTAGGCAGAAGATGCGATTCTTTCCCCTCTGGAGGATTGCGTAGCTGCTTGTTAATTGATCACTGTCTGGGAACTAATGAAAATTAGGGTCCCATCCTCTGAAAGGCAGTGAGACTCCTCACTGCGATGAAACTGTAACGCAGAATTTGATGATTCAAATGGGGGTATTCCTAAAGAGTTGTTTTCAGTGCCTCCACATAGTGTATTGTTGCTCTTAAAGATAGGCTTAAAGCCATAATAAATGAAAGTTTAAGACTTAAATAGAAAGAGCTGCTTGTCTAACAGGCCTTCTTTTAATTTTATGTGTTTTCTTCAGATACTGTCATCCATTGAATTGTTGCAACATTCTCTACCCAAAATCAACCGGAGCGCTTCTGAACCATCTCTGCATCGTGCTGCCCACACAGAGGACATAAATTCATGCACATTAACATCCACGAGACTGCCCGTGTTCTAGGATCATGCTCCCCTTCCCTTGTTCTCTCCAGTGATGGGAAAGGAACAGAAGTAACAGAAGTTGTGCTTTTAATGCCTCAGTGTACAGGATCAGTGCCAGCAGGATTATCTGCATCCCAGTTTTAAGAACAAGCTGCTAAGGATTTCTGCAGTTTTATCCTGCAGGGACACAGCTCCACCTTGCCTTTTTCTACAGTTTCTTTTACTGGGATAGTTAACAGACTGTAAATCAAGAGATCTATTACTATTTTTTTAATAGATGCACTTGAGCCTTATTTTTCCCATACACGGAAGCGATGGATGTTTCTTTGGCAGTGTTTCTGGATTGATTTGAATCTGTTGCTAAATTGGTATTTTTTACAGCAAGGATGGCTTGCCTCGGCGTTTGAGGAAAGATGATGCATTATGGTGCTCCTTGATTGCCCCATGCCATATGCCACCTCAGGCTGGGGGAGTTTTGCCTGAAATGGGTATCTGCAAACAAGACTGAGGGAAGAGGAAAAAACTTTCTGGAAATCAGCTCCTGCCTAAGAGCTTTCATCAAGCCAATGAAATAAGTTAAAATGCTAATTCAACACGGAATAGTTTTGCAATAGTTTTGCACATAGAAGAAAAACTCTTGCAAAAGAATGGAATATATTCTGAATTGTACTGCTCAGAGAAGGAAGCTAGCCAGTCTTGCTACGGTCATCTTCAGTAACTTAAGCAGCTTACTCTGGTACTATTGACTTGTTTCTTGCAGCCCAATGAGGTGGTAAGTGCAGAAAGACAGGCTTTTGTGGCTGAGAAAAGGCTACTTAACATTATCCGTATACTTCTGCAGAATGAGCATAGTCTTCATCCCATCTGAAGCTGTCGTCCAAGAGATGCACTATCAAGAGGAAACTGAGCATATACAGTTTTATCTTGCTGATTTGGGTTTTAATTTTGTTTTTATTGCTCCTGAGAAAATGCATTTATTGTAAGCCAAGGTTCCTCTGATTATCTTATTTTAATAAAATAAATTAAATTTTAGGTTTAAGATTCGATGTCATCATTTAATGTAGTAATCCGTAGTTCTGACATGTACGTCTCGATTTGAAAAATGCAGAAAACGACATTTGGAATAACATTTTAAAAGTTCCTAGTCAAGTAAAAACACACTTGATATTACGATGGTCTTTATTCTCCTGTAATAATCTTTCAGCAGCATTTACTTATTAAGATACCTACACTGAGGTACTATCAAGCTCTTTAACTGCACCATTTTTGCTCTACGTTTTATCTCCTGTGAATCTGTTGTTTACTTAGGTAGAAGTGTTTTGTCTTGGCTGAACTCCACAGACGACAAGAAAGAGGTGGTGTAATCTAAAAATTTATTTTTTAAATTTTTTAAATTCTGTTTAAATGTGTCTATCAGGAAAAGAATGGAAGCCAAGTTTCCATTCTTGAACGGAAGCTTGGGATTTTGTGTCTTTCTCTGTGCAAACAGATAAGTGGAGGGCTCCTGTCTAGTGAGTGAGCAGGCAAGGTGTCTGTAACCACTGTTACCTCAATCTAAACAGCTGCCTAAAATTTGTTAGGCAGAATACTGTTGCTGTGAATTTTGACAGCTTAAATATGCTGCCTGTCATGTCCAAATAGCCATTTCGGCTTCTGATTTGCAGCAAGCAAGAACCCCACAAAAAGTGCTTATGGAAGGGAAGAGAAGAACTTGAAGTACGTAAGCCAGACACATACTTGAAAAATATCTGGACTGGTTTTCCTCAGAATATCATACAAGAAGGGTAGAATATTAATCCTTGGGTGATACTAGAGTGTGACCATAAAATCTGCTTGCTGAAAAGTCAGGGTTGAAGGACACTTCCATGTAGTTCTGTATGATTTTTAATAATATTCTTGGTATTTTAACTGCAACCTTCTCTAAACATCATTTATCATTTTACCTCGTAAGAAAGGGAGGGGGGGGAAGAAAGGTAAGCTGTTTTTACTTTAGCTCTGATTTCCAAAAAGAAACCATTGAGTCCTAATCTTTAAAACGGGTTATGTGTCTCTTGAAAAATTAAAATAACTTTAATTGGCTTATTTTGACCAGCACTTGATTTCAAATTAGATGAAATCTACTAAGTGAAGAATTTAAAAGGCCTGAGTTTCTTACTGCTCTTAAATGAAAACTTCTGTTTATGTTGTCCCTAGGCAGCTTTAAAAAACAAGTTATCTTTTTAATTTCAGACTACTGTTACCTGGTTTATGTCATCTTGGGGCAAAGTAAATCAGGAATGTCTTGTTTAAGGTAAAGAACATCTTCTCCATTGACACTGTTTTGGTGTATTTTACTACTGAAAATATTTCTCTCTGGAAAAAAAAAAAATCAACAAAACTATGTGTAAGACCAGCTGGAACCAAGTTTCAGGGGAGAGGCTGTGGGCTGTGTAAGTATTTTGGGGTAGAAAGTATGCCTGGGCATGTGCTCTGGAACATTTACCTTAGAGCACTACACCTCTCTTAGTGATACTTTATTTTCCTTTACCTTTGTGATTAGTGATGAAGAATTACGCTCACATGACTTAGGACCTTCCCTGTTGCCTTCATCTGCCAGTTGTCAGAAGCTGACAGCCTAAGGCCTGACTTCGCAGTAAGCATGGTTAAAAAATAACTTTGGGGGGTGGGGTGGGGAATAATTGTGGAAAAGTTACGTTTCCTCGGTCAGAACAGAGAACAAAATTGGCATGTTCAGTTGGAGGGAACTGTTGGCCAGCAGCGAGGGGAGGAGTTCTCCTTCTCCTGGTGGAACCCTGCCAGAAATGCAGGATTTCCATCCGGAATAGTTCTGGGCTTCAGTTTTGACCCAGAAATGCCACGCAACAGTTGAAGCAGTTCATCCTGGAGTTGCTGATTTGAAAGTGCCACTTGAAAATGCCTGAATCCCAGATTAAGGTTCCTGCTGTTCGTTTTACGACAGTGACCCAGCTCCTAGTTTTTAATTGTCAAAGGAGCGCCCTACTTGCTGTGCTGACAGAAGGGGTTTTGCACGAGTGTCTCTAAATATACTTTGCTTCACAATACAAATAATTTGTCTTCTCAACAATGAAGCTTTCTGAAATACTCGAGGCTTTAAGCAGACAAGCACCTTTCAAGGGTATGCGGTCTTACCCTCAAGCCGTCGCTTAAATGGGCCCTCTGCTTATTTTAAGATCGTGTGATGAATGTGCTTGAGAAAACTCTGCTTGTACTCAAGTGGTTTAATGCTGTATTACTGCGTAGCCATTTCAGTTGTGTCCAGACTGAATTTTTAGTTTAACTGCCAAGTTAATACAAATGACTTCACAGAATTAACTTCCTGTATCAGATTTCACAAATTGCAAAATGCTTTTGCAAGGCAAACGCGTATTAAATTTTTAACAAAAACTTCTGTAGCAATCCCGTTAACTGGGAGGTGTGCCTTACTACCTCACACCTCCTGGGCCTTTGAACACTGCTGGCCTTCATCTGGAGGCAGCGACCAGGCCCCTGGAGTGGGGGTGCCAGTACAGGGGCAGGGCTGGCTTCAGAAAGGGAGCTCTCGCTATGGGAGAGGTACACGGAGCTGGAAAAAGCCCCAGGAGCTACTGGCCACCCAGTTGGGTTAAGAAAAGCAGCAGCTGAAACCATGAGTTTGTTTTGTAAGTAACTCAAATTATTTGTTGTATAGGTGCAAGCTGTAAGATCACTGACGTGAGATGAGAAAATTATGTAGTTACTTCATTTAATTTTGGCTCCTTCATTGAACTGAATCAAGGTTTCCCTTCTGGTTAACTACATAGGAACTAATTAAATTGAACCATAATGTAACTACGACTACCGCAGAGACTACTGAAAGTAACTACTTACTTTCATACAGTATCCAAAATTCAATTTGTGCTGCAAGTTGAATTTAGCTGGATGCTGTGACTCCAGTGTTGCTCTGCCTGAATATATGAATCAATGCAGTTGCATTTGCTTTAGAGCGCTTGCTGTAAGAGACACTTCTGCCACTCTACACTTTAATTATTTTAAAACAAAGGTAGGAACTTGCACAGTCTGAGAGCCAGGTACTGTGCAGGCCCCACTACTGAAACACTCACTGTAAGAACACAGTAAACTTTATTCTGAACTCGGGGTACTACTTTGAGGTATAACGGATTAGTTCTTAAATCTCCTTTTTAAGGGAGAAGCAGCTACACTGACCATTATTCCCAGGGGGCTTTTGTAGATGTACATGTAGTTGATTTAGTGGAGAAAAAAAAAACAAACAAAACCCCCCACCCAAAATAGATCTAGCAACAGTTTTTAACGGCTTAAGCTTTAAATGGTAAGAGAGGAGCTGTATTTACACTACCACTCAGCTCACAAGTCAGCAGATGTTAGGCCAAAGAGGGAGAAAACCCTCTTGGGATGAAGGGGTTTTTTCCATGCAATCAATTTAACTTCTAAAATATATTTGAGCATTGCTGTTGCCATACAAAAACAATCTGAAAACTTTACCAGGACTGCACAAGTAAACCACAGGGCACATTCATTCTAACTGTGCTGTAGAAAGTAAAAGCATTGCTAAATAAATAGCTAGATTGCTACAGACAAAAACACCTTCGGTTCTCTTTATTGAGAAGTAGCAGAATCCTCCTCAGCCCCGGAGAGGTGCATGAAAAGATCTCCAAGTTCTGTTACGTCATCGTCCGTGCTGGTCACAGTCCTGCTTTCTCTGTCTTCAATAAAGTCCCACAGACGAACAGAATTGAAGAACTGGAACAGAAGAAAATCTGACTGAGCACGAACCAGTACTTGTCACACAGTTCCATCAAAATATTTTCCCTTATCGGTCATCTTCATTGGAAAAAAAAAAAAAAAAAAGGCAGAAATCCAAACGCTGGGTTTGTACTAAGATGGTCAGCCCGGTTTGCTGTTGAATTCCCAGCGCCCGCCCCTCCCTTCAGCGTTAGAGCACCACCAGGGTGAGCTCGCTCCACCCAAGGGTGGTGGGGCTGCCGGGGGTGGCCAAGCCCTAACCAGTTTTTGAGAAGGCTTTACCCTTCTGAGCTGGTCCTACTGCCACCTCCCTGCAGGTGCATGAGATGAGGAGATGAGTTTTTAATACTGTACATGAAAGGTTTGCCATGGTAAGGATTGGTTGAAAAAAAAAAAATTTTTCCTCTTAATGACTAGGGAGAGGAGAAGGCACCTTTCATTTAACTTTTGTCTTGAGGAAAACTGAGGGGGGCTTGCTTCACTTTTTCAAGGCCCTGCACAGTATGACCCATATTTTAGTAGTGCACGTTACATTCAAAATGTGGTTTTGGCTACACTTGACTGGAACATTCCCTTACCCGCACAGTCCCCTCAGAGCTGAGCTGTTTCCTTGGTTTTTCAGGTTCAGCTCTCGTCCCATCTGGATAAGCGTGAAGGTAAAGACACTTCCCTCCAAACGGGCAAGTTCCTTTCCCTTGTTCAAAGTACTTGCAGGGTTTTTTCCTGATGTAATGAGAAGAGAGAGTTACTGCCTTCAGCTAGTAAGGACTTAGACAGGGTTCACTCCCCCTCCACGTCTGCTTATCGCACCCTTAGCCAGTGCTGCAAAGTGCAGCTCCTGTTAACACACCCAGAGCTTTGATCTCCCCCTCCCTAAGAGATAGCAGTCAAAATAGATGGGAAAGGTTATTAAAAGCAGACCAAGAAATACATAAAAGAACAGCATCATAAGTCACCAAAAAAATTAAACTACCTTAATACAGGGAAAGTGAAGGATGTTCAGAGAACGTCCTTGATCCTGCGCAGATTCATTTTCATCATAATGCACAAATCTGTTCCTGTTTTTCTAGCAACATTCCTCTCCTGTATTTTCTACCCCTGCATTTTTATCAACCAGTTCCTCTCATCATTTCCCCTGGAAGTTCTATGACAATACTTGGTTAATTTAAGTTTCCATCAGTTTAGGTGTTCAGCCAAGCTGTTCTAGCTGTGTAGCAAGCTTTTATAAAGGTGTACAACAGTACTGGGCGGGGTGGGATGGGTGGATTGTTCTACAGTGAAAAACAGCTGAAGAGGAAACTACAGTGAAAATGCAATTGAACTTGTAAACTTTATATGCAGATAAGTGATGAAAATTGTTCCCAAGACACAGATACAGTCTATCACATAACAACTAAATGGAGACGAAAGCTCAGTGATGACCAAAAAAGAAAAATAAAAAATAAGTATATATAGTCAAACAACCAAAGCTCCCCAAACCAGGCAGGGCATTAAAAGCAGAATAACTTCGTCTTGGTTTGGAACTCCAGTGGTCTGTCACTTCAGGTTTCTAGGTCTGACTTTTTTTGTCCTGCGCTGGCATATAAATCAGAATGATTTGTGCTGGCATGACACCTGCTCTCAGCTTAGTCTCCACCTTATTAGCATTTTATTAGCATTTTTTCATTCCATGCAATATTAACTCCTCGAGTTAAACCGACAGCCAAGAGATCCACAGAATTTCTGTACCAAAGATGTTTTTATCTACAACACAGTGTATCAGTCTTAGCTGAGCGCTTAAGCAAACCCCCTTTTTGTATTGTCTTCTACACAAGGGGTTGACAAGAGCCGAACCCAACTTCCAACACTCCCTGACAGCTCACTGCCAGCAGCACAAGAGCTCACCTTACAGAGAGCGCGGCTGTTCAGAAACTGCACTAAACTGAGGTTTTCAAGTGCAGCTTAACTACCCTCAGTTCAAAGTCCTTATGAATTAAATGAAAAACCAAAACAGCAAGAGGTTACTGAAAACAAACCGTATCTGAAGAACCTCGGTTTCAAGGGATTCATTTTATTCAAATATTTTGCCTGACAATAAGATAAAACAAGACAAGGTGCTGGATCAAACAGCGGTCAGAGCAGTACTGCTTTCAACAATTCCTCTGTTGTGTCACAACGAGACTTTGGAGAGCTAAAGCTTCCCAAGCAGCTGAAAAGCTGGTAGCTACAGCCGTACACAGGTTTAAGTCAGGCCTGTTTGTTGCCTGTACGCCAGAGGGCACATTTAAAAGTTGGTGCACATCACAGCATAAAGCTGCGCCACCTGCAGCAAAACCGGCATCGCTCACGCGGGTCGAGCGCAGGGCTGCTCGTTTAGCTTAACAAGAGCGAGGAAGGAGATGAGTGCTGGTGTCTCACTGCTCTGCGAAGCGCAGAACCCTTGCGCGTTCCAGGCCAGCACAGCTTTGCAAAGCCACTGTAGAGCTACCTGTCAGCAGATCCCTCCAAGCACTGGGCACACTGTTACTAGACAATAAAAGGAATGCAGTCATGTAGTATTTTCCATTTCCAGGAGACATTACAAAAGCCCTGTGGATTTTTATCCTATATTTCAAGAGGCTATTACGTTTTCCTTCCCTATTTGTTTTCCTCAGTAGCTGACAGCCATCCAGGCAATTAGGTCTAAGGGATCAACAGGAAAATGCATGAAGCCAATTCTGGCAAGTGAACTGAAACAGCTTCAACATTTCAGAGCACAGTGAGTTTGAATAATTTCCAATCCATAATTACACAACAGACCCTTTCATGGCAGTCACAAAGTTAAATAAAAGCATTAACAGAGATTAAGAGTTCCCTGCAGAACGGCTTAATTACATAAAGTTTAAAAATAGAGGCACTTTGATGGACCGAGTCTTAGTGTATCTATTTTAAGGACAATGCAAACAGCATTTGTGGTTACTGAACTTACCCCACTCCCTGCTTAAAAGCTTCAATCAGCTCGTTTTTCTTCTCCTGGTCTTCTACCCAGTACGCACTGGGAATGACAAACTCTGATATCACGCGGCACTCCGGGCAAGACCTTAATGGAGCAAGACAAAACAGCAACGCTCTGTTACTTTCCAAGAGTGATCCCCCTCAATGAATTTGCCAGAAGCAGCGGTCTCCGGAGGGGGAGGGAGAGGGTTGTTCACGCTGAAGCAGCGGACACCTCCTCACACGTCAGTCCAGCACATTCAGGTTTAGTTTCAATTGAAATAACCCAATTCAGCACACTCAGGGCTCGCGCTGCCTTGTGTCCATTTCTAGACTGGAACCAACGTAACAGGTACCTCCTCAATATGCAGAAATAAACTGCGCTGGCTAATCTCAATACGCAGAAGGAAACCGTAACTGTCACGCGAGTACTGCAGCCACCACGCAGCAGAGAGCCAGAGCAGCTGAGAAAAGGCAAAGGAAGGTCTCGAAGCCTTCTGAAGTGGGATCCGACTTCTACCAGCAGTGGCGAGTTGTTTACTTAGTGGGTTTATGAGATAGGTTTCTATGGGAAAAACTAAGATCAAGAATCAAATACGTGACTTCAGGTACCTCAACAAGCCCAGGGGAGGCTTTATTACCCCCTCCCCATGAGTCCCATAAAACACCTCGTCTCCCCCCAGGCACAGCTTTTAGAACTAAGCCAAGCCCCTGCTTCAGATTAACTTTGCAACGACCGCTATGTTCACCGTTACAGAGAGATGTAAAAAACATGCTTGAAGAATCTGCGTTAGTATTTAATCCATACTCAAAATTAATGCCAGGGCACTGTTTCTGAAAAACACCTCAAAGTCCCTACTGTAGGCAGAATGTCTCAATACCAGCTCCAATACACGTTACATCCCAAGGAGCTAATGTTCACTTCAGTGACATTTATAATGAAAGTTCTGCAGAAAATTCTATTGCCGCAGAAGACTAAAAATATTGAACCGCATTTTCTTCAGCATGCTTGTAACTTGAGAGAGTTTTTTCAAAGATACGCTCAAAAAAAGGAAATTGCTCTAATTGAGTGTTTTAAATTTGTCTGAGGAGGAGCACGTTTGGAATACATTTTTATAGAGCTAGAAGATTAAGGCATTTACTCACAGATAAATGTGTGATTAGTGGGAAATTTAGCTTGAGTAAACTGCGATTTAGAGAAAAATCCAATAATTGAGTACATACATTAAAAAAAAAAAAGAGCTAACTGTTTTTGCACACAGGTTACTGTGAAGGGCACAGGTTAACAAGGTCTCAGCTGTTCCCAAAGTCCCCACGTGCGCACTCTGCCCCACCATCAACGCGATGAGAGGGGTGAGTTACAAAGGGCCAGGCTCTTCCCACGCGGGACCGCGGCACGGAAGTAAACTGTTCCCAAAGGACACACACGGCGTCCTGCTGGTCTTGAAGGTGGCTCCCACAGCCACGCTCCAACGTCCTGGAATTTGCCAGCACTTGGACCAGGAGTTTCTGAGCTCAGATCTTGCTGACGGCTGTGTTAATATTTACAGCTTCGGAATGCCTTTTTTTTTGTGTTTCTGGTTTTTTTTGGGTGTTTTTTTTTTTTTTTTTTATTTCTGTATCCAGTCACACCAGAGCGCCCACCTCACAGGTGAGGCAGGCCACAGAGAAGAGACTCTGCTTAACATCAACTTACTTTATGATTGGATTCTCGAACTGCTTGGCACACCTCCACTGCCGGATGCAAGACAAGCAGTACGTGTGATTGCAGTTGGAAAGGATCCCAAACCTCCTCTCGGAGGCTGATGGTTTCTCGTACACCACTTCCATGCAGATACTGCACACTTTGTCCTGACTGGCCTGAAAGGCAAAGGCCTTCTCCATGTCGTGCTCAAATGTTGCCATGCACATCTGTCACAGGAGAGACGTCATCGGTTATTGCAGGCCATGTATCAGCCTGTTCCTTGTAAAACAAAAGTGTTTATGGAAGGGACCTACTACAGGAGAAACAAGCTACGCTGATCAAGAGCATCATTCCTACCCTTTGTCACCATAATTTAATTTTAAGAACATTAAATTCAATCGCATATTTCAGCCCGTCAGTGTTCTCTGCAGCTTCAGGGGTAAGGCTGCCCCAACACTTATTTTACACCTTTCTGTATCTCTGTCACAGAAGAGGTATTGCACGAGGAGATGCTGTAAACACCCCTAAAAAACCATCTAATTCAGGGTCCAGAATGGGTGCCACACTCAAGATGTTACTCTGCTTATCATTAAGGCCGCATTCATTCATCAGATACTAAGCTTTACCCTAGCTATGGAATCAGTCTCTTACCACAGGCTTTCCTACAGCACCTCCCATCACAGCATCCCAGCAGTGACAATCAATAACCAGTTTAGGCTCTCACAGCACTACACGGTGAGCTGGTGGTTATACCCGCATAATTTTACCTCTTTTCAAAGTTCTCAAGACTTGACAAGTAAAAGAAACCTTAAAGACTTTAAATTACAATAATCACTTTAAAAGGACACAAAATAATTCCACGTTGGTAGCAGCATTTTGCCTAGTCGCCCTCTCATCCAACACCCGCTCCTGCTTCCGGAGCTGAGCACCTGAGAGCGGCGGTGACGGACCCTGTGCCAGCCATCAGCAAGCTCCCGGGAGAAGCAAGAACTCGTACACCAGCTCACTTTGCAAGTACCTGCTGACTGCACAAACCCCCAGGTTTTTAACCCCTTGGATTCTACTCCAGACCGCAGCGGTTCAGTGACCACTAATGCTGCTGGTCTTTCCTCCCCTCTTCAGCATCGAGAACTCCTGTTCTTCCCCAGCCCCGATCTCAATCTGGTAGCCAGGCAGAGAAAAGAGCAGCCCCTTAAGCCCATCTTTACCCAACCAATTCCTCATCCACTCCCTCCAGCCGCCCCACCTCAGGTTCAGCTCCAAAACCTTTGTACTCCGTTCAGTCTGTCCCTACTTGACCCTGCCCTGAAATCAGCCACAACCAAGAGGAGACGTCCGAGGAGCTCACCAGCAGCCCACAACTCCTCTCCCCCACTGTACATAACGTACCACTGAGACACCGTGCAAGCCATCAAAGACATTTTCCTGCTAGAGTTTGAGAATGTTCTGGGAGAAGACTGCAGGCAAGTTTCCGATAAGGATAAAACGGGACAGAAAGAAGTTGCTGTAAAAGGCTATCTGCCTCATCATTACCAGTTAAGCCCCAGATGCTTGAACAGACCACTCCTGCAGTCATTTTGTAGCTAAGTAAACAACAAAACAAAAGCTCTTTGGGACAACGGGCTCTTCTACAAAACGCATCTCTGGATTTTAGAGCAAACCAACCGAATCTTGCCCTGAGCAAAGCAAATCTCACGCCGATTTCATGCTAGCATTACCATCTCGTGAGCCTTCCTCTGTTCTTGGTCGAGAGGGTGAAGTACTTGCAGCCCACATATCTCACACACATCCCCGTGGAGGTAAAGGCAGCGATCTCCAAAGTGGCACGCTCCCGCCGCGGCGTAGGGACACAGCTGCTCCCCACTGGCACAGGAGCTGCCAGCGACCGGATCTTCCAGTCCGCTGCAAATAGCTTCCAGGTACGAATGGGGCTTCACTTCCAGGTTATCGTTTTGGTCGCTGCAACACACCACGTCGCTCGCGGCGCTGGGTTTCTGCTTTTCTTCATTCAAGCCACACAGATCTTAGGAAACAGAAACATAACATGAGCCATCCAAGACACTGCACAAAACCCACACAAGAAGCTCCGTATGCTTTATTTCCAATGATTCCCGTTTTTTTTAATTTAAAAAAAGTTTTCTTCTCAAGGAAATCTCATCTCTAAGCCCCTTTTGCTCACAAATCACAAGAATTTTCACAACCTACTTACTGAAAAGTTTGATTTCAAGATGTCTCCAGCTGTTTTCTATATACAAATAAGCTAAAAAACCCATCTAATTTCAGATTAGGGCAACGGGCCCATTCAGTGTGCCAGCGGGTGCAGGTGGGAAGGGTGTGCAGGAGGCAGCAGGGCTCTGCCTGTCAGGCGTGGTCAGACATCTCCGTCCTCGTGTCCCTAAGGGCTGGCACAATCCTCCTCAGAGCACATGCCAGATACCCTGGCACAAAGCAGCCGCTTATGTTTCAAATGCCCTCGCATCGGGCACAAAAAGATCTGAGGGGCAGAGCTATTTTAACCCCAAAACACAAATCAAAATTAAAAAAAACACCCTCAAACCCACCCCCCAAACAAAACCCATCCTTCAGGGAACATTTGGCTGAAAGCCAGCCAGCTTGGCAGGGCCATTAAGCGGTATTAGAAGCCTCAGCTGGTCAGAAATCTGACCGTGCCTCTCCAGCTCTCCACAAAACTCAAGTGAAAAAAGGAGGAAAACTACCAACTCCCAGCAAGCATCGAGGAGGACGAGCACAGCACCACTCCCACTCACTTCTGTCCCTGAGCACCAGTGTTTTCTTCTCCCGCTTGGCAGCCTCGGGCGGTTTGCTCCTGATAACACCAGCGCTGTGCTCGGGGGGGTGCCGAGGGTTGTGCAGCGCTGCCGAGGAGAGGGGGGGTGGCACAGGGGCCGCTGCACCCCCCGGCGCAGGGAGCCTGGTGTGATCATACCTGCGGAAGGAAAGAGACACAACAAGTGTTACAAAGCCTAAACTTGGCACGGCAGCAAGGAATATTTAAACAAAATAAAACTGAATAGCTGCCTTGGTTTGTTTTTTTTTTTAAGGATCGTTCTGACAAGTTGAACTGCTCCGTCTCTTTCAAAGCCAGGCAAAAAGGTTTCTCAGTCTCAAAAAGATGCCTCTGAAAACACGCCTATATTTTCTTCTCCAGAGATGCCCAGCATAGCCGAAAGAACATTATTCATGTGCTTATTAAATTAGATCTTCGTCATCCCCTCACACAAACAGGTTTGCTGGCATTTCTCAGAGAAGCAACATCAGAACGCTGTGCAGGAAGGAGTGGCATTTCATAATCTTGGTTTCCCCCTGCAAGCAGCAAAACTTAGACTTTAGCTCTCACACTGCAGGAGAAGATGCAGTATTTGCATACAGGAAAGGAGAGGTGACGTCCAGCAAATACTATGGAGACATGCTCCAGCAGCAGAGCAGAAGCAACAGTGCAGTAAAGAGGCTGGTCCTGTAAAGCCATGGACACACCTGAACGCTAGAACATTTTTGATGTGACAAAAATATTCTCCATACCTGTTTCTGGTCCTGTACTTAGGACCTGTACATGCCCACAGGCATGGAATAGGTGCATCAAGCACCCTGAACTCCAGCAGAAGAGCTGGAGCAAACCAGCAATGCACTTTGCAGCCATCATTATGGTCCAGCCAGCATATGACACGGCCCCCATGAATAACACACCCGTCAGCAACGTTACACATGACTAATTCAATGTCAGCAGCTAATGGGAGCTGCAGGAATCACTAATGTTCCATCTCCCGATCAGAGTTTGGTACTATGAACTAAGCAAAGGAAAGGAAATACAACTCAGCTGTTGCAACCACAGCAACGCCGTGAGACGCCCCCCGTTGCTGTCAGGCGAAGGTACAGACTCAGGCTTCTCGTCCATGACCACAATTTTTCCACCAAGGAGCCGCAGGCTGCCCTGTGGCACATCCCTGGTGAAACGTAACATTAACTAACACGTAGTATTTATCAGAGTGTTTCTCAAGGCGTTTTGACCAGAAGACTTCAGGAAAAGCTGTGGTGCTTTTCCTGGAAACCATTTCACCCTAAGACAGAACTGAAAGTCCTCAAAATTGTGCATTAGACTGCATGGAGGCTACGAGCTGCACCAGGAGAGCTGCGCGAAGTGCTGCCAGCATGCTGCCCGCTTCCAGCCACTTCAGTCATATGGAAAGCACACCGTGCCGCCAAATGCTACTTCATGTGAAGCTGCAGGCTGGTTTTTGCGTTTAAAAGGTCCCACTGCAGTAAGAACCTGACGAAAAACATACGTGAAACCTAAAGTTTAATTTCTACAGAGGAAAATAATTGCAGAAGCCAAGACAGTGTAAAACAGTGATAATGGATCCATAAGCTGGTTTTGGTACTGGGAGAGAAAGCTCATATTTAATGCAATATTTCCCTTGTCATCTTATCATTTCTTGATCTTTGATTCCCTGGAGTTTAAAGCTGACTGCAGGTTATTATGCCCAGTTCTGCTGAACTCACTGTTCTCGAAAGACCCAGGTCTTTACCTGCAGCGAGCTCCATAGGCACACTGTCCCTTCTGGTAGTACTTGCAGATAGTAGAGGACTTGCTTGTAGATAAATCGTGTGAGAACAGACACTTACTTCCCTCCCGACACACTCCTTGCATGTAGTACCTGGGGGAGAAGCAGTTCTGGTCAGAGTAGTCGATTTTGTAAAGACGAGCCTAAGAAGGGGTTTACCGCCCAGAGGAAACTTGGAAAAGCATTCCCGTCTTTCGCGGACCGAGGACCCGCCGTGGGGGGGGGCGTGGGGGGTGTGTGCGACAGCCCGCCGCGCCCCGTCTGAGGCACCTCCGGCCTCACCGGGCGGCCGGGCCCGGCCCTCCCCGGCGAGGGGGGGACGCGCCGCGGGCCGGGCCGGGGGCGGCCTCCGCGACCTTGCCCGCGGCGTGAGCAGGCCGCGGCGGCCCCGGGAGGCGCTGGGCGATGCGGGGCCCGGGCTCACCTGCAGGTCACCTGCTTCGTGCTCATGGTCGCCGCGCGCCCGCCCGGCCCCGCGCGCCGGGGAGCGCGGAGCTCGCGGGCAGGAAGGGGCGGAGCCAGGCGGGGCCGCCCCGCCCCGCCCCCCCCGGCGCTGTTCAGCGGCGCGCCACGCCATAGAGGCGGCGGCGGCGGGGCGGGCTAGAGCGCCGCTCGGCCCGGGCCACAGAGCGGCGGGGCGGGACGGAACGGAGCGGCGTCATGGCGGAGGCCGCCATCCTGCGGGTGCGGCACTGCGGCGCCGCCATCTTCTGCCGCCGGGCGCCGCCGCGCTGCCCCGCCTGCGGCTGCCCTCTGCGCGGCGCCGGGCTGCCCGCCGCCCCCGTCCGCGTCCCCAGCCCCTTCCGCCGGGGACACCGTCAGCCCTGCGCCTTCCTCCTCCGGCCCTCCGCCGGCACCTTCCTCGGGTAGGAGCCCGCGGGGGAGCGGCCCCTGTAGGCCCCGCCGTCCCGCTCCCCACAGGGGCGGCAGCGGCCGCTGTGTAAGCCCCGGTCAGTCCCCTTTCCTGGAAGTGAAAGTCCCTTTTTTCCCCCTTGGCAGTAGAGCTTTGCCTCGCAGTTCGTGCCCTGAAAAGTGGCACCGACCCCGGGAGGGGACAGGCAGCGCTCCCGTCCATCCCCGACACCCCTCTTTCTCTTTCAGAGGATACGACGGGAAATCCGACCTTCACGTTGGAATAACCAATACGAATGGTAAAAAGTACTTCGTGGTTGCTTTGCTTTACAAACTACCGCCCCTCTCCCATGCCCGGTTCAGCTTTGCCTCCTCCACCTAAGGTAACCCAGAGTGTTACTTCAGAGCCACCTCTACTGTTGTGGTAATGTCTGCTACCTGTTAAAAAATGCAGGCTGCAACATCCAAACGTCTGATGCTTTGCTGTTGAAGAATGCGTGCTTCCTCTCTCTGCTGCAGGTATCAGAACCGGGAGCTTAGCTGTTCACTACAAAAAGAGTATCGTGTAAAGATCGGAAAAAAAAACAAAAAACAAACAAACAAACAAACAAAAAAAAACCAAACAAAAAAAAAAAACAAAAAACCCAAACCAAACAAAAAAAAGTCTCAAGTCCAAGAATTTATCTCACCTTGCAGCAGTGAGCACACAGAGCTTCAAATCAAAGCCATACTCCACTCTTCACATTGCACAGAACAGAATTAACAGGTGACTTCTGTTCCCGACACACAGAAATAAAAAGCTAGGCAGCCTCCTTCTTCTTTTAAGAAGTTACAGGAAATTTTGACCTAAACACAGTTTTTGCTAATTTGCTACCCCTAATTAAAAAGCAAACAAAATTTTAAAAAGCCACATTAAAAAATCATATCAGGTTCTCCAGAGTCAGCCTACCGTTCAAAATTTCACTTCAGATGTTTATTTAGTATAAAGATTGTCAAATCTGGGGGTTTAAAAAAGAAGCCTGGTTGTCCTTAAGTTGCTTTCATTATTAACAGACAGCTGAAATTATATTGTAAAAGTGAGAACAGGTTTTTGATAGGAGGGACTGCATTTTCTACTCAATAGCCACAGAAGGCCACTGATTGGAAGCTGGGGTATAGCTAGTCTAAGAAAGGATGGCAGCAGGGAGAACTAGTAGTAGGAGTTTAAAAAAAAAAGTTATGGATCTGATCCTCCAGTGCCACCTGACAATCTGTTGCTCTTTATTTTCAGGTGTGGTGTATAATTACAATGAAGAGGGCATTCACAGATCTGAAAGTGGATGGGAACAGTGCCTTAGTATCCCACTAGTACAGCCAGACATGTTTGGGCTGCTTCAGCAGTGGGATAAGCTCCTAGAGGACTTTTCTGTGGGAGAGGCCTGGCTTCCTCACAGGTATGTAGTTGAAAAGCTAGATGCAATAAGAGTTTTTAGTCTGGGATGATAAATTGGGCTGTTCCTTTTTAGACCCTGCAAGGGTTGTGGTTCATTCAGACCTTGCTCCTTTAGGACAGACGTTACTAACAAACCAGTCTAAACACTACTGTCGGGTTGTCTTGAGACTTACTGGCCTTGCTAAACACAGTTTTAAAGCTGTAAGTAACAAACTCATCTGCTGGAATGTAAAAGCTCTACAATAAGAGATCATTTTAGGGAAGTTTTCTTCAGCAACAAAATAATTTTGCATGAAAAAAAAAAACCAGCTCAGTGAAACATCTTTTAAGGGTATGCTGCTGAGTACAAAAGTAGAAAAGTCCAGGCTCAATTCTACAATTATTTCTCCTAAGTTTCAACAGCTGTAGGTTTATTTGTGTTTAAAGGCTGACCGCACCGATGGGATTCTTGCCCAGATCTTGCATCCAGATGATTTCTGTGTTGTCAATGATCAGAAATGGGAAATACAGTCAGGTTAATTTCCAGCTCTTCCAGCTGGTTGGTAACATTGCTTTGGATAGTTAAATAGAGGAAGACCTCTATATCTTTTGAATTAAACCAGTATGTTCCAATGAGAACATTCAGTTCATAGCTCTCCTTGAAGTGAATGCCTGATGACAGTGTTACAGGGCACGCAGCCCAGCTAACACATGCACTGCCACGTCATCAAGCCGGCTGATGACGAAGCAGCCTGCTCTCCAAGAAAATACCAGTCCTTGAACTGGCCGTCACTAACAGTATGTGTAGCAAACAGCCTGTCTGAGCATAGTTCTGTGAGCTGTCCAAGTTAATGAACATAGACATCATCTTATATAAATAAAAGAAACCCCACCATCAAGTCAGAAGCATTTTTTAGCAATTCTGTATGTGCTCAACTATAAAGTTTCAGAGAATGTATTATCTCCCCGGTACCAGATGAAAGAACTTGACCTAGAATAGAATGTTTAAATGTTTACGGAACTAGTAAAGCCAACAGAATTTGTGGGTGTCTGATAATTCTACAGTTCCTAGTACCTTAACATTATTACTACAATTAACTTGATGTCAAAAAAGCACTGGTAGGAGGTAGATAGATGTGTACATCTCTTCTACAAGCTTTTGTTTGTTTTTCCTCCATCTGCCACCTCCTGACAGAATGACCTACTTTTTCCACAAATAGAACAGTGATCACTAAACTGCTGAAAACTGAACTTTTTTTTTTTTCTTTTTTTTTTTTTTTGAAAAACAATGTTAATTTAACTCGGTTTATTTTCCCAATGGACAGGAACTGCGCTAAACTAATCCTGTAACTCCTTTGGGTTCAGGCCAAGCCTGATGCTAATTTTTTTTTGATTGCTTTTCACTTGCTGGAAGGATGGTATATAACAGCAGCTACAGCCATGCCCAACAGTACCTTAAATTGCCGAGAGATACTGGGTTTGCTTGTCACGATATAAAGACGTGCTTCCCAAAAAGGAGAAGCTAAGTGGAAAACACAAATGGTAATGAGAAGCGTATTACAGACTCTTACATTGTAAATACAAAGATAGTCTGGAAACAAAACCGAGAAGCTACGTGCTCCTCTTCATCATGGAGCTCATTCAGGAAAGCACTTGTATACTCATAAGTTTTCCAGACATGCTGCAGCACTCCGCAGACGCAGCCCTGAGCTAGTGAACCCAACATTTTTTTTTTTTTTTCCCCAGAGTCATTTCCAGATGTTTTGCACTGTACAGTGATAATGGCCACTCTTGAAAGTTACTCATAATTATTTAACAATTGTTTTGGTAAAGTAAGTACACCATAGCAATTCACTTGCTTCCTAAATGGGAGCTTGTAGGTCCCTTCAGATACCCTTAACAAACAAAGCACTGCTTTGAAAAAAACAGTGAACAGGGCTCAGGGTCGCAGGGTTGCTTTTGACAGCCAGAGTCCTCAGATCTTGCAAAAACACCCTGTAAATTCCCCGGGGCTGACAGGCAAGCCACAGAGAAGATCCCCTGTGGCAACACAGACCATGGAGCCACTGACAGTACAAGGCAAGGAATGAGTCACCGGGCCAGGAAGAACAAGGGAAAAACGGCAGAGGATGAGGCAACTGCAGAAGAAACTTGAGAATTAGGCAGATGGCAAACAGGAGTCTGAGCAGGTCTGCACCACACGTGGTTGTACAGGGCCAGTGGAAAAAGCAGCATGGTGTGGTGAGGGAATGGTGTAAATTACTGAAGTTGTTAGTGGTCAGCATGAAGCATTTGGGAGAATCTGAGAAACATTCTGACAGAGAAAAGAATGGGTGGGTGCCCTATGCTCCTAGGTCAGGGTAGAGGAGGGGGAATAAAAGGCAAGAATATTTTAAATGTCTGTGCCTCCTATTCAGTTAATATTTCCATCCTTGCAGAACTGCAACAAATTACTGCCAATAGGAGTTTGACTGGCACACGGTATAGCAACCCGTTAGCGATAGAATTCACTTGATTTCAAGCTTCCAAGTTAATGCCATACTGAAAGAAGTGCATATGACAGCACGCAATTAACATTACAGATTAATAATACATGGAAGACCAAAGGTTAAGAAGGTAAAAGCCAAATAAGAATATAAAAAAAAGAACTCATTATTGTGAAGTCTGCAGCCGCCTTTTTTTTTTTTTTTCCATGCTAATGGTTTCTAGTATCCCTGGCTGTAAAGTCCAACTTACAATGAATAGAATATTCATATTCTAGAATATATTCATGTTCTATAGCACCAGCATTAAAGGAAGGTGGCAATAATTCTTGGAGAGCATTCGCTTCCTTATTTCACTCAGTAAAATATTCCTCCATGCACAGTAATGGATTGGTGCTAACTCTTATTAACGAGATGGTTCTCCTAGGTATGAAGAACATGACCACAACTGCTACACATACGCACTGGCGTTCATTAACAGTGTACTGACCGCACAAGGAAAACGGCAAATGAGTAAAAGTGAATTTACAGAGAAGTTTGTGATCCCACAGACAAAGAAGGCTTCCAAATACATCACTCTGCATCAGGAGCTAACAGCTAATGATTTCTACATTGTACCCCTGTCCGATCAAGAAAAACAGTGCTGAAAATGACAAGTTGCTGTATTAAAACGTCTACAAAATGCAAGAGGAGAAGGAAGGCTTAAGACTTCAAATCTCAGGGTTTAAGATGCACGATCTACTTCGGGTCTTGAAAAACACAATTCATGCTATATGTTAACCTGCACATCATGGAAGGATTGGGAAATGGAAGTTGTGCATTGGAGTGAAATAGCAAACATACACTACATTTCTATGTAAAATTTCTGTGGGAACAGTTCACATGGAAAAATGTTTTCCTGTTTGCATTCACTATATGCTCTGTTCTGCCGAGACACTTAATACCAGAAATTGTAAATGCTGTGTAATTAACCCTTTTTTAACAAATGAACTGGGGTAACTTAAGATGTAGCAAACCAAAATGTTTTTTTTCCTGTCACATTTGTTTACGCTTGGGTGAAAAAAGGGGAATTTGTGCTTCCATGATGCTGAAGTTCAAAGTCCATGACAATGCGGATTCACTACATGCAAAATTATTTTCCTTTATTTTAATTACTAATAAATATAAAAACAAATAAATCCACCCTTTTTGTCAGATATATTTATTTTCTAATTCTTCTTTGCACTTTGCACATTTATTCTTCAAACCAAGACCAATGCTTAGTACTAAAAGATAATAATTTAGTGTCTGTATCTGTTTGTATTGGTAATAAGCAGACTCCTCAGCATTTCTCTGAGTTAAAACTTGAAAACTTAATGAAATTTAAGTTAAATAAAGATCCTCCAACAGCACTTTTACCTATTGTAAATTACATGGAAGTCTATGCTGGGGTCAAAATTGTGCAATCCATAATTTTGTGCAATTTCAATTTTTTTTTACTTACAATCTAGTTTAAAAAAAACAATTTCAGCTCTTTTTCCTCCTACTTTCTGCAAAGTAAACAGGTTTTAGTCTAGCTGTAAGTCCCATTTTCTCAAAGATGGAGAAGTAATCGGAAACGATGAGGGTTATGTCCACATCTATTTTATACTTTTGTATATACAAACGGCATGAGCCCTGCTTCCCCCCAACACTCTCCAGCTGCACGCGCCACACTTTCCACACTCCTCTCCCACCCCCACCTTCTTCCACTTCTTGCTAAATTCTAAATTATAGCAGCTCCTTTAAAAGTGTGTTCAAGAATCACAACGCAATAAAGACAACCAGCTTGAAATGCTCAATTCGGCTGCTGTCGGAGACCTCCTATCCACCCACTCCTAGTGCAAGGCAGAATTCTTCAGCTAGGATTTGGCTTACAAAAAGAAATCATGGTATGCTGTTTTGGAGTGAATCAAAATACATACTTCTTGTAAGTACCGTATTTTAATTGGGAAAATAATACAATGGCAAGTATCAGTGCTCTAGTGTAAGTTATTTGATACAACGGTACTGAAACATGAAGTACAGTCATCTGCAGCCAGGACACCTTGCCCCATACAGTCAACACAATCATGCCTGTTCAGCTTGAAAAAGCTATGATGCAATCAACATTATCATTTTACATCTTTCCGGTAGAAGTTGTATTAAATGAAAGCAAACGCTAGAAGATCTTCCACTTTGAGTTGTATGTAGTTTCTTACATTCATGACGTGGCTTTACAATCTAAACTAAGTAAACAAGAGTGTGGGTTTGTGTTTGGTGGGAATAATCTGTGTTGACACAATTTTACCAGCTCTGAAAAATTTCCTGTGCCCAGGAGGCAAGCCCCCTTTTCTCGTGAATGAAAACAGCAGGAAGAAAGTCCAGAGCAGTGTAACTGTCCCCAGCTATAATGTATCCTTACTGCTGTAGCAAATGTGTTCTCTCACAACACAGGGGAAAAGAAAAATAAAAATCTTAGCAGCGCAGTGAGGCAAGGAAGCCTGTTGTTCAAACACTAAGATGGAATTCAAACCTGAATCTGAAGTAGTGATACTTAAGATGCAGAGTAGCTGATACTTAAACATCCTGGCTCTACCTGAAAGACAGCTGAATACCTGCTGGGTGGGTTGGTTTGTTTTCCAAATGCGGTTTAGCAATAGTAAACATCCTATTTAAGAAACTGCAATCTAGATGATTAAATCTTATCAAAAAATTAAAAATTGCAGGCACCTAGTGTACCAAGACAAAACTGCTCAGCACTGTCCCATACCTCTATACAAAATGCAGCGGTGTCTCCCAGTCTGTTTTGCAACCCGTGATAGGCCAGGGCAAAGAGAGCTAAGAGTGCAGTATGAAAAAAAAAAAAATATAGACTGTTGTAGTTGCTGGATAAAAGCGAAAAAAGCAGTGATGAAATAGACTTACACTTGCCAAGCTAGAGAGGATGATTTCCTCTCGCTAGTTCAGCAAATCTTCATTATTTTCTTCACAGTAACTCATCTTCAACAAAAGTAAAGGTCATCAACCTGTGGCCGGGGCATCTTGCTGTCAGGGGGCAAGATGAGGTCCTTACTGTCAAGGAGGAATCCTATGCTGCAAATCCCAAAGGAATAAAGACATCTTACTCAACTGGGGAAAGGTGCCTAACACCTAACTTGGCTGCTATGTGCTTAGACCCCAGAATTAATTTAAATCCTTGCACGTTCTGGGAAGAGTTCCTCATTTCTGAGCAGTGCTTGTGAAAATAAGCTACTGAATCCGATGGTCTAGGCACCCAACAGCAATGCTCAGTATTGCAACAACCAAATCTCTCCCCAAATCTAAGCTCCTGCAACTTCATTAAGGTTATAAAGTCAGGTTTTGTCTGTAGAAGAACGGTGCCATAGGTATGCCAAAAGGTTATCTGACTCACTGTAATAAACTTGAGGACTGTCAAGTTTAAGTCCTCACTTCTGAAGAAATGTAGGACCCTGTGCTGAGGTACAAAACGAAATTAGCCTTACAATTCCCAAGTTCAACTCTGAAGAATCTGTGAGGTATTCCCAGAAAACTGTTAGATCCCTCATCGCTTGGGATTTCAGGCAGACATTCAGGTTTTTGGGACTTCAGTGGCCTGCAGGCTGTACTGTCTGTTCAGCACTAATGCCTGGATCTGTCAGAACATTAAAAATACCATCACGTCACTGCAGACTAGCCACCATTCAAACATACAGGCTTGTAAGCTTTTAAGGAAACAAGTATTTTGAGTTGGGACACAGCTTTCATTTTTTTTTTTCCTCTTCATATGCATTACTATAGTTCAGTTACGTTTTTCAATACAATATTCTCTCCAGTAAACGGGATATATACCTCATTTTAAATACCAACTGAGTATGTCGATAGAAACTGTTCGGAGACAATGGTTCACCATGAGAAGGATCAGGTGAAAAACCAGGAAGAACTAGTAATAAAAAAAGTAAGTTTTTTTCCTATACAGTCAGTTAAAGTTCATCTTGCTCATTGCGCTCACGGGAAGAAACCCAACGAGATACAATCAGTTCCTGAAATAAAAACAGCAATTATTAGGGGTGGGGGGAGCTACAGATAATCAGTGAGGGACGGGGATTAAGCCTTTAGCAAATTTACGTATATTATGTGACCATTGAGAAACTTTAGTAGATGACTATGAATGTGAGCTGGTTTCTCACATTTTTCTCCCTTTTTAAACATACATCAACCTTATGTTCTCCATAGGCATCCCTGTTTCCCCATGCAAATGTTTACATTCACAGTAGCAGCAACATTAAAATTTAAGAGATCTTAAGTCTTTAAAGAGCCTGCAATGCACTTCTCATGCCTTGGGGCACAAAGGAATCTAGTTATTTTATTGCAGTTATGAGTGCAAAAACCAAAGCATGCTAAAGAGCAGGGAACAGTTCAAGGGGGCTCTTACAGTTAGCTGGCCAGCTGCCCCAAGGCAACGCTACGCAGGTGAAGGAGAGAAGTAATTACTCACCTGAACCTTAATTCTTTTCATACATTCGGGTGTTGACATCTCTTCTTCAGTCATGTCAGATGGTCTAATCAAATAGCATAACATAAGTTCCTGTTGGTAAACAAAACACATGAATACAAGATTTTCAACTGATTTCTTTCTATACAAGTTTTAGATTAATTAGAAATGCAGATACCGAGTTTCCTACAAGATGTCTTCTGCAAATCAAGTTGGGGAGAGCTGTGTAACAGGCCTATCCCATTTTCCATATCAAAGCATAACACTACTATAAGATAAACTAGAATTATAACACAACACCTGAGCACCATGGCTACGAGTATGGAAGCACTATGTTTGAGGCTCTATCACAGAGAAAATGTTTTGGAAACTTGCCATTTCACTGTTCAAAAGAAAATCCTGGTAGATGGAGAGGGTTTTAAAAACAGAAGTAGCAAGCAGGAAAGAAGTCGGGTCTTTCTTCTGTTCCTCACACAACTTTTAATGTTCCTACAGGCAACAGAACTTTAATAAGCTTCTTCCAGAATTCATCTGGATATCAACAAAGGAGACTTATTTGCCTACTGGCAACTCAACATGTTCTTCAGCAGACCAGAAACAGAAAGACTCTCTTTCCAGCCTCACTCCAACTCCCTGTTCTTTGGAACTAAACGGCACCTGTATCATTTTAAAACTAGCATCTTACACTTACCTTAGAAGCATTAACAGTTGTTCTGTTCAACCCAGACAAGGACTTCCAGCTGAGTGGTCTGCGAAGAGAACCTTCAAAATTATCATCAACTAATTCGGCAATGACAGAGTAACTGGAAAACAAAGCAGATAGGGCAATTCACAGAAGGAAAATTACCATTTTAGGAAGACCATGAAACAAGAATTAGTGCCTAAAAACTGGCATTAAACAACATGCCAGCATGCAGTAAGCAAGTTGTGAAACTTAACTCTTTTTCTACTAGGAAAAAAGATGAAGTTGTGAATATGCTTAGTGGCACTTTCCCTCCCTGCCCTTCTGCTGATGTTTGTAGCATTCTCTTATGAATGCCAATCTGACATTTATAACCAATTTATTATCTAGGAGTTCAACCTGACTAGCTAACGAATAAAGACAGTTGTAATACCTTCAAAGTTTTTTCTCCCAAGTTACATAAATTATCCATATCATATATATTTTAAAGTCAGTATTACTAAATTAAGTTACTTTCCTGAGTGCATTAATCATACGAGTTCTAAATATGCTCATTGCAACTTTTAATTTTTAATGTCTTACTACTGTTATTTAAATTAAACTGTTTTATTTAGTACCTCTACTAAAAGGACTTTTGCATTCTCAGTATGACTGCATCTGGCAAAGTATTTTGAGAAAAGAATATGTGCTTAATCAGTGAAGATACTAAATTTGTGCAAGAGAAATTTACTAATTTGAAACTAAGGAATTAGACAGAAAGAAGAGCTTCAAACCTTGCATGATAGAAGGGGGGACCTTTTCGATACAGCACTGAAATGAAAGAGAAACACCTTAGATAATCACAGTTTCCATCCGAGTTTAATACTTCGGTCCATAACTATTTTCAAATGTTTTGTTTTACTAAAAAAGACAAAAATGCAACACTTTTGAATTCTGCTTAGCACTAAGTTGTCCCAACAAATGAAAAGAGAGGAAAGAGACAAAAAAGCCATGGGAGCAGCAGCCAAACCTACACACTGATCTAAAGGACTAACTCAGCACATCCTCGACATGCTCAAATGTACAAACTGCCTAATTCTATAACTGCATCAACAGTATTAAAACACTTGCTGGTTTGCATGCACATGTTAAAAAATACCCCCCTTTATGCACATTTTCCTGTAACAACAGGCATTACTGTACTGTTTATGTTGATCTCAGCTGAATGTAGTTCTTGAGTTACTTAACACTACTAATGATTTCTGTAAGATTAAAACTGCTATGATTAACAAGCAAGTCCTTTCACCTTGCATATCCTCCCCTCAAAAAACCCCAGAGAAATAGCCTTAGCAGTAAGTTCAGCAGAAGTCCAGCTTCCATCAAATGAGATGAATAATGAGCCATATGGACTTTGATGTGAATTGGGATCTAGATGCAAACCTGCTATTTCAGAGACCGTCACGTAACACTGCAGAAGATGTGTTTAGAAGGGTGTAAACTTGGGAAGGGAATTTCAGTGCAATCCTGTATTTACTAACAACATCATGAAGTAAAACAACAGGCCTTTTGAACTATCTCTTCAGCTACTGGATATGTGATGTTATTCACCACTCACATCCTAACCCTACTGCAAACCCACAGTCTAGCCAAAACTGCAAGGAGCAAAGCCTGCTCCAGTCACACAGCATCTCATTGTTGAGTTCATCTTTGGCACTGGAGTCTTGCATTGCTTAAAAAGAAGTCAGATGCAAATTATTCCATTTTTTTAAGGAAGCTACTCACAGAGATCAGTTCCGTACTTCAGTCCAACTTTGGGAACCCAACCCTTACTGCGGAAGTAGTGATACGCCATGTAGGTAGTTTTAAAATTGGGCTTCACTTCGCTGAAAACTTCCCAGAGCTTCAGAATAGTTAGGGGCTCCTAAAAATCACCAAAGGCATTAATGTGACTATATGAAGCAGATACTATACACAGTATGCTATAACAGCCAAATATCAACTATCAGAGTCTACTGCAAAGAGCATGAAGGGCAAATTGCAAAGGGCAATAAAATATGGAATCTCTAAATATCAGGCGGAAACCTGTTGCTCCATTTAGCAGGGTGTTATTTTTAGCATTTTGCAATCAGTCCCATAATGCCCTTGTCTAAATGAAAATCTGATAAGTCTTAAACTAGAAGCCTAAGTTTCAATTACTTTGTCGTTACATTAACAGTAGCTTGATATACTTATAGATTGACGCTTAAAACTCCAAGGAATTTTCCTGTTTGAAGAGAGAGAGACTATTCATCATATTATATATCCCATACTTGCTTTCCCCATTATTTCCTGCTGAAGTTACAAGAAAAACCTTTCTCTAGAGAAAGGCTGTGCTTAACTGCATTTGCCTTGGTACACATAAAATTTTCAGACCAGTATTTTATAAACAGAAATACCATTACTTATATGAAAAACTTCCTAATTATTCTGTTTGGTATTCCCTCCTTCAGCATAAAAATACTGCCACAGAAGGTAAAAATTTCAGACCAAAACATATCCAAACTAATGGCATCCTCAGTAATCCAAAATTAATCCAAACACTTACCTCACCATAATAAATACTTAAACATCCCAGAGCATACACCAAGAAAAAAGCCTGAAAAAATAAACAGAATAAATTTAACTGATAGCTAGACTCTTCCGGTGGTTTATATTCCATGCGAGAAAAAAGGTTCAAATTAATTTTATACAAGAATCCTAGCATCATCAAGACAAACAATTTGCCTGAAAGTTTCCTTTGAGATTTGTCTTCATGACCGTTACACTTCAACAGACACAACACTACCAAAAAAAAAAATAAAAATCTATGCACGTGCTATAGGTTCCTGAAGGCACAGTGTTAAAACTAACACACGTGAATATGTTTAGAAGCAGCACAATCAAAGCAGGATTTATATAAATGTTTATTTCTGGTATTTCTATACTTAAATCCTATCACTGGTCTTTTTATCAGTGGGATTACTCATCCAAAGTGAATGGGATTGGACCCTACATATTTTTTTTCACCATATCATATAAGTATTACAGGTTATTAAAAATAAGTTTAATGACTAAACCAATCCAAATACTTAGGAGACACCGGAGAACCACGTACTTCAAAAATGAATTAAATTATGTTGTAACATAGACTAATATTTGCTTTTCAGATTAAAACAACTTGTACTGCACTTGAAACATACCTCTTCCAAGCTGAGTTGTAAATATTCAAAAATCCTAAATGGATTTCTTCTGCATACTAGTTTTTCCTTCTTGAAAAGCTATAAGACAAATTTACTATATTACAAAAACTTTAAACTGGAAAATATACTGAATTCTGAAAACAGCACTAACGATATAATTTTTCTAAAAGATAAGGATACTTTTTATCCTTACATCTTCTTGCGCATGAGCAGAGTCATCTGCAGGACATAAGCTACCTTCCTCTTCCTCTTGCACCAATACATACTCTGGAGCACATTCTTTTGACTTGATCATCTCACAAGATCTGTGCTCAGTGCTCTCCTTAGCCTTGCAGCCGCAATGCACGAGAAAGCCATGCTTCTGGCAAGACGCTTCAGCTATCTCTTTCAAGTCACCCTGTTCCTGTTCTTCAGAGCTACGTGCGGCCGCAGGTTCAAATGCTGCATCTGCTTCCAAACAGGCTTTCTTGTAGCCTTCATTCTGGTTCTCAGGACTTAGGGCTACTACATTTCCAGTAGCTGTAGAACACTGTCTGGAAACTTCTGTATTTTCGGTATTTGGGCCTGTTCTGGTTTGCTCAGCTTCATCCTCTTCCAAAAATGGCAGCTCAAGAGGCTTAGTGTAATTTTCAATAATTTTGGTAATTGAGCAGTCATCCAATCCTTGCTGTTGCAAAACACTTTTAGCCCACTGAACATGACACTGGTACCTAGCAAACAAGTAAAATAAAGAGAAGTTCTAGGGCATTGCATCCTTTAATTAGTCTTAGTTTAATTAATCTTAAAAACGAGCATCTTAAAAAAAAGAAGACTCATCACCGTTCACAAAACAAATCTGAACACACACCTGAATAACTGCTATACAAAATACAACATACACAAAGTAATAGGACTCCAGTCTTCAGGACATTACTGAACATCAAGGTTCTGCTACCTTCTTTGGTTTTTTTTTGCCTTCTAAATTTCTGTGGCAACAAGCACCGTTACCTAATGTTGCACAAGAACCATGCATTGAGGACTACTGCTATATAGTTTCAAGCAGCAAGGAGTTCACCAGCCAAAAGATCCCTTCTCCCATGGAAGCCTTAAGACCGAATTCCCTGCAAAAACATCTTGGTATCGGGGCTTGCATGATTAAAATATTCAGCAAGACTTTGCATACAGATCTCTCACACACTTCAGCTGTATACAGCTAACTACTGAGGACAGTATCTTCAGACTCTGTTTTAGCTGTCTCTGAAGAAGCAATGGCATAGCAAAAACACCAGCATAAAAATCTTAAGTAGAAACTACCTTTGGTTTTAACCAAAAACCCCACATCCCTGAGAAATAACAATAATCAGCTGCTATCTCACTGATAGGAAAGCTGTAAATATTTATAATATTTTTCAATTACCATAAGAGTTTTTAGGGCCCCTTTAATTCTTTCTCCTTGGAAGATAACATTAATGTCCAGTTGAAGATGTTAATCTTCATTCTGTGAAAGTTACAGGTAGCTGAGTGCAGCTGTCCTTATAAAAACCTGGACAACTCTAGTACAATATTCTTTATTTCCCCAAACAAAAACCTAACACACAATTACAGACCAGGCAATGAAGAACTGCAAAGACAATTAAATGCAAATTGCATGTGTTGACACAAAACGTAAGTCCCTCTGACATCTCATAATAAAGCTATATAATTCAGTGCTGTACTTTTTGCTATTAAAAAATAGACTCCTGTTTGTCCTATGATTTAATTACCATGTAATTTGCACTTACAGATCTCTGCTGAGACAGATAACGATGCACCTTCTGCACCAATGTAATGACACTTTCATTGATGTTCAGCTGTATTTGCTGACACATAAAGCAGCCAAAGTCGAACACGAATGACAAGTGTCTCTGCAAGCAGTAATAACTGTGGTAGTAGTAGTAGTAATATTCCTACTGTTTGCCTTACCTAAAGTTGAGGACTGAAGGAGTATAACTTTTAAATTTAAGTAAAGTTTTTTAGAGTTATCATAGGATTAAAGCAAACAGAGTAACTATCTTGCACACTCTTACAGTTAGCTCATATACTGCTTCAGCAGAACAAAATAAATATGTGGTCCAACACCGTTTTCTTAAATGTACAAACTAGCAGTGTTAATAGAGACGTAAAAAAAAAAAAAAAAAAGTAAAACGTTTATATATTATAAAAGTTCAAGAGCTGCTTCAACCCACACTATATTAATTCAGTAAGGAATTGGGAAAATTATTTCAAATAGCCTGCCTCAGAAACTTCTCTTTTTCCTCCTCAGCTGAAGAACAAGTTTATTATGGTTGATAATATTATGAATTAATTACCCATATACTATGCATGCACTCAATCTTGGCTTCTAGTCAGCAATTAATACATGCAAGCTTATACGAAAAATCATGCTGAATATCACCTACTCTATTTCTGTTTTCTAATGTGATTTATAAATGAAATATAAAGAAAAGAAATAGAAGCAAGTCATCAGCATGTTTGCAGCCAACTACCTGAAAAGCAGTAAGATAAAACATAACATAGAATCATCTTTCTAAAAAAAAGCAAGAATAAAGTAACGTAAATTAACTTACTTTTTTGATCCAATTATAGGCATGTTTATGTTAGCACCTGTATAAAGAAAAATCATACGTTGTTTCATCGATACAAAGATGTTTTCACATTATTTTGAGCCTTGAGGTAATCTGTGGCCTAAGGTTTACTCACATTTTCAATCCCCTCTGCCATTTTGGTCCAACTTTTATTCAAGAAGGACAATAGCAGAACTAGAAAAGGTACAGAGATAAAAAGATTGAACACCCTGTACAAGCAGAACTAAACATGCTATTTTTCTCCAGCCTGTAAGAGGACAGTCTTTGTATAAACAACCAAGAGCAAATCAAGTGTAATTGGCTATAAACAAATTTAAAATTTCACATATCCTTGCCTCATGATTTCATGGACACTAAAAATCTACAGATTAAAACCAAGAAAAACTGAACGGAAAGTTCAAGGACGATACCCTTACTTCCAGACTTCCTAGGCAACAAATCAATTAAGGTCAGGAGGAAACACTAAGGAGCTATTGATGTGTGTTTCCTGTTCTTTTATTTTTCCTAGGGATCTTGTACTGCCCATCATTAAAGGCAATGTTACTGCAGAGAGAGAGAGATCCTTGATGTGACCCAGTAGAGAGATCATTTTTCTGCGTGTGATTTATAAACATGTATCTTCAATGAGTGAAGCAAAGTGAAAAGTACCAATAGTGATGAAAGTACACATGTGCACTATTTACCTTGCCACTTAGTAACCAGTAAAGGATCTGAAATGCTGTACACCGGTCGACTTCTTGAAAGGATACCTTTTCCAAAATAGCCCTTCAAAGAAAAGGAAAAATCCTTATTATATCATCGGACAAAAAATAACTTCTTTCCAACTATAAAATATTTACTGCCAAGACCAGCTGAAAAAAAGATAACTGAAATTCTGCAGCATTTGAGCTTCGCTTAAATCCTGTTGCTTAGCTTCTGATAACTAGTTCAGCGTTAAACACCTGCACTCAAAGACTTAACCAGGGGAGAGTATTGGGGCTTTTTCCTCAATTCCACGTCAGTCAGCTTCTCCAAGTAAACTTCTGAAAGCAGATGCAGAAGAAAACACCTGTGTATCAATGCTGTCACAATGCATAATAGAAAACAAAGAAAAGGATAAAGTACTGCATAAGAATGGTGGTGAAATGATACTTGGACATAAGAGGCTTAATGTAGCTTATTTTACTCAGGAAGAAATTGCTCTGAAGTTAAAAGCATTACACAAGCATTTATAAAATGTTAATAGTCCAACCTCCTGAACTTTAAAATCAAGAAAATGCTTTTGCAAGGTTGCATAAAATGTTGAAAGGTGAAATAAACATAACAAACAAAGTCTCGAAGCTGTTTTTTTAGCGCACAACATCACTTAATTCCAAAATTTATTTGCTGGTATAAGGATGAAATACTTTTCACATTTGATACAGAATATATGTCTTGTACTGATTTCAGGGGAAGGAGGAGATATGGAGAATCACTGGAGGCTAAAGGGGAAGGAAAACATAAAGGCAGGCAGATTTTAACAAGTATTATGCTCAACCTATGTCTAAAGCACTAAAAATACTGTGCAGACAGGGTACAGCACCTTGTTATAAAGCTGTTCAATATCTTCAGGGTTCGTCACAATAACATTGTTGTTAATGATTTCAGCCTGGCATATTCTGAAATCCTTTCCACCTACATCCACAGGAAAGGGAGCCTGATATGACTCAAAAACTCTTCTTTTCCTTCTTGGGGGATGAAAAACTGCTTCTGCCATTTCCTAATATGAATGTCTCCTCCTAAAAAGTAGAAACAAAACATTTAACATTCAGGAGTTAAAGTTCACCCATTTTTACATGCTTCAGCAATATTCCCTTCCCAACAGCAAATTAGCAACAAATCCTACAGTATAACCCAAGTTTAATTCTGTAACTATTATGCCAATTCTGTACCTATTATGCCAGACAAACGTAAGCAGCAATCTGCTGGTGTTATCTGTTAATCTTTTTCTCTGGGGCACTGCAGTTTCCCCTGCAGACCAGGTAGGGATTGTTCTCGGTCAAGAGTTTATAAAATAAACTTAAGATGAAAGGCAAGTACATAAGCTACTGAAAATGTTTCAAGAATAAAACAGACGAATAATTAGAATAAGCAGAAACCACAGCAGACAAGTGTCCAAATATAAACTATTTTGAATAATTACGGGAATAAGTTTTGAAGAAAGAGCCGTGGCTTGGCAGGTTTCTCTCTTTTAAACAGGGAAACCGGAGAGATGAGGCGGCGGGGACAGGCCACCCTCCCGGCCAGGCAGCACCAGCGAGGAAGGGCCCTGCCCGCAGGCTTCAGCCGGGCCGCAGAGCGGGGCATGAGCCCTGCCGGTGCCCTGGCACAGGAACCGCCCTCACACAGGGCCGGGCCTGTCCCCGGCGGGATCACCGAAACCCGCAGCTCCGCCCGCCCGGCCCCCGGGCCCCCGGCAGGACGCCCGCCGCCGGGGCTGAGGCCGGGGCCGGCAGCGCGGCGCCGCACGCCCGGGCAGCCACCCACGCACCGGCAGCCCCGCCTGGGGCGAGGCGCTGAGGAGCCGGGCGGGGAGCGGAGCGGCGCGGAGCCCCCGCCCCGGCACCGCGGCTACCGGGCGGCCCCAGGCCGGGAACCACCGCTCGCCCGTCGCCATAGCAACCGCACGCCCCATTCCCCCTCCACCGCCACGCACCCGTCACCGCCGCACGAGGAGGCCGCGCGCCTGCAGGCAGCGCCGCGAGACCCCGCCCCCGCCGCCAGCCGCGCGTGCGCACGGGGCGGGAGCGCCTGGCGGGTGGCCCCGCCCCCCCGGCGGCCCCTGAGGGAGGCGCGCGGCCATGGCGGCCATGGCGGGGCTGGGCGTCCCGCCGCGCTTCGGGTCTGGTCCCGCCGGGGCAGCAGGCAGGGTGGGGAGGAGGGGGGGCCGCGCCGCCCCGGGCCCCGGCTGCGGGACGGGCCGCGAGTGAGCGAGGCGGAGCCCGGCGGCACGGCTCCGCGCTGCCGGGCTTGATACTTCAGTCGCGTCCGCCGGTGGTGAGCCTGCCTCTGCTGGCGATTTAAAAATAATAAAGTGCGAGGAAAATGACATTTTGTGTGGAACACCCATCCTGAAATGAATGATGAGTTTCATAATGAGGGGCATTTAAGATATATGGGTGGATGGAAATTTATAGCTGTGGGAGGTGAAGCAGAGATAAAATTTTCAGCTTGAAGCAATTCGTTTTGGCTCTGTGACAAACGCTTGACATGGCCTTGACTCATAAAACTGCCTGGGATAATGCAGTGCTACTTCCACAGCTTGTTAACAGAGGTAGTTGTGATTGTGCAGCTTCTTACCAGAGCTGAATTCAGGAGGATGTGGCGGTGCAACTTAAAAAAAAGTACCCGAATAAAATGCGAAGCATTTTCACTAGTTAACGAGGAGCAAACACCTCTTCTGTTTTGATGAACAGTGAGCTTGTTACCAGTTTGAGCCTTGCTCATCAAATTCATAATCATACATGCAACTACGACGCAACTATCTTTTCTTCTTTTGAAATTATATTGTGAGGTGCCACTGTCAAAGAGGATCAAGATGTTTTAGCTCCAGGGGGACAGACAGACAGTAGAGAAGTGTGTCTGATTTTCAGTAGAGAGATCAGTGAGTTCCCTGATGAAAAGCTGTAAAAATACATCATAATTATGAGGTATTTTATCTCTTACTCTGATTTTCCAGACAGACTCAAGAGGCACAGGGGGGCAGTAATGCTTATAAGGCCACACAGGAAATCTAGCGCAAACATTAGAATACTAAGCTAGTGTTCTTACAGTTATTTCCTACTGAGGTCTACTTTATATACCGGCTTATGAGTGTTAATTTATTTTTAATGTTGATTCACACACACAGTGTTGAAGGTAAACCACAGAGAACCCTGTGGTATTCCTGTCACCAGTGTACACAGCAATGTTCTGATAACTTCAGGTTCATTCTTGGAGCTCTACCATTAAAGCACCCGTGAGTTAAAGTATTCAGGTAACAACGTGAAAGTAAACCAGTATCAAAGATATCACTTCATTTCAAAATTTCTTCTAAATTAGTCAGATCAAGTCTCAGTTAAATGTAAGTGGAGTTTATCTGTGTTTGATATATCTGTATTTTCTCATTGTGCAGACGCATTACTATGAGACGTACAGTACAGGGAGAAGCAGACAAAACATAAAAAAGCTATAGATCAGTTGCTTTCCTTCACATCTCATTATCTTTGTACAGCCTTGAGAGGGAAACCGCAGCCTACGCCATTCAGTCCATTAACCGAATTACACTCATATTTCTTCAACCAAATATCTGATCCAATTTCTGATTATAGACCCAGATTCTGCTTCAGCCAGAAGTTTTGCTATCTGAAGGACAAGCTGTCTTTAAGATGAGTCATGCCCATTTTTTTTTAGAATATCAATAACTGTACAGACACTTTCACAGATATCTGGATCTCCCATTTTATGATGAGACAGCAAATGACAAGGCGGCAGCTAAATGACTAGGCTGCAGCTCTGAAAAGCAAACCCTCAAGATTATAGTGAATCACACACGGGGGATGAATCAGAAATGTCATACTGCTTCCAAGAGTCAGGAAGAGAGTGACGAGTGACCTATGAGAAAAAACTGAAATAACTCAATCTAGAATATGTAAAATGGGCAAAGTAGACCATTGCAAAGAGGGAGACATACACTGTTCTTCATGACCACTGGAAAATAATAGGAGGATCAAGGAGATTATATTGCAAAATAATATGATACCTGTGAGGTGGGGCCACACTGTCATTATCTAGGGGAGTTGTATTATGTCCATCACTGGAAGTTTTAAGAGCAGGTTAGACAAACACCTTCCAGGAACAGTTCAAATAAAGTTAATCGTGTCTTCAGACAAGGGACTGCACTAAAAGCACTGAAGATCCCTTTCATGGGACTTCCCTGGATTTATCCTTCCAGAGGCTTTTCTGATCTCTCTGCAGTGCGGCAGAAAATGCAATACTCCGTACTGCCCTACAGAGGCCGAAAGCCTGCAGCTTTTGTTAAATCATCTTTCAGCTTTCCGTTTCTGTTTTACTGTCTTTTGGTTCAGGAATGTCACTATGAGAACAGACTACTTCATGTTGTCTCTGGCTGATTCACTGCTTCTAATGCAGAGTACTTGATCTCTTACTATTTCTTGATACTCAGCCGGATTATTCCATTGTTCTTTATTAAATTAAGGTCCAAACCAATGTCAGCTTTCTGAAAAGACTCGTATGACCCTCTTTTCCAAATCATGATGAGAACAGCTTGGTTGTAACCCTTCAGTTCTAGAAATGCATTGCCTTAAACTTTGTCACAGTTGCCTTTGCTGCATAATTTTCAGCTGTCCGTTGCCGGACTCTCGATGTCCCGGTGTTTACATTGCCATACCCAGGATTTCCTATAGCACTGTCCCGTTTGGGGACACCAGTGCAGGCACAGTAGACCCTCTGAACTAGCAGTGTGTCTTTCCAGGGGGGAAGTTGCTAGCTTCTGCTCAGTGTTGTTACAGGGTTTCTCAGTCAGTGGTAGAGGAGTAGAGCTGAAAAATAGTTCCAGTGGAAAGATGCTCTCACCATCAGGCTTATTCAACTCTTTCTGTGGCCACATACATGGTAATATACTTTAAAATCTGCATAAGCATTTGCAATCACGTACTCTCACCCTTTCTGCGGTTTATTGTGTCCTTCCACTACAGCTGTTGTATTACAAAGTTCATCTGGAATCATTTACATGAAACATTCCCTTTATACAATAAGATCTCATTTAATATTATATTAATTAATATTTAACAGCTAATAATAACTAATTTTCATGCTGAGAAGATTCTACTGCCAGTAAAATTAAGTTGCCACACGCAGGAAATTGCTAAGGAGCTTTGTTATCCAAGGTGGTTGTTTTCTGGATGTTTGGGGATTTTTACAGGGAGTTGGGAAGTTAATTCCCAGTCCTATCTCAGACAAAACATACAGGCCAGGTACTCTTTAAATACATATTTTACATTCTTAGGCTTATTAAAAGCAACAGAAATGTCAACCTATAAAACTATTTGCCTATGTAGCACTCTCAAGGAAATAGTCATAAAATCATAAAAGAATGACCTATTCTTGTAGTGTCTTTAGGTAATTTTGGATTGCATACCAAAAAAAAAGATTTTTTTTTTTTTGCATAGAATCCCATGAAATTCAAGGCATGATTTTTCACTAGGTTTATTTCTGCCTCTTGTTTCCAGAGAATGTGTCTGTAAAGTTATCCCATACTAGTTATCATCCTCAAAAGAAACACTATGACACTATCTTTTCAATAAAGCTCGTTCCTTTCTCACAAGGTGTTTTGAACAGTAATTGGAGGATGGGCTGTAGTTATTTACATTAGCCAGTTCTAGTTTCCCCAGACTGACCGAAATTCCCATGGAAATTCTGGTTACATTAACTTTGACAGAGATACAGGACTGTTTTTGGAAACTTTAAAAAAAAAAAAAAAAACAACAAAACAACTGGGGAATAGTTTTCATTTTTATTAATATGCAGTATCTTCATTTTGTTTATTAAAGAAATAAATCAAGGTTAGTTTCTGCTTAGTTTCAGATGGTTTTCACAGGAGACAAAAAAAGAGAAGTCAGACAAATATTGGCCAAGCATCAACCCAGTAAGAAATCCCATAATAGCAGAAATCCCGAGGTGGATGGCAATAAAGGGAATAGCATGAGAAAAGCGAACATTAAAAATGAGTATGTAGTTACCATACTTCAGATATGGAAAATTTTTTTGTGTTCTTGGAGATTAAACATACTTTGATGAGGAATTCTTACAGAACCATGTGATCCAGCTGACATCCCATCTTATCAGGGTCTCTCTGCAGACATCGCAGTGCACAGTGTCACTTTTTTTGTCCTCATAGCTGGCTTTCAATTTGTATTACAAACTATATGTGCTTGAAAACATAAACCTTAATTTTCACTGCATTGAGGCTTTCAACACCCCTGAAATTATCACTTTACTTCTCCCCATGGAAACGAATGCAAAAGTTCTGAGCTTGCAGTTTCAGGGGAAATTAGGGGCACTTGCAGCCTCTGATTTTTGCCAATTCCTTGAGCTCCCATATCAGCTTTATTTACCTTTTGATGAAGGAACAAATGTTTCTTGGGTCATTAGTTTTTCTGCTTCATCAATCACCTAGGTAAGCTGTTAAATGATGCACAGCTTCTGTTTTGCCAAATTCTGACTCTATCACCTTCACCTCCTGCAACTAAGCAATGGGCTGGGCAGTGAAAAGCAAGGACAAAACTCCAGGCGCCAGCAACATAGCCGGTAAAAGCCCATTTCTTTTTTTTTTTTTTTTTGTATTTCCATTGGAAAGAAAACTGTAATAAATAGATGTCTCCACTAGATGTCCATATTTCGGCAATTTTCAATTATAAATTCAATGAAGGTAGCTGCTTTGTGCAAAACTCATAAAATTGCTACGCTCCACTGAAAGATGTAAATACAAGATAGATTTTCATATCAGTGAAGTTATGCACCTGATCTTTGTCTAAAAAGGCACCAAATCTAGTGCAAAACTCTCAAAACCACCTTTCACTTCGTACATCTTATACTCTCAGAAAAAGGTCCTTCAAGTCTGTCAGACTTTTCTGATATTGGATATTATCTCTCTGGTTGTTTACAACCTTGCCTGTCTCATTATTTTTCAGATTATTATGTGCTTTGTATTAATTTGTAGGAATAAGTATTTGGAAAAAGATTTCAAGAATTTTAGGGGTTTGGGTTTCTTTCATTTTGGCTTCTAGTTTTTCCACACAGAGTTCTTTTTTGTGTTCAGATGTATACAGATTCCAAAACCATTGGCTCAGATTTTTAGATATGCTTGCATAATTGTAAAATCATTGCTGTACTCATTACATTTCTGTTCAAATATTGATGTCTAATATTTGCCTACTTTTTCTGGGTATCTAATGGGTGATGGGAAGCATAGTTATGCTCACGTGCATGCAAGTACAATAACTGAGCACATGTTCCTTTTTATGCTCACAGTTTTAAACAAACTGTATGTAGACAGCCTTTTGACCTCGGTATTCACTTACTAAAGATGCTTTTCACTGCTTTGGCTGGGCAAGGGAACCTTATGACAACTGCGAAGATGAAGGTTTGCACTCCATTTTAAGTGTGTGCTCATCTTCTGCCAAAGTGGTGAGTGTTGAGGCATGGAAGGTGCCAGGCTACAACTCCGAACATCTATTTGCATGCACTGGCAGAAGAGGATCTCTGTCGTCACTGCTCATTTGCCTCAGCAAATCTAGAGAGTCACCTTTATATTGCCACATCGGTGACATCCTCACTCACTTTCTTCATTACCTGTAATACTTCTAACAGAGATACCAGTTCATGTCCTCTGTGATGTTTTTGTGATTTGCATACCCCTTCATTAATAATAGGTCAGAGACCAGCGGTTTAGTGCAAATAGGGAATTCCAAGGAGCTGAAATGAAGATGTTATTTAAGATTACTGAATTCCATTCTAGGAATAACCTAGAAGAGAGACATTTTCCACTGTTTTCCTTCTGGATTCCCAAGCATTTTCAGTTTTGTTAAATGTAAGGGTGGAACAGATTTTAGAGAATGCTGTGTACCAGGCCATTTTAAGGCAACTTCCAGGACCAGATGTATCCCATATATGTGAGTATGACATCTAAAACTGAATTTGTCTCCAACACTTTTACCTCATTCACCATATTAAGGAAACAGAAGAGGTTGTTCTTATAACAAAATGAAAATTCGGTGTCACTCCATTTAATCTAAACCATGCCTGACCCAGGAAAGTGCTTTAACATGGCTGTCTGCCTTTAAGCACATAAACAATCCTGCTGGATTCAGACATTACCTGAAATGTGTTTCAAAGCTCATCCTAAATGCAGTCTAGGTTCATGTGTCATAACTGACAAAAGGACAAAATAACAATCATATCAAGATAAATCCCTAAATCATCACATTCTAAGAACAGAAATAAACCAAATAAATGAATTTGTTGCCAAAAGTATATACGTTTTTAAATACAAAAAAGCTCCAGAACATCCTCTTATGGAATATATCCCAATCTTGAATATTTACTTTCCGTTTGTTTAATAACAGGAAAAGGTTTGTAGCTCTTTTGTTGAGTTTTACGTGTCAGCATCTTAATATTCCTATGGCATCCTTAAAACTTTTACCAGGAAAAAAAACAGTGCCATGGCCTATACTAGGAAATGTTCTGTTTATTTTAAATGCATTTATGAGCACACAAAGGCAAACAATTACCTATCATAAACCAAGGGAGCAAATTATAATGGCTTGGTGTCTCATTTGTACTTCTTTATATAGTTCCTTGGCTCATTTGTCCCTGCCCTTCCTGTGTTCTGTTCATTACCTCTCTCTGTACCTTCTGAACTCAAGTGTAGATTAAATCCTTTTTTTTCATTTCCCCATTACCTGCTGGGCTCTGCTGCTTTTGGTGTCTCAGCCGTAATGAACACTGGGCTAAAGGTTTGTCATACATCTGCTGGTACTGAATCCATAGGACAAGGATTGTCACTAGCATGAATAAGTGAATCCTAAAACTGAAGGGCTGCTTTTGAAGTACATGGGCATTAGGCTAGACTCTGAAAGAAGATATGACAAATAGCTTTCAAAGATCGTTAGACTTCTTACAGAAGTACTTTAACCTATTTTGGCTTTACCTGTTCTATTGTGGCAACTGCAGTAACTACAGCAAATTTTGGCCTAATCATGTTTAAAAAGTAGGATAGTTCTGCTACTGTAGGATAGAACAAACTATATCAAATAGGCTAGTTCTCTTCACGTAGTTATAACATGATGTGGCCTTGTTTAAACAATGAGTAAGCTACAAACAGCTAGCGGCTGGATTCCCTAGGATTATAACTGGGCACAGTAGTGTTTGAAATCCAGGCTTCAGATAAAAAAAAGTAAATAACTCATAAAAGGAAGTTCAAACAGTAGGAAAATCTTGTTTCCATCTGTCAAGCTGTGTAAAGGACAGTCATACTGGAAAGAATGGTTAGCTTTATGGAGGCTACTGGGGCTTGGGCTTCGAGGACATGTTATATACTTGAAATAGTTGGGGAAGAGTGTGTGATCTTCACCCAGTTGTTCTGCACCTTCACTAAGTTAACTACACAACAAGTCTCTGGCACAGACACCAAAGTTTCAGAGGTAAACATCGGGCTCAGAGATCTATCTCCTGCTTCTTGTTATTAAAATGAGATTCAGCAGAAAACTAGGGTCCTTACTCCTTTAAAAATGACTGGTCTCACAGCCATTGAATAAAAAAGCAATGCTGCTGATCTGAGCTAGTTTACTGATAGTTACTTTATCTAGGAAACACCTTTCATAACTCGGATGACTGTGACCAGTTATCACTGGAATGGGTAGGTCAGGCATGCCCATTTAAAACTGCATGCTAGTATGGGCATGCTACTTCAGCTAAAGTAGTCTTTACAGGAAGATACTAAGTCTATCAAATGGAATTTAAACCTTATTTATTAGTGAGGGCACTGTAAGCAAGATGTGATTCAGAAATCTGAGACAAAAAAGAAGGCGATGGTCCAGAATTGAAAAATATAAGCATATTATCCCTGATCGTGAGCATGGTCACTGAAAGAAGTGACTGTGTTAGTATGAACATATTAATGAGATCATGTTAACATCATGAGTGAGTTAAAGAGGTTGTCACAGGACAGAACTGGTTGGTCAGGACTTTTCTGAGCAGTACAACCAGTCAACAGTGCTTCAAATCTCAGAGGATGCATTGTAGGTGGAAAATGACCTCTGCTAACCTGTTGATAGAGTGACATTTTATGTTGCACTTGACTGGGAAACGGGTGAACTAATACAGAAGCTACGGTATTACAGAAGGCTTTGTTTTCATTGCTCACAATGCAGGCTTTTACACCTTGGAATAAATAACTGTTGGAACTGTTCTGAAGTAAACAGACTGATCACTTCATTTTTACCACAGTGTAACTGTGCTATTACCCAGGCCCACACGTGGAGCTGACCTTGGTGTGTTTAACTCAAGACTAAACTGAATTGCTTGGTCCTCACTGTGCTTTTACCTCAGGATTGCTTCTGCACATTAGTTGCCACAAAGTGAAAATCATAGCTTTTTTAGCAGCCGTGTCGAGCCCTTACTGTATGTTTCTGCAAGGTTAAACTCGCACATGATAAAATTTACAAGAAGCTGCAATTCTTTTGCTTCATATATAATTCCAGAAGAGGCATATGGCCAAACAATATGGGTGGCTGTATTTGAATATGAACAATCCTGTCATCGCATTGCAGCATGTTATGAAACTTACCGTGCAATTTATGACATGATTGCATTTCATATCACAAGGGAAGAAGCTGATTAACAGTCAAATGACTACTAGATACCGGTATTGAAATTTGTAAAACAATAGATGCAAACATGCAAATCATACACATATAATTGAACATCCCAGCAAAACTATACATAAACACCCCATTTCTCATATTCTCTCCCTGAAAATAGCAGATAGAAATTACACACATAATTTACTGACCTAAAATGTATCGGCTTTTAACATTTATCATATTTCATATAAGTGATTTCCATTCTGTTGTGTCTTGAAATATTAGAGAAAAATAAGAGATGTTTGAATTGTTTAACACCTTCAACCTGTCACAGATGGAAAAATCCATCTAAAGATTAATATGTTACATTCATTGTATTATACCCACAAATTCCTGGAGGAAAATCACAATTCTGTGAAATACCTTTAGAGCACTGGATTATGTATGTGGAGTTTGGATTAGGAAAATCACTTGTAACCAGAGAGCGCTCTGATGAATACACCTCTGAGAAGGCTCACATGTATGCTTTTTAAAGTGTTTAAGGTCTGGAACAACTTAAACGTACTCAAATTGTTCTAGATATAATTGTATGAATTTAATATATAGGCTGGCTAGAACAATGGGATAAAACCTTCTGGTTTGTCACACCATTGTCCAGCCGGGGTGAACAGAGAATCATTGTGTGCAGATACATAGAACTTAATCATTTGGGGAATGATAATAGAATAATATTGTGAATGGGCAGTCTCCAAGGCACATATATTTCGTATTTGCACTTTGCATATGTTCATATTATATGCAAGTTGCTGTCAGGGGGTAGCCACAATCTTGTAGCCTTATGTAGCAGTCATATGAAGAGCCATTTGTTACGTTTAATAGACCACAGTCACGTAATGACATCTGAACTTCCCTACTTATATTACTGATGGCTGAAAACATAATTCTCTTTAGGCTTCAGATATAAATTTCTGTGCTTACTTCTAAAGAACATTACAGTTTAAACCATACATACTTTCCTTGCTCTTTTATCAGATCCTAGAGGATCTGTAATACCTTTTTCCTGAAAACTGCTTCTTTAGCTTTCTTTTCACCTTGAGGTATATTTTTCCAGTTGGTATTGCTTACCGATACAAGCATTTTAGATATATCTGGATTTTTAAAAAATGTTTTTCTATAACTTTTGAATTGTGGTATAAATAGCTGTACACTTCTGTCTCAATAATGCAAGTGTTATGATTCGTAATGTTCTTCATTCGCTCAGCTTATAATAGCTACTCGTGTCTTGCCCTAAACTCTTCCAAGGCAGGCACTGTTTTCAAACGCAGCCATAAAGCAGCAAAGTAAAATCTTGTTTCTTCTTGAATCCATAACACTGTTTTAATGCAAATATTGTGGCAGTGTGTATAATTTTTAAAAGCTAAAGTTACTCGGTGGAAAGTCTCACAGGGCCCAAATTAGCCAAACTTTTGTAAAGTTCATATTACTAATCTATGGAATTTATAACAAAGGTGTTGAAATCACTTACGCTTTTGCTGACTCATTTCCCCCATGGGATAGCTGATGACCTCAGAAATACCCTCACAGAGGTTCAGGGCACATAGTTGCCATCTGTACCATGAAGAACATACTGAACTCTCAACTCTGGTTCATCCTAAAATTTTTGCTTAATATACCTTACTGCAGTGCAAACCCAAGCCTATTTCAAATGCCATTTTCTTTTATAACCGGCTCTGACTCAGATGCTGGGCTAGTATGGTATTTACAAAATATCTGTATCACCATGAATTTATCTTGCCAAGAGAAGTTAAATGGTTACATATTAAAAAGATTTTATAAGCATGATCTGCCACAGTAAACATTAGTAAATGCTGTTCTAAAACTATTTCTGTCCTTTGTTGGGAAACAAATTATTGAGGCTTGAAGGGGAAGACTGCTTAGTAAAAGGAAGGAGAATTAAACATACTGAGGTTTTAAAGGAACTCTGGTTTGCTGATTAAGTGCTTTCTACAGAACTGCAACTAATGTTTCCTTCTTTTTAAATTCTTAAATCAGGCCCAACTTCCAGTAAATGACTTTCTTTACTGTGGGTGGAAGTTTATTTTTAGTCACAAGAAGAGTATAGATTAAGACAGCAGGCTGAAAATCAAGGCATCTGCATGCCAAATAAACTGCCACACACTTGAACTCAGTGTCAACTCATTCATCTCACTGTGGCTCAGTTTAAATTTCTGTTAGAAATAATTTTTCAGTAGCCACCTGCCAAGGCTATAAAGCTGTCTTACATTTGAGTCCCTTTTCTTATCTTTCTGAAAGCGTTTTTCAGTTTTTAAGCTTTATGCCTTTGATTTTACTGGGGCTGATTTTTGCAGTACTTTGAGACTCAGAGTGGAGCTGGAATTTTATCTTCTTGTCTATAAACTTGCCTGTCAATCTAACAGCAGAACTGCTTGGCAACTAGTAGCATTTCCTTTGGAAGTCTGATGAGTGGTGGGCACTATAAGCACACTGCCCTTTTAAAACAAAAATATCAGTCTCAATGTGTGATAGATAAAATAGTTCAACACAAACCTCTCACCAAAAGTTTAACATCACCAGATGACAACCTGGTGACCAGCTGGTAAAAGACAGAATTAGATTTTTTAGATGCCTGCTGGGCTGTTTGTGCAGTTTTTTTTTCTGAGCATGTTATCACCTTATTCTAAATTGAGGGATCCAAGAGATCCAGCTTTTAAATGAATGATTTTCCTTTGCTCTTGGAGGTATTTGTGTCCGGCAATACTGTTTAGCAAACTCTAGTTTATCCGAGCTACTACTTTTTCCTCCTGTTTCCATCTTGTTGAATCAACACATCAATAGAGAAAATAATCCTGATATAGTCAGCATGAAGTGTTCATTACCTTATTGAAGAACAGAACATTCTCTGTCATGTCGCCTAGCTTTCAGAAGTGTTGAAAGACTGTATCGGTTCATGCTTGAGGAGCTCCCTGAGATCCATACATAATCTCTGGTAAATATGGGGTTTGGTTTAAATTAAGTGCAACTCTGTTCTGAAAATTAGACTTCACAGAGTGCTGCTTCTTCAGCAGAGTTGTACTTTGTTCATATCATCTGACCAGTTAAAAAATTTGTTTTCTTTTGTTTTATTTTCACTCTTCCTCATACCGTAGACTTAACACAACACCAAGTGAGTGAACTGCTGATTACCGTTAGTCTCCTGAAACCTCAAACAGAATTGTTTACTGAGTTTCAATCGATTACACCTATACAAAGTCATTGTAAGTGACAGGTGGGTCACCGAGGGCATAGTTTGCTGATATGGGGCATAACATGGATGAATTTGAGGGCCTAATCTGACCTGTAGAACTCTATATTTTGGATGCATGCAAGGAACCGGAAAGACTCTTACCTTGTATTCCAGAACCAAAGATAAATTTGCCAGGCTTGTAGTTGGCAAAAAAGTGTTTCTGCAATGTCTGTTGTCAATGTAACTTCTTATACTCATAAATCTCCGTGCCTGTTGTCCTCAAACACACCTTAAAGTCATATGCATGTATCAGCCCTTGTTGCTTGCTACAGAAATTATACAAAGTAAATAACCATGGATTCTTGCTAAAATCTTAGGATTTGAGGGTGCTGGATACTATATATATTAATGACGTGTTTATCCAATGACAGCCTGATGTCAGTAATGTATATTAATGGAATGTCTTGGGACTACAAACTCTTAACACAACTCATTGCAAGACTGTAGCATGATTGCATCAATTCTTGCAATGGGTATATGAATCCCTTGAGTCAACACTGATTAAAAAATGACTCGTGGTTGGATTTGAATACTTGGAATAAATAAAACAGCAACTGACTATTATGCAAGGTCTGTATACTTTCCCCATAGACTTTCACAAAAATGCCACATTTCTGACACCTTTCCAGCAGGCTATTTAGAGGCACCATGGTCTAGGCAGACAGGATGCTAGACTACAAATATGAATACTGCGTCCTATTCCCCGTTCTGACATGCACTTGGCAAATAACACTCACTTACTCAGTATCCTTAGTTGCAAAATGGAATGAAGCCACTTACATACCACTTACTTTGATATTAATAGAGAATAGTACTGTTATTTAAGACATTATTTCTTATAATTCCTTTTACAAATCCTTTAAAAGCTATTCTTTTACAAAAATCCATTTAAAAGTGATTATGTATTCACAGGAATAGTAGCATCTATCTAAATGCAAATTTACTCCTTCATCCTATTAAGTATCTATAATGCATATTTAAAATCTCCATAAACCTCCTTACTCCATAAGGAATATTCTGGTCTCATAGGTAAGCAACAGGAATCTGAAAAGGCTTTCTAATGCACGCTCATGGTCTGTATGCAGGTTGCAACAAATTGGAAAGACCCAGAAGATATCAAATGATGTAAAACTGCTCTTAAGGACAAAATTTAACTGTTCATTCACCTCTACAACTCTGAACCAGCAGTGATGGCAGCTGTTCAGATTCTGAACCACAGAAAAGCCCACTGCATGACATATGATTAAATGGGAGTCTTGTGTTTGTTCATACAACATCAATTCCAGAGCCTCAGAGGACCATCATTTGTTTACATTACTGAGGAATTATTATACCAAATAACACATGACAGATATTCACACAAAATTAATTCCTTGCTTCTGCCTTCTTTTGTTTTTGGTTTTACATTACAAGTGACATTGGATCAGATCAGAGAGGTGAAATAAACCCATGCTCTTTTGATCAAAATCTTCCCATGTAAGTCCATACATATTTTTATGGACAGCAAATTTAAGTATTCCCTAATGTGCCAGAAGGACAGGATTTGCTAAACTCTGTTGGACCCCAGGTCTTTTTAATCTGGTAGTATGTATTTCAGTGTGACCTTTCCTCCTGCTTCAAAGGAAGATGTGAAAAAATCATGTAAAATGTTGCATTTCTGCAAAAGCTACTGTCTTTGCTGAAATGGTAACCATGGTTGTGGAAAAAAGACGTGTGGTATGCTGAGTAAAGACCTAAATTTCATGGGTTTGAACTCATTCTCAAGAGGTAATCCCTTTCTCAACCCACAACTGAAATTGCCAGGGTACATTAGGTTTCAGAGGAAAGGAATCCTCCCCTGGATAGCGGCTCTGGAGCCGTGGATGCAGCAGTGCAGGGGCTCCCGTTCCGACTGTGCCATACAGGCTGAGATGGGTTTGGGATCTGTGCTCTGAGCCCCCCAGTGCCAGCCCTGCTTCTCCGCTGCTTGCACACGTGCAATCTTTTCAGAGGCCTGCAAAATAACCACATGCGTGACAACTGCTGAAAGGCTAAAGAAATGTCATTCAGGTTATTTCTACCTCTCATTTTTTAAATAAGAGGTCTAGGATTAGGAGGGATCTGGAGCTCATCACTGTAGTTTGGACTTCTGCATAGAATACCCGTGTAAATAAACTTACCAGTCTTTCTTCCACATATCAGAATTTCAAGGCAAACTCAACTGTTTAGTCTCTGTCACATTGCTGCAAAATTAAACAATGCTGATGCACATAAATCACTTAAATTCATGTCCTTTACTACCTTCGACATATATAATAACTTCTGTTTGCACCACAGGATACCTAAATTCAGGTTGTTAACTGCTATTTGAAAAGAACATTTAAGGAGTGTGATCTATATTACAGTTCTGTGAGGCAGTATGTATCCAGAATTAGCAGATTCTAAATATCAGTGAAGAAAGGAGGTAGTGGATATCAACTTATTTCATAAGAAAAACAGGAGTCTGCTATATCTTATCATTGCACAGCCAAAACAAAAAGGAGGTGCCAAAGTACTAGCTTTCTTCAGAGATATTCCCCTGCTATCTGTCTAGTGCCATTAAACAAAAGGATCCAATGTCATTGGGTCTGACTGCGGTATACAATATTTTGGTGACATTATCAGAACACGTAACTCTATGGAAGCCAAGGGGAGGTCATAATTTACTACCTGTTTGCAGCCACTTTTGGGGGAAGAATTTCCAGTAGCAGTAAATTCATATTGGCAGTAAGACAAAGCAAGTCTTCCGGGAAGAAGGGGAGCTTCACTTTGTCTACTGCAATACAAAATAAAGACAGACACAGTAGAATGAATGTTTTTAAACTAGCTAGGCACAATGTTAATATCATTAATGCTTGAAGGTTTTTTTTCCACACGAGTGGCCAGAACTTTAATTTTGTGAAACTAGTGCTACCATAAAAAGAGGTGAAAGGGGTAAAATGGACTGTTAGTCCACACATTATTGTTTTCTACAGTAAAATTGCTAGCATTTTATTTAATCTATCTTTAGGTCTGTACAGATCGTTAAGTATGTCCTTAACCAAAACTTTCTGATGATCCTACAGTAAATTTCTCCATTCTGTTAAAATTGAGAAAATCATAGAGAACTTTGGGTTTGAAAGCAAATCCTATCCGAATCATCTCCCAGTCTGCCTTCGTGCAATGTTTTTAAACTTCTTTCAAGGCTAGAAAGTCTGCAACTGATCTGATTTGCTGAACTTCCCATAAAGCAAGAATGATTACCTGCAAAATAAATCCTAGAAGAGCTCTTTGTCATAAAGAGACAATCAACAATTCAGTATTTCTCCAGCCTTTTAGGATTTGTTCCCTTCTTTCCCGTAACAATGTGATCCAGGCAGACAGTCACGGCTACACTGTGTGTTGTCTAAGCTTGCAGCCTTTGGTCTCCTTTACCCTTCCTGGCTCAGAGATGTTGATTTGCTCTTCACATGGTTGCCAGAACAGAGAGAATTTTCAGAGGGAAGAGAAATGGGTAGAGAAAAAAGGGGGAAAGAAGAGGGACAAAATCCAGGACTTCCCTGCAGTTTGCCACGTTCTTACAGGATATACTCCTGATTCCTCCACAAGGGTCTTCCCTAGTTTTGATAAACTCTTATATAAGTGAGAAAGAGGCATCTCAGAAAGATTAAGGTAACTTTAAGGTTGACCCTAAATATCAGGGTACATTTGCTCTTAAGATCCCAAGAAATGGAATTTACCATGGAAAAAATACTCTTCCATTATGGTCTTTCAGTTTTCCTTAATTTTTAAATCAAAGTTCTTTTTCTTAATAGGGGTCTGTTATTTCCAGTTGCATTTGCAAACACACTACCTTGTTTCCCTCCCCATCCGAATGCCCTCTAACATCTTAACATAGAACATTTGGCCATCGTACTGCTTTCCCATCACTTTGAAGGCATGTGAAGGGCACCTAGGGCAAATGTACAACAAGCTGGTCTTCCCATTTTGGAGTTGCGCCCAATGTCTGCTATTCATGAACTTCGTGTGGCTTTGTCTGGTACTGAGATGAGGTGAAACTTTTGTTGCCTTTTCCAAACATAGGCCTATTGCAGCACTGCAAGATCCTGTTGCATCAACATGAGGTTTCAAAATATAGTAAAACCAACTTGGCCCTAGATTATTTATTTATTTGGTACTAATGTTTAAGAGAGCAGCAGCATTACTGACAGCAAGAGGATTCCAAGCATCTGTCCTTAGCTTTCCAGTGACCCTAGGGAAGCAACCAATAATCCACATATTTGAATTGCCACGGGGGTTTGTGGGCTGTAGAGGGGTGGGAATGTAGGCAAGCATATTTTTGGAGCTATAATTAATCCTGCTTGTTGTACGTGTGTGATTTATGTGACAGCCTCGCCATTGCGAGAATAGAAGAGTTGTTATAAAGACATGTGAAGGTATGTTATTTGAAGGAAGAGGAATATATAGCAATTTTACTGCCTTTAATAAACCATGCATATTGGAAAGGCTCTCTTAAAATACAGTAGCATGCTGCCAAGAATTATCCTTTAGTTTTCTACAGCCCAAGGATTATTCCAAGAGTGTCCCTAGAGCTTTTTGGCTACTGAGTTCAGGATTCACCAGGAATTTGAATTAAAGGCTGCAGCCTTGCTAAATGGCACAAACTGAGGCTTCCAGATCTTCTGACAATAGGTGTTGCAGAGGCACATGATCCCCTGCTCACCTCTGCTCCTTCCCAGAACAGCCCGCTGTCGGGATTTGCTCCGTTGTCCCAAGGGTCCACAGAAAGAAAGGAACGAACTGTTCTGTCACAACTTTTTTTTCCACTTTGGCATAGGCAGATAAGATATAGCCTGGGTATCATTTCATGCACAGTCTCTTTTGAAACTTAGTCATCTTTTAAAAGTGTTGGATATTTTAAAATTTTCCAGCGCGAACTCTTCGGCTTCATCCAGGATGATTCTGCATTAATACAGACTCAGTACCATATTTCAGAATAAACTATGGCACTGAAAAAAAATATCACACCAGAAGCATTCTTTTGTCATGAATGTTTATGCACATGCTGACCTGCACATTTTGTGTGACCAAAAGCAAATGTTTCTACAGAAGTATGTCATCTGACATCTGTATCTCTTTTGCCCTGATTGCTTCCTCTTTTTACATACTGATGTTACGAGGTGATGACATGCTGAGTCACCCATGTGGTGACAAGACACAGCATATTGTTAGTAAACAGGTTTCGCTTACATAAGTGCTTGTAAAAGATTAATTTTAATTTCTAGGTACACTACTTGACACGAACCAATTGAAAATATAATCCCCTTCTATGGCTAGTCAGACTACAACAATTTATTTGCTTGTATTGTTTAGAAGAATAAAATGACTTACATTCTCTGTATTTAAGCTTCTGGGTAAAATGGAAAGGGAAGAGATTTGTCATTTTGTTCCCCCAGTTAGCATCCTGCCATCCCCACACATTGCCTCATAGTTTAGGCTGTATTCAAGTTCCTAATTTGGATGCAAAGCTGCCCTTAACACAGTTACATACAAATAGATATCATTTGCTCAGACAAGAAGTTATTCCATTTCTTCTCACGTGAAAGCTTAAAAATTGCTACAGAAATTATCTGGCCAATGTATAATTATCTAGCAGCAGCAGCTCAGCTATGGTATTATCTGCAGCTTCTAGTATACAAAATTTCAGGGGCCAAATTTGGTGCTAGTGCAAACATCTACAGTTCCCATGAGAGTCTGGTAAGCTGGTAAATGCAATACTGGCTGTGTTCATTTACAAGTAGATATCTGAAATAGTTTTGTGTTAAATTACAATACTTCCAGAACTTAACCCTAATGCTAGAAAATATGCTAATGCTGGCATTGTTGAATCTTGCATCATGAAGCAGGTGTTATTTTTGCTTTATACAAATTTTACGTTCCTTGAAAAATATTTAGTATTGAGCACAAACCAAAAGAATTTCCGCAACATCAGCAAAACTATTGAATAGTGCAAATATAATGAAATACGGACAGAAGCTATATGTATTGCATAGCACTTGACAGAAAACAAATTGGTTTTAGTCCTGTTCATACAGAAGAGAACCCGGTCAATTAGTAAGCCCTGTTGTTGATTATCTCAGCAAAGATGAGGAACAAATGGCTGCAAATGCTAAATTAACATGCACCCCCAGAAGAGGCTTTCCAGGCGAGTGTCTGTAGACAGGAGTGACTTCACAAACAGGCACTGTTGCCTGTTTGTTGTCTTGCTGACAGAATTGTACCATTCTGTAGGTAAACAGACTTAATTCTTCAGAGATTTGATTTATCTTGTATGTATAAACAGAGGAGGAAATAAGTGGGTAAAACAAAACCCTAGTAGGATTCCATAAATCCAGCCATTCTTCTCAAAACCTTGGAGGAATGTGACAGAAGCAGCAGATGATACGGGCTGTTGATCCTACCTATTACATTTCCTAGAGCTACTATTTCTGAAAATGAAATAAAAATTCTTTCTACCTAATATCCCAAGCTACTGGGTAGATGTGAGGTAGAGTCGGGGTACGAAATCTGGTATATTATGATTATGATTATTATAACTCTCTGTCAAAGATGTGGCTGTCAGTCACAAAAGGAAAACAAGAGAACTCTGAGTATATGCTGTGGTACATGTGTAGCCACTTCCAGGACTAGGCTGAAAATATACTCCATACCTCCCCTATCACTTCAGGAAGCATGCTGTCAGTGCCGGCTCAGACTAAGGGCCAAAAGACAAATTCTTCAACATGAAGGACCCCTGTACTCTCCTACCTTGGAGCACTGATTGCAGCAAAGGGTGCTGGCTCAGAGACAGAATGGACAACACAACATGTTTAAAATGAGTCATCATTTTGTCAAATTAAGAAAACCAGCAAGTCTTTAATGAGGTAAATGATACTGTTCTCATCTTCATTAACAGAACAGTGACATATAGCCATAAATTCAACGGTACTCACTTTTCAGTTATCTGGAGGGGCTTCTCCTATTTGGAGGCAGCCATAAAACCAAGTGAGACTTAATGGTCAGCCACCAAAACTTCACAGGCCTCCAAGACAAGGGGGCAGGAATAGAAGTGCAGTGAGCAGGGCGACGTAGCCCATTTGAGATGTTTAGCTGTCATCTAGCTGCTTGCTGTAACAACCGAGAGTGAAAACGAACAGTCGAAAGTCAAGACAGGTAGCTGCAGAGAGTTGGTCAGAACGGTGAGTCCAAACAATTATTCGATCAGTATTTGGACAGCCAGTTTATCCAAATACTGCTGAGATTTCAGAAGAATGGCAGTAATTCTTCCACACTGAGATTCTGATTACAGATCTATCTTAAACCACTCCAGTATGAGTGATTTCCAGCTCTTTCTCACTGATGGCTGGCACGTTGCCTCTCCTGTGTGTGAGCTCAGGCTCTGCTATCCCTTCCTCTGATAGCAGCACAGCCTTTTCTCTTGCTGTGAGCAGCCAGGCAAGGCCACTGCCCCATTAATCTTTGCTGACTAACATGTGGGGAAAGGAGGTGCACAAATTACCTCTCTGTACACAGAAAGCATGAAGGGAATTCTCTTGCATTGCCACGTTTGAGAGCATTTTCCCCACCCTGACTGGCTTACACACAGAATATGCAATGTAGCCTCTCTTTGTGAGAAAATGACTCACAATGACTTCTGCTATCATCTGAGGATGTTCAGGCAGAACAAATAGTATGTGACCTGAGGCCAATTACAGTTGGGAATTTGGATTAACAATAAAAGAGGAATGAGAACATTTGTCACAGAATACTCCATCCTTCAAAGAGCAGAAAATTTTCTAGCAGGGAATAAAAGCAGCATTTCTTTTTATTAAAAGTGCTTCTGTTTCACTGCTCTTTTCTGACCCTAAGAACATTCATATTTTGATGGAGAGAAATTTTCCCTCATGATTTTGGTTTAGGGAAGCAATCTGTGAAACAGTACAGTATACATTCTTTCTCAGGCTGGGAAGAGAGAATGTTGTGCCTGTGAAAAGCTGCCTGCACCTTGCACTTCTGAGCAAAGTAAAAAAAAAAAAACAATTGGATTGAGGTATTTTACATCAGATATATGTGGGATTGATATCCTCTTGCCAAACAGGGTCAGATCAAGGAGAAAAGTTTACACATTTGTCATTTGGAACAAATGTTTGGGGAGTGTCCAAGCTAGGTTTTATAAGGGGATTATCTACTTTGAGTTAATTGTCAGTCAGTTAACCAGAGATGAAATGCTCGTGTATGGATACAAGGTCCAAGCAGTTTTCTGAGTGTTCACTTTGTTTTCTGTAGAACTATTGAAGAAGGAAGATATGTTGCCATGTAGGTGACAGGAGTGTGCACACAGTCCATCACCTATTGGAAACAACCGTCAGGTTGGGGGGGTTTTGAGTTTTGGGTTGGGATTTTTTTGGTTGTTGTGTTTTGTGTTTTTTTTGTTTTGTTTTGTTTTGTTTTATAATTGCTTATTCCAGAATAGGCATCGGAACATGTCTTACCTTAGTAAATACAGAGCTGCACCATGCAGTCATAAACATAGAAAGAGGCCATTCTACTCCTTCCACGCTATCTGCTTTAGCATGGCATTTGCTCTTCAGTTAATCAGTCACCGACTCCTTCTCGATGGCCAGCTTCTCCAGGCTAGCGCCAAGTGGTTTGGTTTGATTCTGCTGTAGTTACACATTTACCCAATTGTGTATTCCCCAACTGGAGTAGTAATCAGACATCGGTACAGTCTGTAAGTCACAAAGTTCTCTGGCTGATAAATCCGTCATTTCTTTATCATCTGGCAGTGAACCACTGCTATCAATTTGGCAGAAATTGAAGCAGTGGTATTCTGCTTGCAGATTGTCACTCCCGTATTTTGTCTATATGCCCAATCCTACACAAGCAAGCCAAGGAATTTTGCTAACTCAGCTACAACACTTAGGCTTTGCTAAGCTCTGTAAACACAAGTTCCCAGAGTAGAAATCCAAGAGCACATTGTGGCAGGGAAAAATATGTTTTAAATACATTTAGTGAGAATTACTTAAACAGTTCATCAATCAAGTGACAAACAAAAAGTAAGATCTTATTTATAATCTTTCTTTTCTTTGGGTATAGCAAAAGGTTAGTATATGGCAGGAAATTAAAATCGTATTTTATTTTTCCACCTGCTTCTTTCTATTATACCTTGGCCAACGGTGTGTCATGTTAGTACATTCCGTAACAGACCTCAGGGCAATGTGGGAGTACTAATGAAACTTCATTATATTTTCTGGGAGCAACTGCAAAAGCTGATGGTAAGACTGGAGACTCACTTGAGCTATAGGTTCTTGCAGATATATTTCAGCCAGCTGATAACAGGGAAAATAGCTATGGTGAAAAATAGATAAGCACTGATTTCCTTGATTTGCTTCAGGAACAGTTTTCCAAGAATATCTAGTCAGAAGAATGATTTCTTTCTTATAGTTGTATTTTCTTTCTTCTCTTAAGTGTTGAAATCTATCATCTAAATCAAACAAAATCTGTGGAGGTTGGTAGGGTGAAACCTTCAGCCTCTGCTTAACTAGTCCAATGTGTGGTTTTGTTATATTTTCTGTTACTTTAAAGCAGAAATGTCATAGAAAACTCAGTAAAATAAAGGATTTGAGACAAGACTGTACTTTACATGGTGTCCACTTTTACTCCAGATAAAATGAATAATCAAGTTGTTCTCAGCTCTGAAGAACAGAAGATAAAGAGCGCTTGGGATCTCAAGGTTAGATGTTGCCATTTAATGAAAGCGAGGTGGAGGGGTTGGAGAAGGACCCGAATATCCCAGTTTGAAACAGAGAAGTAGAAGAATAGTTCTAGAAGGGGCCAAGAGATCTCCTCCTCTTCCAAGGCAGGAGCTGAGAACCTTGAACTATTCCTGATAGAGTGAAGGGAAAAAAATAGAAGCTGGTGGTAGAAATATCTGAAAGAGCAACTGCAGTAGAGGAGCATTTGTGTACAGTTTCCCCTTTTCTGAATTAGATTTATTTGAGGTCAAATGTACAAAACTTTGTGTAACAAGATGCTGTTGTACAATAGCAGGTGTAGCCCGTGCTCCTGCAAAATCTCTTGCTTTTATGAGCAAACCTGTGAATTGCACATTCACACAGGTAGTTAAACATACAGTTAGGCTGTTTGTTGTCTCAAAGGTGGGGTTTTGCAGGCTTTGTTGGCAGCTCCAGACCTGAAAATGCTGTTGCCAGTGAAATGGAAAAAACCCAACACATTTAAGCTAAATAAAGGAAACACTTTGATGAAACACAATTAACTTACAACTCCTGTTACCACAGGACATTGGTGAGGACATGTACATAGTAAGCTGTTTCTTTCAGTGGATAAACCTTTGCTAATGAGAACATTATGGACATACGCATAGAATAAGCATTTCTCTCTGAAAGTAATAAATAACTAGTTCATTTATAGGGATAAACATAGTAGCACTGGTTACATTAGCAGCAGCAGCTGATCATGTGAGATCTGTTGCTCAGTTCAACCTGTTCAAGGCATTTTATACTTTCTGCTAAAGGAGCAATTTCCCACATTTGAATTCTTGGACCACACTTAAATGAAAAGTCTGCCTTGTAGACCCTTCTTCTCTTTTTGGATGCACCCACTAAAAATTTTTGCCTCACCCACCCGTAGTTTGCAAACATTGCTGCTTCTTCCAGCCCTGATTGCATGTGATCCCCATGGCAAATACAATTGCCTAATAGAAACAAACATTAAGAAAGCTTTTAATGTATTGTTGCTTGTCCTCTAATAATAAATGCAACAGCTGAAAACAAGTAGAGAACTGCCATCTGGAACAGCCAGTTCTAAGCACCCAACGTTTTGGGAGGGGCTCCAGTAACATGCATGGTGCATTTTGAAATGGGCTCCCAGGCAAAACTGGACCATGTTTTTGGAAAGGCAAATTTAAACCTTTTTTCTTGAATATTAAGAGAAATATTATCACCAGATCACACCTGTATTACAAATTCAAGCTGATCCTCTTACAATGATTTCCAGGTGAATGGATTCATAATGAGAGCTCTAAATTCAAACTTAGGATGGTCTTTGAGAACCTGATCCTGCATTTTTTTTTTTGTCCTGTAAATATGGAATGCCCTTCAACATCTGCTTGTGCATATAGCGCAAATGAATGACACAGATCCCCCTCTAAGAAGCTCAGCACTGTACAGGACTGAGCGTATATTTGGTGAAGCAAATCTCTCAACTCTTTCAGCAAGGCCGTGTCAAGGTCCCTAGGAAAATGCAGTGACAACTGTCTTCAGTGAAGTGAAATCATTGCAGCACTGGGGCAGCCTGAAGACATGGAAATGAGGTTGTCAACCACATCCCAGTATGGGGAGAAGCATATAGAATCACATCAAGTGGAAGGGATGTATAATGGAGTAAAATTTTAGTTTTTTTCAGACAGACCCATAATTTCTTGCATGTCAGGTTTCCTTTGCCTGACACAAAATAACTGTGTCCTGGTTATTTTACAAGTCTCATGAACGTGAAGGTAAGAAGGAACAGAGGAGACCAGAGGAAGGAGACGAAGAGAAAGAGTGAACTAATGACATCAGCTTTGCTAGGTTCCATGGATGTATGATATTATTTAGTCATAGTAGCAGACTCCTTTAAAATGTCATATATTATGTGAGAGAAGGAAAACTTCTGTATTTGACTGGAAAGAAGATGCAGGGTGTCACATTATTGTGGAGAGTATTATAGGCCGTGATTTGTCTCATTTTTATTTAGTCATCTAAAATCCACATCCATAGCCTGTAGAAGGAGCAGCATCTCCAGAGTGCAAGCCATATCACGGACTGAAACATCGACCTTGGCAGGAGATCAATGCCATGCTGAACTCCCCACTTTGTAGAATGAGACTACTTGGATGCTTGGCATTTAGACATTCTTTAATCAAGTAACATGAAATCAAGTGAAGGTATACATGCTCATTTTTGCCTTGTAAATAGTAAAATAACTAGAGGAGAGGATCCAGAGGAAACCTAGAAATCCATTCAGAAACAGATGCTGAAAAAAAAAAAAAAATCTGAGACTCTTTGGTGTAACTTACAGATCCTTTTTTCCTACATAAACGAAACCCTGATAATTAGCCAAGATATCTTTCCTGAGTCTTTTTCCATAGATTTTTCTGCAATTTTTAGATCATTACTGTCCATTAACTCCTGAAATATCAGAGAGAATGTTAAAAAAAAAAATCTATTACTTCTCTAAAAGGAAAAGAATGTTATGAAAACAAACTGTGGGTTTTTAGGACTTTTTGCAATTTCCTGAGGCTTTTTCTTGAACTGAGGAACATCAAGTCCTCACTCCAGCAATTCGTGGGAACAGTAGACTATGCACGAGAGACTGGTTAGTGTAAGTATATTAGAGAGGGAGAGACAGATTAATACAATTGTCTGGTTTCAAAATGTCTTTCGAAAGAGTGCTGTTGTCTCTAAAGTATACCCTGGATTTGAAGCATGCATTGTCAGCCAGTGTTGACATAGATATATTTGAAATGCCATCAAGAAAAGACTAGAGTGAATGTATTAGGGGCTGGCTTACTGTAGGCTTGGGAGGATGGCTTTCCTCACCAAGAAACAGGGTCTTCCTATGGAAAAAAAATTCACATCCTACATGAGAAATAAAATAAGGTGATTTTTTTTTTTTTTTTTTGTATTTCCAGTTGTCCTTGACTGTCTCCTCTTCAGGCATCTTAAGAATGCTGTGCCATCAAACTCAAGGCAAGGACATAACAGTCATGGATAGTAGCGGTAAGAGCCTGTTGTCAGCCAGAGAGATGCTTTGGCTACCAAGGAGTGCCTGCCTTTTTTAGCAACAGCAGCACATTACATGATGATTTGCTTTATCCAGATATTCATGTCATGCAACAATTTCCAATTATGCCACAGTTTGTAATGGCATATTAGAGTTTTTTCTTGTACAGGTAAAACTTCACTACTGTGCTTACTGAACCTCACTGGATTGGTTCCAGAAACTTATTCCAATATGTCAAAATCAGGCTGAATTAAAATCTTTTGCTCCAGAATCCTTAAGTCTCCATGATGTCATTTAGAAATGTTCTAAGTGCACTGTGCATTTTGTTATCCTAGCCATTAAGCAAAACTTCAAAGCAGATAGTACCCAGAAAAATTCTCGGGCATCCCCACTGATATGATTTCTCCATTTGACAGCAAACTATTGAGAAATATTTTTTCATCAATCTTTGCACCTCTAATAACTTCACCTTCTAATGCTTCCCTAGCTTGTGTATATGAATGTTACATTCAATTTTGCAAAGTCATGTCGTAGCATATCTACTACTTCCCCTTTATTCACAAGGCCAATTGTTCTGTCCAAAAAGGAAATTAAATTAGCATGGTGTGATTTTACTCTTGACAAAAATATGTGGACTGCTTATTATCTTGCTATTAGTTGGATATTCTAAGATGGATAGTTACTTGAGCAAATCAGTAACCAGCTGGGTATTTGAAGCTAGACTAACCTGTAATTCTTCTGGTCCTTTCTTTTTCCTTTAAGAAGAAAGAAATTCGTCATCCTTCTTGAGTCCTTTGAGACCTCACTTATCCATGAGTTCTTAAAGATAATCACGTAATGGTTCAGATTGTTTCAGCTATTTCCTTAAATACTCCAGGGTAAATTTCCTTACAGCTTGCTAATTTGAATATATCTAACCCAGCTGAACATATTTAACCTATTCTTTCCTATTCTCTATACTTCAGTTTGTTGCTAATTTTTATTATTTTAAGCATCTGGTAGGAATTAACCTTTTACTGTGAAGACTTAAGCAAAGAAGACATTGAACAATTAATCTTTACTTTGTCTTCTGTTATTTCCTCATTTTCCTTTGGTAGTACTGGACCCCTGTGATTTCTATCTTTCTGTTATTTTTATTTTAATGTACAGAATTTTTTCTCATCTCCTTTAAAGCCTCTTGCAAACTGTAGTTTTCTACTTTAACTTTATAACACCAGTGGGTATTTCCCATCATGGGTGGCTCTAATAAGTCTGCACCAACAAAAAAGAAACACTAGATTTTAGAGGCAGTGTATAGGAGGGAAAAAGCTGTCCTACCAAAGGCAGCTCCGGTGATATGCTCTAACTTGGTGACTGGATGTGTTACATTGGTTAGAGAACATCATTAGCTAGTTTAATTTTGGTTTACTCTTTATTAAACAGCTACACTGACCTGAAGTGATCTAGAGTAGTGCTTCTTCACACATTATCCAGGCACGCCTGCTCTTCTATGAGATGTGAGAAAGTAGCACTCAAACCCACTGGGAGGAAAAAAAAAAAAAAAAAAAAAAAAAAATGAAAAGTTGCTCACTTGCAAGCAAACACACAACTGGGGAAATGAAATTTTAAAGGAACAGTCCTAGCTTAGCTTTCTTGTTTGTAGATTAAAATATTTCTGGTGGTGTTTTATAACGACAGCTAATGGATTTTTCCTCGGAAAAAGAAATATTTTTAAGAATACTGCAGAAGATACTGAACAGGGGGATTAAGAATTAGGCTTAGTATGCAGCTGGCTTTCTGGATGATTTGAGGCTAATCACTTACCTGCAACCCCAGGGCTCCAGCTTCCCCCCATCAGTGAAATGAATCTAGCCGATACTGATGGTTATAAAGCGTTTTAAGCTATTTGCTGAAAGACCACTCCTGGACTAGCCTTCTCCATTGGGTTGGTCATGCATACTGTTGTAAAACCAGGGAGCTGAGAATGGTCTGAGTAGAGAGAGCAACATGTTTTCTTTGGGAAAGGTGCAATTTGGAGGCTGAGATTTTATCTTTGAAACCACATTTGAAAGACATATTAAAATGCCCAATAAAACATGTTGGATTCTTCATCCATTGAGCAATTACTCATTTCAAATTATAGCAGCAGCATTAAAACGCAGCTGGGGTAATTTCTAAGAAAATCAGAAGATATAATCATATGACAACATTCTTGTGCCCTGCAGTCCTAACATATGCAAAATGCCTGCTGAGCTGGAGGAGGTCTAAGCATAGTGGAATAGGCTTTATTTTGAATAAGAAGTTCTTTTGCCATGCAGCTATCAAAGTGAAATTTTGTTCCTCTGGATGTCAAGCAGAATGTACCCACTGTCTGTGATTTAAGACTTACCAGGCATGCCAAGAATATATTAGTTTACTCTTGGCAGTGGGAATTGCATTTGTGTAACAACAAGCTTTAAAACCCTGTTAAGAAACATTGTCTGATCTGTAACATGGGACTCATTCATTTTGTTGTTGTTGTCATTTTACTGAAGAGAAAAAAAAAATGTGCACAAGACATTTTTCCAAAAATCTGTAGGGTACCTTGGAATGTCTTCTTTAAAAAAAAAAACAAAAACCAAAACCAAAACAAAAACAAAAACACAACACCATAACAGATTGGGTAATAGCTCCATCCACTACTTATTTAAGGCTTGTTAATAATGCAAAGGAGAATGTTTGTTGTAAGTGTCTCCTAGACACACTACTGTCTTTACACTATCTCACAATGAGAATTGCACAAGAATGTCAAAAGCAGTGCCTAAAGTTAGGCTCTTAAATCTATATTTAATTGTTCAGAGTCCGGTTGCTTGTTGATCAGCACTTCTGAGTACCAGACCTCGTATTCATTTGACTAAATGCAGATCAGAGAAAGACCGAACAAGGGACAAGGAAAGGCCAGTGAGTTTAAGCACCCACCTGTAATGTGAGGGACAAAGGTTTCGAGTCCCTGCACTGCCTTCCAGATGAGTACTATAAGTTTCCGTGCCTATTTATGCAAAGTAGAAATGGTCCGTCAGAAAAAAAACTGGAAGAGAGACTGACTGCAATGGCTAAGGGACCTGCCAGAGCTGCGGAAAGCTGGATTCCAGTACTGTGGCTCAAGAACAAGAGTCTGAACCTGAGTTTTCACAAGGGCTTTTCTTGATACAGTCATGGAAGTTTTGAACTGTCTCATTTTTGTCCCAGTGCAAATTAGGAACTAATTTTGTGGGTTACATTTGTGTTTGCTTTTGCAGAAGTGCACTCCGGTTTTCAGTCAATAATTTTTAAAAACCTTGATCGTGCATTCACGCTCCGTAGGAAAATGGCCTGTAAGTTCTCACTTCGTTCTCTCAGAAGCGGAGCCGTTGGGGAGAAGGTTTGCTGCCTCATGGAATTGGCAAGATGCTCCTTCCCGAGATGCTTTAAGGTTGCCATTGACCTCGGGATAGCTGCAGAAGGCAGGAACAGCTGGGTCTGCATAGCTCCCATCCCCTGGCACAGTGGTTTCTGGGGAAGGAAATGCTATTATAATTTGTATCCTCAGCCCCTTGGCTGCTAACCAAGCTATCATAACTCTGAGCAAGACAGACACTCACACCCAGCAAGGGCACGGGCCGGATGCAGGGAACAGGAACTGGGGACAATGGGAAGAATCTGGGGTGCAGCAGCAGCCACAAGCTGTCCTCCAGTTTGCACTGAGAGTCAGCTCCTTGTGCAGCTACTTCTTTATGGAAAGATACGAACTAGGAAAACCAGCCGGACACGCTCCTTTGTACAACAAAGTCTCCTCTCTGCCTCTTGTTTGAATAATGCCCACAACTGAATATTAATGTTCCTGCAGTGGAAGTTAGAGGATTCTGGCTGGTACAGAAGGGAATTTCTCAGCCACTGAAAATCAGCCAGGCTTCAGCCTAGCCCAGAGGTGGCAGAGCGCCGGCAGGAGATGCACGTTGTGCCTATCACTGGGCATGGGTGTACTGCTGCTAAGTGGGTGGTAAAGGCACTGACAATCCGTTTTCACGATTTTTAACGTCTAATTTATTTTAAAAACCACTTTGCATTTACTGTTCTTTTCAAAGGTCTTTTCTACATACTTGGGACAGGTATCTCTAGTTTTCCACTTAGAATCAAATCCTGCTCACTTTGGGTACTAAGAGGACCCAGACAGTACCCAAACTCCTCACTCTAACAGTATAGCAGGCAGTAGCATTTGTGAGCAATCTGATTGCCTGCAATGGGCTGTGGGGAAAAAAAAAAAGCAATGTGGATATTAAAGAATACTTCTGACACAACTTGAGTTGAGATTTGTTCTCCAAACCTGCTCTGTCCTGCCTGCACAGTAAGTGTTTCTTTATATACGACTGACAAGTGACTGGTAGTAGTCAAGGGCCTGAAGCTCATTGTTACGTTTCATTCTCTGGAGGCCAGTTCTACAAGTATCCTGGTTCAAAGGCAATTTCGCCGGGACTGTGCAACGTAGTAGGACTGGGTAGAGACAGGAATATTTTAAAAAGTGTTATACCTGGAGTTCTTCTGTATTTTCTCTTCTTTGCTAGCAGACGCTTTCCAGTACTCAGGAGAACTGGTCTGGATCAAAATGGAAAATGGGATGTGAGATAAGGAAACATCCAAACGAGACTGAAGATATGATTACACTCATGGACTGAATGTGCCCAACTCTTAAGCACTGAAGCCAAGTGGCACAGAACAGCCCATGTCCATTCCACTAAACTCAAAACCTTGTCTGATTCAGAGCTGCCAGAATCCAAACCATGAGCATTTAGGTAATGTCATATATAATACAAATGTGATTATCCTTTAATTACGAACAGCTACTACATTCTAGGCTTGATCCCGGATTTGGAGATTTTTCCTTGGATTCAGAAGGTTTTCAGTCAAACTCTATTTGACCTGGTTAATTACATTCCAGGCTTGGTATTAGTTAACGTATACAGCTTTACTATGTACAAACGGAAGTGCAGTGAAGACTGAACATTCACTAAAGATTACCTATAAACATCATAAGTGGATGCTTTACAGCCCATTGTTCCCTCCCTCATAATATATGTATTAAGTTGTATAATCTCCAGTAATGACAATCTATTATGGTAGCAGAAGGTAGAAAAACCCGGCGCTTACATCGTAGCTTGCAGGTAAGCGCCTCACAATCTCCTACAAAGAGCAAATTAAAGGTTATGCTTATGGGGATCCAAAAATACATTACATCAGAAAATACCCACTTTATGAGTACAAGGGTTTTATTGCTGGGTGCCAACGTACCCTCTTCAGAACTTACATTATCCAAATAACTCCTACATACCACCTTCCCAACTCTGTTGTGTTTTCAATATCCTTTTTTTCAGGATGATTTCATCCACTATGATTTCATTTTGGTATAATGCCATTGCCTTTAACAACATGATGCCAGATTTGAATTATACTTGCAAGGAGACTGTGGACCTTGGCTTTACAATGGTAGATGTAATGATTACTTCTTTTAGAGTTGACCCAGAAATGAAGGTAAAGAACTCTCAATGCCTTAATTTTCCACTATCTTTGTACATTTAAAGTTTTCTCAATAACAGCTGCAAGATAAAAATAATATAAAGTTATTAAGCATTTAATATGTTTTATTTTTAATATTTTTTTAAAAAAACTGTTTTGGATAGTAATTTCCAGTATCTTTTCCCACTGAACTGAAAAGTCAAGCTTAATAATAAGATTCAGGGAATTTTATTCCATAAATTTATCTTGCAAAGGCAAAGCACCTTGAAAGTCCAATTTTCCTTGAAGCTGGCTTTATTACCTTTGTTTACATTTTATTGTAAAAATGCATAGTCTACAAATACCTAATGTTTTGTACCTCAAACTGTATATGCAGAGTTGAGATGCGGAAGAGCCTGTGTAACATTGTGCCTTGCCTGTAAGAGCACAGCTATTATGTGTTTGATTGCCTAGCAGTCTAGAATTAATCTGGCAAAAAACCATCCTTGTAAAATGCAGAAAAATGTGAAAACTACAGATAAAGGAAGTATAAAATATGTGTAGAAATGTTTAGCTAAATAGCTACTAGATATTTTGATTAAAGATCAGCTAAGAGGTAGCAAGTATAACCTGGATTCAGACACACTGCAAGAAAAACTATTCTTTGCACATGAGGGTGGACTCTTGGATTGGGCACAACAGACTCCCCTTCTGACTGTATGACTCTAATCGTGCCTTCCCTTTCGACTTACTCTGTTTTGAGGCTGAACAGTGAAGGAATTTTGTGAGACAATGTTCTTTCTGAAAGGACCTCCCCATTCAAGTGGGCCACAACTGGAATTTCGAATTTGAACAGCTTTGACTTTCTGTGTGTGCCTGCACAAATGTTTGGAACTCTACATGGAGATGAGCCCCCATGGTTTCGGTTCTGGGTGATATACATAAAAAGAAGGAAACCTAGCAACCTATGTTCCACAGGAACAGCTGATTTAGAGAGATTTCATTGAACAGTTCATGATACTATCCTGTTATCAAATAGAGACCCAAATCCTTTTTTTTTTTTTTGGTCTAGAACCCAAACCTGGCCCTTGCTGTGAGAGCCACCTCCTTTGCTCTACTGTGATTTTTTTTATTTAATATAACAGGAAGAAGAGAGATCTCCTTTGCCAGCAAGCAGATGTCCACCAAAAGAATTTTACTAACTGATCAATTGCAAAATCCCTCACTGCAATCTTTTATAAAATAAGATGCCCTCTGTCCTTCCTCCCACCCCAAGCTTAGTTGCCAAAACTTACATACAAAATTATTACTGTGATGTTTTATAGTCACTGGGAAAAAAATATCCATTTGGTCTTACAGAATGATGTGAAATGAATCTCTGGCCTCCAAAGAAAAAAAAAAAAGTCTATTAAAAGTAGCTCTTTTCCCTCCCTCCTCCCTCTCCCAGGCCCCTCTTACTCCCCTCCCCCAACAATAAAGGATGTTTTGGAACAGCCTTTTCAGGAAACATTTCCACAGCAAAATGCAGCATCATTTATAATATTTAAAGCTACATTTTTGTTGAGATGGCTTGGCAGGCTTTGCTTGCAAATCTGGCAGGATATGGCCAGCTGAGAGTTAGCACTAACAAACTGAGGATATGCTGACACAACAGAATGCTTTAATCATCATTGCAGCAAGCAGGACAAGATCTTCCCCTGCACTGCCAGCTCTTCCCAGTGTGAGAACCAATGGTGCTGCGTATTTCTCCTTCCCTCCCCTGCCTCTAGAGAGTACAGTTTTCCCTTGTTATTTCCACTGGACTAAAAAAACCTTGTTGGGTAACAGCATATAACATAATGAGCAATGGATATTCCTCTTGGCCAATGCTGTTATGAAAATGCTGCCCATTTCCAGCACAATAAGGAAGCTTAATAATTAAAAATAAAGTCCTTAAACAATAATATGTGTCTCGATGGAAGGGCTACTTTCATTTGCAGCTAAAGCTCTTTTTATGCTTTACCATGCATGCCCTTGACAAAAGCCGAGCTGAAAGTTATATTCAGTTAGCAAAATCATAACTAGAAACTTGTCCCGTTTGAGAGTTGAGAGCTGATTTTAGCTGTCTGTAAAAGTCTATTGAAGTAAATCAATTTCACATTTAAAAGAAGTCCTGAAGAGTTCAACCCTGAAGATCTAAAAGTTACTACCTCGAGTAAGGCTTGCCCAGAGAGTTCCTGCTATGTGATCTAGATAAGCTACAGTGTAGATACTGTGTTCATGCAATAAGTTAGCACGGGATATGATACATCAAACAAAAAAGACCTCTGTCATGAAAGTGACTGTGAATTGAACTAACCATTTGTATTTCAGGAGCTTATGTATAGACGCTGTTTACTGACTTTGCTACACTAAAACTTCTTGCGAACACAAAATTTCTTAAGGCAATTGGCTGTTGCAAATTATAAATGTAAGAACCCGTAAGAGGCAGCCTGAGCTATTGGACTGGGTACTAAGCCGAGTGCTGTTTCTTGTCTGTGGCTCCTGAACAGGATAGTGTAAAACTCACTTGCTGCTCCCTCCCTCCGTCTGCCTTGTCTTGGTGTGTGAAGTTAATTGGAACAGCGCTGGTGTCCACAAGGCCAAGTGTGGCAGGACTCTCTAATCTCATTTAGGAACTTTGGGTGCCTTGCATACAAATAAGTGTGATTAGGATACATTTCCAAGATTACATACTGTACACATCGGGAAGAAGAGTTGATATCTTCACAGCTGCGCAGCTTTTATACAGAACACGAAGGTCCGGAGACTAGGGCACGGTAAACAGGGTTACTCTGTACAGTCCTTGAAACAGAGCATGTGTTTGCCAGGTCTGGTGAACGAGCAGGCATAGAGAAACTCCGCTGCCTCCATATCCCGAGCTGTGGTTGCTCAGATCCGTCTCCAACTCAACACCGAAACTTGGGGGAGTACCTATCAACCGCCAGCTCACCCACTGAGGAGAAATCCTGCTGAACCCTGAGCAGGCCTTGAAAATAGGGGTGTGTCAAAAGAGGAGTGATGAAATAGAAGGCCAGATGGCAATGCAGGTTGACCAGAACCAAAAATACTTATATCTAAATATTCTTTTCATACTGGGAAATGAGTGATACATGCTTTGAGGCGACTCTCAGAATGTATGAGCAAAAAAGGTAACAAGTAGCAGTTATTTTTTACTGTCTGAGGTGCTTCCACCCACAGATTACTGGTAATGGTTTCTGGTTAGGAGCTATACTATAGATGAACCTAATGTATGTCCTTGCTTATGTGTACAGACACATATATAATAGCATTATATTGTATGTGGAGTCTTGGGATCTTTTCCTTGCTTCCTTTTGTTGTTGGGTCAGTCACTGCCTACTGATTGTTTTCTTAAAGCCAGTGAGCAATATTTAAGATGTGCTGCTTCGCTTCTCTAATTTCGCATTTATACCCTGCATATCAGCATATAAAAATGAGAAAATTAGAAATGTGTTTTTTTCCCACAGTTACCAATGTTTTCAGGGCTAATTATTGCTGGTAAGTGTGAAAATATACAGCTGTGCTCATGCAGCTGGAGACACACCTATGCAGCTGATTTTTAACCAACGCAGGCAAGGCACTTGGAATGGTATTTAAGATGAGGCACATACATTTTTCCAATCCTTGAATGAAAACCCGAAGCATTTGATGGGTGTATGATTGAGCTGCTGATCCAGGAGTCTAGTTTGTTGGGGTTTTTTTCCCCTAATTTCTGTTTTCCTCCTTTTGTAAATCTCTAGTTGCAGCTTTGTATTGCTTGTTTACAAAGCTGATGTTGGCTCTCTATAAGGGAGAGATACTACCTCTTATGTAAAAGGAAAAGTCCCATTAAAATGCGCTCAACTTCAAGACAGCGTTTACAATTGACAATCAAATATGAAATTCTGATCCCCCAGGGCTTAACTGTACCAGTGGGGAATCAGAACCCAGAGTGTGCGAGCTAAAGCAAAAGGGCAGGGCAGGACTGGGGCACTGCTGCAGCTTTGTAACACGAGTTGTGCCGACAATTGCCAGGAGCTCCATTTTGTAGGCTTCAGTCTTTTAGATTACTGACTGGCTGTCTATGTTAGGAAAAGATTACATTAGGAACACACAACTCAACTGCTCCCTTTCCTGCAGTGCTGAAAGGCAGTTCGTTACCTGCATTAGCAGGATAACCAGTTTTTTATTGCTGTTATGGAAACCGTAATTGAAATGGTCTCAGCTGCCTTTGCTATAATAATGGTGATGCTGGAAATGTTTTCCTCTCATTTGACTTTTCATTTTAGGGTACTGACAGCAATATTTTCTGTAGAAATGGTCACCAGTGAACTTTGTCTGAAGAGGGCAATTTTTCCTGTTAAGTAAAGAACTTTGAGCTTCTACAAGAAATGGTTTGACGACTAGCTGATGCTTGACAGGGTGGGGGAAATAGGCAGACAGTTGCTGCGTATGCACAGGTATGCCAAAGTACTGTCCCTGGACGTGATTTTTCTATGGCAAAAGGAAATCTGTGTAAAATGCAAGACAGAATAACAGCTCTGAAGTTTCAAAACCTGTGGGGATGTACCAGTATCGCATTCAGCACATCGTCCCTGAAGATGTTACGATGTAGTGAAGAGACGACCGAGGCAGGACAGTAAAACACAAGCAAGGTGAAGTTCTTCAAAGGAAGGCATATACCAGCTGACTGCTTCTATTTTTGAGTTGCTAAATGCTTTTAGTAGCACTGAAGATCAAAACCCAAAGTGTTCATTTATGGCATGGTCCACTCTAACCAAAGCTCCAGAGAGTCTCAAAATATTACAACCTACTTATAAACTCCCATTAGCAAGTTTTTTGTTTTTAATAAATAAAGTCCCATAGAAACAGAAAGTATTTACAATTAGATCAAAATTCTGAATATAATTCACAAGAGAAAATGCTATTTTTTGAGAAAATGTTTTCATATCCTCATAACAGTCATTTGTTCTAAATAAGTACATAGCAATTGTCCATTAAATGAACATTTTTCCCTTAAGACCTATTCTTGTAGAAAAGTATTTTAGGCAAAACTTCCTAACCATGATGTAACCATTTAGAATCAGAACATTTCTGTGATTAGTAATTCACATAAAAATTAACATTTTCCATGGCTTGAGGAAAACATGATGAATAACTATCAAAATGTAAGAGAATACAGGATGTAGGGAGAACAATATATTTTATTAAAGCAGCTTATACAGTTGAAAGAAAAGTATAGGCTTTGGGGCATTCAGTCCCTTCACCCTAATAGAAGTTAACACCTGCTCCTGCAAAACTGCCTTCTCTTTTATTCTTAGACCATTATGACTACGATTACACTACCAGTCTCAAAATATATGGATTGTGTACGTCCATGTTGGACAGAATGGCTTAAACACTGTCACTGCTGAACTGCTACTTTCAAAAATATTACCACTTGCAATAAAGTAGAATTAAGCTCTTTGAGTTAATGTGCTTCTGGGTTACACAAAATTTTTTCCTGTAACAAAGAAATGAACTTGATTTCATTGTCAGTGCAACTCTTTCACTGTCCTTTAAAAATAATTTAACATTACTTACATAAGAACGTGTCCTAGAATTCTTCTTTATTTAAAACTATCTCTCTTTTCTAGTGAAGCCAATGTGAAACTGGATTGTATAAGAAATGCAGGCTCAGATTAAGAGTTTTTGCTGTGTGTCGCTATTATAGGAATTCCAAGTTAGAGCTGGGGTCCATCTCAGTGCCATCTAATCTTTGATACATCCTCCTACAGGAGGCGATGAACTCTGCAAATAAATAGAGGTTCTCCCACTAAATGACAGATGGCAAAATCTCAGATGGCTAGGGTCCAGTGGAAAACTACTTAAAACAAGAAGAGAGAGAATATTTTTCTTTTGAATTATAACAACCACAAATTAGTGTGCATGTAATTCCTGTCAGAATCTGATGCTCAGCTGGCACAATGTGTCTATCTTGAAATGTGCGTCTTGAAACATGTCTATCTTGAAACATGTCATCCTAGGCATTAATAGGCAATATGCAATGAGCATTAATAAGCAATATTCCGTTTGCTTTAGGGCAGTCATTTCCAAGTTATGTGAAATGATCTCACTGTGAACTTCGTGAAGATCAAAGCTGTTTGCTTTAGCCTCATACTGACTTCACCTCGGTGCAATTTCACCTGTGGGTTCGAAGCCTTGAGGCTGAATGATCCAATTCTCCAAACGTCCTGGTGGGCAAAATGCATACTACTGACCATAGGCCCAGAGGTTATCTGAAATAAGTAGTAGGAGACATTTTCGGGTGTAGAAGGCATAAGCTTAAGGATTTATTTTAATACTTGTCTCTGTCAGCCTCTTTACTGCATAATTTGAAGCAACTTAGATCGTCAAGGTCTACACTGGGAGTAAGGCCAATTTATACTCCCTGAAAATCCAGTCTACTCACATGTACGCCTACATTACCTCCTGGTCCACTTAGGCATCACCACTGAACTTGTCTCACTAAGTTTAAGGCACACTTTTTGCTACATAAATAAAATGTGGGCATGATGAGGAAACCAAGGATACTCAGTTGAGGACCACTCCTTACGTCAATATAGATGTGAAGGTTAGTGGCTTTTTTTTCCAACATTCCCTCTTTTGGTCCACCAGTGTGGATCACATCTGCTCGGCTTTGTCAGGGGTCACATTCACACCGAGTAAATGCAGGCAGCCTAATTGTGAATCTCAGGCAATCTCACATCAGTACTGAGAATACCGGAAGAAAATCGTGTAAGGAAATTTACCTTCTGTTAAACTTATTCACTCTCCTATGCTTTGCTCCCGGCGGAAATCTTAGGTGACATGGTAGGGCAACATGTGTAAGAAAATTAACAGTCTTAACAGCCATGAAGATCTCCAAGCACTCTTGTTCCCAGTGATAAACAATGATAGCTCAAGTCAAACTAACATCCTAGGGTTTCCATCAGAGGTTTATGTTTTAAAGAATTAATTAAAACCTTGCTTTTGTTTAGGAGGAGTCACGCTATTCCAATTTTCCGTGACATTTTTGACGGAGTATGTTGTTCAATGATGGTTCCTCAGATAATTTGGGAAGGTCTCAGGCCCAGGGGTTTGTACAAACCTACTCCAAGTAGCGAGGTAGCAGAGTGGCTGCACACTGTGCCGGCACTCGCTGCTGTGGCACGTGCCGGGGGCCGCGGCGCGGGCGGCCTCGCACCAGCACCAGCACCAGCACAGCCCCCGGAAGGCTCGGCTTCCTGCCAGGGAGAGGCAGCGCGTGCTCCTTAATTAATTCTCGGTTCAAGAATTCTTCATTCAAGAATGGCATGGAGTTTTGGGGCTTGCCCACAAATGACGGGCCTAATCCTTACTTACACGAAGGCCTCTACCAGTGTAAAGTTATGGTATGGTAGGCACAAATATTGCCAGAGCTGACACTTCTAACTTTTGCCTTTTAAGCTCTCATAGAAAGGTACACTAATCTGTGACTGCATTTTATTGTTATTTTGCTGCTGCCTTGGGAGCACAAAATCAAACGTAATACTTAAAACGTTTCCCTAGAAATGTTTAAGGAGAAAGATTTTTATTTTTTAAGTTGAAAATTTAACTGCATGCTTTACCAACTTCAGTGAAGCATCAATCATACTGGACAAGCAATTTTAAGAAATAAGATAGTTTAAAAAATTAATTCTGAAAATACTGCCAACAATTTCATGATATAGATATTTTTAATATTAAAAGTAAATTGTAAATGTGTCTTTATAAACAATATGCATAAAATAGATCTACTATACTAAGCTCTCTCTTTTTAAATGCTGTTTCACAGTAATTTCTTAGGTATGCAAAGTTTTCCCTCAAAGAAATAGTGCAATCTGAAGAACATACATTATGTCAGCGGATTAGAACTACTATGGTCATTAATATAAGTCTTTATAGATTTCTTGTAGGAGTGGGTGAAGACTCATATCTGTCTCCGTTTTCTTTATTATTTGCAACAGCTGCACATGTTCCGTTACAATCTGTCTGAGGTCCGTCATTTTCTGCAGCAACTTTGCAAACAGCTGTGACGATTCCGGATGATTCAGCTTTAGCTGGAGCTCCAAAGCTTGCAACAGGTTGTCTTGTATATCTTCAATGGGCTTCACATTTAACAAACCTGGACGATCTAGGAAAAAAATTGGGAGTTGTAAGTCTATGGAAACAGCAATCTCCTCTGTTAATGTCTTAAAGATTTCTTAGTATACTAAACATTTATATATGTCACTTCCTGAGAACTATTTGACAATTTCTTCCTGTATTTATTTTTAAGATTTTACTAGAATTCCCTCAAAGAAGTTTTAGAACTCGTCTTAGAAACAGTTTGATCATTTGTGTGTTGCACACACAGAGACGGGTTTACCCAATACCGCAATGCATTTTCCACAGTAAACTGGGAGTATTTATGGCAAGGAAGAGCGAGATATAGTTGGGGGATAAACAGTCCATATCAAGTAATTCACTTCTGGAAAATCAACATAGATGGAGTTGCGCGTAGTTGCTACCGTTAAAAATATTTCCTGCTAAGGTAAATGCTAACCTATTGAAAGAATAATAAATAAAAAGGCATAGATTCAACTTCTGCTGTCATACTAGCCTGGAAGTTTTAAAAATCACAGGTTCAGTTCTTCTCCACACTCAGGTTCCAGTTGCTATTAAGAAGTGTCACGATAGCTTTTAGCATCAGCTCATCAGCTTAGCCACAGATACTTCTGGCAGTGGAGGACTGATAGATGTGGCTTGTACAGAAAATGCCTTTTCTGGGCTTGTGCCAGCAGAGTTCTCCTCCATATGGACGAATCTGGGATGGATGTTTACAACCAAAGTCACAGCTGCGAGAGGCCAGGATTATCTTTTTTATTATTCTTCAGCAAGAAGCAAAATCTTTCTTTTTTTAACCATTATTATCTTTCATAATAACAGCTGTCCTGTTACTTGCCTGTCCCCAAATATCTTCTTAAGTGGTTGCAATTATTATTTAACATAATTTGTAGCATTTGTTTTCTAACTTGAGGTAATAAATCACTTAATTCTACAGCCACGAAAGTTAATAAAGTTGCCTCACATCTGACAATGACCACCAGTAATTTCTTACTGCTAAAACTACTTTATACTAGGTAACACATCCTGATTATCAGAATGCTCCATGAAAAAACAGTCAATAATTTAAATAACATTTGCTGGGTAGCTATGAAATTAATTTCGTAGGTTGATCAATAAAATGCCATGCCTATAGCGAGCCTTAAATGACTCGTCTAAGGCAATGTTTCGATTTCAGAAAGGTCAAGAGGTTGATTTTTATCATTTAAACCTCTTTTATCATTTGAAAAATAGGCTGTTATTCCTGTGATCTTAGTAACCTTTCCGTGCATCCAGTTCTACTAACTCAGCTTGGCTTGTGTTGTATTCTAGAGAAAAGGCTGAGAGAAATCAAAGCTCTTTATAAATACATTGGGGTTTTACTTCACGGCGAAAAAATTGCAGTGTAAACTAAAAGGCAAAGTTGGCATGAAAACAAATGTGTATGCACAAGCCACGAATATATGTCAGTCACTGGTTAGGAAAGTATCGTTAACTCTCAAAGAGGTGAGGTTTGGGGAGTTTTTCTGAAGCAGGGATAACGGCAGCTTTGAACGTGGAGCTTGGTATTTGTTTGCGGGTGGTTTTACGAGGTGACTGCTTTCAGCTGTAGGTGGCTGGACTCAGTGACCCGTTTGGCCACTCTTTCCATTGCACATTTCATGCTAATAAGCTGTGCTCGTCTTGCAGAGATCACTTATTTCTACCGTTCAGCTGATAACACCATAAAATACGGTTCAGAAAGTCTGTAAGTAAGTATCTGCAAGCAGAAAGTTGTCTCCAAATGGCTCCTTTTTATTAATTTTCTTATGCAATATTATAAAGTAATTTTTAAAAGATACTTAGAGAATTTCTTATCCATTTTAGATATTTGTTTTTAGATTACCTAGATGCATGGCATGTGCTGCAAAATCTAGTTGCTTTCTTTATAGCTTTCAGAAACTTCCCAAATTTCAGTACTTCAAAACTGTTAATAATTTTGGGTTTGAGTTGCAATAGCTTTAAATTTTACTTCTGTGTTGCAGATGAACTCTGAACTAGCTGGGTATGACTCAGTGCACAGTGATATAAAAAATCAAAAAGCACAAAGACTGTGGCCTTGATTTCCTCTGAGATTAATCTCCATTTGCCCCCTGCTTCTTTTATGGTGGGAATTTTTACAGTGTGAGTTTTTCAGAAGTGAAACCCAATTCAAACATTGTGCTCCCCAGCACAACTTCAGAGTCCAGGAGGCAAACACAGGAGACGGGTACCGAGCCCGGAACTTGCCAAGGAGTCCCCCGAATTCAGGTGCCCGAGGTCAATTGAAGTCCAGTAAGACTTAAGCACCTAAAATCCTTAAGCTCCTCTGAGAAACCCAGTCTAGTGGTTTTATAATGACCCAGTGAAACTAGAGTCAGAAAAGATGACTGTGACCAAAGCCTAGGAGATCATCAGATGTTATTTTTAAATAAGCCAATTCAAGAGGAAGGAAAATTCCCATTGAAGGCAAGAGAGATTTTTCATGAATGAGAACTTCAGGATACGAACATTATTTTTTTGGGTGTTGACAGTTTGCTATACTTTCTCAGTAAAAAATTTCTTACAGAGAAAAATGCTGTTTCTGTTCCAAGAAACTTATCTAATTCAGAAAAAAAAAAGGAAACGAGAGGCAAAAGTTTTAACGTACAGGTATTATGGTATATTTCAAGTTGCTAGGGTGCTTTTATGTATGCTCTAGACTCCTTGGTTTGCTGTACCAAAAGGTGCATTTTGTGCAGTAAGGAGCTCCAGATAGATGTGGCTTGTACCAAAAATACAAAGGAAATGATTAACAGTAAGCCTTGAGAAAAATGTAGAGAATTGGAAGAAATAGCAGTGGGAGTAAACTAGATGTGGCGCTGTGGTGGAGGCCTTTGAGATAACTAAGACAGAATTGCTGTTCGAAAGCTCACAGAGAAAACTGCAAAGGGAGCAGATGAGGGAAGTGAAAGACAAAACCAAGTAGTTGTAACAGGACATTCTTATGATTCAATTAAATTAGGTTACAGACAGCCAAAGGAAAATAGAGTTGAAATGATTAAGGTGAGCGATAACTAGAAGTGAATCGGACACCACTTTTAAACCTCTCTGATGCAGAAGATTGTTGATTGATGTTTCGGGTTTTTTATGTGTTATTTGCAACCTGTCTTTTATCCATTCAGACTGTGCCAAGGGTGTACCACATTTCTCTTTTTAGTATTACTTTTCTTTATTCAGTTTTTCCTTAGGTTTTTATTCATTGCCATACAGCTGTTTCACTGGTTTTGAAAGTTCTGCAGGAAGCTGTGCTAAGGAAAAAAATGTTCACAGTAACTGGGAAAGGCTAAGATCCCCTTAGTTTTGAGAGTCACCAGTATAATTTTGTGTAAATTTGTGTTCTATAGTATCTCAGGAAAAAATATTTTGTTTGTTTATTTACTTACAGATTTGTGTTCTTTCATATTCCTAACAATAATTACACTTTTTTTATGTTCCTCACATGTGAAATTGCCTTCTGCATACCTTTACATTTTAATATCTTTGATTAAGTGCATTTTGCATTTAAACACACGTTCTAAAATCATAATATGATAAAACATGCAAAAGTATGTCTGACTGAGCAACTGTGCTACTTCTTTTGCTGAAGCAGATATGATTCAGCAGTTTGAGGCTCTTCTTCGGAGACTGTCACATGTATTGTAGTCACCAGGATTTTGGTTCAAAGCCCACAGTGATTATCTGCAGTTCTCGGTGTGATTATGAAGCATTTCTTTGTTCTCACAGGTTTGCTAGAGCAGTATTTGTGTAGCAGTCAAATATGAACTATTTCTTGGTACTATTCGGGGATAAAACTTCAAATTTTGCTGACCTCAGATTGTGGCAAAATTACTACAGTGTTTAAACAAGCAGCAGTTATTCACAGCTCAAAATTTACTGTAAAGAACACGCTCAGAAAACAGAAAAAGTGAATGCAGCAACATTTCTGAATTCAAATACTAGTCTGACTGCAGGTCGAGTAACAGTGTCTGGGTCTCCACAGGTATACCCTCTATAATTCCCAAACACCACTATATCCTAAACAATGCAGAAGATAGAGTATACAAAAGGTCAAGTCCCTCCATGATATCTACACACGCTACAAAATTACCTTTTGAGCTTTTTCTTTACTTGACAACAACTTGTTGAGCAAGTTTGCTCTGTTTATAAATGCCGATTATCCCAATAAGGCTTGGACTATTGACTTTCCTGCCTAAACACAGACATCCAACTTCTTCTCCTTAAACCTTCTTCTTGTGATAGACTTAATTTTCAGCTCAGGTATATATAATATTTTAAAAGATGCTTCAAGTTCTTTAACATGTATAGCATGACACTCACTGCCAGCTGAGGATATGCCTCAGTGGCACAGAGGAACACAACAGGAAGAGTATCTCCTTGAAAAAAGTTTTCCAAATCTCATTTTACCGAAGCGTATTTTGCAAAGATACCATCAGTAAACGATTGTTGCAATGAGAATTTGGCATTGCTGTTAATGGCATAAAGAATTTCTTTGGTAAAAATAAGGTAATCATCCTACTGCTCACACACAGAGTCTCTCTGTCTTGTCAGTATTAAATTCAGAATACTAGATTTCATTTGCCACTTGCAATATTGTTTTAAAGCATAATATACCAACATTAAGAACAACTCTTCAGCTTTCTAACAATGAGTTCAGAGTAAGATTTGGAATCACTGAGGCAGAGTGAGGCTGCACTCAGCAGCTCAGAAACAATAAAATGATTGACTGGGGAAATGGGAGTACTTTCATTCTGTTGCTATTGATTCATCCGCTTCTTAGTATTGTTATGTGGGCATTTTGCCTTTTTACATATAACGCAAAAGCAACTGTTTCGATATCAAAAGGCTGAACCGTTTTATAGGATTTGTGGCAAATTCCAAATTGTTACTTCACAATGAAAAGCTTTCTACATGTCATGTTCCAGCTGGAATTATCTTTCTCTTTCCTTTCTCTCATCTTGTTTTCAGAGCTGCATAAGAGATGGCACCCGTGGAGCCAGCAGAACTAACATAATTTCACTAGGCAATGACAGATTCACTTAGAATTAGAGCTTTTGGCTAGGATACTGTTTTGTTTCACAAACTGTTTTTCTTTATAAGATCTTTGTTCACAGGACTTCTTGAAGTGACTTAAACGTTACAGTATTCCTGCAGCTAGTATATTCCTTGAGGTAACATGAACTGATTTCGAAATCCTATTTTCAGTGAAATCATCCTGGTTCGATAATCATCTAGTTCTCACAGAAATTAAGTTTTGCGAGAATATAGGTCTTACAGAAACAAGAGTATCTGAGAAATAGGATTTCAGTTCCATGCCACATAAGATATTACAGTCCCACAGAATGCACAGAGTTCAATATATAACATATTTGACTGTAAATTCCATGATAAAGGTCAGTCTCTAATTGGTAGCAAAGCTTAATTGTTTTCAAAATATAAACTCCGTTTGTGCAAATAACTATTATGCTTTTCTGAAACAAAAAAAAAAAACCAGTTCTGGATAAAGATAGTGAGAGATCATTGTTATCAAGAAATTAAAGGATTTCCCTAGGAAGGACTGATTTATATTTATATGCATTTGCTACAGAGTTATATAAGAGCTATTAAAATTCAGTAGTTCTTTACAGATCTCTGTTTACAAATTATTCTTAAAAAAAAAGACTTGTTGATAAATCTGGTTCAATATAGCCATTTTTTTTTCTGTGGATCATTGTCCTCCTGAGATCTAAAATGTAAGATTAGTTACATCATACCTATTTCCTCTAATGTAAACCAAGCCTCACTGAAGCATAGCAGACCTAGCTTTGCAGATGGCAAGTTCCCTTTTTTCAATTAGGACTGGATTTTGAGACGTCTGTTTCTCATCTGTCAAATTTCATTATATTAGAAAATGCAAAATATTGGCATGTTTTGTGTAGTGCTCTAATAGGCCTGTATAATTTCTCCTCCCCCATCAAAGCCAACCAAAAATATACCAGTAACGTATTTTCCCTTCCTGAATTAATTCAGAGTCCTCAGGGATCGTTGTGTTCAAAGGTTTTCACAAGAAAATGTCTTCTGGGTACTGTACTTGTTTGAAGTGGATTTAGTTAGTCTAATAAACCATATTGTGATACCACATTTTTGCTGAATGAAACACAATGCCAGAAGTAATTGTACATGATTTTAAATGAAACTATACATAACAATGCATTCTCAACAGAATGTTTGTTTTTAGAACAATAGCATGTGGTTGTTGTGTTTGATTGCTTCAACATAATTTAATAACAAAATACTCCACGTTGCTCTGTGGAGGATCTGAATTCAGAGCATTCAGCACATTCCTCCCACTGATATCTGCACTACCACTCCAAGCCAAAATACACACAAATCAGTAGGGTATATTTTTCTTTGTGCGACATCACTGACTTGATGGCATTGGCCAAAGTAAAAGACCTTCAATCTGACCTGAGATGTACATCTGATATCTCGGATTGTCGACGGAAAGGTTTCCAGGTGAACTCGACAGCAGTCGCTAATTCACAAAGTGATAGCTACATCACTTCAGAATCAGACAGAACATACGGACTGTCTTCAAAAAAGCTGAAAATTCAGTATCTTTTTAAATGAAATGCTAGAATGCATGTAGTCTGATACCTTGGGCTTGCCGATTCACACCTTGCACAAAGATTAATACAAACAGAGCAGCTTAGGAAATCTGAACAGAGCAGACACACAATGCCTGTTCTTCTCAGGCATTGGGAGACCATAGTTTTCCTGAGAAATGCACTCTTTCCTCCCCCTGCCCCCCTTTTAAAGGCAAACGAAACCTTGCAGGAATGGAAAAACAATAGCAACAATGAAAAAACTCCATAACAATCCTGTAAGCCAAATGCCACATATATTTTGAAATTGTTATGGAGTCAAAGCTATTTGTGTACAATTAGCAAGCCACACAACCTAATTGCAAGTTGAAAAAACTCCCATGCAGAATTTTAACTTTTAGAAGCTCTTGCCAGTGAAATTCTACCCTTCCTGTTTTCAGAAAGATAGTCCTGATTTTGTTTTCTAACTAAATGAACTGCTGATTCAGCAAGCATTTTCATCTCCACCGTTAATATCAGGTCATTTACATTTTCAGTTTCTGTCTGAAACTGAAGAAAGGGCAAACAACATCAAGAAATCTGAAAATGAATAAAAAACTATGTGTAAATAAACTCACTCTCATCCTGCAGTGCTAAGCACTTTCCTGTTTGGACAGGAATTAAAAGTGTCAATTCTATTACATAAAATATATTAAATAAGACAGCACTTACCTCCACTTAGTATAATGACAGCTATAAATATTGCCAGGTCACTGTCATCTAATTCCAGTGCATTGAACTTCACAGCAAACTCAAATTTGGGTTCCATAAAGTCACAAAAAGGTTTTCTCAGGCTCTTCAGAAACTCCCGTGTCATGAATCCTTGTCCATCAGATATAAGAACTCCATCTTTATTCATCAGAGAAGCCAGAAGAGTATATATGATCTCATGGACCCCATATTTCAGGAGAGTTACTTGATCATTCAGGTCAAGATTCACAAAACCTGGAATGTTCTTGGCAAATTCTGTAATCTCCTGCACTGCCTCCACTGAGCGAAACTGGCACCGCTGGAAAATGCGAATTGCCACCTCTTTGTTCTCCTCCTGCAGCGGTGACACGTGCTTGCACTTGATCTGATCTTCTCCCATCATTAAAGAGTTCATGTCGTAAATAACAAATGGCTAAAAATAAAAGGAAAAGACAATTTACTTTCAAATGTCCTTTCTATGAACACTTGGCTCCTGAGGAACTGAAGTAGCATACAGAGATATAACTCATCAGAAAACACTTAGTAATCTCTGAGGAATATATCAAGGGTAGTTGACCCCAAAAGGTTAAATCTTCATAAACCTATTAAAGCAAATATCCTCACAATGTTAAAATGATTTACGGAAAGGACAAGTAGCTCATAAGGACTTCTCACATGTTCTGTCAATCCACATTCCAAAAATAGGTCTAAAGCTGATACTTTTTTTAATAATTGAGGAAGTGGGGTAAGAAACACTGTTTTAAAATATCCACAATTTCTGCCTTTTTTTTTGTTTGTTTATTTTACGGAAGTTCTGTAATACCTGAATTCAAAGTTTGGAGTGCTTATTAACAAAAGATTAAAAAGTTACTCCTTTTACCTGAATTTTAATGGCCTCTATAAAATAGAATCTAGTGAGTGTACAGTGACAACATTTGCGTGTCTGATGATATAACTTCTTTTTTGTAGAAAGACAGAGTATATTCACATTTTTATTACTTCATATACTGTCACCTTCTTTTCAAGTTCTATCCGTCTAGAAAATACTGCAAGTAATATCAACTTTATGGTATAGATTGATTCATAAATTTAACTTTTTGCTGTTAATTCCTTTAAAAATATCAAGGTTAGGAAATATTTAAACTCAAATAACTTGACAATGGGAAAGAAAACACAAATAACATGATACAAACTACAGCAGCACAATTCAGAACACAAGAACACGTCTGACTGTGAAAGAAACTCAAGTGGAATAAATCAATTTTGAAAGCAGATTAGAAAAAGTGCTGCCAGGAAAACTTTTGTTAGGATCTGGAAACAATCTGTTTCAGAATATGCAGAAGAAGCTTCTGGTTTTAAAGAGGTGGTTAAGTGAGGATTTCTTGAATTTATCCGAAGAATCTTCTTCTTGGAGGATAAATGGCTAAATAGTTAATTGCTGCACTAAACAAATACCTACTGATATTAATATACTTATTAATATACTGGATTAATTAATGAAAATACAAGGAGTTATACACCAACAATTGGGCTAGAGAAATGCATTTTTCAATTTAGGTTCCTTTATGATTACAGATTCTAATGCCTTATTCATACGGGTGCTGACTCTCATGGTTTTATATTCACTCTGTGCTGCAGAACAGGTGCAAAAATAACCCAAGCCAATATGTAGTCAGCAGTCCTCTCCCACACAATCAGCTTCTGGAAACTCCTAAAATTCTATTCCTATTTCATTAAACCATTTTTGAAGCCTATTGAGCGCTAAATTATTATGGAGTTTTAAATAAGGAAAATAGCTACTTTCTTTAGAGTCTGGTGGTGCTTTCTGAGGAGGACCCTGCCCACGGGTGTTTATTGCTGCCCGCCAGCTAGACCTTACTATTCCCACCTCCCCGAGTTCTGCAGATGGAGACTCTGAAAGTGTTTGGTCATCTGCTTCAGGCAGAGTCCATCACAAAGCTCCGGCCTGATTTCCCTGGGAGGGGAGGGAGGGGTGACTGCTGACAGCTTTGTCTTTAACTGCTACAGCTGCTTGGACAGCAGAGGTCTACCTGCGAACGGACGTAATAGTATCCGCACAAAAGGATTTCAGCTTTCAGAATGGTTTCGTTAAATCAATATTCTGCTGCTTACAAGACCAGTGAAACTAGCGCGGTCCCTTTCGCAGTAACCACAGGCAAACGTAGCTCCAGACCATGAGATTCAGTTAAACAGAGTGTGAGGTATGACACTGTTTTTCCACTTGCACCAGAATTTCAGTGTGAAACTGAAAAAATAAACACAACGCACTGAGAAAAGCCGGGAGGTTAAACTATTTTTTTAAGATGTTATGCTACTTTGGCAGCAGAAAAGACATTTTACACTTATCTGTACATATGTATATGCACACATATGTGAAACAGCAGAATAAAGCTTTTAAAATGCATGTTTTAGTACTAGTAGGTCATTCCTTTCTTTTCCTTCTATAAAATCTTAAGTGAGAGCACCAAAGAAAGTAATCTATTCTGTGCATGTACATGTGCTTTACAAAGACTATACTATGCCACCAGCCTACTGACACTAAAAGATGGATATCAAGAAAGAGTTCAAAATAGCTACAGAAATTTTAATATAAATTCAGAAGAATTTTATGAGTACAGTCTTATGTTAAAAGATCACTGTATATCCCAAAAGAGGATGAGTTAGTAATTTTAGTTTTGACTCACTTAGCATATCCATTCATTTTCAGTTAATGCACATGATGTAGCAATTAAAAAGTAACATAAACTTGAACTATGCCCATAGTAAGCAGCTTGATGTTCCAGAGCACAAAGCCCATTACAGTTCAAATAACATCAAAGTTGTAACCATCAAATACTGCAGGTCACTCTTTTAGTGTTCTTTTTGTAAAAAGGCTTGAAAATTTGCAGCAATGAAAAGCTAGATTCTATGTTTATTGTTTTATGGCTATATTCTAATCTGTCAAAGTTTTAATACTTTTGATAAAAAAGGAGAACATCATTGATAGCACACTATATATTTACTGCATGATTATTGCATTAGTGCGACTTTCAGACATGACCAAGTTGCATTTGTTGTGTACCCAGCACAGCAGAGCAGCAAACCACACGCCAATTGATTTCTCTGACTACTTCGTAGAACCTTACAGAACAGAAGCAGGATTTGTGGATGCACTTGGGACCTCAGAAACAACCTTCCCAGATTTCTAAACACACGTCCGGAAAAACAGAAGACGAGAGCACTGTAGGCAACCCAGCCCAAACTTCTATCACCTTCCAGAGTAGGCACAGTGGGCGGCTGCAGAAAAAAGGAGCAGGCCTCCTGGTGACACTTTTGGGATGAAGAGGGGCAAACGAGACATAGAATCACACCCCCCCACACACTCCTATTCTGCTTCTCAGTGCAGGTACACAGTTATTAACACATTTCAAAAAACTAAACTGTTGTATTAATGCTTTCCCGGTGACCTATGTTTCTGATGTAGAGAGGGAACTGCGGAAAGACTTAGAAAAAGCAATGACCCTCAAGTGGACTTAGCATCTCAGCTTCCTGCAGAATAAATAAACTATGCTGGTTCAAACTTTATATACTCCATGATGAACAGTACTCAAATTGTAACTAAGTGTCCACCATATCTGAAGTTTTACTGTAAGGAGTACAGCTAAGTTCGGGACAATATTTAAACTATGATTTTAACTGTCTTTAAAGAAAGCAAGCATAAAATAACTCTAAATTCTTTCCTGTCTTTAAAATTATTAAAGAAAACAAAATACAGTCTCTGTTGTAATCCAGACAATAAATTTTCTGCCAATGATTCTAGAAAAATATATCAAGCTAAGAGTTATAAGTTTTGGAAAATAATTTTGCTCCTTAGGTATTAAAATAGTGACAAAATATAAAACCTATCATAATTACCAGATCTCCTTCTCACTGATACAGAAGATTGTTACATATTACTAGTGAAACTTCCAAAGCAACCCACAAATACACGTCTCTCTATTCCTTGCTTTTCAAAGATTTTGTTGTACATTCTCCTAAAATTCAAATTGTACCAACACAGGATGCTGATCTGATCCAAGATAACCCAGTTGAATGCAGGAAGTCATCAGAGCATCATACGAACAAGCACCACAGTTAAGACTAGTGATGGTGTTGGTACTGGGAATCGTTTGACACTTATGAAAAAGAATATTCCTTTGGGTACAGCTAGTACTGATAATACGCTATGATAAGGATGCTTGAATAGTATAGCAACCTATTCCTGACAGCTAGATAGCCACCTTAAACAGATAGTGTGGAAGATAACCTTTGGTGAAGGAGAATGAAAATGGGAAGAGTGGATCAGAGAGTACAAAAAGGTTAAGATGACCTTCAAATTCTTGTACTGGTTTCAAGTATTTTATTAGGTGAACTTAGAGTTTTTTCAAATAATGTTTACTTATCCTATCTAAAAACATTTCCTGTGTTTCAGACACAGCTTGAAATATGTAACTGCCAACAGCAAAGTTTTTTTTTTTTTTTTAAAAAAAAAAGATGTGTTGTCAATGTGGTAAATCATTTACTCAAAAGAAAGAAAAAAAAAAAAAAAAACAACAGAGGGAACTAACTGATTTGTCTGTCGTCTTTCCTGTCAAGATCGCCCTCGCCTTGGCTTTGGTCAGAGGGAAGGACTTTATGTATGAGTCATACAAATGCTTGGCAAGTGCTCGTAGATCAGCAGATTCAGGGTTTAACTGGTCGATGTCGCTGGAAATCTCTGCCAAGAGCTTCTCCTTCTCCGCTTGTGGCATTCGCCCAAACCTGATGGCTGAAGAAGATGACAAGCAATTACTATAGCTACAGTTGCACCCAAAAAAGCGTTTTTTATGTCACCTTTTGTTATGAGCTCTTGAAGTCTGTATTAAAGCAGTACTTAAGCAAGTAAGAAAAAGATTATTTTCCTCCAGTAGTATAGGAACAACAGCTCAAGTGCTTTAAAGAAATGTAAGCAAACAAATCTCAGAGGAAATAACCTATGTGCCTAAACAGTAAGATTACAATATCTTGCTTGGAAATGCAAACCTGTTGTCAGCTCACCTGACAGCTGGTGAAAACCACTGATCCTACCTCCAATCTAAATATAATGTAAAGAATACCTAAGATATTAAAATTCTGTTGGCTTAGGGCAGGAACCACCTTTCAGTCTTGTATTGTTTTGGGCAAATCACCATATGGATCTCAGATTCTTAATTTGTTTAGAAACAAAACACTCCTATGCCTTGCAGGAATACATTTCTAAATAGATCAGCAGAACTTAATGTAGCAAGTGCTATAAAATGTTACCAAAAGAATTAAGGAATGAGAAAGAAGGTTGTGCAGGGAATAAAAAAGCCAGAAAAGGCTGAGTTCTTCATGGTAACTCTGTGTGCACGCAATACTGAAAGAAGAGGAAATGGTTCTACCTAGTCATATGATCTCACAATTACTCAGTACTGGCTTAAGGCAGGCTGTAAACCTCCTACTTTCACACTTACCTACTTACTGTCCAAGATACTATTTATTCATATGGGGACTGGCCTGGAAAATATTCCAAATGAGCCATCAAGATCAAGACTGATTTATCATACAATATTTCAATAAACAGAATTCATTTTATTTTACAGAACAAAACAGAACAAAAGAGCATCACAACAAAAAAAAAAAAGGAAGAAGTAAAGGTTTGCATGTTGGCCTTAGGAAGAAATAGAAATATTATAAACATGTTTTCAATGATTAGTGTCTTCCCTGGATAAAGTAAAAGTGCCGTTAAGATCACAATACCAATTATTATACTAGGGACATTTATTTTGGAAACGACCAGCCACTTTTCTTTTAGGAGTTTGTTTGCAGTGTGCTGATGGACAAAAATGACACCTTTTTTAAAGAATAAATAACTGTGCCAGAAAACATAAAAAACCCCATTTGTCATATATTATATTTATTGATCTGTTGTCTTATTTCATGGCTGTTGAAAGAAGGTTGTTTATTTTCACAACTGTACTACATTTCTCTTTCAGCAAACCTAGCCTCTGAATGATGCATGCTGTATATTTTGTATTTGCTTGGGTATTCTTAGGGTTAACATGCCAGAATAAAAATCATCATAAAAGGAAACCTAGCTCAATAGGTACAAATTAACATATTCTGTTTTTTTTTCCCCCGAAAATTAAAATGTCTGTTGATTATCATTTTTTCGTATGGGAAATTTTGAATAATTGCCAACTGATACTTGTATTGGATCATATATACCGTGGCAAATGTATTTTTCTTCTCTCTCATGGGAAACACTAAGTATTCTTAATCAGCTACTATTAATAGTTTTCAGGGAGATAGCGCTGCTTTCCTTTCTTCTGAGAGCAAAACATTTAAAGAAAAATTATCAACTACATATTGGTTTATGTGACATACTATAATGGCCCAAATAGACTGACATCATTCTGTAAAGAAGTAATGTGTATGGATGAACATATGGTAAAGTTAGTGATTTATAAAAAATTAATATAAAACAAAAGGAGAATTTGTATTTGTACTTAGTGTAACCTAAATAAAAAGATGAAACATTCAGCATAACTACAAAGGAGTTAATTCAGTTACATATGCTTCCATGAACACTGTGACTCAAGATCATTTTGGTATTTTTATTTTGCAGTTAGAATGGATTCTCTCATTATTAAAACTTCTTATTTGTAGTTAGCACAAATCCTTTGAAGTGGTTTTTAAAAAACATGTATGGATGTTGATAACATTAAACACAAAATACTAGTATCTGCATTTTAGACATTACTGAAGATGTAAAATGAATGAAGTATGAGTATTTAATGATGTAAGTGGAGTGAAAACTCACTGAGAATATCTTATAGCATTCACAGATTAGTTTTTTCTGATACTTGAGGACTGAGTCAATAAAAAGAATCAAACTGTCATTAACATAATAAAGCTAAAATATATTATTACATACATATTTTAAGTAGGCACAGTACATAGAACTGCAGTGTGGGGTCAAAAAGGTATCAATATAATAATCTAGCTAATAAAAGTTTTAAAGGTTAATTAAAAGTCCACGTTGAACAGTGTGGCTAGACATTTACTAAATTCATATTTTCATGAAAAACTACTATGTTTTTCACTCAACTTGGTTTCAGATTTAATATTAATTCAATATTAATAAGTGACACTCATAGGATTATGTTTTAGGGTTAATTTGTCCACTTTTCAAATGTGCACTTTGCAATAGCTTCATCAGTGAAAAAAGTCTTGTGACACTTTGATGCTTCTGATTGGGATTTTGCCAACAAATTCAACTTCTCCTCACCATCTTTTTTTTTGAGAAAGAATTTGCAAACTGAAGACCTAAGTGAAGTCTAGCAAGACTTCTCAGACTATTACAGTGGACCTTTCAGTCCGGAAAGAACGCAAGGCAAATGTTAGCCTCATATAAAGGGCTGTTAAGAAAAAAGGGAGGTCAGAGTTGCCCATGTCTATAAAATGTTGATCACTTTCAGAAATACATGGAGTGCAATTTATTATGACCTGAAGACTTCTTAACATGTAGTAAGAAATACTTAGGAACAATAAGGAACATGTCCTTTGAGAGATTTCACAATCATATCAGCATCTAGGTGCTTTGGGCCAGAAAAATGTTTTGTTACGATAAAACCTACTTGTAAACTATTTCAATATTTTAAATGGAATACATTTATAATGTAATATATAATATCTTTATAATATATTTACAATAAATTATGCACCCCTAACAGCCTGATGTGAATTCCCTGAGATCATTCTGTAAGCCTACTAACTCTATGTATTATGGAAACAGAGCTTGGCTGAACACCAGTATGAGACCTGATTCTGTTGTGGGCCTATTCTCGAGAGTTGGGGTTTGCAGAAGCAAGTTGAAAATCTGGAATCTCACTGGCATAAAATTGCCTTTCATCAAAGTTCTTTCTACAAACAAGGGATTGAAAAAAGGGACGGTATATTGCTTCCCCTTCCTATGTTTTAGTATTAATTTAGTTCGAAAATAGTTTATACACTTCCCCAAGGCATTAAAAACAATAGGAATTTATTTTCTTTTTTCCATTTTTTTTTCCATCCCCCCCTCCCGCCCTTTAATCTGCTGGAGCATTCTTAATGATATACCACAATGTATATACCAGCTATGACACTGATTATCAAAACAGAATTATTTAATGTAGAGATTTTCTTGAAAAGATCAGAGATTTTCAAAACAGAGATTGCTTTGTCACTGGAGAACAACTAAGCTATATAATTGTATTCTTCTAAAGAACTGGTAACAAACATCTTGCTAGAAATTAATACATGGGTGAATAGACCACTGCCTGTTTTTTTCAAGTAAGTTTGCTAGAATTGAGGAGAACCATTTTTTTAAAAAAAAAATCTTATGGCAGTTTTCCACATAACTGTATCTACCTGCTGTTGCATTGATACTGCCAGTACTTTTAGTTTTGAGTATAAAATGGTAGCATAGTATGTATACTATGCTTTCTAAATATGCCCCTTATCCTATACCCTGATTCCTGTGCAGTCTCTTGTCTCCTGTGTGAGTCTCCTGAAAAGTAAATTACAGTATTTGCGCTAGCAATTTGGTATTGCTAAACCACATATTGTTGATAGTTCTCTGTTAAAAGTTTGCAATAGCACTGGTGTGGAATTTCTAATAAATGACAACTTACACTGTATTTATTTTTTAAAGGGAAAATAAGTTTGACTAAGGGTGTTCCAGAATCACGTTTCTGGTGTGCTTATTTATCCTCAACAAAGGGTGCCAAATTACCTTTGCAAACTAGGCATGTGTTATAATCTCCAGTGCTCCTAATATAAAATTATTTCCATTAATTTACAGATTGCATTGGAGTTCATTGTACTGTTAATATTTCATTTACTGTTAATAGTTCTAGAGTAGATACCTTCTTTCACTTATCATTTATTTTTATTTTGCTTGTGATGATGATACTTATTTTCCTGAAAGGCACTTTGAGATTTCTGCATAGAAAGTGCTATAAACCCCAAATTTTATTTATTACTTTGCTATTTGTTTCAGTACTCTTCCTCTCTTCCTTGTTGGAGTCATATCTAATTGTTTACCTCCACGTGTTTGAGAATTTATATAACTTTTACACATGCAATCAAAAAACCCTGCGAACACTAATGTTAAATCAGAGCGTTGCCTTCAATGTGCTAAATTTTATAAATACAAGCATCCTTATGTATCACCTATTTTGCAGTTAAAGCCCAAAGGTGCAGAGGAAGACTATATCAAATGATACATGATTATAGCTGCGTAGCAATTTGCTAAATATTTTTAAGTAGTATTTGGTATAGGTTTGGCATGGGGCCTCATGATGCTAATTTTTCTATGAAGATCAGATTCCTGGCTTCTTTTTAAAAGAAGATTATTTTAAATTCTTTCCGTGTAAATGAAAAAGCGAAAAACCCCCACAAACAACAAAAGAAATAAGCACTACTGCCAAAGGTAACATTGAATTATATGGCAAGCCTGCTAAAATGCTGAGATTACTCTGAAAGAAAATAAACATATGTTGTTATATGGTAACCTAGGTTATAAACACTAACTTCTATTCTTGCATGCTTGCATGCTGCATTCAGAATTGAGTTAGATACAATAAACAAAGCTTACTCCTAGCACAAAAAGCTATTACATCAATGTCAAATCAGTCCAAACTACCCCTTGTTATCAAGGAATGCAACGAATGATTAGCTAATGAAAGCGGGATAACATGGATTAGCTCTTACTGGCCTAAAACTCATCCTTGGTTTAACAACCCGCTTCGGCAGGCCTGCCAGCTGTCGGGCCACACATCGATCAGTTCAGCAGAACAGCCACTCACACTAACAGAGCTTGCATTTAGCAGGTAGCACCAAGTCTTCTTCTAAATACAAGAACTGATTTCACTAAGAACGGAAATGAGATCTTAATGAGTTTGGTACTATATAAATCCGTAGGGTCTATCTTGATGCCTCCCATCATAATATCAGACTTTTCCGTAAAATAATTGGACAATAATGAAATCCTTCAGGAATCTCATAATATTTTCTTGTGTTTAGTGTGTGAAAACTGTTCTTGGGGTAAAGTTTGTTATGCATCTTTATTTTTGTATGGATTGTACATTTATTAGCAATCTAGCACTTCTGCATGTGTTTGTTTCTTTCTAAATGCGTGGTTTTAGGATGTATTAATAGCAGTGGATTTTTCATGACTCACTTTTAAACACTGTCCCTATTTCATGAAAATACATGTCTTGGAAGATATCTGATGTAATTCATGAATTATGAGAATCAAGTTTCCTAAACATAAGGTGAGGGAGACCCTAAAATATATTTTAAATATAACAGTTCACTAACAACAAAGTTAGAGAGTTGTGAATCAAACATTCTTATCTTATAATTTGGTAGGCAAAAGGATAGTTTTCAATTTTTTTAAAAATGTTTATAATATATTTTAAAAATATGATATTAGTGGCAGCAGGTTCTTTTGGGCACATGCCTGCAGCTGGAACGTGTCATCTATCTTTCCTTTCTTTTTTTGAGCATAAATGAGTCCCCCAAATAGACTATAAACCCAGTTTCTTACACTAGAAAACACAAACTAGAACCAGGGCGGATACCTGTCTGAGTTTACTGGAGGCACGTGCCCAGATTGAGCAATTCACTGCTCCCAGAACTGATAATAAAGACATACTGCCATGTGTGCTCCTTCTTCCATTACACTAGCTGGTTTTATATAAATAGTATATTTAGCAGAAGAGAAAAAAAAAATAAATTTCTAAAATGAAATAACTAAGCTTCTGTTTAGTGGTAATTCAGAACACAATCTGAGCAAGGAAGAGTTAAACACAGCAGTGGCTAGCGGAGGAAACGAAAACAATATTCAAAGCATGAGAACACTACTGTCTTTTTTAACCTTCAGCCAAGTGGTATGTAGTGCTTACACGTGAAAAAATGTGGCTGTAGCTGCTAAGTGTCTCCTTGCGTTCCCTGTTTTTGTAAGTGCCCTATTCATTTTGGACTAATGTATCTATGCAAAGACAGTCATAGATCGGAACCCTCAGGCACAAATAATCCACGTGCTGATTCCAAGCGTTTAAAATCCAGATAATTTCACTACCCAAGTGGATGAACTTTAATCTGTAGATGTAACATAAAAACGTGTCTCAGTGTCATTGACAACATCCAGTGTTGCATTTCTGCATGTTTCTTCATATAGGCCTGTGTCTTCAAAGGTGAAATTTAGTTATTTTTTAATAAATGTGTTTGTTTATAAATGATGCAGGAAGGAGGGTATTGTTTCATGTAATGTAATGGAACCAGAGTAGGCAAAACCTGCAAATGTAGAAGCCAATACTTGAATATAAACACTACTAACTCCCTGTTAGGTGAACTCACAGTGAGAGCAACTGGCAGCATTCCTTCAAGCCCTGGGATAGGGGACTTTGCCCTTTCCCCCCTCCTTTCTATGCCCCTCTCTCCCGGACTCCCATAACCGTGGCCCCTGCTGGTGCCACAGCTTCTGCCTTGGCAGTGGCTGAACAGGAAGAAATGGGAGGTGAAAAATTAATTATAAAAATATTTCTTGGGTCCTTTATGTTACTAAGCCAAAGAGAAGAGTCTTGGCCTTCCCCTTCTTCACAGAATTGCACATGGTTCCCATTGACATAATTGGAAGCTGTGTTGCTAGGTTATAAGAGAATTTGGCATGCACCTTGAAAACAATAATAATAATAATAAAAACTCCTGAATCATTATAAAAATACCCACAGTAGCATTTCAAAATTAGATTTATTTTTAAGTGTTACTGTTGCATCCCAGGAACTTGAAAACCGTATTTTCTATTAGCAAAACATTTCCCATACCAATTTACATTCAGTGCATGTAATAACTTTGCAAACCACAGTTAAGCTTTCCTCTTGGGGACAGTACACTCATTTTTTATATTGAAAATAATGAAAGTTCTAAAAAAACCACAGAGAAATTATTTTCCCAGTCATGTTTGCAATTCTTTACCCTTAGAATTACATAAGTCTCTATGTTATGACATTTAATTCCTGTTTTTACTCAAGTTTGCCAAAGCAAGGCAGCAAAGAATCTTCATTATGTTTTTCTGTCCAAACATTCATAAGTATTTCCACATGAATTGATATGTTCATTTTAAAGTTCAGAGGGACTTTCTTCTCAATTCTATTCGAGAGAGCAGTATCATCATATGCTTAATGCTATCTGCTTAACTAATATGAAGAAGGCAATCACAGAACCATACACAGTTGCAAACACCTTTGCAGCCTAAGACTACAACATATTCAAAACAGAAATGCTGATTACAGTTCACAGATGGGAGGGGATATTCACCTCTGGATGGTGGAGAGGTCAGACAGTGCATATTACACAGGAATCACAGCTCTACACACTACACGATGAGAGGCCGACAGCTGAATGAGCATGCTAAGAAACACTACACTCCTACTTACCACACATTGGAATCTATTCCCAGATGTGGTATCCTAGGAAGGAGGAGGACAGGTTTTTTTAAAACAGTACAGGGTCTGGCCCATTCATTTAAAGTATGTTGTGTTCTAGTCCAAGGGAGTGTTAACTTAGTGGTGCTAACAGTCCTCTATAAGTGTTCAAATTCAAGTTGTTGTTACTACTCACAAACTCATGGTAAATTCTCAAGTCCATTTTTCATAATTAAATCTTCCACTTACATGAAAGGGGTATTAAACTACAGTATGCAAAAGAGACTTTCCAGAAAATAAGACAATGAACTGAAAAATAACAATTACACAAGGAATATGTTCAGGAAGAACAACCAACAGTGTAATGGGGAAGAATGATGGAGAGTAAAACGAGCTCATGTTACACTATGTATTACATCGATAAATGCAGATCTCTCCCTATCTTTTTTATATTGAAAATAAACTCCAGTCATATACATAGTCTCGTAAACTCAAAGGCAATCTCTCTGATATGTATTTTTAAACTGCTTAGTGTAAAGAACCAGAAGACTCTAGATGTTAAAGCAGCACATTCAGTAATCATAGTAATGCCATGTTATTTTTCAGATGAAACATTATTGTTTTAAAATATGCTGTGTACACTTACCATTATGCGACATTCCAACAGCGAGACATTTCTGAAATCTGCAGTATTGACATTTATTTCTGCTTTTCTTATGGATGCGGCAATTAAGATCACACCTGTCATAAATTAGCTTTAATCTGATTGTTCTTCGAAAAAACCCCTGGAGTAAACATAAAAGCATATAAAAGAATGCAAGAAACTGCCAGTGCTGCTGTCTCACTATACGTCCAAAGCACCTTCCTGCATACACACTGAATGCAACTTTATTTTAGACAGATTTCCTAGGGACGTAAATCTTGTGTAATCATACTGTCTGCTTATCACCGTGGCCCTGTTCTGACCTTACTAGCCATTTTCAACCTACTTGGATAAAGGGGTAAAAATCTCAAATAGCTGGGGAAGCTGATGGGAATCAATGGGGTTTAAAGGCCAGTAGGGATGTTGGGAGCTCTACAGATGTGCTGAGCGTGAGGGACGCTATGCCAAAGGAAGCAGAATTCCATTTGCTCCACTGCTCAGGGGACAACTTGTTATAAAGTGAGCATGACATTTTCAAAATGTAAAGTTCACTACAAATGTAGAAAATTTTTTATAAATCACAGCCAACTAAAAATTCTGCCAGCAGCAGTTTGATCTCAAGTAAATGAAAACATTTAGGGGTTATCTGTTTAAATTTTCTTTCCCAACTAAGTATTTTTAAATTCTATTTTAAATATTTGCTTTTATTTTTGAGCCTGAGTACTTAATTTATATTCTTTCACATATTCTAGTTCTTTGGGTTTGCACAGTGCTGAACTAATTTTGCAATATTTATTTCTGGGTTTTATTTTCTAGGTTGTTTTATTTTCTAGTTTATCTCCATTGTGTGGATATTACAAGTTTGTAAAGCACATTGGCACATGAAAAATCCAAAAACTTGATGCCAAACTCACAGAAATTACTGCACAGAAGTTTTATGAAGTCTTATAAAGAGAGAAATTGTTATGGAAATTAACTGTTCTGTCTTTTTACAGTTTAAAGATGCTTTCTCAGATTACTCATAATCAATTAATAAAGCTTATCATCATTTGTTTTTTGCAACAATTAATTTTTCCTCACAGCAAGCAATAACAATAAAAGAATAATGCCAAGTCTTATTTATATCATTCACTGTAATTTAAGTAATCAACAGCATACTTATTACTTTATGTGTGTTCCTAATTCAGAGCTACACATTTTATTTAATCTCTGCATTGAATCTTTACTGGTAGTTATTTTCCCCAACATATTGAAAACAGAGAAGAAGGGAATTTCATGTTAAACTCTGTAATATTTTTCTTTGAACTAAATGAATTATTATTAATTTCTTTCTCTGGCATTTCTTTTCCCGTTCTTGAGGATGGTAAATTTTTGTACCAGTCATTTGTCCTTTATGCGTTTTAAACACTAGATATAATTGACATAAAAATAGCAGGTGGGGTTTTAAAGCAGAAAGCCACATTCTTTAATATCATTAGGCGTTTCTGTAGCCACCTAGAAATGTGTAAACTGGGTAAAGAAACTCCAGTCAATCAGAATAACAGAGTCTGAATTTTAAATTGCTCTAAGTTTTGGAGCTGGGCATGAGACCGCTCTTGCCGCATTATATGATTCAGATTCTACAAGTGACCTCCAAGATAGCAGAAATTAAATATAATTGCGTAATTGACAAATGTAGAAGAAATGCACAAACAATTCAAATAGATCAGTAACATAATTAAAAAAGCAAATTATATTTTTAAAAACTCCCACCTACTATGTCATAAAGTATCACACAGTGAATATATGCGTATATGTGAAACAATTTACAACAAGTTTACAAGACCTAAAACTTTTTTTAAAAAGCACAGATCTCTGATTTTAGCAAGTGATTATTCAGATGAAAATAGTATCAAATCTTACTTCAGAAAAAATACTTCTGTGACAACTTACCTTACAACCCTCACATGCATGAACACCATAATGAAAGCCAGAGGCCTTGTCCCCACACACACGGCACTCAATAGCCATAAGGGAGTTGGAAGATTCCTCATGAGGTTTGTTGTACAACTGAACTTTTTCTGAAAAGTAGGGTGGGGAAGGAGGCTCCATTTTGATTGCATCTGTATATGGAGAAGGTTTAAATCATCAACTGAACGTATAATTAAATGTAAAGAAGAAGAAGCAAGGAATAACCACAAGCAATCACAGTGAACAGACAGATTCACAGGTCTGCTTCATAACACAAAAAGAGTAGTAAATGAAGGGTGTGAAGGGATGTAAGCTGTAAGCTGCTATTTTGCTGGCAGTATATAGGCTGAAAAACCTTGAAGAGGCAGATTCTGATGTAGAAAGTGTATTACAGAGTCAGTTTTCAGCTCTGTAGTGCTGAGTGATTTGAAGATAGAGATATTAAAAATTTACATATTGAGACCTCACACTTGAAAGGCCTTACTTTCCTCAGTATCTAATCTGGTTGTATTACTTTAAGGTGTTCAGAACTACTGCAGGGAGATGGACTGGAGTGTCTAACCTAGTCTAAAAAATACTTAAGTATCTCATAGACCTATATATTGAACCACGTATAGACCTATATATTGAACCACGTATTATTGTATAATACATGTATTGGATATTTAAAGAAATTTAGCTCTCTCTTGGGGAACACTGATCAATTTTGGGTGCAGTTTAGAGATCCATTTTCTCTTCTGAAAGTTTCTAATTGAGAGAGCAATTTGTAATATTGAACAAGCTCAAACAACCAAAGATGGTATCTTTAAAGCAATCATTACTGGTCATAGAAGAAAACTGTGACATTTGACACTATAATATAACATCAGATCACATCTCAGGAGTGATGTAACAGACAGTATTGCAATAAAGTGAATGTGCTTTTCTTTTTTGTTTTTTTTTTTTTTTTTTTTTTGTTTTTTTTTTTTTGTTTTGTTTTTTTTTTTTTTTTTTTTTCCCAAACTGGCTACATTATACAAACTAGAAAGTTTTCTTTCCTATATAAACTAGGAAGAAAAGAGAAAAATGGAAAACTAAGTAAATACAAAGAGGATTTATCCTACCTAAACCCTACCATACTCTCTAGCTTATTAATAAAGCATTATGGACATTTCTAGTTAAACATGAGAAAAATAAACTATTAGCTAGAAAAATGTCTTTTAATGTATTACATAAGTAACCCAAAGGTACGCAGCACCTGCTTTGCTGTACAACCAGAATTAAATACCACAGTTTTCCTAGCAAAAATTCCCCGAAAGAATTCCTGTACAGATTACTACAAACTAAAGTGATGTCAGACCTAAGTAGGCTAAGTGGATCTTTAAAAAAGTTCCAGGCACAGCAACTTCACATTCCTACCTGGAGCAGGAATGCAGTAACAACTTATTTAAGAACAGGCCACTTCCTTTCTTAAAAGGAGAGTTCCGTGTGATTTTTTTTTTTACTGTAACTGGCAAAGAAGCAGCATTTTTTACAGCATATAAATAATACTAGCCCATGAAGCTCCAAGGTTATGCCTGCATTAGAACACTGATAAAAGCTACACCAACATTTTGACTCAGACGTAGCCGGTATTTCTACTTCAACAGTTTCTTAGGCCATTTGGAATTTAAAATCTACACATATTAATAATTTAATACACTTTGTATGCTGGGGCATTTTTTAACATCTAGGATATTTATTCTGCATTGTGTGCACATAGCTTCAAAGGACACTTTACACACAAGGCACATGAATAGGAGACTGGAGGTTTCAGAAACAAATGGTGGGGTTCATGTGTCTAATAAAAAGTGTTTAATGTCATTTTAGATACTTTACGATACCTTGCCTAATCTCCAGCTGCTGCTTTGGAAGGGTGAAGGTCTGCTATATGTATTCTATCTTTTCTATCTGCCCTGCAAGAATATCTTGTGGACATCTCCAATGACACAGAATACTGGCATTTAGGTACCTCAATACTTCTAAATCCTTCTGTTGATAATACACTTTCCAGAGAATGAAGCAAAAGTGAACGTGAAGGAAATACTGAAAAAATTAGAAGCATACTTTGGCAGTCCTGGAGCTTGATATCGTATTTATAATCAATGCTTGTCTGATCAGTTCTTGCAAGAGGAATATCTTCATAGTGCGGTGAAGAAATACTTGAAAAATCAACAGTGGTGAATGGCTTTATGTCAAAGGAATGCGTATGATCATCCATCGCAGAGAGGTCCACTGGACTAATTCCAAAATTAATGGGCCAAAACGGCATTTCTGTGTCAACCATTGTAATCCCTGAAAACAAAAAAAAAAAAAAAGAAAAAGACATTTTAAAAGAAGCTAGTTATTTCTGTAATGAGTTTGAGCCCCAGCTGAGGTACAATGGTCTCATGTCCAAAGGGTTAGGATGCAAACTCACAATCAGGTGTAGGTTTTAGGGGAATGGTTAGGCCCCATCTACCATTTGGCTTAAGTTTGTCACCATATAATGCATTAGGCTATATAGTAACACTGCATGGCTAACACTGGGCAGTTAACGCAGCTTTGAGGTTCTTCTTAGGAAGGCTCTGACATCTCGTGTCGTAAGAGAAAATGAGATTTGCTGGCATCCAGGCTCAGGCTAGCCTTAGAACAGACTGGCTGTCACAGGTAGGCTACTAGACTGAACTGGTCTGATCTGTACCTCAAAAGGCAGAAAAGACAACTAGTGAGCTCACAGAACAACGGTTCAGTTACATGAATAATTGACAAAAGTATATGTGGGAGAAATAACCACCTAAATAATTATGAATGGTCAAATGAAATACCATTACATTTTAATAGTATATTTTGTAGAATGTTTATGTGCTTTAGTAAGCATGCAAGTCATTTAAAACAAACAAACAAACAAACCCCAAAACAATGATGCAAAATTAAAATGAACATAACTAGAAAAAAATTTCACTTTTTTTTTTAACAGATAACATGGACTTTAATTGCATCTCTCAATAACATGAATATGAATAGAATTAGAAGTCTTCCACAATTAATTTTTCAGTTTTGCAAATTCTAATCATCATTCTTCCCAAGTGCTTGAAAATCTTAAGGTTTTCTATATTAAGAGAAAAAAAAAAAAGTAGTTGGTATTAAATAGTGGTGGGTTTCCTCCAAACAAGAATAAATATCTGAAATCTTTAGTCATTCAAGTATGTCAAAAGTTTTATCCCAGAGTCTTGAACCCAAGGCTCAAAGAAATCTTATTTATGACTTTCCAAATTCCATGTGTTTATGCAGATCTTGAAAGTAGTAAACAACTAAAAAGCTTCAATCTGCAAAAATCTTAAGCAAATTGAGTGAATTTAGATTGAGATATAGTTTAGAGTGATATATTGTTTTTCCAAGTCCTCTTCTGACAGCTGAACCAAAATCCTTGATATAGATATATTTCAACTATGAAAAAGTCTGTAAGTAATAGCAAGTGTAAAACATTTATTGTTTTGTAACTAGGGTCTGTCTTTAATTTCCCATGCTTTATAAAAAGAACATTCTAATCTAAAAATAGAATAGATGTCATAGAACTAAAATAACTTAGTCACTTTGGCTGTTTAATTTGGACTTTAGACTCAATCAAGCAAGTAGCCTTTAACCTCTAGATAACAGGAACTTTGAATCAAAACTACTCTGTCACACTGCCAAAACTGTTGCTGCAAAATCAATATAATGGAACAGACCTGCTTTATAATTTTGAGCTCATCCTTTGTTTTGACAGACCTCCAGGTAAGCAAAAGAGTGACTGTCCTCCCCATCAGCTATACTGAAGGGCTAAGGTAGGAATGGCCAGAAATGGTTACAGTTCTCTTCATCTTTCCCCAGGAAAGTCACCGTCATTCTTCCACCTTCTAGGGCTTGCAGCAAAAACCTTTAGTTCTTCTGTGTTGAACATTGACAACAAAGGTTGTAAGACACCTTTCTAATTCTTAAATTTCAGGTAAGAAATTCTCACTGCAGTGGGAACAGAAGAGATGCTACCGTATCTCATGCTGCACAACATACATGTTGTCCCTGGTAGAACAAAAGGGGAACCTATAGCTCCTTCATCCTGCTGCTCCTATTACTACATGACTGGTAAGGTGGAGTTCTGTAAAGCAAACAGTATTTAAGGGTGAAGGTTGGCAAGGTTAGCATGATGGTCAGCCAGCCGTCTACCTTCCCAAAGGCTTCAGCCACTGGATGGGATATACAGTCTCACGTTATCCTTAATGAAAGTAAGATCTGCCTATGAGCAAAATGCAGAATTTCTAACTGCCACAAGTGAAAATTATCTAGTGAAAGTACATTAGAGGTTGTCAGAGTACCTTGGTGTTATATAGTATCTTCCAGTTAGTCAATTTTTCTGTAAGCATGAAGTGCAAATCCTTGGCATCAACACTGGGAACTGTCTTAAACAGATTTCCAAATAAAGCAATAAAATAGAATAGACTCCTTCTTAAGAGTCCATTTTTGTAATTAACCAGACAGACCTTAAAAAATAAACAAAATAAAATCAACAGCCATCTAAAATTTAAACATTGGCTTATATTCCTTTAATCAAGTGACACTGAGAATTATGTTCACTTTGTATCCAGAGGGCTGCCTCAAGGGTGAAGAAGGAGGATGCCTGCAGGCACGGACCCAGTTACAGCCCAGGCTCACCCCGTGGAGCCCACGGGCCTCGCTGTGCGCAGGTGCACCCATGAGGTTCCTGTGTGGCCGAGAAGCAGCTGCAGGAAACCATTTCATCAGGAGGCAGGGCACAAACTGATGGCTGCCCTCGCGCAGACACCTCCCCTGCACTGCAGAAGAGGCTTGAGTACGTGCTTAAAGGAAAGCGCGAGCTTAACTCACTCACTGAATAGAGATACACTTAATCACCTGCCACTGATCTCAATGTTTGTATTACACACAAAGCAAACGTTAAAATTAAACAGTTTTCCTGCATCATCCATAAAAACTCTATAAAAATATTCTCACAATCTTGAGGCATTATCACTTTGTATTTTCCATTTAAAATACTTCAGTTTGCAAACCACTGTGTGCTGAACAGCAAGTTAAAGCTGGTCTGTATTTCACTTTATAACAGTGAATGACTGTGATGTTTTGGAGAATTTGATTAGTTATAATGTGATTAGTTATAATGTGATTAATTCTTTGAAACTCCTGAATCATTATAACACAGTGTGTGCTTGAATTTTACTATGTATAGGTGTACTACAGCTTAGAAAGTCTCAGATAAACATGCAAGTCCAGAGGCCTGGCTTGCCGGGCACAAACTCCAAAAGCTAAGAGGACATAGTAATTCCTTAGCAGGAATTTTCTGTTTTCACAGTCAGTACTGCTAACTTGTTTCAGCAAAGTCTACCATTAATGCCAGAGCACTTTCACTGTAAAAGTATGTCTAGCCTAGAACTATGATGTTTTAGATTTTTATTAAGCTATAGAAAAAGCAAAATAGAAATAAAGAAATAAAAATAATCTGTTATTTTAACAATCACTTAATATGAGGGACTGTGTTTCATGCATACTGTTTTTTTCCTTACTAATAGTTTGGGGGTTTCTTCTGTGCATCTGTTCACTTCACGCACATTCTGTATGCTGGGAATAGAGGAAATAAAAATGCCAAGATTACACTGAAGGGAAAACCAGGGAACAGTGGGTGCACGTATCAGCTACTATGGGTCACAAAGTAATTCCATTTTATGCTACCCATATTTCTTCTTCTAAGGTAATAAAATCAGGAATCAGCAGCCATTTACAATTCCCTGAGCAAAAGCCTGTAAAATCCACCCCTTCCAGAGTTTAACATCCCGTGACTGGTTAATGTCAGTTCTTCTGATCTCCAGGCAACTAGAAAGGCTTTGCTCAATTGCTCCCCTATAAAAAAAAAAAATCTAGTTTTGAAAAGTCATTTTGTTGTCTATATTATAATTTCATCTAAGATGCCCACAAAGGTACATAGTAATGATACTATATATATATACACATAAGTGTGTATATCTGAAGTCTTCTGTTAAAAGGTTCTAGCATGCTCAAATGCCTTAAGTAGATATGATTTACTGAACACAAAAAAGGTTTGTGTGTACATTCTTAACTTCTTTCCTTCCATTGGAAACTGATAAGTTTGGCTATATTGTAAATCTAAATTGACAAGGCCTTAGCTCTGTACAATTTACACGGCTTTTAATTTCAACTCCCAGTCTAGCATGTACCTAGGCGGGGTCATGAAGATAGGACATTTGATCTAACCACAGCTGAGAAAGGTTTTGCCTCTCAGGCCTCACAGTTAAGGAAAATACATCTCCTCTGAGGGATGCAACGTTCTCCGACAACAGCATGACAAGACAAGATGGGTGTTTATATGTGTGCCTGTCTACGTGGGGAGAAATGGAGAATGTGTGGCTTCTACCTTAATCTTGGCTTTCCGCATCGCTGTATAAAATAAAGAAAATTCTGTGCTTTCCCAGCTGTAGGGACTATATTTCTACTACTTACTGTGATGCCTGCACAAAGGATTCCTACTGGATTTCATGACAACAAAACGACTAAAGTATTTTACTTTCTCTCATGATGCACATACTTCTGATTTGTGTGGTTAAAAAAAAAAAACAGAAAACCAAACCAGAGCAGCAATGTGACCCCAGTATACAGATATACCAATCAATAGCTATTTTTCAAAGATACCAGTAAATTCAAAGTTGCTAAAGGAATATTGAAGATGCCCGTGTAATAGATTCTGTACTGTAAGAGTATCTAAGGTCAAATCAATCACAAGACAGCTGTTTTGTGCTTCCTTTCTCTATTTCTGGATAATAAAATGCATATTATAGCATTTCTTTATATAACAAAACAGCTAGGCATCCATGATCCCACATTAATATTACTCATAAGCATTTCTGAATCATGAGAATTTTCAGGTTTGCTCAGGTTTTGGCTATAAAACCCAAACCATTTCATTACAGTTTTAAAGTCTGAATCTTCACACACGACTGCTAAGTCTTAAGTCAAATTATGGATATCCTGTTCAATTTAATAAAATTTGCTATTCCACTGGAGACAAAATTACTGTTCGGTTTTAATTTATATTATAAATACTAGAATGAAGAAAACCTTTTATGTGCTAGTGTTATTCTTGCATTATTGAAAACTAAAATGTGAAAATTGTTCCTATGTATAATAGTTAGTTTATAAATATTTCTATTTTTCATGTGTACTTTACTTGATTTCTGCTGTGTATTTTGTCTTTTTTCCTCCCCATTAAAGATGAATGCCAACATTTCCCTCTGCAAAAAAATACTTAATAGCAGTCTTCTCATGGTTTTAAAAAACCCCAAAACATCAAAACATTTGAAGCAGAAGTACAATCAACAGACTACTCCAGGATTCTTTCATAAAACTCACACATGCTCATATGAGATCCAGGTAATAAAAGCATAACTAACATTGGCTAAAAAAATATTTATGTGCAAAAATCATTCTCAGTCAGCAAAAGACTACGCAGAATAGTAGCAGAGATGTTATTCATGTGAAGTCAGATGAATCTGCCTTAACATTTAATCATCAAAAAAAACAGAAGTGAGGGAGTGCTGCTGAGATAACATTAAACACCAAGATATGAAACTAATTGTTATAATTCCCTTTACTTGCATTTAATCTCATGTAGCCTACTGCAAACTATTATCTACAAGGAAGTAACAGAAGGCGCATGAACTCATCTGATACATCATCTGTCCGTATTAACTGTCCGCCATAGTGACAGTTTACAGTTAGTTAATCTGGTGCTGCTTGTGAAAACTGTCATAATCATTAAGTTACTCCATTCAGTAGCAATTGCAAATTGAATTGATTTTCATTTCCCAAGACAGTTATTCAGTGCACGTTTTTATATTAGGGAAACATAAAATTGAACATAAGAGATTACCATGGTATGAAAAACATTTTGGATCACAAGCTACTCTTTACCATAAACACTACCTGTGCTCAGTTAACCTGAAAGGCCTGTTGCACTGCATTCTAGACATGCTCTTTCCAGACAAAACTACCAAAATATGACCCTAGAGGTATTTAATGAAGCAATCAGAACATCCTAACCTCATACGAGTTACAGAAAACCAGAAGGAAAAAAAAAAAAAATAGTTAAAGCCTCTCAGCTTTGAAACATTACTAAAAATCAAGACAATGGTATAGTTATACGACATGACAGGTATAAATATAGGCAAATATACACATGATGTAAATATTCTTGGGTTTTGGTTGTGTTTTTATTATTTTTTTTTTAATTAAAACCTATTTCATGAAATAGTTTGAATTTCATCTCATGTGTAAGTGTGTCAGAGTTTGTCATGTAAACTCATATGCAAGTGCTGCAGAATTTAATGGGACATTTGCCAATTAATTTAATTAAAGCAGGCTCAGACCATCTCTGTTATAATATCATATATAAATTAGTTAAGATCACACAACCATTCCTAGCTTTAAAGACGGTGAAGGTTTAGCTTGATAGCCCCATCTATTTAATTTATTTATCTACTTTAGAGGAAAGATAGAATGTTTAATGTGTGCCTTGCAAAAACATGTCTACCCTAAATGACGGCACCACATCCACTGAATTAAAGACCTTCATTGATCTTTTAGAAAAGAATGTTGCAAAAGGAGAGTCTTGTGATAAAGCAATTGCATTTGCCTTTCAGTAACTCAGTTCTTTCATTACCTCTGACACAGAAATTCTCTGTGGCAATGGACAATTAGTTCAAGCCAACATTTTCATCAGTGCTGCTTTCAGGTCCTCAATGTGAGGCATAGGGTCTGGTAATAGTGTTCAGAAAGTGATTAACTGGTATCTTTGGGAGGTGGAGATGATTATCAATTCTAACAAGATTCGGTAAAATGGTATCACTTTGTTCTATTTGTTGTTCTTCTGGTTATTTAGAGAAAATTGCATCATCTTACTGCATTTACTTTTTCCTGGAGAAAAAAAAAATATGCTGCTAGTAAAACTTTTGTCTCAGTTTTCCACTTGTCCACTGGAAAAATATTACCTTTTCCTGCCGGCTATTCTCTGTTATCATTAAAATGGAAATCTTCTTCAGCAGGGATGGTATTACTCTACAAATTTTTAATAGTCCTGATTATGTTTGAGTACAATGAAGCATTAAGATTGGCTTAAGCCTTTAGGAGATACCTTCTTCAATCATGAAAATGATATATTTTTCATTCATAGTGTCTGTCATTATAATGGACTTCATCTAATAGACAACATCTGCATAAAATAAAGGTAATCTGGGTTTGGATATACCAAAGTATGTGAATTTTTTCTGTATTTCAGACAATGACTCAAAGCTTTTGGACATAGTCCATTTCATACATTTAAACAGCTGCTCTATGGTCTGCAGGTTCTTAAATCTAACAACCGCTCCATAACGTAGGACCTGTACTACTTTGTGTTCTGTTGCTGCAGAGTCAGCAGAGGGAGCACAACATAACTAAAAAAAAACCTCTTTCCAAGAACTCTGCTGACACAATCCGTGATGCTCTTAAACAAACAAACAAGAAAAAAAAAATACATAAAAAGAGTCTTGTTGGCTGATACCCCCAACTCAGTGTTTGTCAAAATCAAGCTTCGAACTGTAGCAATAAAAACAATGTGACAGCAAAAAGCTATGCAGACTTGCTTTAAAAACTCCGTTACAGAATTTTGTACTGTTACGTTTGCATTACCAAGAAGCAGAGATAAAAAGGATTTTTTCTTTTTGTCCATGCACATATTCAAAACATTAGTATAATACAGGGCAGAAATTGTTTCGTTTATGCAATGACACATGCACTGAACAGCAGTGTATTTGTAGGATATAAATAGTTCCCCAAAGCAGACTTTTTCCAAGCAAATTACACATTAGAAACCACTGTGATTGTGGGAAAGGGACACGGGCTTACTTAGGCAACTGATAGAATAAGTATTGACAAATTTTTGTGTTGTAAATTCAAACAGTTTTTGAAAACTCAGTACTGCCTTTCAGCTTTCCTACCCTAGAACTGTGCATTGTAGCAGGAATGAAAGAACTTCTGCATGCACCTTGGACTCAAGCACACTCCTGCTTGTACCACTGTCTCAGTAGACCTGCTATATTTCTTTTCATGTATGAATTTATCAAAAGTATTTACAGGAATGAAAATTAAGCTCACCTCAGAACAAAAGAACAAAACTTTTATGGATTTTTTTTCCATTAGAGAAGCCTAAACTAAAGCTCCCCTTACCCCTTAATTTATCTGTAAAAATAAAGAAAATACCTAGTGTCCTCTAGCAAATGCTGAGTGTCAAAATCAGCTCCATAATAACAAGTGACTTAGTGAAGAAGTAAGTTCATAGATGATTTGGTGCACTGCTTTTAACATCAGCCCTGACTCCAAGCACAAGATCAAGACAGTGAACGACATTTTCATCTCTGTTCCTCAGACGCAACCCTCAAGCCATATAAAGAAGGCCCAGAAATGAATATGTCCATTAGGAAAGATACCTGACAGTACGAAAAAGATGCAACATAGGCAATATACTTTTCAAAGAATGGGAGCCAACATTCCATGCAAAAACAAGCCTAGTGCTTCTAGAAGAAATGGGTTTGTTACATCTTTAAGCAGAGGAGGAGGGCTGTATCACCACTGTGGCAGGGTACAGCCAACGAGCGCACCTCAAGGGTTAATCATTGAGTGGGAGGGGTATGGGCTTATGAAAGTCTCCTTTTACAGTCTGCTGTACTAACCTGCAGAACCAGCACAGGACCAAAATTCTGATGGCAAAATGAAAAGCAATAAGTTGGGGCTGAGTGGAATGTTAAGGGCGTGACAACAAACCAGGTACTCCAGGGAACATCTCGAAAGGCTGCCACCACCAAATGCAAGTTTCTGTCACATCTCCACAATGCAAACCATGGAGGAGTGTTGAAGACTGGACAGCTTAAGAACCAGGCTGAGAAATCCAAGTGCAAGGGCTGCAGAGAACAGTGGCACTGAGATCCTCCAAAAAGCCAAATAAAAAGGAGGGAATCCCATTCATCCTCTCAGCAAGGCTGCACAGTAAAACATCCGAAGAAACTTGAGAAACGGTGTAAATCCAAACACTTGAAAAGGCCCAAAGCAAGTAACTCATAAATCAGTAGGAAATGTATTTTATTCCTATAACTGAATTATAACTACAAGCTGTGATCACTAAAAGCATAGTCCATAAAATTTACTACAATGTTTAGGAGGTAGCTGCTAGTAGAAACAGGGGGAAAAAAGCCTATTTGGGGAATAATAGAGCTGTTTAATTTAAAAGATATTTTCTATTCATTGCCTATGGAATTCACACAAAATGGTAAATGGCCTGGGTTTTTGTTTGAAATTGCAGCATTTTATACCCTTGCAGCAACATAAACCATTGTAAATATAAATGCAAATGAGAAAGGAGATCAAAAATGCCATGGGCTATTCAGATATGCTGTAAATTCTACCATGCTGTTTTAATCATTTAATATAGGGTTTGTTGCATTCCCATACTGGATAGATATTGATGAAACTTCAAGTTATTTCAGGATATAAAAGAAATTGAGAGCAGAGCTGTGCTCAAATAACAGCTTAAATGGAAATTGAGAATATTGGACAATAGAAGATAGCTGTATAAGAAATACTGATTTATATATCTGAAAAACTTTGCAGACAGACAGATAGCTCAGATTTAAGAGGAACGGCACTTCAAAATCATGGAGGACATAACTACAAAAATCTGGCAGTGACACGATGTTGGGCTCCCAGTGGTGAAAGACTGACTACAATAGAAATGAAAGTGCGCTGCTACTGTCACAAGAGTGACAAAACACTGAGCTGTAGAGATAATTTTTGCTCTGTTAACTCAGATTCAAAGTTTATGGGAAAGGACCCTCAAATTGTTCTTAGAAATACTTGAGCAGAAAAACTGCAGTTTTCTAGTTACGGGCAGCTACAATCCATGCTTTGTGAGGCACCGTATATTGAAACTAAAATTAATCCTGATGAAATAATTATCTTCCAATGCTTTTTGTTCAAAAATGTCTTAAAAATACCTCCCACCCTTCAAAACAGAAATGATTATTTCATTCTGTTGAACAAAAGAAAAACACCCACAGAAGCATGGAAATCTGAAAGACAAGTTGTCATCTGGTTGCCAATATAAAAATCAGAATAATGGGTGAAGATCATAGATCGATATTTACAATATGCCTATTTGCCTTAGTAGAGCTCAAATCTGGATCATTTTGGTTTTGAGGGATTTCAAGAAAGCAGAAACAAACAACATGTCTCTAACTTGCACTGGCAATATTGTAAAACTATCTCATGATATAAAATGTAGGCGTTACTCTCTATGAATCATTGTGATTTAAAAAAGGATACTGATAGATAGGCAATGAATCATGTTCAATTTTGTAATCAGAAAAAGCTGGCTTCTTAAGAGAGACCTTTGCCCTCTTTGGCAAAGCATAATAACTAAATGTGCCAAGCTACTAAGGAGTAGGCCTTCTCTTCTCATGTAAGTGGCCTGGTAAGAATGAAGGAAGTAATTGATTTTAAAATGTACAAAAACATGCTGTGTTGTATACAAGCTAGCAAAGCTTTATTAACTAGAAATTCACAACACAATTCAATTGACAAGAGTGTTAACACTCTTACAACTGTGCTTGGCTCCAAGACTCAATGTACCTTTTATAACTGGCATTTATTTATAGTGGGCAGACTTTGTATTACTCAGGTCTAGTGAAAGTTTTACTAACTACAGGAAATTCACGTAATTCAAAAGCTTTCTATTTGTGCAGCTTAACCTACACTGGTTTTAATTACTATTCTCTTTTCTTTTTTTTTTTTTTTTTGTCACTGACTCAATATGAGAGAACAATCTGCTTCCAGATTCTTTGAAACTGGACTCTCACTGTGTTAAATACGGTAAATAATACAATGTTCCAGAAATCTTTACATATACCCCAAAGACCTACAATAAGATAATATAATTTTTAATTAATTTAAAAATAAAATGTCATATAATATAATGGATATAAGCTCTTTTTATTAACAGTAACAAAACCAGAAACTACCAAGGAGTTAAGAAACCTTTTCATTCTCTCAGTTTTCAGTCAGAGTTATAAGTTCAGTGCATGACATCAAAAGTACTATAGGAGAAAATTCCACATTCAGAAGTTTCCTATTCAGGCTTATGCATAACCTCTGCCTGTGCTTTCAGATGTCAAACTTGTTTTGAAGTCAACAGAAAGTTTTATAGCTTCATTAGAAATTCAGAGTTTAGGCCACAGTTAAGCAAAACACTCATGTATATGCTTTATTTTGAGTATTGTATTCTTGCTATTGTTAAGCACTTTTAGAAACTCAGTTTTGGCTAAGGAAGGACTTGTTTAGCTAGGGTATATTATTAAATTACATCTCATACACTTGTATACACACAAATAAATCAATGTATGTTGTAATACAGATCCATAAGAAATTAGATTCTCATTAAATGTTATATTTTCTATGCAAAATTACTGTTTCTCACTAACTACAGTGGCAACACTGTGCCCAAAGTTAATAAAATAAACTCACAGCGACCGTGAAGCACTACTTGCCATGTTTAGCCAGACGCCTACTGCATGTTCAAATAGGAAACAGCACTGTCCCAAAGTATTCAAGTATAGTAGAAATGCTATCTAGTAAATTTATACTGTGCTCACACATGATTCATTATATGAAAATTTGCAAATTCCTCTGTGGCTTCATAAGACTTTGCAAGATTATCAAAGATTTAAGCATGTAGCAAAATATACAAGAAGAGATGTGTAAACACTGCAGCTATTTGCAGGACAATCTTACGGTCTGTTGTTTATTTGGTTTCATTAGGTCATTACCACTGTCTTTTAATGTATTTTAATATGCTAATCACAGACTCTATTCCTTAAAAATGGTGCTTAGTCAATAACTATCAACTAAGGTACCAATACAGCAAGAAATTTTAGAATATACATACTCCATTTTGGAATACAAAGTTTGTATTTCTTTTTGAAATGTTAATAACTTTAATAGTAAATGTTGTCTGTTATGTGCACAATTCTTCTAAGACATCTTAGGTGCAATAAATTTTATACTAACACTTAAGAATTTTTATAATATTAATACTTAAATAACCACATAAAGCTTTCTCAATCCACTTAGCAGTAGTAGAGAGTTTATTGAGATCTTTTTACAGATTCATAATACTGTTGGTAAGAAGCCTGGGATTTTTTTCTTTCCTCAGACTCTGTCATGTCAGTACTTTATAATGTTCACAAGACAGTAAACCTAAGTATTCTTTCCAAGAGATGAGCTAATAAGGCATACAACTGTAATAGGGTAAAATATACTCGTTAATATCCTAAATGCAGTTCTCTGCCATGGCAGAATACTGAATACTCCCACAGGAAGAGGAGGAGGAGGAACAAATGCAACATGAGTTTAAACTCATTCCTTGAATTAAATCCCACTTATAAAGTTTTTCCTGGCAGTCAAAAACATTGCAGATTATCCATAAAAATACTTCTCTCATATCGGGACAAGCAGTTTTCATCACAAAGCTGTCATCTTCTAAAATACTAAAAATGTATTTTAATATGGTATGGCCCATATAATTTGACTGAGCACTGTTTTTTATTTAGTATCACTTAAAATATTTTAACCTGTTGGACAGTCACTAAGTCCTAGAAGTTAAAAAGCACCATGTTGCAAAGCTCATTCATTAATGTAAACATGCTTAGCACTATATATGCATTAAATACAGACAATATCTCAGCATGGCAGGGAACACACTTTCCTATATATAATTTTTCTTACATATATTTTCTGATATATGCCAAGTATAAGATAATGCTCTCTGTATATGTGTGTGTACACCCACTAAACTCTGTCATGCCAAGCTAGTTCAAACACATCAAAGCTTGAGAAAGTAGATAAATAGTACCAAAGATGGCTTAACGTTAACAGAGGGCTCTTCCAGTTGTCCATTCCCCCTCCCTCCCCATTAATCTAGCACAAGAATATGTTCAGATTTTATGTGGAATACAGATATTTACACACTGTTATTGAAGTGTATTTTCATCAGCTGCTGAAACCCTTCTAGCAGACATTTCTAAACTTGGAAGGGAACTACCAGTGATATGCATATCACTTCAAAGCGCAATGTTGAGCTGAAGGACCCTACTCTTCACTCTCTCATAATTGTTGCCATTACTCTGACAAGCTAAACACCAGGCAAAAGAAAAACGGGTACCCCACTTTGATTCTACATAACAGCAGGCTTTGTAACAGCCTACGGTAATAGTACTCAACTAAAATAATTTAATAATAAGGACACAAGAACTTTTGCACACCGATCATCTGCTGCACAAATGCATCTCATCTTTTAAATTAGCAAAAAAAATTAACCTTCTCAACTGTACGAACTAAGAAGCATATAACCTGCTCAGCCACTTTTCAGCAATAGAGCAATCTCTTGTCATCTGACTACTGTACTTTTGACCCTCCAAAATATTCCAAACTAAAATATGTTGACATGTTTTTACATGTGATGCAATAATTATTGTTCTCAATAGTGTAGGATACTTATCACATATTTAGATCAATGTTCTTTGCATCTCATGTACTCCATCTTTCTAAATATTAATTTTTCCAGACAGCTTTAAAACTATCCCATCAAGATGACTTCAGGCTGCCGACACAAGGAGTATAGAATCAGGTCATATGTGGGGTAAGCTTGCTTTTGTAACTGAAACAGCAACGTTGTGCAATGCTGAGAAGTATTTAATGAACACCACTAAATCAATTATGAATTGTGCTCTAAATTTAAATTACCTTGAACAGTTCCACTTCTGAATCTTCTGTTGGACTACAGGACAATAGCATCAAGACAATCTTCCCCATTCTTGTTTTTTAGGGGGTCAGTATAAAATACAACATAATATAACATATTTTATTCCAGAAGAAAAATAGTTGGAAACTTACTGAAGGCAATTTAGCACTGAAAGCTGACTATCACAAAAGCTGGATATAAAACATTAATTTTAAAGCCTGTGTGTGACTAAATAATAGCAATCTGAGAAAAAGAATACTAAATTACAAAAACTCAGCATTAAGTTGACACCAACTTACCTTCTTTCATGCTATTGCATTTGTTACATTTCTAATTTCAACAGAAATTAGAAAATTCCTAACGTTAATTCCTATATTTGATATACTTCAGAAGAACTTCTTGCAGACTGGAACTTAAAACTATAGTAACTACTGAACAGAGCAGAAAAAACCCAGCCGGAACAAACAGACCCCAGGATGTGAATTAGACAATAATGAGAAGCCATAGAAGAGAACTCTATTATCTTGAGTTCTAAACTAAATAAAATGGCTTAAAAGTATAAGTTTATGGGCTAACAATTTCCCTAGAATACTCTAAGCAGTCCTGGATGCCAGTCTATACATCGAACAAATCAAGCTACTGTCAATTATGTAATTTCTGTTCCTACCATCTAATACCAATAAACAAAACTCCCTTTACCACTCAAAAAGAAAATGTCACAAAATGTGTATTCAGATAATGGATTATCAGGGCAACATTAAATGATAATTCAAAAAGGGTACATGCTCAGTTGTTATACAAGATTATTTCAGCCTTCTGTCACCCATCCCTCAGTAATTTTCTGAGAAAAGATGCCCCATCGCAATTTTTTCTGAGAATCTGACACAAGCCTTTGGGAGAGGCACAAAATTTGATAGAGATATTTAACTCTTTTCCAAATGTACTTTTCAAGGGAAAAACAGTAAGATACCTTTCTCTTAAGGATGTAGATGCAACTTCCTAGAAACACAATGGGTAAGTGCTGTTTGAACCTGAACGAAAAGATTAATATTCTCCCTGTAGCCCTTTGATAAGAAAAAGTAGACAAAATATTTATGGGAAAGAACACAATTTCATCTTTAATTTCATTTCAAAATCATTGATGCACTCCAAAAAGAACTCAAATATAACCTGGATAATGATGCATTAATGAGAAATTCTACAAAGTCCTGGCTTCATTACTCACACATAAACATACTGTATTTTCTAATAAGAGATCTGGCAAGGTTCAGATTTTACAATGTGCATGAAAACTAAAAGGAAACAATTTCTTTGATCCTATTTTCTGTTGGGATATTCTTCCTCTGTGTTATTAACATCCTAACAGTATGTCTGCTATGACTCGGCCCTACCTTTGTCAACCCATCTATTTTGAATTAAAAGTTTTTCACGTTCATCCATTGAAATTGCCTTGCTTTCCCCATGAAGGAATAAACATTTTTACCTGCCAAGGTAGGGAAAATTACTTCACACAACTCACTTGTTCCTTGATGTGAACTGCATATCACGCCTGCATTTCCTGTGTCATTCATCCAGAAAGAAGGGCATATTAATATAATGTATAAGCAAATATATAGTCTGGCAATAAAAAGCACTTGTTTAGCAGTTCCATGGCTTTGCTGCTGTTCTTTGCTTCTGTAATAAACTAACATTTTTAAAATTATGTTTGATGTTATTCTTCAGTTATTAATATTAGTGATCTTTAACCCAGAGTGTCCATGCATAGCAAGCCACACTCTTGTCACACACTTTGGCACTCAAAGTCAGCGAAGTTTTGATCTGCATAGTGACTGTATAACTGTACAAATCATTCAATTACAGGAAGATGGAAACCGGTGTTGCTATTTTTAACAAGAAATTTTCAAGAATTAAAATGACATCATCTCAGGACACCACACAGAAAGTAGAGCATCCACAGCTAAGAACAATTTACTGTTAGGAAAAAGCTATTAATGTACACTCTCAGACTTTTTTTTATTTTTGAAAACTAATGCTGAACAGTGATTTTTGTGAATTTCTTTGTTTCCAGCTGCAAGGAATCCACCAATCAGTAGAGACCTGCACTTTGTATTTTGCACAGAAATACTGTGGAGAGCGTGAAGTGCCTATTAGCTCTAAGCTAGAAAATCTCTGGGTGCTCCAGTCACCTATGTTCACATGGATTTCGGATTCTATGAAGCTCTGTATACGAGACTGACAATTGCCTATAGAAATCCCAGTTCATGTGAATTTGCTTGCTTTCTTTAAAAATAGGAACTGCCATTCCATTTCTATCTTTGACAGCATTTGCTAGTTTCAGTTGAGGAGAAAAGTGTATAATCAAGTTCTAATGCTGTTTCAGTAAGATTAATAATTATAGGGTTATGCAACATTAACAATAGTGGTACAAGCAAAGCAGTTATGTTAAATTTTAACAGCATTAAAAAGGGGGAAAGAAAGAGATTGAGAAAATTTCAGTTCCCTTCTCTGTCATGTGTTCTTGTCATCATCTTGTTTTTTCTATGTTTAAACTACTTTTAGAATTTCTTCTCCAAGTAATCTAAGAAGACAGCTAACAGCAGGTCCTTCCATTTCATGTAATGATAAATAGATGTATACACCACAATTCAAGACAAAAATGTATATATAAATACTTAAATTTATAGCTAACGTCTTGCATATTTTTCTAGAAAATTTATGGAGTAAGTTAATATACTGAAAAAAATATTAATTAACTTTCTGGAAAGTGTTATTTTGAAAAATTACATGCAACTATATTCCTTTAATCTAAATATGCATGTCATTTTCACATACAAACCACAAATTATACACTGGAATTTTGCCCATATACTCTGGGATACTTTGTAATTTGATTGGTTTCTTTTCGAATCAGTTATTAATCTTCAATTTGGACAGAATACCAGTAGTTAACCTTGCAATAAATTATATTGTCATACCCCATTATTCTTTTAAGGAGATGTATTTTTCAGGCAAGCAAGTTTAGTGTGAGGAACTAAAAGTTATTGCTGTGACTTTTTGTAACCTCTCAAGGAGGCTTGTGAACAACTAAATATGTGGCTCTGATATATATTAAGGATAAGTCATTGTGGCTTTTTACTGTTCTAATTTTTTTTGTACTTGATAAACAAAAATTAATAGTTTACAAATTTCTATACGCTGAATTTGAAGCATGATCACAAGACAGATGGTCGATCTCTTCAAAGATTCAGCTGTATTTAAAAGGAATCATATTAAAATACTATCAAGATTACCACAAACAAGTAAATTCTTAAGGGACATCTGGATTACATCCAGTGCAATGTACCGTAATGCAGAGCAGAATATCAGGATAAGACACTTCTTGCATTCACGGTGCATGCAAAACTCCCGCTGAAACTTTTTGAACCACCACTAATCCAAAAGATCAGAAGGGGTCTTTAATAGCAGACTGCTTCTGACAACCTATACTTCCCATCCTTTGTGTAACAAGGTGTGAACATCTGTTTTGAACCTTATTACTATACACTGTACAAAATATTTAGCAGCAACTTAGGTGACCCTTTGCCAACAGTGATATACTTGATTTAGAGGGATATGTCAAGGGTGAAAATAAGGACAACTATAATAAAATTCCATTACACCCATCTAACCTGGGAAAGCTCGAGAATTTAGGACCTGGTTTTGATGTCTCATCTCACCTTCACTTTATCCTATCACTATAGCATCACAAAATAGATTAAACACCAAATTATTTGCAAAAAATAAACTGGTTTTCATTGGGTTAGAAGAAGACAGTATTCACCTCACAGCTCCATACAAGCACATCCTTCCAATGTAAAGGATGGGCTTTTAAAATGTGTGTTGCATACTATGTAAAGCTACTACAATTAGACAATGGCCTTTCTTGCATTTTGAGAATTCCTAAACTGTTTCAGATGTAAACTTGTACCGGACTTATAACTATGGAATATTTTGTACAACTCTACATAACATGCTCACTGAGTCAGACAAGATAATTTGGGGTCAAATACTGGCTCCTTTAAAACTGACTGTAAAATTTCTATCAGTTTACTTAATTTACCTTTTGCAGGACGATGAAAACTGTGTGTGTTTTTGAACAGGAATTCTGCACCTCTTGATCAATATCGGAACATAACATTCGAAACTTCTGCCAACACAAACATACATACCATACTAAGCAGGCTCTCAAACTGAACCTCCTCTTTCCTCAGACATTCTGAGGAAATCATTGATCTATCATCCTGGGTTAGGGAAAAGAGTAGAAACTATTGATACTGAGATCACAATAATACATAAACTGATCAATAAATAGCTTCCTCACAAGATTTACATCTCAATGAAGGAAGAAAAAGTTGCTGATTCCATTATGTTTGTCAGATATAAAGCCCCCAGATTATCAATGGACTATGTACTGTGAATCGCAGAGCTCAACTGGATCTTGTATCTTGCCAGTTGTATCTTTATCTCACTATTTGTTCTCGGATGTTAAAAACACTATTGGAAGCAGTTCAAAAATACATTGTTGGAAAATTGTTAATGCCCTAGTCATACAATGTCATTTTGAAGCTCCCTGGGAATTTAGATTTGCACAGCTTATTAGGATATGACCTTTCCCTTGATTTTTTTATTTTAAGATCAAGTTAACATGTAATTTCCCCAGTGGGAGTTGCTGTGTTTCCTTCACAGATAAGGAAAAGAGCAATGGCAACTCTGTATAGAGACAACTTTCATACATCTCTACAGTACGGACAACTTTGTGGTCTTGACAGACATCCAATGCATTCCTAGAGGTTGAGAGGAAAGTCATGCAGTACACTAAAAAAACAAAACAAAACAAAACAAAACAAACAATCCAGGAGCATAACAAAGGTATTTGCCTGAATCTTTCACCCATTTTTTTTTTTTCTATTTTATTTTTTTTTGCAATGTCATTTGATATTAAGCTTTGAGGAATTTTAAGGCCTCTTGACTCCCTGTATTCAGAGGATCAGAGTAGCACTGACTGTGAGATAATGGCTTGTTTCTGGACCACCTTCATAGTCCTTTGGGCGAGCAATTACTACCTCTACAGCATCTTTTTTTTTTCTTGATACAGATCTTGTCTCACAAATTCACACGCTCCAGCATTTCCATGCTTATTATATTAGCATAATTTTTCCTGGGATCTCATGAAGCTGATCTAAAAGCAGGAGGCTGAAAAATCAATTCTCAAAATTTTCCTATGTGGCAGGTATTCAAAATGGCTAACAAGAATATCATCTCAAATTCCTCAGCGGTCAGTGAGAGAGGTTCCTCTAGAGGCTAATTCAGAACAGCTAAAGAAGGCTCTTGCTCTATATTATTCTGTAGAGGAGAGATCTCTTACCAACTGCCAATAACAGTGTTTAAATACTTATATATAGTAAACATTTTTTAATAGTTTAAAGACAGGTATATTCAACATTTCTCAGCCCTTATCCCTCTATGTCGATGAAGCCCGCAGAGATAATTAGTTAAATAGTTAGAAGCAGAATGCTGTTGCTTATATTTTAAAAGTTTCAAATGGTCAAGATTGCAAAAACTAACAACTTCTAATAAGATTTTATTCAAGAGAGAATAATTTTCTCACTGAAAGTAATATCAGTGAGTTGAAAAAGAGGACATTAAAAAGAATTACATATTTTGCTTTTTGGATATTCAGGGTGAAAGTTTTACACATTAAGCCTTTGCTATGTAAACAACATTTTTTGCTCAACTACAGCTATCTAAAGAAGAAAAGGAATGGATGATGAAATAAAGTAAATTATGTTTTTTAAACTTTTCATATAAATAGTCAGCTGACTTGTGACTTTGGGTAGGCATTGTGCATGTAAGGTTCTTATAATGATGTCACACTATAATATAAAGTAATGCAGTATAATATAAATTCATCATGATCATATTTGAATGTGATATCAATGACTCATCCAACGAAATCATACAAAGATTCAAATGATTTCTAAAACAACTTCTGCCAACTTGATGAGTTTCATTGGTCTGCAGTTCTTCTCATAGTAGTGATGCACATTGCCTGCTGTAATTCAGGCATGCAGACAAAACGTAGTCCTTTAAATTTTCCTGCAACAGCTGTTAACAGGGAGATGTCCCCATTAGTTAAACTTGCATTTCCAGAAACAGCCCTTCCTCTCTCAGTGACAAGAGATACGGCTTCACTACTCTAGCAAGCAAGTAGCGGACAGCCTTCAAACCAATTGAGATTATAGGCAGACTCTAGGAGTTAATTTGCAATTGGTCCAAGGCTAATCTGTCTCTTTTGGGCAAGTACAAAGTCATTACCTACATCACCAGTTAAAGACATCTAGGAAAGTTATGTATCTATCAAAGGAGTAAACAAATGCAGTAAATCATATCAGTTTGGATATCATTGTAGAGTACACTGCTGTCATGTATGCTTAACTTTTCTGCAAACAGATCTACCAAGATTCTAGAAGAATGCTAATAATGTAGAAGGAAAAAATTACAAGCTGAGCACTACAAACTTACATGAAGAAATCTGTTGGCTAACGTAATTTGTAATAGAAGAGTATCAGCAGGCATATTTGAAAAGTGATTCAACAGAATTTGTGTATCTTTCTCTACTCTGGTGACATAGACTCTCAAAGCAGATGCATAGTGTAAGCACTAAAAGTTTATTTACAGAGGGCAGGACTGAACATTTCATATGAATACATTCAGACCATGATAAAGAGCTTTGTCTCCCATTAGTAATTTAAAGAATTGCGATTTGGTACTCCCAACACACCTATAATTGAATTCCTCAGTCATAAAATCATTGGTGCCAAACAAGTTCTGATATCTTTATCAAGCCTCTTTTTTCTTGTCATTTGTTAACATATTTCTTATGGAGCTTTTCTTCTTTTTATAGATACATTTGCTTTAGTTATAAATTAACCCTGGAATTTACTCTCCCAGAGGCCACAAACTGCTTTTTTATTCTGTTGATAAAGTTTTAGGCTGTATTAATTTATGATTTTGAACAATTTTGAATAACAGTTGGTGTTTCAAATACAAAGGGAAATTTCAAAAGATTGACAAAGTAATCAGATGCTTTTCTGTGTCTTCTGCTCTGGAAGTCATGATTAATTTACCAAAAGGGAACATATTTGCCTGTGGGATTTCTGGTGTTTCTGGTTCCTTGTAGGAATATTAAGTAAGATACAGCCTCATTCTTAAAGTTCTTCCTAAGAAGTTCAGTATTTCAGTGGCTCCTAAAGATGGCCAGAACATTACAAAGGTATGCAGAAAACTTTATCACTTAGACTGAAGTGCAATTTGAACTATATTATAAAAACATCAGTACATCAGTATTTGTTTAACAGATTGAGTCAAACAATGACCATTCAATTTTTCATTTGATAAATGCAATCCTGAAGAAACAAGGCTTATAATGTTTGCTGTTTCCTATTGTGTGTCTTCATTGGTCTCTTTCTCTTTACCCCCACTAGCTTTGGAAAATATTGGCTTGTTTCAGTCAGAACTGACTACAATGTAGAGGAGTTTTAACAAAATACGCCCACATTGTTGTTAATGTCACCACTGAAAGAGCAACAGTTTGAGCTCACCCTGTAATAAATATCAGAAAATTCAAATGAAAAATTACTAAAAGACATATCCACAGGAAATGAACTTAGTTGGTTCTACTGTTCAAAGAACAATTTGTATAAGGACAGAGTAATATTTTTTAACAGCTGGGAGAATATACACACTCTTTCTTTTATTTGTCTTTCTGTGCTACTCTTAGCTGCATTACAAATCACTTAAGTTTGAAAAATTTGATTTCATTTGACAAACACACCAAATATCCATTTTTTTGTGGTTTAATTCCTGTTTAAGTCAAGATTATCCAAGGTGGAACAATTAAAAAAACCAATGCTTCCAAGATTCAGAAAACAGGAAATGATTTTACGGAACTTTGCATTTCTGGATTACTCTTTCTGATCCAGATTGGACTGGCTGCGGTCATGCTGCTGTATACACCACACATAACAAGGTACTGAATTAATCCAGTTTGGGGTGGGTTGAAAATGATACTGGTCTGTTTTTAAAAAATTACTTTAGGAATTAATCTTTAATTAAGAATAACAAAAGGGATTGAGGAGCCCTGGGGTATTTTTCCTATATAAATATTTTTTTGTGCAGTGCTTTCCCCCATCTCTAGTTTCCCATATTCAAGACAATGTCTTTCTTGTAAAGGTAAACAGAACTTCCTTCTCTATCTGCTGTTTCTGAGATTGCCAGTCAGTTAATTGAAGCTAAAATGTTAAAATTTTCATTTTACATTGTGCTTTGGGTCTCCGATTTGTAATATTTTTATTAGTAAGTCAGTGCCTCATCCTCTTGAAAAATGTTTTAACTTACTCTATATTTCTTGAATGCTTCATCTGTTTAATTACCTATCATAGGTTCTTGCCGTATGTTTAAGTCTTAACAAAACCTGGTATTTTCTGTTCATTTAATTGATTTGATAGTGACACAGCTGAAATTATTTTAACAGTCAAAATATTTATCAACTTTTACAATAGAAACAAGGTTTAAAATAGTGGCCACATTGACAAATATTTTAGCTCTCAAATCTTCAAGTCTTAAAATACATGTTCATCTGTTTAGATTTTACAATTCTGTGCTTTCTATTCAACTAAAAAAAAAAAAAAAAAACATGACTTATTTGTTGACACTAGTTGGGGAAAATTAGTCAGTCTGATTTGGCCCTAATATTCATTTGTAATCCCATTCATATCAATGAAACGGTAAGCGTAAAGGTCCTATTGCACTGACTACCCTGAAGGACCAGGACCATGAAGTATATACACAAGTATAACCATCTACTCTCACACCTTGTGTACACATTTCATAACTTTGTTTGCACTGTGTACTTTCACTTGAGCCAAAAGGAATTTTCAGAGCAAACAAGTTGTAATGTATTCTTTAGAGGTGAGTTACGATGTTAGTTATCTATAGTTCTTGGAACAGGCAGAAGGACAGTAAAAATTTCAAAATATTTTTCATATTTTTCAGAGTAATGACTATGTCATATACAAGTATTTTGCTAACATCTGCTCAGGACAGATGTATAAATGGAGAGAGAATTTTGCCGTCATGCAACACAAGTTCCAATAACAACTTGATCCTTCACCAAGGGTTAGAAAAGAATTTTAGGATTATTTTTAAAGATTTTGGGCTTTATGTTATACATCCATTTATTTATTTATATGACTGCCAAATGGACAAACAACACAGACTAAATTGACTTATCTAGGTTCTTCTTGTCATAAAATGCCAACCATCTACAGCCTCTACTTGCCAGACGTACAACTTCCATTTCTTTCTTGTGTGCCATAAGCTTTCAAACTTGCAAAGATCTCCAAGTTATAAATCATTACTTTTTTAGAGCTAAAAATCTATGAATGAAATACTAAGCACAGCTCATCTTGGCCTGCAGGCAGGAAGAAACTTAAAAGGAAAGTATAAGAAATCTGAGAGTCATTTAAGCGAATTCAGTTTCAACCGTACTAATAAACTAAAGAGTATCGGGACTCTCACTCTGGCCATACTTGTTCCACTCACATTATCAAACTCTCTTAGTTGTCAAAACTGGGTGGCAACACCTAAATGGCCTGTTACAAATGGTCCATGGCCCATGCTAATTCCCAAAGTATTTCTGGAAAGTGTTTGAATGGCTCTTAGCTGGCTGAGCTGAAACTGAACCAGGGACAATTCTAAGAATTTAACCATTTTAACAATCCAGTTCCTGAGCCTGTGCCCAAGTTACAGCACTTTGTAATTTACTAGTCTGGATCTAGCCTTGGAGTTCAACTGGACTTCTCTGGGACTAGGGAATATAATTGCTTTGGGTTTTTGATTTGTTTTTACTCAAATTCAGAGACTTATTTAATTTTGTATCAGCTTTTTTTCCAAAAATTAGTCCCATTTTCTGCCTGCAAGCTGTCAATACATGTAGTAGGGACTCAGCTTTCAGGAAGGGGAAGCATGCAACTCTGAAAGCGTTCAGCATCAGTGTGAATGTAAGACTCTAGAACTCATAAATCTCACTGAACGTGCATTTCCTCTGTACACTATTTTATTGAGAACTATTATAAAATGTACTGAACTACCTTTCCCCAACTCGCACTTCATTTCAGTGAAATATTATACCTGTGCAAAAAGAAACCACAGAGATGGAAAACTCTAAGTTACATTCTTGGTACTCAGACAAAGCAAGTAAAATTATCAAATTTCTGTAATTGACATCTAACTGAGGCGTTTACCTATGTGTCACGTGAAAAAAGAAGAAATATTTTGCTGCTTGAAAAGTCCACAATATAAAAATGGCAATACAATAGCAAACTGGAAATGGTTTACTATTTTATCTCCTCTTCTGCTCTGAGAATAGGTAACAACATCCTGGATACAATAAACACCTCAAAATCACCCCTAGCTTCTAGGAGCTAAAATAATCCACATGTCCTATGATTGTAGAAGAAAATTGACTATTCTTCAGATGAATACAGCTTCAAAGGGTTTAAGGGAACGTGTTAGAAATAATGGCTCATAGAAAATGAAGGGAGGAAAATCCTATGGGGTCTGTCACTACCTCTTTTCAATGCAACACTCATCTCTGCAGTAGATTTTCCTTTTTTTTTTTTTCCTCCATTTTAATTTCAGATATTCTCTTTCAGAAGGTGCGTTCTTTGAGGAGCTAAACAATTTATATGACATACTGAAATCAGAAAACAGTGCTATTTAGTATTTAGCCTACACTGTCTTTATTTAATTTCCATATTCATAGCTAAATGATCACTCTATCACTCTTACAATTTTGAACTCCAGTGAATTCCTTTTGCCCACAGAGTAACTGCCAGATATAATTATTACATTCATTAGCCCTTCCTGGAGTAATTGTCAGGAAAGTGGCAACCGTACCTGCATCAATTTCTTCTTCCTCTTTGCTTTTTTTCTGCTTTCCTTCCAGGACAATTAGAGCTTCTACTTTGCCTCTTCCCCTTACACAGGGTCTCTCACTTTATTCACCTCAAGTATTTTCCTCCCTTTATTCTTCCCTGCAAAATGCAGATTTGGGAAGGAAAGGGAGAGATGGTCATGCTGTCTCTCACTGTTTTCATATCTACCCGTTTGTTGTGGTTTTGTTTTGTTTTTAATTTCAATCCATTCATTCTGACATAATAAGGAGATTCATAGTACAGTTATTTCATCAGTGACAACAAAAGAGTTACCCTCCTGTCTAAGGGTCAGGCTTCAGCAGAAATTTTAAATTGCCACATGCTGTATAACATTGTGCTGTGCCTTCCTGTTAGTGGATGGGGGAGGAGACAGGAATCTGTTGCACAGCCTGCGTCAGAGAATGTAGTCACACTACAGTATATCAAATTTAGTGTATGTACAAGTTATTGTTATTCTAAACTTACCTCAGACTTCAGCAATATTCACTGCCTGTTCTCCTGTCCTTAGTGACAGGAAAGCTGTCACTTGTTGTTAGCATATCAGACAGTTCCTGTTCTCAAAGGAGTAATAAATAAGGCTAGATTTAAAAAACAGAGCAAACATGGGCAGCAAAAGAACAATGAGTAGGAATGCCAAAATACAGTGGAAGACCACGTTATGGCATTGTCAGCATATCTTAAACCAAGAAAAGCTGAAAAATCTCATAAGAGACCAGGGAGAAGAATTTAAAATCAAGAAGGTTCCAACAACAAACTTTAAACTTTGACAACGAAATTCTTTCTTTCTGTATTTTTAAAATCTGTATTTTTAAAGAATTTCCTTGTTTTTTAATACTTTCTTTGGCGAACACAAAAAGGGCTAAATAAAGAAAAACATCAGTCTTAGCCAGTCTTCCCACTGTCTTCCTTCGAAATTTCCTTTAATTAATTAATTAATTTCCTTTCCTGATATTCATTATGGACATATTTTTCCCAACTCTCATTTCTACTGGGCCTCCAAAGTCCCACACTGGCCTTAGGTCCCTGCCTTAGTCCACCGCTGCAATTAATATAATCACACTGAACACCAGTAGTGTCTATTAAGTTCAATGATATTCTAATTATTTCACAATATTTTAAATCCAGAGCCTAACTTAACATTGTACGTTACTCCACTTATTCTGCACAAAATTTATTTTATGGATATTTTCGTTTGTAAAGAAGCAGAACACTGTTGATAGTATTTTTATCTTTTAAAAACAGAATTGATAAAATATAGAGAAAGCAGTTTTCTGGGTTTTCATTTCATCTCTCACCTACTCAGAACTGGCACCCTGGTGACCCAGAACAGAATGGAAAGAAATGCACATGACTTCCACATCCTCAGCATTACATCATGAAGGATGAAACAGCATATTATGTACAGCTCCGAGAGCCACTGTATCGTATGTTACACTTTTCTTGCATAAAAAAATGCCTTTCTTAACAAAGCTGTGACTCATTAAAAATTTGACAGATACCATATTCCAATGGACTGCAATGCAATGAAAAGAAAGACATTAGACACAGACTCATTTCACAATGGGTCCAGTTACTGTGAACACCAGCATGCTAAGTGGGTTTTTTTTTATATATATAAATTAGAACATGAGGTATGTTTGTGGGAAAAATCTATCTTTAATATTCTGTGTTTGGACTGAGATTTTCATTGCCAAAAATTTTCAAGAAGACATGTCTACAAGAATCTTTGTTGGAGTAAAAATGTGTTCCTGATACTGAAGGGTTTACTGGTACTTCTTCAAGTACTGTCAAGAATTCCTGCCCACGTCAACTGTGCTGTAACAACTATTTCTTAATAAATTAGTAATCCTGGTCTAAGAAAATAATTCCTCAAATGTCATTACCTATGTCAGAAAGTAACTTGCATAACCTGATGTTTTATCCTACCTAACCTGAGTAAAACCTAAACCAGTGCTAAGATTTCAAGCATATATTTTATACAAGGTATTGGCTTATTGGTTTACTATTAAAAAAACCCCAACAACTAAACAAGATATTGTGAACATAATAAATATCTGCCGCACCCAATTTAGCTGGGTAAAGTTAGCCAGCCTGATCACATGAGACAGACCCAAAGAACAAGTCTTTGGGCAGTGCCCAAAGGAAACTGTGTAAGGAACCCTCTTGGGTCTCTTATTCATCATGCCATAATGTTCTTCCCTGCATCACAAAAACAATTAACCAATTCAAGACAATTGGCAAGCTCACATCGCAGCTAACACTCCAAGAAGCTTGCAAAACAGAACCAATATCAATTGGCAAGCTAATCATGGAAAGCAAGTGTGGAATTTGCTTGCAATAATATTTCTTAAGTGCAACATCCAAATAATTAAAAAAAAAAAAAAAAAAAAAAGCAAGCTAGGAACTACTAATGAATCTTCCAAAGAATTTTTGGAAATTATTTCGCATTGCCTTGATAAAGAAAAATACTTTAAAACCATTGTTAAAAACCTGAACCTTTCAAAGTAATTCTTCAATATTTGCTTATTTACTATTTTAAATTCAGGACCAGTCATCATAAACTTTTGTAATACTCATTTTGAAACTTATTCTGTAGTTAATTGCAACAACTCATACTTAGCTGAAGTCTTTACTAAATAACCTACTCCAGACCTAGCTAGCAATTCTGGCAATAGTTCTAGTATAAATGTAAAAAAAAAAAAAAAAAAAAAAAAAAAAAAAATTCAGGAAAATAATAAAAGCACCACTTTTTAATAGTGCTTATGTCATTCAGAGAATAGAATTAATGTGAAATCCTTTTGTTCTAAATAAAGCTTAAAGTTTCCTCTTGTTTATCATCTCAAACCATCTTCAGCAACAGCTGGAAATTCTGAAAGTGAAAGCATGTTTGCAGAACTTTTGTTTCCACATTCTTTAATCATGTCCTAGGCAAAATTCAAAAAATCTATGCCTTTATATGAGTGTCTTGCAATATGCACTCATTTGTCAAACTCTTTTTATGTTGACAATTACTATGGGATAGTTAAATAAAACACTAGCCTGCTTTTCTTAATATTTGTAATAATTTAAGAAATCCAATATGCTTACATGCCTTGATGTACACATAAGGCATCTCAGATATGCAGTTCAAGTGCAAATGATGGCATCCAGGAGTGATGATAGAGAAGAAATACAGTAAAATCCCCGCAGAACTTCAGTGACTCGACAAAGTAAATCCATCCACTACCAGTGGTTAACTTCAGCAGAATCGGAGGAATAGCTACAGCACTAGGTCAGTGCAAGCACTTTTTTTTAGACATACTAGAAGGTAGAAAGCAAATAGGTAACATAATTTTTCCTTGTCTTGGAGGGAATGAGAACTTTAGCCTGTGGCCTCTTCAAAGTTTCTCATGAAGCCATTAAATATGGTCCTGAATAAGGCTAGAGAATACAGATAAAATTCTGTGTAAATAAAGCAACCTTTTGCCCTCACATACTTCTATACTTGCTTATCTATAGATTTCTCTGGGTGTAACTGAAAATAAAATTTGCCTTTATATTTTTTTTACGTTCTTAGGTAAGATTAAAAATGAATTTAGCAATATACCACATAATAACATGCTTCCATGAAGCCTAAAAGCTGAGATTCAGCATAAAATTTTGTAGCTGAAATACCACTGTAGGGAACTGTGAACAGTAACTCCAAGTAAAACATATTCAAGATGAAAGGATAAACTCTTCAGTTTTATTTACTGTAGACATAAAAAGTCAGTACCTAAACCTATCATGAGGAAGTATGTACATTATGAAAGGCAGTAAATAGAAGTGGCTGCATTTTTCCACAAGCCCCCATATTAGATAGCACCACAAAGCACCAGGTCTAGGTAGCAAAACCTGTTTTTCTGACCACCCCTACTAGAAGATCTTGGTGTGAGTGTTAAAGCCTGTAATTAACATTTTTCTTTTCATAGTTCCTTTTTTTGGTGTAACAGAGTGACTCTCTTGGTATTCAGACATATGTTTCAAACCACCATGGTTGAGAACCTCTTTCACAGCAGTATCAAAATATGCCCCTAGCATAAATATTGAAAATGTACATCATTGTATTTGTATATAGGTAGCAACCTAAGTTCAAAGCCTCTCAAACTTCAAAATTGCTGCTACGCAACCATGAATAGTTACAGCCGTTACACAACATCTCTGTTCAATAAATCTAAACAAACACACAAGTACTATGGACTTCTCATGCAATATTATAACATAAAATCCTATTTTATGCAATGCAGCATAATCACATATTGTGTAAAAAGTTCAAGACAAGACCATAATTCTGGGCAGGGCTACTTTGTGCAAATATGAAATTCTCTGAAAAGTAATTTGATTAAACTCAGCGGAAAAACACAAGATGTAATAAGAAAACTTCCATCACTCTCACTTATTCTACAAGCCTATTCCATGGCAGCTAAAAGTGTTTGTATGAAAATAACATATTTAGAATTTTATACATACATACAGGTAAGTTAGAGGAATTGTAGCTGGAGGTCTCCTACAAAAAGTACAAGATTTTGGCAAAAGGGAATCTAAAATGTGTCACAGTCAGATTTGTGATAAAGAGGAAAGATGTGAGTCCCCATGGAGCTCATGAAATTCCAATAACTCGTAAACTAGTACAAAGTACAATATTTTCCTCCCATAACAGCTGTTGTAAGACCAAAACTAGAACTCAAGTCTAATCTGAAGGTCTAGAATAAACTAATACCAACTGCAATGTTAGTATTTCATTTAGAGTTGAAATACCTTAAAAAATTGATGACAAATTCCAGAACAAAAGGCAGATAAATATACTACTCCTGTTAGACTGGCATTTCTTAAAGAATTTGAAGAAGAATATGTAGGACTTTCGCTATAATATATATACATGGGTGTTTAATTTCAGGCATTTAGTCTCGCTGAACAAACAGCAATTCATTTAGAGTTGGACCCTGTATTTTCAGTACACTAAAACTGCAGACTGGCTTCACTAGTAACTGCATGGAACCAATCTGTATATAGGGCAAACTTTCCAACACTGCACATAGATTGCAAACCTGTCCCTACCGAAACAGCAGAACCACCACTGGCCTGAATGAAGCCGGGATATTTTTTTTTCCCTAGACCTTATGCATCTTCCAATATACCAATATCATCCTTTTTTTGATGCCGTGGAATGTTCTGTATATTCCTCTGTCGGGACATTATCCAATATTTATTAAACTATGTTATCAGATGTTATATATAGCCTTTCAACATTACTGAGATAAGTAGGAAGTCATTCTATAACATAGGGTTAATACATTACCTAGACACACATATCCCCTACAAGTATGTACATAACCATACACACATGTTCATCTTAGCAGTCATGGGGTATACTTGTGCCTGAACATACACACACAAAGCTACGTAAGCTTTGTGTTTTTTAAATTGCTAATTATCAACCAGCAGAGTAGACTTTGGGATTCATAGACTTGAATCCATAGACTTTGTCCGGAATGTGCAGCCTGCATGGCATGGAGGCGATCTGCTTAGTCATGAGGGAAGGGGGTGGCTTATGCAAGTCCACAAAGCATCATCTGCTAGTCGATTCCAGAAATCCAAAACCTGGCTTTTGAGGTGGTTACTTATCTTCCCCTTTCTAAACAGGGTATTTTTTCTCTTTGCAGTGAAATCTAGCAAAACTACCAAGTAAAACCAGCTGTATTTAGACAATAGGGTGCTGCTTAGAAGCTGAGGGGGTAGGAAGGTGGTTTCTGTAAATTTGGGGATTTGTTATCACACATATACCTAACTTTTTTGTATTTGTCATGATGCAGATTAGAATCTATTGTCGTTGTAGAAATTGACTACTGTTGTAAGTAGAAATCAAAACACTGACATTTTATTTTTTTTTCCCCCCCATCCTCAATCTCACTATTACATTGTGTCTCCACTGTAAATTTGTAACTGTTGGCATTCTCATGTCATAGTAACAAGGTGGCCCCAATCTTGACTAGGCTGCTAGGTACTATTGCAACACAGGTAATTAAAAATAGCTATATAGTTCATGTATCATGAGTTTTAATTGGAAAATGATGTAATTGTTTAGTTCAATTCTATAGAGTGATTTAGGAAAGGATGAACAGGTCAAATAATGTAATGGAAGGTGTAGATGGAGTGGGGGAAAAATGTGAACTAGATCAAATTGACTTAAATTCTGCAAAAGTTTTCAGATAGAAAGACTGTGGACTGGGCCTTGCCCTGCCCTTCCCACCCCCCCCCCTTTTTTTTTTTTGTTAGGTTAAAAGAATCAAAGCCTACAAAGGATTTAGTTGTATATTTGCCTTGTGGTGTGAGAAGAGCTGACACCTTTGTAGCAACAGGCAAAATAGAAGTCCATGTTGCAGCTGAAGACCTGATGCTGAAATAAACCTTAGCCTTTCCCATGGTTGCTACACGTATTTTCTCCTCCATATCTCCTTATACCTGCAAGATCTAGAAGCATCCTAAGCCCCACTCACCACAGGTGCTAGTGCTACTAGGGTGACAATTTGCTTAGCACCTGCATTTTCTACATTTCTACAACCTGAAAGAAAGGACAACTGAAAAAAGACAGACTATCCTTCACTAAAAAAAAAAGAAAAAAAAAAAAAAAAGAAAAAAGCAGGAGCGTGGGGGGAACAGATAGAACAAATGTAAGAGGTTTATCATTTAATGTAGGAATCAGTTTACACTTCATATTCCTGGGAATCTAAATATCTGAAGACAAATCTTATGGCTCTCTCATTCTTCATTCTGCCTTGGAAAGGCCTCCACTGGCAAAAAAAAAGGGAGTGAGGGGGAATTTTTTTCCCAAGTACTCTGTGACAGTTAAATGAAATCCTGAAGAGCTGACCTGTTAATGGGAAACCTCAACTCCTGTTTGTAGCACGGGTATGTAGGACTTAAGTATAACAATGCTCTCTTGCTTTGGATTATTTCTAACTTTTGTTACTTCACAGAAAGTTAACTGACACACAAAGAACATTTGGTATGAAGTACCTGAAAAAAAGGTCCTAGCTGTTAAAAGGACATCATTGTGGAAATGCAGCATGCAATAACTCGCACTCAACATCTAATATCATGCTAAATTCAGTAAGTCTATAAGTGATTAAAATATGAAACTAGTAGTGATAACTAATGGAAAGTATTGTATCCATGACTTAAAAAGAACTTAGCATGGAAAATTTATAGTTATATTTTAATTTCTGTGAAGTAACTATACTGGAAACTGTTTTACTGCATGCCAGAGGAGAATACAGGAATAATCCTTGTGGCAAAAGCTAGTAAAAGAAACTCAAATTCTGAATATCAAACATGCACAACTAACAATTCACAATTAGCCTAAAAAATGGCTAGTAAAATATATTCAACACCATTCTGAACAGATTATATGTAAAAAGAAAATCCAAACAAAAAAACCCCAAAAACAACAAACAAAAGGGGGCCTCAGCAATCAAGATGAAAAGGTGAAAAAATATCACTGACTATATTTTTCATTATTTAGTCCAGCTTTGTACATGACAGAGTTTTTCTTCTACTTATAAACTTTTCCTTATTTTTTACAGTATAAATTTATGCGAAATTCATTTTATTAGCCATTGCTATAAGTAGAAAATTATACTGGCAGTAATTACAGCTGGGCTTAAATTTATTTTATTGACTTAGAAATTGACTTATAGTTATTTTTAAAAATTCACAGAAGAGTCAGATTTAGAAGCAGTGTTGATAGTGGGTGTTTTTTTCAGTATCATAAGGAAGGTTGAAAGGCATAGCTTCAACGTTCTTCAGTTAAGTTCTAGTATTTTGTCACCCTCATTTTTTTGATAATTAATTATATCAAATAGAAATTGATATCAGGAGGAAAAAATAATTATTTGCATATTCTGTATTGTAATGGAAATTTCACCGAATGCTGATGTTTAATAAATTATATTATCCAGGGATTTGACATTGAGGCATTTCTAAGAAATATATACTATCTTAAGACTGTTTACAGATATATAATCTCTGAACCACTAACAGTTATTGAGATATTTTACAAAACTGATGCCTAAGAGCATTCAAATTCAAGAGCTTGCCTGTATAAAAATACTTTGAAATTATATTTCTGATTGGTTATCATTCAAAGTCCATGCCAACTGTTTTTTCAACTCTCTCTCCTTGACAAGTCCATGCTTATATTGTACCACATGCCTTAACACACTGCTAAGAGTGATTTCTTATAATCTCATAATTAAATCTCTAAGCAATTGTTGCAGCAGGGTTTTTTTTTTTGTTTTGGGTTTTTGTTTTTTTTTTTTTTTTTTTTTTTTTGTGACAGCCAAAGAGAATAACGATGTCAAACACACGACTTCATGCAAAAAATTCTGATATCCAGGGTTGCAGAAGATACGAAACTTCTTTTCAAAGGAGAGCACTGAGTATCATATGCCATAGTTACTTGGTGTACACTGGGAATTTTTAGTTAACTAGTAACAAATCATAGTAACCTTTTAAAAGGTAAATTACTGATTAAATTATTGACTAATTGGTACCAGAAATTTTTGTTTGTTGATTTTGAATACTCATTTTTTAAATGGAACATTACAATCATGTTTCACAGCAAAACCTTCTTCAGAGGTGGGGCAGCAAGTCAGAAATATAAGGCTAGCCCACAACCCTAGTTATTTCAAGGATATTCATAATCAATCCTTCTGACTTAAAGGAACCTGAACCCCACAGTACATGAAGAAATTAATAATTTCCTGAGCTTTTAATCAGAATAAATACCAGTCTTACGTCACTGATATTAATAAATACATCACTGTTAAGTCAGCGTTGTATTGTCGTGTGTACACAGTGCCACAAAGTTACAACACCACAGGAACTTGCACTCTCCAGTTGTAGAATACCCTGGAGAGAAATGACACCAGGAAGATTACAAAATGCTCCTGCAAACCTGAGGCATGCCATCAAGACATAGTACATTTCAACATAGCATCTCAGTTGTTGCAGGCTGAGAAAAGGCTCCCCGACTTTCTGCGGTTGAGAAATTTGGAAAGAAAAAAAAAAAAAAAAAAGTCTGTTCATTCATTAAGTGAATCAATCAGCCAGGTGAGCACCAGGACTTCCCTGTCCGCTCCTTTCCCCTACCGTGGTGCGAACGGACATCCTGCGCTCCGCCGGGCCCCTCCGTCCCCATCCCCTCCGCGCCGCGGGGCGGGCGGTCGCCCCTCACGCACGGTGCGCTCTCCCCGGCAGCCTCCTCCGGGAGGGGCCGGCGCTGGCCGCCGTGAGCCGGGGCTCCCCGGGCCGCCTGCCCAGCCCCTGCCCCGCGTACAGCACCATGGACACAGCGCCCACGCTCCCCGCCCGGCCGGAGGCTCCTGGGCCCAGCCGGCCGCCGGCCCGCCCGGCTCCGCCGCGGGGCACCTGGAGCCCTGCCCGCGGGGGTCCTGCCGCCACCTCGCTCCCTCCCTCCGGACCCCGGCCCGCACAGCCACCCCCCCCGCCCCCCCGGGCACCGGCAGCCTGCCCGGGCAGCCCTGCTCCCCTCAGGGCCGTGCCTCGCACCCCCTCAACGCTCCGCTTCGCCCCTCCGCTCCGGGAAAAGCCCTCTCACCCCGCTCCCGCGGAGCCGCCATCCATCCCCCGCCCCGCCGCCACCCCCGGCACCGCGGCTCGGAGCTCAGCCCTCTCCCCACCCCGGGGCGCAGCTCCCGGCCGCGCACGCTTCCCCTCGCCCCCCAGCAGCCGCCCCCCCCGAGCCCTCGCTGGCCTCTCCTCCCACAGAGGCGCCCCCTCACAAGCCGCCCCCCACGCCCGTGGCTCCCTCAGCCCGGAGCTCCCCCCCGCGCCTCCGCCGGCCCCCTCACCTCGGGGGAAGGTCCCCCGCAGCCCGCACTGACCTGGCGCTGTCAAGTCTCCGCGGGAAGAAACTGTTCCCTTCTAGTGGGATAAACTCCCCGGCTCGGCCCGTCCTACCGACCAGGCACCGCCTCCCCGGGCCGGGCACCGCCTCCCCGCCGGCCCTCACGCCGGGCGCTGAGGGGCGAGTCGCCGCCGGCGGGAGCGGGGGACTCGGGGCGCTGCGCGGCTCGGGGCTCGCTGCCGCGGCCGCCGCTGCGAGCGGGCTCGGGGGGGGGGCGGAGGGGGCGGGACGGGGACCCGGGGCTGAGGAACGGGGGGGCGGTGGCGGCCGCGGGAGGGACCGGGGAGAGAGTCGGACGCTGAGCGGGAACGGGTCGGTGAGGAGGAGGCGCTGCTTCTCCTTCCTTTCCCCTTCAGACCCCGTCCGCTCACCGAGCCAGCTCCCTCCGGGTCCCTGAGGGGAAATCACAAAGCGCGTACCTGAGGGCAGCCCGCGGGCCCTGGAGTGCGTCTGGAATTTGATCTCTGCTCTCTGTAATCTCTCGTAACTGAAAATTCAGTTTTTCCGGCTGCTAACTGCTTTCTCTTCTGCATTCCCGTTCTCCAGCTAACTCCTCTCTGCTCTGCGTGTAGTTGATTTGGTCACCTCTCGTCACTCTGTATCCTACTGTGACAGGAGTAAAGGCTTTTCTGAAAAGATTCTTAGCAGTAACAGAGGTAAATGAAATTCTTTTTTCCCTCACTTTTTTAAGCTACAGATTCTCTCTCCCCACTTCCCCCCCCACCCCACCCCCCCCCAGGAATGCAGGGAGAAATGGCATAGGCTGTGTTCGGTAAGTCTCAAGAGAGCAAGTTCAAACAAGCATGTCACCTCCTTCTACTTCACCCTTTGATTCTTTTAAAAAGAAGTTAGATGTGAAAAAAAAGTCATAGGATCAACAGGCTTTAGAGAGTCATCTTGTAAGTCAAGATGCCCCAGGATACAATAGTTTATCTTTAAAAACTCTTGATCTCTTGGACATCATTAGAAGATTCAGAGGATACTAAATTTGCCTCATTACGGTTCTTAGTCATCAAGCATTTTGAAAGAGAGCCTACATTTGCTTTATTATTTGTATACCGAGGGCAATTTATAGAGTTGAATACGTCAAAATACCTGGTCTACTTATAGATATTAACATTGCCTACAGCTTTTTGTTTATGAGAACAATCTTTCTGTCTGCAGAGGCTTGAAGCCTTGTGTTAATTTTTATGAGAATTATCTGTCTATTTGTATAGGCTTGAAGTAGGTGTTACTTCTGTCTTGACATATCAAGGAATTTTTTTTAATTCATGCTTTTCCCTCCATCTGAATTTTTTAGCCCTAGAAATGTAGAAATCTTTTGTTTGTAAGGTGAGGTGTTTTTTTTTGTTGTTTTCTTCTTCTTCATCTTTTTTTTTTTTTTTTTTTTGAACATACTACAGTAATATATATTTGGTAATACCCTGACTCTGAGTTAGGAGCCAGGTACTGAAAACAAGTAAAGCAAAACCTCAGAGTTAGCTCAAGATGCCGTAGATGAATAAATAGGCACATATGGATGAAATAATCTAACAATAACAGAGGCTTAACTACCTAATTTATTAATATTTCTAACCATTTTACAGTAATATATCCAGTAAAGTTTCAATAGAAAGATAAAAGAAGAAGGGTCTTAGCTGGATACCTCCCCAGAGTTCAGCTTTAGCTCTGCTGAGAACAGAAACAACACTGTTCTCTGTGCGAACTGCTGGAGAATATGCTCATTTGATTTAAGTGTCTGAATAGCAGAGGAGCCCTCCCAAAAATCTGGGCTTTAACATGCAAATTTTTTAAAACTGCATGAAACTGGGAGCATTCCAAAAATTGGCAGGTATTCATGTACATCTGATTGTGACTATAAACTCATACTTTGAACCTAGACTTTTAATAAGTTCATAAGTAAAGCAGAAATACAAAGCATAGTTTAGATTCTAATTAAATTGCATGGACTAAATAGGCATATCTAACTCAGCCCAGAGAAATCAGCCAAACAGAGCTTTCAGAGAAGTATTACAAATACCATACAATTTTATTTCTTTTGCAAGCATTATATTCTTTTAGAAAGTTCACCCTTTGAACAGAACTCATAAAATATAAAGCAGAAACAGTAGTATTGACTTGTGTACAACTCAGGATTTGTAAATATACATTTTAACAGATTGAGACAGGAAAGGAAAAAAATTGCTTAGGCTGATTTCCTGCTTAACAGATTTTTAGGTAGTGTTTGGTACCTCATTAAATGTTTCTTTTAGAAAGACAGCTAATCTTAATTTGAAGAATCAAGAGATGAAGAACCCATAAATTTTCTTTGGTAGTTAAAAATATGCCTTATTTATAATTTGAATTAATCTGCTTTTCTTTATCAAGAAAGAGTGTTGTTGGTTTTTTTGTTTTTTTTTTTTTTTCACACATGGAACACAGAAAGCCAATCATTTTCGTATTGGTAAAGAAATAAAACAGTCTACAAATATATTACCTATTCTAGAATTAATTCTAGAGTTTCTTTACACAGTAATGAAATGGTCGTAATAAAGAAATAATCAATTTCTCATACAGCTTTTGTTTGCATTATTTGTCTGCACGGTTTTTGATTATGCTGACTTTTCCCCCTGCTTATCTGAGAGAATTCCTAAGTTTGGCTGGGGCCTTTAAGAGTTATGAAATAAGAATGAAATGTCAGACTCAGGCCTTCCTGAATCATGGGCAATTCTTCCCTGGGTTCAGAGGTGTGGAAAAGGGCCTCTTAGCATCAGTGCTGTTTTTAAAATTAGATGGTAACTTGTCTTTGCAAAAGATCAATTATACTTTGTTTTTCTTATCGGATATAAAAGCATTAGTTAGTTATTTTTATGTAAAAGAATTGCATTTTATATTACTTTTAACCATTCATTTTTTCATGGTAAGTCTTACTGAAGAGTCTGATGCATCTGAAATAAGATCTTATTTCTGCATATACTTATTACTAAGTGTATTTTACTAATTTTAATTATTAAGAAAATTTGAAGCAGATTAAATTGAATCATATGGCAAAAATAGTGCCACTGAAATAAGAGTACTTTGTGGAATCTCAAGATGGATAAAGGTATTAGTATGAACCAAATAACCTCCTTTAAACATTTTTATTTCTCTTTTCCACCTTAATGAACGAATTGCTGTGCAACATGTTCTAAGGTATGCCAGGTAGGATTCAGTGGTTTGATCCAAGGTTAGAACATGAATATATTAAAGAGACTCTGTCTATGATACTGTGATTTTTACGATTGACTTGAAAAGGGTAGAAATCTTGTACGGTTGTAGAGGTGAAAGATTTATACCTCTTGCTCTCTCTGCAAATATTCTAGTTCCAACTTTTACTTTATTTTGATGTTTCCATTGTGTCTATGCTTTAAGTCTCTAGGTGCATTACAGAAGTTTAAAATCACAAATCACATAGTGTGTCCCATCTCAGTATTCTGGATAGAATGAAAAATTATCTAGCCAAACTTTTAACATCTAGAGGGCAATCTCATACACTAGCAGTGCGGCTATAAATATAGCAGTCAGAAGAACAAGTTCTGATTGTGGGAATTGCACTGGGTTAAAGTAATGGAGTTTAAACAAGCTAAAAAACTATTGTAGTGCTGCTTTTTTAAAGCTACTCTGTGTACTTTTTCTTGGGTTATGCAATTTTTAAATTTATATATCTGGTGTTCTTTTATTAATAACAAGAACTTTGTCTTAGCATACCTTATTCTGTCTTTATTGACAGGTTTTGGTCTGGAAATATATGTCTGTAAAAAGTATTTCACAATATTCCACCGCAGTCTTATCTTCGATTTTCACATTTTATGTGTACATAATTTTACTTGAAGGAAATCAGAAGTTTCAGCTGCTAGCAGTGATGTTTTATACAGATATATGGCAAAACCTATAGTATAAACTGCATTTCTTTAAGTGATGGTAGGGGACCATCCCTTGGTGCGATTCCAAACTCTTTGGAGATCGCACTCCAGTATTGTTATAGTGCATTTCGCATGCTTTGCCTCGGATCCAGCAAAAGTGATAGGACGAGGCATAATGTAGATTTTTCATAGATAACTGTAGAGCGGGTCAAAACAAGAACCCTTTAAACTAGAAATGATCCTCCTTTGCCTGAACTTTGAGGCTTAGATAAAAAGAGAACAAAATCCAAATCATGCCTGCTTTAAATTCAGTAAAGCCAAGATCACACCAGGCTGCCTACCTCTAATTATAATTTTTTTCATGATCTTTGGTCTCTCCCCAACTCTTGACTTCTCTGATTTCATTCTCTCTTGAAGAGAATATCTTTCTCTCTAGGATTGTCTGGTTCTTCTGTAACTGGATACTATCTTCATGTTCTAGTCCCATTCTGATCAAACAGGTCCAAATTGCATAGCACACACCGATAGCAGGCAAAAGAGTATATAGGAACAAAGAGCTCAAGCAGATGCTGCTATCTGTCAGATTTGTTGATCCATCAGAAATTTACTTCTGAAGGAATCATTTTAAAGCAACCAAAAGCTTATGGTCATTTTGAGTCTCATTTTAAAAGTTTATCCTAATTTCTTGGGTGATCAAGTTAAGACAGATTTATGAATGCAACTTAGTCAACTTCAGAAATTCAGATTTCTACAGTCGTGCATGCTTAAACATCTTAAATTAGTAGCTGATGCAACCAAGACTTAAGAGTTGTGCTAATATAAGATGGGAAGGAGGCGGCTAGTCTTGTGGTTAAAGCATGGGACTAGCTGCTGAGAGGTCTAGCTTCTATTCCTGGTTGTGTCACTGACTTCCTGTGGGTCACTCTCTAAGTCACTTAGCTGTGCCTCATTTTACTCATATATAAAATGGAAATAACACATCGCTGAAGCACTGTGAGACTGAAGTCATTAACATTTATGCAATTATTTTAGGCTCATAAAAGGACTTTGTGTATAACTGTATGAGGAGGTCAAATCCTATATTCCTAATGTAATTCCTTCATGCAATTTGCTAGGTTTTTCTCGCACAGCAACTCAAAAGTGCAAATTTTAACATGAAGCATCTAAAGAACTTTGCTTCCACATTCCAATTAAACATTTGCTCATGAAGAGAACTGAGGGGTTTTTTGGTAAGAGTGTGAGAAAGGTAGTTTTGTGGTATTCACTCACTCATAATTGTTGAAAAATAATTAATCTCCCCCTCCCATTGTTTCTTTTGGAGGACTGTGTGAAGATCTCTTGGTACTTCCATTTCCTATAACCTTTGTCCTGTTTTATAGTTTTTATACATTGTTGTGATGGAATTAATTTTAAATACTATTTTTAAAATCCCTGCTTTTTACATATTTTACCCTACTCTCCAGGGTGCTCTGAATGGATGTAGGAAATACTGTTGGTCAACTAAACGATGATTCTGTAGAAAAACAGTATACACTGCAGCTACTAAATCCCAGCGCAAGTCGTGGGGAATCAAGAGCATCTCCTGCTATACTGCCTAGCCTGAAGGATTAGTGTCTCAGCATGTCAGTCACAGTGGTGTGGATCTCACGTTCGTGATACCACAACTTTTATTTCTGTTGGAGAGGGAAAATCTGGAGGGTTTTAAACCAGGGAGTTCGGTGTGTCTTTCAAATGTCTGGTAAATTAGGTTTATATACTTAGATACTTACAAACATTTTTAACAATCTGTAATTCTCTAGGACACATATAGATAGTCCAGATTGAAGGAGAGTTAGATGGCATTCAGACTATCCTATAGATTTAATTATGTTAACCACCTTCAGTAGTCTTTACAGCAAATGGGTTGCATGGCTTTTCATGACAAGACCAAAGATTAAATAAAGCACCTTCCTGTTTGTCTTTGTAATTAATATATATTATTACAACGGTAAACATCCTAAAATTATGTCATTTTAGTAATGTTATTTCTGAAAGAATCACCAGGAGGAGTGGCGTAACAGTAAAATGGAAGCATCCTTTTCTTACATCTCAAATTGTATTGCAGAGGCTTCTTTTTCCACGGGCATTGTGACCACTGGGGTATGCTCCAACGAAATACACACAAGACTCTCACTTTTAACTTTTACACATGGATTCACGGGCAGTTGTGTGAGACTACTGACAGTAGCAGCATAGTGAAAAAGTACATAAATACTTGTAGTATTAGGGCACAGTATTTTTCAAATGTTATTTTGTGTAAATGTACACAGATGCTAAGGTCAGAGGCCTCAGATGACAGTTTATACTGCGTAAACAATATCTACTTACTCTGTGATTAAATCCTCGTCATAAAAATGTGCTGCCAACATGCATGGAATTTTGCTGGGCAGAGAAGCAGCAACTTCAATTCTTGCTGATCTCCGAATTTTGTTTTGCAGAAGTACAAGAAAATAAAATATTGTCAGGCAGTACAGCTTGAAATAGCTGTTATATTAAAGTCATCATGCTTCATTCATGCAAATAGTTCCATTGGTTTGTCAGCTGTGCTTCTGAACTGACTCTTGTTAGTCTTTTAAATAAATCATTATTTTCATTTAAGACCTTAAGACTCATAAAAAATAAAGTTAATAACTGGTTTTTAGTCTGTGCTAACCATTGGAGGATGCCAGGTAACTTAGCAGTGAATCAGGGGCTATTTTGGGAGAAAAATATTACAATAATTTGCAGGAAATAACCTTTTTGTTCCAAAACAGCTGTCATTGAACACTATTATATCTACAACAATTAAAATTATCTTTGGTAACTTTTAGTATTTGGCATTGCTCCATTATTGTTCAGTTAAATATTTTTCAAGTATGTTAGGACTTCTGCCCACTGTGTGCTTGAAACCCTTCATTATCAATACAGCAGCTCTCTCATTTTTGTCATATTGTAGTCTCTCATGGCAGGACATGTGAGATCTTCTGTGAAGATTCTCTGCCATTCTATAGGATAGTAACAGGACTCCTACTGAGCACTGATGACTCAACATTTGCAGTATAGAATTTGCTTTTTAATATAAAGTGTTGAATGCCAAAAAAAAAAAAAACAAACAAAAAAAAAACCTAATAAAAAAGAATGTACTAGCTAACATATAAAGTGAATTAGGAAACATGTGCAAACATCCTGGTGAATTTAAATAGCTGGTTGGATCAGAAATGGAGGAAAAATAACATTGGGTCAGGAAAAAAACACAAAGCAGCCAAAAACCTTGTATTTCTAATTTAGGATATAAATACTCACTGCTAAAAAATTCTTTGTTACAAAATGAGATTGATTTAAAAAAGGCAGTTTTAGAGGGTGTTGTGGGTTGATGGCTTTAATATGCTTCACATACTAATTAAAAATATTTCCACAGTGCTGAGAGTTTTTATTCACTCTAACTGTAACTGGTTGATAGGCCACTAATATTTTTTGTGAATTGTTTTTCAGAATGAAATCTTTATTATTTGTATTGCAATAGCACTTGTGATTCCTATTTCTGGCTTTGAGTCCTCAGTATTAGCAGAGCAGAACTCAGAGTATCCTCTTCAAAGAGTCTATCATACATATGTAACATGTGGTAATGTTTTATTAATAGCACGTTTGCATACTATGGTATGGTAACTTCTATTTGCATCAGTATAAGTTAATATAGAAACATCCCTTCAATATGACATGTGTCAGATGCCATCAAACTAGCTTCTCTACATAAGATTTTACTCTGTGAACTTAATCATTAGTGTTTTCTTACCCTATATATTGTTGTGTTAGCAAAAAAAAGACATCTTGGGAGTATATAGAGGATGTTGTGTTGATTTCTGGTATCTGAGTTTTATACTAATAAATAATAAAATGTAGCAGTTTAGTACGCAGTGACTAGCACCTGGCAACCTAATGTTGTTTCAGTAAAGTAAAGTAAATTTAAGCTGAATTCTCCTACTCTCATCTGAAAATTTCTGACACGTGGGCTGGATCACCCCTTCATGTGTTTATTTGTCTCTGTGGACCTTCCATTGTACTGTGTACAGTTCTGGTTCAGCAGTTGAACCTGAAGTAGGACTGGATTACTGAAGTATAAAAAATAAGGGTAGAATGGTAGGACAGAAAATCTGATTAAATTGGGAAATAATTGAAATTTATTTTGTATTATTTCATTTATTCCAGCTCAAATATGCTAGTTACAAAGCATCCACATATAAAAACTAATTTGTGTTGTGCGGAGTTAGACTCTTTGCTATTTTTTTCACTGTAAATAACTAAAAAACTTATAATATAAATAAGTGAGAACCTAATTTTTTAAAGGATAGCATATAATAATATACAGATAGTAAATTGTATCAGAAAGCAGGATTTTCTTATCATAGCCCTTCTTCTTAGAGTATAAGAGTACAAACTGATTCACAACTGAAGTTACCTTTTCAGTAACATCTGGTTTTCCATGTTTTGTTTTTTTTTTCAATAACCATTTGCACCTGCTTCAAATGAACAGAGTGAGTAAAACATCACTTTAAGTGTGAGTGAAAAGTTTTTACTGACACTTCTTCCAGATAGACCACAAAAGATTCAACTCACTGGGGAAGAGCTCAGATAATTTCACTCCTAGAAACAGAGAAATTACTACTGAGAGAATATGGAATTTGTAACAAAAAAGTTTTTTGGGAAAAATGGCTTGTTTGTAGACTGTGACTTGGACAACTTTCTTCTTCAAGGACATTTTTGCAGGCAGGACAAAACAACTTCTCATCTAAATTACAGTACTATATAATGGAGTGAAAGCATAACAACAAATGCCCAAGATATGAAAAGCAAAATTTCAAACGTAATATTCCTTACTGTAATGCTGGATGCAGAGGAGCAGTATTGTAAGATTTTAACATTCATTGTGATTATTGGGAGAAAAAAAGATAGCAAAATTACTATGGTCTCTAGACACATGTCTAAAAGATTACTAAAAATTGGGAAAATGTTATTTAGTAATTATATATTATAGTTAATAATAATTATATTTTAAATAATATCACTATATGTTAAATTTGGAAATAGATAATGATTTCTAGTAGCCAGGTGAAACTAGGAATGTGGAAGATGAAATAAACCAACCTGCTATGAGATCTGAGGGTATGAATGTAAAGCCAAATGTTAAATTCACTCTTTCTGATTATTGTATTATCTTTCTGTCTTTTAAGATTATTTATCTAAATATTTTATATTCATGTTTCTAGAAGATCTGGTAAAGTTACTTGTAAGACCATACTTGTGTATTCCTTCACACATCTAAAAACGATTTTAGAGCTACTTATTCTCAACGTTTTGAGTAGAGCTGACTTCCAGCTGGACTTCTAGTTTATACTTTTACACTGTACTGCTTTTCCATATGCCCATTTTCTGTTATCCCTAAGCTTAAATACTAATGACTGAGCTGGTGCTGAAGCTCTTCTGTATGACCATTTAAATAAATTATTAAACTTCCCCATAACTAATTTCAAATTGAAGTAAGTCCCTCAACCCATATTAAAAGTAGAGTTTCTCTGGATGTAAGCCAGTCTTTTAAAATCCCTTTTAAGTGGCAAAGGACTAAAATGGTTTTAGTATCTTTGGTTTGCTTAACTGTGTTCTTTTAATGGTTGGGTTTCAGTTGGAGAAACATTATCAGTCTGCCTACGCCCCCAAGCTTTTAAAAAATCATTTCTTTATATTTCTGTTTCTGTTCAAAAGGCAGCCACAGCACTCTTGCTGATGCATTAAGACCGAGCACAAGTGGGCATATCCTGCTGTCAGAAGCGTGCACACATGTGACTTACGACAGGAATTGTGTGGGCGTCTGAGATCAGAATTTGGTCCAGTGCATGGCTCTGCCTGAATTAGCATCCCCGTTTGCTGCGCAGCAGCACAGAAATTCAGTCCATGCCCCAAAGCGGGAAGAGAGCCTGGTGCCCTGCCAGGGCGCAGCGGGGGTCCCCGGGGCTCTGGCTGGAGCCCTCGGCAAGCTGGCTTCCCGGGGGGAGAGGGAGAAGAGGGGCAGGAGGAGGACTTTCTAATGTAGTTGATAAATTGTGTGTATGGGAGGGGTGGGGCCACAGACAAAAGGAAAAGAAGGCTTTCTGAGGTTTCTTATAACAAGGAGCAGATTTTCTGTCTGCTTCTGACCTCATTATTACATTAACTGAAATGCTGTCTTGATTTTCTTTCTGTGCTTGGGGAAGCAAGGAACTAGGAGGGCTTTTTGATCTCTCCTGGGTACTTTGCAGCAATGATTCCAGGTGTATGCTTCAAAACACATCTTTTAGAAAAAAGGGCATTAACAAGAACCAGTTGTCTCTTTCCTCTGATAATTCTTGTTTCAAGTAGACACCTTTTCTGTTCTCAACCATTGCTAAATGCCACTAAAAGGGATTACAGATTATACAGACCAGTTAAAAGAAATACTTCCTTAATCTAGAAATATTGTGCTTATTGTGTAGGGCACAATAATAGCAACAACAACAATCCCAAACATCAAACCAAAAGTAAGATAACTGTCAGAGTTGTGATTAAAAAGACTTTCCAGAGTCCTTAGATTGATTCACATAATAAACAAAAACATTAAGCAAAGCCAAAATTAAAGAAGGGTTGACTTCCTAGGCCTGTGTTCTACTTGTGTTTAACACAGACCTCCTCTTAAGTTTTATGTTGCCCCCTTGAAAAGCCTGTACTTTTGGTGTTCTAGAGACACAAACAGAAACACACCTCTGCACATGCAGTTGGCTGGAGCCGAGGGAAATGAACCTTCTCGAGTCCCAGAACCTTCTTCCCTGCCTGAATGGTGCATCTCCTGACACGTGTTCCCCAGCATCCCGTTTGCCCTAGTAAGAAACTGGCCAATCTAACAGTGGGAAACGGAATTCAGAGCAATAATTCTGCTAGAAAGCAGGGCAGCAGTTGGTGGAAGAAGGATAGCTACAGTTTGATTAATGACCTTCTAGCCAGCAGTGTTTCAGAAAATCAGATTGGTGGTGGGGAAAACCGTGTTTTCAAGACTACCTTTCAAAGACATGGAGATTTCTAGGTTTATTCGCTAATAACATACATCTAAGATCATTCATATCAGACCTTCTAGAGAATAGTTTTTCCAGCTACAGAAACTCCAGTTTGTTTTAAAAAGTTTTTTTTGTTTCCTTTTTTTTTTGTTTCTGTGGTTTCCTCTTTTAGTGCTAAAATTTTTAAGTCTGCTTTGAGCTTTCTAAAAAGGACTGCATTTCTTTCATATGTGATGTTACCTATCCTGTGATTCGAAAAACTGGCATTAGTGAGACATGTTGAAGAGAAGCATAGGCCTGAATTACCTATCGTGTTCCCTTAGGTGAATGTCTTTCATTGGTAGTTTATGGGCAGAAATGTTAAACATTAAAAATCTGCTCAATTGTGTACAAGATTCTTCGAGTAGATAAATGACCCTGTAATAACTTAAACTCTTAAAGCAGATGTTAATTAGGCTGTGAGTAATTTTTAAAGCATTGCCATAGTGATAGTTTCCAGAATGTTCTCTGCTCAAAGTAGAATTTGGGAAATTCCTTTTACAAAGTGGCTTTAGTTATTCCTGGAGCATAAGTGAATAAAAATGTTTCCCTAAATCATTACTTTTTAATGTTCTTCTAGCTGCTTAAAGCAGTGAGGTGATTTGACCTGTTCATGGACTTCCTTAAAGGATAGAGGTGAAGGATGGAGCTGTATTTTGAACGATACAAAAGTTGAGGAAGTTTTCTGTGTCACCAGAGATCTTGTGTATTCTCTGTCAATTTTAAAAGTAGCATTGTAGGATTAGGACTTAGACTACAATGCCACATGTGTCTACACATGTCTACTATCACTACCATGGAACAACCTACATTAATGTAGTTATTTGTATGCGTGTGTCAGTGACTGCAGGAATCGAGACTTCAACTTCCACCTGACAGTAAAATGAGCAGAATATAATCTCTTGTTCCTTTCCTCATAACTATGGGTAGTCTCTGAAGGGGTGCTTTGCCCCAACCCTTTGTTTTGATTAATGGTCTGCAGTCCATTACAGAAAACAGACATTTATGAACTGAAGAAATAACCTGGTTATTGCCTGCAACTTTGATTCTCAACTCTGAAAAACTGTTTCAGAATCCTATGGAACTACAGTTGCATGGATGAAAGCTAGTAAGCAGACAGAAATATCCACTCCCACTAAAAAGCAACACATACCTCTCATACAGGAAAAAGCACCTTCAAAAAATGTAAACTTTGAGTGGCAGCTTTTGTTTGGACTGCTAAGCACATGCCTAATTGTGAGGGAGAAGAAGATACTAGAAAGTGGCAAACTCATGAGGTGAGAGAAGTAGCATCTGTGAAGGTATTAAGTTCTAAAGGATGTTCCTTTCACACTTGCTTTGCTCAAGTGTTAATTCCTTCCTGAACATGACCCTCAGCTTGTCCTCCTTATGGACAACATTCCCCCGAATCTTTTTTTCTGTGAACACTGAGGTGTTCTTTTATCTTTTCTGCCTGGATAACTGCTTGCCAGGTATTTTTGCCTGGCTGCTTTGTTGGTGCTCATGATAAAATTTTAAGACTGAGAAAAGGTCCTGACATCTTTCTGCACAGTAACTTTGCATTATCAGAAAGTTTTTGATTGATGTAGGATTCTGGTTTGACTGTATGTGCCAGAATGGATTTGCAGCCATGAGGAGCGTCTTTACGTTTGATTTCAACAACACCAAAGAATACATTTGCCAGTGAGACAAGAAGTGATGGAATATTAGTAAAAGAGTAAAAGTAGGTAATGTTTTCTGAATTATTAATACTTTAACAGGGCTTCTACATTGCAAAGACCATTGGAAGACTATTGATACAACTGAAGTGTAATAGTGTGTGGGACGCTGTACTAGAAGAAAGTGAGCTGCACTACACTTTATGGCACTGTTACAACTTGTAGACATCAGGGACTTGAACCAACCTGTAGAAGGTAAAGGTCAATTGACTCAGTAACTATCTATGCAAGGAGGGTTCTTCCAGTGGTTGAAACTGGAGAAAGAGGTAAAAGATGTAGTATGATTTCAACTATGCAGGTTCAGATTAAGAATATAATTGAAACAAGTCATCTAGAAAATGTATTTCTACCCAGAGCCTACAAACCAAGTTTTAATATATCTCTAGAAGATATGGTTGATTATCAAGAATTAGTTAAAGGCTCACTAGAGCAATTTCTGGGGAGGTTTCTATGTCTTTGCATTATGTGGGAGATCAAATCGGATAATAATCTTTCCTGTCTTTAACATCCACAATATCTTTCTTTATGTGTCTGAATTTTGAAGACTGGTAGTATCAAGCAATTATTTTCCTCTGTCTGGAGTTGCTGTGATGCATTCTTTCACTGTGGTAAATAATGGATAGTAAAATAATTTTAGTAAAATTATTAATGGATAGTAAAATCCATGTAATCTTTCTTTTAACATCAGATTTATCATTTGGTGGTTTCTGTTTGTTTGTTTGTTTGTTTTTCCCCCTGTACATTTCCCTCATTCCTTCCTTAATCTAAATGAAAGAATATGAGTGCCTCCATAGCTGTTCATAATATTTTATTCCCCATGCAATACTACTTCTGCTTTATAATTTAATTCTGTGAAATTCTGTATTTAATCTTAGCTTCCTAAATGTTTAGATTTACCACTTTCTGGTTCTTCTCTAGTTTTATATAAATGTGAACCATTTGGCATGTCTGACATCACATATTCTGCCAAACAGCAGAGAAGCTAATTGAAATACTCTGAGTATTTCAATTTCAATGTGCGGGCCAAATACTCAGTTGTCATCAACTCAGTTGTCGTAATCATGGAGCTCCACAACAGTACGTGGAAATATGCCGATACAAATTGAGACTATAGCCTACTATCTGTAATTGAGATCCGTTGTTTAGCTGCCTGATGGAAAGGAAATTTTTTTTACATCCTGATGCTGTTTTCTCCAGCAACATGGTTTCTCAGTAATTGCCACCTTTGTCCTCCTCATTACAGAATGTGCTATATCTAGCAGTTAAGATGAACTGTTGTACCATCCAGGATTGAATGGGGCAGCGGTCACATCCACTTTTGGCAAATAGTTTCAGCCTTGGATCCTGTTTCTTGTATCCTGATGCTGAGAATTCTGTTTACTACAGTTTTCACAATAGCCTTTGAGAACGAGTACTCTGAGAACACAATAGTGTACCTCCAAAAGAGTTGCCAAGAGGAAAAAAAAAATAGACTTCCTTCTTTGGCAGTGGTAGAATATAGGTAAGGCTAAGCAGCGTTCTTAGCCAGCAAGAAGGGCATAACAATATATTTTGACTCCAATGAGCTCAAATGAAGCTTCCTTTGAGAAAATGCATTTGTCTTAGACAAAGGTAATGTAGAATGACTTTTCTTGTTAAAGAAGGTTGCATATAGAGGATAGAGGAAAGGAGGATGGAATTCAAACATTTAAGGAGAAAGGAAACAATGAACATCTCATGTTTCTCAACCTGTTATAGACCATAGGTAGCAAGAATTGCAGTTTAAAATAGAGGATGCTGTGAGTGCCTATGAAAAATATCAGGCTGTCTTGTTTATAGGCAGTGTATCACAACTGCTTATTTAACATAATTAAGAAATTCTAATACGAAAATCAGACTGTGATATCATGAGTACCCATGAGATGTTTCTGGAAGTATTGGAACAGTCAGAGAATGAACCGGAATGTACAGGACTACTGCTCCTCACCAGGTAGGCTGGTGCTTCTAGTTCCCAAGAATATTTTTTTCTTGTATGGGAGAAGGGCAGAGGGGTTGAGGGAAGAAGGAAGGAGGATATCTATGCTACTTTTTTCTCATTGTCACTGGAGAGTGGAGAAAGAATGGTATACTTGTCCCTGAGGTTGGGCCCAGAGACTCCTAGAAGCAACATGGCAGAGGTAATGGTGCTAAAGGACTGTGAATGTACTTCGGTTTATACTATAAGGGAGTGTATCAGTGGGTTGGTAGGATAAAATCTCAATGAGAATACTTTATTGGGAGAGGGAAACAGAAGAGACAGACATGCAATAAAGGAAGAAATGTGAAGAGAAAATAGACGAGTAGAGAAACTTCAGCTTCTGGATTCCCAGGCATTAAGATTTCCCTATAGACTGTTACAGATTTTAGCAGTATGGGTGCTGATTCTGAGTCAGCTAACAAAAATGAGAGCTGTAGTCTCATAACACAGGCACTAGCCTGATTGTGGCTCTTGTGTATGCACAAGGTTTTGGTTTTTTTTTTTTTTTTTTTCCCAATTACACTGTTAGTTTTGTTCATCTCCAGCAGCATTTACACGGAATTAGTCAGACTTCCACTCAACTCAAAAGACATGTTTTTTAAATTAAGTTTTGACCAAAGAACAAATGGATTTAAATTACAGGAAAAAGTGTTTCATAAAACTTTGAAAAGTTCAGTAAAGACCCAAACTTGCAAATTCTAGAGGTCTGATGAAGCTCTCCGTACTGTAGACTCCTTTTTCACTCCTCTCAGCTACCCTGCAAAGGACTTCAGTGCCACTGCTTTAATTCCCAATGCCTTTGAAATAAAACAGGGCTTGTGCCTTAAACACATCTTAAGCTTTCCACAACCTCACCTTCTTTTTTAATTCAGAACTTCTAATGTCTGTGTTTCAGTAATTACACTGAGGGTGCTGGAAATTGCGACAACATCAATAGAGTATAGGTGAGATCTACACGGGTCATCCATAGGGCAGGTGTACCCTGGTAAGGCATGTCGGAAACTTTTTCACGTTATACTGGCCAGATGCAGTGATTGCTCTGGGGAAGGGGAGGATGAGAGAATGAGCGTGGGCGGTACACGGGAATTCACTCTGGTTGGCTGAAGGCTCCGCTCGAAGTAGAAATATGCTGACTTTTGTATGTATGTGATAAATGTGTTTTAAGAATAGCAGTGATTTCTTAATCCAGTTTTGCAAGTACAAACAATTACAATGCCTTGTAAAATAGTTGCTTAGATTCCATAGTCCCAATGTAACAAAGATCAAACTGCTTTTCAGCTTCTGATCATCACTGTTACTCCTGTTTGAAGGAGGAGGGGAAGGAATACCAGAGTTTGAAATAAAATATTTATATCTTAATTTCTTTATATGAACTTTTGGGGAAGAAGATCAGAAATGGATCCTCCCATTTTATCCTTTATTCATGGATGGTAGTAAGCATTGGTGGCTTTAAACACAGTTGCTCTTCTGTGCTATTAATTCAATATGAGTTTTCTGACGATCCAGTGTATATTGAAGTAGAGAAGAAAAGCATTTTAGTTCTTCAGGTCAGAGCGAAACAGTTCTTTCTTAACACTTTCTACATTAGAGATGGGAATTTCTGGATTATGCTGTTCTTTTTAAGACACATGGGAGATGAAAATATTTTATTGCTATATGTATGCAGCTATATTTCAGTTTTGAAAGGGAGAGGAGAGCATATAATAATATTTAAGATCTACATGCCCCAAAGAAACCAAATCTGGATCTTTGTTTAAAATAAGAAATATGCATTACTGAGGTATTCTCTTTTTAAGCCCAGTCCCTAAAGCACAGTGTTTCAGTGGCATTTGAAAACACACAGAAAATAAATCACAATGTGACACTGTTGGCAGGAATAATTTTATAAGTATAAAATAATCCCAGGATTGATCTGACATACGCTGTCTGAATTTTCTTGCATCCCAGGGGTGAGTTATTCTTCTAACACAAGGCTCAACATTGAAAGTGTTTACCCTGTTGAAGTAGGGATTACAGAATCTATATACAAAACTACAGGATAAAAAATTATGAAAGCGTGTTTTATTTTTTTAACTGGGATGTCATAACATTATGAGTTTAATTGCAATTGTATCTCTCTTATAGGTAGGGTAGCCAAGATCTGTTTCAGAGCTCACGGGTGGAAAAAAAGCCCAAGTCCCATTTCTCTTCTTTTTCTGTTCCCTCATTTCCCTCCCATCTCCCTATTGTCAACTGGGGGAACTTGGCAATGAGGTTGTGTGTGCTTGCACTTGGGTTGGGGCCAGAGGAACAACCCCAAAAGCCTCCTTCCTGCAGCTGCAATAAACAAGAAAGTGAAATGTAGTGTGTGTGTATACTCAGCCAAAGAACTTGACATGAAAATTTTAATTGAAGGGGTATTTTTTTTCCCTTTTTTTTTTTTTTTTTTTTTTTTTTTCTGAGGGCTATCTGAGTTTTTTCCTTTACAGCAGGCTTTTAAAATCATGCATTAATTTTCAAAGGGATTTTGCTATCTTAAGTAAAATATAGGACATGATTTGGCTATATTTTTGTAGGACATTCAGTTATTTGTAGCCCACTGTCTCTCTGTTACTTGTATTATTTCCTCTTTTTGCAAACCCTTCTCATATGATTTCTTTTTGTCTGGAGGCGGAAGTTTCCAAGCTAGTGCTGCCCAAGCTGAGTTTAACAAAAGAGTCAAAATGAGGAAATGATTAAATGTATTTGAATCTTATCATGCTTTCAGTTTTAATAGCATTGGGACACTTAACTGCCATATAAGTAGTTTGGAACAAAAACTAATACAAGTTTGTTGCTGTACCACAATTGGTAATAACCTCAAATTCCCTTATGGCTATGGGCAGTAGGATTTGGCTGATGGAAAAGTGTAAAATTCCACTACTCTGTGAGGAGTGACTCCCCTATTGCTGAGGTGTAGGGCTCATGGCATGTGCTTAAGCAATTATATATGCCATTGCCACCTGCTGGAAAGCGTGTGAAATACTTATTTCTAGGTAAACCACTCGGGGACAATATTTTTTTCTTAGTTTTTCAGGAATTAATGTCATGGTAGACATGTTCCTCCTTCCAAATTGATGAGCAGCTTCAGTTTTCAAGATTGAAACTGAATTTAGTAAAGAAATTTAATAACAGTGTCTCAAAACGTGCTGTGGCATTAAGACAGAGGAAGCTTTATTTTAAAACTGAAAGGGAAATGAAAGTTGCCTTATCAAGATTTGTTTCAGATATCCACGGTGTTGATGTTCTAAAAAGCATTTATTTGGTCTTTAATATTTTACATTTTGTCATAATAGTAAGCGGTCCCTCTATCAGACAGTATAAGTTCAAATTCAAAACAAAGGTGTAAAGGCGTAAAGCTCTTATGTTTAGTTACAAATGAACTGAGATTAGTTAGTAGCCATCTCACAAAATCAATAAGATTGATCTCCTAAGTGTTTACATCAGACAGAAATTGTATCTGAAGTTTGTCTGACGTTGGTGGAACTGGGTGTGGTAGCAGTTGTTGAACTGGTGCAATGCCTTAACTTTTAGTGATTAATGTAAAAGCAAGGAACTTATAACACATGAACAATGTATTACAGCAGCTCAGCCAAAGTGTATTGACTGAAACAGTTACGAATGTCAAATCATTAATTCATTAAATAAGCAGTACTACTTTCAGGATCTCTGTGCGTTGCAGAAGGGATAAAATAGCAGACAACTTAATGTACCCCACTAATTTCCATCTTTTTCTTTTTTTGATAATATTGTAAATAATTCAGTATCTTTAAAAAAATATTCATGGTGATTTTTTTTTTTTTCCTCCCAAAATATATGGCAATTGTGTTAATATCAGGAAGCCAATAGCCAAAGAATTGCTACAGAGTATCTCTAGTGAGAAGATGGCAATAGACTTGGAAATTCCATTCTAACCACATCTGCTGAGGAAAAGAGAGGATAGGTCTTTTATGCTGAAGTGAGTTTTTATCTACATTTTCTGTACCCTGTTAAAAAAGCTTATGTGTTGGGTATAAGAAATAATGCAGGTCCCTGGGGGCAATCACATATATTGTGTGCATTGTGATGCAAGAGGCTGATGTGAACTGTCTTTTGGTAACTGAACAGCAAGTCTTTGGAGTAAGATGGGCAGAACTAGGAAACCCATATGCATACGTACATAAGGTTGAAAAATATTTCATTGTTCAGAGAGCATCTCACACTGATTTTTTTTTTTTAAATTATTTTTAAGTGTCCCCTGATTTGGGGAGAATCCTCTCCCTCCCCCCGAAGGATGAAAGACGTGTTCTGTTCACGTAGAAGGACGATGGCACCCAGTTCCCCAGCGTGGCAGCACCCGGGCGCTCGCCCATCGGGCTGCCGGCACCCACCGTGCCCGAGGGCTCTGCCACGGACCTGCTCACCTACTGCTCTTACGTCTTTGGCCCGGGAGGCTCCCGTAGCCTCCTGATCTCTGTTGACCAACATTTGGGCCCTGCGGTTTATCTGTCACAATGGAACAAGTGTGTTAGTACTCTGGTATGCTGTTCGTTTCATTGCCACGTTTCCTGTAAGGCAGCATAACTGGTCATAGCTGGCAGTTACCTGCTTTTCAGGATTTTTTTGTAAAATAACTCTTTGAGGAGATAGCTGATGCTTTGGACAGAAAGAAGGCTTCTGATTTTGTAAGCAGCATGTTTCTACCCCTCTTTAGCCCTGAAATTTTTATTGGTATCTTGAAAATCATGGAACACAGTATTTGCATTTGGGAAACAAGTATTTCCTCCATTAAGAATATACCCTGTGAAATACTGATATGCATACTAACCCACACTTCCATTTGTTTAAAATGTAAATGATCCTTGTGCTGAGTAGCAATCAATGTTGCAACATTATGGCCTTTTCTGCCTCAAATCCTCCTTATAGTACACACCCGATTTATAGCCTTCATCAATATTAAAGTAAGCGTAATTGGCTTGTAAATACATTGGACTCCTTTTGGTGTGGGTCTCATGAATAGAGTATGCTTACCGTAGCAGCAGATCGGGTGCCAATATTTCACATAGAAAACTGGTCCCCTCAAAGCCCAATCTGTTCCAAGAAAATGACCGACTCCTACCAAAATGACATAAATTAGTTTAATTATTGTAAAACAACTTTCAACGCTGTTGCAGCAAGATCAGCTCAATAAGCAGAAAATCACTGAGCCTTTTCTGTGAGTGTCAGAAGCTAAGTAACTGGGGGTTTTGATCAGTTGGGCTGTTAAATCACTTTCGATGCTGATTCAAAAGGGCATGTTGCTGAAAACCACAGCTGGCATTAAGATACTTTTCTAGATTAGATGATGGATTGTATTTTAGAACTGCATTGTGCAAATTGGGCACAAAATTTAGTCTTGATTTCATCATTATTTCATCGCCTATTTCAGAGTTATTGAACTTGATGCAAAGGAAATGGCAGAGTTCAAAAATCATTTTTAAAGTTCCTTTCAAGCTTCATGAACATAACCTAGAATATGCAAGTTCTTATTTCAGGAGAATGAACAGACTTTCTGGAACACAGTATAATATTTGACAGTGATTGATTGATTTAAATTAATGTTTTTTTCTTGGCTGTGCAATTTTATCCCCATATGTTTGTAATTGTTAGGGATCTTTTCAGAATCCTTTTCTAAGAATGAGGCTAACTGGAAATGCAGCTTTCAGATTCTTCCAGTTCTTGAAGACCACTTTTCAAATGTAGCACAGCCCAAAGCGAATGCTTGGTCTGTCACTGATGATGAAATTTAGTCAGTTGAGGTCCTGTCAGTGGTCAAGGAAGTGATTTTGATATTAGAAAGCATGGACACAGGGTGGAAAGTAAGGTGTGATGGTCTGAGTTTCAGTCAGAGGGTGCTGTAGTTTTGAGAGCAGAGGTGCCAACCGCCGCTGATGTTGAGCGGCGCGGCAGAAGCGTAGATGAAAGGGCAGCTACAAGTATAGACCGCTTGTGGTTGGATGTGAACCCTGGTGCTCAGCGACAGGCCAAACAATCATCAGAAGTCTCTGGGAACAGGTATAAACTTTCCTTATTCTGCCATTTCTAACCCAAACTGACGGATTCTGTGCAGACTAAAATCAAAAGATCCGGGTAGTTTTCAAAGTCCTTCTTGCGAGGAAAGGAGCATAAGCATGTCGCTTTCACATGTAACTTGCACAGTTACAATCCTGTTTCAGAAGAAACTTCATCAATCCTGCCAAATTAACTTGAACTTGGGCTGGCTTAACATAATGGGTGCAAACTCATTACTTAGGGGGAAGAAGAGAAAGACCACAAGAACTGTCCTGCTGGGTCCGTATAATTCAGTATCTCATGTCTGACTAATGGCAATATGAGATGATAATAATAAGAAAAAAAATATTTTACATAGTTAATTTTGATAAGCATGGTACTTCAGTGTAGTACCCAAAATATAGACTACTGATTAATGAGAATTTCCTGAGAACGATCTATTTTTCTCTTTGAACTTACGGACAAAATTCTGGTTTGAGAGGGCCAAGAGCATAGAAAAAAAAAAAAAAGGACTAATTAATCACCAGAATTACCAGGAATGTTTGCTCTCACAATTAAATTTTAATTCCAAATTAGAATTTCCTGTGCTATGTGTTGTACTAACTTGCAGAAATGAGCTGGTAACTCACGAGGGAACAGCTGCTGAGCTGCTGAAACAAATTTCCTGCTACTACTGCAAAGAAAGCCTGGGCTACAGGGTATCGGTGGGCGCTGTATGGCTCTTACGCTACTCCACGTAAAGGCTGTCAGGCTATTTCTGAGAACACTATCATCCCCATTTTGCCTGCTTCATGGCATTTTAAGAGAAAGTATTAGTGAAGGCTCACCATCTTCCAGCCGGAAAGAAATGGAAACACATTCTTCTGAATTGCTGAGTCACTCAGACACTCTGAGCCAAGAGCTGATGCAATTCTTCTCTTATCACCGGAAGATCTCTTTGGTAATCACAGACACACCTCTTATTTCAATACCTTGGGTGAAGGACTGTTGATTCCTCAGACCTAACCCAGTGTGTACAAATCACATTTTTGTTTTCTAGTCTCAATCTCTAAGAATAAAGGTTTAAAATTTGAGAGGATACAAGGGGCTGATGTCTAAGGAAATGTCAGTCTTTTGCCATGGAATTGCAAGGTGGCTTATGAAGAGGAAGCCAGAGCAAAAGTAGTTCTAAAATATGGAACACTATTATAATGTTTTGATGTGTATTTAATTCTTAACAGTAGTTAAAGCTCTTAATTCTGTGCTGTTTGTTTGACACAATAATCTGTTTTAAATTGCAACAGAAATTATTTGAACTTTAACTGAATGTAAGTACAAGCACTATAAAACGACAGATTCTCCATTTTCAGTCACTTCTCTAACGTCAGACATGGTATCAGATTTTTTCCTTACAACTAAGTGATTTCTGTATGTGACTAGGTTAATGATGTTTTGTTTCCAGTGGAACAAGGACCAGCAGTGCTGTTTCACTTACTTTCTGTGATCGGCTTGGTTAAGGAGAGATGATATTGTCCTAAGAATGTTAAGCTTGACCTGGTAAGAATTGTAATAAAAATTTTGCTAACTTCTGCATCAAAGGACTAAGCCCAATGTTAGCAAAATGTTAAGCTGACATTTTAAGTTGGCTATAACATTAATATAAATGAAAAATTACAGGCATTTTCAAGAGGGTTGAGAGAAAGGAGAGATCAATGTATTGCTTGTTTTACAGCTAGAAGCTCTCTGGTTTAAAAAATAATTGATATTCCTTCTTCCACACCCTTCTGCCATAATTATGTAAAGAATCTGGATTATGCTTCCGACTCGATTTAACTGTTTTATAATAAGTCACAAGCATACCTTGCCTACTTGATGATACTCCTTTAAGGTTGTGCCAGTCTTTCCATTATTAAATCATGTTTAGTGTTATATACTGGTTGCTTAAAAAAAATTCATTTCAAGCTTGAACTTGCTATGCATTCTCAGCTAGCCATATGTGTGAGGGAGCACAAAAAACATCAGTACTATTTAGCAACTTAACATGCTATTTTTCAATTTAATGGAAATTTTGGTTTTTCCTTTAAAAATGTGGGGAAAAAATGTTTTTCATAATGAGGACTTCAGCGTGTTAGTGGGGAGAATAAGCATAAGAATAATTAAGATCTGCATTTTATGTATATGGTCTGTGTGCTGCCCCTATAAATTCCTCCCTTCCCACCCCCCCCATCATAAATCTGACCCATCTGTAGAAACTTGACTTTTGGTTTGAGCAGGAAGCAAACAACTAAAAAGGAAGAGTTGTGTGTAGAAAGTAGGAAGGATTGTAAGTTTTAAACACAGCAGTTCAGATCCCTAGACAGGCACAGGAGTCCTAGTTATCCACACTGCTACTATTCCGACTTGGAAGTTTTTCTGAAGTTCAGAATTAGATGAGAATTGAAAATGATGGTGGGTGTTTTTTTAACCTTTGTAGTTACGGATTTTCCCTGCACACCCCCTATCCCCCACCCCCCCGTATCCCAGAGAAACACGGAGAATTTGCGACTCAGTATGATCGACCAGTCTAAAGAAATGTGTCGTATGGAGTGCTATATGTTTTGTAGAACAGGGCAGAGATTTTTAATAGCCGGATTAATGTTTCGGGAGTGTTCAAAATGAAACACTAGATCCCTTATGGGTCACTGCGCAGAGTTCATAGCTGGTCGGTGTACTTGCTCCCCTCATAAGTTTTATGCATGACATACTGAAGGTCAAAAAGAAATGTTGGTTTGACATACCCACACCTCAAGAAGTTGTACCCCAACATATCTGAAAAAGTTACTGTAGGGATAGTAAAATGCCTCTTCCTGGCTTTGTCCTGAAGAATAAGTGTCCAAATAACTTTATCCAGCAGCTCCATTTCCCACTGTGCTTCTGCTGACTCTAGTACATACATTTTTATACCTTCAGTCTAAAGATTGACCTAATCTGTAGTTTTCCTTGGACATAATTATATTTTGTTCCCCATTTTTCAGAACGGATGATTGAATTCAGACTTTTCATTCATTCATTCACTCGTTCATTCATTTATTCATTCAGTTTTTATTATCTGCTATTTGCAAAGAGAACTCAGGCCACGTAAGCCTCCAGTTTATCGGGAGGCTTTTTTAGGGGGTTGGGGCATCGGCTTTTGTGTTTTTTTTGTTTAATTGAAACCTATTTTGTGCTTTTGCCATAATCAGAGAGAGGTAGGCTAATAAACTCACCCGAATACCTCTTTAGAAGGTACATTTACTCTATCTGTAAGTCTGGTGTTGTGAGCACCCCTCACATCCAAGCTCTCAGCTATGAATGCATCCAGTGCTAATGTCTAATGCTATGTGGAATTGCCAAGTGGTCTCTTATCCAAATACTTACGAGGCTGGGGACTGCTTAATCTCTGAGATCAGGGAGACTTATTCTGATGTGGCTGTAGACTCTAGACAGTTAAATTTGCAGAAATCCACTGAAGGCAGTTTGCTTTTCAGAAGTTGCTGAGGGCGTAATTTGGCTTTTTGCAGTTTGAGGGTGGGCTGTTTAACCTGAACAAGTTCCAGCTTGTTCAATTATAATTTAACAATATATTTTCCCCATACTTGCTGTGTTCCTCCCAAGAGATGCTTGCATCTCCTTGATGCATGAAAGGATACCTGTATTTAATGTACATATTAAATAAGTCTGTAAAGTAAATTCTCACATAATTTTACATTTAAAAGTACTATTTGAGGTGTGTGTGTATATATAATTTTGTTAGATGCATGTATAGAAATAAAACAGTCTTTGCTCTTCCCTTTTGTACCTCCTCAAGACATGTAATCTACAAAGCAGGAGAATTGCATGATAAAATGTGCCAGAGTGGAATGCATAATTATTCCAGAGGAGGGTAAGTCAGTTCAGAACTTGTACTAACATTCTTAAGGTTAGCAGGAGTCTTCTTGCCATGAAATTACATCAGCTCTCTATGGCCCAGAGTCAATGCACATGCTTTCCCTTTCTAGTAAAAAAAAGGTGTGAAAAATGCTAATGTCTTCAAAAATGTACTGTAGAACAAAGCTGAGTAAACGAATATATATTATAGTGTGGTGTTCACCTGTAAGTGAACCTGAGTCTAAGGGGAGAAGAGATTGAGACATTGTACTTTTAAAACAACCATTTTGCTTTTTTAATAGATTAAGTCATGACTTGCAAACAGACAAAAAAACATCTAAATAAGAAAAAGAACGCTTCCTTGATCCTAGTTCAGAGACATTCCCATAACAGGTGGGGCAGAGGCCTTTAAATTACAGCTCTCCTCCATATACCTAAATTTGTTACAATTCCATCAGGCAATGAGAAAAGACATTTTCACAGTAAATAGTGGTGGATGCGGCTGGCAACACCCACTTTCAAGCTGGTTAAAGGATGAATGTTTGGTTGGGATGGTGTAGTAACAATATCAGAGGTAGAATCTGTTCTGTATGGAAACACTACCCAGTTTCCTCTGAGTCTTAAGATGAAGCACGCAGCACTTACTGTTAACTAATGTATTTAAATTGTCACCAAGACAAACAGTTAACAGTTGTGATTTATTATCAATTCCATGTAGTAATTAGGCCTGGTTCAGCTGGTGGATAGGGAGTGACTAATTTCCATTTCCCCACGAGGAGAGGGGAGGAAAGGAGCATTTCCTTTTTCTTGAGCTAGAATATCTGGCACTCACAGCTGTTTGGTGGATCTATTGTGCGAGACAAATCGTACATAGACTGCAAGCTGATATGGCACCTTGGCAGCAGAAGTTGTTTGCGCATTAAATTCTAGCGGCAGTCTCTTTCGGAGCACACCATGTTTCTCACTGCAAGAGGCCAGTGGAGTCTGTGGTCTCAGGCTATGCATGACTGAAGAAAAAAAAGAGTGTATGTGAGGAAAACGCACCTAAAGGTATATCCATGCTCATGACACTGTTGTTAGTGCGGGTTGCAAAGAAAGAGAAATACGCGAAAAGCAGAGACTACAGGAGTTTGGCTTGAACCAGCCAAAACTATGAAGTATTCAGTGATGATAGATATAGTCAGGATAGTAATCTACAGTTTAAAGGGCCCATCTGGAAGATTTACATAATCATCAATTGGAGAGATCTGTACAGTAGATCTCCAGTTAGAGCACACTTGGCAAGTGAGGTGTTAGCTTGTGGCATTCTGCATTTAGCGAGATGATGCTTTGCCTCTCTCCTTTCTTCGTGTGTTAAAACTCCTCCTAACTTTAGAGGAGGAGGCACTTTCTGAGTGAGGCTGTGAGATGCTCACGTTTTATTACAGTGGGTGGAAATGAAATAAATATATCCTTCGTTCACATTGACATCTTCTGATTATCTGAAAAATTTTTGCCCAATAGCTCCAGTTCCCACAAAAAAAAAAAAATTTAGGACACAAGCAGCAGGATTTTAGGTGCAGTACCTGAAGGACCAGGGGAAAAGAAGCAGGGGAAAAAAAAAAAAAGCTTATCGTTTTTTTCCTTATGGCAGATCTACTAAAAATCTAATATTCATGGTCCATGTTAATTCTTTGGGTGATCATCTTCACTGTTCTGAGTTACAGTAAAATCAGAACCACACTTTTGCTACAGCCTCAAAAGGGCACATGGCATACTAATGAAGCACAGCTCTTGTTAATTTTCATTTCATGCATCTAAAGTACTGTTTAGGGTTTCTTCAGTACTGCAGCAATTCTGTAACTGCTGGAGCAGATCTAGCTGTATAATTTTAAGTTCCTATACTAGTTCACCTCTTAAAAGGGTTTGTTACTCAAACACTTGTAACAGGCTTTTGAGAAGTATCTCCCAAATTAAACATGGTTAAGTACCAGCCCATATGCGCTACTTTCTTTTTTTTGTTTTGTTTCTTATCTGGATAGACAAAAGTTCTTTGTACTGCCTGTCTAGGTGCTTTTAAAATCTACATAACCTTTTATCAAAAATTTATTCCTAGTTAAGAAAACAAGAGAACATGAAAAGTCAGCTTTCATTTTTTGCTCCTTACCCTAGCTATCTTTGTGATGTTAGGAAGAATAGATCACTGCACTGCAATAACAACAATTAAAAATCTTGCCTTTGAGCAAAAAAATCAGCTACTCCTCAGAGCTTATAAATCCTCAAAGTAGAATTTGGCTGACTTGGATTGGTCAGAAAAATGGGCACATATGGGTAAAATAGAAACGGTTAGGTGGAGAGACAAATGCTAACAAGAAACATGTGTGAAGAGAGAAGCTCCCAATGAATCCATTCTCGCTCTTGTCAGGTAAGCTTCCATTTTACCCAGTTTCTGTTACCCTGTTCCCATCCATCACTTTTATAGAACAAGGATTTAGCCATAAAGCCAGGTACCTTCTCCTCCATAATACATATTCTGTACTGGGAAACTTAAATGTCAAATAATGTGAAGTGGATCAGTTTTTTAACACCACATCCACCCTTGGAAGTTCGGAGCGATGCCACTGCTAACAGAAATCAAAACTCTAGTCCCAGTAAAAAATATGAAATCTGATTTTTAATTTTTTTTTTAATTGTTTCTCTTTCTAATTCTTTCTAACATAATTTGTGGGGAAAAACATGTGTCTCTTACTCCTGGGCTATCTTGAAGTGAAACAGGGTGATAGTCTTTCTGTTGTTCTTCCTGGCTTATTTTAAATTTAAAGAACTCACTTGATACTCTAGACATTAATTGAATTCTTTTTTTTTTAAAAAAAAGATAAATTTTATTTCCATTCTTTTTTTAATTATTTTTTGAGCTGCAAGAATCTAACTACAGCTGGGAAACTCAATGTTTCATGAAACTTGATGTAAACTGTCTTCTTGAGGTGGAATATTCTTCCTTAGAAAATGAGGAGGAATCAAAGGAAATGGGGAAAACAGGATTTTGTAAATTTGGCTGCTTATTTACATGACCGAATATGCATTTGGAAAACTAATTGCTAGTTTAGGTAACTATTTTGAAACTTCTGAGATGAGATTTTAAAAACATCTTAAAAAAAAAAAAAGAAGAAAAAAATTGCTTGTTTAGAAATGTATGTCTAATAAAAAGCACTTCCAAGTTGGAGGCATGTATTGTTGTTCAAAACTGAAATTAATTTGTGCTGGCATATGTGATCATAGTTAAGATCATCTTTCTTAAATTCCTCTGAGTCAATAACCACAATAAGTTGCCTCTTACTCCGTGCCAGAATGGTTACAAAGGATAAGGTGGCTGAGCGTCCAGGCGTAAAAGGAAACTCAGTCCCAAACTCTGGCAGCCTGTGCCGTTTTAGATCACCTCTGCACCTCCTGCCCAGCCTCCCGCGGCCGTTTTAGTGTAGCCCAGGTCTCCCCCAGATCCTGTGCCATAGCTGCCCTCCCCAAGGCGGCACCATGATCTCAGAGCTAAGAAGAAGGCACTGGATAGCTATGTTGGACTTAGCCACCTGCATCCTCCCCAACCTGACTGGAAGCTGCTGTTGATGGACAACTTGCTAGGAAATGTATCTGTAGTGTTCAGGCAAATACTGGCAGTAACCGTGTCAACGCACAGACAGTAGGCACGGACTTTTTACATTTTGTAAATAGGAGCTTTATTGTATGTGATCTGCTCATTGAGACAACATTGGCTCGGAGAAGTGACTTTGTTCTTGTGGAGTAGGAAGTATACAAAGTATACACAATATTTACAAAGTACCTTAGTACTATTTTGACTAATTTTTACTGGAGAGTTAGTGGTTGTTTCAAAGCTAGATTAGTCACTTTGTCCATAATTACAATCTCTTGAAATCTGCTTCAGTGTTTTGAATTGCCTGAGGGCCTAGTGGTCAGAAAATGGCTCCATCTCAGTCTTAACACTACACTTGATTAGTAGCTCTTGCAGATTTCACATCATCCTGATTTATAAGTGAAAGATGAGAAAAAGATGGAGTGTTGCGCATAGAAACCTGTGGCATCATAACCTGCGTCTGCACAGAAAAGGTGCAAATGAAGCACAGACCTCATGTTCCCAGGCTAATGTTTGTAACGATGAACGACCACAGGCACTCTGATTATTTCTGTGTTGCCCGGATAGCATTGTGTTGGGTAACTTGGTACGGAGAGCTTGCACGTGAAGTCGAAGCACAAACTATTTAATGAAGACAAATGGACAATAAATATTTGGATGGACTTTTTCTAAAAACTCATCTTTTCTGATTAGTATTTTGGAGATGTGTTATAGATTGCTTAAAAATGTCTTAACCATGAAACACTGCATAAGGAACATAAGCATGCAGCAGCTTGCATGTGACACGCTTTAGCACGCTTGGAGGTATAAAGAAGTTTTGGCATTGTGGAGAGGCAATGTGTTATGTACATTGTGTGGGAGGATAACACCATGCAGATTTGATTGCATCATCTTGCTCTCTTTTTTCTTTTCTTTTCTTTCTTTTTTTTGTTCCAGATGGTAAAACAAAGACTGTAGTGAAACCCGTTTTCTCCCAGGAAGAGGTGGGAGGGAATTTTATATGAGCGAGAAACTTTGCCTCAAGTCGAAATCTGGGGCCTGGACTAATGAACTACCTGTAATTCACATTGTACTAAAGATTGCTGAAACTAGGCATGTACTAATCATGAACCATGCCAAACTATGCATAATTACTACGCTTTCTCTGTAGCAGTAATTAATTTGCGTTAGCAACTTTGATTAATCTTTCTAATCTAAAAGTAAAGTGCTTCTCAGACATGAAAGGCTCTATAACTGCTCAGGGTTGTTGTTGCAGCCCAGTGAAGGGTGTTTCAATCCAGTGGGGGGCAGGCGGGGGACAAAACTTTAAAAAATTGAAGTATAGCTGATATTTACGAACTCATAAAAACTATTAACAGTTAAAGCAGTCTGGTTTGCCACAGAATTCACCATCTGAGCTACAGGCTTCTATACACAGTACGTTCCTCCTGAAGGAAAAAAAGAAACCTGTCATTAATTCAGTAAGAGGGCTTCTCAGAGGGCTGTTGCACAAAGATGAGGGTTGTATGCTGAACAGAGGGGCTGGGGTTCCATTTTATAGAGGGCAGTGCTACGTATTTGCAGTTTGTAACATTGCAGTGCAAACTTACCCATCGATGCGTTTTAACCTCAACCTGGAGGAAAGCTCTGTTCTAGGCATGATTGTGCTGCTGTGATCTTGAGTCAGTCCTCACTGGCGGCCCAGGAAGGGTGCTGTGCTGCCGGTGAGTTGGACATGCCTGCTTTTCAGGAAATATGTGCGCTATGATCGCCAGCTTAGGCTATGTTGACAAACAGAGAGCTATCAGATGCTAATGTATGAACTGAATTCTGACATCACTGGAGTTCAAAGTTTCCATACTTCGTTGCCAACCTCCTGGCCCAAGCCGGGCTCTTCGCCCAAAGGAATCCAAAACTGCTGCAAGGACTTAGGTCATCGAATGGTGATGGTGATTTACCTAGACTTCATCGACTATCAGATCTGCAAGAGCTAAAATTTCTGAGGCGAGTAGATGTGTCTCTACAAACATTTTACAAATCCCATAGGGCTTTTAAGTTAACTTTGTGTTGCTCATTTTCTCCCCGCTAATGTTACATGCCAATACTATGGTTATTTTTTCTTGTTTCCCCTGTTAGCACTGTAGGAATACTGCTGCAGGTAATTGATGACAGGCAGAATGACATGCTAATCATTCAGAAATGAATAGTCAAGAGATCACTAATGAACTTCGGTTTGATTTAGATAATTTCTTAAAAAATGCTGCTATTACTTAATAATTAATGATTATTAAAGTCTGGGATCAATCCTGGTTTTGCAAGTTAGAGAAATATTTTTCAAATACATAATTTATTAGAAAATGTAAATGTGATTCTTCTAATTTATCATTTTTTATGCTGATGATTCAAAAAGGGAATCATTTGTGATACTTTATTTTCTTAAAGTTGTGGTTTGTATCCGAATATTTTATAATCATAAAGCTACCCTTTTGATATCAGTCAAAGTAGACAATACGTATTGATGTTGAAACATTTTTTAAATCAGGCATGGGACTTTACATTTATTAGAAGGCGTTCACAAAAATAAGGGTAACATCATGCATATTCTTTGCAACTAAACCCAGTTATGGTTACAATTTGCAAATAAATTTAAATAGACATATGGAGATACAGTAGTACATATACACTCTATTTATGACATTAAGTTAGTGTACTGATAACTCTCAGCAATACATCAGAAGTCTACAACTAGCTGATGGGAAGATTGTATGAGGAAGAAACTGCTTCGATTTCTCACATTATTTCTGTGGCTTGACAAGAATGTCAGTGTGAAATTGCCTCCTAAATTTGGGAGGCAAGAACAAGTCATGACTATACTTTTGCAGTACAAAACATTTACACACAAAATACACATGCATTGCAATGCATTGGAAATGGGTAAAGCAAGGAGAAACCCATCACTCAATGCTTTATTAACACAATTCTACAAAGGGGTCTCAAATAGGATTATATAGTTCAGTCACAGTAAGGCCACAATATTACAATGGATAAGGACCTTAGAATTCGGCATTCTGTGCTAGTAATAGAACCTTTCCTTCTTTATAGATTTTGATTCATGTTCCTGAATGGTACCTCATCAAAGTCCTCCTTTTTTTTTTTTTTTTTTTTTTTTTCTTTTGGAAGTTTAACATATTGCTTAATACAACAGTTAGCACAGTAAAGAAGGGTACTGTCACAGGGAAAACAAAACTTATGTAACATTCACGTAGTTTTCAGACTATATGCTAGGTGCATTTAGATGAAGCTGGCTAATCAGAAAAAAGACTAGCAAAGGATTTCCTCAAGTTTCGAATCGTTTCAGCTTTTGCTTCATCTTCATTCACAGATGATCGGAAGAAGGATGATTCTGTGAAACTGAAGGCGTTTGTCAAAGACTGCGACTTGCTGCAAGACAAAAATGCAACATGTTTTGTATGGTCATATTGTCTACAAGCTTCCATCCACATCTACCTTGTATAAATGATGAGAAAAGGAAAAATGTCCATGAGATTTAGACAGTTTGCATGTGAACAAAATGAACATTCAACACAAGCAACATAGCTAGAATTAGCATGCAAAGCTGCTGCAACGCAGCACATTCCTTCTGTACTTTGATTTGAGAAGTAGGATAATGTTTTCTTTAGAGAACACGCTGCTTTTTTTACACATCTGTAACATTGCATTCCAGTAAATTGGATGGTGGAAATCAGAACTCCAGGAAAAAGTGGGCCTGCTTGCTAAATCCAAATCACAACCCAACAGATGATGATTAATAATTCTGTTTGTTAAGGCTGCAAACAGTAACGCACAGAATAAAACTAGGTATATTGGCAAGAGTTTGAAGAATGAATCCTGAAGTTGTAATGTACTCTCTCCATATATGTACCTATGGGACGTTTGATCCTTAATGAAGGCTTAATGACACTCTATATCTTAAAAAAAAAAAAAAACAAACCCAAAATCAGATATCATTTTTCTTGTCTACAGGCAGTTAGCCTAGCAATGCTACTCTTTTTAGTGCTATCAGGTAACCACGGTATAAGTTTCTGTAAGCATGAATAAAATAACACACAAGAAGGAAAATATCTGAAGTTTAAAACTTGAACTCATGGCTTGTCAGATAAAATAATATTTAAAAAACTGGGCTTGGATTTAAATAGAAAACATTAATGAGTCATAATCTTTTCACAAAGACATCCATGCGTTACTAAAACTAGTTAACCTGATTTCATTTATATCTCAGTACAATAATAGGATTTCAGCTTTGTCTACAGTAAAACTGAAACACTTTTCTTATTCAGATTGTCTTACACTCTTCATGGTTTGCAACTTCTCTACCTCTAAACTAATAATGTACAGCAAACAGTGCTACAGGCGTTTTAGGTTTTTCATAAATTATAGCTGTGCTAATGAGAATAGACTGATAAATGTTTGTTTGTACTCACTGAAAGAGGGAGGGTGGGAAGCAGCACTTGACTTGATTAGTAACACAATAAGTAGCCTAATTAAATATTTATTCACAGATTAATAACATGTACATACAGGTTAGGCAACAGCATGTGGGTGAATACAAAGCATACACATGCAAATAGAGAGTCAATGCTACAGGCAGGAGATCTGAGTCTTGGTGTGGACCTAAAACTGCTGCTTGAAAGTCAGAAAAATTACTCTTATTGTGGCTGGCATCTCAAAAACTTTAATTTCTCCTTTATTATCTTATTTTAAATAGACACTATCCTCTTCCATTTGAAGAAGAGAAAAATTAGTCTACAGCTGAACAAGGAACTAAAGGGAAGGGAGAAAGCTGGGAAACTGTGTGGCACAGTTCTTCTGTACCCGTTCTGGACTGTTTCTCTTAAATGTCAGAAGTTCACAAGTTGGGCTGCAAATTAGCTTAGAATCTTCCATCTTGCTTAAGAAAATTGACCTCCCTATTGTCTATGTCTACACAAATAGTGGATTAATTAATCTGAGTTTTATTACTATAAAACAGAGTAAGGAAATACACTGTCCTAGGGAGGCAAGGCAAGTATTGTCATCTTTGCATACTGTCACCTAACACGTATTTTTGACTGAATTTTGCTCCGATGAGGGCTCGGGACTGGTTCACGTCAGTCCCAGCATGTGAGTGGGTGGGAAAAGGGGATCTGTGTTACTTGGGTAAAACAAAGACTACGTGCCAGTCTTTGTACTTGCCAGAATAAGTGGAAAGTGCCCGTGACCCCAGCGGCAAGGGCGCGTGTCGGGATGGCCATGTTGAAAAGCGGCGCGTCACTGCCGCTCCCCTCCCCGCGCTTTCCGTCCCGCGGGCCAGGCTGGGAGCGGGGCCCCGGGCGGAGGCCCCGGGCGGCTCCCGATGGCAGCAGCCCCGGCAGCGCGCCCACGGCCCCGCGGGGCAGGGCTCCGGCCCCAGCGCCGCACCGCCGCCAGCCAAGGGCCACCCCGGTTCGGCAGCCACTGCCCAGCGGGCGCAGGCGGGTGGTTTCTGAGCCAGGCCTTTGGAAACGGGAATCTGCTGTCGGAGTGACTGCAAGGTTAAAAGTTTAAACAGATAAGACTTCCCCTTTGCGGGGCAGGCTGACAGCACACCCAGATCATGAGTCAGTGACGTGAAAAGGAGAAAACTATTACGAGGAGGAAGATGAGTTTTCAGACCTAGTTGGGGCAGAAATTGCACAACTGATAAATGAAATTTTGTGTAGTGCTTCGGAAGCAACTGATGATACGGTCTTACTACCCATAAAGAGAGAATAAGCTTTCTGAAATATTTCCCCCCCCTTTTAGACTTGGGAACGTACGCACATTTCTTTCCGAATACTAGACCAACTGCCAAATTACGGTTACGACAACAAACCCCGTGTTATGAGGAGAAAGGGAAATAAATGGATAAAGCAAATCTTACTTCAGCTGCGGGTGAGACTGGGGCTTCTGCTGCGGAGCAGGCTGTGGAGCTGGCGGTGGCGGTGGCGGTGGCTGTGGCTCTGCTTCCTTTGATAACCTGGTGCTGGGAGGACCTTGAGCCTGGGGCCGTGGCTGCTGAGTTGTGGGTCCGGGCGGACGCTGTGGCTGGGAAGTCGAGGGCTTTGCTGACTGCCCAGGGGGGAACACGCGCTGTGGCTGCAATGGCTCCTGGCTTTGTGATTGCATTCCTTGGGGTTGCACTGGGCCCCCTAGGTTCAGTACAAGAAAAACTTCATAATGTTATAGCATCAAAGAATTCTTATTAGATTTCATATCCAACACTTTAAAATAACCCTTGAATGTGATTAATTCTACTTTTGAGGCAAACTTCTATTAATATGGACTGCAGTTTCATGTAGTCAATACTACTAATCACAGTTGGTACGTTAGTAACTTGCTTGGGGCCCCTATGACTCATCCTTAAAATTGCTAAGTAGTACCAAATTTATCCCAGCAGTAGCAGTACTGACTTCAGATCAAGTCAGTGGAGTTACAATTTTGGCCCAGCTCGAGGCGAGGCCGCGAGATACCTGAATTTACCAGTAATAATTATCTCAGCAATACAGCTACTATTCTCTGTGTAGTTAGTGCAGTTTTGGTCCTCCAAAGTGTTAAAGTTATTTCTATAATATTCCTCTTAGATTCAGTCTTCTAGCGGTAAAACAACTTTATACTGAAATTTTCTGGCTAATTCAAAGTCTTTTGATAACTTAGCCCCTTAGTGAAATATGTCAAGAACATTACAAGAAACACAAGAAAGTCATTACTAATTCTTTACCACGGAGATCTTTCCACTGAGAAGGAAGTATACTGGCAAAATACTGTATCAAGTGTGAAACTACAACGTGTAGTAGAGACTCAGGTTGTGAAATCCGTGGCTGAGAGATGCTACATCATCATACCGGGTTGTTTTTTCTGCATTCTGACTGAAATAGTGCTGTGTCAGGTATCGGTGGGCACGCTGCTTTTATCTCAGACATCAGATGTCTGAATGTGGTTTACTGGGCTGACAGTTGTTACAACTGAATCTTTATTTTTGCATGTGACGAGGCACACAGGACATCTGAGTTACGGGGAAGAAAGGACAGGAGGAAATTCTGAGCGATTTGTTTGTATAATGTCTCAGTCAGGATAAGAGCTTTGCTGAACAGTAAATATCATAGAAGACAACTGATCTAGATGTTCTGAACACTTGGGAATTCGTAGTCTTGCATAGATATTTAGTGCAAGTAGAAGACTTAAGCTATTCAGGTCCCTAAAAGAAAACCTTCATATCTGGAAGTACTCTTGCAATACAAAATTATTTTTTTACAAATCGCTATTATAGTTAGCTTTGAACTTACTATGTGAGATTGCCGTGGATGTGTCTGAGAACAGCATGTACTAACGCTTCAGTAAGTTTTAATGCAGTTGTAGCAGTGTGTTGTGGTGTAGAAAGATAAATAGCACGTACTGTATGTTAAGGAATGTGCCTTCATTGTTTATTAATTTGAACCACTATTGTAGGAAATATTTGAAGGTGATAACATGGTCTTGCAACATCTTAATAAGGATCGTTTTCTTAATAGTCTCCTTTCACTCAATATTGAAAAACAGAAAGGTTTCTTTCCCCCACTTGTACATACAGGCTTGAATGCCAGAAACTTTACACTGAAGACAGATATAACTTTCTTTTATTGCACATTAAGCTGTACAAGATATTTCACATAAAAGATATACTGCTGTCACACTTCCAGCATTTGCTCACTTTCTTGCAGCTGGGTTGTACAAAAGGCAACAATCATGAAAGAAACTTTTACCAAAAATAACTCAACAAAACTGAACATTAAGCCTACACTGTAAAACATCTGTTCCCTGTTACCCACAATATTGCACCTAAGCATGCTTACATGCAGAGAGACATTTTGGCTTGCTTCTTGTCTGTGGTATGTAGTAATAGTGTGTGCCCTTGTAAATCCTTTACAGTCAACAAGCTGAAATCCTATCTGAAACACCCATCTTTTCTTTGCACACACAACTCACAAATGTCGTGTGAAAAGCACTTGTGAATACTCGGACTACCACATGCAAAAAAATACCAACTGCTTTAAATAAAATCAACCATCAGATTCATTTCTTCACCCCAGGGCAGTATGGTTTATTCACTTTTGTGGTGTCTGGAGGTAAGGATTTGTGAACCTGATTCTAAGTGGAATTTTCTTAATATAGAACAAAATAGCCAATGCCATCATTGGAATGATCACTGACCTAGACAAATGCTGATCACTGAAGCAAAATATTCAGGTAATTTACTGATAGGTAGTAAACAGTAGCACTTACCACAAACATTTAAATAGCTAATAATGCATACCTTAATTCTCATCTTACCAGCCAGCTTGTACAAATAAAAGAAACACTAAGAATGATGATTCTCACTGATAATTTTTTCCAGTGTTTGTAGGGAAAACAGAAGTAGAACATAAGGCTGTTTTCCCTTTAAACAAAATTGTTTGCACTAAACTAATGGCCACTACTCATCTTTGTACCTATTCAAGATTAAAATTACAGTTTTGTGGCTCACTTGCAACTAAGCTTTATGGAATGCTAGCAGTGTGTATTCTGTGATTCTGGGCTAGATTTCTCACAACAGATTAACTCCCTGCCCGCGTATTTCTTCTAATATTACATTATAAATTGGTTATGCAAAAATCACAAATAATTTACCTACAGAAAACCTAGCAGTTGTCAGGCTTCTCGAGTCTTTTTGCATGTTTGATTTCAAGCAGTTATTATAAACCCTATTTATGTGGATAATGCTGGGACGGAATTTTCTTCATAGCTCTCTGGATATTTCTAGGTTTAAAATAGTAGACCTGAGTTGGTAAAGAAAACCACTGACATTTTTGTCTTGCATTCTAATCAAAGGGAAAGATCCCCAGCTGGTTAAAGGTACCTTGGTCTACTCCCTCCTAACGTCTCCGTATTCGAAAAAATGAGCTCTTACAGGAAGTTTAACAGTCCTTGAGGTACTTCTCACCAAATAACCTGGGATTTAACTCTTCGGTGAGGGTAAGATTTTTGAAAGCATTTGCGTGAGTTTTCATTTAAAATCTCCACAGATTACTAATTCAGAACGACAACAAAAGGTACTACTTAATTGAAATAGGACACATTCAATATTCACACTTTCACTGAAGTATTGCACATAGGTGGCCCATTTACATAGCTTTGTAGCTAATAATTTAACGCAGAATTACTAAAAATATGAATACCAGTATGCAAAATAGAAGATATTTTAAATATTCTTTGGGAAGAACTGTATCTTATGGCGTCACTGAAATACTAGCCTTCCCCTTGTGTATAAGTAAAACTCAAATGTTAACAAACTTTATAAAATTATGAATAAAAAGCCTCACTAGCAAATTCTAATCTAGACTTTTAAAAATATATCTGGATCACCTGCCTATTAGTCATGCACACGCACAAAAAAATAAAGGCTATGAGTACAGTGTGCACACACTCACAGAGTAAGCAAAAGTATTTAGATTTGAACCTTGGTGGTATTTTACTTAACGATATATAATACTCAAAAAATACTGTCTAACCATCCATAATGTACAGTTGCACTGGGCTCTAAAGAGGCACATTCTTTGTACACTGTTGACAACAGCCCTGAAATCACAAATTTTACAGAGAAAGGTAGGTAAGCATTACACGCACAGACATGAACAAGTAAACAACCAGACGGTATAGTTGACACTGCATAGAAAAAACACAGTCCAGGTCAGCACTGAAACAATGCAAAAATTGAACAAAACTGGTATGTTTGCTTTTAAGATTCTGTGTTTGTTTCTTTTCTTTTTTCATTTTTGCTTTAACCCTTGCTTTTAGTCTCAATTATCTAAGTAGCCTGGACTTGTTTTGGTCCTACTGCAACGCCATTACAGTCGAGAATGTACTGTAAACAACCTTGAGGTGGTGGTCGCTGAGGTGGGATTTTGTTTGGCTCTGGCTCCTTTAGTGATCCACTCTGGAAAATACATTTGAAAACAGAAGAGAAAAAAAAATTAGAGTAGCTTAGCTCCAATTTTCCACTAACTTGTCTTTATTTTCATTAGAAATCTCTTTATTGGTTGGGGCTGAACATATACTTTTAATTCGTTCCAGATAATGTTTTCTAATTCAGTTGCTGTCTGACATGATATATGAATCCTGGACTAATCCAAAGCTGAGCTCTTCAAAAAAAATTGTTTTCCCTTTGCAGCATGTGATCACAATATAAGGAGTGCCTTCTTCTCAAATCTTACCTCCGTTTGTGTATGGTCTTTCTCCTTCAGTTCCTAGGACCTTGAACAACTTTTCTGTACCTCATTGCTTCTGCTCTCTTTTTTAGGATAGACTGAATAGAAAATAGACTTCAACAGATACCTTTGTGTAATTTAAGAAATAATTTATTTTTAATTACATTCACCTGTATCTGGAAGCACTAGCACAGCAGGAGTTTTTGCTAGTGATAGTTTCACTTTGATTTGCTGACTGGGAACGGGAAGGGAGATGGACTATTCTAGGTTAGCTGTTTCGCTAAGCAAAATGAAAGAAGGAAGCAAAAACCACAGACAAATAATAAAAATAATTGAAATTACTTCATGCTACTCCATCTGACATGTTATTAGAAACACATGTAATACTTAACTTTTCAAAACAGAAGATTTATTTGGCAGTATTCTTTTCAAATGTATACTTGTCGAGAGGAAAAGATGGGCCTGAACCAAAACCTTGGAGCAGAACACCCTCTGGGAACATTAGGATTTGAATCCAAACTTTGTCTTAGGCCCATCTCTAATATTTTGAAAAGTGAAATATGTTAAATCATTGGACATAATAGCTTGTTTTTTTTTTTTAAGGATCCAGAAATTAAACTGCCATCTGTCAAGAGGGAAAAATCCTAGAATGTATTAAATAGTAAATGGAAAATTAATGAAACATGTTTCTTGAGAAGCTTACTGTTTTGTTCCGATAGAGTTGTATTTGATCTTAGAACTATAGAAAAGAATCATACTCATCGTGATGTCAATTCCTGCACAGCAATCTAGAAGTTACACTTTCTAAATGTTACAAGACAACAACACTCTATGGTACGCAGCTGTGGCAAATTGCTTTGGCTGCTTTAACTACATAAATAAAAGGACATAGGACAGGTCCAAAACTCTAATTATTCAGAGTTACCAACCTTCAGAAGACCCAGTGAGGAGTAAAAACGATATGTACAAACTGAAGGAAGAAAAATCTGATCTTCTATTAAGTCAGTCACATAGTTGCTGGTAAGCATCATTGTAAGGATGAGGATATGTAGAAAAGAAGAGAATTTCATAAGGAAAGACACAGCCACCAGAACACTTTAAAGTGCTTTAGTGTGGGTTAAAGCTGCCCCTGTTCCGCTCCTCTCCTTCCTCCAATTTTCTGAACCCCACGTAAAAGCTGACATTCTATCCCAGGCATGTTTCAGTAGTGTTAAGTATTTGTGGTGTCCACTCTGTATAGTGCGTCGGAGCTCTCTGAAACAATACGCATTTACAGTGGGAACAACCTGGATACTGGGGAAATTCGCCCAGAGTAGAAACCTTGAAAAATTGCCCTAGAGGAGCCAAGTCCTTTCATATTCTTGTAGTGCTGCCGGGCACAGTTGCGCCCGCCCGGTGTGCCGGGTGGCACCGGGTGCGAGGGAGGGAGCCTGCCTGCGCTCCCGGGGAGCTGCAGGTTCCTGGGCCTGGGGATGGCCAAGAGTTTCTGTCTGGAGGACCAAACACGTCCTATGACTTCTGTTAGAAAGTACGTGCGACGTTGTGTAAGGAACATCGCTATGATTAACAAGCAACAGACTTCCTAGTCCTACAAAGGGCCAGAAACCAGCCTACATGGTTCTCCACACCGGCCCACGTGGTGACTAGGGAAGATACAAATATTGCTGGTTTTCTGCTAAAACAAAAGTAAAAGATTATGTAGGTAAACCTCATCTTTTACTGAGAAGCTGAAAACACAGCCTAGCAGTTTAAATTCACACCTACTTGAATGTTAAAACAACATCTGCAGGGCCTCTGTCTCCTCCATGCCTCGAGGCTGAAGCAGATCTGCCATTTGTTCTTGCACTGAAACCATCTCCATTTTATCACACACCCCACCTGACTGACTTGACATGACAACAGTGATACTTACGCAATCTGCACATCTCTCCACTTTAGAAAGAAATTATTTTAGCCTAAATTAAGCTTTTGATCAACCTCATAGAAGCTTAGTAATCCTTACCTCAACTGTTGAGAAAGTTTAGAGCCTTTGTGCATTTTCTGTTGAAGATGTATTTCCCCCTCTCTAGTCACTGACTGCAGCTGTCCTGATTTTACCACCCACACATCCTTTTTTTTTCACCAGATATCACCTGGTGCTTCCAGGAACCTCACCCACACTCCAGGCCAATCACATGGGTATATTACTTTTGCTAATTAGCCAACCCACCCAGGCTGACCCAAAAAGACTAATTAGCATTGCATTCCTAATTGAGAAATCTTACTCATGGTTTTTCAATGGTCTGTAGTAATCCAGTCCTTTTCAAGAGTCTTTCGTTCAGACAGTCAGAAACCTTGATACTTGATATTAAATACAGGCTTTGAACCAGTCTTGTTTGCTGTCCTGAGCCAAGGCCTTTAATAAAATCCAGGCTTCTTCTAAAACACCAGTTGTTGGCAAATTAACTACAGACTGTTACTTCTCACCTCTCCAAGGTGGTGTGCCAATGTAATTGTAAGAGCTGCTAACTCCTCATAGGCAACACAGTCTCTCTGAACAGAGATGCTGGACTAGACCTGCCCTGCAGATGTATTCACCCCTCTTGTTTTTTTTTGGTTTCTTCTTTTTTTTTTTTTTTTTTTTTCTTTCTGTTATTGTTGCCCAGCCTAGAAGCTCACCCTCCTACCATTTTCTTTTAGCACAAACATGTTTTCCTGTACTGCAGTTCTGATCCACAAACTTGCCTATTGCTTAGTTCAAACACTACAGGAATCAAGGCTTAGAATGCAGCATATGTCAAGGAAAATGACCCCCAACAGATTCTTATTTGGATGCTAAGGGCTAAATAGCAAAATTAGTAGTGCAGAAACTAGAAACTACAGTATTTAGTATGGTTTAGGATTACCTAAGCGAGGTGTGGTAACTACTGATGTAAGGAGCCCTTTTGGTTTTCATTTTATGGAACAAAACTTCCATATCACATCCAAATTCCCCAAAGAGAAGGGATTGCTGATGTTGATAGTAACATTAAATAGAACAGCTTACAGAATCTCCCCTGTTCAAAGGGGATTTACCGTTTGTATATCTATTCTAAAAAAATACAACTTGTGGAAACCTCTAAGCCACATGAATGCACAAGTACACTATAGCGATTTCTCAGTTCTGGGTATAACAATTGATGCTCTGGTTGCATAATGGTCTTTAAGAATATTGGCTAAATTAATTATAGTCAGAGCAGAAAACGCACTGCTGGTCTAGAAAACAGATGTCTCTGGATGTCTCTGTAGCACTTCCTTCCTTTCCACATTTACCTGGAAGAGTGTCCTTAGAATTTCAGGGGTAGAACTGGAGGAAAGAACTGTTTGTTCTTCAAAGCGTGTTGTATTAGAATTTGATCGGTGGTATTACTTCTTTTTCTACCTTGTATCTCTATAAATGCAGATTGGTTTCATATATGCTTGAATTTTGAATAGTCTGAAGAATGTTGAAATGGGTGGGAGCAAAAGCAGCAACTTGGCAGGGAAATAGCCCTTGGGCAAAAGAGATACTAAACTCAGTCCCAGCAAAAATTGATTTTGATTTGGCTGAGTTTGAAGATTTTGTGAACTATAGTTGGAGCATGTATAGTTGTTTTTGGGTTTCATTTGGTTTTCTTTGTAATGCAATGGTAGAAGCTTTTCATAGGTATTTCAATATTTGAAGGGAAAGCCGTGTTTTTCAGGTCAAGAAATAGAGGGATCAACTGAGAACTGCCAAAATATGAGCTGAGTTAGATCTCACAAAGGAATGAGAATAAATAATGAAACAATTAAGTAACAGGAGAACTAAGAAAAAATGTGACTGCTAAGGGGAGAGGTAATTTAGATAATTTAAGTAGGGTGGCAGTAGTAAATGAATGTTTGAAGTGCCATAGATCATGATAAATACAGGAGCAAGGGCAAAATGGCAGGTGGTATAAAAGCTAAAAATGGGATGGAGGTAAAAATCAAAGATCTTCCTGGGCACATATCAGTTAGACCAGATATTCTTCATTTCAGAAATCAAAACCAGCTGACTCATGAAATACAGAATTCCATAACAGATATTTCTAACAACTAGAAATGTGCAAGTTACACTGGAGGAGGTTAAGCACTAATACTGCAGGAATTACATTGTGGGTAAGTCAGTGGCTACTGAGGAGATAGGCAGTTACCGAAGAAAAACTAACTGGAAGGCTATAACTGGGATGTGGAACTCAAGTAGAATTTTCATTAAGTAAGTTATACAGAAAAGTAAGTGTGGCTACTAAAGGCTGTAGGTGACACAGGGCTAGAAGACTACAGGACCAAAATATCCTAAAGAAAGAATGAAATTGAAGAGTGGAGTTAAAAGAAAAACCAAAATCAGTTAAGTAATTTGTTTATGGACTAATAACATGCATCTGTCAGAAATGCAGATCTCACTAACTGGAATCTAATGGGAAAGATTTGTGCAGTGATAAAACAAAAATCTTATCACCCATTCAGTGAAGTATTCCCAGTAGGTGCTAGTCATGATGCTCTGTATCATTTACATCATCCCTGCCCAAGAAAGATGAATGTAAGTTGATCTGGTGCAGGAAAGTGTTATTATACTGAGCAGGCAGATGGAAGAGTCTATACCTACAGCATTTGGGAGAACATGCCTTGCTTAGTTTAGCAAAATGAAGGCTTGAACACAGTACAGCTGCTTTTTAGAAATATATTGTACTGGTAAAGAACTAAGCAGAAAACAAGCTAGACAATATGAACCAAGAAGAAATTAGTATAAACGGAATAAAACTGGGCTGGAAATAAGCACACACTGTATAGCGTAGCAAAGCAGTGAGATCTTGGAGTGGCTTTCTGATGTGGAGCGTCCGAACCCGAGAAACTCCTTAGCACGTTTCTGCTTACTGCTTTATGGCTTCAGCGCGCAGCAAGCGTGGCAGGGATACTTACCGGTTGCTGGTTCAGACCTCGCCCTATCTCGGGCGAGTCTGGCACAGGTGATGTATCTGCTTCACTGTATTGCCAGTGGTGCTGAACAGGACTACCAAGGTTTTGCTATTTATTGCATTGTATATTCCCTGTGGACTGAGAAAGGTGGTGAAACAGGCCCAGTTACAGCTACAGTGGAGAGCTGTGGGAAGGCACACCTTAAAAAGAAGCCCCCCCCACGTCGTCTAGTGCAAAGGGGGCAGCTAGAGGAGAGCTGGACCCTGCTTTTTTATATTTTTTTGGAGTACCAGTGTTCAGTCTTACCATTCTCCACTGGGGAAATCTATATGGAAAAGATGCTCTCAGCAAAACTGATGCCAGCCTAGAGTTTCTTCATGTTCAAGTTATGATAAAGAATTCAAACATTTAGAGCAGCTTTTGATATCACTCAGCCGACTTTCCAAACTACCCATGCAAAACCCATTAAGATCTTCCTCTGAATGGGAAGGAAAATACCTGCTAAGAGCAGAAAATAAGCTATACAATGTAATTTTTATTTGGAATAGTATTTACAAGATGCACTGAAAAAGGCTTTTTTGTTTTTTTTTTAACATTGAAGAGTGTTCTTAGATTTTATACACTAAGTGTTTTCCATTGCTAGATAACTAATTACTTCCTAGAGAATAGTTTCCTTCTTGAATATTTTTACACACAGTCTCAAAAATGAGCACCCTAGTACAGACTTACTGCTGATAAAAGGTACACTCCAGTATTTTCCCTGAGATACTGAATCAGGTGAGCTCCCATTGTCCATTCCAGCCCTATTTTCTATCATTTTGCTGAACAGAAATAATCCCACCCCCCAAAGAGATGAGGTTTCTAGAAAAAAAAGCAGGATGTCGACTTCCTAGGGGTTAAGAATTTCTTAAGTAGCATCGCTTGCTGAAGCTAGATGGTCCCCTTCCATAGCCAATCAATAATTCTAATGGACAAGGATACAGCCTTATTTTGTTGCAGCTCTTGCCTGAAGAAGCCAGATTTCAACTTCTGTTTTTGAAAAGAGAACATTAAAAACATGCAGTTGCACAGCAGCTTTCAGGCAGTTATTTCCAGTGAGAAAACTGCTCCCCGTAGACAAGGAAGGAATGTGGGCTATGTGATAGGAGAGAGCTCCCCCTGCGTGCTAAAGCAGCTGAGACTGAAATGTGTATGCGTGCGGGCTTGTACCAGAGAAAGAGAGCTGAAAGGCAGAGGGACAGGCAAATGAAAGTGGTACCACATATCCAGAAGACTGTCCAGCTACTGGAAAGTTAAACTTCCTTACACCTTTCTCAGTGTACATAGACACCTCTATATACACAGAGGATAAGGTACCCCTTGGGGCTTCATAGTGTCAAAATCCTGTGCTGTCGCTTGAAGTTGTAAGGAAGGTTTTGAGCCTTGAACTCAAGGATTTTGATGGTGGCTAATGCTGCATTGTATCTGCTCCACCAGTCTAAAAGAAAAAAAAAAAAAAAAAAAAAGCAGATTTTTTTTTTTTTTGTTTCTTTTAAAAATACAGGCTGGCAAGTGATTCTTGCATGAACAGGAAGCTATTAAGATCTGCAGAACTTCATCCTGAGCCACAAACATCCATCATTACTGGATCCATTCAGAATTGAAGTGTAAGCTTTGAAACGAAAAGAATCTGGAAGAAAGCTGGCGGAGCTAACTTGACTCCGCTCTTATAGCCCACATTTTATCTTAATGTTATTATATCAGCGTTACAGAGGAGTAGAGTGGGAGGAAGCATGGAAAAGAGGCAGTAAACTGAGCAAAACACCTGAGCTCTCCCTCAGACAATATCAAAGCTGAGAACTCTAGTGTATGAGCAGAGCCTAAGAGCTCTCTGTCAGTGGTTGCGTGTGCTTCTCTTCTTGCTTCTCCCGGAGCAGCACACGTACACAGCCGTGCGGAGGAGGTGCTGGTGGCTGCTCTGCACTCTGACAAGCTTCCCAGTCTCTCCTAGGAGCTGAGAGATGCTGGAGAATGACAGATAAGTAGCTGAAGACAAGCTTGCTCTCCTGGCAGCTAGCCAGACCGAGCACTGATCCACCACCAGATTAGTGTCTGAAGTGGCACGGGGCGGGCAAGGTTGCTTCTTGTTTCCTGTGGACAAATCAAGAATATTTGAAAATGAGCTGCTCTGTTTTGGATTTCTCCACAATTTCTCTTGCTGCTTATCCTTGCTTAAAAAGTTGAACGCATATTTAGCACGTGGTCCGTATTCAAAATAAACTGTGGCAATGACTGCTGGGGAGAGGGACGGAATCCTTGCAAGTTAAACATGGAGTAATGCCAAATAGCTTTGCTTAACAGGTTATGATTTAAAGGTCAGAGAAATCAAATAAAAAAGTCAAGTGGAGACAGAGAATGATAACAAAAAACAGTAGAGGGGAAACACCCACCACAGTGGAGAAAGGAAAGGAGGCCAAGGAAAAGCCTCCAAAAAAAAGATATTTCTATTAGGTTCAGCTTAAATAAACAAAACCAGAGAGTAAAAATAGATGAAAAATAAGATAAAATTAAAAATCAAAAAAGATATTAGATGATAGTAATTATAGCACTAAGACAAACCAGAGAGATCTAACCTAGACTCTCTTTTTCTATTTGTGTATGTGGCAGCTCTTGCCTGCTCTATAATGATGAGATTACTGTTTTCCTTGTTTTAATTTTAAAAAGGCTGCATTTTGCTCTTGGAATGAGGATATTTTTCAAAGATTTCCCCAAAATGCCTGTGGAATAAAAAACCTATTTCTCACAGAAGTCTACTAAGAACATATAGGCTACTCTGTAGTGGTGGGCTCATGATTACTTAAAAATTAAATGTTTTTGTTGTTCTTGACGGAAGTCACCCTGGAGTTTCAGAATTCTCAGAGATAATGTCTGGTTCTGCCAATACGACTGGCAGATTGTGAGATGATCAGAAGATCATCTGGCAGAAGATAATAAAAAAGGTAACAAAAGCATAATTCTGTTGTGTGAATGACGACAAAAAGAGAACAGTTTTGTTGTTATGTTTAAAATAAATGGGGAAAAGCGCCTATCAACTAGTAATACTTGTCAAGTTTTTCAGTTTTAGCTAGCAATTTTTTGCCTTCTGTATTATAAAATCATTAGCACTAAGCACTGTATCTTACAAATTATTGAAATCATCCTAATCATCCTGGTCTTGAAGCTTGATTCTGTCAGGTTGCCTGTGGAGCATTTTCCTTTGGGCTTGCCTTCTAACAAGTACTTCTATACACTTTCTCTCACCAAGTTTTACTTGGCTTGTTTGCAGGGATGATGTATTTTTCCAGACACACTGATGATGATAAGCATTCAATATAGAGTATTCAGAAGCAAAAAAAATATGAGGCCACATCCTGAACGCTTTCATTTCATTTGGACAAATTTCTGTTGATGTCAGTAGAAATTTTGACCAAATAATCCTAAGGCTTTAATATATGCCCCTTAGTATATTCTGTTTTACAGTCTAAATTCTAAATGTCATCAGATCCCTTAAAAAAGGGCATCATAAAGGCACACTTGTTTAGTTCTTGGCACATTATTTCAAAACAAACCAAGAAAGATAAGCACTTATTAATGGATACATTCACAGCTAACAACCAAAAGCGTTTATGTAGACATTTATCACTAGCAAATATCCAGCAACTATTTACCTGTTACTTCTGTTTACGGGTGAGACTAAATAAGCAGCAGAATTGGGCAATACATACATACCTCCCTTGGTAATTACTCCATCTACTGGTACAGCATCTCAACAAGCATTGTAAAATAGGTTATCTTAACTTTCGTGATCAATTTGATAGCAAAATCTCTGCTCAAGGTTTGTATGTTGTGTCCCACTGATTTTCAATTACTGTCAATATTAAAAATTTTAGGATTTATTTTCCTGCATGAACTTTGTTTTTAATATATTAGTATACCTGAATGTCAAGTTCAAATGCTTAAAATAAGTCAACTTTTGTGTAATGAGATAGCGACTGTTTTAAATACACGGACATCCCTCATCCAGCAGTTAAAGTCTGAATCTCTGCCTCCGTTGTGATCTCTGCCACTTACATGAAGAACAGCGTCTGCCCTGAATAGGTATCTTATTCAGAGATGGACAAAACATCCTTGATGTAGGAAAATATATGCTATCATTTTATACTTGTGATAAATAAACCTGACTGTTGTAAATTTAGCTGGAATGAAGCGTGCCTCAAATGTGGCCTTTTACCAGGATGTGGTGAGCTCAGGGTCCATATATGTTTATTTTTTTCTGTTTTTCTTAATTCCATACATTTATATTAGGATCTAAAACAGGTAACAGCTGGTTTTCTTCTATTTTCACAAACATAAAATAACTGAAAGATTTAAAAAAACTTTAATTAAAATAAACATCTCCTATTCCAAATATACACAGCTAAACATTGGGTGTATATATATATACACTTATATATACGTACACATTAAGGCAGCACATTAAAATGTATTCCATATTAAAATAATGAAAATAAATGAAATAAATACGTTACAATAGCATTATGAGAAATTTTCAAAAAGGGAGCATTTAGTGCTTGTAAAATGTATACCCAATTTCTTGTTTAATGTGATACAGCTTCTGTAATACGATGTAATATGTTGTAATACTAAATAATACAGGACGCTCCAAATGAGCTACCCCACGGGAGACCAAGCCACGAGATGTCGCTAGGATTCAACCAACCAAAATCCCTGCGGCGGGAGGTCACCACCTCCTGGATTTCAAAAATCAGTGTAACATGACAGGTTTAAGAATGGCTTTTGACTTACATAACCTTTGAAAGGTATTGTGTTTCGTGTTGTGTGACGGATGGATGTCCCTGCAATATTTTTCATTGTTTTTTTATGAGTTTGGATGACAATGTATTTGATTCTCTGCCAGTGTTTTGAGGCAGGCATCTTGCTGCTGCCTGACTAACTTTCCCTTAAGTTGCAACAATAACTCAGTAAGCATTTTAATATGAAATGTAATTTGCTTACTAGGGCCTACGATTTAAAAGAGCTTTTAGGCAGATGGACAGTGTAAGTGGTAAAGAGTAACTATTTAGATTTTGTTTTGCTGTCGAAGTGCATACAAACTTTCTGAGGTAAACCATGAACCTTGCTGATTGCTAATGTAGACTACGGAAGATGCTCACTTAGTATCTACACAGATATACTACTTGTTCATCGACAAGCTATATTGCTCTGTTTATACAGAGTAATCTCATGTAAGAGACTGGAAAGGTAAACAATTAAAGAGGCGTATAGTAAAATCCTGTCCAGACTTTTGCCAGGGTCTCTGTGCTCCCTTGCCCCGAGCAGAGGGGAAGTCAGGCTAATCTCTTGAGTATATTTAGGATCTGGGCTTCCATCAGATGTTATTCCACAAATCTGCGTACATTTGCTTTATGGTCAGATGATGCCATAGCTGCCATTTACCCCCTATTTAAATACTTCCTAAGAGAAAGAAATACAGAATGTATGGTTTTAGGGGTCATTAGATCATTTACCAACCTTCTTAAGGCAAGCTGTTCTTAAGTTACTCCTGCTGTCTGTTAGTATGGATCTAATTACACCACGGGGTGATTTGCTTTGCACCAGTTCAGCAGGATTCTCGGCTACTAATGCTGAAACTCTGTATTTACCCTCATTCATGCAGAATGATTTATGTGCGGTCTTTTAATTTGTTTATTTGTTAGGCAGTTTTCCCTTCGAGACATAAGGAAGAAAAATATGTTCCTGCAAGTAAGTGCCAAGGGACTGTGACAGAAAGAAAATTCTTAGTGGTGACGTTAATTGGTGGTATGAACCTGGCCTGGTTAATGCAAGTAGACTTAGCGTTAGGGGTCTAAAGGGTGATAGAAAGATGTGGCAAACCTGCAAGTCATGGCCCTGTTCCTCCTCCCCTCATCAACAGTTCAGATGAACCTGCCCGAGCCTGGGCAAAGCAGAAAGTCATTTAGAAATAAGGTCCACACCTCAGATTTAGTGCAGAGAAGTTTACTTCTCCTAATAAGCAGACTAATACTGAATTCTAGATTTCTATGTAACTCCATGATGGGATCCTTCCCAATTAAGTGCATTCTCCTTCAGTTAGGATCAAATCAAGTAACTGTATTGTCTGGCCATCATAAAAGCGTCAGTGATTTGAAACAAATTGCTGCTTATCATAAGTAGTTTGCTTTTTTTAAAAAAGTAAATCCAACAGATGGAAGGTAATAGAACTGTGACTAATCGTATGGAAGCCCAACAACAGGTAATTTGATGATGGTTTGCTTTTCTCTGGAGGTAATACTTTTTGCTAATTACACTATGTTCACATTTGGTTCAATTTTCTTTCTGAACGTAGAAAAGTAAAACCAGAGAAAACTGCGTGGCTCTAGTCATCATATAAGGGGTCAGGGAATGAAGAATGAATAAGGTAAAGAGAAAAATAGGAAAAATGGAAATAAATCAAACCAGATCTCTAAATAGATGAAGATAGCTGAGTAAGGGCTCCCTGACCCCAGTCTCTACTGAACTTAATGTACTGATCCTCCCTGTCGGTGAAGAGTGAAAAAGGTTTTAAAACATTTTAGAAAAGAGTGTTAAGAAATGAAACACTTCACGTTCTGCTATTCTAGTCTCAAAAAAAATAAAGTACTGACCTCTTTACTTCTGCATCATTTATTGGTTGATTACCGGTGTGCTACTCCTTTCTTTTAAATCAAACAGAACCAGGAGGTAGCTGGGAATACCGAGCACTTTCTGATGTTACGTCGTTATGGATATTGTGTCTCTGGTGCACAAATTTATTCCTTCCATTAAGGATAATCAATTCCTTGTTCTTTTGTGGATAATGTAACATGGTCTCAACAGAGCTGGACTGAAATAACATTTTCCTAACATGATTTTCCTTAGCTTTACCTGCTAACGTGACCATAAACATTTACATTTTACAGTAATATTCATGAACAGTGTAATATTCTACACAGAATTTGGTTCATCGCAATTCATATCATGACCTGATATGCAGCTTTGAATAGATATTTTACTATTATTGATTGATGTACAAATGCAGCTACAGAAACAAACACAAAGCCTGCACCGAGCAACCGCCTGCAGTTTTGCAAATCCAGACAGCAGAAGTTTTGGCAGTGGTCTTTCCTATCAACAGATGGAGACAGAGATAAGTGATTCCACTGGCTAGAACACTTCACTGGGTAGTTTAGCCTACTGGTTTGGTTTTTAGGCAAGATTTGGAAAAGGCTTCTCAAAAGATCTGTCAAAAGTATTCAAAGAGGCTACAAAAGCTGGAAATATAGATTTCCATCATTTTATTGCCTGCAAATAGAGCAGGTTTGTCTCATGGAAAACTATTAAAATCATATTCCTAGATAAAATTCTATTATATACTTTCATTATGGTTGTGAGTAAAACAAGCTGTCATGTTTTTAAGTTAAAGAGAAACAACCTAATTTTTGGAAAAAGTTTTTTGACCATGTGTAGTTACATCAAATAGAACTCCTCTGAGTCCAGGGACTCCTGCTTTTCTTTGCAGTGGGAAGACTCATAAAGTACCTGGTAAGAGCAAAACTGACAAGCTTTGAATCCTGTAATCAAGAATATTTTCTAACCCAATACAGTTCAATCATGTTGTCAAAGGTATGCAGGGCCTCTGGGACCACCGGTGAAAAGTGTGAGACACAGTTTGTTGGGTGCAGCCAGAGTCAGGGGGTGTGAGGTGCAACACACAGAGATGCAAACTGCAGCTTTTCTACTCCACAGAGTCTCTGCCAGTCTGTGTACCAGGAGAACATGCTATAGAGTCTGAGCAAGTGTTTATAGATAAATAAATAAATGTGTAACATACAAAATCTGTATTTAAAAAATCTCAAGATACCTGATCTCCCAGATAATAGATTTAATGGGTTTAAGAACCACAGGATTTGCATCTCTGAGGTTTCAACATAAGCAAGACAGTTTGAGGTCCCTGCCTTTGGAATTTGCTCCTTCTGGCCTTCAGAACATATTGCAAGGCAAATAATTTCCATCAAGATTTGGCTGCATTGCTCTAAACAAAGATATATTTTCCTAATCATTGATTTGTTTTCTGATGGACAGTTAATTGGAATAGTACTGACAATTGCGGGCATTTATAAACGGAAGCATTCTTTTATGTACGATGCACCCAATGCCACAGCAGTGGGTAGATTATAAATAATTTTTAAAACCCCACACAGATAATAAGGGAATTCAAAACACAGCACATCCATAGCTGTACTATTGACTGTAAACTGTTCATTTAAAAGTAGAAGTAGCGAAACACACAAATTAATCTTTAATATTTATATTACTTTGGTTTATAAGACCACACATACATATGCACATAGTTGATTTGGGATGAATTACTGGTTTTGCATTTTGTGTGTCCTATAGAAATATGCAGTATCACCCTGCCCTGCAAATGAATCGACTGTTTCTCAAGAATAGGAAATAATTTCTCAGATTAGAAAAGAAGACTGTTCACAGCTTGTTTTAACAGACTGATTTTGTTCTTAGGAAAACAACCCAGCTAAAAATTAACTACACGTGAGGAGATATCTGTTTTAAATGCTACAGATCTGTTTCATGTTTTTCCCTTAAAGCTGGGAAGATTAATGGGTATTTGCAAATAGTATCTTCTGTGGAAATTCAGATCCCCTTCGTCTGTCCTAAACTGGTGGATAATATAACAAGGCAAATTTTAAAGAAAGAGGGTGATTAACTGAGAGAAAAACTAACAAATATTGTGAATATTCTGAAAGGATATCTCTGATTTTGGTCAACTGCAATCCATAATTTAAGGAAAAGATTAATGTTGAATAACATCCTATTGCCATTAGCAAAGGTTAAATTCTTCAGTAACCTAAACTAAGTAGAAATCTAATAGAAGTTCAGCAGCTAGCCAGCAAATACTATCTTTGGATTCATCCAAAACATTTTTGTTTAAGAGGAAAAAAAAACTTTTCATGAACATGATGAGAGACAGCAATGACTGAGGAATTTAGGTGCTTTCTTAAAATGTTCCTTGTGTCCTATTTTAATTCTGGACTTATGTAGGCAGTTTTTCTTTGGAAATGAGTAAGAACCTTATTTACATACAACAGATAATCAGTTTCTTTGGATGACAACAGCAACCATAAATATTCGTCCTCCTTTGTCTTCTTTAAAATCCAGGGAAGCATGCCTACCCAAGATGTTACTTTTTTTCCCCGAAACTGTGAAATATCAAATGCTCTCGATGACTGTGAATCTAATAATGTTACAATAATGTCTATTACTGTTTTAAATTTTGATTTATGTTGACTTGTCTGCTCTGGACAACTCTAAATCTGACTTCACTTCATTTCAATATATGGCTAATTTACTAGTCCTAAAAGAAACTGTATTTTGGCATAAGGCGATTTATTTTCTTCCCATTCTTGTCTACCTTTTTCAGTGCCCTTTACAATGGACTTGAGTCATGTTGGATGGAAACTTCTCCATTGTATGTGGTTGAAACAAATTCCGTGGTTGAAACAATTTTGTGCTTAGTTTCAAGCGGCTGCAATATATATAGAAGCCACACCACTTTTTTATGTGGGATGGTGTATTTTTGTAACTTAAAGCATGATGATATATTTGAAGAACAAATTAGTCATTCTGCCTCAAGAACTAGTCTGTCTGAGGTATGCCACAAAACTGTTTTCAAATTGTTTACCTGGTGTGGAGCCTACTGGAAGTAAAAATAGATTCTTGATTTAGGCTTGGTAATTCCTGTATTACAGTTTGGTTTATTCTGTTGCTTAACTGATTACCATGGAGCTGTGCTGGTACAGAGCAGCAACACAGCCCGTAATAGTTTATGTCAGGATGTATTGTCATGGTTTATTCCTTCCGTATATTGAAAGAAGTACATGAGGGTTGCAGCTGATAACGCTGCTCTTGATCAGACCTGCTGCCTAGCTATGATATATAAAAGATGCTATGTAGCATTTATACAGCACTTTTCAAAGAATCATTTAATCACAGAATGGTTTGGGTTAGAAGAGACCTTTAGGCCTAGACTAGATCTAAAGGACTAGATCATCCAGTCCAGCCCTTCCTGCCATGGGCAGGGACATCTTTCACTAGGATCAGGTTGCTCAAAGCCCTGTCCAACCTGACCTTGAACACTTCCAGTGATGGGGCATCCATGACTTCTCTGGATAACCTGTTCCAGTGTTTTACCAACCTCATTATAAAGAATTTCCATCCGATTTAAATCTACCCTCTTTCAGTTTAAAACCATTACCCCTTGTCCTGTCACTTCAGGTCTTGGTAAAAAGTCTTCCTCCATCTTTTCTCTAGCCCCCTTTAAGTACTGGAAGGCCACCATAAGGTCTCCTCAGAGTCCTCTCTTCTCCAGGCTGAACAACTCCAACCCTCAGCCTTTCTTTGTAAGAGAAATGTTCTACCCCTTTGATCATTTTTGTGGCCTCCTCTGGACCCACTCCAACAGGTCCATGTCCTTCTTGTACTGGGGACCCCAGAGCTGACCGCAGTACTCCAGGTAAGGTGTCACGAGAGCAGAGGGGCAGAATCCCCTCCCTCGACCTGCTGGCCACACTTCTCTTGATGCAGCCCAGGATATGGTTGGCTATCTGGGCTGCAAGTGCACACTGCTGGCTCATATCCAATTTTCATCCACTTCTGTTACTGGTTTCTGTTTGAATGTTGAGTTGTTGACTGTAACTTTGGACATGGCCATCCAAACAGTTTCTTATCCATCTAATAGTCCACCCATTAAATCCATATCTCTCTAATTTAGAGGCAAAACTTTTACATTCTTAGAGCCTTTTACAAAAATACCACACTCTCAGAAGTTATTTAAAGGATCAATAAAATAACCACCACAGTTTGTAAGCATGGAAATGGAAACACAAAGATGACTTCCCAAGTCTGAAAGCCAGCTGGTAGCAAGGCCAGGGGCAGAATTCTGCATCTCCACACTTCAACTATCAGGCCATGTAAGATAAAAGAAGAGAAATGCATCTATCTGCAACCTTTGACACAAGTTTTCTACTATGTTAAACATATTTCAGGAGTTTCCTAGATTTGTAAGGTATTTTCATGAATTGCAGCACATAAAAAAAGATTAACATGTAATTAATTTCTCACAAGAACAACAACAACTATTGTCTCAGTATTCTTTCTGACATCCTCAGGGCACAGTTTGTCTATGACAGTGCTGTTTATTATTTCCATGATATTTTATACAGATGTGACTGAAAGGAAACAATAGGTAGCCTGGTAACACTGAATCCACAGTTATCATTTTGCTGGTAGAAACACACTAACACTTATACTTCTTGATCATGCCTGGAGATGATCTCATTTAAATATGACAAGCCTATAAAACATGTTGATAAATTCTTGAATCCCTGTGGTTCAGGTATGTCTGCATAGTTTTCCAGCCAAATTCTCTGAGGAAAATTTTGAGCTTAAAATTATAGAATAAGATGCTCTATTTTAAAAACAAAAGTTTCCTACCTGAGGCTGCTGAGTGGCAGTGGGTCTCTGAGGAGATGGTATAGGAGTTTTGGACAACATTTGGTTCATTTTGCTTACGACTAGATCAGTTATATGTTGCCTGTCTTCAGTCTGGTGCTCGCCAATCAGAGGCATTGCACAGTCCATGACCTGTAAAATAAAACAATACTTAATATGGCACCGAAGTAAACTTATTCCACATCTGCGTCGAATGTCAGGTCATCTATTTACTGAATTGTTTTTAACAAAAGTCAAACAAGATCTGCAGAAATGGTTTATGCTATATTGAAAAAAAAAAAAAAAACAAGTGCAGGGCATGGGTCAGCAGAGCAAGAGAACAGCAACTTTACAATGTCATCCCTTTCCAACCTTCAAGCAATATACAGGTTCAGTATGATACTTGGGCATGCACTCTCTGGGGAGCATGACTCCTGTGGGAAGCACAGAGCAGATAAGGAAAATGAGATTTCTTAGGCTATTCAGTGGTCTGCTGATCATCTGAAGTAATTGTCTGCGCTTCTGCTTAAGCTACACCTGTGAAGATTTTCTCTCTTACATGTTTTTGTGGCTCATACCATGTTCATTAGCTGAATTAGAACATGGAAACGCAAACTAATGGTTCGGCTTCCTAGCTGTTTGTTGGATTTTTGCTAGGGAAGGCTGGATCCTTATTGATTAATGAAAAATTTTACATATGACCTCGTTATATGCTTTTTTGGAAAAGCAGTTTTCCATTTTCAATATGTATGAAGGCCATTCAGGAACAGGTGGAGGCATGTCACCTGCAGCCCTGCATTCTGGTGTTTCTCATGGGTACGGATCACAAGTGACTGAGGCCTACAATACAAATGGTACTAGTAATAATTAATAAGAGGTTGTCAGGCATAAAGCAGCTGGACTACATTAGCAGTAATATACTGTATGGATGTCATTATTCCTGATCCAGTTAGAGACTTTGTACAAACTGAGTCGTGTCCATCTAACCTTCAGTTGGTGAAATGCTGTTCAGCTGCCAAATCTGACCCAAGGTTTCTCACTAGCGTAGGCAAATCCTGCAGTAGACACAATAATAAGCTGTGCTGGTGAGAGAGAGGTGGTGGTGGGTGGAGAAGGAAAGAATCATTCAGTAAGGGATCCTCATGGGTTTTGCACAACTGCAGGAGGATCAGCGAGTTTTATGAGGGTGTTTCAGTACTTCTAAAAGTGCACCTTCCTGTACCTCTTCGGCTTCTGAGGTTCCTTCTCTGTTGCAGGTAAATGGAAAAAGAGTGAAAAGGCTCAACAGAGTCAGAAGAGTGCTGGAGGACTCTTGCTGCCACAGGCAATTAATTGTAAGTGCTAACGGCCAGAGAAACACCTAAAATTTCCCTCACTCCTATCTGATCTCTAGCAAAAGGACTGGAAGAAGAGCTCTGCTACTGGCAGGCACGGCTATTTTGGCTAGTGGGGTTGACTCCCATCTCTTCAGGTGGGCTTTCTGCTGTCGGCTGTTTCCTTGAGCTATTTTTGTCAGTTATCCAGCTCTTGTAGCTGAATGGAAGATATTGAAATTTTGTGGTAAGATGTGATTCAGAGAATGTTTACAAGGTGGAAGAATTTTGTTATCTGTAGGAGTGACACAGAGATCGGACTGAAGAGCGTGAAGCCAGTGCATCTGCATTGCATGGATTCCTTCTGAGGTGGAAGAGATACAGCGGGGACAGCAAAGTGCTTACCAACCCATCAGCCTACACTGAACACTTCATCTCCTTTATAAACGAAGGGCTCAGTTTTACCTTCTTTCTTTTAGATATTCAAGAGCTTCTAGGAATTAGACACACAAATTAGGTATTTAAAGAGACATTTGGATTTAAAAGAGCATGCACGTTCATTACAACACTGGAATGTAATCTTGCATCTTGCACAGTAGTTGGGAATGAACTGCATTGTAAATAATATCACCTGAGCTTGAGGATTTTCAGAAAATGGTAAGTGCTATTGAAATTCTTACTGAGGCTGACAGACTACTTTGTTCTAATAACTACATTAGTTTGAAGCCCACAAACATTTACATTATTCTTCTGTTCGTTCATTTACAAGAGACGCTGGCATTGTGTTTTGGCAACCAAAACTGGGCTTTTCAGATCCAGGATGTTTCCCCTAAGCTTCCTCATAGCTGAAAGGCTTTAAAATAACCCCAAAGTCAACAAGGAGTTAATAATTGAGGTCCAGAGGAAATGTTCCCTAAGAAATTAATGAATATTTTTTCATTCTTGGGCCACATCAACAGTATTGAAGAAATGCTTAATAATTACACAGAAAGCTTCTATAAAATTTAACGTATTTTTAAATAAACATCTTTTTAAGTAGAAAATAACCAATGTTTTCTAATTAACTGAGAGAAAAGTATTGAATCAATATGAGTTGACAATTGAAAAATGTAGTCTTGCTGGTTGTGTGGTTCTTGAAATACAAAATATTGTGGATTTACTTTAGTATTAATTTCTGCTGAGTTATTGCTATTTCTTAAAATTGTTGTAATGCTCAAAGATCCACTTCATTTTATCATAAGCTTTTTCTTTCAAGTGTAATATGCATAATGTCTGGAGTGAGGAGGAACCATATGTGCCATATACTTTGGCCAGGACTTTAAAGTGTTAATAATGACTGAATGTTAGAATGTTTTGAGGTCAGTGTGAAGGACATTGGATGTTTGGTTGTTCACTGCAAAACATCTGATTTTCAGAGGGGGCATTATGTCTGTAGTCGAAAAATCTGCCCCCTTGGAGGCCTGAAGGCAGGCATTAATGACAGTTATTTTTTAAAGTATTGCCCCTCTCACTGTCAGGTGTATATTAACCCCCTCTTACCCAACAACAGAAGCAACAGTTATAAGTTTCACAAGTGTGCAAAGAAAACCTTCGTTTACTATCCACTTAGTTTAAAAAAATTATTTGGAATGACTGAGAATCAAATTGCCTAAAATGAGGTCCTGCCAAAGGATGAGACAGGATAAAGATCTGGAGGACTGGGTTCTGACTGAATTCTATTTTTGAATACTTCTATAACTGCAAGTTTACATATAAACTTTCTGTAGGAGATACTTCCATGTTTACCAGAACATCTGGGAAAAGCGTAGTTCTATGGCTAAAGATAAAAAAAAAAAGGAGCCTTGAGGTGTTGCTCAAAACATCATGTCCACTTCATTAGAGAAGATCTTACATTCCTTGAAGACTATTTTCAAGCACAGCTGCCCTATTCACATATGGAGGCAGATTCAAATGAGTATGTTATTAAAAACCATAGCCATTTGCCCTCGACAGTCTTTTGTTACTTGGCCAGGTTTTGATGTTGTTAAAAATCCTTCTGTTTGTTGCCATCCTTGGACAAATATTGTCAGCCAAAGATATGCTGAACCTAAGACTGAACAAGTACTGAGTCAGATGCCAAGCAGTGAATGATGATAAGCTATAGCGTGCTCTGGTGCTTTGCTGAAGTGTACAGATAGTAGCCAAAGTGGTAAAAAGAGAAAGTAAGGCATCAGATCATCAAGAAAACTACTGATCCCAAAGTGAAATGTCACTAGATAGCCGAGCGAGTAAAATCTTCTCAAGGCTTAGAAGCGGTTCAACTGCAGGACGTTGTTCAGTTCAGTGACTGCTGGGGCTTGAGAGGCAGCGTGGGTGGGTAGAGGCGGCGGCGGCTGGAGGGGCAATTCCCGCCAGCGCAGCGCCCACACCCCGCACCGCACGTGGCTGCCAAGGAGAGGCTTGGCCTCCCTCTCTGTCTTACTGCTGCTGTCTTTCTCAAGGACAGGCATTAGCCTCCCTAACAGAGCACTTCTGCTAGTCCTTGGCACAGAAGCTAAGACCAAGGTTAATACTTTACAGGGTGGGTTTTGTTGTCTTTTTTGTTTTTCTTTTCTTTAAGAGAATAAAGTCTATTTTCCTTCCTAGTTAGCAGAAATCAGTAATGTTTTATATAGATGTATCTTAAGAATTAAAAATATTTTGGGTAACACTAACAGTGTTTAAAACCTGTGAGTGACTAACAGGAATGTCATGCTGGCATTTCCCTGACTGTAGAGGACCTGACAAAGTTTAAACATACACAAAGCATCCTGTTTATAAATAGTCTATTTACAGTCTGTACTAGTTTTAAAATATCATTTAAAAACAGCCAGGTTTTCTTTTCAGTGCCTAGTTCAGCTATTTAAAATATTGGAGTTTCCCACTAAGACAATTTAATAGAAAAAAGACATCTGTAATTTATAACATCAAATACGTTACTTTTCCAGGTGCCAGTAAAGACATGGGTCACTACGAATTACGACCACTTAATTCATGTTGCTTCTATCTTTCATTTATACGCATTTCAGTAAACAATTTTATGGGAAGGCCTGGAAACCATATTCTGAAATACACTTAACGCATCTTTATATTAAACTATAAGAGACTGTATATATTAGCGGTAGTAACAGAAACTACAGCAGCACGTTTAAGTCAACAGAACACTGTGACAAAACAAAACACTGACCTTTCAGTGATACAACCTTTTAGTGAATTAGTCCGTGCCCTCTGCTGCTAGTGTGGGTAAGGAAAATATTTGAAATTTGGGCTGCAAGACAGGTTGGCAAGAAAGAGAAGAGAAATGCTGTTTAACTCTGATGAATGTGAAAGGAGAAGGGATGGGATTAATAAATGAGCCAGTGCAATTATAAGATATCAGTAATAGCAAAAGGATGATCATGTTTGAAGGAGAAACTATGCTGATTGCCACTGTCCAGACATAGTTATCCATTACATAATATGTTTACCACCAAAGCATTAAGAAAGATCTCTTGCTTTAGCTTTATGAAGACCCAGCCCAAACAGTGCTGGGAAAGAGCGTCGTGGAGGTTAAAGGAAGGGCGAGGGTAAAGAACTCTGTTGCTACAGTGGAAGAAAAAGGTGTGTGTCAGGATGCTGAAACACGAGAGGAATAAGAAGGAACAGACAGAGGGCTTGCAAGTCAGAAGTGCCCAAGGAGTCTGACAGAATAACGATATATGGATTTCATATGGAAAAAGACTTATTAATTACAGCTGAAGACATGGTAATTAGTAAGTGCTGAGGGAAGAGGAATTCATTTCATTGCAAATCAGGGTAATTTTGAAGGTCCATGCCGGAGAGCATGAGGACTGAGAAAAAACATTTACTTTGGTCTGTGAACTAGAGAAGCTGGATTGTGTTGTTGCTATATCATACATGTGTTATTCTTCTGTGTTGTTTTTGTGGGAGCTGAATGTCTCCAGTTGTGGTGAAAATTTTGACTGTAAAGGCAGAGACTGATATAGGTTTTAATTTAAGAGATCTAAGTATGGGGAAAGTAATTGACATTAAGAAAAAGTAATAGTTTGAGGAGGTCATTTAAGACTGAACAGGACGTAAGAAGAGATGGCGTGATTTCTGAGAAGTAAGGGAGTGACTGGATATGAAGTAATCACGGGGCTTTCCCTGAGGTCTCTATAGCGGACGCAGAGATAATTTGTAATTGGAAATTCAACCACACCTGAGAAGTCGGTAGGGGATAGTATAGCAGAAAATCAGTGGTGACTGCTAGGAAATTTTTACAGCCCCTCCTGTAGTGGGTGGGTAACAACTTCTGCAGAAAAAGTAAGAACAGCTGGGAAAGTGAATCAAGCATTCCTAGATGAAGAATCCAGTTCCTACAGACAAATTTATATGGTCTTGTTTCAATCTGGAATGAAAACAAACCAAGCAAGTGATTTCTATGTCCAATCAAAATTGCTGCATGAAGCTGAATTTCTAAGTTACAAACTCATGCAAGCATAGCAGATTAAAAAGAAGTGCAAAAATATATAGAAAATGCAGTTAATATATCTGAGAAAAATTCAAGCACTTCAAAGAGAATATGTGAAAGAGATTTGTTTAACATATAAAGTAACAATTAATTTAACATCATAATGAATTTTACCTGTATTCATCCCCCTATTAATAAAGTATGGTTCATTATGAACAAAAGAAGACGTTAAGATGGTCACATATAAGACGTGCTATAGTGCTAATTTCAAATTTTAAAAGATACAGGTATTTGAAAATAGATACAGTAAACATAAATATTATGTGAAAAAAAATATTAGAGAATAATTATTCTCAGGATGGAAACCTAAATATTAATGTTATTCATGCAGGTCAATAATTATTGCTCCATTCAAATGAAAAGAGTCCAAGCAAAACAAGTTTGCCCCCTTCATTAACTGTGTCACTAGATAAACTTTATTTATTTTTCTGTCTAAAAGAAAAGCTGATGTCATTATTCTCGGAATGGTGTCTGGAAAATTTCAGTGGATTAAATCTGTTACCTCCAAAATATAAAAAAAGGCCCAGGAAAGTTCATTGAATACAATGAAATTTTTCTCTCACATGAAGCCCAGGCATGAAAGGATATATTAATGAATTCAGCACTAATGCATCAGAAACTTAGAAGAATCTGAATTTAAAAGGCTGCTTTTTTCTAGAATTTATCTTCTTAGCAAGTTATATTAAGTCCTATTACAAGTAATTGTTATATTAGGTCCTATTAGGAAATGTAGAAATATGTCTTGTTTTGGAAATATGAATCTTCACAGACAGATATGGCTTTAATTATAACTTAGTTATAGCACCAAAAGAATAATTTTAGACTCCTAAATGTCCAAAAATTCTTATAGTACCAGATCACAAATTATGAGAGACTTTTGACTTTATCAGCTGTTACAGCTGGATTTAGTTCCTTTACTAACCTGAATAGAGGATATTCTTTAATGGATGGAAAGCTACTTAAGTTTGTAAAAAACCCATGGCCATTATTATTTGCCACTCCTGCACATATGTATATACCAAATCTCCCGATTTAGAGCTAAAGTTATGCTTCTAGAGAATTTCTAAAAATCTGTTTATTATAGGAGACTTGTATCTACAATATTGGCCGACATGGTAAGAAACAGAACTTCTCCCTCTCTTTTTCCTTTTAGTATAGGGTCTGAGCAACTTCAAAGTTAGACGTGTTTTGAGCAGAAAGTTGGACTAGGTGACCTCCAGTGGTCCCTGCAAATCTAAATACATCTATAATTTGTGGTACACACTTGCAACCTTCCAACAGAATCTATTTTCACGGTTTTGTCCAATCTTTGGTGCTGAAGTTTGGAAATGTATATGATTAAGACAGAAGTACAAGTAAGCTTCGTGTGTGGAAGTACAGTATTAGATGCTTGTGCTCATTAAACTTGTGCCATAGTCAGTGACATAGCTCCGCCTGAATTGTAAATTGAATAGTATAGATGCATTTCCTAGAAAGCACAACTTTAAGTAAAATTGTGCACAAATACTGCATTAGGTACAGGTTTCTTCTGCCTCTTCTTCCTTCTGATGTATTTATTCATGTACTTTGGCCAATATTATTCAGGACACTGAATATGGGAATACAGAATTCTGTAAGAGACAGCACACTTAGTGCTGGTGCCGGATCACTACACCTTATACAGTATGTACACTGTGGAGTTGGTGGTATATTTCCTAGTAGTTTGATAGACTGCAGCAAGTAGTTTGAAAGACCTTCAGAAACAGTATCTATTACATCAAGATTAAAAAAAAAAAAAAAATCTAATTCTGTTTTGTAATTACCTATATTGGCTTATGGTGGCTGAAAAAATTCTTTATGAAATCCAAACAGTTTGCATCTTTCTAGGTTATAAACCACTTGGAAGCTAATTTCAATATAGCTTAGGGAAAAATTAAGCAAGTAGAAATAAGACACCTGCAGCAGCCACCCACCCACTCCATTCTGAGCAAAATTTGGGAGACTGCCTGTGAGGCCACTTTAAAGGATTCTGTTACATTTGTTCTCTTTTACTGCATTCATCATCATGATATGAACTTTTGTTTAGTTTCCCAGAGGTTCGGTTTTCCAAGAATGAATCATGAAAGATAAAATTCAGGCACGTCAGAAACATGAACAGTGCTCAAGTATCTGTTCCTTCTAGTATTAAAACTATAGAAGTGTTAATTGAAAAAGTGAAAAATTGAAAGTCCTTCTTCTATTTAAGAAGTGAAACGGACCTTAATTTGTTATCGTACTAGCAAGAATTAGTGAGACAGTTAAAAAGTTGTATGTTGCAATGATGTGTTAATAAAATTCTTGTTTCTACAGCTTGTCTCTGGCATGATGATGGTTGGCAGCTGGCACCTCCAACTGACGTGCAAAGAATAGATCGTAAATGAATAGCTAAATTGTTACACAGAATAATAACTTGGCCTTCCTCCTAATCATCCTGATAACCCTTCCTTTTAGCAGAGTAGTTCTTTAAATAGTTCATTTCTCCCTAGTAGGAGTTTGGAGATAGTTTATTGGAGAACAGAAGTAAAAGACAAGAAGAAACACAAGGTTCTTCTAGAGAAGGTAATTTCTTCCAGGGAACAACTTTTAGAAAACCATGTTCTTTTAAACGTCAAAGCTACCTCTTACAGCCCCCATCTAAGAAAACTGTAGAGAGCTTGTAGCTTCACAAAGAAACAGAGGTTGTACCGTGTTTGAATAATATTATGGCTTCAATATTTTGTCTTTCCTGTCTTCAGACAAATTGGTCTGGACTTTTTCCCAGGGATGCATAAGGTATCCCTCAACTGAATAGCAAGAAGGCACAAATGGACATCCTTCAAAATTCCCCTGGGCGTAGCATTTACCGCAGTGTGGAAAGATGAATGGTACACTACAAATATATCCTTTTTATAATGATTGGGAAATAACAGTAGTATTGGCTTCAGTTTTTTCAAATGACTAGAAATCTCCAGGGTGGCTATAGAAATATGAAGATACTAATGCACAAACTAGCATTGGGGAGCCAACCCAATCTATTACATGGACCCGAATCTAGCACCCAAAGCTGTAAAATGTGAAAAACTGTACTTACACTCCATTTTCTTGGTTCTTTTATTACATTGAGACCTATTTGATCAAAGGAACATGCACAGCCCATGAGGAAGATGTCTACAAGAAGCTAACAGTAATAAAGATCTGTATAATTCTGTATTTCTTTACAAGGTTTATGTATGCTGAAAATGAAGTGTCTAGAACTATACTTCGGTGTCACTAAACATCCTTAATTTTTTTCCTTTCATTTTAGTTCTGTAATCCTTCCATATTATTGCTGAACAGTCATTGCTCTACTTACACAGCAAGCACATTTTGTATAACTTGAATGGCCATGAGGCTTTAAAGTAAGTTATTTAAAAATTCACATCCTTTTAATCAAACATATATAGAAGTGAAAATACTACTCTTCTTGAAGAAGTGGGGCATGATGACTGGATCTAACATTAAGAACCAACACTTGCTTATCTGCAATGTAAGTGTACCATACTAGATCATAGATAAAGAATCACTTTATAGTGGTGTATTTTAAGAAATACAGCTAGAACATTAGATTCGTAAGACACAATGTTGTATTCATTCTCTAATATCAGCCACTGGTACAATTTGTTGCTCCATGGTTTTGGGGAATAAAAGAAAGCAGAATGTTAAACCAAGGAATGACAAAAGGACCATCACAAAGCAGTTGAATGGCTACAACACTAAAATAATAAAATTATATGTATGTGATAAAAAAGGAAAGGGAAGGACAGTATGAAATTAATTACTAACCATCTAGAAATAGTCATAGAAGAAGTCACTTATGTGTTATACTTTCTAAAATAGTTTAGAATGAATTTTTGTAAGCAGATGAGTTGTTACATGTAATACTTAAACACTGTGGATATTTTAAAACTATAGTCTTGGATTATGCATGCCCTAAAGCTCCTGTTGCGCACTTTTGTCAAAACATGTACTACATACTAAGTATTTATTCCTGTAGAATGCTGCTTTCCCAACCTTATTACAGAAAATCCCGAAGTTAATTTCTGTCTAGAATGCCAAGTATAGGAAGGATACTCAGTAGAATTCTACCCTAATTCACGTTCACTCTGAAGCTGGATGACATGTATGTATGCTTTCCTATTGGTGGCTACATTGACTGAATGTTCAAACTTAAAAATCAGGAAAATCATATCTGCATACATTCCTTCATACATTAGGAAGTTCCTATGTTTCTCGTCACATCACATCAGCAGAAATAAAATGTCAGTAAAACATTTAGTTTTGTAGTAGGTGTACCAGTAGTAGGTGTATCATAAACACATGAGAGCACAGGTTTCAGTATGAGACTGCAATTGGGGTTCAAACCCAGTATTTATGGACTGGTTGCCCTGCTCAGCTACTGGTTCTTGATTGCAGCATGCACGTGCTAGCTTTAATAACACATTTATTTACCCATGTTGAAAGTACACAAAAAGCAAAAATTTTTCCTATAGTGGTGCAGACGGCCTTCTTCTCTTCATTTTATCGTAGAATTATAGCGCAATAACTGTTAAAATTATAGTGTCATAACTGTTGATGTAAGTTGGCTTTTTAGTAGCAAATTATCTAAGTTTTACAGATGTTCTGTTGGATGTGAACTTTACAAACAATTCTACATTTCAATGTCTTATACAGACTCGAAATATTCTTGCTGATAGACATTACCATCTTCCAAACAATTCAGCTGATTCTGTAGAACAGCAAAAATTATCATGTTTCTAGCCACTCTTTCTTTTAATCGCAACATCTATTATGCACACTACTTAAAACTCAGTTCCTGATGTATCCTGCAGTTCTCAGAATTCTGTTTTTTTTAAAAAGTATGACTGTATCTGGCATGGAAAATTTGGGGATTTGTTCAGAAGCAGGAAGTAGGCTACTCTGTTGGTCCACTATATAATTTTCACTGGCTATTTAATTTTCGAAAAACTGCTCACCCCCTTCTCCTCCTACCCACCAGACCTCCCAGGCCTGATGCAGGAGTTAGTCTGTGTGCCTGACTTCACTGGAAGCTGATGATGCTTGCTGGCTTTGCTAAAAAATTAGAAAAATTGTGCAGTATCAAAAATGTGGAAACAGTAAAGTTCAGTGAGTGAAAGTGAAGTGCATTTAGTCTGACAGGAATCTGCTGAGGAATGCAACAGAAATGTCAACTGTTAAAATAAAGGAGACATCCTTCACTTCTATTGGGAGAAGAAAAAGACCAACTACATTTGTACAGCAGGGTACAGGGGAAAAAGAAAGTAGGGAATAAAAGAGATCGGTAGGAGAGAGCAAGTAGTGTGGGTTGATGCCAATCATTTCTCAGACTAGCTTTAGCTACAGTATATAAGAAACAACATTGCTTTATATCTGAAACCACTAGTTCTTACACGAATGTACTTGTTAAATGCAATCCTACTCTAGTTTTGTATCTTTTTGCGTGCAATCTTTCAGTTTTTAACTACTACTTTATGAGGTAAGATAACTGCGATCTTATGTCTTAAAGTAATGGACATTTCCTCATTTTATAGTTTCAATTGTGGCATCAAACTTTGTTGGATTAAAGCCAGCCAAATCACCATGAACTATCTCAAATGTAATTAATTTAGATAAATGCGTGTGTGTGGAAAATGCTGAGACCCATTCTCTGAGACATTTAGGGACTGCGGGAACTGCAGAGTACCCTACAACGCTTTAAATGGTGTATGGGAGGCTGCCAGAGCCCAGTTGCTGGAGAGGAGATTGCTTGTGAGCAGAAATCAACAGCTTCCCAGTAAGCAGAAACATCCAAGATACACCCGCAGCTACAGCCAAGCTGTAAAGTAGCACACATGACAAATCTTACATTCAGGAATTTCCTACATATTGTATCATCAGAAGTCAGAGCAGTCTGTTTTCAGAAAGAGGGAAATAGTTTTTTTTCACTCTTTCAAATCTCAGCCAGGTTCCATTGGGTCAAGCGTTACAGATTTAACAGGAACTTGGGGGTGCAGTGGAGAGGAAAGACTGCACTATGTGAAGGAGCAATAGAGGAGGTTTAGTATTAAATCCTAAATTTTATGCTACAGAGAGCTTTGATACAAGATGACACAGTCAATTCCGATTTGGCCAGGCAGACTACAGAAACAGTATTTCTTGAAATCTTCCTCAGCATCTCAGGAGGTAGGGATTAATTCTGTTTGTTTCACTGGAATGCTGTAAACTGCTCGGTCCTTTAACGTGCTACTGGTTGATTTGGGAATTATTAGCAATTGCAGTAGTGATAAATAAATTTGTGAAAAGTGAAGATAAGAAAATACATAGAGCTGTTTAACACTGTGACAAAACAAAGACTTGTACTTTTACAAAGCTTTTCTGTTGTAAGTGGATACAAATAACTAGAAAAGGTCAATCTATAATCTCCAGATTTCTGTCATAGTTTAGCAAAAATACTCTTACTTTTGCTTTAGCAAATATCAACCTCTTTTGGAGTGGGGAGATTCTGAAGATCCTCACCTATTTCCTGAATAAAATGCTAAGAATGTGGAAGATGCTGAAGAAATCCTGAATTGTGTGAGAGGCAAGTGATGACCTCCTGTTTTATGGCTAGACAAAGCTATATTTATCCATAATAAATGAGGTAAATGAAAATGCTAAACTTTTCAAAATTATCTACAGCAGAAACTTCTGTTGCATGAGGAATCAGATCTTAAAGGCAACATTTAGGCTAGAAAAAAGTAAAGTTGTTTCCACTTCATTCTTAATTTCCCTTTCCATGTAAACTTATAATTTGCTGGGGTTCCCTTGGGATAGTGCTATCTATAAACCTTCCAGGAAAAACTGGTAAGCCTGCTCAGGAAAGAAATCATAAGGGCTGGGAAAATGTGACATCTACATTTGGTTTTGTTTTGTAGTCTGTGTACATTTCCTCAAGCACTAGAAGACATTACCATATATATGGTTACATTTTCCAGCAAGTGTTGCCACTAACTTGGACACGTGGCTTTGTATTATGATTTAAACAGTGATCAAAAATACACAGACATTCCTGAAACACAAACAAGCCAATGTTTAACTATCACAAATGTTCTTTTTTTGGGTGTTTGTAATATATCAAAGCATATATTGAAAAGAGTGGGATCACTTACCTCAAAAATATAATCTTTTCCATCCTTTCCATGTACAGCTTTAACAGCACAGATGTCCAAACCACCAAATATTTCAGAACAGGTGTCAACCCAAAGCTTGTACCTATTTCATAAAAATAATTTTTCTGTGAGTATCTCATCAAGCTCATTTTTCTATAGGCTTAACTTAATAATGTGTTTTATACAACGTTTGCTCTAAATTCAGAATTGTCACTATATTGTCAGTTTTATTGGATTTGTATTTCCCAGAACAGTAGCTCAGATACTGGCCTGATTACTTTACTTTTACCAGTAGAATCCAGAGAAGCCGTGGCTCTGTTTCCTGACACAGTATGATTCTGGATTCTGTTCCAGTTTATATTGGTCCAAACATGTGTCTGCTTTAAACTGTGAGTAACCTGAAGATAAAATATGCTGGAATACAAATAGCATTTAGCTGTATCCCATCCTGCATTTCCAGTGCCCTTATGCTAGTACGGCTTGCTAGCTGTGGCTGTACTTCACATGAGGGGGGAGTTCTCATCCGAGCAGTTTTTGTGGATTTGGTGATGCCAAGGGGCTTTAGAAAGTAGGGAACAGGGCTTCTGTTTTCCTGTGAAATTCAGAGATGTGCATCTGTGCACAGATTCAAGTGTGACAATCCTCTTGCCTATCACACTTGGTAGCATAGTTCATTACAGATGGGTTTTATTCTTTTTATCAGGAAAACTAGAGTAAGAGTCTCCATCTTAAGTTACGGACCCAACTATATTCCAAAGTAGTAATGTTAGCTTTATATGTACATCATTGAACAAGGCAAAAGAAAAATCAAGACAAAACAGCCCTTAAAATGACACAAGAGAAACAGATGTATGACACTATGTAAAAGTTACGTAGTTACGTAACATGCAGACAAGCGTAATAGTCCCCATGTAGGGTTATAGACAACCACAGCAAAATTCAGCTGAAATATAAAGAATTCTGAGGAATTCTACAATTCCAAAAAAAGGCTAGTGTTTCATAAAGTACTGGACATAACAACTCCTCCATTTCATTTCTAACCTCACGGTAGGAAATATGGCCTAAGAAATGGAGAGTTTACCCATTTTACATGCAAAAATACGATTTACTTTTCCTGCACGAATAGCTTTATCCAACTTATGAATAGAGAGATTATCTGACTAACAGGGGAATGAGGTGGGACTTACTAGAAAAAGAGTGAGGCAATTCCTGTGATCAAGTACAGAACTGTTAGTGACATAAAGGGAGCCATAATACTTTGCTGAGAGTGTTCTGAGGTAATGTAAGCTGAATGGGCTTGCTCAGTGGCAAGGACTGACTCATAACACACAAAATAGCATTGAAAACTTTCATTAATGAATAGCAGAGCTGTGCATGGGCACCAGTAAGTGATGATATGATCTTGAAAGTTTATATAGGCAGATATCACACTTCCACCAATTGGAATATGTTTTGCTTAAAGCTCCACAGTTTTAAAGCAGCCATTTACCATAAACTTTTTTCTCTTTCATTGGCTAGTATTTGAGTATAAATGAGAGCCTCTTCCTTTTACAGACCCTCTCCTGCTCTCTCCTGACCCAGCCTTTGAGCCATGATGACAGATTCGCCACATCACAGTATTTTCCATTGCAAAAAAATTGATGTAATAAACATAGCATTTGACTTCACTGTAAAACCAAAGGAAACTCATTGCCGGGCTGAGAGTCTTATTCATATATAAATATCTTCTGTAATAGCATCCTTTCCAAGTAAACTTACTAGGTCACATTCTTTATATTTTCTTACATGAAGTCTGTTCCAGTGGAAAAGTTTTTCTTTTAAGCAGAATACAAAGAAATTGATACAACTGTGTGAAAAAAACCTGATGGTAATATTTTAGCAATGAAAATATTTTTTTTTCCTGTGAGAAACATGCTTTCTGTCCAAAATGAGAGGCTTTTTTGGGATGCCTGACAATTTCAACATCTGTAGATGCACTGACTGACTGGACTGCTTGCATGCACTTGCTTATAAATAACTTTTTCTTTTTTTCCTGTAAGACACTAACTTGTATCTTAGAAAGTCATGAGGACAGCAAAACTTGTCTTTGAAAGTAAATATCTGGACTTCATATCAAAAAAAAGAAGACATTTTCTTTACAATACCAAAACATCGATCAGATCTAGGAAAGTATTTTTAGTAGTCTATCTTCTGCCAGCAAACACAGAGCTGGAAAAATAGTTACCTTTGGAAAGAGAAGTCTTGGATGGACTAGCCTGTACTGTTTTAAACCCAAGGTTTGGACAGTAGGTTTAACAAGAGGTCACGGTTCTTATTTTCCCAGAGCCAATATACTGTGCAGCAGCCTTAGGGCTGACAGAGAATGAAGTACTGTTCCTCAGGTGTGTGACATGAAATATCTGGTGGGCCAGATGAGGTGTGCACAATTAGCAAAGGTCTCTATTCTTCTGGTCCTATCTGGGGAGCAGTGCCTCGCTGAAACAGAGTAGTCAGTGAGAATGTGTAACGTTGAAATGTGCTTGTTCTCTGCCTCGTCGTTGTCCTCTGCTGTGCCACATCCTTCTTTCTTTTCTAGATTTCTAGACTAAGATTTGTATTCAGTCAACAATGTCAATTCAGGCAGTGCTTTCAAAACACTTCTCCCTAATTCATGAGATGTATTATAAATGAAATGCACGTGCAACAGATCTGATTGCTTTTGGTATGCCATTAAACTACTTCAACTCTTCAGAAAATGTCAATTTTCCCTTCTCCCTTGCTCTGCTTTGTGAACTTCACTGGGTAATAAAAAAAAAGCGGGGTTACGTGATACATAACCCCTTCCGCTATGAGAAAACACCCATCTTCTCTATGCTTTTGTCTTCATCAGCTTAAAAGAAGTTTTGTTTTGTTGGCTAGCATTTTTTAATTGGGAAAATACGTTCTAATTATCTTACATTCAAAAATGGAAGCAGAAGCAAAGCACACAGAGCGTTTACAACAAGGTAGCTAGGCAAGGTTAGCATTTCATGCTCATTACCCATAGTTGATATTTAGTTTTCCTTATGGCAAAATTAAAGTGCCCGTGTTTTTACAGAGGGATAGCTCATGGACTGTAATTATACACACTACAGCACACGCTTTCTCTTCCCTCTCAGTGAAGGCATAACCTCACTTTCTAAAGGAAGGTGGGAGGAGAATGAGAAAGAGAAAATAATGTGGCTCCACTCCATCCCCAGAGGGGAGATCAGTGAGGACACAGTCTAGACAGGGGTTGGACAGCAGGGAGTTGTAATTCCTGTCTTATTTGTTTTCACCCTTCTCGGGGCAGGCAATGGTTCAGTTCCTGTGTCTCCCTCAGCTCATAAGAAGGACCATGCTGTAGGTTCCAGACTTTAAAACAAAACAAAACAAAAAAAATGCATCAGAAAGACTACTGTTGAATTTTAAAATACCTGTTAAATTACACTTTTATTGTAGAGACCTTTCCCAGCTTCCACTGGTAGTAATCTTTGCAGAAGCTGAACAAAAGAAAATTCACAGCCATCAAAAAGCCTCACAGATATATTTCGCAGGGGAAAGAGGTCTATATGTTGTGGAGAAACTTGGAGCAAATGAGCAGTATTGAGAGTTCTGTCAAGAGAAGACCTGAGCTTCAAAATGGTACTGCAAGGAATTGCAAAAAGTATCTAGCATAATGATGGGAGAGAAAAAGAAAAGCACATTAAACCAAAGTACAGAGCTGGAATGATGACACAAGGGGAATAAATTTCAGTATATCCCAGCATTGAGGCAAAAAGCCTCACAGTGCAGTTCAGTGAACATTTCAAAAATGAAAAATAATCAGTTTAGAAAGACTGAAAGTAGAAAAGAGAAATATGACTTAAATAGGCCAAGTTAAGATGAGATCGCTTCGTTATAATAGATGATGTAGATGGAGAAAAGCTTAAAACACTATGTCATGGCTCTTAGGTAAAAGAGGACAAATGACCCAGACAAAATGATTGACAGGCTGAATCTGAAAAACTGAATTTTCTGAAGGGAATTCCAGTAGTTTTCTAGGTGCAGATATGGATGCAGGAACCCAAGGGTGCACATAAGCACCTACGGCTCGTACTTAGTTCGGGTAGTTAACTCTGAGACAGGTCATATGGAACTCATGTTCTTTCGTCTAGTTAGGATTTTTTTTCAAAATGAACAAGAGAGATGCATTTACTGTGAATTGCATATCAACAGTGTGATTTATAAAAAATTCACTTAAAATAAACTTCCTTTTTCTTTTTTTTTTTTTAATATTACCTTTTACATGAGACTCAACTTACTTATCTGACATAGCAATTTGTTCCAACATTGCAGAGCCTGTGTTTGTCTTCCAGTTTCCAGATATGGAAGTTCTCCTGAAAGGGGGAAAATATTACAAAGACAGCCAGTGTTTTTTATTTTCACCATCTCTTAAATTATTTTGATTTTCACATGAATACTATAGCAGTATTTACACCTTCTTCACAGCTGGCAGCTTATAACACAACATCTAAAAGGTGAAGAATTCTAATAGGCATTGCAGTTATCAGTAATACTCACTTCACTGTAGGCATGTTATGAAGTATGACAGTGCTGTGAAATTTCTGTTCCCCATTTATTCATTTAAGATGATTTAAAAAAAAAAAAAAAAAACAACTACAATGATTAAGTGAAAGTATTAGGAATAAGCTGTTATCAGTTATAAAAGAACTGGATAGCCTGTAATATACTATTACTCCAAATGTCAAGAAACCGAGGCTTCAGCTTCTCATTTCAGATCCATACCACTGCAGGGTCAAGTCCCAATACTTGAAAATCAAGATATCTATTTTTTTAACATCTCTGAAGTGATCTCGGATCTCTTTTAGAGTTGGATTGTGGTTTCTCCTCCAGTTTTCTCTCTTTACTACTTTACTAATATAATCTAAATGGCTTATGTCAGGGCTTGAGTGTATCATCTTTTATTTAATCTGTAAGAAAAAAAAAGTGCATATATAGTTTTTTTCTCCTCAGACTTTGGGACTGCTACCAGGGCTGAGAAGATTACTGTTCTCTGAAACGTAAATGCTGTACTGGGAATAGGCTAAGGATACAAATTATGAAGTGTTTCCAGTTAGTAAAATAATAGGAACATCTGTAATGTATTAAAAGTATATTAGGCAGTGGCTATAGTTTTCTCTCCATTTTTCTATTAACCTAATTACAAGGGTCAGTAGCAATTGTGGGGGAATGTTGACTTTTCTATGGGAGTCTCATAAAGTTAGCTGAATTTTAAAGCATAAAGTTCTTCTAAGATGCCATGTTCTTTGTTGATGTGGGAGAAATTAGGGAATGGGAGATGTGCATGTTGAGTGCTGTGTGTAAGGTAATTTTGCCCAGTAATAAGTCTGCTTTGTGATATTTATATATATATGTGTCTACTTACAAATTAAAAATTTGATTACCACTCTAGACACATGTTCTGAATCTGAGAGATAATACTTCTCACAAATCACAGTTAACTCTATTGCAGACTTCTCAAAGGCATTCATTACCACATACTATTTCAGGTGTCATTTAGGAAGCAAGATGTGACAAGACTGAAAAAAAAAAAAAAAAGAAAAATAAATTGTCCTGAGGAATTTTAGCAACTATTTAGTTCAAGATCCTCAGCTGCACTGAAGTAATCTCAGCACTGCTGACTAGAGAAGGAAAGATGGCTTGCTTTAAGCCCCACTTCCACTCCCCAGTAGGAGAGGTCCCCTGCCGAACCTCACGGCTGGATGCTTGGCTGGCTGTACCAGTGCTGTAGGGTCCAGAGGAGGACTGAGGAATGCTGCGGACACAGACCTAACTGCTGTAGTCTCAACAGCTTGTGGGCTGCAGCCGTCGATGCTATGTCTGTGACACACAACTCCAAAACAACAGGGGTTCCTTTAGACCATGGCTAAGTGATACAAAAGTACCCGACCAGACCATCTGGCACTTTAAACCTTACACATGATTTCTGTAATTCATATATGATTCCTCTACTGAAATATGTAGGTTTCCCACCCTTCTCCACTTCTGTTCTGATAATTGCTAAGGGTTTTTCACATCATCGTTTCCTCCTCTTTTACCAAATACTGAATAATACAGGAAACAACTCCTAACACTTTTGAGTGCTTTACACTTAGGCTTAACATGTTTCGCTTGATTTGGCCTTTGCAAAGAAGGAAGAACTGTTTTAAAATTGAGGGGAAAGTCATTTGAGCTCTCCCTTTTCCGACACCTTTCTGCTTTATTGCGTACCATTTAAAGTATGCAATCCAAATTGTTGGGACAGAGGCTTGCAACCAGAAAAATGTGTAGAAATTTGTACATACAATTCTTGTGTAGGTAGCCTGCTTAGTGGTTTGATTCTGTAGCACTATCTTTCTTTGGTTGATGTGCTCTACTTTTGTTTTATTGACCTTCTGATCAAAGTACATTAAGTTATGGGTTCAGACTATTGCTTTTGGAGAGGAGGTTTAGATGTAGTGTTTTTGTATTTCTGTTTTTCTTCATTGTGTGTGACCCTTTTAACTCTATTTCCTTGAAGTCAGATGAATTCTGTAATGGTACCAAGTGTAGTTAAGTATGCGTCACAAAGCGTTCTGAGGAGCTGTGGTATTTAGAGGGATCCAATGTTTCATTTTGGCTATAATCTCTACTGACAGATGATAAGCACCAGTGTTTTGTGAGTCATGGATCCACTTATACCACAATTTCCCACAGAATTATAAAACTGAAGCTCTTAATAACTCTCTTTAAACTACAAAAACAAATGTTCAGCTGGTATTTTCTGTGGTGGATCTCTAAGTATTCTGTTCCTGTGTCACAGAACAAAATGAGAACCAGCTGTAAAACAGTATTCTACTGACATAATATATATGTATGCATCTGAAGAAATTTTCAGACATTTGGTAAATCTTCTCCTTTTCATGACGCTTCGTTACAATGGATCAGTATTTAATTTTTTGGTGTGATGTAACTGTATGAAAGAATCTAGAAAAAGAATTATTTCTAGGCTTTTAGCATTTGGATGAACCCATAGTTTCTGAGTAGAAGCACAAAAATAAATAAAAGGTAGGAGGAACATGCTGTCATCTTAACTTAGTTAAGTTGCTGTCCCTTAGGCCAACTGCTTCTTCTGTGAAGAAGAAACATTTATGTTTGAAAATTATAAATTTATCATGGCAGACTCTTCCAAAATTATTCTAGACATTGAACAGCATTTAAATTTCAAGTCAAAGAAAACAATGTCAGGCTCTCTCCTATGAAATGTAATGGTCCAATTTCTACCATAGGGAATGAACCATCAAGTTATTAATACAGCATCTGACTGCTGGTATCTGGTGGTGTGTCATAACCATTAAGAGTTGGGTTTTATTCCTAAGATTCTGCCACTTGGGAGCTTTAAGACAGAGACAAATCAACTCAGTTTATTATAAACAACAGGGGAGGGGAGAGATGGGTAGCACAACATAAGAAATCTGCCTGTCAAAGCATCAAGAGAGAAAAGTACTATCCTAGCCTTGAAGAGGCAGAAATAGTTGTGTGAAAAAATGTGAGACAGAGAAAGAAGGCTGAGTGGTAACTGGAAGTAGAGGGAGAATAAGGCTGTTGAATGGCACGTCGTAGAATAGAAGGGCCAAGGGAGAACCTGGGGCAATGAAAAAGGTTAGGCATAAGGGGTAAGGACTAAGAGACGGAAAGGTAGAAGTGGTCTGGGAAAGCGGTGGGACTGGACTAAGGTATGGCTTGGACAGATAGGAGGGAGGTGACCTTGGGTGTAGGAGTATGGTGCTATTAAAAAAGTAGGATGGATGTCTCCGGATACAGGGCTAAATCTAGGAAAAGTCAACAGTCTGGAATACCAGTGTAAGACAAACACGCAGAATTGGAATTAACTTTTCGGTAGAAGCCAGGGGCTAAAATCTGTATCATTCAGAAACGTTTGTTTATGATTCTTGCTGTCTATAGGAAGAGGTGGGGTAGGTCCGACACACATGAAATTCTGTAGGGAGCTTGAATTACAGAGTTTCTGTCCTGCATCCCTAAGAATGCTGAAAGTCACAAACAAAGGCTTCCTGAAATGTCCCAGTCCTCCCAATCTATCAGAGTGCTCTGCTTTGGTCACTGTGTACAAGTCAAATTTCCAACACACGGTTTTTTGCAAAATTTGGATAGTTGTGGGTTCAAAATAAAGCAGAAGGACTGAGTGTCCATACTGCTGGATGGATCTGACCTATGTGAACAGCATTTACACCCAGTTCTGTGTTGTGCTTTCTTGAGGCCCCTCAGATGTACAGTGAGAGGCAGATGGACTACTGAGTTGTTCTTGAAAGGCCTAATCTTTGATGTTCATTCTCAAATACCCCTTTAAGTCCTAAGTCAGGAGGCTAGCAGTTACTCACACAGTTTTGATCTTGAGACAGTAATGCCTTAGGGGAGAAGTCAGGAGTATGCGGCCTTCCAATATCAACCCAAGGAGATATATTTTGCCTCTTCTCCCCACGCTGGGCAAAAGGTTCTACTTTCTCATAGAACTTGTTGGCTGTTCCTAAATTACCTGACACTTAATGATAACCGTGTCTTTAATACTATAAAATATTTTATGCATTTTCTTTAACTCAGCTACAACTTTTGCTTCTCTTAGTATTTATGGTTTGCTTGGAGTTCAATTGATTTTACTGATAAAGAACTTGACTCTACCTTGCAAACAACAACAGACAAGAAATCTTTGATCCCTCCAATGTTACAGGAGTTCCTATAGAAATATCTTTCCATGTGTATGGGGGTGTGCATATGTAAATGCATATGTGTATTTTTATCCATGTTTGGTTATATTTTTCCTGCCTCAGAATTGTAAGCATGAGGGAACAAAGACATGAGATGATCTAACTTGTCATAAAAACATGAATGAAATGAGTGTATGTCAGACTACATTGTTTGATAGTTGAAACAGAGTGAAAATATGCATAAACCCAGTTACCATAGCTCAACTACTACATGATAACCCATTTTTCTGCTCTATCTTAATGCTGTCTGTGAAACTGAAACACCCTTTTAGACTTTCATATAGTCATGATTTTTAAACAAGCACCTGGATTCTCAAATTTCATCCACATATGTGAAGACCATCGCAAGATTAGAATTTTTCTTACATGTTTCATGTTAAAAGGAGAGTACTTTGTTCCATTAAAGTGTTACGATTCAGGTTTGTGTGAACGAATGTCATCTCACTGTCCTTATACGGAAAAGAAAATTTGACCCTAAGTTGGTGAAAAGATACAAAGGAATCTGATTTAACAAGTCCTTTATAAAAACGAATCCCCTTCCAACTGTTCCTTTCTTTAAATGAAAAAATAAACACAGGTTAGCAGGAAAACCACTCTGGCAGGCTCACCTGTTGTCTTATTCTCCTCCTCCCAGTCACAATCAACTTAAAAAAAAAGTCTTGATAAATCTAGAAAGTCTAAAATACTGTCTTTCCAAAGAGTATGACAATGGAGGCATGGAGTCACCACATCAGCTCAGAGACTCATTCAACAGTCTTAATCTTACTGGTGCTTATCAATTTCGAAACAAAAGGATGAAAGAATATAAGTTTTTGGCTCACATGTATGCTTTGTAGTTACTGCCTATCTTTTGGATCCTGATGTCATATTTGGAGTCTATGAAGGGTTCAGTAGTGGCGTAGGTCTGAGTAAGTGCTACCACGCTGGCTATGTCCTGAAAATCGTAGTGGTTGTCTACCTTGATCTGTAGTCATCATATCACAAGTAAACAGCATATACAAAAGAAAAAAGAGTAATTAGGAATAAAACGTAGAATTCAGTTGCAAATGGCATTCATGAGAAGTATGGGTTTTGACAGCATCGGTTTATAAAAAAAAAGTATCAGGTATTTTATCTGATTTCTAGATTCTGTAACATTCTCGCATTAAAGTATCTATTTTTCTAGGCAAAATACTACCTGTTCATCTGTAGAAGCAATTTGCAGACAGCGGAATTTTATTTTCCTTTTTTTTTATTTTACTTTTTTAAGGGGCGACTATTCATTTTAGATCTGCAGGCTTTAGAATTTTTTGAGGTGTAATAATATGCAACACTAATTTGAATATAGAATTCTTGGTGATTCTGTAAATTGCTCATGTAACTGCATGTATATGGAGCCCACCGCGTCCCATCACATCATGTGTATCCCGGGAAGGAGGAGATGAAGGGTCATGATATCCTGACGAGTGTGCATTCATTCACACGGAGCACAGAGGGTTGGCTCAAGACAGCAGAACCCATTTTTCTCATTTTTCCCGCTTCTCTGCAAGGAGTCAAGCTTTCTAGGAGCAGGATTTCCTAGTTATGGAACACGGGGCTAAGATGGTGCGTGGTACTAAACCCATCAACCTTAACATCTTGAAATAAGAGGGAGGTGGAAAAGTGAGGAATATTGATTTAGGGGAAGGAGACTTTAGAGGACAGATGGAGGACAGAGGCATTACTTTTGGACAGGGAAGCACATCTCTATGGCTGACTTAAAGGAAGCTGGCTGAAGTGGGGAGAAAAAGTGACTCAGGAGAGAAGTCTTAGGGCTAGTAGAAAATGAGAGAGGGAAACTGGAACTCCAACACACCGATCCAAAGTACATTTCAGAATGGCGAGGAGGCAGCGATTAGTATTTTTCATGTTACGTCATTACAAGCCCAGTGTCTTGTTTGCTTCCACTGTCACCTGGTACCTAAAGGGGAGCCCGCGGGCCAGAGTGCCACAGCTGTGAGATGGGACTTGCAACTTAAATGGAGCCTGGTGAAGCTAAAAGAAGTCATGAGGCCTAAGTATTTGCTCTCAACTCTCGGATGGAGAACAATACAGAGTAATTTGCCATTTGAGAGCCACAAAACCAGACATAATGCCTGGTTTCAACTTAGTTTCTGAAAACTTAATAGCAGATGTGAGTGTAACTACAACCAACGGAAACACTACTCCTAGCAATGCCTTTAGGGAGGACCGGGGTATGAGGAGAACCTTTATTTGGATTCTGACTGTAAGCATTTCACTACAAAAGACTGGCGTTTAATCATTAAGGGCTTAAAATATTTTATAGCTAAAAAAGTCTAGATTTATTTCTAGACATTTGATATGCTGAACGTTTCTGTGCATTATTTCCCTTTTCTATAAATGAGGTGAATATTGAAAGTACAGTATAAACATTCTAATACTTCACATATGCAATCCACAGAAACTGCAGTTTAAGTAATTAGTAGTTAATTCTGCTCTCAGTTAGATTGGCTGCTAGATCCACTGACTTACTAAATATGAAATAAAGCAAAACAGTCATCAGCAAAAGAATGTAACATACAGTACAACTTGCATAATTATTGAATAAAATACAATTAAATGAGTTTTCTATTTCTATTGCTAGTGGCAAACATTATGTTCATGGAGCTTTTGGAGATTCAAGATGATAAATGTAACTATTCTCTCATGATTTGTTTTAAAATCTGAAACACTTAAAGCACTGAAGTGTCTTCAGTGAGAGAAAGTAGTTAATCTGTAATGCTAGAAATTTTCACTGATACCAATGAAAGTGGGATCTAAATCATACCCCTTTGAAACATCATTGCAAGATAAGTGATATCAAAACAACTGTACTCACCACTGAAATGCAATTACTTTGGAGAAAGAAAGCAGCAGTTATATAGTGGTATGAAACAATCACAGAGAATACATTAAGATAGGAAATGAATAAAAGTTCAGTATCAAGCTGAAACTAGTAAAGAACCAAGGCAAAATCCTCCTATATTCCCAGGTCCAAAAACCTGGATTGTGTAAACAGATCTTGACTCTTAAAAAGTTACACTGTAGTCAACTAAATAAATACGGCTCTGCTTCAAGAAAGCACCTCAGCACGTTTCAAAGAACGTCCTATATAGTATAATTCTTAAACTGAAAAAGCATCAATGTGAAAATAGGTGTTTTAATATTTTCCTAAAGAGAGATGCTTTCTTGAATAATATAGAAGCAGAGATCTGCAAGGGCAGGGATCTGACACAGAACTTGGACAGGGAAAAGTTAAAATATCCAGGAAGTGCAAGGACATGCATATTATTTTAGACAAACACCCAGCCTCCTAACATGCAGTAAGTAGCATCTGCACCTTTCCCATGCCTGAATGAGCGTGTCCAATCTTCACAACAACAGGAAATGTTGGCATTGTTAGCTACGGGGGAAAACAAAAAAGACACATTAGAGAGAGCAACCATGAGTTAAATGATTAAGCTACATCATTCATTAAAATTATTTAAGCATGGCCATAATGCAGCCAAAACTGTTCTTGCCATGCGGTTATTCGAACTGTTACTCATCTACGTAAGACTATGTGTTCTGCACTGTGTATGTTTTCCAAGTGCCAATACATACAACTGATGCACTTCGGTCTTAACTTTTTTGTATGTCTTTCTTTTGACTTCACTTTTTAAACTGAATTTCTGCTATTTCCTATTTTAGGTTTTGCTATTGTGTTTTCTGACACATAAACTCACACTCTCCAAGGCCATAATCATTAATGATGTTAAATTAACCACCTTTTTCCTTTTCCCCTTGATTTCCATTATTTAGCTAGCTTGTAAATTCTCTTTGTGGCCACTTAGAAAAGCAATGATGTCTAATTCCCAAAAAAAAACTTTCTTTAAAGGCGGATCCTAACTTCTGTTACAGGATATCCAAGTACTCTAGGGATGGCTCCAGCTTCCACATAGAATGCAAGTAATAATTCAGCCATTGATTAGGAAATCAAATATAAAAAGCCACATGAATATGCTTTATTCAGTCCAATGATAACGGTTCTGTCTCTCAGAAAGTTCTGCGAATAACCAGTTTTACTTCAATCATTCATTTGAAGAATTTTTAGAGGTTTTAGGTCATGGGTACAACTGGCACCTCTTTGTCTTTCTTCTTCCACATAAAATGTACATATATTGAACCTCTGTCAACCAAGCGTAAGTACAAATACTTAGCAGAACACCATTATGACTAGAAATAAAAAAATTAACATGTAATTGAACTGGGCAGCAGCATGACAGTAAGTGTTATGGGGTCTGAAACATTCATTTAGTACCAAATTTTTAACACAGTAAATACAATCAAAGGCAAAGCTGATGCTTTAGAAAATAAACTAAGAATTCTTAGAGATTTTAGGAGAAATTTACTTTCCAAATACTTACAAACGATCGTCAAGAGGTTAAATGGAGTTCACACTTATCTCACTGTGCTTTGCACAACATTTCACAGAAAGTCACAAACAGATATTTCCACCAAAAAGGTCACTGGATTGTAAATATCAACATTGAGATCAAGAGATAAAAAGTAGGAAGATCACTTGGCTTTTGGTAACATCCAAACCTATTTGTGGGGTTATAAAGCTAATTAAAATTCACACATGCTTTTGCTATATTTTAAACATTTATTCTCCATATGGTTTAAGGATGTCTGCTTTAAACATACTTTAACCAAAAGGCAAATCTGCATGAGAACAAGCGGGCATTCACTGCAAGGTACATACTCTATACTACTTACCATCAGATTTCCAGGACAGTGCATGATTTTTTTTTTTTTTTGAATGGACTTTCTCTGACTTTCCTAAACTGCATAATGATGCAATATTTTTTCATTCTGACTTTTTTAGAACACCTAAGCAAACAAAACCAAGCTGCTTGGGTTTTTTTGACAGAATCTCAGCTTCTGCTCTGCCTGATCAGAAGAAAAAGGAGGAATTTTTGGATCTACTTTTTTAACATACCAGAGCTTTCAAAACCTGCTGAAACTACAGGGTCTTACAGTTGTCTGCTACACATCACAGGCCATGGAGGTTTTTGCCTGATTTCTGCATCAAACCCAAACCTAAGGCTAGTATGTATTTTCAGGTGAAAGCCAGATTTGATTTAAAGACATGCAGTTATGAAAAATTTACTGCAATCCTAGTTAATTTGTTCCTTTAGTTAAGTGAAGATGTCAAATACGTATCTTCTGCCATGGCACCCTCGAGATCTGAAATCCAGGATTACTGCCACGGGCAAGCAGACCACTCTGAAAACCATCTCTTAGTGCTTTATATCACACGTGTAACTGTAGCTGCCACATTTCAGTGCCTGTGTGAAGGTAACTTGTATCTTTTGCAGAAATTCTGGGTACTCAGACTGTAGGATTCACTGTAGGAATTGGTAACTATGAAAACTTTGAAAGTCTTTTATTTAACTGTTGTTTAGGAGCCATTTCAAGTGTTGATCTTTAAATGTGAAATACATTTAATTGCTTTTTACAGATCTGTTCCAATCTAACTAATTCAAGTCAAGGCATGTAAGGATGAAAAAAATTGATTAGTTTCAAAATAGCCAAAAGCACTTGCAAAAGCATTATACAGTAAAGGTCACCTATAAAACAATTTAAGAATAAAGGTCTTGCTAAACTGTAAGCATGCAATATCCTGTATAGTCAACATCTAGTCATTTATTGCTTTCATATTTTAAATCTAGCCTTTTTTTTTTTTTTCCTTCAAAATTTTTGGGCAGAGGAGGGGAACAAATCATCGCCTGACTCAAGATTCATAAGAGCAGTACCACATTTTTATGATTGAACTATAAACCACTGAACTGGGGTTTGTAATGGAAATGCTGGCAGACCTCTAACTACAGCAGTACAAACGGCACTCCTGTAATTAGGAGGACCACGTATCCTCCCATGATTCCGAAGCTGTGGAATCCTCCATAGGCCACAGGAACAAACACTAAAATAAAAAAAATAATAATAATAAAAAAAAAAAAAAACCAACTGCTTTTTCCCTCAGAAAAATGCATTAACATAATTTAAGGCAATAGAGCTCATTTTGCTCTGGAGTCCAGTATCAAGATTTTATGTGGTACCCCACATCCCAGCACTGACAAAGAGAAGAGGTGGTAGCAGGGGAAAAAGGCGCTGAATAGTGCATTTCAAACGTCAGATAGAAAAAAACCCAAGTAGAATAGAAGGCAGACAAATACGAAGTTATCCCAGTGCTTCTCTTGTCTGTATCGCTGTGACAGGGCCGAAGAAGCTGTAGGTAGTTGTTTTGGGTTTTGAACAGCATTTCTGTTCTTCCTGCTCTTACCTTATTTACCACAGTTTTCCCTTTGTACACGGGCACTAGACACGTGCCATCATGCAGTCACTTCCCTACCACTCACTGGTTCCCAGCTGTGCGTGGTATTGTTCTGTCAAGCAGTAACAAAGCCTGAAATGTCTTATTGAATCTATAGAAAACTTGACCTGAGTTATCCCCTTTGCCTCTTCTCAATCTGCTCTTTTATGTTAATTTTTGTCTTAACAGAACAGGCAGTCTCAAGAATTTTCATGCATTTGGGTAAACATTAGGTATGATACAACTGTGATAGGAACAGTGAAAACTTACTAGTCCCCTGGGTTTCCTTTTAATTTATGTTATAGTTACTTGGTAGAGAGATGCCTTGAAAGAATAACTAGCATTTACCAATGGAACTGCTTTAAACAAAGCTGATACTAACAGGACTCATTGCATGTTTTCTTTGAAATATACTGTTGAGAGGTAAAGGCCATTTTACAAAAATACTGCTTATTTCTCAAAGGTTTTCTTACATTCAGAAAAGTATAAATTCTACTGTGACAATTAAAAACTGAGGGAAAAAAAATCGGAAAAGACCAACAAGAGAAATTACATTAAGAAACTGGGCAAGTGTGTATGTGTAAGAGATGAAAATGGACTACACTGCACGAGCCCTTGCACATACATATAATATACATGCAATATATCTGAATATTTTTTTTTTAAATGGGGATAAACGGGACTTCTATTATAACTGAAATAACAACACAGTAAACTCTCATTATTAATTACAGAGAAAACAGAGTACATGTCAAGCATGCAATATAATTTTCCATAGTTACATATGAATATGACTGGATTGGTAATAAATATTAGTAGCAACTGGAAAAACTGTCATGAGTCTTTGTAGGAACCCATAGACATAACAGTTGAGATACGTTACTGATATTTGCTAATGTGATACCAATACTATTAAAATGCTTTATCAACTCCTAAAAATTACAAAGATGGATTCAGTCTATCCACTTTAATTTCTGTCATTTTAACTTCTTATTGTTATTTTAAATAAATGTGAAGTCTCGTTTCAACAGAACCTTAACTTAGAGTAAGTTGCATGGCTCACTTCCATGACTAGGACTAGGTACTACTAGTAGTAGGTACGCCTTTGATCTGTGAACTTGAAAACACGTTCCCTAGGAGAGCAAGACGTAGATTACGTTTTGCAGATAAAAGGCAGCAGTAAAAAACCCTATTGAAGCAGAATCCTTTTAAAATCTGGATAGCAGACGTTGACTCCTAACTTTCAAACTGAGAAATAGATAGCGTGGAAGTTGCTTTACTGAAATGACATGTTTTAATGGTTTCTGTCAAATACTAATAGCATGAAATAAATGTACATAGTTGATGATGAGACAAATCTAATGGTTGTCACCACAGGGCACCTTCAAACTGAGAGTTCACTTACTTTTGACATGAGTCTTAATGAGTGCAGCAGTAATACTTTAAAACCTCTTGGCAGACTGGGCACTTGTCTAAGCATCAGAAGTCTAACCCTGCCTGGGTTAACTGCACCGCAGAAGGGTTCAACGACAGAGGAGAATGAGGGATTAAATATTAGAAGTGATTAAAGCTGTAATGGAAATACAATGGTATATATGGGTTTAGAATGTGACTGTAATATTCTGTCTGAAAAATCTTCATGTTTTCAATAACATGTCTATCTTTTCCCTATACAAATAACTATATATTAGTATTTTTCATTCAAAAGCTAATTTGTATGCAGTTTAACTCTTTACTGTCACTTTATTTTACATAACTACCATTTATTTTATTATTTTCAAGGCAGTACAGTTGAAAATAATTCTTTTAATGGTGTTGTATGAGTGTCACTAAACTTGATTGTGTAGTGGACCTAACATGTTTTTTTCAGATCAACACATTTGAAGTTAATTGCTGTAGTCCTCACAGGAGCGATTTCTCTAAAATGAATGGATTTGATTTTTCAGCCGTATACTTGCAATGGGGCTACAGCAGCTAACAAACTGGCTCAGACTGGAAGAGCTTCTAAATGCCATGAGATCTGGACTACACGACCTCCGTAGGTAAACTGGTGGACAATGTACAAGGCTCAAACTTTCAAACCACTTGCTGCAGCAACTGTAATATTTTTAAAAATTACTGATAATAATCACTTTAAATAATTTAAATAATAATTAAATAATTTAAATAATTTAAATAATTACTTAAAAATTACCAGTAATAATACAGACAGCATTATTTTGACATTATTTTTACACACATTATTTCTCCAATTTTCCATTTGCTCTTTTTGTTTCCCGTACTACTGACAGACAACTAGCAAAGTAATTATAGTTGCAATGAAGCTATTTAGATTTACGAACAGACAAAGAACTACCTCAGACAGGAGTTACACTGATGGAATTGCTAAATGCAGGGAGGAATTTGACCCAATATTATGAAGTTGCTGAATAAATGTCAATTAAGCCAAGTGTACAATCACAGCAAATTATTTTGAAATATATGACAAAGGCATGCTTCTCGTGTCATTAATTCTCTCAGAATCAGGTTATGACATCTGTTGGGTTAGCTACTGTGGGACTACGAAGCTTTTTGAAAATGCTGGTGTTGGGAGCAGTAAGTTATCAAATCATCCTCATTAAGGCTTGAAAAGCTTTGGATTTTTACTCTTCTGTTGGTGTAAATTGTTACATCAAACATTCCTTTTCCACATACCTAGGGTGATTTGCAAATTGGATTCAAACTAAAATTAGGTTCAAAGATTCATTAGTTACTGTTCAGAACATATTTTAAATGCCTGAAATCTGCAAAATAATACTGTACTGCTCTTCTGAAATGTCAGGATATTTTCAATATGTTGCATATGCTGTTTCCATAAAAGATTTAGGGCTGGCCTGTTTTCTGTTCTGATCCCACATATTAATAATTACACTGAATGAACAGGGAAATGCAGAAAATTCATCCATTTCAGAAAACACTGCAATTACTGGTCTGCTTTTGCTAGAAGATAAGAAAAATCTGGCAAATCAAAACAACTAAAAAAGACACTGATCAAATGATGTAGTTGCTCTAAAAGAGCAAGTATGGTGCAAATTGCTGTTGACACATCAGATAACCACCAGAAACATGGGTTCCAGAAGACTTCATCAACTCAAGAACTCCTGACCACTGATGCACAATAGTAAATAGCCAAACTGGCTGCATTCAGAAGATATTTCAGTTTCAAAACTAAGCATACTCTGCTAGCCAAAAATTAAGAAAAAAAGGTTAAAAATAAACCATACAGTTTCACCCTTCCTTGTCTCTCGAAAGTTGGTAAAGGATTTTTTTCTTCTCGAGAAAAGGAAGGAATCTATATGCTTCTGGAAGACTTTGTTTGTTATCCAAACGTAGAGTGTTTGCAAAAGTATTTATTAGAATAACTCAAAACACTTGGGTATATCCATTGGCCTACAACATATGGCAGGCCAACAGTTACCAGGCCTACCTAGGATGTGTCTTGTGTTGAGAACACCATTTTGGAACTGCCATGGAGTATGTGCAGAAGAACCAAGAAGATACAGTCGGGCATGAAATTTAAAAAAAAAACCCAAACCAAGAAACCACCCAAACCAATGAACAGTACAAAAACTGCTCAGTGGAAAGAAAGGTATTGAAATAGATGCTACAGCTTTGACCTCTGAGCAGTTAATTAACAAAATTATAAAACTCATGAACACTGATCTGATTAATGTTGTGCTCACAAATAAGTGCCCTATTTATTTATACACTATACTGCTACCTGTATTTTCAATGTACTTTAATGAAAAATAAAAAGTAGAATCAATAGTCTGCTGTAGTACTTCTTACTAAGAAGCAATTAATACTTCTCTCCTTCCTGAATTCATTGCTATAATTTCCTTTAAATTGAAATTTGTGTACTGTGCAAGCAGTTCCAGTGTAGCGGCAGCAGCAGGGAAAAAAAAATTCCTCTTACTTGCACATATCAACGAGAGTCATGTCCTTCCAGTGAACCTGAGAAAATAAACTTAACTTGTGTTTTACAAAGAAACAAAACACACATTGTAACTACAGGCAGCTGGCAGCACCATTAGTCTGGTGAACGTAGGTTCACTCTTTAGGATTTGTGTAGCTATCAGAGATCTGACAACCCCTTCTTACAAACATATTTCTGCCTTGTTAGTTTATTCTTTTCTAAACTTGAGCCAAACCTAAGGCTCTTGGTCAGAAATCCTACTTAATTTTTTTTTTTTTTTCCCTAGATGGAGTCTAAGTTAGTTGCAGGATGTGACACAGTTTAACCACAAAGAATTTTGAAGGAATTGTCTGATTCAATATCAGCTCTGAAATCACAGAACTGTATCCTGTGTTCCTGCTAGGTTCGATGACTACAGCGCACCCCACCCTCGTTCATGTGTGGTTAGGAAACCTGTTGGTTATTGGCACTGTAGGACATTTTTATAGATGGTAACACTGCCCTGAGGTCCCTATATAAAACCACAATGACTAGTCCCTAAAACTACTGCCATTTTGTCTTTTATCTAGCTATGAAGCACATATGCTCGCAACTGGGTTTGAGTTTGAAAATGAAATGCCCTGTGCTACATTCTCACAGTTCTAGGTATTTTAGGTAATTTCTGACCAACATACTCTAGAGACTGTAAATTTAATGCATGCTAGTTATCTGATAACAATAAAGCTGTCTTACAATTAGAAGCACTTCTCCTAATCAGATGAGCATGAAAATCTAAAAAGCCGATTTTACAATTCTCTTATTGACGTCACGATAGCAAGGATAATTATTATGACTGCTTCTTAACGTTCCATCTGCATCAATGTTTTAAAATTGAAGACTCTTTGTACTACGAGCTTACAAAGACAAGAATAATTTTATTTCATTAATCCTTAATACCTGGCCACATAAAGATTTCCTCATACTGCTTATCATGCTTTTTACTGTAGAAAGAAGTATTCAAGTTTGATATACTTACACAATACCTATGGGCACCGCTATCACCTTCTATAATCTGAATTGAAGGTTATTTGGTTAACCAGTAGATGACTATATAGTTAACCAGCACAGTCTTCATGTAATGGAAATAATACCTGTCCTTCCCTATTTCAGAAATTTTCTGGAGTTTGTAAGTCTGGTTTACGTAGAGTGTCATCCTGCGATTTCTTCACTGTAAATCTACGAATTTAAAATAAATCCTTAACATTTAAGCTTCATACACTAAAGTGCTCAAAGGTTTATAAGTTCTTCTGCAATTTTAATATTTTTGAATAATGCTTAGATTTACATAATATAAGCTATTTTATTTCCAAGAGATATAATTGGAATTCTTGTAAATTTACTTTGAATTCTTCTAACTAAGATATAATATAAAATATAATCAAAGATATATATAAAAATAAAGCTGGGCAAAGATCATCTGCTAAAGGGAAAAAAAAAAAAAAAAAAAAGCCCTCTGCTGGCAGCAATATAGAAAACAGTTTTTTGAAGGCAGTATTCACCCTGTCTTTAACATCCTCATGGTTGAGTTGACTAGAAAAGCCACAATAGGAAAAAAAAAAAAAGAGGGGGAGGGGGAAAGTAGTGACAAAAAACCACCCCAGATGTTGCATAAACATGACTTACCTCAAGTTCAGTGTTTAAATATTTATCTTTCCAATAATCCCCAAGCAAAGTTCATTTAACCACTCTAGTTCCATGTAATTTATTTGTGGAATATGCATCAGACTAAATCTAATTTTGCTCTGCTTACTTTGGAGAAAGAAAATTAAAAGTGAAATAATGAAGGTGGCCTTTTATTCATTTTTTCTTTCCCAGAAACAGGCAGGAAGAGTCCTAAGTGAATAAACAAGCAGAAGATGTACTTTCTCTGGTCTGTTTGGTTTTAAGAAAACACAACCTCAAGATGAAGCCAGGGCTCAGCCACACGGAAGCTCTCGGTCACCAGCAGGGTAGCCCGACATATTCTAATGTCTTCCAACATCTCCTAATTAAGAGATGCAGAAACATCGCACTCCGCAGCTGTTATTCTCAACACACACAAAGAACAATTCGGAGATGTCGAGCCAGATTTGCCACTGCCTCGTACCTTGACAGAAAAAAACTAACTGTAAAATTCTATCTGTACACAGTCATGTTTTAGATCCCCTTTACGCAAGTGGCAAGCCAAAAGAGAATGCGATACACTTCGTATTATCTTTTTAGAAATAGGAGTATTAAAGAAATCGAAAAGCTCAAGTGGGTAAAAAGAGTAAAGATTTCATTTGATTAGTGTGCCAGGTAACCAGAGAGTCAAATGCACCTTAATTGTGATTTCTTCATTCAAAACAGAGGGTTAAAATAGCTTATAAACTAAATAAGTGCAATAAAGGTTGGTCCCAGGGAAATGCTGGGCCACTTCAATTCCCACTCAAATTAATGGGAGTCGAAGCAAAATTGGGTATTCTTGTACACCGTGCCTTCAATTGCTACCAACAGCACCTCCCAAGACTGGATCTTAAGGAAGTTCTCTTGGTACTCACTGAAATCAATGCAAGTTTTGACATGATCTTAGTGGATAAAGTGACACTATCAAGTAAATCTGACCCAGGAAATCAATCTCAAATAACGTTGTCCCCACAACTGTTTTGCAGTTAAAAAAGAATAGTTATCTAAGTCAACACAAAGTGATCTGATGGTAGAAAATGCTTCTATTTTCAATACCTGTACAGCGTGAAAGCAAAGCTTGTCACTAACAAGAAAAACGTTAAGTATAATGGAAGTGAATCAAAAAGAGCAGTTCCTACAGATCTCTAGTAGAAATTCTGGAGAAGACAAAATCTTTGCAGAGACAAATTCTATTTTGATTCTGGCATGTCAGTGTTTCATTCAATTCCTAACATTCTGCCAAATTTTTAACAAACTGCTGCTTCTAAAATCAAGTAACAATTTGCACCTTATAAATATATTACCCAAATTGCTGTGACTAGAAAGTGTACGGGGTTTTTGTTTACTGTAGTAGTTAGGAAGTAACAGCTATAAATACCCTCCCTTTCGAAGCAGGCTGTAGTACATACAGAGGCACTGGAATTTAAAATCCATGAAAGCTCATCTATTTTGTGAAATACTAATCTAACTTCGTATTTTCTACATGATTGTACAGTTTTTGTACAGGAGGTGTACTGTGACTATATCAGGTAAACTGAGAGTAGTTTTCAGGAAAAATGAATGCAATGCCAAGTGAGAACTAGGGAGAAAAGAACTCTAGCAAAGCATCAAGAAGGCAACAGATAAACTCTTACCTTGGAGAATCCTACCTGCTGTCATTCTAAAATGAGATTTGTTTGCCACAAGGGAGAGAAAATAAGATCAGTATAGATAAAAAACTTATACTCTGTAGACTGCCAGAAGCTAGTGTACAGAGCAAGCCGTCCAACCAAAAGACTCTGTGCAGATTCAAACTGCTTCACAACTAGAAGGAACAGCAAGGTGTCTGTTGCATACCCCATTATCGTTAAAGAGCCTCTGAAAAAGTTGTATGTACAATCCCTATGCAACAGTTCACTGCTCCTTGACATTACTTCAAGTATCAGACTCAAGCCTGCATGGGAAATACTCATGATCGGTACCCAGGAATCTCTAAACTGAATGCACAGTGCTGCCTCTTATGAAAAATGAAATACAGAAGAGACAGCAGTGCCAGGAGATAACGCATGGGTACAGGTCAGAGGAAGGTAGTGCTGTTGGTGGATTATCCTGCGATGCTGCGAAAGGCTGACAGGGGAGAGGAGAGGGCAGATACAGTGGGGAAGGGTGGGAAAGTAGCACGGAGCAGAGGTGATGGGGCAGCGCCGCCTCTCCCCATGTCAGCTCTAAGGGTGATGCACCTTACTTATCACCTTTCACCCCCAGTAACTCCTGGGGAAGAGATGAAAATGTCATAAAGTCAGTATGAGTTTGCTCTGGTGTTCAGGGGAACCAGTACTTCACTCCATGGGACTCTGCTTGTATGGCATCCAACAGAAGGAGACCAAGTGTTTTTAATACGGGTCTCTGGGGGCTGTTAGAAGAGAAAGAAACAATGATGGTAATTAATGACCTGAATGCTGTTGATAGATTCTTCGTAGTAAAAACTAACAAGGATTGTGACAACCCACAGTACAAAAAACCCCTCCAGAATTAGAAGTCCTGTGCAAAATTAGAATTCCCATTGGGAAGAAGCTGATCATAAATTGGGCTGTAGTCACGCTTCCTGCCTTGTTTTGATATTGTACACATCCACAAACACAGCGAAATATCCCCAATCCTCTTCATTTTCTTGCATTTTACCAGAAAACAGAAATTAGTTGTTCAACGCAAGACTTACTTAGCTAGTCAGAAATGAGAAAGTGTCCAGTATTTTTTCTATTGTGTCAATGATGAATTGAAGGAATCAATGACTATGCCTTGATAAATGAACTTCGCTGTTTCTGATTAGCAAGTGTTGGCTGTATCAGAATATAACCAGGGGGCCGGCACTATTTCATCCTGCTACCCTTCATCCTTCACTGGTGTTATGACATAATTTGCTATGATATCATGGCTTACTTATCAAACTAAAGGAAAACTGACATCATAACATACAGCATAGTGAAAGAAGCCCTGTACTGTTAGTCCATTTATACACACAGTAAAAAGACTGTTCCTATTGTTCAGTCTGCTTATATTTATAAGACATTTTTCTCTATAATTTCTCTACTATTATTTAAGATACAAGATCGTTTTGCTTAAAAGTCAAGGAAAATTTCTATGCCTTTTGGGAATAATCTTTCCATTTTACAAGTTTAAGATCTAACTGTAATAGAGAATGGGTGCTGAGCTTAGGGCTTCTTTTAAAGTCTCTGAAAGTAATTTTCCTAATGCAATGAAAAATACTAACAATACAGAATATAAAAAAGGGCAACGCAGCTTCAAGTGAAGACCTAATGCTTGCTGATACTGTCCAGCAGTAACAGGTACTCAACGCTGTACTGGTATCAGTAGAAGCTACAGACAATATTTGTCTCCTCTGATGATACAGACTAAAAATGCCTTTTCTTGCATTTGTGAGAGCATGTTCCTGAGTATAGAGATTTCCAGACTTATTAAAATCCATTTCAAATGCTCTGATGTAAATATGTCTTTGTCTGAACGCTGATAGTAATTTGACCACAGTTACTGTTTCAGAATGAAGATTGATCAGAAAATGGAAGTTTCAAAATAGGTTTCAAAAATTGTTGGCCTTTTACATTTTAATGATAAGACTGTATCAATGTTGTCATGCAGAAATGAGAGATACACCTACCAAAAACCTGCTCGTTAGTCAGACTCGCGTGGGAAGCAGAACAGCCAGCTTCAAGCGCTGGCTTTGAACGAGTGAGTCCGGGTACCCCAGGACCCACTGGTGTACCTATCTGCCTTGCCTGCTCTTGCTGTGACCCGCTGTTTCACGCTGGGGTTGAGAAACCTTCTAGCCACAAGTTTCACTAAAACCCAGAGTACCGCTGAAAGGCCGTGTTGCGTAGAGCGCGTTCCAAGCCCATCCCTTCTGACGCCGACCGGGTGTAGCGACCTACGGGAAATATATTCACTGAGAACCTCTTTTATGGCCATTTGCTCCTCTCAGTGTAATCATGCTTTAAATATTCTACCTATGTACAGATGGCTTTGAAAGACTCTTAAAAATCCAGCAGGATTATGTCAAGGGTAGCTGCAGGCAATACTATGTAAGATCGTAATTAAAATGTGGTTTTATGGCATTTGCACAATTACCATATGAAATTTAGTTTTAGCACTTTTATGTTTCTACACATTCAGTTGAATGCATTTAATTCTCAATTATATCTACAAGATAGTTGTGAATTAAAAAATTTGTCACAAAATTATTTTTAAATTGTGTTTTGAGCATAGTATTTTTAGTTTGATTGTACTAGATAGAAAAGTCTTTAGGACATGCAGAGCGTAGTAGGTTGATAAGTTGTTCTGGACAACCTTGGGCAAAATGTGTCTTAGTTAACCATCTAATAGTTACACCTGCATGCTCAGTGCTAGAGAAAGCTTGACCAGTGTATTTCTTTATTATTTGATTACTGTTTCAGTAAAATTCAAAGTGGTCTATTGAGATCATCTATAGCAGCAGACATGCGATGTCATCTGGAAGCCAATCAATGGCTCTCAATTAATTCCTTCATCACTTTCCTGTCTTACTGTCCTACGTGAGACTTGAAAATCAGTAGTCCTAGCACTACTGACCACACAGACCATTAAATACCTGCTTGGGGGTTGTTTTTTTGTTTTGTTTTGGGTTTTTTTTGTTTGTTTGTTTTTGTTTTGGTTTTTTTTGTTGTTGTTTTTTTTTTTGTGGCCTTCTTGTAGCTTGAACTTCCTGTGTAAGGTTTCAGCAGCTTTTTTATCTTTCCACTTACATGAAAAGCTTCCTGAAAAAAGTAAGTTTCCTCTAGGTAAGAACAGAGATGTTAACAGGTCTAAATTGTTTTCAGGTGTTAGCCCAGGACTTGGATCCGACCTTATGACTTGAAGCCAAAACTTCAGATGGGAAAAATTAAAAATCAAAGTATGGCTGCTTAAACTAAATCAGGACATAGTGTACAACATTCCTGGCTCAGTTCTGAATATGGACCAAAAATTTAAAAATGAGACGTAATTCTAATATTTCAGAATATTTCTGCTTTTTTTTTTTTTTTAACAGATGGAGAGTGTCTCTGGGGGATCATGGGAGGAAAAAAAAAAAAAGAAGAATCAGAGCACTAATTGTTGTAAAAGTGACCTCTTACTGTTCAAAAATAAAATAAATCTGCTGCTGTGAAATGTGTACACATCAGTATAAAATAATAATCTACTTTGTGTACATCTAAATCTCAGCTTCAACAAAATGAATTCCCATGAGTCTGGATTGAAATGGTTCAAATTACGTTAATGAATTTTCGATTCCTCAGCTTGACGTGTGAAGTGACAAAATATGCAATCCGTTAACCAGTTCTGCCCTGCGTGTCAATCTATGGATGCATTTTATTACTCTCTAATCAAACCTTACGCTGTTCTCTCAGGAAACCACTTCTTTATAAAGAGAGGGTGTAGGCATGTTACACATATCCAGATTGTTACAGCAACAAAAGAGCTGAAGTTGAAAAAGATTTCTGAACTCTTGCATTTCTGTCTGTGTTCCATGTATAACATGAGCCAGAAAATACAGAGAAAGATCTGTGTTGATTAGGACTTACATTAATACGGAATGCAGAGAAAGAGCCGTGCCTCCAACACACACCACTGGTATATTTTTCCTTGTTATTTTAAATTAAATCTGTGATGAAGTAATTAAAAAATGCCTTTTATTGCAGCTTTCATTTTTAATTCATTATTCCTTGCAACTACCAATTGTTCTAGGCTCACAAATAGAGCATTGAAACATTTCCTTTTCATGAATGAAGTTCTGTCCAGCCTGCAAACAGGGACGTCATTTCAAGAAAATGCACAGAAGTGCAGGGGAAGATCAGGGACTGCAAATGAAAACAGAGCTTGAAAAAGGACAGCTTTGTTTACTTGACCAAAACAGAGAAGGTAGCAGAACTAGGTTTTAAATTCAAACTGGAAGGAGATTTACTAGAGAAAGAGAAAAATCTTTCTTCCGCTAAGTTCATAAAATCAGCTCTGGCTACTCGTAAAAGATGTTTTTGTAAAGGCTTTTCATTATTAATAGCCCTACTAACTCCTGACAACAACCCTGCAGCGCTTACTAAGGTAACCTCTCTTCTGCTACAATAACTTTCACCAATGATGTGCTTTTTCCTTCGGGAAGGCGGAGTTAGGACTTAGTGTCAGGGCCATAAATACGAGGGTCCCATGTCAGGGCAGCGAGGAGTCAGCGAGGGCGGGCGGCCCCCGAGCGTCGGAGGGCTGCGCGGAGCTCTGGGCACCGCGCTCTGGGCACCGCGGGGCGCTCCGCGGGCGCGCAGGCAGCTCGGCCGTCCAGCCAGCGCAGGGCAGCGGTGCCCCCCGGCCGCTCCGCCGCCATGAGCCCGGCTCCCCGCGCCCTGCTGCTCTCCGCGCTCCTGCTCCTGGCGCGCAGCCCCGCGGAGCGGGCGGAGGCGTGCAGCTGCGCGCCCGCTCACCCCCAGCAGCTCCTCTGCGACGCGGCCCTGGGTGAGTCCGTCCGCTCCGCGCGTTCGCCCCGGCCGGCAGGGCAAGGCAGGGCAGGACAGACGGACAGCGGACAGGCAGCCGGGCGGCAGGGCAGGACAGACGGACAGGAGGCCGGGCGGCAGGACAGGACAGACAGACAGCGGACAGGCAGCCGGGCGGCAGGACAGGGCAGGGCAGGACAGACAGGCAGACCGCCGTTCGGCAGGACAGCCAGCCAGCCAGCCGGGCGGCAGGACAGACAGACAACCAGCCAGGCAGCAGGACAGCCAGCCGAGCTGCATTCGCTGCTAGGATTGATTTTTTTTTTTTTTTTTTTTTTTAAATTTTCCCCCTAGAGCTGCAGAGGAATGTGTTTAACCAGGTGGCTTAGTCTCTCCAAGGATTTTAAAACAAAATGAGCACAGGGATCCCATGTAAAGAGAGAGCTATGGGGGGGGAATGGTAGGAGCTAGTCTGCTTTTCTTGGTTTTCCAGATAAGTTTGTAGTTACAAACTGTTGAAATGACTGTATTATTTAGTAGCTTTTTTTTTTTTTTTTTTTTTCCCCCTTAATAGGAACAGCCTCTCTATTAGGTCCTAACTTACAGTAAGCAGGGAAGAATACCTGAACTTCCAAATGGCTCTTGTTAACAGTATCTCTAATAGAATACAAATGGCTACCATCTCTAATAGAATATTCTATCCAGATATGTCTGCTTATGTGTAAACTATGCATATAGGTATATTTTATAGCACTTTTGGGAGAAAAAAAAAAGAAACCCATCCCATCCCCTCCCCCCCTCTTCCCCCCCCCCCCCCCCCCCCCCCCCAAGTCCCCAGTGATAACATATTGAAAGACTTGCTTGTTGTTCTGCTATACTACAATTTCTTTAACTGGTTGTTGGGCTTTTTGTCATTTTCGAAAAATACTTGAGCAGGAAACCCATAGACCCTTTATTTTCTGCAGATACACTGGCTACAGCAGTTCTGTATAAATACAACTTTCCAGTCTTCAGGACAATTGTGTTTCACGATACTCAATCAGCACCGTAGTTGTCAAACAACTTATAGAAAGAAACTAGAGATCTCAAAATTAGACTGCATGGGGATGAGAAAATGTGACATTTTGCAGTCTTTTGATTTCATTAGCTCAAGCTAAGGCTGGTTAGCTTCCATCTAGTGTGAACAGTAAATGTAGAACATGAGTTTCCAAAGTGTCACAAAATTAGCATCTCTATGGGGCAGGCAATACCTTCTGCATACTGATTAATTGCTTTTATACCCTGACAGAAAATCTTTGTAGCCATGACAAACTCTAAGCTCTGTTTGTGGCCATCAGTTAAATTGTTTTTTAATCTGCTTGTGTTAAGCAATGTTTTTCATTAAGTTACCTACACCAGGCATTACAAACTTGGGCTTGGTTAAGGTGTGAAAGAAAATAGAAGTTGTGCTACCAGGAGCTTAACCATGTATGTATACATTTAACTCTATTAGACTGCTGCATTCCTGTACCTAAGAAAATGGCAATTTTTCAACAGACCTAATATAGAGATTTTTCTAAATAAACAATTTCACAGTATAGAGGAAACTCAAAATACTCATTGTGATTATTTTCATTGGGGAAGCCATTCTGGCCCTTCTTATATATTTAGATACATTTCACTCTTAAATACGTGTTACAAATTATAGTTATATGCTGCTTTTTATTTATATTTAAGTACTGAAGACTGTAAAATAAAACTACTTTATATTTGGACTTGATGCTCAAGCTCTCACGTCTATAAGTATTTCTATTTAAGTAAACTGCACCTTTTGGCCAAGGAACGTTTATATCAAGGATCCCTTTATTTAATATTTATCATTTTAAAATAGCATTTCTATATATTGTAAAATGATAGAGATACGTAGCTATTCCTTCATGTATGTGTGTATACGTATTTTTATATATTCCTTTGCATGTATGTACACATAAAACACATTCTAAGCGTTTATGCATTAATTATTTGATTGCTTTGGCCACAGTGTTTTGCATAAGCAGAGCAAAATTAAAGGAGCTGGAGAAGGCCCTGGAGCTGTCTGCCCTGCGTAGGAGAAAACTCCAGCAGGCAGAGGCAGCTCCTCCACCCCTGCTGCCAGAGAGCTGGTCCCCCCGGGGCCGGGCGGCGGTGGCGGGGTGCCCTGGGGAGGGGGCCGGGGCGCAGCCAGGGCTCTGCCCCCCGCCCAGCCACGGCCTATCCCGTGCACTAGCCTGCCTCAGACTTCTCCTGTTAACAGCACCCTACTTAAGTATTCCATATATCTTCTTTAAAAATAGATTGAAGATTAAATTGAAGAGCTGTACTTCAATTTCCACACTGTCGTGCTTTCAAAATATCGATAAACAAAGAGAGGGACATCTCTTCACTGCCAAAATCTATGGGAGTTGAATACTAATCTACAGGGATAATTAGCTGAGACTATGCAATCTTTTTCAGTTATTTTTAAGTTCATCCATCTCTGTACCCACAAACACATTCAAGTATTTCCTTGCTGAATAAAGCCCTGGCACATCTTATTAAATGAAAAGAAACCATGCCATGCCTCTAAATTCCACAGTAAAGTGAAAACTGAGATGAAGTCTCAGTCTTGCTCGTAGAGCTACTGACGTGCTTCAGTTACTGCATTATTTCTCGGTCACTATATATCTGTAACATATTTCATTTAGGATCACTCGTGATTTGGGTGGAGTGAAAATGGAGGTGGAGGGGGTTGAATCAATAGATATTACTTGACCCACTAACTGAATGTGTGAAGCCACTCAGAAACCTTAGCATTTATGAGATACCCAAGAAAAAAAAAAACAAGCACAGAAATTAAGTCAGAGACAAGCTCTTTTCACTTTTACTATTGTTTACATGATTAGTGCTGTGACACTTTGTCTTTTACTGTCAGGAGGCTTTTGTGGCTTTACTCTCTCTAAATGCCCACAGCTACCACACAACCTGCGTAACCTGGTAGAAATGATTGGCTTTCTGACAGACCTAGAGTAAAAGAGAGCTTCTGGTCCTGCAAGGTGCTGGCTAAACCTAAAATAAGGAAGGAGTGAAGAGCCCTGCAGGTGTTACGTGGTTGTACACTGCAGGAAGAACAACAATGATGGGGAGTAAATAACGAGTTCCATGCCAGTCCTACCATTTACCTGACCTTGGGTTTGTTAATCTTCCCATATCGCCTCAAGAGGGTGCGATTTTGTAGAAATTTGAGCAGTTTTCATGAATTTCTCAGCAGTTTTCAATTTTACTTCAAAAAGAGGTAAATCCTCATTTGTAGGAAGTGTCTAGCACCGTGGATATCCACACCTTTTATATATAAAAAAAAAGGGAGACACATTCCTCTTGTGTTCTTCTAGCAGTGCTGAGGCCCTCCTAAAACGTGCTGGATGCCTTCAAACCCCAGTGAACACCTACACTTCTCAAGAGGACTTGCACTGGAAATGGAGATGGGAGGCTTATTGAATAGCGGTTCCATGCACTGCACTGATGATTGTCAGTGCCGACCCTCTGCCCCCCCCCGAAGAATCCACCCTTACAGAAGTGGAATGCCATGAGGATGTGCTGTTTAACGTTTAAAATTCAGTAACGAGGCACCATAGTTTCAAGCCGATAGAAGAAAATTCCTCTGATAATGGCTTGCTTGGGAGAGAACCATGGATGCACCTGAATTTATCAGATAGCGTCAAGATAACAGATTTCCCTTTTGCCACTGACTTCAGTCTTCCTGGACTCAATTCTAAACCAATGTTCACATCAAATTAGACAACCCATAAAGAGAAATGATATATATGGAGAGAACTGATTCCTTTCTGAAGTCCGTCGCTTTTAATTCATGCTGGTTTTTGCGCATTAGGCATAAGCAAAGCTGGTTTTTGGACAGTAGGACAAATATGTAAATACTTTGCATTTCTTAGCTGTGTAACAGCAGTACCCTACCTTTAAAGTTAGATGCATTCTTTCTGATTTAAGCTTACTGTTGTTTTTTCTTTTTAAACATCTATCAAAAATGGTATTTTTACTGAATATTGGGCATCACAATCCAACAGGAATTACTAACAGATCTTGAGTACAAATAAATATATAGCTTCAGAGAATAGTTCTACAGCTTTGGAGAAGAGTGGCACATTTTGAAATATGATGGAAGCTTTACAGCTGGAGCTTGGCAGCACTTTCAGTCTGTTAAAATCTCATAAGATCACTGAGATCAGGAATTGCAAAGATGTGCCAGATGATATATTAAATTTTAATCACATTTAAAAATAACAGTAAAAATTTTATTTAAATACACCAGAATTAAGTTTTCAAAGTCAGCTCCTCTGGGATAAAATTACAATATACTATTTCTTTATTATTGAATTTCATATTAAAACTTTCATGGCTCAGTGTCCCATGATTTTGCCTCTCTGCAATATAATATCTTAGTTTTGTACTGGAATGGATTAATTTGTACATTATTAAAGTGGGAAGTAACTTTGCCTGATGGGAAAAATCAGCATTGGAAAATGTATTAGAAACGTAGGCAGTACTTCTTCCAAGTTAGGGGAGAAAAGGTAAACGGTGAAGTTAAAGTAGACTTAATATTTTATTCTTACTATATAACGTTATACGCAGTCACCCTGTTCTTAACCTCACAGAGTGTACTTGCTGTGAGCAGTGTGACTGTGCAGATGCTGATTACATGTTTAGGTTGGTGAGCACCTTCAGTGTGGGGTTTGACACAAAATGAAGCACTTAGCTAATTAATCTGCACGTGTTTGGGAGTACAGTGTTCACACAAACAGTAAGAACCATGCCACGTAACAAAAGACCATTAAAGACATGGATGCAGCAGACCTTGGTCTTCTGTGAGGGTTTCAACAGAGTCCCATAAAAAAATCCCAAGTCTTGAAGCTGCTGCTTGAGGGAACGGGCAAGACGGCCTCGCTGTTGGCAGAGCCTGGCAGGGCCCTTGGTCACAGGCCGTGCTTTCAGACATGCACTTTGTATCCTGGAGTTGCCTACAGTCTTACAGACACCTCCTCCATAGCAGGGAAAGATTATAGTACTTGGCATATGATCTGCATTTGTACTATTGTCCTGCCAGAGGCAGCTGTTACTGTTTCATAGCAATGGCCTTCCTCTAGCGTGGCAATCAGCGACAAAAAATAACACTAGGTGTATTTCTAGAGTAACTCATCACTGACTGGACAGGTTTATGCAGCTACCATTTCTCAGGGGTCCCACACAGAAATTAAAGCTGAGTTGCTATTCCAAGAATTCTGTATTCTGTTATAGGAATAACGTACTGGACTTTTGCTGTTCTAGTTCTCTCTCAAACAATGGGAAAAGAACAGCACCTGAGTGTGTTTCTTGCAAGAATTATTATGAAAATGAAGTTGAGAGACTATCAGTGCCATTGAAAGAGCATGCTGCCAGAACAGTATTTTCAGAGCCCGAATTATATTAACCAGTGAGTCATCTTAAAACCAGCTAGAAATTATGCTAACCTCAAAAGTAATGTTATTCATGTTTGGTAGGTTTAATGCAGAGCTGCTGAGAAGTAGGCAATTCTCTTACCTTCATGTCATCAGCAAGTGGCTGAGAAAAGCTGAATTCCAGTCCTATGCTCAATAGAGTTGCCCAAGTGTTCAGAAAACAGTGTTGGTACGTAGGAATCATTCACAGTCACGCCCTTCCCAGTGTCCACTTTTTGTTTTATGACTAATAGTAAGTTGATTAGTAAAAATTATTGCAAAATAGACATCTTACCCTTAACTCACATTTCAACAGACTTGTGATATAAATACCAAAACCACCTTTCACCTATTTTGGCTGTGCAACATCCTACCAAAGTCAGTTATACAAAAGGGGATAGGTTTCTTTCCTTCTGTAAGTATGAAAGAAATATGTAGTAATTTTTCTTACTTGTCTCTTATGCATACACATTATACACATTAATAGTTTTTTCAAATAAAATTTAAAAAACCCTAGACAGCAGGAATCCCAGGAAGTCATTTAGCTTAAAGTGGCTACTGGTGCACTTAGAGTGAAGCTATTAACAAAGAAAAAGTATCTGCATCCCTGCAAAGGCCCATTGCTAGTACAAATGCCTGCCTATTACGATTAAGTTATAATTGCAGTACATATATATTTCTTGGCATCATAGCCTAAAACTTCTAAATGCTTTCAAAAATACAAAAAATGACTGCACAGACTGCAGAGATGCTGTGCTGTTAATTACTACTTACATGTACACGTATTTGTAACTACATTGTACCTGTCTTTGCTCAGTGTTCAATAAAGCACCTCAATATTCATGTTCAGTGAACTGTTGGAGTGCCGTTGCAGGAATAGCAGTCTGAGTCCTTCCATCTGCAGCTAACATTTAAGAAAATATTAGTGAAACAGCTTCCAAGGATAAAGACTGAATTTCCTGTTTGGGAGTAGGAAGTATTACCTGAATAAGATCTACAAATAACCCTACATCTACTTGAGGTTTTAAGATAGAAGCAAACATTTTGAGAACGTACTTCAAATTTCCATGTCTAGTTAGTTTCCTAACTTACTTTTCAGTTCTGAATTCAGGACTTGAATTGCATTGCCAATATCATGCTACTCTAAGAAATAATTTCCAATCTTCTGTAAATCACTGTTCTTCAGAACCCTGCCATTTAGGCATGAAAATGGGGCTCAGTCTGGAAAAATGCAGTCACTCTCCCTTCGTTTGCTCGTTGAACTTTTTCATGGCAGTGCTCCCAACAGCTTAAAAGTTGTAGCTGTAAAATGAGGTGGCATCATGAAATGGAACAACAGGACAAAATTTTAAGGAATCAGATCTACTGAACGCAACTCTCTTGCCAATTAGAATGTAGTTGACAGCTGTAAAATAATCTAGTTTTAGTGAAAAAAACAGAGCTGAGTACTGTGTAGTAAAATAAAATCTCAGAAGAATTAGGCTAGTTGCCTGATTTAGAAGTAACTCAGTAACACTGACTCATTGCTGAGTATGTTACAAATGCAGGATAAGATAATTTAGGAACTGTGTTACTTTTATTTAAAAACATGCATCATAATGCTAAGAAACTAAGCCCCAAGATTTCAGAAACAACATTCTACACACACTGTGTGGAAAACAAATTTCAAGCTTAGAAACAGATTAAATAATATAAAACACAGAACATGAAAGACTGCCAAACTCTTAATCCTATTAATCTACCAACTTTAATCCCTAACTTTCTCATTAAAAAGTATGTCAATATTATGGGGTTTCTTCTGCACGGAGGAAGGGGCATGCAGCTATGAATGGAAATCTACAATAACATTATGTATGTTGTTCTACAGACTTTAGAGTATAAAGAGAGCGTTATTCTTCAGCTGAAATTAGGCAGATGTTGATTACTAGTCAAATGATGTGGTATTTGAGGCTTGTGAAGTAGAGAGAAATATTTCTGGTAACATGAGTAGCAGCTGTAAAAACAGTGCAGAAAAATAAAACTGACCTTGAACAACATTAGGAAATCATGATATTTTTTAGGTAATATTTAAGTTAAAAGAATACCACACATCCGTTAAAAATACACTCACCTCTTCTATTTGAAAGTTTGTCAAAACTAGATTTTAAAACCTCACTCTCATAAATTGAATGCATTCTTCTAATTAAAAACAAACAACAAACCACTGCATAATCTTCTGGTTTAACAAGGATTGAGCAAACCTGATCAACTTTTGCCTTCAACACAAGGAATTTTTGCATACCTGAGCCAAAAACACAGAGGTTCACAAAAATCTGACCTACCTGGGAGTCCTAATGAGCTTAAATATAGGCATCCTACAGTTTGAAAGCCTCAAATGGAAGTGCATTTTGGATGCAGACTGGCACAGTTTTGTGTTAATAAAACACAAAAGTGTAGCCAAATTCTGCAAAGCATTTACATTGAAAAACAACACAGTGCAAATTAATATCCAAATGAAATGGTGTTAAAATAATCCTTGGTATCTGCTTTATCAACTTCAAAAGCATTCATGGGTTTTTCAAGATGGTGAGTTTTTGGAATGCAGTAATTTTTTCTGAATAAAAATGTCATGAATAACGATAAACGATGAAATATCCCATTTTATCATCTAGAAAAGAAATGTGATTCACGGCTGTCTTGTGTAACTGAAAGATTTGCAGAGTGGCTATATTAATTGGGTAGAGGGACCCATACTAACTAACATATTAAACCTTTTCAGATGTATTTGTGACCTTTCCCTTCAACATCCAATATGAAGGTCTATCTTCTCCTTTTTCTCCTTGTTTTCTGTTTTGCGTTGGGCTAGTAGAATTTAGGTCTGGCCTAACACTTACTTTAAATTAATCTTCGCCTTCAAAAATTTCCACAATTTAGCTGAGTGATAAATCTTTACAATAACTATTTGATTTTTCAGTCACAGATATGATTGTTACATCATGCTTACCTTCAAGCACCACCAAGACTAGGCAACAGTCTCACATACATTGGTTTCCATAGAATAAAGGAAAAAAGCCTACTATTGTTACAGTTATGTTCTTCAACAAGCTCTGTGGTTACAGATCCAAAACATTTGTGTCCAAATAGTCCAGTAAATTCCACTTTTTTTTTCTTGTGATTTCAGAAACCATTGTTCACTTAGTTACTGTGCTGCTGATTTAGCTACTTTACAGATGGATATAAGCATTTATTGATGGAATATCGAAAAACTAAAATACAAAGCAGGAAAAATAAAATTGCCTTTACATCCTAACTAGCATAAACATCTTTTGAACTAAAGATTCCTTGACTTTGGGTCTAGGAGTTGTGGAAGACGAGTGAATATTAACAATGTAGACTTACAGATAAGAAATCCCTCCTGCAAACACAGAGAAAACGATTTTTTCAGATTTTCAGTATTGGGCCAGTTTTGCTGCTGCTGCATTCTGCTTATATCTAGACTTGAGCTAGTATAACAGCTTCAATCATCTGAGTTGCGTTACAGTTTGGAAATGAAACTACTGTTTGCTGGTCCGTCTTGTTGAAAGATAAATTGATAGATGAGCTGTTTGATAAACACGTTTGTTCCTTCTCAGACATTTAAAGATCATTCAATAGCATCTTGCCTGGTTCTCAGAAGAGAAAGCATAGGGGTTTAATGTTAGGTTTCCACACCCAAAAGTGTAAGGATGATCTGGCATCTCAACAGATATCCTGAAGTAATCATCTGTCTCTCTGTTGAAGTGTGAAACAATTAAAAGCCTGCATAATAACTCAGAAATCAACACTGAAAAAGAATGGCTGCAGTCTCCTTGATGGTGTAATCATCAAAAGCAAAAGCTGTGTGGAATGCCTGCGATGTATGGCTGTGACAACATCAGACATTGGAAAAACCTGCCAGATTTATTCTCAAAGCAGTGTATTGTTCTATCTGTCTCATCACCAAACCGCCATTATCGTCAATAACTTGGCAGCAGTCCTGTGGCAACCTAGGAGTCATCTTTGATCTCCCACGAACACTGTGCCAGCCATTTTAGCAAAATGCATGTTTCCATTCAGTACCGAGACTCAACTTCCAGCCTTGCCCCCACCCCCACAAGATCTAGAGTCTTCTGTATAAGATGAAAAAACTACATGAATACTATGAAACTATTTTTTGGAGGTGATGATGGTGGCCAGCAAATTTTGATTAAAAAATACCACAACAAAACCAATTGATGGCAAATCATTTGGACACCCATGGCAGAAGTGGTCTCTAGCTGCCTGGAAGTGTTTGCTGTAGAAAGAATTATGGTCATTGTAAACCATAAAAATATATCTATATAAAATAGAAGAAAAGAATGAAACAGATGTATTTCGCATTAAAAAGACAGAACCTAAACCATATGGATGCCAAATTCTTCTTTAAAGAAGTTAAAAATGAGTGCAATAACGAACAGAAGATTAAGCCCTTTCAGTGTTCCAGGAAATTCATAACAACCAGATTCTGAAAGATCACAAATAAACCTGAGTCAATCTGCAAAAGTGCAAGTTGCCTATGAGTTCCCCCCATTTACTTATTGTAAATAAAAATAATGATTTAGATGCCTCCAAGTTGAAAACCAAATAACCGAATCAATAAAAAGTAGAGTAGTTTTTGAAAACATAGAGTACAGACCTTTTTGCATGCAGTACAGATCATCTCAACTCAAAATATGTGAAATGGAGTTACAGCACTAATAGAGCCTTTTTTTTTGGACTTAGAGCAGAGGAAAATGAAGAAAATTATAAATGGGAACAGGATAAAAAATAATGGCATTTTTATGAGACTAGAGTTGGCAAATCCTTCAGCACGAACAGAGAAACCAGAATATTTGCTGTTAAGGGACTTGCTTTGAAAAGGCCTTAAACATTTCAGGTTAAGGGCAACTTATTAAGCCATAACGTTATTCTCATGGTACTGGCACTTGATAGTATTACTCATTACTATGTTTCATTAAAGCGCAGCAGCCATGATCCCTGCTCCAAGCAACATACTGTAACACACGCAAAGATTTCCACCACTACTTACCATATCAGTGGATACACATATTCTCTTACTGAGTGAACAGCGTGTGAATGCTCAAGTACCGATGTACAGTACAGACACATCTACGGTGTTTCACATCTCTCTCTCTTGGAGATTTCAAATAACTGGGGCTGCATTACTGCTAATTCTGTTGGGAGCTAACATATGCAAATCAAATAGTGAAATGCAAGTGTAAGAAAGTAAAAATCTTCATTCTCCTAAAAATAATTTATAATTATCTAAAATAATCTGCTTTAAAAATATCAGTGTGTATGTGAATTTACATGTTATATATTTAATTACTTATTTTAAAACATTATTTTAATGTCAATCAATCATTAACTTTTGCCGCCATTTTGGACAAATTGCCTTCTTTTGGCAGCGTTAGAGATACCTGTGAGTTTAAACCAAAGTTACGATGTTCCTTTTGTATTGCTAATACTTCTTTCTTCCTTTCATACATATTTTGAGAAATTATAATCTTTTCCATATACAGATATATGAATACATATTGCACAAATAGTTAATCAAGTTAATTTGCTTTCTTCATTGGTGAAACTTAAAGCTTTACAATAAGCATATGTAGCAAGTGGGTCTATTGTATAACTGAACAATTTAGCATATTTAGTTAAAAAACATTCCAGAGTTGCACAGGCCGAGTGGCAATGCTGTACAGATGGGACAGTTGCACTTTTACAACCTTGCGTGTATTTTACAGGTTTTGTAAGCAATATAAATCAGTGACAAATACATACTACTTTATTTCTAATTCTATCCAAGCTATCTATTCCATCTTTTCTATCCTGTGCAGTTTTGGCATTTTTGTCTGTTGTGACAAATTCTGTGCAGATTCCTCTTCTTTTTTGAGGTTAAGATTGTTCTCCTAGCCTGCTGACTATTTTCCCTCTCTGCAAGAAAAGTTAAGCAGATCAAATGCCTAGTTTCCAATCTGAAGAATAATTTTATTTTTTTGTCGTATCTCTGCACTCATGTAATCCAAGACTTCAAAACTGTGGTCTTGGGTTCCTCTGGCAGCTTTGATAGCATTACTTGCCAGTATTCTTCTTCAAGAGACCAAGAGTTTGTAAAACTGGACCATAATATACTGGGTATAGTATCTATGGCATCTAGACACAAAGAAGGTAAATGAAATAGTGTTTCTATACCCTGTCTTTGGACTTTATCTTGGCCTCCCAGCATAATTTTACCATAACTTGAGTTTAGGTGAGTGTGATAGATGAGGCCAGTTCTGCTCACAAACTTCTAGTTAGTTTGCTTTCTGGTTGTTCACATTTAAATTCTTGGCCAGTTACAGATAGATGCCTGCCTTAAACTGGAGGCAAATCCGACCTGCCATTGTGTATGCTGGCCCAACCACTCGGAACGTAGAAATTCCACCTGGAGCAGCTCTTTGGTTCTAAGGAGTAATGACTCATAGACCCTTCTGTGATTTCAAGCTTCCTCTCCTCTCCAGTCTCACACTGAATCTGCAGAATTAATTCACCTCTAAAACTGAAGATGGGCACTGTTGAAAATCTCATTACCAGATTTGCTGCCATTCTTCTCTTGCAGAATACAAAATATTTTAGCAGTTGTATACTACATGGAGGGGCTGGTCCTGATTTGCACTGATCACTAATAGAGGAAGAGAAAAAGGGGGTTAATAAAAACCTTTCTTTCTTAATCCTATAGGTAAAATAGGTGAAGATAGTCACCTGTCATTTGGTTGCAACTGTTTGTTAACAGACAACTCTTGGCTGAGTTTTGTTCTGGCTGTAGCGTACCCTGTGGCACTACTAACACTGTACTGCAGTCTCTAGTTATTTCAGAGTAGTTTATCTCAATATTCAAATGAAAGTCGTCAGTATTAAGTCACTGAGTAGTTAATGCATCATTTCAGGAAGTTTCCCGTATGATATCACAAAATAAATTATGGCATATAAAATTAAGAAAGCCTTATCTACTTAATTTAAATGAGGTGTCTATGTTTTTAAATACAGACAGGCATACCTTTATCAGACGGTGTGAAGTTGTGTTAGCACCGGTACGAATTACCACCAGGTAAACTGAGGATTCGCTGTGAATTTCTATTTTGATACACCTAAGTAGGAAGATAACCCCCATTTCGTAGTGAGGGTTACAAAAAGATCATAAATACAAAAGGGTAAAAATACAGTTTTACAAACGCTTCATAAGAAGCCCTGCCTCTCTCCACGGTTCAGAACAAAGAATGGAGATCTCAGAAAGTAGGATAAAGTATACACCTAGAAATAATACGAGTGTATCATCACAGGAACAGAAAAAGCCATTTCGCAGAGCGACTCTATATGGCCTGTAAAGCCCAGATTCACTTCAGTTGTCTTCTGGTTTATTACGCAATTATTTTAGATCACTGGACCTAGAAACTTGACCTTTACAGCTTCAAATACACAGCTTCGCCTTTATTCCCCTGGATGTCCTTTTGATAAATGCTTTCAGTGCGTGTATAAACCCACGACTCACTACAGCCACTGTCATATTCCAATCACTTTTTCAGTAGCCTGTGATCAGAACAGATCTGCTGAAGTGTAGGAACAGAGGCAACTGAATAAGAATTATTGCAATTTCTCTAGTAGTGGTATTTACTTCCTTTGGATATATAAAATAGCATTGGATCGCACAAAAGTGCAGTGAGGCAAAATCCAGAAGAGGAAACTTCTTTCATAGACTCTTTTGAGAAAAAAAGAGTCTATATATAGGCTTTTGATTAAATAAAGCAAATCCTCTCCAAAAAGAAATTCATCAAGACTTTTGGACAAGAATAATTTTTTAGTTGAAACATCAAGTTTTGAATAAACTCAGGGTCTCTACAGCTGGGGCTCCTGAACTTGTCACTGTGGTATTTACCCTTGATCCGTATTCTGGGTGTGATCCTCCAGGAATTGGAGACATTTATGTAACAAGTTTAAGCTACTGCACCCCAAAAAGGAAAAAAAGGTCCGATAGATAGAAGTTTTAAGTAACCTTACAGTAGAAGGGTGAGCAAAACCAGCTGCTTATTATGTATGTGAATATTTTTATTTTGGTGAAAGATCCTATTTTTATATGTAAAAGTTAATTTGAATATAGAGGCCTTTGAAATCACGTACATACGTATTACGTGTCCATAGTTCTGCTTTATTTCATGCTGCATACTCTGACTAATATGTAATTTCAGAAAAAAATGTTGTTTTCTATTTTTGCACATTTGGATGCTTTCTTCTCTCTGTTCCCATAAAGATTTGGGATGCCATCCTCAAACCATCCACATAACAATACACTCTTATTTAGATCTCTCTCCTTGTGCCGCTTATTCCTTGTCCCTACAAGAGCAACAACATCTGGCAACCGCTTGGTTGAAGTGTCACACGCTAAACAGACAGGTAGAAATAAGTGCTCAAATATAATTCCTCATATATTGGGTAATGAAGTGAAAGGGCTAAACTGAGACAATGAAATACAAGAAAAAAAAAGAGCTGCATGAGTCATTACCACAACCTTGTTCGTAACTTTTTAGCAACTTACATCTTTCTTTTCCTGTCAACATAAAGTCTCATTTCAAGGTTTTTGTAGCAAAGCTGATTATAAACTTGTGTGACGTGAAATAAACTTTCCTGATTTCTTGAGAGAAAGACTGCCTAACCTACCCCGAGCAGCAAGAACACTCAGCAGAAAGGACAGAGAAGAAATCAGAGACTTCCATCTCAAGTTTAGGTAGCTGCCTATTTTTGGTGCAGTGTCAATGATGGAGGCACTGTTTCTAAAATTTAGAAGTAGCCCTAGCAGTGCATAAAAGAGATAAATCCCAGGGCAAACCAGGAATACAGATGGCTGGCACAGTCCCAGTACTGTGGCTTCCTCTGCATGCAGAACTGCACCTTCTTCCTTCATTCCGAGACCTCCATTCTTGGTTCTCAGTAGTGGGGAGGGGAAGAGCTTCTTTGTTCATGGACCTCAGAATCTATTGCAAGGCTAAAGGATAGGATTTAGCCCTTATTTTCACAAAAAGCAGCTAAGGCATCACAGACTAGTCAACCTTGCCCTTCTATCTATTCAGTAACCTACCTCTTGCTGAAGGACTGAAGCTCATTAACTATGGAGCTTTGCTTTAAGCTGCAACTCCCTAACCAAAAATATATTGATTTACAAATCGTAGGTATTACAAAGTTTATCACTGATATAATGAAAACTCCAGTGCAGCTAATATTTCAAACTGGATGAATCCATCATGATAATAATCTATAAATCTCTTTTAATTCTAGAAGACAGTGAAATATTTTTATTGTGATAGAAATCATACCCAAGAAACATTACTACTGAACTAAACCCAGCTTAAGTAAAACAACAGTTTAATAGTAGTTTGTATTTCTCATAGTACTGTGACCTTAACGCACTTGAAAACTTTGGTCAGGATGTAGGTTGAGTGTTCTTAGAACCCAAAGAAATAACAAAAGAGATTTTCAAAGCTCCAAGCGTCTGCCTTCCTACCTGTCAATTTTTAAAATTTACTCTCTTCTGAGCAATATTTGAATTTTACTTATATTTTATTTACTTTTAGGTTTATGTATTTAAAAGAATAATGCACATAAGCAGTTACGATTCCTTGTTCTTATGTCCAGTAATATCTTAAATATTTTCCTATATAAATATTTTTCATTATATATTTGCTGATATTTAACAGATACTGGGGGAAAAAAGATCTCATTTATTCATCACTTTTTACCTTCTCCCTTACCTCTATTTCTTAGGATAATAAAGTTAATCTGGAGACTAAACTCCAATTTGTTTTCCTTTTTGAAGGAGTAATAAACTTGATTAATTTTGTTCAGTAAAGTTACCTGTCTTCAGACAAGAGTACTGTGACCGGTAGGTTAAGGAAAAAGGCTAAATAGCATTATCTTAAAACTTGTGTAAGCACAATAATACTATATAAAAAAGTATCATAAAGAATATAGTATTTCATAATACTAACTTCGAACAATGATAATAATTCTTCATTAAATAGTTTTCCCTTCATTAATGCCTGAAGAAATAACTCAGAGTCTGAAGAAATATTACTTTTAGGGAACATACTAATTTCAGTGGACAAAGCACGAGGATTTACTTTGTTCTGATCCCATCTGTATCTATGATCTGGTACGGGGCCTTCGGTATACTGCTCAATTCTTTGTGTCTCCTCTTCCGTAAAAAAGATGGTCATATTTTATTGATATATCACTGTAGTGTGGTAAAATTAATCTAATGGCAGTGAATTTCTTTTTAAAAAAGCCCCTAGTATAACTAATTCCTCATGACTGTAAAAATCTCTAATATACAAGGTGATGGTACAGTTTATTTACAGGTAAATAATTAGTGTAGCTAATTTCAGAGAGAAATCACCCAGGTTTGGGAAGGATGCAGTTAATACCTAACTTTCCACCCTTATTGTATATAAACTCTTCTGTATTGTATAAAATCCAATTCTTTTCTCCTGACTGTATGAAGACAAACATATCTAATGTTATACTGAGTTCTGTCCTTTACCCCATTGAAAATTATCTTTTGTTGATGTAGAAATGGTTGGGAGACGTTTATTACTATTCAGGAAAGAAGGAATAAATATATTCTTAACACAGTTCTAATAAGGAAGGTCCAATAGCCAAGATGATTTACTAAATGGGACACTGTCCTCCCATAACTGCAGAATGCTATGGCACTAGTCATCAAAGCAGCAGCTGCTTAGAGAGGCGGCAACTTGACACTATGAACTCCGCAGAATCGTGGAGGCCAGTAACTGCCAGTATGATTTCTGTTCCGAGGCTCTACCTGGCCCCTGAATGGCCTCAATCACATCAACTTCCTTTTAGTTCAGTCACCTGAGACAATGTTCAGCCACAAAGTGAGGATAAAAGTTTAAATTTTATAAAAGTACCATGTGTTACAGAATACAAGTTCCACAGAAATGCTACGTCCTACTACTGAAATATTAGAGACAGTATCTTTTGAAAAACAGTATATATTTTTAATGCAGAATGAACTGGAGGCAGACTGAATTACTGTCATTAGAATATGAAGGCTATGTATATGTATTTCATATATGCAAATTCCTCATAAGGAACCAGTAACTGTCTGACAGATAAAACGACATTATTACACTAAACAACCAGAGGTTGTTCTCAGTCAAACAGTGGAGAAGCCAAGCCAGCCATGGTATACTTGAAACCATTTCTTGAAAAGAAGTGCCGACTAGGAGGAATCCTAAGTTATAACCACCCTCTGAACCACGAGTGAAGACAGGGAGATGGCTAGGCCCAGGAATGCTAAATCAGGAAGTGCTTGTGGTTAAAACCAGAAGCAACCACATGAATAAGAGGTTTTAGGAGACAGCTAGACGACACTGATAGAAAAAAACCCAACAACTAAAGCACAGAAAAGAGCAAAACAAGAAGGATTAAAAGGCCCAAAAAGATCTGTGTGCGTTGACTCTGGTTTCGGGAGAATAGAAAAGTAAAACCCAAATAACTGAAGATTTAGACATCCTGTAGCAATAAATCTTTCTTGTTGTTAAAAAAAAATAAAATCTCAATTTAGTCTTCCATCGCCATCTGGAAGCTTTCTCTTAAACAAACGAACAAAACACACAACATAAAAACAGTTTTAATTTTCTTCTACATACCCAGAAAAAGGTCTCTTAATGACAAACCCCAAAATGTCATACTTTCAGCCTTGCATAACACCATGGAGACTCTTTGAGCTATCGTTGATCATCTGTAATATTCCTCTCAGATGCTAACAAGCAGAATTGAATAAAAATACAAAAATGAGTAATGTTTCAACAATAAACACAAGGGGAAAAATAGTTTTAATTATCCTACAAGTGTTTGCATTGAGTAGGCAGGAGAAGATTTCCTGAATATAAACCATGTTATGATATTAAGAAAATAAGGGAGCTAGCTCCTAACTGTTGTCTCACACCTTCCCTTCTATATTGAATGAACTCTAATGAGAAAACCTTTTTTTTAGGAAGTAATGATGCAAAGGCAAGCAACGCAAAACAAAACAACATGATTCTAATTTGACCCTTCCAGCAGTATAGTACACACAATCCACAACACTTTTTATCTGGAATTAGATCAAAGCACTTAAGAAGTACTGTTAATTTGTGGGAACATAACACATCTGCAGATAATTAAAGAGATGCTGCCACTTACCATTTGAAATGAGGACTTTGCTGTTCATACTTAAAAGAACTCTTTCTGTCCAATCCAACCCATAAGTCTAAAATGCTCCTTTAAAAGGGTTTAAATGGCTTGGGAGGAGGGAGTATTGTGCCAAAAGATAGAGCTTTGAAGCCGCAGGCATCTGCATCGTGTTGATTATTGCATCTAGTTTGCTCTGCTAAGAAGTGAGGAAATGAGAATTGCCCATTATTAGATGGGACTGACCTCTGTTTGGCTGCAAAGAAAACGACAATCTGGAGTTCTTATTCCTTTTCTTTAGAGATGACGTTTAGAGGTCAATATATCAAATAAATTTTTGTGGGGGAAAAGCATGATTTTGATGCCCAAAGATTTTCCTCTGCGTCAGCTTCATATCTTCTTCAGTGAACAGAAAGTATGAGGATTTCACTGTAAGAGTGGTCAAACCCTGGAACAGGGTCTGAGGGAGGCTGCAGAATCTCCATCCTCAGAGAAACTCAAAACTCAGCTGGACACAGCCCTCAGCGTCCTGATTCAAGCTGAGAAAGAGGTTGAACTAGACCTCCAGAGGCTCCTTCTAACATAACTTATTCTATGAAACATCATGCTATTTTCATACTATTTTTGATAGAATGGTTCCTTTCATCATGAAAAATAAAAAAATAAAAAAGAAGGTGTCAGAGAGTTGCCCTCATACTGAAGAGTATTTTCTGGTCTCTGTCACACCTGCAGATGCAGATGTCCTCGCACAGATCCATCTCTGCCCAGTTGTGAATTGGATTTACAGCTGAAGTGGGGTTGATTGCTCCAGCCTTTGCCAGTACCTCTCCACACAGATACAGATTGTTTGTTCCAACAAGTACTACGGCTGCCGAGGAGCCGTAATAGCAGCCATCCAGAACCAAGCAAAACCAGGACTCTCACTTTTGGGGGATAGAGGTCCCCAGAGGAATTTTGGCCATATACCATCTCCTGTTAGTCTCTGTGCCTAACAGTCCTGGGATATTGTAAACAGCATATACAGGAGAGATATCTCAAACAGATAGGAAAATAAACTGTTTCTTCTTTCATAAAAATCTCATAGTTTCCTGGTTTAAAGAATAGGAAATAAAATGGGTCAAAAGAGGGAGTAATTAATTTATACAGGTTAACACAATTAACGACATGTTAAGAAAAACGCTAAAATTTATAGTCTCAGAAAAGTGAATAAAAGACTATTCTCTTCTTGTCTGCTGACTTCATGCATAAAATTGATGATTTAATCTTGTCTGGCAGTCTTACAGAGTGTTAACTTCAAATCGATCAACAATTCTGTCATTAACAGAAGTGTCCCTTTCCTTCACTCACTGATTATAATGATGGGTGTGTTATAAAATTTTATGGGATTCGAGTCTTTGAAAGATTTCGATGGACAGTTTTTGTTGAAAATGAGTAGCAACTTAATTCAGATTTATAACATAGGAGACCACTTGTTTTTATTTTCAGGAGTTAACTCAACCTAGTGTTCTTACGGTAACAAGCCTTAAAATCTACTTCTAGCTAAAGTGTAAAACAATGTTAAAATTTATCAATGTAATTTTGGCTGTTGCTTGTAAAATTAGGCATACGCTTATTTACATTTAAATATTTTTCTTTATTACAGTGATTCGAGCAAAAATATCCAGTGAAAAGGTGGTTCCTGCCAGTGATGATCCTCTTGATACCCACAAAATGATCCGGTATGAAATCAAACAAATAAAGGTACATGGAATCACTTAGCTATTTTGAAGTTCAATGTTGATAAACTCTGTATCTGACTACAATTTAGCCCTAAATGCTTTAAGCTGGAAAAGACTCCAGCTGCCCCCACAGCTAGACCCAGGTGAACTACACAGAATAAAACAATGTAGGGATAGAGAAGAAGAGAAAAATTAAAAAAAAAAAAAAAAGCAGCTATTCTGACACTTAAGAGTTGCTTGCTAAGTAACTATATTTTGATGAAAATTTTTGTTATTCACAATTGCTCTATGAAGATTTTATGAAATGTACTTCAGCCTATGAATGGTGTTCAATACATTTGCTGTTTCTGGGGGATACTTATCACCTACGTTGCATTATGATATCACACCTCTTACTGGATGATGCAAACTTTATAATAAACAGAGGAAAGCATTTCCAGCTGAAATAGCAAGGACTTTTGTTCCTAAGTGAGTAGGGATATTTGCAGAAGCAGGAGTCCTTCCCTGATATTCATGTAAAAAGAAATCCATTTGTGTGAATGTTGCTAGGAAGGCAAACACAAAGTGGGAGCACCCAAAAATACAGTCATTCAGAATCTCACAGGATTTTTCGATTATTTGTTCAGCTCCAATAAGGAGACGTAATCATTAATGTACTTTAAGAATACCCATCTTGATCCTATTCAAGTCACCATCAAACTCTCACTGCTGTAAATCTACCTGTTTCTAGAACACACAAAAGATAGGCAATCTCTTTCAATTAAAATGTAATAATGTACATTGTTGGGGGGTTTTGTTTGGTCGGTTGGTTTGTTTTAAGTTTTCTAAGGTGGTTTTACTTCCCGTTTTTATAGACTATTATTTTGTATTATTTGTGTTGATTTGTATTATTACATTTACTGGGAACACTTAAGAAGATCATTATGAATGGCTACATGCTTTCAAAAAAAAATTTCTATGTTTCAAATTGTATCAGTGGATCACCTCACAGGACTTTACTAGGAAAAATTGATGGTAAATGAGAATATCTCAAAATACTCACATGGATGGTTATCACACATGACCTGTTAAGGTTTTATAGCAATTTCAACAAGCCAATTCTTTTTACCTTGCTAAAAAACAAACCCCAAAACTCTTCACCATCTGCCACTTTCTGTCTTAAACTATTAAGGAAATTTTCAAATGTTTCTTTACAGAAATAAGTATATAAATATCAGAGTAATTCTCTTTCCTCCCATTAGCACTTTAAATTTCTGCTGCCACTCTGCAACACTTCAGTAACTTTATAGAAATGCAGATCATCATACTTCAGCACAATAAAGAAGAATGAAAAGTCTAGTCTATGTTATTCTTTTCGGTCTATAATCGTGTTCTTCAGAAACAGCCTACTGAAATCTCAGAAATACACCCATATATTGGAGCTGCTTTGGAGTTTCTACCAAATTTTCATAAGTAGAGGCCTATTCAAAACTTAGGCATCAGAAAGAGACCTTTATTTAATTCCACTAAGCTTCAGAAGGCAAGTCAGCTAGGACTGGACAAACCGGAGAGATGTATTTTCTAATAAAAGATGCTCTACATAATTACATACAAGCTTAGCCTAACGACAAATGGGTCATGATAGTCCTACCCTTCAAATTCTTACTTCTGGCCAGAACAGAGTTAGAAGAGAAGTAGGAGCTGAGGCTTCAACCCTGGCACACAGGCTGCTCAGCTGCCTTGGGACCCAGCTCCCTGCTCAGCGTCTCTGACAAACCCAGTAGAAGGATTTTTGTTTGAAATATCTGCAACACAGAATGAGCAAGCAAACAGAAGCTTTTGTAAACTGCAAATCTTTTGTGGGGTGGCTAGTAAACTCAGTGTGGCACTGAAATAATCCCATAAGGGTAACTTTGCCCCTGGCTGGTAAATCATACAAGACCTGACAGAGAGTGATGTAACCTCTTATATTCTAAGCATATAATTCAGAGCTAGCATACAGGTAAAAATGCAACAGGACTGGGTATACTGAAAAATTACTGAGAAACATTCACTGTTAAATTTAACAGAACTTTGATAAGAAGGTGTTATGGGTAACACTGTAAAGTCCACATCAAGTTACAAAAGTGAAGAGAGAGCAATTTTAAATAGTTCGTGCTTGTAAACACTTGGTAAGTGTAAAATAATCAATTAAATCATATAATGTTGTATACAGTCAGCCAGATTTGGCCACCTCAGCAGAGCAGGACAATCTGCAGACTAATAACATCACAGAAACAGCTTGTCAGAGGATCTTCAAACTGAGCCTCGTGATCAGTGCCCTCCTTTCTGCATCTCAGTTTCCTGAATAACTGAGAGCTTGGTTGACCAGAGCAGTAACTTGGTAACATTATTTCCTACCTTTTCCCTCAGATTACATCATTTAGAAGAATCTAAATCGGCAGCGTATGTCAAATGGTAGAACATTCTCTTTTCACTACTATAGTCTCTCTTCTATGAGTGCTTACAGACCGATTTCTCATATTGTAAATCTGATGCCCTGCAGTTGTGATAAACTGAACGGTCCCTTCAATGTCTGATGGCGCTGATCACATGTTTCTGGCTAACCCTGTGCATAAACATTTACAGGATTGGGCCGATATGCTAAGAATCCACTTCATGTAACAAAGAAAGTAAGAACAGATTCTCTATCACCTCTTTTGAGCTGTAAGATCTATCAAGCTAAAACATGATTATCAACTCAGTATTAGCTTTGGTGAATACTTTTTAAGCCACACACATATTCACACTTTCCTCAGCAACTCTTCTCCCTTTAAGAACAGAAACACAGAACATATAGAGGTTACATTTTACCGCAACTGTAAATTCAGCAAAATGTTGCTGTTTCTCTGTTATGTTACTCTCTGGGCTGTTTGACATGTAACATTAGTGCGGCTGGTTTATGCTACTCCTGTTACAAAAACTGTATTTCTGTTATTTTAAATCCAGTCCATTAGTCTTAGCATTAAAACATTGGTATTTTGGGACAGGAATATTAAATATGATTTTGTTATTCATCTTCAGAAATAAAAAAAAATAATTATGATGGGGTTTATTCATTTTATATATATGGGTTGGCATTTTAAGAAGCCATACATATTTTCTTTTATTGCAATATTTACAGCATTGTGCTAAAGAGAGAAGAAAATATGTGATTTACATGCAATTGAATATTTGTCTTCATAAAATTATTGTTATTGACTTGGTCATCATACTTACTCTGAGGACCCAGCTAAATACTGAAACAGTGCCATTAGCTTTTGTGACATTTTGCCCTGTATTATCAGAGCAGTGAAGCAAGGCCCGAGATATTCCTGTCATACATGAAATTAACACATTTTACCAAATTAAACTAGTATAAGCAAAATGGCTAACTATTTTCCACACAAGCTGTATGGATGCAAACCCACTGAAAGAATCAAGACTTTTACAAGGAGGTGGGGTCCCCTCACAGTGGGAATATGAGGAGGTACTTAAGCTAAACACAACATTATCTACACCTTACAATGATGCATGCAGTTTTAAAGGTAGCTATTAATCACTATATAAAACTAAGAAAATAAGCCATGATACAGTTGGAGAGGTTTAGAGAATTAAAAACAATAGAAGAATCATGAAGGAACATGCCTGAAATGCTAAAAGTAATACAGATAGTCTTAAAGAAAAGTCTTCTAAAATCTTAAAGCAAGGTAGTGTACTGGTCTTGGCCATATACCTCAAAAGGACAGGCACAGGATCAATACAGACTTTAGCATCAGGCTCACAGCTCTCTATTCTCTCAGTTCCCCATCCTGTTTTCCCACCTCAGTCAAGTCCTACCAGAACCTCAATGGCCTATACCACAGTGCAGAATCAAATCAAGCCATCTTATCCCTTTACAGAGAAAGTATCCGCACTTTCAGGAGATGAGAGAATATCATGAAGAAGATCAAATATGATTTAGTGAGTTAAACAGAAAATTGTAATCTTAAGAAATACTTTAACAAATATCTAGGTCAAAACCTGAGCTAGGTCAGACTGTAATGTCAAAAAAATCCCTCAACCAAGCAATCAAAAAACCCCCAACAAAACAAACACCGAACTCTTAAATATTAACTAGATCTCTATTTTAAGTTGCCATGGGTATTTTTATGTATGTGTATATATACATATATTTTTTTTTTAATAGCTAAATCAATTTGTGTTGTCTGCATAATGTCTGAAGTTAATTTAGATCAAGTGATGAGCTATTAAATAAAAGTTGCGGCCTACTATACATTGTAGCCCAACCGAAGTTTTTTGAGTGGGGAGAGAACTCAACTCGGCGGGTACCTGCAGAGCTGGTGTAGTTCCTACGGGCTAGACATCTGTGTCTGGTACCCACACCCTGAGCGAAGCCGACGGCCGCGCAGCAGAAGCAGGGATTCAAGTTTCAAAGAGGGCAGGAATCCCGTGGCTCTTGCAGGAGCCAGGAAGGCTGGGGGCTCCCCGTGAGGCGCTGGCTGGGCCAGCAACCAGGCACGTTCTCCACAACACCTTGCAGCCTGCTCCCGCTTCCTCGTCTGGCCATCTTTCTGAGAGCCTACATTGGGCTGCCGTGCCAGACTACTTCTATCTAATAAAATCAGACACTTTTTCATCGTCATTATATATGCTTTCCATTATTTTCACTGCTGCTTTGAACAGGATACCGATTTGTTTTTTTGGTTTAGTTTGGTGTGTTTGTATTTTCTACTAAGTCTTTCAAATTCACATCTAATAATTTTGGATCAGAAGCCCAATGACAACAACTCTGGCTTTTTTTATTCTATAAATACGGCTTCAGAAAAATCAACATATTAGAGTGTATTTTCTAGTGCCCTGTACTATTTAAATCTCCTGAGGGAACTTAAGTAACACGAACACACTTTCCAGTGACGCCAGCTGCAACTGGGAGAGCCTGCCCGTGGGAGCTGTGAGCCTTGCGATTGTCCACAGCTGTCAACACACAGCATGATGTCACCAAATGGGGCCCCCGGAGTGTTGGGGTTTCAGTTATGTCATATTAGGTGATGACAGGCACTCTGAGGTTGATTAGCATCTTATGGTTCCTTCTCACATTTGGACACAACTAAACTTGTTTTGATCTTTCAATGGCTGACTTAAGAATTATTTTCATAGTTGGGAATGCTAGTCAAGGAGCAGCCAATCTGAACACTGCACAGGCTTTGATCCTGAGCCTGTCCCTTTTGGGGCTGCAGGCTATAAACTCTAAGAGCTGGGTCCCATTTCCCAACAGTTATTTGAGAAGGTCACGTTGGGCAAAATTCTGGATGTAGAAAACCAGCTTGCTTTAGTGACCAAATACAAGAACAATACTCAGTTTCTTAACATGTCTCATGTCCTTGAAGATGAACAGCGTCACACTGATCAATATAAGATTTCTCCTATTTATATATGGAGAAATTTTTGCATTTTACAATGCTACAGCACTTTGTTTGAGATGAATGCGTTCTCTGCATTACTCCTTAAATGGAAGATGCCAGCAGAACATAAATTGAAGAGAAGGATTTAAAGATCCATTAAAAACACTGAAAAAGCACATTTTAAAACCTATAATTTCCTTCTAAAAACAACAGACACATGCCATTTAGTGTAGAGAAGGGGTCTAATTGTTGGTATTTTCACATATAAGTTCAGACTTTAGAGCTTTTTTTTTAAAGAGGTGCACCACATATTTCTTACAGCTGTTGTTTGCAACTGTTTTTTCATGTTTGCTTTCCACTACTGACGATGTTTCTGATAATTTTCAGATGTTTAAAGGATTTGAAAAGCTCAAGGATGTCCAGTATGTCTATACCCCTTTTGATTCGTCACTCTGTGGAGTGAAACTAGAAGCTAACAACAAAAAACAGTATCTTTTGACAGGTAAAATGCTACTAAACTAATGCACCTATAAAACCAGAAGTAACTGCTTAGATTGACTTTGCAAAAATATACTGGCCCTTGTTAAAAAAAATAATATATTTATGTGCTAAGTAATATAAACACAATGAAATGTACAAATTGTGTAAATCTGGAATCATACTGTGATCTTACATGGTTTCCATTCTTCATCCAACAATCTTAAAGTAGTTTCAAAAGTCAAGATCAGTAACTACGTAATTAGTAAATAGCAAGTATGACATAATTATTTGTTTGAAACCAGCAGTACTGGTTTCCCCAGGAATGCAAACATGCTTAATGAGACAACACTTGCCTATGTCTATACAGATTTGGGGTCCTAAGTAATTACAGGTTTTTCTATAGAGTCCTGAAATCTAGTTTAACACACAACTGCATTTGCATCCAACCCTTGCTGGCAGATTATCAGCATCTTTTGAAAAAATACCCTCCTTAAGTCTTTTACATTTATTCAGTATGCAGAATAATTCTCTCAGTTACAATTACATTCATTGAGAAAAGTGTGAAATGTGACTAACTTGGTGCAATTAGTTAAAAACTTCAATTTGTTTTGGTATTTAGAAAACAGTTTTATTTGCTTGCCTTATTTTTCTTATTTTCCATGTCGTAGGTCAAATTTTAAGTGATGGTAAAGTCCTCATTCATTTATGCAACTACATTGAACCATGGGATGATTTATCCTTGTCTCAGAAGAAGAGTCTTAATCAGAGATATCAAATGGGCTGTGGCTGCAAAGTAAGTATAGAAGGAAACACTGTCTAATGGTAGAGCCCACCTTACAGGCACTAGCAGTTTCCTCTGGTGGGAACTGTTCTCCCATACACCATGTATTTTATATTATTCAAGAATAAACACCATTTGAAAGAAACCTGCACTATACTGACTTAATGTGCTATTTCACATTTAGATTACAACCTGCTACATGGTGCCCTGTTCGATCACTACACCAAACGAGTGCCTCTGGACAGACTGGCTGATAGAGAGAAAGCTATACGGGCACCAGGCCAAGCACTATGCCTGTATCAAGAGAAGTGATGGCACTTGCAGCTGGTACCGAGGTGGTCCTCCCCCAGAGAAAGAGTTTATTGATATCAGCGAACCTTAAAATGATCACTTCCGAAAAAGCCTTGGAGTCTAATTCCATCAAACATTGCACGCTCACAGCTTTGAACACATCGTCTAATGTATCTGTTGCTTAGAAACAAAACCAAATTGTCCTGCACAGCTAAAGTACGAGTCTGTGGAATTGGCACTCACGCAAGATGAGGAACAAATCTCCTGGAGGTAGCTACTCTGTAAAGTTATGCTTTGTACAGAGAGGCTCAGGCTGAGAATGCTCCTCCAAGACCTCTAAGGCAAAACAAGTTTCCCTTTTACCAGTATGAATGTACAAGAACAAAAGAATTGCCAGAATTTTGCCCCCTATTTCTGTTAACCAACAGATTAAGAGCCCCATGTTTTATTCCAAATCTTTCTGATGAACTACAGAATGTTTTATAGAACTATTTTTTTCTGTATGAAAGTCTTCTGATACAAAAGAATTATTGTACAGTGTATATGTAAAGTATTATAACAATGTGCTATTAAAAAAGATTCAAAAGTCCCTGTATTTCCTTATCTGCTGAAAAAAGCTGAACACTTCTGTGATTAAAACAATCTGTGCTCCATATTCTGTATGTTACTTATGTCATAGCTTTCTTTATCTATAGAGTTGTAACTTTCATTGGTAAATAAGTTAAAAAACAGCCTTGATAATCAAAATCCTCTTACTCAATTCAATATTCCTATGGACTAGTTATATGCTGTTGAAAGGAAAGCCAGATGTCCTAATGCTTCAGTGTTTTATGGAACCAACACAAATGATGACAGGCTAAAACTGCTTATATTTACAGAAACAATGTTCATCATCATGGCAGCTGTAGTACTTGATAATGCCTCTCTAAATATGTGACTAGGTCATTGTATTTCAACACTGTTAAAAGCCGTGGCTTTAGAAAATCATATAAAAATATATGTAATAGATATTGAGTAACTTACACTGCAAGTGATTTCTAAAAAGGTCTCAAATATTTGACCATATTTAATAGTTTAAATTTACATTAATGATTTTTTCAGTCAAGAATACCCATTGTACACGGTCATAATGAATTTGGTAACTTATGAACTTATGCTAGAGAAGTATTACAACGTATTTTGCCGTTTAGTTTTTTAGTGTCTTAACTTTTATGAATGGATTACTGTAGTTAGTAACTAATCTCACACATATTTAAGTTTACAAAAGTAATTCAATTCACAGTGGTAAAACTTAAGAAATTATTTCTGTAAATGCCAAAGTTCAGACAGTTGTTCAACTGCTTGTGTTCTAGAAACTGGATGAGAACTGTCACGCAGGATGTGAATCTGTAATAGCTGCCATTTCTGACACATTTTACTCTCTCCAATTTTCTCCACTGGGTTTCTTTCACTTCATTACAGTTGTGGCTAGAAATTACTCTTATGTATTCCTCATATGAGAATTTAGAACAATAGTCAGTTCTGTTCTCGTTTGGTTAGACCATGTCTATTTAAAGGTTTAACACAAACACTTCACTCGTTCCTGCTAACCATAGTGTAACATTCCCCGCCCATGGGCGTATTCAGAATCAGAGCTGTTATTGTCTATTGGTTCAAGGGTCCAGTTTTCCAAACAGTTCCTTTAGTCTGTTTGCAATAGAGTCCTTCTAAAATCACTGGGACATAAACTTGCGATGAAGATGCACATCTTTAAGTGCATAGTCATCTCTCATTCCATTCAATTTGATGTAGCTGCAGTTTGGACATAAAATTCCATGTCCCATGTATCTCATCACACCCTAAGGTATGTTGTATTGGATATATAACGTATACTTGCAAAAAAAAAACCTGTATAAATGATTTTTTGTGACATACTCTTTTCATATTTCTAATGGTTATTTTGACAGTTGCATGAATACGTATTTAAGGGATAGGTTTGAAAACACTCTCGTGAGAATAAATATTCTTATTTACTTTTTTTTGTGGCTAAACTTAATATAATTCCAGTGAAGTGAAATGGCGCAAGGCCAACAGGAAGGCATGCTGCTATTCCTTTGAGGAGTATATGCCCCTGAATAGTCAGCACTTCACACATTATTTACTGTAAATCAGTTTTTCGGTTTCAATTTACAATCCTAGATTAAACCACCATATATTTGTGCTGCCAAATGTAAAGCCTCGCTCATTTTCTGCTTTGCTAGAGACAAACAAAAAATTACCTAACACTGATTTGGAGCATCAACTTATTATGGCTACTTACACATAAATGATATAAAAAGGCTGCATTTCTTCCAAAAAGGAATTGGTACTGCAGAGACAGTATTGACAGTACTATTTACTGTCAGGGCTATGCATTTATATTACTAATTTACAGAAAGACTTAAAACCCAGGCCTTATTTCCTCATGTCAAACCAAAACAATTCCTAGATAAGCCTGCAAGGGCTTAATAACCATACAGTCTGAATCAAGCACATGGCTAATTAATATTCAATACATGTAGAGTGTAGCATTTGTTTCCAAATTCATTTCGATGTAATGGTGTCTTCTGAATAGCACTCTGCAGCAAACAGATATTTTCTGCTTTCTAACTCATAGTTCCGTTTCTATCTCAGTTTTATAGTAATTAGACCTTAAACTCAACTAGCCCCACTCAGATTGCCTTCTTTATGTATCTTATAAAAATAAATGCTTTCTTCAATATTTATGAACAAACTGTAATATGAACATATGCCATAATTAGTTTAAAAAACATTTTATATTCAACCTCCCATAAAATATCCCATATGAGGGGTTCCAAAAGTAACGGCCATCCACTTTGATTTCTGTCTGAGCATAAATCTGGCCAAAGTTGCTGCAGTGGCTGGTACAAAGATTTTTTTTTTTTTCTTTTCCTCATTACAATAAATATGGCAAGAAAAGCTTTATAAAAAATCCTCTCAGAATGAGTTTTTATTTTCCCTGAGATTCAGCACTGATCAAGATTATTAAAAGGATTAATTACAATGTGGCATTCTGAATACGTTATTTTCCTATCAAGATTTTTACTGTAGTGGCATGGATATATTATCAACAGCAGATTATTTTTACATTTTATTTTTACTTCATGAAACTATGTGTTACAGGAAAGGTTAGAGCAGAAATATAGCCTGGTACAACATTTGATTTTAATTTGAAAATTACTCACATGACTTATGACAGGAGTAGGGAAAAGAACAGAGAAGGGAGGCTGTACAGGTGAACGGTGAAAAAACACCACCTTGAATATTGCTGGCTTTTTTCTCAGTGTTCCAGTTAAGTTTTAATTAAATTGTCCAACAATTATGTTGAAAAAGCCATTGTGTTTTTTTTTTTTTTTCATGACAGAGAACATAAGCGGTGGGAATGCAGTGAAATAAAGGGAACTAATTACTGAGGGAAAGGCTGTAGATATGACTCAAATAGCAATGAGTTCAAAAAGCCTTACTGTGTTTTGTATAGTTTTAATCAGTCTGAGATGAATGTTTCTGTTTCAAAAAGTGTTTCATTAAAGCAGCTCCATTTTTACACAAAAGAATGGCATCTTTGTTTATTTACCTTTTATTGCTGTCTGAAGACTCAGTACGACTGATCACCATAGTATGAAAGACGCAAAAGAAACAGAAGCACAACCGTACCTCTGGCACGCTCAGTTGAAAACTCGATTCACAGACACTTGGAGTTTTCCTCTGCTCCCTTCCCTCCCCCCATCCCCAATTGGTTTGCACTGGAAGGGAGGGAGAGAGCTCTAGGTTACAATTTGGAGAATAAGAAGGGAAAAAGTGAACACAAGAGGAACTACAAAAAAAAATATTTTGAACTGTAAATACCAAATTCTGTAAAAGTAAGTGCAAATAAGGCCAACTATTAATAAACAGTGTTTAAAAACTGACAAAATTTAAATAGCACGATATGATTTCAATTCATCAACTAGAAGACTCTGATACCCAGGTCATCTTAAAAGCATTCTAGAAATCTGAATAAAATGTTATCTTATACCATGTTTCCTGATTATTTTCCAAGCCAAAAAGTTCCAAATAATGTCTTCAGAAGGAAAAAAAAACCAAATGAGCTTCATCACAGTCAGTTATTACAGCATCTCTAAACGATGTGATGGCATTGCAATACCAAAATGCATTAATTTTCTCCAGATTAACATTCATTACATAGAAATATGTAAAAAAATTACTCAGCTGTGGAAAACATTAACATTCAAAAGTTAAACAAAAGACAAGTAACTTACCAGTTCAGACATTACTTAGCAATGCAGAGGAACGAAGTGGGGAAGAAACCACTCAACTAGTTGTAATACGCTTAAGCAAAACATGCCTTATCAACACCTACACATTTTCTTGTTTGTGTTCTATTACGGAATTTGAATTCAAGGAGTTGTTCAAGACAGCAGTTTGCAGTTGAACTGTCAGAACTTTTACAGGGTCATACTAGGTAAAGCTTAAAAGCTAACACATTGATTCTTGTCCTAAAGTTATAGGATATTTTCTTTGTTTCTATATCCTGCAATTTAGCGATGCATTAAAAAGGCTTGCTTCTTCAGTAAAATCACAGAGTATCTCAAGTTAGAAGGGACCCATAAGGATCACTGAGTCCGACTCCCTGCTCCCCGCAGGAGTACCTAAAACTAAACCATATGACTAAGAGCATCATCCAGATGTTTCTTGGACTCTGACAGGCTTGGTGCTGTGACCACTTCCCTGGGGAGCCTGAATAATAGCTGATCAAATAATGAAGAAAGAACAATAAATTGCGCACAGGAAATTATGAACCAGCTTTACTCTTGGATATTCTCGTGAAAATAGAGTGATATAAAACTTATTACCATTTTAAAAAGCATCTTGCACAATGTAAGACGTGGTTGTGCTTCTCCACCTGTTATGAATGAATCCCTAAGGCCTAAAACACTTTTGCATTAAAAAAATAAATAAATTTATAAAGTTGTATATTTTCCTGACAAATCCATCAACAAAAACCCCTTCCATTCTGAAAATATTTGACCGTCTGGAGCAATATGTAGTTCTCCTGCTCCATGTAAGTACCATTCTCCTTTGGCTCTACAAAACTTCAGTGTAGCAAATTTGCTAAATACACAATTGTGGTGAAAGCTCTTTTCAGAAGTGTCGTATGTGACAAGAGAAGTGGAAACATCTGTGAGTTAACGGTCCAAAGAAACCAGAGAGAACTGGGAAAGCAGTACGAAGAGCCATCCTGACATTCTTGCGATACATCAAAAAATACGGCAGAACTGCACCATGCTGTGTTTATTACCAAAAGATGAGACAGATGTGGGGGGAAAGAAGACTTCAGAAGAAATGTTAGTCAACTGCGGTCACTGAGACTTCTCTTAGATGCCACCTATGATAACGCAGTGCTAGCCAGAGTCTCAAGACAGACACACAGCAATCACAGCTCGGGAACCTTACATAAACAGCTAACTAACGTATTTATCACGACCTTCCAGTGGTACTTGGATCACAGCTGTGTGACATATGCTGACTGGATTGTATTCTAAAAATAATTGATGCTACTCTGCTCATCTATTCAATCAGCAAATAGCCTCCCTTCAGTTTCTCTCAGTGCTGAAAGTATTTCCTCTAGAAAAATACACTCAGGAAAGAATTTCTGTTTAGAAACCATAGAAAAGTAAGAAAAAAATGTCTGTAGCATACAACAGGTCATGAGTAAAGGTCATAAGTGTTATTTTCATGAGTGCATTTCTGTCTGTAAAGGACTGGGAATCAATGTCAGATCAGGTACATGAAGATCACAAGTCATAAAGACCCTGATTTTAGCTAAGTTCAAAGTTCTACACAGACAGGCACATAGCCTTGTGCATCATCTACAAAGATAATAAACACTTTGAACAGATCATGAAGGCCTAGGTTGAAAACAAACCATAAAAGTAACTCTCGCACTTCAATAGTTGTTCAGTGTCTTCATAAGCATTTAATCTCTTTAAGATCTGAAGTTGGTTAGCTGAAAAATGACTACCCTCACATCTGAAAATCTTCCAGTTAACCATCACAATGCTTTCAAGTGGTCACCCAGTCTCATCCCTCTGAAAGCTTCCAAAATGGCTTCCAAAAAGACAGTAAATGGGGAAATTAATTGTGTGTTTACAGTCTCTGTAAAACAGGAACAGTAAGCAAATTTAGTACTGGTATTTGCACGTACCATTTCCTTGTGATTTGGATAGAATGTCTGCTCAATTAAAGGGAACTTCTCTGGACCCAGAGTTTTGTAGACAGACACCAGCTGGGCAAACTGTAAAAACAAAGCAACATAAAATAAAAAGTTTAGGAGAGAAACCACATTCTGCCAAAATAATCTCATACTGTCATTTTGTTTCTTGTCTTCTGCGTATCATAAACTCATACAGATACACATACACATTTCACACTTTCTCGCTCCTCTCTCACACACCTGCCTTTTTAATCCATCCAAGCTATGACTTCATATATAGATCAACAAAGAGCAATACCTCTAAGAGTTAAGCCTTCACATGTAAAGAAAATGAAATACATTGGAATACTGGTTTTCAGATACTTCACTTGCTATATATTTTATGCCGATTTTGTGATAGTAAAGTCGTAATTTTCCATTTTCTACCAACTTTAATCTAAAGGTCAGAAATATTTCACACTACTGTGAAATATGGCACCTCACTGACATTGAAATGCAATTTTGCAAAACTGGCAAGCGGAGAACAGCAATAACTATGTCACATATAACCAGCCAGGTGAAGAACAAACAAGAGACTTATTTTCCTAGGCTCTAGCCATATACCATAGCCACATGGCCATTCTTCCACCATCAACAAAGATGTTGATAATTTAAACAGCTACATGTTATTGCCATTTCTATTAGTGTTTCCTCTCTGGGCCCTTTCTCCGACATAACCAGTCTACCTATATGCTGGACTGTAGCAACTTAACACAGAAAGCAAAACACCACCAACACAAAACACAAAGAATTCTTTATTAAATAGAAATGTATTTCGGGGCTGTTCTTTCTCAGTAGTGAACAAATCAACTCGTCTGTTGTAACGGCTCAAAAACTAACCCACTCTCAAAATCGCGGCTTAGCAAGCGAGGTTTCTAGGGAGCAAGATGACTTTGGCAGTCAGAAGACCACTATTGTTTCAAGACTCCAAAGCTCTGGCTTGTACATGCCTGTGATGTGTTTAATTGTCATTATGCCAACATGAGACATAAACAACTTAGCACAACAGTTTGAATAGCGGGATTTGCTGGTTACAAACGGGAAAAAAAGCAAAGAACAATAGAACTCTGTCCATAATGCAGTGTGATCAAATATCTACTCTGTTAATGCAATTTAGGGTGCAGGGACAGTAAAAACTGTTTAAAGAGGAAAAAAAAATTATGAAAGCTTTGCATTGCATTTCCAGCTGGCATAGAGAATTTGTTTAATTTAGTCATGTTTACTTAGGTTTGGTAAAACACATTTAAATTTTGAAGTCCAGTGGAAAATACCTTAATGATGACTAGTTTTCACCAAAAGCTTAAAAAATTCTAGTTGGATAGTGTGCTGTACAAAATAGACCTCAAGGAAAGGAAATATTATCACAGCTACCAAAATAAGGTGGTTTGCAAATCGGATTCCTGACAACTTACTATTTATTTCCATTCTTATCCAAGGTCCAAATTCAAAATTTCATAAGCAAATACTGCCTATTAAATATGATTGGTGCTAAACAGTTGTTATACTAAAATAAATATATTTGCCTATCTTTAAGTAAAAATATTTTTTTAAAAAATGTATGATGATATTTCCTGTGGTTCTTTCCTTATTTTCTTTTCCATTTTCACTGAAAGCAAGCAAAAGACAGTGAGAAACTGACACTACTTGCAGGGGTCGTGGCATCCACTCAAGAGACGAAAGCTTTAATTCAGATTAATAGTAGTAAATGTTTGTTTACTTCAAATAAAATAGTATCAACCACAGATAATACACGTTTATCGCTCTGAAGTACCCTCTAATCTAGTAATTAAGACATGAAACAACATAGAGGAAAAGTAGGTTTAAATTTCTCAAGGCAGAGGAGAGAAATAATTCAGATTTCCCAAAGCTGGGGGGAACGATTTACCCTTTGCCCCTACCAGGACACTGCTTCACCTGTGTGTCCACAATTTTAGGAATCTCTTGTCAAACTTTTCACCCCTCAAAAAAGTGACTTGACACATTCAACCCAAATTCACACAGAATTCTGGCATTCCATTTGTACATCCTTAAACTGCTATAAATATTTCTTATTTTCCCTGATTTCCACTGGGCAGTTTAATGAAAAATAATTTAATTTATTTTTTAATGAACTTCTATCAATTTGTTAGGGTGATCTGGACTATGACTTTTTACATTTTCCTTCTGAGCAGCTGAACCAAACAAATATCAGTTATACAGCCTGAAGCAAAAGACCACTTCTGAAAATCCTGTTGTATGTGGACAGTTTGGAAGCTATGCAGAGCTTACAAATAGGCTGAATATAGAATAATATATTGCCTGCTTTTCTACCCCGTGTTTTCAGGTACGGGATCCTCATGAAATAGAGAATACTGGTAGAGCTACTCTATATTTAAATAAAGTATTTTATATGGATGCTGAAAACCCTGGGAGACTTTAACAATCATCTAAAAAAAAAGAAACTCGTATTTCAGCAGGAGTCTTTTCAACATCTTAGGAAAAAAACAAAAGAGTGGAAAAAAGTTCTTTTAGCTCTTATTTTAGCTAGCGGAATTTACCTTTCATTTTCAAATTTTGCATCTTATTTTCAGCTCGAAGAGTATATATATTCTCAGGTATATATATTTACGGGGTTCAGATTTTTTTTTTTTTTTAAAGAAAAATAGTGGGATGCTCTAGCCTTCTTTGTAATGTCAGCTCTACTCTTTTCTACTACAGATTAAATACTTTCACATCTAGGCCTATAGACAGTTCCTCCATAAAAGAACAGGAGAGAGCCAGCTGTACTTTTTCTCCTCTCCAACAAAGTATGATACAGATAAGAAGAAATACTTAGTCAAAAAAGATACTTATTTCCTTTGATTTCATATAAAAGCTTTATGGGGTTACATTAGGAATGGAACACTATCAATTTGACTGCATAGACTGTACTGTAATCAAGCAGCACACAGTTACAAAAAAATCACTTTGCTAACTTCATAAAGATTTGAATAATGACTTTGCTTATCACTTTAGATGAGTTAAAATGTGCTTAATTACATGCATGTCATCCCTGAAATGCTCAGATTTTTTCCTGAACAAACTGCACAAACTTTTTCCTCAAAGATAATTAGATATGATATTTAAAATTAATTACTCCAGATGGTGCTTTGTGTTACCTTTAATTCCTGCAAGCTTCTAATCTCTCTTGCCAGACTGAAGGCAAGAGTCCATTGTGCATTCCAGTGGGGAATTTCCTGGTATGTTGATCACGATTTTCATGCAATGAACTACTTCACATTTGCCTGTACAGTTGTTCCCTATTAGAAAAGTACCACTGAGCTCTGTATTATTAATTCTTTTCTGTCAGAGATTCTCCTTTATTGTGAGTATTCATTACCTGCCCTCTTTACAAGTTAAGACCTTCTTCTACTGACAGTGAAAGAACTCCTACCAGCCATCATGGTAACAACTAAAATGATCACAAAATCCTCTGGATAGTCTGTTTCACCAAACCAGGTGAGTTGGCATTCTCTAGAACTAGAGAAACAGGAAGGCTTTGAGGGGTGAACACTTTTTGAATCCCTCTGTCATTTAAAAAAAAAAAAAAAAAAAAAAAAAAAAAAAAAGCACTTTTAGCTGAGATTTAACTTGTCTTTGACTGCACTAAGGTGTGGGTACACCTAAAGAGTGAAGAAATTCCATCCGATAGCAGTTTACTTCTGGATTTCCATATATGTAAATTTGCCTTCTGCCAAGTGTATTAAGTGTCTATCAGTGTTTGTGAGTGAAATTACTAAAATAAAATTTCCAAGTTTCTACCACCTTAATATTCAGTACTGCTGCCAGCTTTCTTTGAACATGTATTACTTAAAAGCAGATGATGCAAAACAGTTTAAAGATTGGGTTGTTGTGCTGATCAAACATTTAGACAGTAAAAATTTCATCCTACTGTATACTTAAATCATTCCTTGGTGAGACTAAGAACTGAAAGACACCTTTCCATGGAAATGCTGTAGAGGTTCCTAGTATTTCCACATGAAATGCACACTAAAGTAAATTATGCCTGGATAGACATATGTCTACATGTGAGCACAGAGGAGGGCCTCAGCAATTGGATTTTCCCTTTCAATATGCAAAAGGAAGCTCCCTTTCCCCTACCACTACCTGCAGAGGTCTCCTGTAGTGTCTGTAGGTTATGACACTGAAAGATGAGCTGGTTTACGTTACATTTCTATTATAGGAAACTAATAAAGAAGATGACACACGGACTTTTTTATCCCCTTCAGACGGCACCATGAAAGATGTCCTGAAGTCCGTTTGTAGGCTGAAATATCCATTTGTATGCTGGGGCTCAGAAATAGGGCTGGTCATTTCAGAAAAACATGATTGCTTTGTAAGAGATGTTCAAAAGCAAAGACTAAATACCATTAAAACAAACGTATCAGGGGTCCTTGGTGGCCAACAGATTGAGAGACAAACATTGCAAATCCTTCAGAGAGAGAAGAAATTAAGCAGTTGTGTGGAATGGGCTAGGAGGATACATTTAACACAGGTACTCTGTGGGAGTCAATTCACTTCAACCAAGATTTTTCACTCTGCCTGTATTTTAAACATAGTTTCTATATTTGTCTTTGTGGGGTTTTTGTTTGTTTTTTCTTTTTTAATTACTATTACCTGGGATGTATTGGTGTTACTCTTTTTATGCTTTTCATGCGCTTCTTTGTTGCGATTGGCCTACATTTCTTCTATTATGCTTTAGTAAACATTAAATACTTTTCCAGAAGGCTGAGTACATACCCATTTGATTTGCTATTTGATACACAATATAACAATCAAGGGGAACAGACTGCTGACTGTAGCTTACGAACTTCTTTCTGTCAGCAGGAGCTGACAGACAACTTAATGAAAGTATTCAAACTCTCAAAGTCAATTCAAAGTTTGACATGGCAACTGAACAATGAAACATCGCCTACAAATCAGTCTGGGCACATTAACAGAATACAGAAAAGATGGGAACTGACAAAAGAACTTGATGTTCCTCCAGTAGTTTTCCATTATTACGATGCAAAGCCAAAGACAACACAGTTGGACTATGAATGGAAAGATAACTTATATGGACCCTGCATCTTAATTCAAGTGGTAGTTTTGTAACACAGATGAGTTGTTTCCTAACGCTTTTGCAGCCCCACACAAGAACATGGTGATGATCTCTGGCCTCACCAAGCTGAGCTCCTCTCCCCCCCCGCGGTTTTTATTCCCGTCCTGCTGCTCGACCCATCACTCTGGGCATCATCTCTTCCTCCCGCCTTTGTCTGCAGCTGAGGTTTGCTCACCTTCTTTATCTCCAGCTCCCTCCTTACCTTCTGGGGTGCTTGTCTGCATCTTCTGAAGTGGAGCTAATCAAACCGTGTGGATTGTGCTAACCCCTTCCAGAACTATTTGGGTTCTCTGCTCCATGTTACCCAGAATTTCATTTATTTGGCTTCTGCACAGCTCCAGCAGCATGAATTACCTCTGAGAGGCACACCTCTCCAATTGCTAATCACTGCTGTAATTAACTGCTGCAGTATCTTCACATCAGAACTACATTTGAAGAGATATACAAACCATTAAGAATTTCTACAGGATAAAAAAAAAAAAGTGCCTTAAATAAAAACCTCATGCCCTTGGAAGAACTCCATGCAGAGTTCTCGCTTACAAATGACCAGAGTGCATCCGTAAGAGGAAAAATGTTTTCTACAGCAGTTAGAAAAGCAGGTTTTTTTAAAAAATTAAAAATAAAAAAAAAAAAAAAAGGAAAAAACTAGAAGATGGTCACAGTCAGAGACATAAAACCATTTCATCTTGGCTAGCAAAGCTGGGTAGCAAGGCATCTGGCCAGGAGAAACACCTTGTCTAAAGAAAGAGATGGTGACAAAATGTATAAACAGTGAGGAAAGTGAGATTTAAGGAAGACATGTGGATTAAAATGAAGGAAAAATACCATATGAGCATAAAAGGTAGAAAACAGATCAAGACATGTTTGCTAGAAAAGAATTAGTGAAAATTAGTACCAAGAGGCCTTCTGGAACTTTTTCTTTCAGAATGAAAAGTTACAGAGGGAAAAAAGACGTTTATGGAACTGAGTCATTCAAATAAAAGCTATGAGGACTCCTTCTTGGGTGCACTTGGCAGCAGTGAGAATGTGCAGTTTATTCCACTATTATGGGAACACTGAGTTCAGTGTCCTGCTCAAGGAAACACTTGTGCACCTGTTTATTTTAACAGGACTTGGGTGTATGCTTAAGCACTTCTGAAAAGGGTTCGTGGCTCAGTACAATAAAAAGAGATTTTATTGTTTTGTGGTTTTCTTTAGAGATACTAAGAACCTGAGATTTTCCAGTTAAAATAGTAAGTTTTTATAAAAATACTGATTTCAATGAAGCTTCACAGTAGAAGAAGAAATCCATCTTTTTATGCAAACTATGGTTTTGCACATATAGCTCTCCCATACTCATTGTTAAGGAGTGTTGTAGTTAATGAAATTCTATGCAGGTGTTCAGATGTGTCTGTATGAAGTTATGTTTGGGAAAAAAAAACATTATTTATATACTTACCCATTGAAGTAAGAAGTAAGCCCCATAAACAAAACATATAGTTAAAATACTTTTTTTTTTTTTTTTTCCTCCTCTCTTAAATTGTGCATGGATGCAATCATGTGCATCTACAACTTTATACACAGAATTCAAACTCAATCAACTGGGCTTCTTACCTACATGGACTTTTCTTCCCTCATTTCAGCAAGAGAAGGAAATCTGGAAAACTTTTTCCCAAATTATCTCCTGGCAAAGCTCAGTGATAGAATGCCATTCCTCAGACAAGACCAGCCAACATGCTCTCTTTTAAGCCCAGCACAGAAAGTCAGAGGACTTCTCTGAGGTGGCTAGCAACCAAACAGTGCAATACTTTACAGCATTTTAAACTGACCCATAAACTAAAGAAGATCCTTCACAAAACAGCTGTATTCGTTATTACACCTCATAAAAGAAACAAGGACAAGTGCACTTTACATCCATTTCACATGTGAGCTGGAGCCAAGAATAGAGGCTAAACATAAAGGAATGGCGGCGAGGAAATCAGACAGCAACAGCAGCACTGGTGGGAGTTTTGAAGATAAGGTGGGAGAACACCACCTGTGTAGAGGGCGAGAGGGGATTGCGATGGGGGAGTAGCACAGTGGGAGGGATTAGCCTAAGTGGGTGACAAATTCCTTTTTCAGGAAGGGGAGTTGAGCCCCCGATTCTACACATCACAGAGTCACCATAGTCACATATAGAAGCAGCACATATAATCTCTACCTAGATTTTGACTAGAAAATATTATCTTCTAAGGCGCTTTAACGGGAAATATAACACACAGGTTTCCTTTTTAATGAAATACTAAGATTGCACAATAAATCAAACTTAATTTTCATAATCTGGCCTTCAATTACAGATATTTGCCTTGAGCAAGCACGAAAGAAGGGTTTTGAATTTCAGTACTGTAGCAGGAACAGCAGATATTACAAAGGATATGAGCCACAGCTTTATAGTCCTGGTTTTCAGATTAATCTTCCACCTTTATTTAAATACAGTTTCTTTCAGGTAAAGCTAAGAAATGGTTAAAAGACTGTTTCAATTTTCTGCCACTAGAAATGTTCAATGCAATGAAAGTCTATAATGGATTTCAAGAGCTCCCACCGCTGCTCTTTAATGCAGAGAACAGGGCAAAGTGACAATAACCTACCACAAAATTCAAGAATGAAATAAAAAAAAAAAACCTGCTTTGTCATTAAATTAGCCTCATGGCAGTAGTAAATGCTGGTCAAAGCAAGATATATATAGATATAGATAGATATATATATATACACACACTCAGTTTATATATAAAGTACTTCATAGTTCAAGCAAAGATTGCCGAATATAAAGCTGTAAGAATTACTTGCTGTATGGAACAGAAATCATTACCACACTGAGGTATCTTCATTAATTAAGGGTCTCTGCTTTTTTCGAGGAATTTCAAGTGAGGTTACATATTTTAGGAAAGCAAAATTATTAAGCAAGACTGTAATATTCCTTTCTATTTCAATAATAGATCAAACTTAAAATAGCTCTATAAAGAGGAGCAAAGAAAAAACCCACATTGCTAGGTTTAATGTATTTAGATTTCTTTGTTATGCATTTAAGTGACTGGCTATAAATTTTGCTCCAGTTTAATGTTCAAACTTGATAGTAAATCGTCTTTTGACCAAAAAGCTTAAAACGTTTTCACCTTCCGTCTGACACAGTTTTGTGAATTTACTTTCAGTTCTCGCACTACAAATCCATCAACATGTTTTGCTTTAACTGGCAGACTGAGCAAAGAGGCCAAAATCTTCATTGGCTGACAGAGAATTAAACTACAAGTTTTTTATGCTTAAGAAAGTTCTGCTCAGATCAGTGCTGGAAGAATATCACATGCGGACAGTTTGTTCTCTGGCTGCCCTATAGATACACAGACCTCTGCCTGCACTATGTCTGTAAATCCAATACCTTTCATTCGAATAAAAGCCACAAGACTGGTTTTAGAAAGACCTCCACCATTCACGTACGTATTTGCAAATAAGCAAATTGAATTTATTATGGAGATTGCCACACATTATATCACATGGAACTATCCAAACTTTACCAGCCATGCGATTTTGCCCAGTGCCCAAGAAAGCAACTCTGCACTGCCTGAGGAAGAGACAGCACCTGGCTTCCAGTCCTGAAGCAAAAGAAAGGAACTGCTCTTGCTACGGTACCTTCCTAAAGCGTAAGGGTAGGGAAAGGTCACTAAACAACCTCTTTGCATGGGCTCTGGCTGCCCAGTGTCCCCATCTTTATCTATCGAGTAGATCAGTCTTGCCAGAATGGCTGAAACCACATGAAAGTTCAGTGCTCATTCCAGGTTTCATCTAATGAAATATATAAAACTACAGCCACTGACTGAAATACAGGTGTTAACATTTCTAACATTTATAATGTATAACAGATGTTAAATTTGAACATCCCTAAACGTCTTTCCTATCTGCACTGAATCCAGATTACAAGTATGCATTCTTTAGCCTTGACTTTCAATAAGATCCTCTCTGGCACGTAGAGAAGCGCAATAACCAGCCAAATTCTAGTCTACTGTTCAGCATTGTTGTATAAAACTTATTTTTGGTAATGAACACAGAATTTTCTTACAGTGCAATAAATATTCGGCAATAAATTCGTAATTTCTTTCTCTAAACTAGACATGGAATAGCATAGAAAGGTCTCACAGATTTACAGTAAATAGGTTTTCAAAAGCCTTTTCTTCTTGCACACATTCATTTTATCTGTTATTCATTCTCCAGAAGATACTCTGACACAATATTGAAACTCATCTGTGTGGTTGTGTCTGTCTATTATCATAGGCCATAATTTCTGTCAACAGGAAGCTGGAATGAACAGAGCTAGTTTCTTTTATATGCTCCTCCCTGCAGAGTGCCTACTAGCTTCCTGCCAGTGCTCCAATCTGTTGATCAAGATTACTGAAGTATGGCTCGAAGGGGGAAAAGCACAGGAGTGCACCTTGTAACAGCAACACATGAAGGAGGAGAAAACAAGGTGAGGGAGGGTACTATAATATCGTCAGAAAGGAACAAAGGGAAGTTAAAACAGACCTGCCAAAAGAAGCAAGGTAAGAATAGAGAAATGACATTCAATAAGAGCAGAAAGATGAAGACAGATTAGTAGAAAATCATCTGCAAAAGAAATGCAACACAAGATATAACACATGAAGGCATAGAATTACATAAGCTTGGCAAAAGGAGCAGAAAAGAAAAATGTCAACAAACTTGCAAAAAATAATTTGGCTGTCCACTCGCAAACTGTAGGAAAAGAGCCAAATGAGGACTGTGAGATTTACAATACTAGCAAGCTTCACAAAAAGAAAAGCCATAACCAGCCTTCCCTCAGAATGATTGCAGATGAGCGAGGAAATAAATTTTGGCATAACAAAGTGTTCTAGGGCCCTTCTCCTACATTTAAAACCCTTAATAACAATAAATTCTTACAATGAAGCAGAAAAAGTCCCAGTGATCTTTTGAAGATGTTTCAGTACAGGATGGGTTCACATCTGGAGCTTTACGTAAAAAATGCCAGGATCTCTTTCAGCTGTCTTTAAAATACAGGTATCTCTGACTTCTGGGTCTTAATTTCACTCTGCCAGCTTTTGACCTGAAAGCAGTTCCTATTTTTTTCCCTTCATTTCCCACATTACTGAACTGATGTAGCGGTTTGTCACTGTGCCAACAGAGTTTACTTTACTTGGGGCCAAGCTTGCTCAGCACCCAGCTTTCCCATCCATGCAGTGACAGATGTCTCCTCACAAGCTGTTACAACTATGCAGCAGCTTGACACACTACAGAGGGTTTACTACAGCCCCTTCGTGATTATATCAAGTCGGTATTTCAAGCTAAGTACTGACTCTTCCACCAGCATGGCAACAGCTAATTAAGGTCACAGTGCTCACAAATGTGTTTTGTAGACCCATTATTATGTTGTAGGTTGTGCCATCTCCTTCATCAGGGTAAACGTGTAATTAATGTATCAGCAGATCCTTGAAGGCTTCTGCACCAGCCACTGTTCCACAGCCTCCCCAGGCACACGAACAAGAGAACAGATTTGCAGCCAGCTACAGATGCTGCTATGTTTTTCCTCTGCAGTAAAGGAACCAGAACTGCTATCATGGAATTGGACTCATTTTATGAGAATTTTCCTTCTCTTCGGTCACATATACTTGGCCATACAATTGCAGCAGTTCTGTAAAACCTGCAGTGTTGAAATGCTTATCACTATCTGAACCTAGAAGTAGCAATCCAGATACTATAGTGCATGTAATTAGTGTGCCACAGTCCAGGTTTAACCGAAATTAAGTTTGCTATCTATAGCAGGCATGGACATTGAACCTTGCAGGCTCTGACAAGTAAGACAGAGTCTGCATGTTTAGGAGACTTCAATTAACTCTATCTCACTGCATAATTCCAGTTATTAGCAATCTGCTACACATGGTATGGCTGAAGAACGAATAATCTGTGGTATTGCAAGACTGCACCTCTATCAGCAATATTTGAAACTGAAGCTGAAATCAAGAGCAGGGTTCAACTGGCATAAACACCTAAGCATGCAAATTTCATGTACAACTTAATAGGAAGTATGTAAAAGATGCATGCAGGACAGAAGAAAATTTTAAAAAATTCCACCCAATACACTGGAAAAGCAAGGGTTTTTAAAAAATATTATTTCCCCAGTCCAAATCATAAGATTTTACCTAGTACTGCAAGCATTGTTATTATCATCACATTTTCCAGTTATTTCCAGCCTGCACAATTACTTACTTTGCTTACCTACATCATGAACTATTGTAAAGATTACATACAATCTCATAAACCTCAGTTAAGGAATGTCTCATTTATTTCTTGAATGACATTTTCTAATGGAAAACAGAAACAATAAAATATCTAGATTATTACTTTAAATAATATCAAATCATAACTTTGGGTAATTAATTATGCTCTTTTTTAATTTTTACTATTATAAAACTTCCATAAATGCTCTGCAATAGGTTCTGCGCTCCGCTGGACATGAGTAAAACTAGAAGATGGAACTTCACCCCTGAACACAATGTAACTGTAAATTAAACTAGGCAAAATTTTTGTCTCATTTGAATGGCGTAAAACATGCATAAGACTATTACTTCGCAACACGACAATGCAATGAAACATTCCACCGTAGTTAAAAGAGGGCATGAACCTTAAAACGGTTCCTCCACTGCTCTGCATGTACTCAGTCATAAAGAATTTAGTCTTTACTTACAAAACTCCTGCTTTCCCCTTAGGTAAGTAGCTTTCTGACTAGCATTTAGGTGAAATCCATCTCGCAAGCTAGGATCATGAATTTTTCATGAGGTAGGTGGTAAGCATTATCACAGAAGTGAAATAACAGGAGTACTGTAATAATCCCAAATGATTAACATATTTCAGTCTGCAAACATCTCACCACACACACTCTTTTCAATATTTTCTTTGCCATGGTTGCTAGCATCCTAGCTTTTCAAAGGGTTACACAGTGCTTTGAACTTTTGACATGCATTCCAAGGAACTATGTATGTCCTGACACTGGAAAACACAAGCTTTAAGACTTGTTTTCAGAAATGTTTCCAGTATGCTCCTGGCAATGTTCCCACCACACCCCCACCTTTCAATAATATACCTCAGATCAAATACAAATTTGCTGGCTGCCTATTGGCAAAGGCATAGAAACCCACATGCGTCTGCAGACACCGTACAAAAAGAGTTCTGCTGAAACATTAAGGGCAGGTGCTTTGGTTTCTAACACAGGGTGTGAAATCTCCCCTCAGGGTTGAAAAGAGATGTTGTGCATCTGGAACTGTACGTTCTAAAGAAAGCAAAGACCTGACACTCCAACAAACAGTAATTTAGAAAACAAAGATCTTGTATGTTGGCTTCTAATTCTCATTTTATTCAACAGCCCTTTCATAACTAGTCTAACTTTCCCTCCTAGCAATTCTATACTACTCCTGATTTTACACTAATGTGAGATCAATTGCCCATGACTAATTCAGTAATTTTTCATCCCTTAAAAGCCCATTCCTTTGGACACTCTATTTTTTTTTTCCTGCTGGTATAGAAATTGCAATTCACTTCTGCCACCCAAATTTCACTAGCAGGAAAGTTAATCTATTTCTCATGCAGTCATAAAGATTGCTACTTAGGGATTTATCTAGAGCTCCGTTTTCTAATTTTTCATAAGGCTTCTGAACTTGCAATTTTTATAGAAATTACCTTTCATGCAAATATCAGGTCAACCATGCTGACAGAGGGACTGTCCAGAAAGGCATCCTTTACATGCTATGAGGAAAGGGAGCTAATTGATGAGAAGTCAAAGAACATGCTTCCTTCCTTGCTCTACTGCAAAACTGACATGGACACTCATGAGTGTTGAATACACTTTTCTGAAATTCTTTCTGACAGTAAGATGTACATTATGAAAAGATACATACGTGTATGAAGTGGAACCTATTTTTTCTTTCTATATGAATGTTAATACAACAAATAATACAAAATGTAATTGGAATGAGTTTATTCTAGTATTTAAGCCATGATGGAAAACACAGAAATCTAAATAAGAAAATGGTCTTAACTGCAAAAATACAATTTGTTTCACTAAATCACGAAGCTCTGTATATAAGAGGTAAGACTGACAGGTGGTTCAATACCTTTAACCAACGCTGTAACTGTTGAACTGGTTTCTGATCAAAGAGCTTGCAGAAAAATTCTGCCAGTTTTTTCTGGGATCAGTTTAACTAAGTTTATAACAGGTCATCTTAAATATGTGTCATTTTAACACTGAGGAACACTGATTAATTCACTGGCCTAAAGTACATCTAGGAGCACAGTATGGGCCTTGGTGGGTTTTATGTTTAATGCTAGCACGCAGCACCAGGCTGAGGAGTGCCCCCAAGGCATCCACAACCAGACTGCAGTTTGCAGCAGGGCTTTCACCTCGGCAGGGTAACACGTATGAATTGGGTGTAACCGAACAAGCTAGAAGATAATAATATATTAGCAAAACCAAGTCTCTGTATTCTGTCACGTTATTTGAACATAAGTGAAATTGGCTGAATCAAAGCACCGATGGATTTTTTACCCTCAGACTACTTATTCTGGGCATGGGTTGAAACAGGTTTGCATGACTTCTTGCAGTGTTTAGCTTTCCTGAACCAGATGAAGATTTCATGATGCTCTGGGATGAATGTGGTTGTTTCTATCTCTCCCACTATCACAAAGAACAGAAGTCAGAATAGTCCAAGTTAAATGCCCAAACAAGCCCCCCTTGTGGAAAAGGAAAATAGAAAAGAAGCTCAAATTAAAAGTCCACACTCCTAAGTATGATCCAGCTACAGTGCCGTGCCACCACATATTCAGAATGGGAACCAATCTCATGCCTGCAGCCTTAGCTCATGGGCACAGGTAGTTAAAACACAGAATTGAGGCCACTGGTGGAGCAAAGCATGATCAGGTTCACAACACATGAACGTTGCCTCCTCATCCTCACTGCCCACGGGCTTGCAGTGGGGGCATACGCTCAGGCCCTGTTCTATTACACACCTTAATGAAAACAACTTGAGGGAACTACAGAAGATAACTAAAACATGAAAGAAGCTAGTTTGAAGCATGTGACCTGCCCGACCCTAAAATTTCCCTAGAATAGTTATTTCTGAGAGGAAATACCTAAGAGATGGGAAATGGACTGTTGCCCAGGCTATGCAAAATTTGAGTATTTCAAAGAAAACATACTTTGGGTGTCAGATGTAGAAGTGGCAAGGTAGAAAATCTCAAATGGCAAAAAATATAATTCTTCCCTATGTTCAAATAAAATCAGATCAGCTGAAAAAATCTTTTAATTCATATCTAAGCTGAGACAAACTACAGAAATTTCAGCCAAAATGAGAATTCCTGTAAAAAACAAAGATATAGATGATAGCCATTTAATTATGAATTGTTATGTCACACCTTAAAAAAGCTCTACCATAATTTAAGACTATTTTTAAATTATTATAACTCTAAATTCAAATAAGACCTTGTAAGCATAACACTTCATTATCTGTTTGTGAGGTGTACTGTATAGAATAACAAAAGATATGGAACATGAATTAATTCTTTTACCTATGTAAACACCCTAATATTTGTTTTTGCTAAGTCTTCCAGTTATTATAGTAAATATTCCTACAATGCCCAGTTATTCCCAGTTATTATTATGAGTGAAAAATCGGCACAGAAATTTTATATTCAACAAGACCAGTTGTTAGAAAGAAATATCCTTTCAGTTTGGTGGAAGAACAACCATGATTCTAATGGCACCAGAAGAATATTACAAGGAGGAATTATTAATTTACTTTTTACTGTATCATTATTGCATATAAATGCTACTGTTATTGCTTCACCGCCCAGCTTTATTGCATACAATGAATCAAAGCATTAAGAAATGCCACACAGCATAGAAAAAGTGATGTATTAAAATAAAGCATGCAGCAACGTATAATATGTATTCTGAGAAATTATAAATGCTCTATCAATTATTTATTCCCCACTGTAGTTTACTGCAATATAGAATTATAATAAAATTAGCTGCATATGTTAAAATCTGCTGACAGTTTTTTGGAGGGATTTTCATAGAAAGTAATAAAAAATAAACATCTTCAAGGCAATGAAAAGTATTACAGTAAAACTTTCCTTCTGTGTGAAAAATACCAACAGCTATTCTTTTCTTACTCAGATATCAGAGGAAAAAGTTACGAAGCTTTGGTTATTTATAACAAGTGGCATTCTTTAAAGTTTCACTAGCTCTTGGACAACTGAATATGTCTATTATAGGGAGAGTGACTGCACCATTGATAATCACCTTTTACAGCACCGCATTTTAACTTGTTTCTACTAATGCTTAGTTCTCAAAGAATCAAAAAGATCAGCAAATTCTACCTCCCTCACTACAAAGCTTGTAATGAAAAACTGAATTGGCTTCTACACTAACACTGGCAAATACATCTCCAGTGTACCTCATTAATCTCGGTGTAACTGAAAAGACTAACTCCTACCCCATATCCACAAGATTATGAAAAGAGCTTTCAAATGAGGAAACTTATAGCTTCAGACTTCCTTGCTAAAACATAGCCCCAAAATTTTCAGAGGCCTGAGGAAAACACTGGCTAAAGGTCTGTTTAAATTATGTTCTAAAACCACAAATATGAAAAATATTCTCAGCTTGCTTTTCCCAGACAAATTGTGAATAAACACACTTTCCTCATCTGAGGAAGTATGTTAGCAGTGGATAGGCTTTCCATACGTTTCCTAACTTATTTCATTATTTGTACTAGAAATATTTTTTTTCTCTCTCTCTACACTGCCTCTTTGAAAAAATGATTTAAATTGCTTACTTTTTATTCCCTTCACTATTGCTTCACTGCTCTGCTAAGTAACTTTGCAGTTTGATATCAGTATTCATGAAAGGGAACTGAACAAGCAAACTAACTGGTTTTTCACCAGAAGAACTTTTTGGTACATCACTTACCACCCACGGTTTGTCACAGAAGTTATAGATTGATTCCAGGGAGTTGACGCTAGGGATGCCAGCGTACTGCATTCCAATGATCAAGTTACGGAAATCTTCATTTTCTGCCATACTGAATGAATGTTGTCGAACAAGGACAAAATCAGGCCTGAATGACCTAGCAAGGGAAAGACACATCGCTAACAGTCAGTGATCAAATTGGTTTTCCTTCAACAGCACAATCTCAAAGGGAAAAATGTCTAGCTGATGGATAGAGACGTACTGGAAGAACACTCAAAACAAAGGTAAATGCTACAAGACAAAGAATTATGGCCTTATGAAAATCTGTACTGTATCATTTCTTAACCACTGTTCAGAAAACATCAGCAGCCAGTCAAGAATATGACTCAGAGTAGAGACAAATTACCATGGCTTTTCAGTTGTTTTCCCACTAAAAGATAAATCATATATGTAGTCTAAGTATGTTCTTAGTTTACGTACACCAGTTCCTGAACAATGACAATCAAAACCAAAGCAGGCAAATGTCTCTGCCAGAAACTTAAGCTTCTTTTTTTGTTTTTTCACAACTATTGTCAGACTGTTTTAAAGACAGTAAGAGATGAAGCAACACCATTGCTTGCAAAAAGAATTGTACCATAATTGCAGATAATCGCAATTGACCTTTGGATCAAGACACTTATCAAAATGAATTTCAAAACTTACAACTGCACATTTTTTCCCCTCTTTCTCTCTTGTATCTAACCAGGATTTATCCTACTGCAACCTCTGTAGCTACTTGTCCAACCACCATGCACCTTTGAGAACAGTCTGACACCACCTTCACCTTACTCAAACCCTGACATTTCGTTACTGCAGAAGGTTAGGGAAAACAGAAGACAATTCAACAGGACAGAGCCACCAGTACAGAGGCAATTTGCTCCTAAACTTGACTGTTGAAAGATTCTCTTCTGTATTCAAATTTTATAGGTGGAAAAAACACTGACTAGCTTGAAGCTATCAACCTCCTGAAAGAGGTATAACTGCAGGGTAAATCAAATTAGTATAATTATTTACATGCCTTGATTAATTGACCTGCATACTGGTGTGAAAAATTCCAAAGATTATAAAATGATTAAAAAAATCTCACTCTAGTAAAACAACCCAAAACCAAACCAAACCAAAATTCATGTTGAAATTGCTATAGCAGTTTTGAGATTCCAACCTGAATGCAGTAGTCGGGTACATTAGCTGGATTCTTAAGTTGGCTTTCAAAGGTAATGCATGATTTGGCAAAAACAACATTATAAAGATTTGCTGTCAAGAGTCATTAAAATGGCACTGTATACCAGTGACCAAAACTTGTAAAGAAATGTTTGCTCTTAAAAAATGTTCCCCCCAAAATATTTGTAACAGAGTTCTGAGAATTTGTGATCTACGCTTCATGGTGGTGTGCCAAGCGTTTGAACCAAGGAAATTCAATTTACTAGCACAGCATGAGTATAATACTTGGAGGACTAATGCTGCCTTAAGCAAAATTGCAGACCACTTACTGACAGAAAGAGACCACCTCTATCATTTAAAATAGTGTTAAGGGGATTACACATCATCTCAAAGACAGCATTGTGTTTTTAAATAAAAGTAGAGAACAGAAAGTGTCCTTTAAAATATAAATTTAATGAAACAATTGGGGAATTGAAGGAATGTCCTTTAAAAAAAAAATTAAAAATTCTGCTTTGCAAAAACTCCTCAAAGGAACATGATACATTTACATAATTGTTCTAGTTCTGTAATTACTGCAGGATGGGATGACTGCGTATACAGAAGGTCATGAGAAAAATTTTAATCCTGGCTCGAGCATTTGTACAATCCAAAATCTCAGCATTATGTAACATAAGATATCATTTTTTTATAGCTTGGTTTTCATTCACAAAAATGAAACAAACAAGTGTCTGTTGTACATTTTTTTCCTCCTAAACTAAGACAGCAATATCTTGTCATTGAAATGTCTATGATTTTGCTAACTAATATTTTGCTCATAAATATGTGATACCAGGTCACTTGGACCTCAAATTAATAATTTATAAGAACTTTCATCACAGTATTCAGGTGTTTAGGCCTTTTTAGTAACATGCTCATAGTCTATATCCAATTTGAACTTTGACACCAGTGGGACCAGCGGTTCCTTCCATCTTCTCTTGATAATTGAGACAGACAGAAACAAAGGAACATGCCACACATCTGACTGCCTGACCCATATTTAATGCTGGATTTCAAATGAAGTTTCTTATCAACAAGTAAAGTAATATCCATCAGTATCTCTGCATTCCTTGGGGACACAAGAAGCACATTCCAAGCTTCAGGAAATAAACTTCACAAACCAACTAGGCTTAAAGTACCATAAAGACCAGCACTTATCAGGAGATACAGAACATTTATGAAAAAAACTTTTGTTTTGCAAAAATTTTCTGCATCTCCAGATGTTATCACAGAAACAGAGAACTGCTCTCCCGTCACATCTACATATCCTTCTCACCCCAGAAAGCATGAACACAGATGCAGATATCTCACACACATTTGAGTGAAATTTATCAACCTAAGGTAGTTCTAGTTGGTTAAATAAATTACCCATAAAACTGATAATACTAGAAAATCCTTTGTCATGTCATTATCAGTTATCTGATGACACGAGATTTCTCTGTTTCTTAACATAAGCAGTAGTTTTACCAAGTTTTGTCATAAACTGCAAATACACATCTTTGTAGATGTTATTTTCTGGAGGGAAATTCTCATTAAGTATTGACATGTTTTGATGCTAACTTGGCCTCAATATTTTTGTTGTTTGGAAAACTCTCTACAGAAAAGCCACGAAGGAGCAGTGATCAAGAGTTTCTGGCTCCAAAACTTCTATCACTGGGGGAAAAAAAAAAAGCCACAAAAAACCCTAAAAAAAACCCCAAACCTCTCACTATTCTAAGGAAATAATTTTGTGGATTTGGCATAAGTGGTTGTTGTATTAAGCTGCAGTATTTTTAGTATACACAAGAGATTAAACAGTTGTGAGTTTTAAAGCCTAAAGTACACTTATCTTCAATATTTTTTTTTCCCTGATTTTTTTTTACATGAATGAGTAGAAATTTTCAAATCTTTTATTTGGACAGGTGTTGTGCAAAACCACAAAGATATAAAACATTCTCTACACTGTCCAGCTCCCTGAACTCTTACTCTTGCCTGAAGATAAATATAAGCAGTAAACTACCAGATTGCTGTTAGTGGCTTGATCTACCTTTCTGAATGCAATTGTTCAGCCAAACAACTTAACTCATACTTAAGTGCACTTGCCAAAATAGGAGTAATTCCTACAGTTTAGATAAAATATGGGACTAACTGAAATAATTCCGCTAATACTTAAGGTCTTACTTTCCCCAGCCTTACCCCTGTTTGAGATCTCTCCTTACATTTACAGTGCTGTTGATGTCCTCACTGAAAAAAAAAAAAATTGTAAATTTACCTTGCCTTCAATTGGAATAATCCTTTTTGGACAAAATAACAGCCTAATGGGAAACCTCAAGGCTTTTATACGGAAATCTTTCAAACAGACAATGACATTCCAAGTAACTATCCTGAGAGAAGCACTACGACTTGGCCTGTTTCAACAGAAAATATTCAACATTGGAAATCAATACTGCTCATCTGGGAGGGTCTGGCATGTACAAAATCACCAATTGTCTGTATTTCTGAAGCAAAGGTAAGACCCAACACAATAATCCTAATACCCAATCATATATGCTTTATATCAGGCTTCATTCCCATCTTAACCAAATCCAACTTTCATGTGATCAAAATGTTGATGGATTTCCTTCCCGTCACAAACAGGACTTACTGCACTGATCAGATACTTTATTTCCTACTCTTCATGCCAATAATCGAGGTGCACTGCATCAGTTAAAATCCCTATCAGACATACAGATAAAAAATCATTCAGTGTCTTCTAGATGCATACATTAAAACATTTATTGCTTTTTGCTGTTATTCTATTTGGTTTTTCTTACCTGACAACTTTAGTGCCATTTCGAAATACTTGGATATCTACTGCATAATTGCCATCAGCGTGGGCTATCAAGTTGATTTCTGAAAACTCTGCCTATGAAAAGAAGATTCACATTAGTTAGTCTGGTTTGGTTTACTATTATTTTCCTAAATCCCTTCTTTTAAGTATTAGTATCTGAACTACTGACAGTATAAATTTGGACTACAATGAGCACTAGTAGGATATCAATCCAACAGTATACAAAGAAAGAACGAAGTAAAAAACTTTATGAAAAAGGACTGTGGGCCAAGTAGAAAGTGTATTTATTCATTCATGTCTGCACAGGAGTGCAAAGATTATATATTTGCTTTGTATGGTGTTAGCACAGAGATTAATACAGTCTCAACAAAAATTACATAAAGTTTTGAAGAAAACAGTACAAAAGCAATGTTAAAATAACTATGATAAACAGAATATTTCCTTATATCATTTAGTGTCTCTTCATATACTTTACTCCTTTCTATTTTCTTTATGTGCATGTACTCTTCTTTTTAAAAGATCTGGTGCTAATAAACAATTGACTCGCAAAATTCACAAAGAAAGACCTTTCTCAAAGTATCTTCTCACACTGGAAATGTGGAATTTAAAAGGAATCACTTCCATACTCTGAATCTACAGTTATTTGAAAGGAAAGGACAGGATGTTTTTCATTTATCCACAGTCTTTCATCAGCTTAGACTCTCAAGGCACTTTACAATAACATTACACAGCAGAATAATTGAAATGCAGCCAGCTGTCTTCTAGTGGATAAATAAAAGCGTCTTTGCTATCCCGGACACTAATACAGAATAGAGAGTGTCAGAATTCTCATTTGTCTCCTCTTGAAAAATGCTATCACTGAAAGTCTTCTTAAGTAAAATCTGTATAAGGCTTTCAGAATTCAGCGTTCAGTTAAGGCAAGTGTTGTCTACTCTAACCACTGTTCCAACTCAATAGCCTAAGTATGTGCTCGATTTCAAGCATGGATGTCTCTTCATTAAATTCCATATGCTTATATACTTTCTTGGATCAGTGTTACAATGTTCTAAACACAAGGGGCGGTTTTAGGGTTACTGTAAAAACAGCACAAATGGTGAGAGATTGAAATATTTGTATAAGCGCTAACAATGTTAAAGAATCATTTAAAATATATTTAATCTGAGATTGACAACTCCTGTCTCCAATTAATAAATCGTATTAAACAATTACAAGGATTCACAGTATAGATTTTGAAAGCTTAGTACACGATAGACAATAATGTATGTAATAGGTTGCTGTAAGTAGTATAAAAATAAAATCATGCTCTCTGGTATTAGCAAAATATCACTCAAGTATTTAGTAACTGTATACGACTGCCACGGTGTTTATGTGTTACAAAGCGATTAGTAGGGTTCAAAAACTTTCAATCTTTTATTGATTAAAGGTGGTTCTGGTCCTACAAGAGACCATATGAAGGAAATTCTAAGCTTACACAGAGGTTTTCTGAAAGAGACTGTTTATGATATCAACTGCATTGTCTGGTCTAGATGTGAATTATATTTTGGGACAAAATAGCTTGTCTTTTTCCTGCTTCTCCCTCAATACTCCTGAAGATCTCTGGCAAAGCCTTACATGTTTCCAAGCCAAGAACGCCAGCAGATATTTAGTGGTGTAAAGAATGGAGCAAAGCTAGATGTTGTACTATTACACTGAATTTAGATAAGTTGAATCCACACATCCAGTGATAACTTTCCCTCACTCTTTGAAATTCCAATGACAAAATAATTCAGTTCAAGCACTGAAGCTTCTTACAGTAGCATCTATTCATAGAATTCAAGATTGAAAAGCAGTGAAAAGACTTATTTGCTTCCCTACTTTCAGATATCTAGCTCAAGCAAAATAGTCATAATTCTAATGCACCCTAAATTGTATCTCCATATTTATCCACTTTTTTAAAAAAAAACCCTTGCTAGCTCTGCAATCAGAGTGTAAGTATACTCTTAAGTGAAGGAATTAGTGATACAGAAATGAAACATGTAATTCATGGAGTGTCTGGGAAATTCACAGTCTCAAAGCAACAACTTTTGAATACGACGTGTTTTCAATGTTGTAAAATTTATGCTCAGAATCCTCTAAAAAGCGCTATGTCAGAATGAAACACAAATCTTTGAGTGTTCTACGTAACTTGTGAGGTTTTTTAGAAGTACAAAGGACTATGTACCTATCTATACATATATACATATAGAATCATAGAATCATTTTGGTTGGAAAAGACCCTTAAGATCATCAAGTCCAACCATTCACCTAGTATTGCCAAGTTCATCAGTAAACCATGTCCCTAATCATCATGCCTACACATCTTTTAAATACCTCCAGGGAGCTCTATATACTACATATATATGTATTTGTATAAGTACACAAATATAAAAATAACATCCAGATTAAGTCATTTAATTACCTGTTCAACCTTTATGTCATATTCTCCATGGACCTTTTTTCCACGAAAAGCCTTGGCCCTGCAGGAAAAAAAGGACAGAAAATCAAGGATACACATATCTGTAATCAGTAGCTACACAAAAGCTTCCCATACAGCCTTCAGTATCTTGAAAACACATATATTAATCGAATCTGATTATTACACAAAACAATTCTCTTTCCATTGACGGCCTTGTATCCTTAACATCACATCATGCAGTATCTTGTGATACAAAGCATAATCTGATTTCCAACTTTAAAGTGTATACTAAAGTATACCAAACTACTTATTTCACTATTAGTTATTAATATAAAATGAATACTAGTAAAAAGATGCAATCTTACTCTTGTTAAAGTCAACAATGCCAGTGAAAATCCATTTCAGTGTGAACAAGTTCCTAACAACCGCTCATGTTAATCTTTATCCACTTCATTTATATAGAAAAACTGCTTTATTGGGAACATTATGCTTAGAAACTTTATATTGTTTTCAAAGAAAATATCAGAGGCACTGGAGAGTGTTGTCACCAAATTTGCAAGTGCCCGACTTACTAAGCAGTTTTGCTTTTCCAAGACTACAACTTGAGACAGTGTAATTAGTCTGAAGGAGAGTTTCTGAGTAATTATGATGCACTGGGATTGCTGTGATGAAACAGAACAGAAACCAATGATCCAGTCTCCTAGGCCTAACCAGCAATCTGTCAGTTGTATGCCTTAGGCAGCATGTATCTGCTTTGGAGTAAACAGGAATTAAAAAAAATTTAATCGCTTGGTAAAAGGGAATTACTCTAACACTCTGAAGTTGGAAAAGGGATATGGCGTCAGTCTCTCTCTGCACCTTCTCTGCTCAAGCCAAAGCTTAGAGTACCTTTCCTGCTTTTATTATAAGCAGGAAAAATGTGTTGCACAACCCAAAAACAGAACATCACAGAACATTTTCTCAAGTGTTAAAAAAAAAAAAAAAGGTCCATTTTCAACATCTGACAAAATGCTATTATATTAAACTAAATCTACCTCATCAGTGAAAGTAATGTATATACTACATATTGAAACAATTCACTATTGCTTTTGGAAAATCTTTTTCCCCCTGAGGTCCAGAACAGTTTCACCATTGGTTTCAGTAGTGGAAGATGCAAACTTCATAATAATCAACTGAAAACACTGCCTTTGGCAACATATTTCTTAAGGATATCTTAGGCATTATGGATAATGTGTGGTAGAAAGCAAAGGAAGTGTTTATACTGAAATGGCATACTAAAATATTGCCCAACAATTAACTCGGTACAAATACGCAATTGGTAAGAAGATAATAATGAAGAAAGCACTTGCATTACTGGTTCATACAATTTTCTTGTAACAAATACATATGAAGTTTGAAATCTATTGTTTTATTATAGGAGATGCATACGCAGGATAATGTTATCAAAGATTTTTGCCAATAACAAAAGTATAAGTTAAATATACTGTTTCACAAGTTTAACAAAGAAATATTATTCATCACATATTTTTTGCTTTCCAAATCTGTTCTGAAATTCCGTATTAATATGAAAACTTTCAAGATGTCTGGACATAGCTTAAATTTTATAATGCTGTTTATGTTGAAGTATCAGCTGGACCATGTTAATCTAATAGGTGCAGGAAAACCAAGAACATCTGCATTACATCCTAGGAAAAGTCCACAAAATCCAAAGACCAGAGAGGAAAGTCTCATGTTCAAATATAAAACCGCATCTGCCTCAGGAGAAGAGCAACCAATTCGTAACAACAAACAGCTTAAATGTCTCTTGGAAAATATAAGATTTATCACTTTGAAAAATATTTACAACTCCGATTCTGATCCCCATGAATTTAACAGTAATGTTATTGTTGAATTTTGCTGGGCACAGGATGAGCTCATAGATGCAGCAGCAGGTGAGGCAAAGACATTACTGGACATCACATCACACAAATTCAATTCAAACAGAATTATGTTGGCTACATAACACAAAAAATGTTATTGTGAATTTGCCTCTTGAACACTAAAGAATAATCTTAGAGTAATACCCAGTTTCTTCAAAGCTGAATGGTAACTTGACCGTATATAGAGATCAAACCTTCCACAATGCATCCCCTAACAAATATCAGCAGCTGATTACTTCTCTATGAAAGGAAACGGAATGAGGAAACCACCAAGAGCCTGAGAGGTTCTTCAAGTCTCTAGTGCTAAGTCCATTGCACAATTGGAATGTGCTGAAAATGTTAGTTAAGGTGAGATGCTATTCCTTTAAATTCAGTCTTTCTTCTTAAACATCATTTAGATGAGGCAACCTTTAAACAGCTAAACTCTGGCATGACTCACATTTCAACAAACGACTTCAGCTTTGGAAATAAACAGTAATAGTAAGCACTGAACTTAAGCAATCTGAGGCTTGAAAACAAATGTGACATTTAAACATTTAAAGAGACTTAATTTCAAAGTAGCTTTAACCAACAACTTTCATAAAAATGTGTAATATTCAATAATATTTTCCAAATATTGGGTCATAAACTGCAAGAATTTATCCTGATATCTCTAAAAAATAACTTACAGCAAAAAGTCATGACTCAGTTATTTCAGAACAAGCTCCAACAAATTCTTAGCATGAGTTTGCTGTGAAACAGAACCCAATTTTCTGTATTTAGGAAATACAGTCATGCCCTTCTTGAATAATTTCCTATTTTCAATATGAGAAATGTGCAATCTTATCATAAAGACATGTATTACATGTTTAATTTATTTTTTTTACTGAGGGGAGATGGGTAACAAAATTCTTTGGTGTTACTGATTTAAAGAATTTCACTGAATTCTAGCTTGAAATTCTCGTTACACCTTCTTACTCCCAATACTGAGCGTGGAATAGCTGTACATCAACTCCTGGAGCACTTCCATAGAAAGGAATTAATGCTTTCAAGGTCAGGATCACTAGATAAGGCCTTGAGAAGAGTGTGAGGTTAGCTGTCAGCATGAGTAAAAGGTAACAAAAGAAATATGCCCCGATTCAAGTAACATTTAGCTGCCCGTTGCTCATGAATTCTTGCATCGTATGTAGGGGAAAAAAAGAAAGGGGAACCATTATTCATCTGAAATTCACTGCGTGAACAGCTGCTTTCCAAAGCCTGAATGTAGAGAAAACAGACAGCTCTTCGTATGAATACCGCCTACTGGAGTTACGAGCATGACCTCTTACAGTCAGAATCTTTTCAAAATATGTTAAATATTTATGCATTTCTTGCCTCATATTTCATTTTCTGGATAAAAATCTTGCACATTTAAAATTAAACAACCATAGAATATACAGTTGCCATAGATGCAGCCTAGTATGAACTCATACTACTTACTGAACTTTGGCAAGAACAGTGAATAAAGTAATAATCACTAAAAATGTTTCAAATAAATAAAAAACACCTGAAATATTTCCCTCAAGCTACACAGCATCTACATACATTTCCACAGTCTCTTACTACGCCATGAAAACAACGTGGTTTCGTTTCACGCAAATGAACAAAGCATCAAAACTGGTGTTACTTTCAACCGGCAGCAAAATCAACAGGAAAATCATGTGCTAACATGCAACAGGTTTATACTTCTTCAAATTGCATTCTTTAATCCCGCAGTGCAGAGCTTATCATATCTGTCTGTTATTAATGTCTTTACTAAAGTCAAAAGGATGCATCCAGCAAATAAATGAGATTAAGTCCTGCACGTCATGGCTTATGTGTGTAAGTCTTCTGTTTTCCCAGCACTGCATACCCTTAAACTCTGCAATTTGCACTTGTCAATTCAGTGCAGCACCTGTAGTGTGCTGTACAAATAACGTAATATGCACAGGACTGAGTTGTGGTTGAACACTGATTTCTGGGCATGTCTGAACAGTGAACAAGGAACTAATTAACGATCCTATCAATATAAAGACTGTGTGCTCAAAAATAATTATAGTGCCAGTTTCCTACAACGGGGCAAAAGTTTGTTCATCATTTAGAACAGTAGCACCCTCTAGAGTACACAAATTGCAGAGTGTCAACATTAATAAACAGCTAGCATATTTTACTTCAAGCAAAGTAATGTACATATAGATATATATATATATACACAACACACACAGAGTAGTCTCAGATAACTGGTTCACTGGAATTACCATATGCATGTAAAGATCTTGGCAGACTACTGACACAGAACCAGCCAGACTTCCACCAACTTAAAAAGCATTGTACACTAGAATCAGTGGCAGAATATAAAATGCTGAAGTGAAAACTAGCCCAGTCTTCAAGTTCAAATCTGGTTAGAAACAACTAATTATTTAATTCATTTAAAAAAAAAAAAAAAAAAAAAAAAGAAAAGAAAAAAAAAGAAGTAAGAAAAGACAGGAAAAAGAAGTAGATGTAGCCTCCAAGTTTTTCTACCAGAAAAACTGTGGTTTATATATGCTGTTCTAATTTCAGGCTGAATGAGAAACAGTCATTCTAACTCCCACAGTCAATATTTTCTATTAATTTAATGGAAATATGACTGTGTCTAAGATGTCATTGGCATCCCATTTGTACTGCTAGGTAATCCAGTAACATAAGAGTGCTAAAAAACACGGCATAACCATAAAATCATAGAATATCTCAAGTTGGAAGGAACCATAAAGTTCATTGTGTCCATCTCCCTGTTTCTGACAGGACTACCTAAAACTAAACGATATGACTAAGAGCCTTGTCCAGACACTCCATAACCTCTGGCAGGCTTGGTGCCGTGACCAGTTCCCCGGGGAGCCTGTTCCAGGGACTGACCACCCTCCCAGTGAAGAGCCTTTTCCTCATGTCCAATCTGAACTTCCCCCGCTGCAACTTCATTCCAGTTCCTTGTGTCCTGTCACTGGTCACCAGAGAGGAGATCAGCACCTCCCCCTCCGCTGCCACCCTTCAGAAAGGTGTAGACTGCGATGAGGTCACCCCTCGGCGATGAGGTCACCCCTCGGCGATGAGGTCACCCCTCGGCGATGAGGTCACCCCTCGGCCTTCTCTTCTCCAAAAAGAACAAGCCAAGTGACCTCAGCGGCTCCTTGTGACTCTTGCCCTCGAGGCCTTTCCCCACCTCGGTCACCCTCCTCTGGACACCCTTTCATAGTTTGATGTCCTTCGTATACCGGGGTGCCCCAAACTGCACACAGTGCTCGAGGTGTGGCTGCCCCAGTGCAGTGTGGAGTGGGACAGTCACCTCCCTCGACGGGCTGGCGATGCTGTGCTCGATGCACCCGGGGGCATGGCTGGCCCTCTTGGCTGCCAGGGCTCACTGCTGACTCATATTCAACCTGCCAGCAACTCAAACCCCCACATCTCTTTCTGTGGGGCTGCTCTCCAGCCCCTTGTCCCCTAATCTGTGTGTGTAACCAGTATTACCTCATCTCAGGTGGAGAATCCAGCACTTGCTCTTGTTAAATTTTATACATAATACATTTGGTAATCTTGTCTACTGTCCTGTGAAAATGTATTGAACAATCTAATGAAATGATATATATTAGAATTAACATTTCAGTGATAAAATCTAGACACATTCTAAGTATATGGTTTTTAAGACAGCAGTTCTCTAAATATATGTGTTTTCAATATGAAACTGAATATGCCAATGAAATAATGGCTTAAAAACGTGGTCACATACATACCACAAAGTTGTGGTAAAGTATCATTTAAAGGAGTAAGATTATTACTTCTTCCATATGCTGAGGACTTTTTAGACTGCTATGCAGACTTCTGTAAATATATGAAAACCATAAAAGACTGTAAGAAGCATGTGATAAGATTTGCATAGTATTTTCATTTTATGTGACCTAATCCACAATCTACTGAAACCAGTGGGAATCTCTCTATCACCATCAGTGGGCTCTGCAACTGTCTGATAGTATCAGCATCTGCTATACTGACTTCCAAGCAATCAGCCTAGCTAATAAAACCCACCGTTTGGAACTGCCATGATGACACTATCATGACTAAAGAGAAGAAGTTATTAAGAATATTTTAAACACACTGGTTTACAGACTTTCTTTTATTTACTTGTTCCACGTTTCTGCACCAAGAGACCAATACGAGGCTATTATAAAAAAATAAAACACCCTATTTAAAACCTGACTCTTAAAGATCTGTATGTTCTTTTTTAATTCTGCATTGTGAAGTTATACTTCTGACACTTGACCCAATCAGTATTTCACTCTCACATAAAACAGTTATATATTTTCTCAAGCTATTACTTCATACAGAAATTGCCTTAAAAGCAGCAGACTGTCACCACAAAGTGATAGAACATATCAAATGCATGACTTCCAGCTGTAGTACTGCTCCCTGTTGAGCTTGATTTCATTCAATTAATGATAATCTCCATTACCAGAAGCCTGTAAATTTGAACCGCTGCACATTTTATCGGCTATGAAACAGCATAGCTTATTTTAACAGGTTGCATAGCTCACTTTTGTATCAGGCCAGTTCAATTCTGCTGTTAATCACTCAGGATGACAAAATGTCATATTCAATGGAAGCACTGTAATGGCAAGGACACAAGGATTGCTCTTTCCATGGATTCACTGTGTGATCTGACATTTCACAGAAAGCCTAACTGAAACTTGATTAATTTCATAAACATTTTTTTTTCCCAGTATGACAGGCAGGACACAATTGATGCAGTTCTTCATTCTAAGTCATAGCCTAACCTTTTGAAGGAGAAAATATACTGACTGTTCATATGAAAATCAAGTGCTAGCTTCTGCCAATAATTAATTATTTAATCTATTGAGGTCCCAATAGAAATTATTTCTGAACATCATCTTCTGTGCCCAATGGCACAACATGGCCATTTTTTTTTTTTATATATATCATACTGTTTGCACCAGTACAATATGTCTTAGTCTTCACTGTATATCGTTACCTGAAATCACTGTCTCGACTCTATATCAATCTTGTCACTTGGAATATATGGAAAGAGAATTACTAGGAACAACAGCAAGCACTTATGGTCCTAGTGTATATTAGCACATGATGGAGTCACCCCAGGTGGCCTAATATGGGAACCTATCGCATGGTTAATTCTGTCAAGCTGCAGGATTTATTCATCACTGATCTGCCCAGTTTTATTGAGGACTTACGAACGCACAGCTACCTGAGCAGTTCAAACTTAACAGGGCAGTAGAAAACACTCCTCCTCTGGTACAAGGCTTTCCTTCCCTGATTTCTGTAATTAGGAGCAAAGAACTTTGTTAAATACTTGCTTAAAAAACAGCACTCTTGCGTGCAGCCTTCCCTCTACAGAGGCACTGACCCGTCACGCCCTCCCCCGCTCCCTTTACCAATGATGGCCAAACTCATGAAGAAGCAGAGTGTCAACACTTTTCAGTGGAGGAATTTCCTGCCCTGACAGTAGAGAAGCTGCCCAAAGAGATTCAGCTCTAAAATTGTATTAAAAAAAGAAAGCATAAAAAATTTAGAAATAAAGAACACAAGCTTATTAAGCAGTAATTAGCCCATTTCTCTTTCTGTGCTGCCCATCCCCCTTGCCAGAAAGCGTTTTTTTTCTCAGAACAGCTTTATATGTTGCACCTTCAGAGTCTTACACAATATCTGATTCAAACCCAATTTTTTTCCCCTGATTTATTACTAGCTTTTTCAACAAATTATCCTATCCCCTTGGCATGTATCAGAATGTCAATTCCTTTACTCTGATTATTTAAACAAAACAGAGCTGTTTTAATTTTTTCACAGCAGAGATCTTCCAGCTCAAGAACCATCATTTTTGTTTTAACCAGGAGCCCTTCTATTTGTCACTCTGTTCTGTGCCTGAATACAGTGTTTTCACTAGAGATCTAATCAAGAACAAAATGCCTCCTACTCTTGGATCTCTCATTTGAGCTTAACTTTACTGGGTCTTTCAAACAGCACGCTTTATTGAAAATGCCTAATTTTCTGCCCACTCACGGTGAAACAAGTAGCCTTTCATGACCAAATGCTAGTCTGTCTTTCTGGTAATGTCCCAAAATCCCACACCTCCAATTATGTAATATTTACCATTAGTCCATTACTTCTGAGCAAGATTTATAGTCACGACGTAATTTCTGTGGTTTGTTATTTTTTTGTTTTTGTTTTTTTTTTTTTTTTTAAATTAGATGACAAATGAAAGTATTTTTAAATGTTCATTCCCTCATCACTAGAAGACCTCATATGTGATGCAACATATTATAACCTTTTCCAAATCTGTTAGACTCATTAGAATGACTACTACGCTTTCCCATGGTTAGGTTCATAAAAATATTTTGTACTCATGAGTTGTACAAAAAGTCCCAACTTTTATACAGGAAAACACCACTAGCCAAATTACAAAATATTACTGTTCTAAACACTCATGATTGTTTTAATGGTTCTTAGTGCTATAAGACTCAAACTGCATCTTTTGCACCCGTTGCTGTAAATTCCTTAATCTTATCTACTATAGCCAATGCAATAATATTGCAAGCTAAAGTAGTAAATTTCTCATTTCCAAGTCGCCCTACCAACATAGTCATCCATTCTTTCCAATTTCTCATTCTGTTGACAACAAAGATGAACTACTATAAACTGTTAATGAGCAATTCTACTGTTTAGAAAGTAAGGCACTCTATCTTGAATAAGTGCCAAAATGTCACACAGTGCAGCCACTGGTGATTAGTTTATGACAGGAAAAAAAACAAACCATCTAGAAATAGCATCTAGAGATATTTTAGTTCACTTTTTCCCTACTGAAGTAAAGAAAATAAAGAGCCTAACAGATTTTACACTAACAGAATTTAATTTCTGACAACATGAAACACCATAAAAAACAACATGGAATGAAAGAATCTTTGAGACTGAATGCACATAATCAATGAACTCTTCATCAGAAATTTACCTGCCTTTTAATTTTTCTATTTATATTGAATTACCTAAGGAATTTTAAATGTCTCTAAGCAAGATGTGTGACTTTGAAGTGAGAAAATTTGAATCATTTACACCTAGAGACACTACAAAGTGATACTTCATATATAACATGTTGGGCTATCACGTTGTTTGAATTTTCACCTTTGAGGATCCTGAACTTAATATAGAAAATGTATCTTAAAAACCTCTCCAGCTAGTTCCACTCTGCGCTTGTCCTATAGATGACATTCTGAAAAAACTAGTCAACATGAGGCAAGAAAGAGGGGGAAGCATGTAAGTCACACATGTCTGGAGAGACAGCGGGAGAGACAGCGCACACCTTTCAGCCACAGCTCGTAGCTAAACCTGGTTAAGTACATCAAACCTTCAGTCTTAATGTCAAACCTTAAATCTACAGCCTCACACAGGGACAAGACCCAGAGGCAACCTGGGGTAGTGAGAGAAGAAAGGATTGCCACAAGTGCTGGAGTATCTTTTTAGAGATATACAGACATATCTATACAGAGAATGGCAGGGATAGCGCCTGCACGTGAGTATTTTTTTCCAAGGGGCACCCACAAGCATTTCACACCCTTGTACCAGTGCTTCCACGGGCCCACCAATACTGAACTAGATTTAAATGAGTGAAGAATAAAAAGATTTTTCACTGATCAGCAATTGTTTTGATCTTTGGCTCAAAGATCCTTTCATCTCCATCACATAGATCTAGAACCTCTTCCAGTTCTATCACTAGCTTCATGTTACAGGAATACTGGAGGCCCCATTTGAATCAAGATTCCAAATAATGGATGTAAAACTGTCTTTGATATAGATATATATACTTTTTTTTTTTGGTGTGTAACTAGAACTTATGCTTTTATGATTATACTTAAAGACAGTAATGTTCTGCCTGTTTCTCAGCAGATCAATAGAAAATCTTGTCTTCATAGCTCTACTGAATAAACTTGGTTTAGCATCTTCATAGATGCAGTAAAGAAAGAGTATATGGCTTTTGCTGCCCTCTTCTGTAGAAAGAAATGTATATCAGATTGTCTAAAAAATTGTTTACAACCAGAGAAATATAGATCCATGGTAATCTTTCTGGCTTTACTGGCTTTGTGGCAGTTGCACTGGTATCAACCCCCTCATTGAAAGAATAGTAGGGGCCAGTCACAGGCAGGAGCCAGCTGGAAACAGTGGAAATACTTCACTACCATCAAGTAAGGTGTATGGTTGCACTGAATGCTGGATGTTATGCATGACATTCAGCATGAACCTAGCTCGTAGTTTTAGATCTACTAGGAAAAGCACATTAGCAGCAACAGTAAGAACACTATTTATTTAATGCAGCATTGGCAAAAATCCACAAGAAAACTAATCATACATCAGGATGGATTAAATTATTAGTAATTGCTAATGCTTTCTATGCTCTTCTCCTATTGTAAATTGAATTAACTGATATTATTAAGGTGGGGTTTTTTCCTCTCTCACACACATGCATGCACATACACACACTCAGTTTCCATTGGTTCATGACAGTCTCCTGTCTCTAAATAAGATTCCCAATGCATCAGAAAACTGGGTGGTATCTCCAATGCAATTCCCCCCCTCAGGGAAAGAAGGATTTCATGCATTGTGCTCAGCGGAACAAAAATATTAATCTGTCAGTTTCTATAGAAGAATGAGCTTCAGAAATACGCATTTCATCTACTCACTAGCTTTGGAGGAAGGTCCAGAATGTTGCCATGAAAAATCAATTGCTTAAAGACACTCGAGTTACAGTAGCCATTGGAAACACATTATACTGATAATTCTCAGTGCAAATGGACACCAAGAAAATAGAAAACACTTTTGCCAGTATCACTTCTTCACTTTTTTTTAAAACCACACTTTATGCCATGTTCTTCAGGGAAACACATGGAATGGTATAGCAGATTACCATTTTGCCACTTCCAGGGTACTTCCATACATTCCTTCTCTGGTCATACTTTCAGACATACTACTACTTTTATCCTAACAAATCACCACTGGAAATTTTTTTTAAACAGGACACTACATTAGCAAAGACCTGAAAATACAGTACTTGTTTATTATCGTGCATGAATGGGTTCTTCTGAAAATATGGCAAGGAATTTCTTTTAGCAATCTAACCCTTTCACTAAAAGGAATAGTACCTTCTGCTCAGATTTAAGCTTCCCAAGTATGTTAGAAAACTAATCTAACTGTTCTGTATTTTAATATTATACTTAAAAATATAATCACATATAATTTTGTCTATACTTAAAATATCCATGCTTGGTTTATTGATTTTTAATATCCTCTAAAGAGCCCAATAACTAAGAGCCTGTGTTCTGGAGGATTTCAGCTTCCCACTATGGATTAGATAACAATAGAATTTCCTGGTACTGCTGAAGTTAGTGAATGATATTTTTCTCTACAGTAAACTGGCACCACAAATAATACACTAGACCAGAAGCATTACCTATCCCTTCCCCAGGTGAGGCTGACCTTGGGAGTATGGGCTTTAAGAATTCTTACACAGGAACAGTCCGTAAAACTAAATGTCAGGTAAAGCCTATTAGCATCTGCAACAGAAAACACATTGCAAGTCTCAAGGATGTTGTGACATCATTAAAGATGAGAAACATGACCAGGATACATAACAATAACTTTCATGAAAGTGGTGTCTGACAGGTTGGGATTTTTGTAGACAGCTGTGCAAACACTTTATTTGCTTATAGTGCATCCAATTAGGAGCTGAATTAAAAAAAAAAAAAAATCTCCATGAGTGATACATTCATTTTGGTCTAACTATGAATTACAATAATGCAAAATCCCACAATTGCTCACAATCTCATCATTATTTGTAAAACAAAAGTGATCTGAGTTTTTACTGCTTAATGAATACTGGAATCATACAAGTCCCGCACTGTTCCAAGTGTTTGCTGTACAGCTGCACGAGTTACTCCACGCAAGGTCCGCATTACACTCAGGTCACATTCAGCTCTGGAATTCAGCAATACATAACAGCACACTGTACCTCAAATTTGGGATTTTGAAATCCAGCAGCGTACCAATCTTTTGAGCTGAAACCTCCTGATGGGGCCGTGTTGCAAGCCCCGCGGCAGCCCAGAGCCCAGGCTGACTGGCAGCACCTCTCAGCTGTGAGAAGCAGAGGCAACTGCTGAACACAGAACTGTATTCCAATATCTCTACCCCTTCCCAGATGAGCATAGCCTTTTTTTTTTTTTTTTTGCACAGCTAAACACTGTCAAATATGAAATTCACTGCCAGAAAATGGTAGCGTAACAGACATGAAACAATTAAGATGCAAACAGCAGTCTCTTTTGATGCATATTAAAGCCCAGGAATAGTTGTAATAATTTAATAATCGAACAGTTCACATCTATGGGATTAATTCCCCCAGTGCCTATAGGGGTGAGAATAGGACCTGTTCTCTTTTGCACACAATAGCAAAGGTTGTTCCAAAATCTCCAAGATTTGATTGGATCTTCCCTCTAGGAGCTGTACTGTGGAAAGACTGCTTTAAATTTAGTTGGCAACACACAGCATGTTAGTCAAGGATGCCCAAGAGATGAACTGAAGCCAGCCCTACGTCACTTTGCGGGCTACACCCACCCACTTCAGTCCCTGATGGGAAGTGGCTAGCTTATGCTACTAGTCACCTCTCCACTAATGGATCCTTGGGCAACCACAAGTCTGCAGCCCGTGGCACTGATTCATTTGGATGGGAGACCTTAGAGAAAAAGACAGGAGTACTTTTCCCATGAAGATTCTGCCATTTGGCAGAGATCGAAAAAGCAGGCATGTGCAAGCCCTTGTTACGTAAGATCCAAATCTGCAGCTACTTACTGGTAAATATTTTTGCTAGTGAATTTATGACTCTGGGCAAGGCTGATCATCCTGGTGAGTAAACAAAACATGAACAAATAACAGCATTCAGAGTAAGAATATTTTCTTGATTATTCTACAATAAGGCCTGTTCGGACAAAAATTCAGGATGTGTTGAAAACCTTTCAGACTTAGAGACCCTGGATATCCATACTGCAAGTTTAATTTGATTAAGAAAGAAAGGCTGATACATTCATTCCAGTTTGCTACTGCATCAACACAAATTTGTCTGTAGTTATATCAGTAACTGCTTTGAGACAACTCATGTATCAAAATCCCACATAGTGGCAGACTGCCCGTTTTTTCCAAAATCCTTCTGTTTTTCAGTTGTGAACTATGAAAAAAAAAACCACAACAACAACAAAAAAAAATGAGCAAGTAATCCCTAAACTCCTAACAGCACAATCAAAAGAAAATTCACCAGGATATGCAATATGTGGATATTAATTTTTTTGTAAATCAAATCAGCAAAATATTTCTGACTACTTTTGAAGTCAGCATTTTTTATCTTTAGTCCTGTGTATGCCACTTCAGAGGTTCACTCTTATCTCCAGTACCTTTGATAACTTTATTTTCTGTAACCACATCTATTTTCTAGAGCAATCAGCAAGAAACCATTATGTTCATTAACTTAATTTTAAGCTCCTGTAGTCTGAATTCCTCCATTTTTATGAATTGCTTGCCACATTCCATTGTCCAGCAGGTAATTCAAAAGAAATTCACACTGTTGAGTTGCAGATGGAATCTTACATACTACTATTCTTTTTTTTTAAAAAAAGAAAAAAAAAAAGATTTTTTATTAGTGAATCTAATTTTTTGATAATATAGTCATAACATGCACTGTGTAGTAAATAAGGACAGATTCCTTCATCAAGATTTAAGGGCAACCAAAACCAATCTTAGTGACTTCTAATAAAGATTAGCATGATTATGGGCACTTCTTCTAAATGCATTTCAAATTCTGTCAATTCAACCAGGATTATTTAAGACAAAAACTCTACATCTCTTCATGTTATCTTGTATTTTCAGCAAGTCCATTAAACATCATTAGAATGTCCACTTTCACTACGTTGCTGGAAAAGGAAAGCAAAACAAACCAAGATTAGTTTCTACAATGTCTGTGCTTATGTAATAACAAATCTCTCTCTGTAAATAAGTAAGAGCTTCTGCAGAAAGTGCCATCTCTGCAACACAAAACCCGGGCCGGGTTACATCCACCTTTCGGTTGAGCACTGCCACCTCCTGGGGAGATGTCGCTGTGAACTGAAGAGCCAGAAAACTCAGAACTTCTGAGGGAAAACAAAATATTTCAATTTGGAGTACATATCTGTTTGTCAAGCAGGAAGTATTAATTCAAAAGTAATGGTGGTTTAACTTTAAACTGAAATATTAATCGCTGTAAATAAAGTTGGAGCAACTAAAAGTAACTTGAACAGTAATTTCCATCGATTTACTATTGCTACCTATAATGAACTCTAAAACTGCTTCTACATAATTTCTGAAGGAAAAGAAGTAACTGAAGCACTTCCTCAGTTGTATCTTAGATTAAAATAAAGCAAATGAATTTACCACAACCAAAGATGAAGTGCAGCTTTTCACAAGATACATGGGTACTGTGCCAGCAATGGCCAAAAGCCATCCACTGTCTTTTGCTTTTACATTTTACCTCAGTTTGAGAGACTGAAAAAAATAAAATTAAATTTTAAAAATTACTAAAGCATAATTATTTACTAAAAATAATAACAGCTAGATTAGATTCCCTAAAGTTTTCTTTCTCCTAGCACAGAAAATCTCATGCATAAACTTGCGTCACACGTGGAAGAATCAAAAATATTCGGCTACACTTACAGCTCAAGACCCTGTTAGCTTGCGGCCTCCCATTATTGACTGTAACACCCCTGTCCCTCTTCAGGCTGGTACACAGCTCTCAGACCAAGCTGACCATCTGACAGGTAGGGTTAGAGAAAAAGAATAGTTATAATCTTGTGCTCATAAATAAATACAAGACAGGTCTAGATGTCAAAAATTCAAAGACAAAGAAAATCAGGAAATTTTCAGTACCAGTTTACAACTTAGGCTTTTTGCATCATTCAGGTGGAAGAACGAACAGAACTGTTGTGGTTTGGGCCTGATCTGCAACCAACCCCCGCAGCTAATCACCCTCCCTTCCCCCTCTCCACCTGGGAATGGGGGAAGGGATTAGAGGGGTGAAGAGAGACTCGCAGGCTGAGATAAGAACAGTTCAATAATGGCAATAAAAGGAAAACAATAACGATGATGGGGGAAAACAAAAAGCAATATATAAACAGGCGATGTACAGCGTAATTGCTCACCACCCGCTGACCAATCCCCAGCCCGTTCCCGGCCAGCGACCCCGAGATACCAAGATCCCACAGTCGCAATCCCGGAAGCGAGAGAGAGAGAGAGAGAGAGAGAGAGAGAGAGAGAGAGAGAGAGAGAGCTCCTTCCCAACCACCCCTCCTCTATATAGTGAGCATGACGTTCCATGATATGGAATATTTCACTGGCCAGTTTGGGTCAGGTGCAGTGGCCGTGCTCCCTCCCTGCTCCCTGTGCCCTAGCGCACGGGCAGGACATGGGGAGTCGGGGAGTCCTTGAAGTCTCGGTAGCAACTGAAAACATCAGTGTGCTATCAGCATTTTTCCCATACCAAACCCAAAGCTAAATCCAAAACACAGCACTCATCTAGTCCCTGAGAAGGAATATTAACTCTATTTCAGCCCAAACTAAGACAAGAACACATGATCACTTTTATTCCACTTAATCCTTATGCATCTATATAAAGAATTAAGCAAAACTACCCAGTTTTCATAAAAGGTAAAAAGACTAAATCCTTCTTTCCCATCAAAGATGAGGATTGGCCTTCTGACTGTGCATCCACATCCTGACAACAACCCTCAGAGACAGACAGGACGGGCAGAGGAAACCGACACTGTTGACGGCTGAACCCTTGTTCCTCTCCATCTTCCCTTACTAAGTCCCACACAAACTGTCCCTTCATCCTCAGTATACAGTCCTTGTTGCAGGCCAGTGTATCTAAAAACAATTCAGAGCACTGTGTTTTCAATATATGTGCTCAGAAAGGAACAAATTAAGGTGAGCAGCTCTTTCCAATGCAGTGTTATTTCCTTGGTGGGCCCAACAGAAAACAGAAGATCATGATTGTAGATTCGAACATAAACGATTCCCAGTTAGACACTACTTGAAAACACTTCCACAGTCTTGTCACAAATTGGACCGTGTTTTGCACAGGCTGCTGAGGAAGAAACTAATTGGTAGGGCTTAATATTGCCCTTTCTCTCAAAGATGTTGTATAGTCTTTAATGACACCTGCAATGTGCTGCAGCACATCCAGAAGTACAGAGCCTGCTGCTGCAGAATTAATACCTCAGGCTGGGCCACTGTGTGCTCATCCCCCTTCCTCTCTCACAGAACATCTCACATGCCTCCTCACCTAACAAACAAACTCTGTTTACGAAAACACAAGCCAACAAGCTGCTATTTCAATAACCAAAGTAGGCAAAAGAACAGAAGCATTGTCTAGCAGAGCCTTGCTATGCATCTATTCCAAGGAATCCTGAAATCCTGAAATAACATGAATTACTGTATCATTCTCATGAGCACAAATAAGCAACAGACCAACACCGTTCAAGAGAACACAGCGGGGCTGAGAAGACCGTCTCCTGACCTCTACATCTTCACTTCCAACTTGGAAATGAAAGGCGAGCACAGAGTGCTTCATAGCAAATGAAGAGAAGGATTTATGAAGCCACAGAAACAGCAAATATAAACCTTTCTAAATTACAGCTTTTTTAAAACCAAATCTCCAAAGGTAGTGGTCAAATCTTAGAACACTTCATCCTTTTGATATTTGGGCGAATCATCGTATTTTGAGCATGTTTTCTGGATCTGACAGCTTGAAGAAAGCAGTTCTTTTAAGGGCTTGATTCAAACCCACAATATTATAATACTTGGATTAATTCTTATTTCTAATATAAGACAATATCAAACGCATCACTTGATGAAGATTTTACTGAGTTTTTGTTTGGTTGTTTTTTTGTACTATCCCCCTATAAACGGTATTACAACTTTTTGCCTCACCCCTGGATTCACACTTTCTTACCCCTTGTCTCTTCTTCCCACCCACCCACCTACACATCCTTAAGACCTTAGCGCTTAAACACTTTTCAATCACAATGTTTATACAAAGTTTATATTTCATTATCACACATATCTTTTTTCTCTATCTGTAGGCAGGCTATAGTTCTCATTTTTCTGCAAGGGGATCTCAAATTTTTTATCCTATTTACCTAGCATGGAGTAGTCCTGGCAACCAAGTTTAAGTAGACTCCAAGGACTAGTGGTTTCTTGAGATAAAATTTCTCACTCAAATCTCACAATATGTTCCTTTCTGAGTATAGGCAGAAAACCCATTACCCTGAACAGATGGGAGATAGTCTGTGGGAAGACAAAATCTGTTAGATGAAAAACTTAAAATAAAAATAAAAAAAAAAAAGTATGAGTCACAGGCTGGATAAAATCACAAGATTGGCTTAAGAGATCCCTAAATTTTAAGAGAAACATACATTTTAAGGAAAACAATATATATAATTCTTTTTATTTGTTGTATGCTTTTGATTCCCTTTAAAGGAAGTATAAGTCTATCTGAAAGGATAGCTGAGATTCCTACTCGATTAAAAAAGCTGTAACCTTAATTTAAAAGAAAAAAAAAAAGAAAAGATGCTCACAAGAAAATTCTGAGTGCTCACAATATTAGGACAGTTAGTAAACTGTGTTGGTTTCTCTGAAGGTGTGGAAAAGCAATTGTCAGACGAACTTGGCTGTGACTTGAACAGCTGCTCTGCCATGAGTACTGTTCAGCTCTAATTAAATCTCAGTGCAATCTCATTTGAAAACAGTAAGGACACAAATCAGGCCCAGAGAACATATTGTTATCTTCATTAACTGTTAAGCTTCCTCTGATTCAGGAACATTTGTTTTACTCTTCAAACTTGCTGAAACATCGTTTTGACTGACAAAAGCTTATCTGATGAATTTGAAATTCTCACAGCTTGGAAAAGAAGAGAGAGACATGAAATACACAAATCTAGCAAAAAAGATAAAAAACTACCATTATTCTTCTTTTAATTGTTATCCTCCTTTTCGCAGGGCAGTGCTGTAGGACCTTTTAGAATGATTTGCTGACACTGGTACAAGAGTTGCATCTCCTAATGACAAAATCGGCTACTTTATACAAAAGTTGTACCCTTGTTCTTAAACCTTCACCCCCTAGCTAGCTAGCAAGGCATTTTTTATGAAGTGAAATACAGACAGACCAAACCAATATTTCCTATATGCTTTCTGCTGTCTTCCTAGTTACTTAAAACAAAGCTCCCCCCTTCTCCATGTCACACATTTATGTCAGGATAATCACTACCAGCTGATTTTCCCATTTTCTTTCCTTTCCCATCTCAGGTTCTATTTCCTTTCTGCTGCTTTATTTTTTTCCAAGCTGTTTCAGGGATTGCTTTCATCCTCTTTGTATGGTCAGCAAAGTACTTTATGTCAAGTAAAAAAATCTGTGCTGATAATTTTGTAATAGTTTTGTGCAGTTTCAACTTTACCTGCAGTCCTCTGGTTTCATGTTGAATTAGCTATTTCAGCAACAGATGTCTAACCTAAAATTGAAGTGATGGGTGTACGTCTGAGTATGACGTATATATGCATTATGTGTATCTAGAGGTCTGAAAAAAGATAGCATGTCACATTTCCTTTACTGACTCTATAAAACCTTGGCTTTCTCTTAAAGAGTGCAAGCATTGTATCAGAGTCAAAAATCACTAATTATGTGTTATTTTGCAAATCATCACCAAGAGGATAGATGGTAAATTAACACAGTGAAACCTCTGTTAACCACCATTCCATCATCTGTTGCTTCACTTCCTAATAAAGGCACAGCAAAAATATGCTCAACAACTATGCTTGGTTTTGTTTTTTTTTTTTTTTTCCAAATCCACTATGCTGATTTATAGCTTTCTGCACAAAGCTTAATATTGTATTTTCTTTTTCTGGGCTTCACATTTCTAATGAAATTGACTCCAGAATGCACAGGCATGTGCTACCATGCAGTCAGTGAAAATTTGTTGAACTATACGCACACAAGTATGACATGGAAGCCCATGATGTTGATAGTGACAGGTAAGAAGATAAGGATGCAGGAGAAGGTGATCTACAGTAAATTGAGGAGGAGTGAGTTTGGAAGGAAGAATCAAATTAGCAACAGGGACTATTCCTCAAATTAACCCACTGATGACTTTGTATCAACTCTTCCTCAAATAAAGGAGACAGTGCTGGAGAAGTGGGCTTGGAAGAAGAGGAGAAAGCAGCCACAGAGGACCAATGCAGAGAGACAGAACAGTTTCACACTCACTCCGAGCTGAGTTGAGCCCAGCGCTCTCAAAATCCGCGATCTCCCCTGACCCTCCCCAAGGCCACAGCTGCACTTTGCCAGCCCAGCACTCAGGCAGCTGCCTGGTAAACCAGATGAGGAGAATGACTGGGCTGAACTCAAGTGATTTTTCTTGCTGTCTGAGGAACATTTCTGCTGTCAGTGAAACGGCAGGAAGGCAGGGACAAGGGAGGATGGCCTCTTAAATGACAGCAATGTTAGGTAACCTTAAAGCTGCACAGAAATGGATCCACAAAATCCAACTTTGTGCAATTTGTAATTCTCAATAAATAGCACAGTTCTATAGGGCTGCACCTTGTCATTAAGTCCTTGTAATTTTTTATATATATACTTATACATAAAAATATTTATATAATTTATTTTATAGGTATATAAAATATAGAATATATATTTAAATATAATATATATTTTACTCCAATAGATTACTTTATATATGTAGATAAGTTATATATATATTATACATACTGTACGCATGTTTCATTTCTTTAAAAAAAAAAGAAACCAAGGGAAAATTATTTCATTAGCTTACAGCATAAAAGATCACTATAGCAAATGGGTGTAATGGCTTTTAACAAGTGCCTTCTTTTGATAAGAATTTAATTCTATTAACCAAACTGCAAAAAAAACATTTCTTGTTATGCTAGGCTAGTAGAGTCCAATAATCACCATGGAGCCTGACCCATCAACTCTCTTAAGATCTTTATCATCTGAATTAATACAGGTTCTCAATGTCTAGTCAGTTATTCCAATGTTGTGATATGAAACTATGGAAAAGAAAAACTCAATATATTTAATTGGAATAAGGGCAGAATGACAACACTGAATTTATTTTAATGCTATAGGGCAAGAAGGCTGAAGACTAATTCTGAATTATCAGTACCATTATCACCATCTAAAGTTTGGTATTATGAAATCCCAAATACCATTATGAAGAGACCTTTAAATAAATCTCAGTTATCAGCTGAATACAGATTAGGACAATAGTTGTACTCTTCTGCATTTGCACTGAGGTTAAGATCTGCCAGCACAAGATAAAATTTTCTAATAAAATAAAAACAAAAGAAAGAAGGCAGAGAAATAGTTTTAAGAAGCTCATGCAAACAACTGATCCCTCTCTCTCTTCAAGAAATTTCCAAGCAAGCCAATCCTTAGGCCAGATAAAAGAACACAATTACATAACCTATCTTAACATGATATACACGTTCCTTACTCTGAAAATTATCAGACTCCAAAAGACACGTGCTACTGTTTTCTTATCTAATATGAAGCATTTTATCATACTATTAATTCATATATTAAAACTAGAAAATGCAGGAGAACCATTGCAAAAATACCAGTCAATTAACAGAAAAAAGTCACAGTTTTACAGGCTCAGGGGAACAAGGTGATGACCGTAAGAAAACTGAAAGAGTAACTTCCTAACATATAGTTCTAAGTAAAGCAATTTAATTCCCTTTGCATAAATTTCTTTCTCAATTAAAAAAGAATGGCATTACTTCAAAAAGTATTTCTCAGATATAAAAAAAAAAAAAAATCAATGCAAGGTTTTGATTATGTAAGATAGTAAAACAATATTATTCTATTCCCATTTCAATCCATGACTCACTGCAAACGTTAGTACCATGTGCCTGAGTCACCTGCACACTACTTGTGCCTCAAAGAAGGATGCGTTACCCAGTGATAACTGACTCATAATTTAACATCGTAATAGTAGATCACTATTACCCTGTTCCAACAAGCATTCAAGTATACATATACAGAATAATTTAGAGCAGCTCATGAATGTCTTTTCTAACAAATATTCAAGTCCCATTAATTTGAATGGAACATATTTAAGTACTATTTTTGAGCAAGGAGAGAGACAGACAGGCAGTTCCCATTACACCAAAAGAGTTCATGTCACAAAAGCATTAAAGAGGGAAGGCAACGGCATCTTTTGGACCAACAGCACAACCAGTTTTAATACTGGTGACCCTGATTAGGGGAAGATTTTGTATTTCAGCTGAGGGCAAAAAGCTCTCAAGGTAAGAGATGTGAATATCCACACCTACAAGAAAAATGTGTGAGCACAGTAAGCATTACTCATTTTTGCCTGCTGTCTATCTGTGCAATTTGCTTAGTTAGCTTGATAAGAGAAATGTATGAACACCTGCGTATGACGGGCCAGCTTGTGCCTGGCAGTTTTAATATACAAGAGAATTTCAACGACCAAAGCAAAAATGTCTGCCCAGCAACAAGGCTGTTCTTTACCTCAAAACATATTCTATGCAACTTCCAAATAACTGGAAAATCATTAACACAACTGACATGTATTCCATAAGAAAGATATGCCTGATTGCCCAAGAAGATTTGGGCAGAATCATAAATGAGAATCCAGTACCTAACTGGATATAGGCAGTTTATATATGAACCCATCAGTGATCCTAACAGACTTCCCAGCTACTGACGTGGGCTTTGAAAACATTAAATCTCAATAGCATATTTATTATTAACACCACAATTAGATGAGAATCTAATGTACAGTAGATGAGAATGGGAAAAGGTATTATATACTTGATAACATTTGGGAAAAAATAGTGTTTCAAATAGAAACAAGAAAATGAAAAAGTATTTGGCTTCATGGGCCTTCATTCTCATCACTCATATTTTAGAGCCTCTTTTTATCAGTTTTTCAGGGTCTTTATTATTTCTGAATGCTTAGGACTGGCAATAGTGATGGTTTGCAGCATTCTGGTGTGCATAAACTGATCTGAACAAAAGGGAATATCTGTATTTTTCACTACTTTCATTACTCTTGGGAGACTGTTCTCATCTTCACAAGAATAGAAAAGAAGGAGTTACCACAGCAAATAGGCCATTTCTCACTACATGTTTTCCCCTGCTGAAATTTATATTATGGCTTCAAAGACAGATTCGGTTTAGAGATTCCACAGCTGAAGGCAAATCAGCAGATGTCTATCCCTCCCCCCACAGTGACTAAAAATGCGCTGACTTCTTTATCTGCCTACATATGGCTTCCAGTCTTTTTCAGTGAAAAACCCTGTCCCAAAGAGCACACATCCGTCTGAACGTTACTCTACCCTAAAAGAGTAGTAGACAGGGAGCTATTTATTCCTCCTCCACCCCATATAACCACAGATGCTATTCTTAACTGTCACTCTCATTTTATATTGTTCACATTGTGTGGGACAAGGCTGGTTCTTTATTTAAAGCCATGCTCACTACAAAACAAAATGTCACCATAATTTACTCCTTGCAAATCGCAAGCATATTTCAGATACCAACTGGCTTTAAAACCAGAATATTATATTAGTATTTAGATATCATTTACCATTCTTCTGTAATGCCAGCAGTGCAACACATCATCATCTAAACTTCATCATCCCCTGCCTTAATTTTAAATGTAAAAGCACCATTATTTCATCGTCTTTCACAAATACACAGATGTCCTTAGTGCTCTTGGAAATACAAAAAAAAAAAAACCCACAAATATGCTTGACATGAAAATGATCAGTAACAAAATCTCCTCTGGTTTATAAAATCTACATACCAAGACATTCATAACAAGGTACGAGTTTGCAAAATCCACTCAATTTTGAGGGTCTCCTTGTTTTTAGACAAGTCCTTTTGCATGTGATTTAATGTTTATGACTGTAGCTAAATTTGGTTTAATTAGAAAAAAGGTCAGTACAGGTGGCACTGTAAGAAAGACTGCAGGGAAAAAAAGCTCAGAGGAATTAAAAATACAGAGCAGAAAGTGGGTTGAATGACAAAGTGCACTGTACTGAGGGGGGAGTTAAAAACGATGCCGATGAAAGGAGTTCAAGACAGTGCCAATTCATTTGGAATGTAAACATAAAAGATCGCCAGTGATTCTGTCAAACGCGATGACTCACACCTTCTCTCTCTTCTATCCACTGTGATGCTTCTCAAGCCTTACTCGCTTTTATTATTGTCTACATTTTTACATTCCTTTTACTTCTACAATGAATATGGTACAAGTTGATTAAGAAACCTGATAAAAGCAAGGACATACTGAAAGGTCTACTGCAATGAAGCATGTCAGATACTTTAATAACCAGTTCACAACTGCATTAAAAACTAAGAGGACTTTTTCATAGTATCTTGGTGCTGCATTTGAAATCAGTAAATTTATTCCATCTTAAGATAGAACAACTTTCTTCCCTCTGTGAATGTAAATGGACCCAAGTACGTTACTCAAATTTCCTTCCTTTTACAGCCACACAATCTTAATAAAGCTGAAATTTCACATATGGAATTACAAGGAAAAAAAAAAAAACCACCCTTTAGAAAACTACATTTCAGTCTTCTAGCAGAAGAATTAACTTTCTAATCTGAAGAGTTACTTCACATATCACAAAAAATGTTTTAAATGGCTATAAGACCAACATATAGAAAAAGCCTGCAAAATAACAGCCTTCCCAGTTCCCAAACAGGTTCTGTACTTTTATTCTCTAATAGCTGTCATTTTCAAATTTATTCACTAGCAAGATAGTAGATCTGTCAAAAAGAATGGTTAATGTATAAGTACCATGCACACAAACACACTACCTGGCACCCAGTACATGGTGGTACATTCTGAGCTAACGATATTGCCGATTTCCTCTGTGGATCCTTTGCGATGCTTTACAAGTGGTACTTAAAAAGTAGAGGACTCAATTTATCAGAAAGGTGCTCTGAAGTTCCTATCCTGAGACACCTGAAATTATTAATCACACTAAAATTCTGGCTACACTTACACATTTTTTGAAATTTATTAATATAGTTTATCCCTTCTCTCCAAGCTTTGCTACCCACTGCTATCTACAGTGGAGGGTAGCTGAAGGAATTAAGCTTTTACTTTTATGCATCCAGTGACGTCGGGCTCTCCTCAAAAACAGTAATAAATAGCTACATGCAGATCCAGGATCCATTACTACCAGTAACTCGGTAACAAAAGGATCCATATTAGAAATGATAAAATTAAACTGCTAAGAACTGATGTAATAAACTCACATCTGTTGGCACATGTGCTCGCAATAATATTTTTATCTTGAATTTAGCAATACCTGAAATAATTGGTCATAACAAATGATGGATCATTCCATATTGTTATAAACTGAATTACAACTAAGAATTTTATCCCTGCATTCTGGATCCTTCATCCTCCCTTCCTCTCACTGTGGTGCTCCACTGGGATTATTCCTTGAGAATTTTTAAAAGAGGAGGTAATATTTAATTTCCAGGGCCAAGATTTTCCAAAATACTGTTTTGTTGTTTTTTGTATTCCTGACTTACATATTTTGCAATAACACCAAGTCATTATTTGTATAAGTGGTGGTCAGTTTTGTGAATCTGTAATTACACAGAATGCACGGGAATATTATAACTGGAGACACACTGCAATTTAGAAATCTCCCATTCAATGAAAATGTTGCAATTTCTTTAAGCACTGTTCCATCAATATAAAATAAATAATATTTTTTAAAAAGTAGTATGAAAAAAGGTAGGGAAAAATCTGTTGTATACCGCTCAAGAGAAAAAGCTATGCTCTTTTGATATCCCAAAATGTAGCACTTTCTAGCACATGTGCAAATTAAAAAAAATACAATCCGTACACATCCTTCCACATTGACTTCACAGAAATGACTGGCTCTTTTCTATTACCTGCTACTTAGAATATATTAACATCATTCATCTAACCAGTAAAATCATGTTGTTTTCTTGTACTTTAAGAAGTACTGCAAGAGGCTACATATTTCAGTAGTCAGTCTAAATACACACACAGATTCTAGAAATAGATGGTCTTTTGCCTGCAGAAATTAATTCACTCTACACATACTCTGAGTCAGTTGGAAGCTATCTAGCCACAGTTATGCATGTTGACAAAAACAGCTGCAGTCCTTATTTTATATACATACTTACACAGCCTGCTTATACAGACACACACCTTATATGGAGATGCAAACATAGGTGCAACGCATTTTATTCCACTTGGCCTTCTCCAAAAGTTCCTAGATGGTAAAGACAGGGAGATCTACTGTCAATTAGTTGTGCACAGACTGACTCACGAGTAACTAGGAAATTAAACCTTCCCTGAAGGAACAGTCATAGCTGTGCATTCTTACATGAAAAAGAACAACCACAAGTGAAAAATGAAAACAAAACAAACAAACAAAACCACAGTCAGCCACAGATCATTGATTTATATTCAAAAGATTCCCCTTGAATTGTCATCGTAAGACACTCAGAGCTGAATTCAGTACAAAATGTGCATTGACTTTACCACCTTACTCACTCAGACTTGTTTTTTAACAGATGGAAGGCGACTGCCTGTGACCATGGGACCACCCTCCAGAAGCAGCTTACAGAAGAATGGACTTTCCTGCTGTCCAGCTGACTCAGGATGCTGCCACCTGATCACCAGTCATTTTGCCCAAATGCCACCCAGAAAACAAAAAAAGAGGTTACGATACTTTTTCAGCAAACAATTTATGTCTGATACATAGAATCACAAGAATCTATCACCTACATTCAAATGTACTTCTGAAAATTAATAATCGACCAAGGCAGCAACATTTCTATACGTCTCACAACTGTCACAGTTTAACTACACCTATTGATGCCAAGGCCGGTGGCCATTCATCCAAGCCGACCAAGGCACCAGGCCCACGCTGACTGCACATGTAGTAAGCAGAAGAGTAAGACAACAGAGGAAAGAGCAATTGCACGCGCTCTCTCCTTCACTACACTGTTACAGCAGAACTGCTGAGGAGAATGCAACTGTAACTTCTTATCAGGTATAGCTGAAAAAATGCCCACATAAATTGTTCGCGTATAGCTTCACTCATAACAACGTCGAGCTTGGTTGGCACAGAAAGTGAAGCAGTACAGACTGTTGAAAGACGACTGTCAATCGGTGGCTTGTGCCAAGCATCCTGCGGTGTACAAACCTCAGCTAGCCGAGAGACACACCTTCATCTTCACAATTCCACTTCTCTCGGGAAGGATGAGGACATGTGGTCACTGACATAAGCAGATTTAGTGATTCACTGAACAGGGATATTTAATATAAATTCAAATACCGAGTACTATAAGCTATCCATCACTAAAAGCTTATTACATGTACTTTCTTCTGTGCAATGTATATTTAGTAAAGAGCTGCAGTGCTTTTGCTCTCTTCTCTAAAGCTGTGCTTCAGTCCTATAGCATGATTTCCACTGTAATTGTGCCCAAATTTCCACAATTTAGGCACTCAGGCACAGAAGTGCCTAAAAATAAAGCAAGTACTTCCATTAGCAGCAGCACTTAGCAGCTGAGAAAAATCAAGCTTCACATTTAAATTATGCTTAGTAGAGCAGAATCAGATCCTTCTACCTGCTGAGTACTAACTTCACTTACTTCTCTCTTCCTCACATCAGGAAGGATATAGCACAGTTTGGACACAAATATGCACTGACTACTTTAATTATTATAAAATCATAAACAATTGATAAAACCAAACTCAATACAATAGAACAAATGAGAAATCATAAAAGGGAAATTAAACCAAAAGAATAAAAATCTGTGTCCAGGAACTAATTAAAATTCCCCTTGGGAAAAGACAAGCCTGTATAGGTAACTGGTAGAATTCTGCTCCTACATTTCTGCTGGAAACTGCGTGGCCACTGTGTTGGATAGAATATCCAGAATGAATCCTGGTGCTTTCAGGCATGTTGCGTGGCTCTTCACACATCAGACTCACCCATGATCAGTGAGCCCTGACGGGCTGTGTGGAGAACACCTGCTTGGATTCGCGCTGCTCGCCACGGCCAGCGCCCCTGCGCCCGCTCATAAACCACCACCTGCCTATTAACAGCTACCACTATCAAATGTAAGGAAAGCTATCAAAAGACACATAAGCAGCACTACCGAATGATATCCACCACAAATAATCAAAAATATCTTATGCATTTGCTCACACTGACCAAAGAATGAAGAAATCATAGATTCATTTTAATAAAGTAAGGATAAAGCCTTACTCATCTGGTTCATAAAACTAAAATTCTTGCATCACAAAAGATGAAGCAGTTAACACAAGATATTACACATTTTATATCATGTCCTTATCTTCAATTACAATTAAATACAAATTCCAGTTCTCAAGGTGATAATTTCCCAGTACCATTAATTGCATCTGGCACCTGACATATGATAACAGCTACGCTGTACTTGATAGCTTGACAAATATCCCCTTAAAAAAAATAACTACTTGACATACGGTTTTCTCACCGATATTAAAAAGAAATCATGAGACAGAATGTGTATTTAGAGTGATGAAACTCATGCACATACATACACAGTTTTTACTGAAAACGTTAGTTCAGTTTCCCATAAAAGTAAGGCTTGTGTGATCATCCTGAACCTATAGTAATTTTTGAACTTTATGGCAATTCCCATCAAATCTGAGGAAGAGAGATTCTTACAATCCATTTACCTTTGTGAAAATTATAAAAAAAAAAAAAAAAAAAAAAGGCAGACGAGAAATACTTAAAACAGCATCTCTTCAAATAGAAATAGCTAGACATATTGATAATTTCATCCAATCACGTTAAGCACCTTCTATATGATTTTGGATACTTCTCTATATCTTTCATTTCTTCCATGTTTATCTTGAAATTATTCCCTATACAAGCATTAAGAGGTCTCTTCATAAAGAAGCATATTTTGTTGGGATAGGGGAATTCCCAGCTGGCTCTTTACTTATTGAGCAATGATCAATGGTATCAGAAAGGAAGAGTCAAACAAACGTATCTTTGGTGTGGTGGGAATCTAAATTTGCTCTGCTATTTCCTTGCAAGCATCTCTGTACACATATGGTACATCCTATAATCCTGCTGCCAGTTCCATGCTGAGCCATTCCCATCTTCCATCCAAGTGTTGGGCCGAGCGCACCTGCTGCCCCGCACTCCCATTGCTGCTGGCACTGGTACATACCACCACATCACATGCTATGTTGCTCGGCAGAGAAAAGAAACATTTAACAGTTTACTAACTGGATTAGGCAGAAGGCTGCTGTGCAGCAGTAATCAGAGAAATAGGCAGTGACGGTGAGGAAAGGCTGTGTGCACGGTGTATCCTTCTGGAAGGCAACTCTCCACCTCCTGAAAATGACTTCTGGATTCTCCATCCATTTAGAAATTTCCCACATATGGACAGCAATATGACTTACATGAATTTGGGTTTTTAGTCACCTTCCACAGACTCTTAAAATATTGCATGGGCTAAGAAGTCAGACACACCACCTCTCCTAAAAGTGCTTCTCTGCTATAAACTTTAAAACTTTTGCTCTCTTCTTTATGACATTCAAATGACTTTGCTCTCATCGGTTACACTTCAGCTGGTATCTCACACAATCTGCTTGACAGGATTTGGGTAAGATATACCCATGTCTGTAAACCAAGCCACCAAACTATTCCTTTTCTCAGCTATTTGACTAGATTAGAGACAAGACCACTCAATCTCCCTCACCTGTCTGCATTCACACAGAAAAAATTACAACTACCAATGGCCTTGCAGAAATTTTAGTGCCCCCTGCCTCTTCCCAAAAGCCTTCTCCCCTAGAGATTTCATGCCTTAATTCTCCAGTCATTACCAATTCCCTAGTCTTTTTCCATTGACTGATACATTCCAGCTGCTTATTCCTCGGAGCCTGAAGAAAGCACTACTGCAGCAATGAGCACCTCCTGGTGATCCTTATGGTCCCTTCCAACTCGAGATATTCTATGATTCTATAATTCGCTTTCTGACAACTTCAGACTGCTAAAATGAAATCACAGTACAGATCAGAAAAAGCCCTTGTATTATACTAAGCATCACATACAGATATGTGAACACATGCACCTGATGAACAGAATACAGTTTCAGAAATGCTGAGCAGCAGTTTTACAGAAGAAAGTCAATATCGGTCGCATGTACAAATAGTAAACAAATTCCAGAATACTCAGTACCCCAAGTCAGTGTGAATAGGAATGATTAATATAAATGTGTCAGAAAGAGCAACAAAGTTACCATTAAAAGGTACAAAACAGATAGGTATGTTTTACTTAAAAACATTCTAAGCAATCATTTTTTCTCCCATTGCTTATCAAATTTTCTCATATAAAAAATAAAAATCACAAAGCATTTCAAGCAAGATTTCTGGTTCTTCATTACATGGAAGCTCTTTGGCTGATGGAAGAAAAGCCATTGCTTTACCTCAGTTTATTATCTTCCCTCCTTCTTGAAAAGGATTAGAAAGAGGAAAAGAAGTGTATGAATGTTTGAATTTTGACAGAAAAATTTCAGTCAGTGTAATATTATACCGAATACATAAAAAGCTTAGAGAAACAAAAACTACAGTAGTATTGATAGATTCATGTTTCACAGTTTACAACATAATTTCAAATAAACAAAAGTGTTACAGAAAACTTCTACTATATAAATTAAGCTAGAAGCAATAACACTACTACGGATTAGGCATCCTTTTTCTGACTCACCGGAAGCACCAGAGCCAACTGCCAATATGGAAGCATCGGACCCAGACGGCACCCATTGGAGATGATGTTACACACTGACTTGGCCATAGGAAAAGGCAAACCACCTACTCGTAAAAATAATGACTATTCCAAAGGTTTTGGTATACAGGGCGGGAGGAGAAGGTAAAAAAGGAGTATCCTATATATATTAGCAATAAAAAAATATGTTAATGAGCATTACAGAAGAGTCTTATATCTGTACCTGCTACATTGGCTGGAAATACTTCACAGAGGCAGGAGAATAGCATTGCTTACTTCAAAAATTAATAAAGGTTTATGAAAGGCATATTGAAATAAGGATATAAAATAATCATTGATTTAAATTACAGATAGATCAAGGATCTTTTTTCTTCCAAGCTTTCTTCCGTAACAAAAGAACAAGGATTTATTTTTTAACCCCAAATTAACCCAAACTAATTAATCCAAATTCTGCTTGGAATGAACGTCTGAAACAGTAAAACTTTATTAAAGAGTAGCTATCATTGTCACAGAAAGTGCCAACATTTTAACAAAATTAAAAAGAGATTAAACATTCATATTAGTAACATCCAAAGCTTCTATAATTTACAGTAAACCATACTGGAAGAAATATTAAAATTTTAAATTCAGAACTCTAGTCAACCTTGCCAGGAGAATAAATTATAGCTTAAATAGAAAGGAAAAAGATGGTTTTATCCCTTTTATCTTTTTGCATATAAGTTTCTGGGTTTTTTCCTACAGTATTTGGTGTGGCTTTTATTGATATTATTGGACTAAATAATTGGTATGATCTAGTATGGCAAGTTAAAAGTTAAGCTTTCTTAGAGTCAATGGCAGCATTATGTCCTGTAAGAAGACGACTGAAATACAGATGCCAAACAGTTACATACATGGTGTTGATTTGACTAATTTATTTATGGCTTGTAAAAACTATAGATAGCCACTTTGTTCAAATTCAAAACAGTAAGTAGTTGCACACCCCAGAGAAAGCAACTGTTCATGCAGTCAACAGATAATGAAACACATGATAGAAATTAAGAAAACAACCTCACCTACCAGCCACGTTTTCCTGAAGACCTAACTGCTTCAGTTAACATATTTTACAGTTCCCTATCCAGATTTTTGTTTCCAGGCAAAAATAAGTCAGTACAGAAACTAACTTCTCCTCCCCTCCACTGTTAAATTATCTGTAAATTAGAAATGCTCTCTCCACTTGCCTACTTTCTCAGCAATTATATCAATTCTTTTATTTTGGCTTCCATTTTTCAGTTCAGGCATATGCCCTTCTCAGAACGTCACCAGAAGTTTGTGACAACCCAAAGGCAAAAGAGGAAGAAGGAAAAGCACAAGAGAGGAGTAACTAAGGCTACATGATAGGAAAGTATGAATTAGGTCACAAATGCAGAGATGAAATCCTAATATCCTTTCTCCCCGTTGGTAAGCTTTGAACCAGTTCTGACTGTGGTATCATGGAAGCATTACTAGAATTTGGACCCACAAATCAGAAAATTAAAAAGGGTAGATAGAAATCTTGCTTTTCTGTTGTAAACATCCTGGATATAATGAAGACACAGCTGAAGATAACAAGGAAAATGCCTGTTTTGTATAATATTATCTGTATAGTTCTTTAACATTCACAGTTAATTTGGCAGGGAATGTCTTCATTTGGATCAAAATACAGGAGAATTTCAAATTCAGTAAATTGTATCTGACTTCAAAAAGAAGAAAAAATAAGTCCATAAAGAGAGTTTCTCTGACCTTCCTGTGTTTAACTTCTGACCATAAAAGATGTGTGTAAATAACCAAATAAGGCCTTTAATAGCATCGCACTGTTATGATTATTAAAATACCAGGTATTCTATTTCATAAATCCTGATTGTGAGAGAGAAATTAATAGTAGATGTGGTACAGATATCGAAAGGAACTTCTCAGAAAATCTGCTAAAAAGGGATAGTACTAATGTTAGAATATCTATTATTATAGCTACAAAATTTCTCCGAGACAAAAAAATAAAGTCATGGGATTATGCTACAGGTTCTGATATATACATATAGATTATCTCTGAAAATCACTTGAGCACTGAAAACCACACTATATTAAAGATGTGTGTAAAGTGCTCAATCTCATCTGTTTGCACACAGTAGGTTTGCACCCATGTCAGTATACTTACAACTCTTAAGATATACAAAATTAATAGCATTTTTAATCTGAAATGGATACTTTAAACAGACAATTTACAATTCCACAATTTTCTTGTGCTGATTTTCTAACAATATTTTGGAGGAATATTAATCTTCTGCTGTAAATAAACAGAATATCACCCCTCATACTTCTCTTCCCTCCCCCCCTTTGAATACTGTAGATTGCATGAGGCCTTCTTGTGAATCAAAAGCTCTCTTTTTTTTTTTTTCTGTATTGCTATTTTATCTTTTTGAAGTTTACTATTGTTAATGCTGAACTGAAGGCCAAATTATTACACGACTAAGCAAAATTTTTTTTTAAATCTTGAAGCAATGCTTAGAAATAATAATAGAAAGGGGTAGATTATTTTTATTTCTGAAACAACCATTCCAACACAGTCCTTACTTATTTTATGCAGTGTTGTCATCCAAGATGTCTTTTGGAAGGAGGGCACACTGATATCCATTGACAAGGAAGTTTTAAAATTTAACTGCAAGTCCACAGCATCATCTTTCTGAAGTACTTTTTGCAAATCAAACCCCAATTAGGATACTACTCCAGTTGCTAGACTCTAATGACGCTTTGCAATAATCATCATAGGCACAAATACCCTAATTTAAAAGCAATTAGCAAGCCACATCATTTGTAACAGAACATTCTGAATACATCTGAAAACTGGCTGTGCCTTGTAGTTTGTTTTTTAACACTTCAACTCCATTTTTAGCACTAACAAAAAGAAATTATTAACCATACCTGTAAAAATCTGATGTTGTATTATTTTTAAAATCAGACATTCTTTTTCTATCATTCAAAGCATGTTTGCTATTGGAAAAACAGTTTTGAAGCAAACTGATCCAGTATTCTGTATAAAATTTATTGAAGAAAAAAGATAAATGTGTATTTTCCAGCAAAATCCTAAATTTGCCTGATTTTAACAGATAAATCTAAGAGCCGTCATGTACAAACAGTATCTTTCTTCCAAAGAAGGATGTCACCATGAAAAATAATACAAATGAAAATGAAACTCTGGGCAATCCTCCACAGTACACAGAACTTCAATAATCCAAAACTACAGCTGAAAGCTACTGATCATTTTCAGCTCCATAACTGTATGTCAGAACAATACCTTTTACACCTAACACTTGAGAAACTGATTTCTGTTCTACAACCCACATTCACAGCACATTTTGACTCTTAAAAACAGACTTTACTTTTAACTTATTTTTAACTTTCATTAGGTAAGTTAGCTATATTTGTCAAATCAAAACTTCCAGTACTTCATATACCACAAGATTGATCCAGGTCTCTGTAAAATAATTCAAATATAATCTTTAGACTATTGGTGGAGAAGCAAGTCAAACACTATTAAATGAGCCCTGTCTTTTAAGTCTGAGAAAAGTATGTATTACATTATACAAAATCATTTTGATCTTCTAGTTTAGCAGAATATATTACTTTCAGAGGACATAACTGAAACAGATACAGACACAGACATTAACATTATCAGTACTTGGAAACTGCTTTTATTAACTGACAAATTTTAGAATCTAAAAATACCTGCAACATATAGCCACTAATGGCAAATAAAGATTTTATTATGGTGTAAAGAATACAGAATTTCTTCAGATATTAAGCTATGACTTTGAGAAACGGGTAGTTTTTCAGCGTACAGACATGACAGATGGGATTTGCCCTACTCATGAAGTTAATGTATCTGACATGATATCCTGCTGGAAGAATTCCGAAGCATATGCAACCTTTGGGGTTCCTCTTAAGATATGCAGGTTTCTGTTAAAATAACAATGACAATGAACTTTTAGCAGGTACTTCTGACTTTACCTGATCTCAATAAATTAGCATAACTGCCAATCTGTTGTGCTATATTAAATCATGTACTGGATTGAAGCTACGCTGCATCACACATCACATCTTCAGGCAGTTTCACCTCATGTGACACCCGGAAGACACCACACACTAAAATAGCTCCTGCTCGACACAACAGGCTCTGTTAGGAGCCACTCCAAAATACCAATACTAAAAAGAGAATTTTTTCTTTTTACTCTACCACAAACAGAGTACAGACACATATATTTCACAGAAAAAGATCCTGCAAAACCAGGATATAGGTTAAGGGTAAAAAGGAAAGGTGTGGAATTAGTCAAATTTTTCCAGTTTGAACTGCTTCCTACAAAGTACAGATTTCCAGTAACAGACAACTGTGATACCAATGTAAATTATTACACTTTGTACCGACCTTCACATATGCCAAAAGTGATCAGGTATCAGCAGCATTTTTTATCCTTTCAGTGCTGGAATTGTGCAAACCAGAAAAAGTAAAATTCCATGTAGCAGATTATTTCATAACTTATCTCTTACTGTGTATGCAAAAATTGAAGTCAGTAATGCTTGAACAGTTAAAGAAAAAAAAAAAAAATCAGAAATCTGCAGAAACAACTGAAAAATGTCCTGGAACTTTTATGTGCCTTTATCAAGGAAGAACAGATGAGCTACACCAAATCTGAGCCACCTCCGTTGCCAAGGTTTTACTCGCTCTTAAAGTATATCACATGGTCATAATTTGCTCGTAGTTAACTTATCCATACCATCTATATTTTCAAAAACATCCTAAGCTTCAGTATTGCTCTACCTTGATAAAAAGCACATTCCAGAAAGCTGGCGGGTTGATTCATACATGCTACTTAAATCTAAACTAAATAGTCCTCCTTTGAAGTTGGTAGCTGAACACTGACTTAGACTTTTTAAAATCCATAGCCTACCATGCAAATTAGTAAAAGATTTGATTAACATGACTGCAAACTTATTTTTACATACTGCTACATTTTTAGAATTGTAGTATTGTGGAAACAAACGAAGGATAGCACATCAAAAACTCAAGTTCACAAATAAAGGTATAGCATTGTTAAAGATATGAAAACACACACTCTTAGGTTTAAAACAAGCATCCTACCACTGCATCTCTGTAATACAGCTTCACTTTAGCTAAAACAAATGCAGTGCATTTTCCTCGTATTTTATTTCTGCTTTTTAAAAAATATTTGTGTACTAACCAGAGGCAAAATTTTCAAATGCAAATGACTCAATTCTCCATAAGTGAAATTGGTAGGACTTTGAATAATTAAAGTTGAGGCATGAAAACTTATCAGCACAGTAATCTGTATTTGAGCTATACTTAGAAATAAGTAACGTAAGTTCCTAACGCTTGGCTGTTGCAGTCTGAATAACTTCCATATGCTATGTGTGGAAAATATATGCAAATATATTACATACAGCATAAGTAGATCCTGCCATTAACTTGTCTGGGTGTTTGTGGGTTTTGGTTTGGTTTGTCTTTTTTTTTGTTGTGTTTTTTTTTTCTTGTTTGGTTTTTTCTTGTTTTGTTTTGGTTTTTTTTTTTCCTTTTTTCCTTTCATGGAAACACCAGTAAAGCCAGTGTTTAATATTCACCGAATTACAAATGTATCTTTCGATGCTATCAGATTTAGTTAGTGTTAGTAGGCCCTTCTATTTTTCCCAGGTGATCTTCTGTGATTGAGAAAATAAACAAAAGACAGAAATTACTGGAAACTGGAACCCTTTCTACCCCCTTCTTACTAACTGGTATTGTTGCACAGGGGCCAGATGCACAATCCCCCACCCTTGTGGTTTAAATGCTTTGGTAATGCACAGCCCGAGCTTCACACAGTGGGTGGAAAAACGTCTTACAAGTGCCCCTGAGCACAACACGTGGAAATTACAGCTGACCCAATTACACATTCTCGGTTGAAATAAATAGGGTTTTACTGGGTTAGTTAATTCTGCTCCAAGCAAAACCATAAGCTGTAGAAAATCAAGTATCAAACTGTCCTGCTGGATGGTATCTGTAGCACTCAATTGCTCATTACTGAAACTAGCTTTCCAGCCCATGGAATAAATTGTGTTACAGTCCAGGAAAAACAATTACTAAAAGTTATTTAGAAGTTGTGTAGAATGTAAACAAAACAATTGCTTTCCTACATCACATCTAGATAATACAGGTGAATTTTAATAAATTTATCCTTAATAAAGTAAAACAAAAAATAATGCCAAAACAGAAGAACCCTGATTTTTAATCTGGCCCTCTGACTTGAGTTACAATGCAATCACCCTTTGTAAGAGCAAGCAGTGGTACAAGAGAGAAAGTATTTACTCACTATGATCAGATTATCAACATATATTAGGTTTAGAAAATTATAATAAGCCCCACACTTCTAAGCAGACCCTTCCCTCTCTATCAGGATTTATCCAGCCTGGTGCCTGCAGTACAGATTTATTTTTTGAAAGCTGTCACTTGCTTTTATTGAAGAGGATTCTGATTTAGGGATGGATTAACCCTATATTGCAGAACTTTTCCTGGGCTTTATTAACATTCAAATCCTTTTCTGCCAAAGGAAGTCCTATGATCACTGAGACAACTAAGGTACAAACCTAAAACCCTTCCTTCATTATTATTTCCAGCCTATTTCAAGCCTCACGCTTCTTGGTCACAGCTGTATGGGAGATGTAGACCATAACCAGAATTAACAAACAACTGCAAAGAAATATCCCATCTTTTGGAGAGGGTAAAATTGTTCCCTTCTAAACAAATACTCCAATTTTATCCATTCATAAGCATCTGCAAATACATTGTATACAAACCAAAAAAATTAAGTCATATACATATGTTGTTAAGGACAAATAGTATCCAATTTGTCCTTTACAAAACATAGCGGAAATTCTAGCCTCTGCTTCACCAGTAAAGCCAAATAGTATTTTGGTAGGATTCTTCTGCCTCTAACCGTTCCCCAGAACCACTAGCTCAACTAACCCATTGTCAGCTGTGAAATGCCATGGTGAAAAGCCAACAATGTGAACTCTATGCTGGCCCTGCAGTTAGACCCCTCCCCAACAGGGTTAACACAGAATCAGAGAATACCAGGTTGGGAGGGACCTCAAGGATCACCTGGTCCAACCTTTCTTGGCAAAAGCCCGGTCTAGACAAGACGGCCCAGCACCCTGTCCAGCTGAATCTTAAGCATGTCCAATGTTGGGGAATCCATCACTTCCCTGGGGAGATTATTCCAGCAGCTGGTTGTTCTCATGGTGAAACATTTTCCTCTTGTGTCCAACTGGAATCTCCCCAGGAGTAACTTGTCCCCATCACCCCTCATCTTCTCCATGTGACTCCTTCTATAAAGGGAGTCTCCATCTTCTTTGCAGCCACCCTTTAAATACTGGAACACGGTGATAAGGTCTCCCCTAAGCCTTCTCAAGGCTGAACAAACCCAATTCTCTCAGCCTTTTCTCACCTGGCAGGCCACCCAGCCCTTTGATCATCTTTGTGGCCCAAATAGCTCAGCTTTGAGAGGTTTTATTTGAGCTCCCTTCCTCATCTCTATGCAAATACACTTTCTAGACTTTCCTCTTCTTACCATAAGTAGTTATGAGACATTCAAAGATTACTACTTTATTTTGATGTTTAAGTATTTGTGTAAGTAAAGTGTACATATTTCTACTGTTTATTCATAATAATCCCTACTATTCCAGTATTCTTCAAACTTGTACATGAAAACAGTTACTAATGAAACTTGAATATCTAAATAAAAACAAGGAAATTCAGGAATTTTACAGTGGAATACAAAGTATATAAAAAAAAAAAAAGTATGTAAAAATGTAAAAAGTATGTTGGTGTTTTGAAGGTGTTTATGTACTGACATTTCACACAAACATTCCAGCTTTCCAGCAATACTGAAATAACTGATCACTACTCAGAAAGGAGGCACACTAGATATAAAATGGATTCAGCAAGGTACTTTAAAAAAACATTTCTCAAAGTTTGAATTTCGATAATAGACATTCATAAGCTTGAGAAGATCATCACTTTTTAATCCAGCATTCTCTGCCATGTGGTCATAGGAAAACAGCATCTATTAAATTATTAACATGTACCTGTTGGGTTATGTCCCTGCCACCCACAAAAGTAATGTTTATCCTGCCACCGCAACTGAGAAATTCAGAAGGTAAACTTTTCCACTGTGTAGGTAGAATATTTCTTTCCAAAAAGTATATGATTCCAATAATTTTGTTTACCTAGTTTGTATGAAGCCTGTAAGTAAAATGTTTATATGTCTGTTCTCCATTTCCTTTCTGAAACAGTTCTCCTCCCCTTTTATTTTCTTACATTAAACAAAGTCAGTACCATCAATTCTTTTGCAAATTTTACACAATTATTATTTTTAAACTGTACGTTATACTGAAGAAAACTGCGTGCTTCTAAATTTTATGGTCTATAGAAGCAAAACAGTTGCCTGGATAATAACTAATAACACTTAAACTCTTTTCCTGGAGTCACCTCTCACTCTCAGTAGCAAATCAAATCAGCAGGCAGTTTACATGCTCAGGAACAGTAACAATCAGTTCCATAAAAACAAAAATCATAACTTTATTGGCAAAATCTGAGATGCTGTCCCATATCAAAAAAAAGGTTGGGGCTTGTTTTTTAATTCCCAGTTTGGTGGATTATCATATAAGAATTTCAGTCCTGTAAGCAAATAAATAAATTTAAGCATCACCGATTATAAAATATATGAAGTTTTAAAGTTTTATGATTAAGAACTCATGACTGTGCCAGAAAGTTTGCTCCTAAGATCCAACTGAACCTCAATGACTGCTAATCACAAATACAAAACAAAATTAGTTTTTAGTAGAATACATCATGTATATTAACAGAAAATAAAGGAATCCTCAAAAAAACACAACTGTTGGGACATACTAGGAAGAGGCTTCACTATAATTTTTACAGCTGCTAATCTTTTTTGTGGCTGCTGTGGAACCCAGGAATAACTTATCTGGAAGCAGGAGAAGGGAGAAAAGGAGAGTGTGGACTTACGGGAGCAAGTCCAACAGTGGACCATGAAGATGATTAAGGGACAAGAGCATCTGACATATGAGGAGGCTCACAGAGCTGGGACTGTTCAGCCTGGAGAACAGAAGGCTCAGGTGGGATCTTATCGATGTCTATAAACATCTGATGGGAGGGAATAAAGAAGATGGAGCCAGACACTTCCAAAGGCTGACCATTAAAGGTCAAACAAATTCCAGAAATTTCATTTAAGCATGTGTGATGCTGTTGTGCACAAGTTAGAATTACTATTTGGCAAGTAATTAGTTAAGAATATCTTTAAATCATCTCTGTCTACTGATGCATCAATGTATTTTAAAATCAAAATTCACTTTAAAAGGGAAAGGACTGTGTTTATTCTGTGCTTTTACAGCATCTCACACACACCATGTGTTTCCGGTTCGAAAATGAAACTACTACATGCCACTATAATACAAACCCGTCACAACAGAAAAAGCATATTAAAGGCAAGATATTATTAGGTACTCTATCAAAAGGCCTCAGGGCAGTACAGAGCCTGACAGTGAAGTGTAAGCAGAGCCCCTTCTATAGTGTCAAACACAGTTTTACCTTTCCTGTCTGTATCAGACCACTCTGAGACATGCTTGGTAACATTTTAATAATTTCTCATTAATTAGACTGAGTAAGTTATAGCAGATACAGTACAGCTGAAAATGAAAAAAAAATGTTTCAGTGGAAGAACTATACGATGGAGCCAATTTTCATTAATGATTTCTGTAAATTAATCTATAAAATAAAGGTTTTCTTTCTTTTTAAAGAGAGGGTATTTTTAATACCATTTCTTCAAATTTCTTCTTTTGAATACAGCTGTTTCAGGAAATAAACTTCTGAAAGTATAGCTCACATTCTTCTTGTCATTAACTCATTTTTTCAAGCAAGGGAAGTGGAAATGTACTGAGCATTTACTCAGCACAACTCGAAATACAAACTCCTGTATATCAGAGAAAGCTCTGCCCCCATTCTACTCAAACAGCTGCAGCTGAGTAAGCAATTTGTATATGGATGAGATAAAAAAAAAAAATAAATACTCATTTAAGCAGGTGGACAGTTACTGGTATGGAGGATTTGTTTCCCCTTCCTGACTTCAGTTCTTATCAACGGAATTGTAAACAGAAAAGATTGTGTTTCATTTTTTCCACAGACCTTTTGGGAGCTATAACCTGTCCTTTCGTAATAATACAGAAGTAATTTCCATTTCTCTCATGTGTTTCTGCTCTATATTTTACCAAGCCCTTTGTCACTACTATGGCTCATCTTTGCGCTAGCTGGACTGGTATTTCTTTTAGATTTTCCAATGGCAGTTGTGACCACTCTGCATAAACAAGGCTGAGGTACCTCAAAATGACCATTCAAACACTAGTTTCCTACTTTTCTGTTCACGCATGCATACAGCTCCTGCAATGTAAACAGAGCTTATGCTGAAATCATCAAAGTTTACTAACAGGTCTGCTGTTTACTCATTTGAGTTTTTCCTGAGCTGGAGAATGGCACATAAAATAAAGGCAATTTCTTTTTCTTTGTTCACTGCGCTTTTAATGGATTTTGAGAAATTTATAAATTTATATGATTGATGGAAAGACTAGTATAACAAACTGAATTTGAGTCTTTTTTTCCTAATAGGCAAAACAAACATAAAACCATTCCTCAGCTTCATGGCCACAGTAGCTCCTGTCCCATCTGCAGTTGTGTTTTCTCTCAGTCCCATAGGTTATTTCTTCCTTTTCTCCCCCACCAGCCACACCAATTTATACAAAACCTTTTTATCTCTGCTTCATCTAGCTATCCTCTACTACTGCAAAGAACCAATAGTTCTACTGCAGAGGACCTGCCGCAGGCAGCACCAGTCCCTAGTACCAAAACAACACAGGATGAAAAGCACAGACGTAGAAAACCAAAAATCTCACATATTTGCCTTTCATAACACATTGTGCAATGATCTAAAGATTGGTATCTAAATTCTAAATTCTAAAAGCATTTCTATCTAGAAACACGGCATAGTTTAGCAGCATAACAGCAACTACAGTTGAGTCTTGACTTCTAATTTTGCAAATCCTCAGCTGGAGAGACAGAAGCCTATTATTGACCAAACCCGATGATAGAGCCTGCTGGTGTGCAATGCTGAATGCCAAAGTTTCACCTTTGATGTTCCCCTGAGTCTAAGGAGTTGAGTAAGTGATGCCTAAAATCAACACCAGTTGATTCCGAGTCTTGATTGTATAGCTTGCATTTCATGTAGCCTAAATGGCTTTCAAAGCTGCGAGACGCAGGATAAAGAATCCAAGCACACAAATAATACGTAAGTATCAGCTATGTGGTTATCCACATAGAACTGAACATTTATGCAGCTTTAGCAATTTTCAGATTAGATGTGCTTCACAGATTATCAATGAAGTCATTAGCACATAAATATATTTTTGTTAAAAAATGAGCATATTTTAAGTTGAAAAATTTGTTGTCTTTGAAAAATAATATATGAGGACCTGATATTTCACCAGAGGAAATAACTTTAAAACCAATGAATATCCTCTGAGAGAATAACTCGAAATACTAGGACCAGAATGTCCTTAGCTCTGGATAAGCACACAGTAGCAATCTGAATCAGTTAAAACAGCTCAGAATTCGAAGTTTGCATTCTGTTTTCATAGGTACATATGACAGCAGGTATAACTCTCTATTATAAACTAGAAAAAACATGCAATAAATATCGTATGTCACCTTCGTGCTCCCAGCCCCCACAAAAGATATCCTGAGTGTGTATTTGTCCAGCATCATCATAAGAGAGGTGATTTCTCTCTTACAAATACAAAGCCTTGATTGCTTTTTGAAGAAATGGATGTGTTAAAGGAATCTCCTGAACAAAACTTGAAAGAACCCATGCAAATCTCCTACTAAGACCCGTATTTCCTGATTTCAGAATAGTCACTAGTAAGAGAATCAAAGGATAGTTAGCAATCATTTAAGACATAATATTCTTACTCTTGGATATTTACTAAAATACTTCTGAATTTGCTGATTTTACATCCAAAGCTTTTTGCAGTTCACTGATATGAAACATGGAAAATAGTGTAGCAGAAATGGTTACGAGGTCATATTCTGTCAGTACCACAAAACTTTGCAGTACAGCAAAAAGAAATCATGTTACAGACTATCAGTTAGTCTAACTTACACAACTCATTCTTCAGAGGTGAATAATTTCTACTAATTTATAATAATACCTAGAATTGAAAGTATCTGCACAGTTTATAACCACCTAAATTCTCTTTTGCATTGTAGCAAATTAATCTTTATTTGTGAGTACTGAAGTCTGCTGTCCATGTTGCATTTTGTCACTCTAATAGGAAAGTAAATGAACACAGTAAACAATCTATAGAAAATGTTGAACAGGTTTATTCATACCAGAGTCAATCCAACATAAAGCAAAAGCCGCAGTGGGGTGGTTACAGCGCAGCAAAGCAAAGCATAGCATTTGCAGAAAAGAAAGAGGACTTACCAAGACTGACATAATTATCATAGCTGGAGATTCATTTTTGTTTTGTCCAAGCCTGTTAATCAAGTGCAATCATTGACAAAGCACCTAACTTCCACCTATTAGACACATTATTAAAATGACTCTGTGAATCCACAGCCATTAATTAAAGTAAATAGCAGGGGGAAAAAAGTGTTGATCAGAGGCCAGGTTTTTCTTCTGAGATACCTCCTTCCCTTTTGTAGAGATATGTAAAATCTTTCGTGCTTCTAAATTACTAGTTTATGGAGAATCAGGCAATGTATTAAACTTCCTCTGACTTTGGACACTTGAACAATGTGGCAGTGCATCTGGAAATACAGCAGTGACAACAAAGTACAGGTAGGATTCCATGTACCACTGTGAGAACAGTAAAGATAAGAATTGTATGGAGCCTTATATGCTTTCATGCACTAATGCACATTTCCCAAAACATGATCTATCAACTCATGATTTTAGGAGCAGGATACCAGGGATAAACCATCGAACAGTCTCATTCACAAAATTCTCTTCAACAAACATCCCTAAGTCCTCTACGGATTTTATCAGTATAGGAACCAACTTCAACTACTCAGGATAGGCACCTTTTAGTGCATCGTGTCTTTTTATGTCACGTCATTTTAGGTCAAAGTAATGCTGTTTGTTCTTAAACCTAATGGCAGTCTAGGATTGCTTTGCTGTGCATGGTAAGGAACACAATTCTGCAGGCACTGCTAGCAAGGAGAGCTCTTTCCATTTGCCTAGAGAAGCTGAGAATTAACACACAAAAAACCCCCATGTTGCAGGATCGGAGATCCACTTCCAGTCTGCTTGGAATACGAAGGTTCCTAGCTAGAGCACACCTTGCTCTGGGAACTGGAATCTGTTTAGTTGAAGAAAACATATCATGCCAAGTTAGATGTGATAAATCGTAATAACTGAAGAAACAGGGAACATTCCATGGTTTTGCTGGAAAGGCAACTTACAGACGTCAGGTTCTCACTAAATGTTTTTGCAGCACCAACACTGTTCTTTTGGTACTTAGCACAGAGAGCTTTCAGAACTTATGCTATCTTGTCACTTTTCTTAAAAGTAAATACACAAGCCTCACCAACAGAAATGTATTGAAGTAGTGTGTTAGGGAGAAGAAAATTCCAAACAAACACAAATCATTAACATGCAGGATAAAGAAAAGGGAAACCCCAACCTAAAACATTATTAAAATGACAAATGCCCCGGTTTTATATCCTCTTTCAGTTTAGGCAAGGACCTGGATGCACAATACTAGAAATCATGTTGAATTAGATCAGTATTTTTTTATAAGCATAGAGCACTACTGATTTAATACCTCTACATGCCAAAGAGTATTTTCCTGTCATTTGGCCATTTAAATATTAATAAGCTTTCAGTCAATCACTGAAAGTATACTACATTACAAAAAGGAGATAAAAATGAGGACATTCAAAAACGCCCTTAAGATTAAAAAAAATAAAAAATGTAAGATCTGCAAATACGGATGAATATTTAAATGAACAAACAGACTGGGCCCTGTCAAAGGTCCACCTGGCCTTGATTTGGTCTCACACGGTAACAGAAGTCAATCTTAACGTACAGTTAAGCTACTGCATGTGTTGCTGAAGGATAACGATGCCCTAAAAACCCTTGACTGTATTGCTGGAAGCAAAGTGTTCCAGACTGCATTCCTACACACTTGTCTTGTTCTAATGCTCCAAGTTATCACTGAACTCCACAGAATGAAACAACTATCTGAAATCTACCTCCATTATAAAAAGTTTCCATATATGTTCAGTTATTGCACATAGCTACCAAAATTTATTTATTAGAAATCATTTATTGGAGAAATAATAACTTCTGCTCTGAAAAATAGGTACTAGTTTTACCATCACCAGCTTCTTGCACAAATCTTCACTTTTAAGTGGTGATATTATTTCAGGCTTTATTCTTGTTGATACTTTGGGAAACCAGGTAACAATCTTTTTTCATTACAGTACAGTATTTATATGCTAGGAAACAAAGTTTTAAAAGTTTTACTTTCCACTATTGGGATATTCTGTTCTACTAACAGACTTCTCCATTTGTACTCCTCACTGCAAAACACATTTTTCCCTCATGTAAACTTGCTTGAATAAACAAGCACACCCATGAAGACAAAAATTAAGAAAGTTAAAAAAAGTGAATAAAATATCTCATATGACTTTACAAGTGAGAGATATTTTTAGTTCTGTTAATTCTTTCTTATCTATTTTAGATATTGGTATAACTATTTAAAACAAAGTGTGCTAAAGATGTGATCAAATAATGCTGAGACAGTGAAGCAAACAGCAGGTTAAAAATTACAAGGCCCGCAGTTATAAAGCAGCTTCTCTTACATAAATTTTCTTCTCACAATTTTCTGTCATTGAGGCAGACAACAAGATATTATCTTTCCAAGCAATGTTTACAATAGAAACATGAATTTTCTTTTTGAATGCTGCAGAAGAAAGGTTTTGGCCTTGTATTCTCCTTTGGTGCTCAACCTGTGACTTGTGTTTGAAAACTATCTTCTGAAATACAGTGTCCCATGGCATCAGTCACCTCTCACTTTTTTCTCTCATGGCATTTGGGTGCTGGCCAACTGATCAAGACAAAAGCATTTCTCAAGCTTTTGAAAATCACACTCCATACTGGTAGATGGTCCTCCAATTTAGCAGCATCTCTATTCTTTTCAGGACAAAGAGAGAGTGAGGATAAATTGAGTTTGTGAGCAATCAAAGCAATCAGCAGTTCCATACCCCGTGTAAACAATTTTCACAAGCAATTACAGCCTGTTCTTCCAAGCATGGAGCAACGTATATTTTACAACCTACTTTAAATTCTTTCACGATCCTAATTTCAAAAACAACCATCTAAATTCAAGACTACAAAAGACTCATGTACATTTTAAATTCTCTTCTAAATCCCTTGTACCAAATGCCAGCTGTTTCTTCCAAATTTGTCTAGAACTGCAACCTACTCAAACGTTTTTACTGGTAATAAGACATATATTTGCTCAAGCAGAACATCACTGACAGTTCATAATGTGAATAAACCTTCAGTTCGGGGGGTTTGAGACCAAAATTAGTGGAGATGAAAAAGTTAACTTCTGGAATAATCCATGGGTATACATTAGAATTTACTTCTTTACTTATTTCTTAAAACATATTGAACAGCATTCTCCTCTCTCAAGCACAGAGTGATTATACTCAATATTTCTTATCTCCCATTTTCTATTTGCTGATTGAAATATTCTCCCCACTGCCTTTAGAGAAGATACACATCATTTCATTAGTATTTTTTTCAAGTACAGAATCAGTAGTAAAAAATACATTTGCTCGAGTAATGAAATAGTCATCTGATCTTTGCAGTTTGGTCTTCAGAATGAATTGCCATTTGCTTGAGGTACATTCCAGATTAACCTGTTTGTTCTATTGGCTTCAGCAGCAGCTACTCAGCTGACCTGTCTCTCTGCTTCGGTCCTCATTCCACATGCACAAGAATCTATATGGAGGCCTGTGTTGTAAATCCCATTATGTATTTGTATAAATAAGCATATGTAAAAGCAAAAAAAACCACCACAAATATAATAAAAATACATAGTATTTGTGTTATGTGTAGCATTATGTATAAATTATTAACATAATTAGTCCCATCCGTATAATTTTCAGTGAGCTTTATTTCTTGAACACTTGCAGAAACTTGAGTTTTACCTTTTATATACCTTCTTCAAAGTTCTATCCAATTTTTCATGCAATACCAACTTTTATTCCAAGTATATATACTTTTCCTCTAAAATATTAGAACACTCGTAGCAAACACAGACAGAAATGCTTATTACATACAATTAATGTGATGTTAGCAGTAATAGATGTGCAGTTTGGGAAATAATCACATCCATCTCATCAAAACCTGTCTTTTGAGTATGTTGAACATTACTAAATACTTTATTAAACAAATGCTGACATTAATTAGGAGAACAAGCAGTAAAGAAAGGCAAGAACAGCCTTCTGGCACCGCAAGCAAATTTTGCTGTCAAAAACTGTCTTCTGAAAAAATAACTGATGTAGTGGTATCTTGGTTAGTGCAAAACCAAGCTAGTCTAGAAGACCCCAAGAAATTAAAGCAGTTAAAAGAATCACAAATTTGTATTTTTACTTTCTTGAATGCACTCATTCCATAAAGTAACAGATCATTATGGTTTGCATGGCTATTGTGAGCGCTTAGGGATATCTTACATTTCACAGGTTGGTCTCCAGAAAAAACACTAACAAACAGCGCATGAAGTTGTGGTATTTTTAAGCACAGAACAGCCTTTTTTTTTTTTTTTTCTTTTTTTTTTTTTTAAGCCAATCATTCTTTCCATGCATTTAGACCCTTTGTGACAGTGTATAGTAACATTTAAAACATATACATACCTTGCTTACATAAAGAATAATACTGGATTAAAGGAAATATTCCAACACATATGTCACTACACAGGAAACTACATCATAAATTGTTTCAAAAGTGGATGTAATTTTGCCTCCTTGCTTTCTTTTTAAACCTACTCTGAAATAACATTACCATTATAAGAAGAAACAGTTGTCTGATTTTTAGACATAAAAAAATCAAAGGTATTTGTTCTTATAACACGGTCCTTTATATAACAATCTCCTCTACAAGCTTTCACACATTCTAACAGTGTAGGAAGCAATTTAGAATTAAGTATGTCAGTAAAAACAGACAACCTAAGATATGATCCAGACATTAACTCCTAAACAAACTGCCTGGAAAGTTGGTGAGAGTCATGCATGTGTTCCATAGGACAATGCATGAAACTTCCTTATTTTAGATAACCTTTACATTGGCTTTTAGAGACCCCAAAGGGAATGTGAGCTACTGAGACAAACCAAGACATAATCAGCATGGGAGAGATACATACAGAGTGATGACACAGTTTTTAGAGTCTGAATCAACATTTTTCTCCACTACCCAACTTATAAATAGTGGGGGAGAAAAGTTTTAAGTCAAGTTAACAGTATTTTACATTTTACTGACTTAACTTTGATCAACTACTCTATTTGCAACAATGTTGTTTGTAAATGGCATAAGAAAAATCTTTCTATGTACCTTAAATCCACCTAAACACAAACATTACTGGAAGCTTTTATTTTCAAGATAAAATTTGACAGATTTTTTGCAAACCATTTAGTTAAAGTGATTGTTACTAGCAGGAAGACTCTGGAAAGAAGCTATGAGATGAAAAGTCAATTTTTAGCCTGTATTCATGAGTTCGCTACAAAAGACTAGAAATAACACCTCTCCAGCTTTATTTTAAATTACTGAAAAAAACCCACGTATTTTTCTCTTGAACCAACAGCTTCTCAACACAGTTTCTCACAAATTAACTATGAACTCCCTCAGCAAAATAGTTTCAGTCTCTTTGTGGCACAACCTCCACCGATCAGCTGTGATTTCCTATGTACACACAAGTAAACAGCCTCCCTTCAGTCTATCTACTATTCGTTAAGGAATAAAACAAACAAAAACCCCCCATCATTATAATGTACCTTCAGAAAAAATCCACATCTGCTTTGGCTACTTGATCACTGCTATTAACAGAGGTACAAAAGGCCCTATCTCAAAATGCCTAACTACCTCCAGGAAAATGAAAAATGCCTCCAGGGGAACATGCCACTTCAAGAGAAGGCAGCTGATAGGCTGAAGACAGAGCTATGGGTCATTTTTACTGTACAGTGCCTTGACAAAACAATGATGCTCTTTCTCATGGTATGGGCTAATAAAAAAGGATTTTCCCATTTCCCTGACATGTGAGCTGTCTGAATGGACAAAGCTAAAACTTCTAAATCTAAATTGTTTTTTCTGGTTTTCTATAATTCTTGTCTCAATGTCTTATGATTTAGTTCTGTTTCTAATATCAGTCTCATCCAAGAGATACCCTATTCACAGAAGTTCCTTGTATGTATAACAACTAGTATTTTCTGTTTAAAAATGCAAATTCTAAAATGAAACAATTTTTTAGATGAGTCAGATTCAATGACAGAAGTTACAGAAATAAGCAACAGTACTTTTAATTATGTATAAATTGCTTATTGATTTAGTCTTATAATTGCTGTTATGTCTACACATAAGCATATTATCATTCCAGTGTCTATGATACCATCATCTCCTTCTTAAAAAGAGAAAAACGTGCTATTTGAAATAAAAATTTTAAAAATAAAATTCCACAATTGCTATAGCTTTGAAGAGACTGATAGCCATTTACAACATATTTGTTCTAAATGAAAAGAATGTTACTATTTTCATTATAGTTTTTAACCCATGCACTCTCCTATTTTTCTTCTTTTTCACCTATATAATTGTAGCCTGTATGGGATTCTTGCTTTAGTTTTTTCCAGAGAATCACCGTTGGAACAACAGAAGCCCAAAAGCAGCACAGCCCCTGAGAGAAAGACAAAACGTCCATAAAAAAAAAAAAAAAAAACAAAAAAAAAACAAAAAAAAACCAACACCAAACATTTAAAAATCCAACATCTACTATTAACTACACATTAACAACAAAAGGTAAAGTTCTCACGCTATAGGAAACTGTTAACTGATCTGAGCTACAGTGTTATCTGATTAGGATACTCTATAAAAAAATTCAGCCTGCCAATTCTTACTCTTCCATCTCTCCAAAAATTACAAGGCTACAATGAGAAATACTGTACCTAGCCTTACTACGTTTGAATATCCAGAGAAAGAGGAATTTTCTCCAAACAAAGAGAAGTTTAATTTAAATCTTGTATCAGAGCCATTCTAAAAGTTAATGAACATAAATTATAAACACAGGTGATTATTTTCTGATTTAAGAAGTTGCAAGATCTTAATAACCATAATTCACGTAAGAAAATAGAATAAAAATACAAACCAGACACAACAGAAATTTATCAAGAGTTGAGAAAGAGAAGCAAAACACAAGTTACAGAACCCTGACTGCTGAACTGGAGGATGAACCTCAATACACTCAGGTTGGGATTACAGAAGGGAATTACTGAAGAATTTGCATGAACTCTACAACCAGCACACAGCATTATTTGCTGTTTCAAGCTATGTCTTTTTTCAAAAATCCCACTTAATGTTGCACTTTTTGATACTTCAGATGGGAAAACTGAGTTATCACCCTTAACTGCAGAGGTTAATCTATAATAGGTAGCTCACCTTACTGAAGGCAAGACTGCCGCAGCCAGTAACGCTCTGCTTTTACAAGCAGTAAGGTCCACTCAGTCATTGCCAGCAGGTAACAGTTTTCACAGATGAATTAAACACGCTGATGAAAGTATAGCTAAAAATGTTTTCACTGTATTCTGTTCTACTTCGATATTTCTGCTCTCTGTTAAATAATTTGTGAAATCATTTTACATACTACCCGGTAGTACATTGGCCAAGTACAGCCTAATATTGTTGGCTTTGGCAGCCCTTCCTGGCTCGCTTCCTTTCGCAGATGTAGACTGAAATGATTTAGCAGCACAATTCAAGAGCCATTGTGGCACTGCTGGAGGGCAAGACACGTGGAAGCTATGGAGTATGTGTGACCAGCCATGCTCACGTACATCGCCGTTCAGTTGTCCACACCTGTCGCAGAAGCCAATGCTGGGGGAGCAGGATACAAAATTGTCAAAATGTACAAAGACACCATTGTACTATTGTCATTCTGTATCATTCAAATGCTCTTTTTAACAGAACAAAAATGATAAAAACCTCACTTCCTCACAGATATCACACTGTATTAAATAGGATTAAGAAGGATTAAAAAGTGTCGCACTTTAGACAGTTCTATATAGCAAGTCACCAAACACCAGATGAAGTCTTAGTGCCAAGGTGTGGTACAGTTCTCCTAATGTTAACGGTATAAACTTGCATTTTTTCTTTAAAAAACGCAATCTGCAATGTTGAAATAAATGGTTTGGATGAAGCAGAAGGCTTCTTTACAGGAACACAGACAAATTAATCAGAACAGAACATTCAACAAGTTGTCTTCATTATTCACAGGATTTAAAGTGATTTCCACCACTAAAAACGATTTTGTCTGATTTATAGATGAGTACTTCTTCGTAGAGATTTTGAGAATGCTTTGAGGTCACTATCTGGCATCATTAGATATACTATAGCATTACCACAAAGGGCTTAATTCACAAAATGTTAATTATTTATTATTATTAATAATAATAATAATAATATCCAAAAGGCTACGTTTGCATACTTCACCTGCAGAAATTTCCAAAGGTTTTGCAAGATTTATGAGCAAACAGAATCTAAAGTAAAGCTTAAATCATCAATATGTTTGTTACTAAGGCTTTGTTCCTTTCCTTCTATAAAATAATATAAAAGTTACCTTATAGAAATCATTTTGACTCAGATAAAATAGCCTGCTATTCAACATTGTGGTATAGATTTTTATTTTGAAAACAACCAACATCTTTTCAATACGAAAATATTTTTTTTTAAATGCTTTCCATTGATGACAATACCCACATCATAGCTAAGTTATGTAAAAATAAGCTTTGAAATACTGTTACCAGCTGCAGTGTAGTGGATGATACATCATGCAAAACTTCTCTCATTGAAAAGTTTGGAAAGAGTAAAACCAAATGCTGGAATTTTAAATAAACTTCTAAATGTAAAGTTCCATGAAACATTTAGCAGAAAACTTGGTTTCCTCAGCAAGATAATCTTGCCAAAATAAAAACCTGGCTGGCACTTATATAAGTTAAAAAAAAAAAAATCCATAAAATTACCAAATCTGAAGAAAATAAGTGCAAAACTAAAAGATATGCTACAAGAATTGAAAGATGGCTAGAAGTTCATGTCTGAGAATTTCAAAGAGTAGAAAACAGGGAATTTATTAATGCCTGACTTTCTGAGCTAAAACTAAATAAATCCATGATGACCCAATCCAAAAATTCCTCTCTGCAACCCATACTTGAATATTGTTGCTGCTACTGACAAGAACTAAATCTAAATTCTATTATTTCTGGTTGCAATAAAACATTCCCTAAAACTACCAGTCTGCTGCTGTTTATCTAAAATGGACCCAGACATCAAAACTGTCATCTTACCAGAGAGCAGAACCTGCCTGAATAATTTCCAAGATTTATACAAATCTGTCTAGAACCAAAGCTTCTTATAAATATGGTGGCCAATTCTTCCATAGTTCAACATCTTACTGTACCAAAACACTACTGTACCTAAGAGCAATCGACTGGGCATAACTCTTTTACAATCATCTCAGATACAACTGATTAATTACCTAAATTAGAAAAGGGCATGACACATGGGGAATGTTCTGTTTGTTTTGCCAAGGAAGTTTATAAAAAAAGAGCGAGGATATTTTGTTAGATAACATTTATACACTTGTACAGAAAACAACCTAAAGCTGTAATCCTCTAAGTCTTTCATGATCTCATTCTAAGCTTTCCAGAACATCTTCCCAACTGACACTTTTTTAAAAAAACCAAGCCCATCAGATTAGCATCATCTTTAAAGTGAAGATCTTTGCTGCATGCCCAATTTCTACAAAACATTGTTTAAAATGTGAATACCACCAAGATATTTTCAAAACACTGTAACTACTGTCATAATTTACAATAATTCAATGAAGAAACAAAGTTCCAAGAGATAAAAAAAAGCTGTCCAATGAGTGTCGTGAGAAGGGGAATTTTTATAAAAGTAGAAACTGATCAGGTATTAGACAACTTGTAAATCAAAAAAGGTAGTCTCAGTTTAATCTGGTAAGCATGGATACAACTTCAAACAAGAGCATTAAGAAAAGCTGACCAACAGCTATCTGACATACTGCATGATATAAAGTTTGAAATTGGTATTTTGGCTGTACATCATTTTCTCAGAGTTTATACTGAACTTGGCTAAAGTACTTCATCAGTGGCATTTAGTTCTAACCTTTAGGCCCCCCCAAACATTAGAACAGAAAACCAAGAATCAATTCAACAAGAACGAATAGCTGCCATACTCTGTAATACAAGTAATACACATTTTCCCCCTTCAGAGTGACACAGCAATGCAGAGCCTGGACAGTGCGTAACATTCGCTATGTCTTCCCAAAAATACAAGCAATCCTGATCTTTCTCAATTTGCTACTTTTACCTCCTGAAAGTTATCCATCACCTTTGGTTTTTTCAAGAAAAAGTTTCAGTAAAACATCTGACAGCTTTTAAGATATTGTAAGATATTTTAACATGAAAACATAGGTTCCATTTTTGTTCTGCTGATTTCTTCTGAGGGAAAAAAAAAAAAAAAAATCCCTGCTGAAAAACACAGATAAACTTCACCCTTGAAGTATTATAAATTCGTAGTGTTTACAGAGAATAGAGATGTCCCAGTGCTCCTGTTAAAAATTTAACTGTTTTAGTTATGTATTTTTTCACCTTCCTGACTAAATCTGCTTCACTCTACAAATGTGCTTTCTCTAAAACAATAAACTTGCATCTCTTGTACACATACAGAAAAGAATCTCCTATATACATCTTCCTACAGTCAAAAAGAAGCTATTAATCTGCTGTATTGAACCAGGGAACATGTGTGGGTGTAAGAAAAATGTCTGTAGGCACGAACAGAAGGGAAGGCTACAGAGATTACTGCAGCGTAACCACCCACATCCATTTTATCAGAAAAGAGCAGCAGCTGAGTCATGGTGCTGACTTCCACCCAGAAGAGGGATTTTCTCTAAGCTGAGATACATTTCTGTGACGATTAATTTTTCATTTTCAAAGGATTTAATTTCCAGCATTTTGACGTTTAATTTAGGAATTTATAAAAACATATCCTTATTGCTATTTGAATGGTTAATGCTACCCTGCCCTTTTTTCCCTTCAATATCTCTACTAAGACTTTTGCTGAAATCCAAGGATGAAATAAAACACATTTTCATAAAAAAATTGGTGGAAACTTTCAGTTCCATTAATTTCATACAAACAATTATATTTATTTAAAATACAGAGTATTTGCCTTTCACTCAGGTTGGTTTTTGCTATAGTACAAATACGCACTCTTATATTAATCACAAAATCCTTACCAGCCCTGGAAATCCAGAAGGTAGATCCAAACTTTGAATTTTTTATGATATAATTGCTTGCAACAGAAGCCTCTATTTTAGAAATGTAACAAATCTGTTACAGTTGTTTGCTACAATGGAAAAAGTTTAGTCTTTGCTGTCCATCAACTGTCAGGAGGTCAATGCCACCTTTCCTGCAATGCTTTTCAAATGATAGTGGATGTGAAATAAAAAAAAAGCTCCAAAGGCAATGTTCAGAATTGCAGGAATTATACAATCACTGTTAAATAAATAAATAAATAAAAGCAAAACTATTTTTAAAGTCAAATTAATAAAATATATTCTTTGGTACCCAAAGACCTTCAGTATTTCAAGATGGTTAACGTATGGAGTACAAGCTGAAGCCTCATTATAATTACTTAGCTGAAAATTTCGTGTTAGTATTTACGTATTTAATTTTAAGTTTGCTAAACTCCTGTGGGGATAAATATGTTTTCCTACTTGTTCTATAAGTGTTTGAAAAGCAGCAAAGAAATAATCGTAAATAATAATTCAATGCAGAAACTGCTATTTTTATTTTAAATTCCACTGCTTTGTACAATGCCACTATATTCCACAAATATATAATCTATCAAAAATAAGCTACTAAAAGTCAACCTTGGTGCATATACAGGAAGTTAAAGAAGCATTTAAAAAAATACTAGTTATTTTACTTTTACAATGTTCTTAATGGAATATAAAATATGCATATCTAGATCTTGGAATAAACAGAGTGCAATTCAGAATTTTTAAATTACTTTAGATTACAAATTCTTCATTTTCCTATATTTCCTAGTATTACCTTATTTTACAATAGCTTAATTTTATTTTTTTAAAATTTCATTACTGAGTGAAAGTTACCAGTCCTCCTTCCTACAGGCAAAGCTATTACACACGCTCTGTGGTAGACCAGTATAAAAAGATACAGCCCCAGAACACACAAGCAGAACTGAAATGCCATTATGGCAGAGGGAAGTGTACACACGCTGGCTTTTGGCCTTCTGGGCAGGCAACAACTGAGCAGGATTCAGCACAGGTTTGCAACACCTTAATTGTGCCCTGCGCTGCCGTCGCTAGCTTCCAGCCCTGCTAATTCTCTATGGATTCTACTCACATTAGCTAAACTAGCATACATATGTTTCCCTGAACTGTATTATTCCCTCTGTATATACATCCTAGGGAAATGTGGCTCAGTCATGCAGGTATTCCTGCCTAGGATTTAAGTCCATATGCTTAATTTGATGGAATTTCTCACTCAGGGGATAATTATTTATTGCTAATTTTTCTAAATTCTGGAATTTCAAGGAGTTGCCTACATCTCATCACCAAGAGCATTCCTGACTTGCAAGAAAACTAAACAAAAAAATCAAGGAGAATATGGGTTTACCTGCCATTCTGCTATTTATTACAAATCTGAAGTTGCAGTGTTTCTAAGTAATTTCCCAAGTCAAAACTCAACCGATGGCCATAATTAACATCTGTATCAACTCTGCTCCTCCTTTCAGAACTGAAGCCTTAACTCAAAGCTGTCCAACTCACTACTTCATCCTGCTCATGAATTATATTGTAGTTCTTAACACCGTGCCCTACAAATCAAGCAAAACTCAGTAACTAACAACTGGTTCAGAAAAGCCCAGCCATTTTTAAAAAGGTGACTAAGTTGCTCACTACATTCTCTAATCTGCCGTCAGGGTTTCCTTCTCTAACACTTCTTGGTCTCAATTCCAAAAGACAAGCAGCTGCTTACGAGAGTTATTATTTCTTGCATATGATTCTGTCCTTAATCACAGTCAGGAGTCAGATGAAAAACATGAGATTATTAATACTCACTTCTCCGTGAGTATTCTGCAATATACTTTAAAAATTTAGTACGTACTTGCTCAATCTGTTTTAAAACCTGAATTGCTGAAATGCTAAAAACATGTAAAGCAAAAGGCCATGAGAAATTGGAAGAAGTTGATGCAAATTTCAAGCATTCCTATAAAATATGGTTGCAATATTCTTCCAATTGTACTTGTAAATCACTAGATAACAGTTTAGTATGTTAGATATTACAGTAATTTATTTCTGTATAGTGCTATTCAATCACAGGGAACAAACTATGACCAAACTGCTACCAAAGTCTGTTTTACTACTGAAACTACAAGAGGCTTGTTAGTACATGTGAACCAATGTCTAAATTTAAGTACTATACACATATTCCCTTAATTTTATTCTTTTTAAACACAAAGAAGATCGTAGGCAATCTGATAAGTCATTTTGGCTTTAAGGAGGGAGTGGACATTGGAATAAAGGGGGGCATGAATGTGAGTTACTAACAGATTCTTACAAATAAATATTCTAATGAAATAGAAGTACTAGTACTTTTAACTTTCCTTGATAATTTTTGTGAAAGAGGAAAAGCTGATTTCACACAGACAGCAAAAGCAGAAGGAGAGAACTTTGAATTATGACAACTTAAAAGCAAGTGATATTGTAGTTTAAATATATGGCCAAAAGATAATCTATTCAGGTACAAAATATATTTCAATACATGTCATGGTTTAAACATGCCTGGCAGCCAGACACCACGCAGCCGCTTGCTCACTCTTCAGTATATCAATAACCCGTCATGAGAATTTTTAAATCCATTATTACACCTTGACAAAACACAATTCATTCTAGTTCATGAAGCAAATTAGCTACGTGCCCTTTACAACAAGCCGAGTACTATTAATCACTAAGAGTAGAATGACCAAAGAAACACTCTACAGAAGACTGGGAGAGGGGAAGGGATGAGGAGGGGAAAGCCAAAACAAACCCTCAAGAAACACGTATTAGGAAAAACTTTGCTCTGCTATAAATGCGCATATCGAAATGAATTGAGGGAGCAAAATGAGCAGAGGAAACTGTTTACGGCTGTTCAAACAGAGTGCTTGATCTCCATTTCCTTGTATTTTTTTGGTCTAATCATCATTTGTATTCATAACACTATTCATAATAGGCTCTTGAAAGACTACAGAAATAAGAAAATATAATCCCCATTATTCCAATAGAAAGAAATTCCAGCAAAGTGATCTATCAATAGCTAAATAACAAAACAATTGAAAATCTCATTTATTCTAGGTATATATTTTTTTCAAAGCAAGTGCTACTACCAGAAACAGAGATGTACAACTTCTCAAAGTGAAAAAGGTGTAAGTCAAACACATCTTTATCCCACCAAAATACTGGAGAGGGCAGCTGAATTTTTTGAAAAAAAAAAAAAAAAAAAACAACACAATACCTGCAATACCTGCATTACCTACACGGATCCTTTATTTAGAAGTCAGAGAGGTAATCCTGAGAAAATGCGTTTGAATAATGGCAAGTATTTTATTTGTGGGGAATCATTTTAAACTTACACTAAGAATTATGTCACTCTTCATTCTGTGGTGAATTACTGATGCAAAACTCTACACTAATTTTTCCATTAACTTCCAGCTTTTCCATAAGAGAATTCTAGAAAAAAAAAAAAAAAAAAAGAAAAAAAGGAAGGCAAGCAGGAAAATAATTTCCTAACTGAAAATTCCCAGCGGACTCTGACTTTCACATCCTTACGCGTATTGTTTTGAAAATTAACAGACACCACAGCTGATTGCTAATGGCTTGTAGGAAGGGAAACTGTAACAAATGTCAGAATGATCATTTGAACGGCGCTCTCCCTGCCACAGAGTGATGCTGAACCTGCATCAACACTCTAAAAACTTCTGTAAATCTTGTCTAGTAAATATTTTTATTTGCTTGAAAAAGCTTCAGAATTTTTTTTGTGGCATTCACCTTCGTTTACAGCTTACGCTAGATATTTACAACTAGCATGTCATAAATTTTTCTCATTTGAAATAAAGGAAGACAAAGCCAGGACTAAACTTTTCAGAAAAATCAACTAATCCCTAAGAAGCAGTTTGAAATAGCTCTTTCAAACAGTAGCAACTAGTAAAAATTTCATCACTAACCCACACCATACTTTCTCTAAAACGTCACTGCTGGCACATACAAATGCTTAACTGCTCTTGTGGAAAAACTGCAAGAGTAAATATACATAGATATTGTGACAGTACATGCCTCAATAATATTTATACCGTTCATCATCGCTTGCAAGCCTCCACAGTAATTTCATGCCAAATATTCAGCTTTGGTTTCAACATAAGGTTCTGATAAGAAGTGGCTAATAAATAAAGACAAGGATATGAAAAGACACAGATACTTTCATTTTTCCTCTTCCTCCTTTCCAAATAATTCCAATATTGTTTGATTCAAGGAAAGCAAGTTCTGACACATTGTTACTAAATAAAATCTTCAACTTTTAAACAGTTCCAGGAGTTGCTGGGGTTTTTTAACATAGTTAAGCCAACTGACTGCCCACTGACCTCAAAATGTATTTAGCAATATTAGTGGACACAGCTGACAAAGAGAATTGTAAAAGATAGTAACTGTGCATCACTAACTCAGTTAATTCAAGTTTGAACAGAAGATAAGCTACTCCATTTGAGTAAAATAAAAGGATGCACATTGGCAGGTCCTGTGTATTGGCACCTAAAAATATTTTTTTTTTCAGTGTATGAATGATGATTGCATATTTATAACTTTAACTACCTGATCAAAGCTGTTTCTAATCAATTTATTTTCCATTTACATACTTAAAGAACTGCTACTAGCCTTAGAGTCATGGATTTTTACCCTGAGTTTTCAGGCAGTGTTTCAGACAAAACAGAAGAGTTTGTTCTCATTATGCAGAACACTATATGCCTTGGACAGCTCTTTCAGGAAAACATCCCTGCCATACTTTACATACATATGTACATACCTTTATACACAGGCACATTAAGCCCTTTCTTCTTGGTGTACAAAATGAAATTCATTTGGTACTCTAACTGGACTATCAGTTAAAATACAGTACGCAAACACAGATGCAGCAGAGATGTTTGACTTTGATCAACCATGCATTATAACAAGCTGCTTTTGCTGATTAACATAAATTGCTTTGATTTATATATTATACATAATCCTATTTTCCACCATGGAAGTTATTTGCTCACGCCTCCAAACTGAAAATATTCTCTTCTCATCCTGAGGAGTAGGATGTCTAGATCTAAAGAATTTCTAAATCATTTAGCAAAAAACTATTTAATATACTGATTAATTTAAGAAATATGAAAGCATACTTTCTACTCTTGTAATACATTGTCAAAATAGAAAGTTTTGAAGAATTCTATTGGTAAATCAAAAATTCTACAGTGTACATGTTTCAGCATAAGCATACTGACTTAAAAATTCTCTTTTCCTTATTCAAATTTTCCTTTTTGCTTCTATTAATTTTTTTAAATAACTTAATCATATATTCTAAAACTACAGGATGGTAACAGGATGATATCTATATCTAACTCACTGCCTGTCCAAGCTACAGATTTTAAAAGATGATGATCTTTGATAACCCAGCACGAAAAGCTGCTGTTTACTTGTTCTGATAATAAGCCAAAATCAGATATGGAAACTTTACTACTCTTTATTCTTCTCTTTTTCGGTGCAACTTCGGTACTTGCAAAAGTGCTGCGACAAACCTGCAAACAACATAATCCAGTGCAGAGATCTTGTGAACCACTGACTGGTTGAACTACTGGGTCCTCAATTCAGCATCCAGACAGACTGCCCACCAAGATGACACTGTCCCTTTCTAAGATGTGGCTCTACACTTACTACAGTCTGCAATAACATCACTCGTGTGTCACTTCATGGACATAAATACAATGACTATTATATAAACAATAATCTTGTGGTTACCATTGGATATTGCAGATAATGTAAGATATGAAGTCAGGAGAATATCTCAGCTGTTCTGAGCAAAAATCCTATCACTGCCAAATACATTAAGATTGAAATTCTTCAAGTTCTTTGAAATCTTCATCAAATAATTGGAAAAAAAAAAAAAAAAAAAAAGGCCAGTAAAAGCAGTTTTAAGAACTTTTAATATTTGTAAATGCCATTGCCTTAGGTAGGAGCTCTAGGTACAAACAACCCTGATAACACACTTGAAAACTTATGGCACTCTCTTTTAGAATTACTGTTTGCCCCTCAAAAATAGATGTTTTCTCAATATCAATTAGGTTTGCTTCCCTTCAAACATTCATTTGAAAAATCACAAACTGGAAACGAGCATTTAAATGAAGTAACATGTGCTTTAAATCTTACACTAGTGTTTGTTAAGCAGTTATACACACAAAGTCTTCATACCATCTTGACTGACAGATAGCAGTTTGCCATATGTTTTTCCAAAGGCTGAAGCCAATACTGGAATTCTGTTTCAGAGAAAGCATCATAAATGCATTGTTCTAAATCATCCAAATAAGAAATGACTAACAAACACTCAGGAAAAAACCTACATTAGCCCAACAACAACCTACCTCAAGCATAGCAAACCAGAAAATACAGATTTAATTATCTTGTTACAATGTAAAATCACACACAGCCTGGACTTCACAATAATGGTACCTGGTGTGTTTATTCTACATCAACAGCTTTCCGGAGTACTGTTCTTGAAATATATGGACATTACCACTAAAGGACTTGGACAATTCACCTGCAAAAGCTATCACATCTTACTCTGAAAGCTACTTGGGAACTGATATGCCATCAATGTATCACCTAACACCCAAGTATTTGGGGATCTCAAATGTATACTTGTAATGGGTCAGACTATTTGGAAAGAAAAAAAAAAAAAAAAAAAAAAAAAAAAAACATGAGAAAAAAAACAAACAACCCCAAAATTCCATCAGCTGCCTAACTTTTTGGAAAGGACTTCTAACAAACAAAAGCCTAGACAACCACTGCAAGACTGAAGTTGAAAAGGACTGCCATAAGACCCTCACCAAACTGAAAAGACTTGCAGTCTGCATCTACCCACACATTTCATGAACAAAGACAAATCCAGTGAAAGTTAAATAGAGATAAGTAAACCTTAATACACAGTAATTATACTTTATACTAGCATCTCTCTTGACTCCTCTAGGTATTAGTAGTGCCAAGAAAATTAATCTTACCCTCTTGTATGTTGAATTGCTGCTAGTTCATATCAGATACTTCTTCCTTAGTATGAAAATGAATCAGCACAAAAATTCTAAAACGTATGTCCAGCTAAAAGCATTTAGGTAGAGCACAACCTCATACAAAATACTGAAGCTCTAAATCCCATGCCTTCTATCATTATAACCCATACGAGACATCCTCTGTGAGACCTGCCTTCAAAGTACCCAAGTGGCTTTTCAGTGGCACAGTGAAGGAGCCTCCTTTTATTGCAGCACAACCCAACAGCCCCAGAGCAAGAAAACTACAACCACAGAAGTATTGTCTGGACAACTTGCATCAGTGAAAGTTCCTTCAAATGCTTCTTTAAAAAAAAAATTATACATATAGATAGATAAATATAGGCACAGACTCACATACACCCTTCATAATGTTAGCACACTACTACTAATGCAACTTTGGTGACAGAAGTCCCTCACCTGGGAACCACCTATAAAGCAAAGGCAGTGCCAAAACATGTTTATTGCTTGTGAAGGTTTCAAGTCATTTAGTCAACTGCGTTAATGGACCTGGCTAACACCTGTGATTTAACCACATGATCTGCATCAGAATCTTTTGCTGTTATTTTTCCTCAGCAGTTATATCAAAATACAAAACTAGTTTCTTCGGTTTTACTTTTCATGCTGTTTAAACTTAAGGATATTTTGGGTTGTTACTGGAACTTTCAATTTATGAATGCTTCCCAGAAGGATTTTTTTTTTTTCAATTGTTCACACAATTCTACATGTGTTTACCATAAAACAGAGTCAGTAATACCACTTTCTTCTCAGGCAAAACAGCGTATTTCACTGCTTTATTTCACTACAGATAAGGTTCATTCCACTAGACAGTTTGTTTCTGTCACCAAGGAGCATGCACTCCTGCATGACACGTAGATTTTAGCTTTGTCAAATACCAGGAATGTTTTTGTTTGTCTATTAATTTACTCTCACCATGTCTATGAAATTACATGTACATTCCCCTTAAACTAGAAATTACATTAACTAGAAGACTGTTTTCTAGGAAGACTGGAAGACTGTTTTATAGGAATATCAAAGATTTTTTTGTTGCTAAGAGTAATGACTGCCTATTTAAACCTCATCCCAAATACTTAAAATATTATTTTATTCTAAAATTTTAGAAGTGCTACTATCAACACTTCTGTCATCTAGTAGTATCTGTTCCATGCAATGCGAATTTATATAAGACACAGGAAAATTACTTTTGGTTATTGCTTCAAAGATAAAGGCATCATAAAAGTAATCATTTTTCCTAACTAAAAATATTCCTGTGATTTTTATTTACCTCAAACAGTAGATGGTCAAGACAACATCTCTCAAATAAAGCAAGTTCTGTAGTCACAGCACATTATGAAATCATATTGCCACTCAGTGGAACCAGACTTATTTAACTTGTTTTATGATAAAGCCTTTTTACTGCCCTTCCAGAACCCCAAATCCAAGATGACGGCTTTTCTAATATTAACCACTTTTTGGTCCTACAAAGAAAAGAAATCTTTGAAATTTTTAAAAGCTTTCTTAGTGATGAACCATGATAAAATGTGCATATACACAGAAAGCTTTCATTGGAAATGATCATCAAAGCAAAACGAATCTTTGAGGAAATCTAAGAGGCAATGAAATAGTGCTCAATCTTCCTCTTTGGAACCATCCTAATTTCTTTAAACACAATGCGAGACTTAAGTGACCGTGCTTGACCTCATATTGTCGTTTAAAGTACTAAATCTGTATTATTTCAGTAGAATTATCATCAGTTTTTATTAGCAAGAAGTCAGAAGTAATGAACAAGAAACAAAGTTAAACAGAACAAAACTGAAGTTAAACACAGAAATATGTATACAAATACAAGAAGGTCATGGTCCAACCTTGATTTTAAGCTAGGCACCAGCACCAATTTTTCTCTTTTTTGGAATTCACTTTAAATCGTAGAACTAAAATAAGAGGCATTTCAACTTCTGCTTTTCTTCCCCAGTCTTGTTTTCATGCCCCACATACACTCACACCGTCACATCTGGTTTCTCCTGCACGAAGTCAGTGTTATTGCAACAAAGGATCTTGGCATCTGCCCCAGTGACCAAGAGAAATCAGTAAGAGTGCAGCTCCCCACGTTTCGGCCACTACAAACCAGGCAATGCAGCAAGAGAGTCAATGTTTCATAAGCAGTGAGTATTAGATTTGTAAGATCAAAATGAAGAGATAAAGGTACTTCTTGCACCAGAGAACCCCTTTATTTTCAGATATGCATGGGAAGAGTACCTGAACTGGCACTCAGTTTTGAAACACCCATTCAGAAAGTTACTGGGACACAGATGTTTTTGAATCCTAAAGACGAGGACACCTCCACACACAACTATAACTTGGGGTTTATTACTCGTTGTGCCACAAGCTTTCTTTATGTCCTCTCCACGCTCACCTACTCAACAAACACCAAAGCAACTACCTGCAGAAGCTTTCCAATAAGCAGCACACACTGCCGATATTTTGTGCTATGACTGTTTATATTCAACTTGAAATTACATAAAAGCATGCTCCTGTAGTCTAATCTTGCCTATTTAACAAAGAAACTCCTGCTGCACCCAAGATGAGACAATTTAGCTTAAATCAGAAATACAGAAGCCTAAAGGTTACTCCCACGACAAAGACAGATGGATCAGTAGGCTGTCAGTGCCCGCCAGCCTGACAACAAAGCACAGACTGACTCCGGAGGACACGATACCGCCACGCCTAATGAAATAAAACCAAAACTCCTCTCAGCCTTTGCTGTGTCCTGGTTCTGCTGCTGCTGCTCACAACATGTCAATTCACTTTTTGAAAACTCATCGTATGTTATTTTGTTATTGTATTTCTTAATGAGTTTTAGAACTTTTCCTCACTTTGAGCAGTGGAAACAGCTTTTTATTACAGTTTTAAATATTCATGGGGAACCTGCACCTATTACACATCTTTAAAGAAAATTTTCTAGATTTTTATCTGTTCATTGTGAGACTCCCTAATGCTTATTCCATAAAGGCAAGATTGAAAAAAATTGGGGCTTAAGACAGGGATTTAGAGCAATTTTTATTTTTTCTTAAAAGCCCATATGATTTCTGTTTAATCTATTTCTCTGTAATACATTTATAAAAATATTTTTAATATGGAATAACCTGTAAATAGAAAAAATTCATTAAATTAATCTATTAGTGTATATCAAATCATTTTATGCTGGTGCTTTAGAACAGAATTAAAATATTTAAAAGATTTTATCTGAGGCTCTGATAACATTTTTTGAATTATTTTAATCACCTGATAAAAGTTCAAAGAAATGCATGTATTTTAAAATATTTTTTTAATAACTCCTACTAGCGATCGGTATATATGATGCATTATGAACACCAATATCCAATTGGGATACCAGACTAAAGAGATCAAACGGTAAATCAAGCAAGGGGAAACATGGAACACTCATTACGAAAAGCTAAAAGATTTTCATGGTTGGATGCATTTTATGGTATGCATTTTAATGGCTGGACCAAAACTGCCTTTTCTAACAACTTCTGGCACAAAACATCCCGCAGTTTATTCTTTTAAAATGAAAATAGGGAAAAGTACATTTATGCTTCTATCTCCATGAGCTGGGACTAAGTCCCTCATTTCCGCTGAAGGAGGAAAGAGCTTCTGCTGTCCTGCCCCTACCTCTCCTATGAGGAGAGTGCACAAAAACCGGGCTGAGGCCAAGCAAACCCAGGTGTTCAGAGGTGAAAATAATGCAGAGAGCATTGCTCACACTCCTTCCCAGCTGCACTTAAGCAGCAACATTGTGACATCTCACATGTCCTCTACCTTCTTCAATCACAGATACACAGGAAGAAGGATAAAGATACCCGCACAGCGTGCAGAAAAAACGGAAAGGTTCTTCAAAACCCGGAGTTCCATGTTCTTCTGCACTGTCTACTGGAGCAATGCATCAACTAAATGAATCCCACCAACATCTGCAATTCCAAAAGGAGTAAGCAGGTACTCTCTGGCAGCCCTGCCCAGCTATGTCACCCCGCCAGCTTGCTTGCTGAGGGGCAGCCACCATCGCAGCACAAGCCCCACACATCCCCTACTGCTGCCTGGCACCGCTGAAGCAAACAGCACCCGGCCACAGCTACAGCTGAGCGCCGGCCCGGCCCTGCTCCAGGCTCCACAGGTCTGCAGGAAAACCAGAAACAGCCTATTTAGATTTAAGACTCAGTCTCTTCTGAATTAAACATTTCTATCACTTTGGCTTGCAAGTATATAAACAAGGATTTGACCTTACTCACCAACTTTTTGCTAGGAATCAGTGTATTTGTAAACAGGAGTTCAGTAATATTTCTGGTTCAACCAGGCGGGGACACACTTGTGGTGAAAGAGGGTATTGTAAAACTGACAAAGTCTACACTTTCTGCAAAAGCTTAAACTAGTCTACAGTTCATGCTACCATGACCACCCAGCACTACCCTCCTCCGGCTGGCTGGCTGAAAGCACGCTACCTCTCCTCTCAGAAGTCAAGTTTGACTCAGCACAGATAAAGCTGTTTAATTAGCAAAAGCAGCGGTGCAATCAAGCAAGCATTTTGCATTCTAGACCAAGGTATGACTCTGTCCTCCCACCCATGGCGTCTGTAAAGCCTTATCACCCCACTGCACATTTTTTTCACTCCGCAAGGTAAGCAGCCTCATCTTTGGAAGCACCATCATTATTCCAGTTAACATTTACTTTGTAGTTTATTGCTTCACATTTTGTCATCCACAACATGGCTTTCTTTGTCAATTTACTCTGTCCCAGACTTTGCAGCTTTTCCACCTACCTGTAATTACCCTTTGCTGCTGTGTTCATCTAGCTGAGTCTAGAATCCTCCTGCAGAGGTTCTATGTCCAAATCTGACTTCATGCGTTTGTTGTTTTCTTCTTCAGACACAAGTTTATACTCAAACACATAATTTCACTGCAGTCCTATCACATTTTTAATGCAGATTGCAGTGTATTTTATCTACAAATGTATAGAAATCCAAATTATCCGTCTATTTCAATTATATTAAAAACAGGTTTCTATAGTTTAGAGCTCTCACAATGGGTAGGCTGCAGAGCTAAAGGTGATAAAATTATGTGATATTGCACATGAATACTTCTGTGGCTGACTATCGCATGGTATTATTAAGAACTGGGTACTAAAAATGCATACAGTGAAGTCACTACTTTAAGAATACACTGATACTGTGACAATATTTAGCATCAATCTTCTGGAGGAACATGGTTTCCATAGAAATGTGTATAGTCTTGCAGTGTCCTGTAGTGTTTACAGAATGGCAAACAACATCCACTTAAAACAGATACAGCTCAAAATAACAGTAAGTCTTCTAGACACACTTTTTTAAGACAAACAATAAGAAGTCTAATAACATAGTTTTTAATAACCTTCTGTTTCATACCACTCCTATTTCAACAGACTACAATTTGCTACTGGCAAATCATTACCGAATTCTGATTAGATTTTAAGTAGAATTTCTTATTTTACTTGGGTCTGAAAAACAATTTATTATTCATTTTATTTCTCACTTCAGTCTTGTTGCTTGAAGTATACCTACCTAAAATCCATTATTTCCTTGCCAATTTTTCCATTTCCTTTCTAAGTCAACCTTTAGAGGAAAACACCGTCAAACTTTTTTTTTTAATTACTACCTATTCAACTAAACATGTCACTATAGGTTTCATTAAGCTTCACAGAAGTTTCTGTAGTGTCTTCAGAGATAAAGGAGGGGAGGAAAAAAAAAAAAAAAAGATTCACTTAGACTCTGAACACAGGAGACAGGGATGGGATGTGGAATGACACCCGAAACAATCTGTCCAAATTTGAGGCCAGCATCTCATATACACTAATTTGCCTACAATAACATTAGAGCATGCAAGAGCTTGTTTAGATAGAGCAATAAGCAATACACGGAGTATGGAGGACAAAGCATTTTCCACTAAAAGCTGCTTTTTTTTCATATATATATATATATATATATATATATATATAGTCAAAAAGGTAATCTCTCTCATGTACTGTGTTTTGCTTTTTATACTAATATAGCCAAGTATTACATGTGCCAGAACTGCACATAGACAGAAAGGAACTGCATTTTTTTCTTAGATCATATATAAATACTAGCACACACACTGCCTGGTGCAGAACTGTATCGGCTGCCCATTTCAGAAAACAGACATGAAATACAACTTGCATTAGATTGCTGTAAGCTATGAATTTGGATCTGTTAACACATTACACATTACATATTTCAGTTAGTTCAGCTGCATGTCCTTTTTCTCGAGTTCTCGCCCAGCGTGAACTTAATATTTAAAAAATAATGGTCAAAGAACAAGTAACACGGCTCACTGAGCTATACTTCCACCCCTTCAAGAAAACCCATGCAGTTGCTCACACTGGATGAGGAGACAGCACTCAAAATAAACTTTACCTTGCTTTGCAGGAACTCACATTGTTTCACCTGTGTGCCTGAGTGCATCCTCCCCGCCGGCAGAGAGAGGTGTTGCGTGTGCTCTTGGCAGCCCCTGCTTAAACCTGCATCTCTCCTTTAATTATGTTGCCAGTTTGATTGCAAAAATTGAGAGCCCGTAATGCAGAGTTGAGAACGGCAGTGTGTGCTGGGAAGTAGCACTGATCTAATTACCTGGCTGTAGGAAGCTGTCTAAGCACATATTGCTTTCATATAAAATCGGGTTGCCAGCTCTTTTTTCGAGTACTAGGAACTCAGTCCAGAGGCCATAACTAGAATTAGACTGCAACATGTCCAAATTTTTCTACGACTCAGATGAAACTTCTCACAAAGATAATTCCAAAATGTGAAGTTTTCATCTGAAGTAAAAATTAGAGAAACCAAAGTAAAATTTTTTATCACTTGCTCAATTTCAGGGGGTTTTTAGGAACCTGTTGCCTTCTTTGAAAGACCGCAGTGTTACATCAAAGACAAGGATGTTTTTCCTTTAATATTAGGAAATTCTTGTTGCAAAAGGCACAGCAGTTCTTAATGAGCATTCAAAATTAATAACAGTAACTTGTTACATGTCTTTTCTTCTTCTATAAAATGCATATATTGATAAGGTTACCTTTTCTTTACACTCATTGCCCGAAGGAATACATCTACTTTTAGCCAGTTTTAAGAGCTCACACCTTTCTAAAATCAGTCCCCTTCTACTTCTGCGACACAGCTACCCCTCGCCTTGCCTTCAGTAACTTCTCACCTTCAGCCCCTAAATGAATGCCAGCGGATCCTTTCAGTCCCCCTCCCACTGTGCAATCATTACTAGCTCCATGTTTGCCCATCCCCATTTTACGTTGTGCCTTTATGCTTTGCACCAGTAGCAGCGTGCTCTGCCACGCCAGGAGGCTGGCACGGGCACTGTGCTTCCAGGCAGCATCATCCCATAAAGCACCTGCCCTCATTTATGCATTTATTACTAAAATCTAAGTGTCACCCTTTAAAATTAGAAAACTTGTTAACCAAAGACTCATGCTGAATGCAATAAATACTGCAGTTACTAAATCAACTCGTTACTATCAAATAAGATAAATGAGAATTCTAGTTCAACGGGACTCAGGAAATACTAGTTAGTTATGCACACTTGAACCATCCCTGCTTGAACAGAAAAACTGCAATGAATTTTCATTGTATTATGCAAGTTGTCTGGTAGTTATCCCTACATAAAACAACCACACACATATTTTTTTTTAATTGAAACTGGTTTTCACCTTCTAAATGCAAAAAAAACCGCAAAAAATTAAAAAAAAATACACCACCAAGAAACCCATTCCACTCACGTAAATTTTGGTATCATAAGTCAGCATTCTTCTGCACTATAGCAATACTGCTCATATTAAAAACATCTATGATTGACAATATTTGCCCATAAACGACTCAGTAATTTTTAAAAGTTTTCACATAGCATTTGTCTCAGCCATTTGGAAGTTATCTCTTGGGCCTATCACAAGATGACAAACTACTAAGGCAGTAAACATTACAAGATATGCATAATTCTCTGGGAAAAAAAAAAAGGTAATGATACTTACAACAAGATCCACGCTTAAAAAAAATACAGGAACAAAATTTTTCCACTTGATTCTTTTTATAGTTTCATCACTACTGCCAACGAGTCTTATATTCAAGCATTAAAGCACAAGACAGACAAAGCAATAATTAGTTTTCAGTATTGAAACAGCTTTCTAAATATTACACATAAGCTTTTAATAAAGATAATAATCTATATACACAGCATTTTGGCACCTTCCCACTGATGTATGGCCTCTAATCAATTGCTTGTTCAGCACTGAATATTCGGTACATTTTGTATACAGAACAAAATGGTTATTTTCTGAGGAAATTAAATACATTTTAAAATAAACTCATTTAGCTGAAAATGTGGGACACAATGCAGACCAATAGCTAGGCATGGAGAATTAAAAGTTAAGCAAGCTGCCTAGGTTTTAATTTAGCTCTGTCGCTAGTCTCTTGGATGACCTTGAACAAATTGTTTTAATTCTTTGTTTCCTCCATTTGTAAAGATATCAACAAAGATACCTAAAGCTGTAAAACCATCACTGAAGTCTATTACAAAAAATCATTATTAAACCTAACAGGTGGTTCTTTAAGTTTTCCCCTCCCCAGCAGATCCATGATGGATCCATAGACAGATCCATCCAGACACTTTTTCCACTACATTTTAAATACTTTATAAGGTTCTCAACTAGATGTCTTAACTCAGAAGAGGGTTTTGGACACCAGTGAAGGTACGGAAAATGTCTGTTCAGTATGCAGCTGCAGATGAAAAGAACGTTGCGTTAAAATGTGTAAGGAATAGGCCAGAAAATAAAATTAGCTTTTCCAATGACTTTATATAAATTAATAGTTCTGTTCTATTTGAAGCAGTGTTTGCATTACAGGTCACCCCTTCTTTACAGTAATATTCTAGAATGACTGAAGGTTTCAAAGGTAACTGGTGAAAATCATCACTATCTATTTGCTTCCACCTTTGGACTGAAGGACCATTTATTGTAGAAAGTGACAATGAGAAAGTATTCCATGAGAACCAGAACCAACAAGGACCACTTGTCACAGATTTGTCTCTGGTAGTTGACTACAAGCTTTAGTCTGTTTTCATTTTTTATTTACGCTGGCCACTGAAGCATGCATAAAGCTACTAACTGGTGGGAAGTCTTTATCTACGTAGCTGCAAGTTTCCAAAGAACCTGTAGAAAAATAATTGTCTTTCACAGCTCTAACACATCTTCGATTGAGAGTGTTACTGCAGAAAGGAATATGGTTTGACACAATGACTGCATTTTCTCTCTTTCCTTAAGAAGTCAGATAATATAACAGGCTCAAAATATACAGATTAGTACAAATGAGTTAATTTTCCCATTTTTCCCCTATCCTATGCCACAGAAGTAAAGAAGTTGAAAATAAGAATTTCAAAAAGGAGAATTTCAAAACTTGTAACAGGACAAACTTCTTAAGGCAAGAAAATTATTAAAGAAGTCACTAAGATCAAGACTAAAAAAACGCAAGCAACACCTGAGCATTTATCTACATGTAGAATGTCCCAAATGAGTTCATTAGTGGCAATAATAATAATGGGTTACTTAATCCGACTTCAGGTATGAGTCCATCTCTAATAGAAATAAAATATATTGGAAACCAAGTATCATTTTGATGCTAGAGGTAAGAGGCAATATCCTTTGCTGACAGAAGAAGCTGCTTAGTGCTTCCTCTGGCCCTTGCTACAAAGAAGATACTGAATTAGCAGGATTTCAGCATAATCCAGATGAAGATCTTTTTTTTCTATTGGAACAGCAATCCAAAAGCAATACATACATTTTCAATTTAAAGACAAACACAAAGCAGCTCAAAACATTATGAAAACAAACACCCAGCATACGATCTTCCTGTGAGGGTTAACACAAATTAACTGAAACTGTGTCTTAGGAGGCTCGAAGAGATTTCTCTGGTACTGTTTTTCTTGTTATTGACGGGGTTTGGTCAGTGGATCACATGACAGCAGCTCCACACAGCCCATCCTGCTAAACTGTACGTCAGTGCATCATACCAGGCAGGGCAGCCACAGTGGGAGCCATCAGACCACTAAAATTCATCTACTGCCAGTTCCAATCTTTCAACATGGTTTTTTTTCAAATTATCACTCATATTCTATATTAGCCCATACAGTCAAATTCTACAGCAGTTCAATACACGTCAATATGGATATCTATACTTCTAAAGGTAGAGAGCAACTTTTCTGTAGGTATTATCAGAATACACTTATTTTTTTTTTCCAAAATTTATTTTAACATCTTCAGTTACAAGTTTTTTGCGGGGGAAAATGCCAGTACAACAATGAACTGTTGTTTCTAGAACTACTACATATCCATGTCACACACTATGAGGAAAAAAAAAAAAAAAAAAAAAGAAAAAGCAAGCAGACATGAGAGTAACCTTGTGTATATTTGTGACTGCATCTGTCTCCTACCTGGAATGCTGTAGGTGGCACCCACCAAGCAGAGGTTTAAAGCCTCTGCTATTGCTGACAGATTGTGTTAATTTTGGGTGCATTTATGAAGTACATAAAAACATGCCATGCTTATAATACACAGGATGGTTTCGGTAGGTATAGAAAAATTCTACCAGAAACAGACTTTATGAACATACACAGTTATTTAATTTACCAAGCAAAAATTTGTGCACCGTAGAATATTAAATAAATAGATGAATCTGCAAGGCAGTGAGCAGTGTCCGTGGATGCATCTCTATGACGTAGGTACAGAGGCTGCCTTAGTCCAGCAGATACAACCATCTTTTTTTAAAAATAACCACAAAACAAAACACAGAAGAAAAAAAAATAAATAACAGGTAACGATATCCTAACATTAATAACATATTTGCTATAGATAAAAGGTTACATTTTTGTTTCAAGTATTTTATTAAAGTACCATTTTAAAGCAAACTGTATCAAATCATAGAACTATACAAGTCCATCTAGACAGTAAGGCTATAAATTTGAGAAGCTGCCAATAAAATCATAAACCCACCATCCATTACTGAATGATGTCAGCATTACAAAAACACTCGTTTTACTCCGTATTATTTTAAGGCGCTATTAAGACCTTATGCACTGTAATTAGCAACATACTGAGACGATTCACAGTTTGATGTGTAAACACACATTATAGGGAAACAAGTTAGAGAACGATTAATAGGTAGACATCCTTCCTATAAAACACAGCATCCACCAGAGACATACGTGATAAACAGGTCTGAAAAAGCCGTAACCTCTCCTACTGGCAGCAGCCAGGCACAGGAAGAAACGAGTTGGCATACAAGTTTTATGTTTTGTAAATCCCACATTTTTTTACGAGGACAGTGGAAGCAAAACACCCAGCACCAAACAAAACCTGAGAGGTTAATTAACCTAACGCACAAATTCACAGGTCTAAGGTAAAACTGAGGGCTGGTCCTCAATATCCTGAAGGACCTTCACCCAAACACCCATTTCAGACGCTGCAACAGAAGCAGTGGGAGCTGCGTGAAAACAAGCCCGCTCATAAATATGAATTAATACACGTAACGCTACAACGACACGCAGTTCAAAACAGAAATTCGTGCCTAAGACACCTAAATCCTACCTGCACCTACACACGAGTTCTTTATTTCGCTAGAGAACGCGGGATGTGCTTTTTCAAAAGGGCGGTAAATCTGTTTTATTTAGTGTTTTGACGGAAAGCGGCTTTCACTCCTTGTCAGGCAACGCAGGGTTTGTTGGGTTTATGCTCCATCTCCCAGTCCGTAACGCTTCGCTTCAGCCCGCGGCTGCCGCCTCACCGGGGCCGGGCTGAGGGGGGGGCACTGCCCGCAGGCACCGCCGGGGCGGGGGCGGGGGGGAAAGCCGGGCTAAGGAAGGGGGAAAAAAGCCGGGCTGAGGGGTGGGGGGAAAAGCCGGGCTGAGGGGGGGAAGCCGGGCTGAGGGGTGGGGGGGGAAAGCCGGGCTGAGGGGGGGGACACGGCCCGGGCCCGCGGCACGGCTCACCGCCCCCAGGTGAGCTCCCACCGGGCGGGAAAGGGAGAGCGGCCGCCGGGCCCGCGGGGGACAGGGACCGCAGTGTGAGGGAGGGGAAAGGACGGGGAGGAGGGCACGGAAGGGCACGCCGAGGCGCCGGGGCACCTACCAGTCCGTGTGCGGCTCGTCGACGACCAGGAGCAGCTTGAACTTTCTGCCGGCAGCCGAGGAGACGGCGGAGGAGGGATCCACCAGACCGGCCGAGGCCGCCGTCTGCTTCACGGCGTTGGAGAGGGAGCTGAAGAAGCTGCTGCCCGCGGACTGCTGCGGCGGCGGCGGCTGATGCTGCTGGGGGGGCGCCGACTGCGGCGGCTGCCGGCGCTCCGCAGCCGGCGAGGCAGAGGCGGGGGCCGCGGAGGCTGAGGGAGGCGGCGGCGGCGGCTGCTGCGGCTCCGGCCGCTGCAGGTCGGTCATGTAGCCATTGGGCAGGTTGGCGATGAAGCTGCTGTCCGAGAGCCTGCGCCGCAGAAAGTTCATCATCTGGCCGGGCGAGGGGAAGGCGAGGCTGTGGCGAGGAGCGGGGCCGGGCGCCGCGGCGGAGCTCAGCGATCCGCAGGCGGGCTCGGTCGCAGGCTCACTGCCGGCCGCGGCGCTGCCCGCCCCGCCCGCCCCTCCCGCCCGCCCTCCGCCGCGCGGCCGCTCCCGCCCGCCGCTAGGGGGCAGCCGCGCGCGGCGGCGGGCGCGGCGCTGAGCCCCTCCTCAGCGCTGAGGGGCGGGAGCCGCGGCCCGGAGCTGCCCCGCCGGGCCGGGCCGGGCCGGGGTGGCGGGCTGGGTGCTGTTAGAGGGAGGGGGGGGGCACAGGGACACGGGCCCCCCGCGGCAGCCGTCGCTCTGAAGGGCGGCTGCGGGAGCGTGGTCCTGGAACCGCGGGGGGCGCCTGGCCCTGCGCCCGCAGAGCCCTCCCGCCTCCGCGTCGGGGACAACTGCGAATTAAGTTTTATTTATAGCCGGGATACTGAATGCCTTAGTTTATCCCCAGGTGCCGCGGGGCACGGGACAGCAGCGCCGGCAGCCCGCGCAGCGAAGCCGGTGCCGGGTGTATAACGGGCTCGTCAGCGCAACGACGGCTGGCGTTGCCATGAAGTTGAAGAGGGGGAAAACTGCAGGGGAGAGCCCTGTGCTGGCTCGGACGCCTCCACTAGGAACAGCAGCAATTTTAAAATTATCTATGACATATTCCGGCCCGAGACTGTCGTGCAGTAACCGCTGCGGTGGTGCAAGGGGAGCAAGAGCAGCAGCGCAGAACCGGGCTGCCTCTAAGACGAGGCACAGACCTCCCTCAAAATACAAATGGTGCCTCTTACTAACTAATAAACAGCAGTGGTGTTTTGTTGTTTGTTTTTGGGTTTTTTTTTTAATTTTTTAAAAAAAAAAAAAAAACAGTTTCATGAAGGTGAAGCACTGTGAAGCATAAATTTTACCTTGTCATGGAGAATTATCAGGGCATTTTCATATCTTAAAAACTGTCAGCTTTAATAGAAAATTTAATTCTTTCCTCTGAGTTTTGGGATAATCACTAGGTGCCTTAACACACAATAAAAGCTGAGTTATGTATTTTATGACATACGCTCTTATCCAAGATACACATAACTGCAAATCATTTTGTGATTCATTGCTACAGGCCATGCTGCATGTAACAGGTAGTCCATGATTATACACAGTAAATTCATGCAGCAATTTCTTTTAAAGTTCAAGATTTGCTAAAGCTTTCCTGATGCTCACGCTTTCACGGTTTAAAGTTTACATGTTCGAAGGTAGAACTGCAGAGGATTCTTTAATGAATCACTGAATTTGGAAATGTTCATATATCGTGACAGAAAATGAAATCAAACATCAATGCTATTAAAAGATGCTTACATTTTAAACACCACGGCCACACTAGGGGAGAACTGCCAAGCCATAACACAGGCCACGCAGAGATAGAGCTTTTTGTATTAAGGACACAGAAAATTGAAACGAGTGGAACCATCCTGGGCTACGAACGCAATTGGAGAATTCCTGTCATTTCACCCATTCGTGGCCCATGCTGCCAGAGAAGTTGTGGAACTGCACTTACATCTAGATAAATTTAGGTCTAGTGGGATCTAGAGAGAATAATTTTCTCTCAGTAGTGTTAAGATACCTTGGAGCTATTCGTGTTTCTAGAAAGCTCGTATGTAAGCGTGATAACACGAGTTAAATCATCTACAACACATGACACAGAAGGAAGTCACTTGCAGACAGAGGTAGAATATTGCAGTTCACCATGGCAATGCACACGTACCATTTCTACTGGTATTACACATGCAAAGGTGGTAAAAATCACAAGACTGAAGTATTGTTTCATTCCTCCTTGCCGGAATAGTTGTATCAACCATTCCCCCTCCTTTCCCATCTAAAAAGCAGGAGGCCAGAGAAAAAGGGACTGCTTATCCTTTTCAAAAGATGAGGTTTTATTCAATATAAACCGTTTCACTTCCCTGTAAAGAGATTACTGAAAGAGACTCAAACAGATACTGAAAAATTACATTTACACATTTTTTAAATTACTATCCTAGATTGAAGGGTGAGTGTACAGAAAATGCCCACCCTTTGGACAGACTGCTTTCCATACATGCTCAGAACCTGCTTATTTCACTAACAAAAATCAGTCAGTCTTGCTCAGCCAAATGAAGCGCAGCAGAATAAGCTGTATTACATTTTGCCGTGCATGTTAACAAAAGTATTAAGCAGGTCCCTAGTACAGGGCTGAAATCTATCTTCAGTGTCAGCTGCACTCTCTGTTATGAAGGCAATATACATGTAGCAAATGGAAATGATAGGGAGCAATTTGAATGTCAGGATCCATTACTATAAAACGAAATAAAAAAATGAGATTAGGCTGCTCAAATTTCAGTGATGCAAGATCTATCCTTGTTTACATGTTTGTGTTGCAAACTTTTGTTTTCCAATTGATGAGATCCAATTCCTGGCCGTAGTACTTTCTTGTAGATTCTTGGCCCAGCTAAACAATTTCTTTAAGATTATAGGAACTGACTCTAATTGTAATCATGGCCAACAGACTCTCTGATACAGTTGCCCTTTATGGTTCCCCAAGCTGTTAATGTTTGGGTAAGTAGCAGAAGCCTTGTTCACCTACCCTGCACATTCAGCTGACGTTAGGCTGTGCAGAACACCAGAATATGAGCTGTTTCCTAGTTTACACACTGGATTTGCTTTGAGTGCACTGTCTCTTCTCTAGGAACATCTCAGAGATTTGTACTCGGGGGTTTTTGTGGGGTGGTTTGGTTTTTGTTTTTGTTTTTTTTTTTACCTCTTTACATTACCACTATGGTGACTAAAAGTTAAGAAAATATCAACCTACCTCAAATGCTAGACTTCAAAGGCTTTTTAAAATATCCTGTAGAGTATTAGAACAACCTTATGAATCCAAAACTGCACTACGGCAACTGGCAATTGAATCTGGTCAGAGTCTCAAAGAGCGTGGTCCCTAGCAGAGTTCTTCATGTAGCATTGTTGTTACAGTGAATGGAAAACTTTGTTCAAAGATTATCAGTAGAATATTACGGGGAGCTTGCTAAATTTAGTAGTACGCAAAACTGTGCCTGAAAAAGAACTAACAACACTTTTTGTCCAACCTACTATTCATGATACTTCAACACCTCATGACACATTTGTGAGATAATTCAACATGATTATTAGGAAGTGAGAACACAGAATTGCTGGTATGTTAAACGACAAAGAGTCAATATGAAAGCAGTACAATAGCAATTTTAAATCCAGTTTTGTTTCCTGACATTGAAATGACAATGCAAAAAAAAAAAAAAAGATCAAATTACTGGGGATTAGTTGTGTTGGCAAACAGAGAGGAAAAGAAAAAGATAGGATGAAGCATCCTACCTAGTACACTTTCACTGAGTTTCGTTAGACAGCTTCACTGAATTCTTCCAGAACTCCTGCTGTTACAATGTCTCTGAGGCAAAAACACGTCAGCTTTCTATTTCTGATCTTTCTTGCGTTTTGTTGTCCAAGGTGGCAGAGGTACAGTTAAGCCATATGAAGATGTGACAGAAATAGGCACACCGGGGACTAACTGCCTCAGCTGCTGCTCTAGGAAGGACACAAAATCAACTCGACCCTCCCTTCCCAAACCTAGGCTCTTGTGTTTTGATTTATGAACGTTAACGGAGAACACAAATTAACCAGAGCTGTTTTTTTGTCAGATGGGTGCTTAAACATCTAAGATTTTATTACTTAGACCGTTCCCTTGGTATTAACACAATTTTCTTCTGATATGCCTACCTACATGTGTTTTGAATTAAGTTGGGAAACTTGACTTTTAATTTAGAAAAAGTTCACAAAAAATATAACAGGAACTGGGAACACTAACTGAAAATATTTGCAGGGTGCTATGCAAAACTGTTAAGTGAACGTATTAAGACATAAGGGCTCTCTATGTTTTATTTATGTCAGTTTAGTAAATATTTATCTGACCTTCAGTAATTTCACATTTTATAAGCATACCAATTCACACAGTTCTGTATTGGCAAGAAATACACTGTACTAATTCTTCTAGGGTTGCAGAGAGGACCTGAAGGCTGTAGCAGTGTGTAAGGAGGTAGCAAATAGCAAAAAGCAAAAAGCTCCCGCTCCCACCCCTGGAGAGCCGCTGAGAGCCCCCTCGGTGCTCCCCGGACAGAAGCTTCTCTGCTGCCCATGGTCACTCCGAAGGAGAGCAGCAGGGAGGGAACCCCGTCGTCGCCCAGGTGCTCGGTGACTGACCTGGACTTACCTGGGCCGATGGCAAGAGGTGCATTTTGTCTCCTTGTCAGTACAAAAGCCAAAGATCTGTGGCAGTATTTCCTCAAATCTGAAACCACATAGCATTCCTGACGAGAAAAAAAAATAGAATAAAATGTACTGTGTTATACATCCTCTCTGCTCAGCAGTCCATTAAACCTTCTATAGAAAACCCATGACAACTTATTTAATAAATCATAATTTATTAGATTAGACTTTTACCTTCGCAAGCTTTGAACATGGATGAATTCATACTGCAGAAGAGAGCTTTGTAGTTTCATGAATAATGCTTGCTGAGATGTGAGAGGGAAAAAAATTCTGTACATGACATGAGAACAACCTGTAATAGAAACAGGCAGGCTACAATCTAGGTGACTGGTAACTATAGGTCAAACAAATGATTACAAAAGATAAAAGTCTTTTAAAATAGTTTATCTCTCTTCCAAAATCTGAAGTTATAATATCAGTAACCATTATCTCTCCATTTCCTACTAATAAATACATCCATTATCTGATTTTTTTAGTTCACTATATCCTGTGCTTTAAGGACTTTTAATTAAAAAAAAATATTTTTTAAATACCTTGATACAAATACAAAGCAACTTCAAGCACTTTCTACCATATAATTAAGGCTCAAATACTGCCAGCCTTACTCAGACTGAACTTCTGTAAAGGCTGAAGGCAATCTTGAAAATATTTCAGAACTCAAGCCACGGAAATCTAAATAAATAACTTTCAAATACAATTTACAGCAAAAAACCTCAACAATTACACACATGGACTGAAAAATTGAATGTATGCAGTAGAGGCATGTTTATTACATATCTTAAATTTATGTGATAATATGTCTATATTAAAGTATATATAAAATACTGTTTTCTGGCACTGTATTTCCAGAGGGATGCAGCAATAAATGTGGTATGTTTATAAGACCTGCTGTATTTCTTGTATTTTCTACTGTTTCTGTTTTGAAACTCTAGTCTTTATTACACTACTAATCTCAGAAACAGACAGTTCATTTCTTTGCATCTCGGTGAGTGCTGTTTGCTTTTACAATCCAGAAGATTCTTTCTATATCTGTCCATTTGCTGATTTTCTGCAATATAGAGCAGTCTCGATGAGCAAGACACATTTACTGTTTTGCAGATGAGTAAATACAGATCTTTCTAAACAAACTGTTTACAAACTGCACATACTATCTAGGAATAATCCTGTCAGCAAAACTTGGGCATTTCTCAGTGTGGAGGAGAGCCACCATGATGAAAAGGAACAAATAGCAGACCTTACGAGTAACAAAAATAAAACATACAGTCACAGCGAATGTTACACCAGAATTAATCATCCTAATCAGAGAAAACCCAGTGATATATAAAAAAATTTTCATCCTCCAAATAGGCTAAAGAGCATATGAATGTCCTCTGAAGATCAAAAAGTCTGCCAGCTTCCATCACACATAATGTCAATTTGACACTGAAGTGTTTTGGTTTGGTTTTTAAGGTTTTTCTTCTGCAAAGTTTATATTATAAAATTTAGAGCGTAAATTTCCTACCATTCTGACTCATATTCAAATTGATTGAATAAATGAATGTGAGATCAACTGCAACACAGTTATGTAGTGAAAAATAAACCAGGGACTGGCTTCTAATGAAAAAGAATAAAACATTGTAAACCATAATTCTAGATGAAACACAGCAAAATATGGCTTTTATATCCAATCTGGCCTTCACAATAAAACTAATTTTCTTTTTAAGTGACTTATCAAATGATTAAGATGAATGCACATTTACCTAATTAATTGGCTGCTTTAGTTACCACAAATTAATTTTGAATACCACGTATGTGAAAAAACGATAAGCTGTTAATGTGCAACATGCAAGATGAGCAGAGAGTTGAAAGGATGATAGCACAGGAGCTAAACAATACAATTATGTTTTGTTAATAATTTTTTTCTCAAATGAATTAAAAGCCAGTACTATGCAATATGTGTAGAATTCAAAAATTACCTTCATCTCACTGTTGTCAATGAATACTGACCTATTTTATATAATAAGACATAAAAAAAGTCAACTGCAACATAAAGAATTAAAAGAAAAAAACAGCTTTATAAGTAAAAGGTAAACTATACAATGTAAAGCTTATACGTTATTGCACATATGTTTATACATTCCTCAAGATCACTAGCTAAAAGCACTGAAAGAATACACAGGCTGGGATAACCAATCGGCAATATGTCTTACATCCAGATTTTTTTTTTTTTAAAAGAAAGTTCAGCTAAGGTTGTCTTGGCTAACAATTCCAGTTTTTCATCTTTAATCCTCTCCAGGAGTTGTACAACACATGTGATTCGCTGAGGATATTATTGCACTGTCTATTCAATTTTAATAAGACTGTAGAATATCTTTGTCTTCTCAGGAGCTGATTCCTTGGTACCAAAAGCTGAAATGGTTTCACTCCACAAAGGTGTTACGCTTTGAGTAGACTATCAATTTTTTAAGGCCCTTGAGAAAGCTAGATGTGTCTTTTGGTTTTACTTGCAATTCTACTTCTCTACTATATTGCTTACATGAGAAAGTACAGAAATACTCTGTTAGCCCTCTTGGGTACCTGCAGAAGTTAACAAGCAACAGTTTGAAATCAAGCACATCTTCAAATATTTCAAAAGCAGAGTTTACTATTCTAGAAGTTCGAGTACGTTGTATAGTTTTCCATACTGGAATATCAAAACCTTATACCTCAGTCCAGTAAGCAATAAAATTAGGCAAAATGGTGCAAATTACTTGAGTTACTGAGTTACGTAAACTAAGCCTTCAGACTGGCCTTTCTCAAACATTTCTTGAAGAATTGTGAATACAACAGAATTTGGTTCAGTTCTCTAATAAAGGCCAAGTGATGAAGCGAAAGTAATCACCCATTGCAACGTAAATGCATGCATACAGCACCCCTCAAATTGCCATATCCTAAAAGCTAAAAGACTGAAATATCCTCTAGATAAAAACAGGGGGGGAAAAACCCAGAAAAATAAAAAAAGTTACTTCATGATTACTCAGTTCACAAACCCTTTAGCTGTCTGTCACTGTATTTCTCACTTTTATAGCAAAATTGGGAATTATGATTAGCAGTCAGCTGGCTATACTCTGCTGGCAAATACTCATCCCTCCTTTTGTGCAGTGGAAGCTGGCTCAACGTCTAGAGCATCCTAGTCGGCATGCACTTGTCTGTTTTCAAACTCACTCTTAAAACATGAAGGCCACATTTCTATGTAACAAAACAGAACACAGTATAACACATAATTTACTGACAGATACATGGTAAGACTTTAATTAGGTTGCAAAGCTGACAATCAGAGATTCTCAGGAAAAATATGGAAATATGCACCTATGAATTCTATTCTTAAAGAACGGAACAGTTTGTAGAAAGAACAGTATTCAGAGGATAATTTAAAACTTCTGGCAAGCCTAATGTAGGAAAACAAACCTCTCTCTGTCAGTATAGTTTAGGGCCTTAGTACAGGAAAACATTTTAGTCATTTACTGCAAAATTGCATTCCCCCTTACTACCTTTAATACACTGTGTACAAAACGGTACAGGCGTCAAAACTAACACACGTACTCAGATTTAAATTCTTTTTCCAATTACTACCAGATGTCAACATTTCAATCACAAATAATCTCCTAGAACACACAAGCCACAAATACTGACTACGTAATTGTTTATAAGACAAAAATAAAAGAGTTGGAACTCCTAATTAAGGAAACACACTCTTAATTCCATGATCAAGATGACAAAAGTTCATATTAAACCTGTGGTTTGATTTCTGTCGCACAAATGTTTATAAACTGCTTTTTAACCTGAAATCTTGTGTCTCAGATACCTTCGTACAACACCACTAAAATATTTTCAGACATATTTTTATATTTTTTTGAACAGTTAAGACTTAGTAATTTCTAAAAATTATTTTTAAAACACAGAGACTGAATGTGTGCCAATAAGCATTAGAGAGATTCACATAACTTTGGTCATTCTCACTGTAATTAACAGCAGCAAGCTTCACATTTAAAGCTGTTAGGCCTCTTTTGTGTCAGTTCTTGCAATGCTGCCAAGCACACTATTAAAATTGTCTTCGACATTCTGCATAGGTTTTGTCACATCTCTGTTCATGGGTTTCTTCAGAAAATTATTTCTGTTTTACTGCTTGTAGTGATTATAATATCATCCATTTGTTATGCAATGAAAATTCTGCCTAAGAATTTTTAGCCTAGCAAAAGAAAAAAATTAAGAGGGCAAGCGTTCTGAAAAATCCAAAGAAAAAGTTTACTATAGTGTATTGTACTGTGAAACAGTTTGCCTTTTTGTTCATTAAGATCATGTGAATTTGGACAAACTACTGTTCAATTAATAGCCAAAAAAGATTCTCTTTTCACAAATATATAGAATTTACACATATTCTCCTTTACAGAGATTCAAAAGCCGGAATGTACTTACACATAACCTCAGAGTAAGGCCAAGTGAGAAATGACACTTCTCTTACATTGAAGTTGACCGTGTATCTGCTGATAACTTTGTGATAAATTCTTGATTAATTCTGTCCAATAGATTGCACAATAAATGGTAGTCCAATGTATTTGCTGTTATCAGGTAATTTTAATTTTGTGTTTAACCAGAGTAACTTTAGTACTAGCTAAGGAAATTTAATATTGTAAAAATCATTCTATAGTAAGTTCTGGTTGAGAGAAGCACTCTGTCATCATCTGTATAAAGATCATTTATGCCATGAAATACTCTTATGGCCAGTGTCACTATAAATATATGACCATCTAAGGAAGTGCAGCCGCTTTAGTCACTCACTAATGAAAAAACAGTTTATTTCAGAGGTTCCCAATTTCACAAGGCAGTTGAGAAAGACCTCTATTCCAGTCCATACATGCTGGACTAATCATAAAGACCAAGCAATACTGTAGCACAATTTTATGCATATGTTCTACTCTACTCTTGTGTGTAGAACCCCCTAATAATCAGTTGGACATAAAGTACATGCCTGAATGCTTTCTAAAAGCAAATCTTTAAGATCTTCCAAGTTAAAATCCATCTGAAAACAGCTATACAAAATATGGATACCAATCTACGCAACGTATTTTTGTATTGTCAAGAAGAATAGTGCATCACAGTGACATGTTCATATGATGTTGTGAATTGAACTCATAAAGTAATGGTTGTTAATGTGCTGTAACTACTCTTAAAACTGTCACATCAATTTTTAAATTTTTTCTGTTCCATTAAGTGCTATTCTCCTTTCAGAGACCATGAATGAATGAAAACTGAAAAAAATCTCCTTTCCAAGATGCTCTTTGAAATCAGTAGGACTAAAAGATGAAGGTGCAAGACAGAACAAGTAGTTTAGGTCTTGATAAAGACTTGAATGTCTTAGCAAATCAGGAAGACTTTCTAATTTCTAATACGTTATTGCTGTTTCATCTTGCAGCTGCATTACACTAATCATATGTTTTAAATCACTAAGGGTAACTGCTTTAATCATTTGATTTCTTAGAACCATTTTAGGGTTTAGAGATTAATTCTGTTTCTTCGACAGAACTGAAACAGAGCAAGAGGTAATCTCTGACATTTGACACTCAGAAATGCTACAAGACTTTTAAAAAGTTGTGTAATAATCCCCTTTCCCATCCTTTATAAAAAGTGCTATGCTAAAGTATTCTTATCCCTATTATTTTTGGTGTGAAAGAAAATAAAACTAAAATATATTACATGAACTAAGTTACATTGTTCCTGCTGACACAATATTTCCTTGCTCATAGGGATTAATATTAGACCTTTTTTAAAGTTATATAATAGATTATGGAACTCCCTAAACCTTATATACCTGGAAGTTACACAATCAGCCATTCACCTTTGCTTGGTTGTAGTTCCTTCTAAGCAGTTCACTTTAACACCTTCTATTTAGATTTGAACATAAAGCATTTTGCAATGACCTGGGATGAAAAACATAACCACCTGCCCTTTCGCAGAACCACTATTACAGCTTGTGAGTGAAAACCAGAGCATGCAGGAGCGACATGTGAAATGTCATGAAACGGGAAATCAGATCTGAGATAAGAACCATTGAAGATGACTTTCTCTTAAAACAAGATATTACGTCTTATTCCAAACGCATTTAGCTGACTTACTTCACTAACGTTAGCTCTGATCTAGAGATGTGGGCATCAGTCCAAGGGCATAACTCTTTCTTGCCATCTGTTATGACAAGGAGAGACACCCAAGTTATACTCATTTCCCTCCCCCAGTAAATAAGCAAATAAATAATTCTGACAGCTGGCAGGACATTTTCCAGGAGAACATCGCGGTATGAGAACTGCTTCTTCCCACAACAGCTGTTGTCTCTATAGCATACAAGGGAACTCATTGTGCAAACACGGGTGGGTTCCTCTACGGCAGTGATAATCAGTTGTGAGACAGCATCATTTTGTCCAACTATGAAAGCTATGGGGGAGATTTTTATTTCAATGCCTAAAATTTTATTTGTAGAAAGATATTTAGTATTTGTCTTGTGTGCACAGCAATTTTAACTTTCTGTCAAGGACTGGTGGCACTTTCCATAAGCTGCTTCTTCACGTACCAAAATCCCTGCATAAATGTTAATGCTAATATAAGGCGATGAGAACAACAGGAAAAGTCAGATGCTGACATTTTGCAAGAAGTCTAGATTTATCACAGAATTTGACAAATTAGTTGAAATTAATTACCTAGTTCTGTGTGTAATTAATATAAATTTTCTTTTGTGACTGTATGCTTTTACATTAAATCCTATGTTTTGGTTCCAGATACAGGGAAAAGATTCAAATTCAGGCAGAACAGTCAATAATTTAGATTAGCTGAGTCACTGTATTGTAGCAACAGTCATTTCTCAGTAGGAAGCAAACAGATTAGCTACCTCATCCAAGAGGTGAAGACATCACCACCAAGGAGTATGATTAAGAACAGAATCCAAAAATCTTGCATCTTTAGTACCAAGGACATTCACTTATATCTTTATAAACATAAACAACATTTTCATATTATAGACCTGATTAACAGAGGCAGATCAGTAAATTTTAAGTCATAAAAAATAAAAATCATTAAAAATAAAAAATAAAAAAATAGTTTGCTTCACACTAAGAGTCTCAGTCAATGCTTTATTTATGCAGTAAATTAATCCTTACAATTGATGCCTCTATCTCCAGGAATCCTTTCCTGGGATATTGTTTACAGCCCTCAGTTCATTAACGACATAGCACAGCCTTGTCTTTTATCCATTAGTGAGTCTGAAGGCTTGCAAATAGCTCTGATTGTAACACCCACCCTCACCGCCCACCCACCCCCCCCCCAAAAAAAAAAAAAAAAAAAAAAGTTATGAATTTGGTCATCTGAGTTATCTGGTTTGAGTGATAGCATCTTCCAGCATACAGTAAGCTTCTAAGATTTTATATATTAATATTATTACAGGAGTAGTCATTCACTAGTATTAAAAAACATTTGTGTTTTTCAGCAGCTGATTCTGTATGGTTTCTTCACATTTTGTAACAGAATTGGATCTCTGACAATGTATTGTCTTTTCACAGGCATTTATTATTTAGATGGTTGCATTACTTTAGTACTGCATCATTTTTAAGACTGAAATAATCTTGTGTGTCAGCAGCAACACGTAGGAAGTACTTTGAATGCAGTTAAACACACAATACCTGCAATATCTCCCCGTCAAGTAGCTCTCTCTTATACTAGATGGATGACAAATTCACAAAAGGGTCTCCTAAACAGTGTTCAGAGTTCTATAATTTTAAATAATTTACCTCTGGTAAAAGTAAGTCACTAGGAGAAACAGATCTTGGTGTCCTGACTGATACTATAGTAAAGCTTTTCTCCTTTACTCACTCAGGCCACTAAAAGCTGCATTTCCCTAAATTCCCAATTAATTTCCAGGGCTACATATCAAACATCAGTGAGGAGAATACAAATCCTAAAGAACCATCTCGCAGTGTTAAGAGGGTTAAGCTGTGTAGGGCCTTTGGGAAGAAAGGTGCCCAGATGGAAGCGTACATGCAAAGTCCCTCCCTGTGAGTATAGCTGATGGCAATTAAAAAAGACACACACAACGTATATACGCCGGTCTGGGTTAGCACTACACCGGCACGCTGCTGCACATGCAATTTCTAATTGTACTTGAATCACAACTTTGTAAAGATTTATTGTATTTTGTTGGGGCAAGGGGACAACAATTACAAGATGACAGAAAAGTAATTTTAGCACTTGCAGAGGTAATGCAGTGAAGTGGAGAGATCAGAGAGGAGCTTTGGTTCCATTGCCCGCTCTATCCCTGTTCCCCTGTGGATCATTTGGTTTTGTATCCACATATGTAAAATGTGAGAACTAGTGCTAACTATTTTTTGCAGTACAATGCAATACCCTTGGGGAAAAAATCAAGTAGAGACTAAAAAATATCACTACCTTTACCATATAAAATCAAATTGGCAAATCTTTATCAAGTCAAGAAACAAATTTTCAGCAATGTTTTTGAATTCCAAAAGAATAAAAGTTTTGCTGAAAAACGGAAGACAAGGTTTTTTGTGAGTCTACTTCAGCTTGGTAACATGATGCAACCTAACACTTGAAAAGGCACCTAAACTACAGTGGCAGCTCATATGAAAAGGCATAATGCCGATAGAAATACAGTACGATATACAAACAAACTACAAGTCTGCAAGTTGGGGATTCAGTCAATAACTAACACATAACTTAAACTATTAAATCTTTTCCTAAAACACTACAGAGATGAAAGCACAATTCTTTAATTCACATCAGAGAAGTGATTTTCAGATTTGTGACAAAACGTAATAGGACAGCATTCATTTTGTAACATAAAACTATCCAAACTGTACTCATCAGCTTTGCGTTATTTTAAGACACGAGTGAAAAGCATTACCTAGGAGACAGAATACAGGTCCACCTTAATTGTATTCCAGAGTCCAGGCTTTCTTTCACTCAGAGAAAGAGCACTGCTAGGTGTCAAGGCCATGAAGAGCCCTGCAAGACATGAACACAATGAAAAAAATGTCAGTGACAGTGCTTGAGTTTTCAGAAAATGAGAATCAACTCCTTGCAAAGAGAAGCATTCCATCATTTCGATAGACATTACTCAGGTCATCCATGATACCTTCCCTGTTAACATTACTACTAATTTATCTGTTTGGATCATGAGGATATGATCCATATCATGAAGACATATATGGACATGTCTTTACCAGGTTACTACAGTTAATTGGGTTGAGCTTTCCACGGCTAGTAAATGCTGCATTCAACCTAACTGCATTAATGTCTAGGTTTTCAGTTATCTATTTTCTGTGTTTCTCAAGACTGCAGTTCTGTTTTACTAAGCAACTAATCTATCATAGCCAAAACAGATGATATTTCCAGTATATCTACAAAAACATTAGTAGACTATCATTTTTAACATGATATTAATTGTGCTAGCTAGTAAACCAATTTAAAGCACAGGTCAGAAATATCTGCTGAAACTCTTAACAACCAGATGGCTCAGTCATAGTGCTGCTGCATGTTAAAAAGATAGTTTTGTTCACACCAGTGTTCTGAGAACGGCTGGGGTTTTTTTTGAAAACATGGAAACAGGAGGATGATACTGAATTTTTGCATTTGGTGTTCAAGTACTTATAAATAGGAAACAGAAAAGCAAACATCAGTCTTTTCATTAAAACTCATAACTGAGGAAAGGAACAAATTAGTAGTCATTTAGAGTGCCTAGCTCCAATTGTGGGTTATTCCACATGGCTTTGTTTTCTGTTCTACCTTCATCAGGGGCCACTCACTCACAACCATCCTTATTTGTCTGATCCATAGCTATTGTATTTTTGGCACAGAGATAAAGAGATTGGTGTAGAAAGCCAAAACAGTGTTCAAACAAGCGACTGTTGGAAGAGCTTTGATAATAAACTGGAAGTACAGTTAAAAGTTAGTATCAAACATAATGCAAAACCTCCACTGCAAAAATTTTAGGAAATTTAAACAAATACATTAACAACAAATGCATTAAGGTAATTACAAATAATTCTTGCAATAGATTTTACAATTTTAAAGCATCTTAAAGTTGACCTCAATAAATGCTTCCCCAGGATACCTGTTCACACAAGGGCCTAGGGGGAAAAAAAAACACTTACAAACACACAACCAAAAAGCTTTTCCGTTCAGAAGTTTACTGGCAGTTAAGACAAAACTGATTTAATTTAAGTGAATTTCTAATAAGTTTTCTGTATCCAAAATGCACATTTAAAGAGAAAAAATGTATCCACATTGGACAATTAATGACAGGTAGGCTGGAAACTATAAGATTCTGTATTTTAACTCTATATTCTCGTACTGCATGTCCCATCTAGTGGGGTTTGTTGATGTTCAAGTAGGCCTGTGCCGTGGTCTCACCAGGGAAACAGCAGCAGTCATATGGATCTGTGAAATGGGGATAAAAGGAGAAACAGGAAAGAAGAGAGAACAAACAACAGTGTAACTGCAGAAATGCAGGGATATGCAAAAGAGCGAAAAACCCGGGGAGGCAGGGTTGGGGCGGGGTGGGAGTGAGGGGTGAGCCTGCCGAAGGCAACGATTGAACAGTGGTGCTGCAAACTGCTGGGATGGTTCATAAAGATTTGGGACTCGCTGCTTTAGTGCATGTGTGCACGTGTACATGCATATTCTCCTCTGCTGGTTTCTAAGCACACCTCTCAGACATTATAAAGTGATCATTATATGTCACCCATACACTTTGAAGCAAGAGAATAACTTCAGGGATCTTAGTTCTGTTTAAAATTCAAAATCCTAACAAAAAACAAGAAAGACGGTCACAGTTTTGCCAGAAATACTCTAATTCTTAGCTGGTAACAGGCCACTTCTTAGTGATTGCCTGAAACCAAAGGAAATACCTGCCAGACCTGTCAATCAGTTTGTGTCCAAAAAGTCATGTTTAATTTCTAAATTTGTAGCTCATTCTTCAGTGCTGACAAAACTTGACTTCTCATTAACCAGGCTGATGCAAAGACAAGACTATCTTCCCACCGCAGAAGAATTGTAGCAAGTTTCCAGCTTAATTCAACAGACAGACAACAGTATAAACAGAGAAAATTAAAATTATAGATGTATAAAATAATAACATATTATAAAATTATAACTTTAATTTTTTAAATTACAGTAGCTAAGCTAAGTGAAAGAGAGAAAACACTTTGGTCATTCAAGACAGAATGCCTACAGAGATACTCTAAGAAAGGTATTAAGAATACTGTTGTTGAAGCTGCTTTAATCAAAAAAGCATTTCAAAATCTAACACAATAAAATTGTGATTAGTCAAGCATTCCAGAATTAAAAGGCTGTTATAAAGGAGATGGAGAGAGATGGAACAAAACCATTCTCCAACATTTGCTAAAGGCAGAGGATTCACAAATCGTACTTACTCCATAATTTCTAGACCTGTCCTGTCCTTGCTTGGTGAACTAAAAACTCTGCCTCAGTTTCAGTACACTTTCACAGCTGTTCCACGCCTAAAACAGAAGAAAAGTCGATAGAATTTAATGGAAACTTTCAAGTAAATAATCGTTTTACCTTGCTTCAAGTTAATTTCTGAAAGTTAATGGGTGTGGGAAGGCAATACATAGAAAAAACCTGCAGCTTTATAATACATCCCTTTTGCCCTTCATTCTCAGTTAAATCAACCTTCTCACCTGCACAGCTTACGCATGAAGAGAATAGTTCCAAAGAAGAGCAGAATACTTTGTTAGAAGTTTTGCCTGATTTTTTCTGACCATTTAGTTGCTACCGAGGTGTTAAACAGGCTAACTTAATGGATTTAAACTGAAATCTTCACAGGTTTCTCCAGTCATACAGCTTAATTTATGGAAGAAACACATTAAAACCTGCTCCAATTTGCTCCATTAATATGAAAGCATGAGTGGGTCCTGTGACAATGGTCCCATACATGTTAAAGAGAATTTAAGAGATAAGGAAATGAAGCATGCTTGATAGAAACGTGCAGACTGATGGAATACTATTAGGCCAGTCACTGGCATTTAGTGGCAGTTAATGAAAAAAAAAAAAAAAGCCTCAATGTTGCAGCAGAATCTTATTGTAATTAAGCTGCACGTTATGAAATCCAATCCCTGCAAAACAGTAGCATGTCCTGGGAGATGGATTTAACTTAACTGGATATCAGTGAATTAACGTATTTGAAAGTAGAACATTTCTGAAATGTTGTAGAAACATGCTGGACATTACTAGTTGTGTGAACACATAATGGGATTTGCTACTGAGTTTGCTCTACATTTTACCTGCTCCCATTTGCTAGTCTTGCTGTCCTGTTATGTGTTACGATTAAGAAAACAAAATACATGGGAAAATGATTAGTTCTGAAATCCTTTTAATTATAGTCTGCAGATACTAGCATGGTAAAAGTCATCAGATAGATTATTGGTATAACCAGTTAGAATAACCTTGTCAAAAACAAGGGTAAGCCACTTTTTTTTAAAAAAAAAAGTATATATATATATATAAGAAAATTATTAATTATTTTCATATTTTCAGTGACCAGAAGATTCCAAAAGCTTAGTTTTCAAGCAAAAATAGAAAGAAGAGAAGTTCAACTTAAATATAAGGAATTAATTTTACACAGAAAATCTAATCAAGAGTGGAAAAAAAGTATGTTGTAGTTTCCATAGGAAAATCACTATTAGATTTGGTCCAAATCTCCCAGCTTCTATTCTTAACCTACCAGTCCTGCTGAAAACCTTTTTCTACTTCTGACAATATATTCCATTAGCAAATCTTGGTCTGAAGGCAGACTGGAAAGTTCTACAAGGTTCCAGTGCTGTTTATCTCCTGATGTTATAGAAACACACTTTCAGATAAGATTTGGGATTGCAAACACACACCCTGCCAGCTGTTAGAAAAACAGCAGAACAAAAAAAATGTATTATTAGAAGTAACATTAATAAGAGAGCCAGGGGGATTTCATGGACATATTAAGCTGATATAGGCTGAAGAGATTTGGTTCAGAGGAAAATTCTAGTATTTCATAAATGAAGTATGAAGAACTCAGTGGAGTATTTTAACACGCCAACAACAATTACTTTGCCCTGAATAATAAGCTGATGGGTGATGCGAATGCGATGCCTCTAGTTGCACTGCAGTATGAGTCACTAGCTGAGATAAAGGAACAGAACAGAACCCCAGCACTGCAGCTAAAAGCTGTAACATATTAAAGCATGCCTACTCCAGCGATGCAGTGAGAATGGTACTTCCCCCCTCAGCTCAGTTTTCAGCATACTGAATCTTCAGCTGTGTAGTCAGTGTGTAGTCTGTTTTCTCTCTGAAAAGCCAAAGGAGATACACAGTGAAAATGCTGTAAAATCTATATTCCATGCCTTCATCTATCATTTTCAGACGTGTGTATGGAATTTCACATGAGCTCTTATATGGGAAAACCTTTAGAAGACAGTGGGTTTGTATAGATATAGGTAAATAGTGCATCGGCATAATTATAAAACAATGAGATAGGCGAGAGGCGTAAACTGCACTGCACAGCAGATAAAAATGCACGCTATGGAAAGAAGGCCCATTGAAAATGCAGCTGTCAGACTGTCTTAAAACCCCATCCATTTAGTGATAAACAGTAAATATTGCATACATCTCAGGCAAACACAACCTCAGGATGGATGAGAAGGGGAAACTGGCTCCCCATTAATTTTCATAGCAGGTCAAAAGATGTCAGGACCTTTCTCTGTCCCATCACTCAAGTCCTGTGTGAGGGTATGTGTATAACACAAGGTTTCACATAGATTTATACTTCTTACCTGCTGTGCAGCACAAAAAATGACTGATGGTTTCCCACACCTTTGAGCATAGAGTCAGGGAGGGCTGAGAGAAGCTGGAACAGAGTAGAGGATCAACAAATGCCCTCTCTGAACCAGAGACAGCAAAACTGGCTCCATAATGCCAAATGGCCCATGTGGAGAATGTTTTCCAGTAATTGTATTTGGAGGCATGATAATATTTGTTCATCAGATTGTCCCATATTTATGCCAGTTCTGAGACTGCATACCAAGTTACAGATATTCTAAATACCTAAGGATTTTTCAAGATGTAGCTGCCTGAGTCACTAAGACTCATAATTGCATCTGTAAAGTGAAAACTTCTTTAAAGACTTTGCTCAGTCAGTCATTCCTCTCACTATCTTCCATGGTAGGTCCAAAATAACTAAATGGCCTTATTGTTTGTCGGATGTGTCTTACACTAAAAGAAAAGTCACTGAAAGAAATGAGGCAGAGACCTCAATTAAGGATAGATCTTGTAAATTAACGTTCACTTTTGGTATGTAATCTTTGCAATAAATTCATGGAAATAGTTTTCAAATAAATGGAGGTTTTTAATATCATAAAATCCTTTGCATTTCACTTTCATACTTTTATGTGATCTTTCAAAAAACATTGTTCTAATAATTTTACATATCTGTATTCTTCCCTGCCAAGTTAATTCTAGCCTTTCAGAGCTTTTTTTAATTCTGATTTTTCTTTTCATAATCTTGTCCCAGTGCAGTTTTGAAACATTAACAACTTTGTAATATCTATCCTGTTTATTTGTATCCCATCTCCATTTTCAATATTTTATGACTGTAGAAATGATCCTCCACAATTAAAAAAAAAAAAAAAAAGTGCATGCTGACAATTTTACTTGCAAGTATAATGAAAGCAATCCATGCTCAAGGCTTAAACGCAGCTATATCCTACAGGTATTTCACTTGAGTCACTTAGCTGAGGATGGTTTAAATCAATTTATTTTAAACTTTAATAATATAATTAAAAGTTTTGTAATCACAACTGAGTAAACCTGCACACTCTCTACAGTCATGTCCTTCTTTCCCTGCTATCAAGACAGTTGAGACAAAATTCCGTACCTCTAAAAATTTTATAATTTTTTTCAACTCTATTACTGTAAGAGGAAACTGTAGGGAATGCAGTACTGAATTAAGCAAATCAGGCAACAACTTTGGTTTAGACACAAGAAACCATTCAGGCAGACACTGAATTCTTACCTTCTTACAGTCAGCTTTTATTTTTATACTTGAACTTTGATCCAAAATGAACTTCAGTACCGATGTTTATCTAAGATCATCCTTCAATTCAGGATAGCTAGAAATGGGTTAAAAAAAAAAAATTTCAAAATCACCACCCACAAAAGATCTCCAGTCCCTAATATAACACATCTAGCTTCTTGTACAGCCTGCCCCCTTTTTACCAAACCTGGGATATCCATCAGCATGCTATCCATCAAAGCATAAAACATTTGTGACCTCAGTAGTCAGTCTTCCCACCCCCCATCAATATTCCCCCAAAAGGGATTAATTCTGTCTTTTCACAGCTTCTTAGTACTCCTATTAGAGAAATTCTAGTCTAATTGCATTATTATTTCACTCTTGTTATGGCTCTCCTGTTAGAGCTCTGAGACTGCTTCATTAAGCAAACAGATTTTACCATAGGTGGTCTAAAGCGGGTACAAAATACTTACGCAGGACTGAAATGATGAAGGAAGGCTTTGTTCCATTGAAGATTTGTAGAATTAAATCTATACTTAAGACAGTTTGGAAAGTTTTGTCAATAAGACATTTCCTTATTCCATTGTCAGACATTACTGCCAGGGGAGTTACTGACACTCCAGATTGTTCAATATTATGAATATGCAAAAATAGGACCTAGTAGCATAGATGTATGTTAGGAGGGAAGAAGGAAAAAAAGACATTTGAACACCTTTAAGTATTTCAAACAAAGCACATGTCCTTAATTTAAAAAACAAACAAACAAACAAAAAGAACCCCAAACAAAACAAAGCAAAACAAAACAAAAAACAACAAACAAGAAGCCTCAAAAGCAAAAAAATCCAAAAACCTCAACCCAAAAAAACTGCATGCTTTCTCTCTTATATTTTATCTCCTGTAGATAAAATATAGTATACCAGAAATACTGCCTAGGAGGTAGATAGATATGTAAGTGTAGTAATGGGCAGACAATATTTCTCTAGAAGAATTGCCTGAAATGCATTCTATATTCAGGTGGTGAAGCAAATGTAATGTCAGCAGGTGCATTATCACTGGAATATCATATGCTGTTCCTCATAATCATGTTGTAAAAATAAATACTTAAGATAGGTTTGAACGATTGAAACAGACAATTTATTCTTGACAGAGTACCAAACATGAACCACCAAATCCCATCTTTAAGGCAAAAACATTCTGGATTGATTCCGTTGGGGTTTTTCCCCCCATTTTAAGTGAAGGAAAACTTTATTTAATTTTTTCTCAGGAAAGCAGAAAGAGCCACTTTTTGCCATGTGTTTATTTAGTCTCACTAAATGGATTTTATATTCATTTATTATTTATCATTATCATCAAGGTTTCATGACTGTAAATGTTATCCTTCTGTGAACTGTCTCATGATTGTATGCTACTTTATCTTTTGTAACACACTGATTTTCTTACTCCTAGGTGGAGGTTTTTTTGTGGGTTTTCTAAACTCAAATTAACATTTTCAGCATTTCAATTAATTGTGTAAATTAATAATTCATATTCTAGTCATTTGGTTGAAATAAAAGATTAATTTAATGATAGTATTACTAAGGCTAATTATTTTGATCCAATTAGGCTTTAATAGGAAATGTCTTAGTATTAATCAGTATTTTGAAATACTGAATTAGTCTTCACCAAAGGGGCTGAACAAAGAAATGGTTTTAAAGTCCCATCCAAGCACGGACAGAGGAGTGGGTGATACAAACATACTATATTCACATCCTATACCTTTTATCTTGTAAGTAGCCATTTAAATAAAATAACACATCTCAGAAATAATTTCCCCTTGAAGAAGATCTATGAACTCAAGTAGCTGAAGGGGACTCAGGTAAGCTTTTAAATTTTGATTTTACTTTTTGTGGTTTTTTTCTGTTTTTTTTTTTTTTTTTCAGAAATCTGATCATTACAGAACAAAACATACTAGTTCACATTAGCCCAAAAGTATATTTGCTTTTCTAAGTCATTTATTACAAATGGAACAGATTTAGTGGCTCTTAAGGATAGCAATTAAATATTTATTTTTTTAAAAAAATCAGCCTTCACTTCCATTTCTAGGTATTGATTGATACTTACAGATTGATATTGGCTCTTGCTGGTGTCATAATACAAGGCAATGAACCAGTTAAGGTTTGTATCCTTACATAAAAATAAAAATGAAAAATTTAATTTAAATGAAAGCATAGTGTTTTCAAGGCTGAAATCCAGCAAAGCACTTAAACACACATACATATTCTCAATTAACTCAATGAAACTATCTCTGTGCCTTGAACTCTCTGCTGGATCAAGGCCATCTAGAAGATGTTTTCTGCCCCTAGGATTGTTCACAAAAATCTGTATAGCTCTTAAGTCTCTGCTCTGTAAATATTTAATTTCCATTAAATCCTATTCAGTAGCTACAAGTTTCACCACCAATCTATTTCATAACATTTTTCCTCTCAAGAAGCATTTAACACGCAAAGTTTATTTATAACAAGTGACTGTAAGAGGAAATACTCTAAAAATACGTAGTCGGCTGGTATAACTCTGCAAAGGTGTGTGGCGCGGTGAGTCAGCCTCTGTCCCAGACAGCTGCAAAACCCGGCGGCTGACAGAGGGCCGAAGGAGAACCTGCACGTGGGAAAGCTACACATTAAAAAAAGGCCTGGGGAAGACTGGGAACAACTTTAGAAAATGAAAACACTGACAAATCACCACGGTCCTATAGCTTATTTCTTTAGAGACAGTGAGAGAAGAAAAGCATGGCTTCAGAGGAATTAGAAATACCATCTGTTTCTCCTTTATCTACAAAGGCAGTGGATAGTCTCATCACAGATAGCTGGGCAGTGTGCAGCTCAGAGCACTTTGTGGAGAGGCCATTAATAGCCGGGGGGGAGGAAGGGCAGAAATGGCAAGTCAGAGAGGGAAGGACAGACACTAAGTTTGATTATTGAGTACGCAGCAGAAAAGCCAGGCAACACTCCATGTTTGCTGAAGTTGGATGACTTTGCTGTTGTTATTCCAATCCCTGAATAAACCGGGGCGGGGGGGGGGGGGGGGAAAGCTGGCAGTTGGCCATCAGACGAGGGGCTGGCCCAGAGCCCCACAGAACCGGCGGCACCCGCGGGGCAGCTGCAGGCCCCTCGCCCGCCGGTCACGGCCACAGGCCCGGCACCCGGGGCCGGGGCTCAGTGGCGCGCGAGGCAGTGCTGTTGGCTCAGCGACGGGCCGCGGGCGGCTGGGCGGCAGCCCTAAAGGCAACGGGGGCCGTGGGGAGGTGCGGATTCCCAGGTGACAACTAACAGAAATACGCCAAATAACATAGAGGCCTTCCTTCAAACTCCTTTCTCAAATAATCTCGGGGGAGCCCAACACGAACCTGCAACAAGGACGGCTATTTGTTTGATGGTAGATTGCGAGGGCAGGCTAATAAATCCCACAAGCAGATTTAGCAGTTAGCTGGAATTACTTTGAGAGAAGTTATAAAGTATTTGGGATCTTTTGAAGATGATAAGTTAAAAATAAATAAAGGGCATGAAAAAACTGCTGAGCTTGTAAAACATATAATCACAAAAGCTTCAGCGTATTTATACAACATACTGCATTTGAAAGTAATAAAGTTTACTCTTACAAAACACTCTTGTGAGTAAAAGCCCTCAAAAATACTTTATTTCTGAGAGGGGAAAGGGAAAATACTTGATAACTGTGATAAAGGTCCTCATCTGTCCTTCCCTTATATATCTACACAATGAATTTATGAAATGCAAAATAAAAATGGAGGGCTTGCCATAGGGAAACAACAATTACCATTGCCTTTCTTTTCTAAAAATCTCTTAAACTTGAGAACTATGAATTGATGTCAAGCAATCAATTTCTTAGGAAAAAGCAAAGAAAGATCTTGAGTAGTTCTTCAGTTGCACAGCAGAGAAGAACAGAGCTTAACTAGAGAGGTCAGTGCAGTGCAGTCAGAGTATAGTGAAAGGATGGTAAAAGAAACATTTAGAAAAGCCAATAGAGTTCCAAGGGCAACACGGGTAATAAATTCATACTTTTGCAATTGCATAACAAGCCTACCCAAATCACTCAGTGCTTCAAATATTAAGCAATACAGTATCCCTGGGAAGAGAAACCAAGACCAGTTTCACTGAGGCACCAAGAGGTTAAAGCATAATTATGCTCTGGATTTTCATTTTGCTGTCTTTCTGGTAGTCTGGGAAATTGTACTTTAATAACCTCTAATGGCTTTGCATGGACTCATTCAAAATTGATGGAGATGCTAATTTTAAAACACAGTGTACTAGAAATTCAGTGGATTATTGATGTAGTAATGTTGCTAAACTTAACTATTTGCTTCCACCCTAATGAGTTAAATTCAGTTTCTTATTTCTCCCAGGATTTTGAATTGCCACAACACAGCGAAATTCTGCAGTTCTTATCAAATCAAAAGATACAGTGAAAGTACTTGCGTTGGGAACAGCCCTGCATGTGTGTGTCACATGACATGTAAAAAACACAAATTGAAACAAAACATCCATAGAAGGAAGTTATAAATCACAAAGCTATTCAATTTAATGAGAGCACGCGGGCTAAGAGAGTTAATCTCTCTCTCTTCTATATTCAGCTCACCTTCCATCGTCCATCCTCTGCTCTCAGACCCTGCTAACAGCACCCCAGGCAGTGGTTTCTTTGCTGGGCTAAACCCCTTGCCCTCATTCCCTCCTCCATCAACATCAGGCAGTGCAGTGCAGCACAGCAAATGGCACGGTTCAGTTAAGATCTCATCCTCTGTACAAATTTTCCTGAAAATCCTGTTTCTTTACTCCAACTTTGATGTTATTTTAATCCTGTCCAAGCATGTATACTAAATGCAAAACACGCTCCCTCGGGTCTGCATACACAGCTCACCACTCAGCTGTCTTACTGCAATAGACCTTCTCCTGTTCCTTCTATTTAGGATCTTCCTTATTTGTCATTTATACTTCAACTTCTCTGTCCCAATCCCCCAGACACTGTGAAATGTGAACAACTCAGGTTCCATACTGATGGTTACCTCTGCATCCAGTTGCTCTATGCAGTTTCTTGTTTCAGATCCTTTCTCTGGCTATTTGCCAGACTAGTCTTTGTTAAGCATATCCACTCATTTTGTTTAGTTTTTTGTTTTGTTTCGGGGTTTTTTTGTCATACGCTTTCCATTCTTAATATTATTTAGTTTCTTCAGTGCTACTTTCCAGAATAATTAGTGTCTACTTATTTGACAATCTTCCCTCCATATCAAAATACAGAGCTGCTTTACCCTATCCTTTCCATATTAGTGTACAGCTGTATTTGCAACATCAGATTTCTCAGTCGATGATACCAGTAAACAACCCACACCTCAAAGTGTGCACTCTGAAGCAAAGAAGCCAACACGTTGCCAAACTTTGTATCCATGCTCCTAATCCCCAGAGTAAACAAAAGCTACGTCAAAATACATCATGGGCTTGTTGACTTTCCGTTCAGTTTGCCATTACCTTCTCTGACCGTGCTAGTCATCTTTCCTATCTAAACCTGGCATCTGTATTCCCCACCACGTGTTGCCTCCTCCAGTGCTCTGCTCATCTAGCTTCCTTAGAGATGGCACGTGGCAAAGCTTCCTCTACCTCTATGCTGTTAAGCCTAATCTTCACTGTGTTACATAACATATGTTGTACAAAATTTTCCAAATATTACTAGCTAAAAGCTCTATTTCATGCATGGCTTTTGTGCCAGTAAACAACTCACCATCTCCCACTTTCACTAAAAATGCTACAAGTAAGTGGGATTATAAATAGGGAGTTTTAGAGCTGTGACCCTAAATCTATCTTGCAGTCAAACTAAATAGATCCAAACTGGAAAATTAGCACTTTCTTCATCTTCTTTCAATTTTCAACCAGCCCCTTAAGCTTATTCCCACAACACTCATAAAACACAATTTTGTAACTGTTTCTCATACAAAGTACATGAACAGAAGTTGAAAGGACTTGAAAATGAACTTGAAGAGTCTGCACTGATGTAAGTCTGAAAAATTTTCATCCTCTACAGCTGATAAAGTCCCTTTCACCATTTGCGGTCCCTAAAAAGACTGTGGTTCCATAGTTGACCACAAAACTCTCACCGTTTTTTTCCAGTGGTATCTTTAAACTGAATTGCTTTATCATATACATTACTCTTTGCTATGTAAGAAAGTATAATTGTGTTTGTGTTTCCCAATATGCTACTTCCAACTACGACTTGCTATGTCATAACTGTGTTCTGTGTGTGGATAATCACATTAAGCTTTACCAGAGCTCTTGGTTTATTAAAAGCCCTTTCCTGGAGATGTTCCCAGCTCCAGTCTGGAGAGGAGGGTTGGTGCTAGGCTCACACTCAGCTCCTGGAAGCAGGTTCAGGCCCTCATCACTGCAGAGCAGGAAGGGAGGAAGGAGACACCGCTGAACTATGGCAGTGCTGTGCAATGCTGGGGGTGTGGGAGGCTCTGCAGTGGCCTGGCAGCGTTAAAGCCTCTGTACATGCAGCCAGGGATGGGAATGGGATTTTCTCTCCTCTTTTGTGCTCTTTACAGGAGCCATGTCATCATTAATGCCCTGAAGATTTTTTTTTTTTTTTTTTTTTTTTTTTTCAGATAGCTCCTGGAGCCTGAATATAATGACCCAACCAGCAAAGCACTGCTGTCACCACTCCGCAGGCTTGGCAGCCAGGCACAAACCCGCATGGTCACACAAGAGATACCTCAGTAATCCCCAGGTAAAGCTACCACTTAAACCCTCTTCACGTTCGTACCAAGGGACTGAAGTGGGATGTACAGAGGCTCTGGGTCACCAGGAGCTGGATTCACCTCAGCAGAGAGTGCATGGGGCAGGAAGGTCAGCAGCACAGCCCCCAGCCCCGGAGTACAACACTGTGCAGCCAGATGGGAAGACAGAGATGATCATTAGCTTAAGCAGTTTACAGCTTTGTCGAGGCATCAGTAAACCCCATGTTAAAACTTGACATTAAGTTTTTAAATGCTAGCACTTGTATGTTATTGACAAATCTGAGTTAATGAGGAAAAAAAAAAAAAAACAAACAACAAACAAACCAAAACTACTTAAACAGAAAGTGAGGTGCCTTGATACTGTATTCTGATTTACACATGCAGATAAACATACCAAGAGAGGATCCTGGTGAAAACAACAGCATGTTATTGGAAGTCATGTAGGCCAGAGTACAGAGCTGGACCACAGCTTCTCTCTACAAAAAAGGGTTTAAAAACATTTGGAGTGTTACTAAAATAACATAAAGGGAACGAGAAGGCTGAAAGGTACCTATTCATACTAAAAACTTCACTGTAATTCTTGAAAATATTGGTGTTAGTATCCTAACTATCGGAAAGCAATTTTGTTGAGGGCAAGAATGATTTTTGTTGCTTAGTTACCCTTATTTTTATTCTGAAAGAGAAAACTCATTGCATTGTTACATAAGCAGCAGTGTTACATCCATCCTGAGAAAAACACGATAAAAAACCTGCCTTACTGATAGGAGGGGCTCACTGAATAGATTTACATAAAGAGCATAGAGTTTATTTTGATTTTTTCTTTTGCACACAGCTTTGCTCCAGATGGTCTGAAAATGCTCTAGATGTAAATGCTACAGCAAAATATGCTAGCAATAGAAGAGACTATGGAACCTCAGGAAATTCTTTGGTCTCTTCTGCAAACATAAGATAGATTAAAACACAAGGAGTTAGGTGTATCCTAGCCCAAAAGCTCCCTGCACACCAGTAGCAATTTTCTTTCAGTCCCATTGTTGCCTATTAAGAAAAATAATAGAACAAAGCAAAACAAAACAGCAACAACAACAACAAAAAGGGAGACAATGTCATTAACAAAACAAGTCTTTCTTGCTTTGTCTTCTCTGGTAAGACAAACTACTTGTTGCAAGGTAAATGACTGCTCAAATATCAATTTAGAAGTTCTGTGCACAAAACAACATACAAGACTTGGTTTATATCTTTATAATTAAATGCAGGGAATTAAATGCACATGAGCTTTGAGGGGAGAGAAGAGAAAGGACCAATGAACAGATTTGAAAGCTTAGTATTCTTCCTGCCAGATAACAGTATAGTTCTAGATCAACATAAAGCCTGTTCTGCAATGCTACTGTAGTATCACCCCATTCACTTCTTGGCTTACTGTTACCTTCAGCGTCATCTCTGTAAGTGTCCTGACTTTGAAGAAGAAACAAAGAGTTAAACAATATCAAGAAAGGTATATCCAGCATGGTCATGAAGGAATATCAGAAATACATAAAGGAAACTATTTTCATTCAGGTAGAATCTTTAGATTTTAATAACATGAAGAGAATTCTGCTTCGGACCACTAGAGATCCATCACACTCCTAACTTTGGAGATATTGCATAGTCAGAGTTGAATCTACATCCAGCCTGAATAGTGGCAGAAAATTCAAGAGTATCAGATGTCAATAGATACAATTTTCTTCCAAAGTCTAAGTTAATTTCCTGTATAAGACACATTTCACTTTATTTATTTAGCTACATGTACAATAAAATAAAGTAACAACAAAATGAAGTAAAATCCTGACTAATTTTAGGAGTGATAACAAGTGAAACCCGTAAAACACAAACACCACATTCTTCTAATTCTATTGTATTCTTCTCTAAAATTTATTTAATGACTTCTTCAGGTCATTAATGAAATCTGAAAAAATTAGCATCTTACCAATGGAATGCCGTAGCAGTTGTAATATTGAGTCAAAGACTAGCATATCTAGTACAGTAGTTATCTTACATTAAAGTTACATTAAAGTTACAAATCTTTATATACGCAGATTAAAGAAGTAAGATTACTGTAGATTAGACAAAAAACATCCATTTAAACTACAGTGAGTGGCTGGGGATTTTTTGTCTGGAAAGATTATGTGGCAGCAGATAAAGTGAAAGTCCAGATACAGGAAGGCTCAGATTGGCGGAATTAATTTAAGAATTCCTAAGAAAATACTGTTGGTAAATCTTTATTACAATATTTTTTTCATTACCTCTGTAAGACACTTCTAAAACATCATGTGTCATATATGATGAAATGGTTTTGCCAATTATTCTACAGAAAAGATCTAACTTGGAAGATGTTGAATAATCAGCAGTGAAACTTCATTTTGCTAGGAATCACCACTCTACTTAGATGTTTGGTTTGCCAGTCTGTGCACATTATTTGCCAGATTTGCTTTTAACTGCTTTACAACATGCTCTGTATTTATTGAGGGAAATTTAATTGCGTGTTTTACTGCACTACATTGAATATGGCATTATTAGTGCAAAGGGGATTTGTGCTGGTAGAAAAGCAAGGTAAGAAACTGGCATCTTATTGCTAGTGGTGAAAGGATAGCAAAACCAAAAGCAGTCTAGTTTTTTTTTTTAACAGATGAGTTCTATACCAGTGGCTTTTAATTTTAACCTATTCTTAAAAGGTTAGATGAACCTCAGACGCACATATTTACTTAGCTATAAAAGTCGCAAGTACTACAAATTAATGCTGCACAGTATCAGTATTATCAAAGGCTAACCACACAAGAACCACAATTCTGGTCAATATCTATTTTAAGAAGTGATTATTAATTAGTTTCTAGGAAGAAAAAAGCTGATGTTCTATCTGGCTGAGTCGGCAAGCCTTTCACGTATGGCTTCCCAGGACGAAAACCAAGCACAGCGTAGTAAAGAAGGCAAGACAATTAAAATATCTGAATATTTACTTTTAGTTCTTAATGTGTGTGTCAGACAGGAAGCAAATATTCTCAGAAGGAACAGTGCATGTACTGTTCTAGCACGCTCTTGAAGGCTAGTAATGGTACTTGCATTTTCTCTAAGCCAGAGGTGATTTGACTTTAGTCAATATTGCACTAAGCAAAAAGCTCACTACTGCTCTTCTGTTCTTGTAGGGACGTTCTGTGACCACTGCTCATTACCATTCAGTATATGTCTCTGTTACTTTAGCATTGCATTTTAAGAATCACAGCTTCCATTTATTATTTTGAACAGTTCTCACATTTGTTAGTAAAAGATGATTTAGCAGAATATTATTTTGTATGGAATTAGAAAGACTGAGTCCTGATGGGTTTTATAAAGAAGAGAAGGGCCTGATGGATAACAGTCATCTAACAATAATACGGAGCATGTTGTACAGGTGGACTTTTGCTCACAAAAGGGAAAAGCACTAAAACATCTGGAGTTTACCCAGTGAAATAAAGAATAATAACTATTAATAATGTCGGTACCTTGCTAGCTGGCACCCTGTACTCTGAAGGTGAAACAACGGAATAAATTATGTCCAATAGTTACTCATATATTTGATTGCAACAGTCACGTATGAAACTACTTCTGTTGAGTGCTACCACATTCATTTTTTCCACACTGCTTATCCCATCATCCTGGGATTCTTACCCAAGCCAGTAAATCTCAACAGTAAGTCTCTAAAAAGATGAAGGTTATGCTCGCATATCAGTGCTGCGAGAAGAAAAATGCCTTATCACTGTAGGAAACTCTAAACAATGATAGGAGTAGAGTTTGAGTAAAATACAGAATAATCTTTAAACATTGCTGTCAGTGCTACTAAAACTAGACAAAAGATTCTGTTTTATGTATTGCCAGTAATCAAGATTTATTCAGCCAAACCTTTCCGTCAAAGCAAATACATCCCTCATTGTTCTGCTCTATTTTCAGTAGTTCAGTCTGGAAGGCAGTAAAGTATATTTAAACACCCCCCACTGTCTGTGTTACATAGCCTGACCAAACTCCATCACACACAGTTTATTTCTTCTCTCATTCTCTGTCCACAACCACATCATACACACTACAGAATATTTAAAACTGGTGTCTGATAATACTGTTACATGCTTATGCTAGTCAAGAAAACATGGAAGAGTTGCACTTCATAATTGGAGTAGAAGGTAACAATAATAATCCTTTTACTGGAACCCTTTCTGCTCTTGAAGTGGGAGATTTAAATGCAAAAAAAAAAAAAAAGATAGTGATGTGTAAGGAGATTTTCTGTAAAATTGTATTATGACTGGTAAGTTTTACTTGCTATAGATTGATCCTACTGGCCATCCAAACACTTAAAATAAAATTGAATTCATCATGAAAACCACAGGCTAAGCATTTCAGACTGAGTAGCCTAAGTATTCCACCTTTTCTGTTTCTAGGAGTTCCTCATACAGGCCACTGACAATCTTACAGAGAAAAAAACATATTTAACTAAGTACTTTAAAGCTGTTTCTTTCCTTCTCCCAAGTAATTTCAGAGTATCTCTGTAAAACCTAAATATTTCCTCATAATTCAGTAAAAAAACCAAAGACCAGATAAGGAAAAGATACATAGGTTGATAAAAATGTTTTGCATTATAAAAATTAGTGAAAGACAAAAGACTCAACAATATCAGGATATAAAACAGCATAATGTGGGTAATGTCAGAACATCTATTATGCAGAACAGGGCTAAGACAGATTTACAGAAAAACATTACTTTCAGAAATACTCTTGGTTTTACTTTATTTTAATAAGACCTTCTAAAAATGAACCCCCCGTAAAACGTACATCAGAATGAGCAGATTTAAATTATCTATCAACAGATGTCTCTAAGACAAACAGCCACAAAACTCCTCCAGAATGTTTCTGGACACTTGTAATTTGTGGTTGAACAACAATGAAGCCCAAATTAATGCAATATTCTGTCTGCTCCCTCTATCACTGCAAGCCTGAGAGCATTTACAACTTTAATCCATTGTTTAAATACAGCAAAGAGTCTCCAGGTCAGTATTGGTATGGCTGTTCCTAATGACAACAGCAAAAAGACTGGCTACCAACTCCTGTCTCAAAAACTGCCAATTGAATAAACAGGTCTTAAAAGTGATTGCTTGTACTGTATACAGTGGCTTCAGCTGGTACTGAATCTTCTATACTGGGCATGGTCCAAAACATAAAATTAGGTCCTGACTTGCAGCCGGCTCATTAAGGAGTAGAGACTGGAGTTGGTATTCCCCTTTGCAAAAGGAAAGCCAAAATATAAGCAGCAACTGAATTTTCCAAGGGCACAGTCATTATTTAATGGTCATGCAGAATTCCTGACAGTCTTCAATAACATTTCCTTTCCTCTCTAAGAAATTATCAATTAAATGCATTTCAATTTAACTGATCTGGAAAATTCTGTTAGCCTGATCCGTGACCACAAATGCCTCAACTGTAGAAAACATCTCCTACTAATTCACAATAAATTACATTATTAAAATCGAATGCTACATAAGTAGCTTTCAAAACTGTAAACTTACAGACTGCTTTGCAAACAATGCTTTTAGCTGAAATATATTATCCATACTGTAAAATTAGATTTGTATTTGCCTTTTCCTTGAAACCCAAGTATGCAAATACCACGGGGGCATAAGATTGCATGCTTGCCAGAGTCTCCAGCAAAGAGAAGACTGCACCTCCCAATGGAATGAAGTCTGGCCATGCTTAGATGGGGTGCTCCATACCATTTGGGGTACAGGCATAAGACGCACGTTGCATAAATATGTTGCAAGGAACTGTCTAAAAGAGAGAGGACCTGTCTAAGTGTCAATCACTTTCAGGTTTATCCTCTCTGAATTACACAGGTTCCATAAACACCATTTTCAGTAATATCTGCAAAATTATCCTTGAAAATGGAATGTATTAATGCTTAGATAAATTAATTGAGAAAATTAAGTGATCCTAAAAGCTTATGATAATACAGAACAATTCTAATTTCTACATGAACCAATATGGCCTCCCCCCCCAAAAAAATTTGTGGGGGTGTTGTGTAGTTTTTATCAGCATTCCTCTGTGAGGCTTGCTCTGATAATGAACCTCTTGTCATTTTCAAGCTATATCTTGCTAAATCACTTTTATCTTCACTTTATATTTTCTTAGGGTTTTGTGATGCTGCAAGCACAAGTCCATGTGGAACTATACTTAAAGCTCTCTGAGGAAAAAACAAGATATACTAGGGTATGATGTAAGGAAGAATAAAGCAATTCCTTAGTAAATATTAGGACTTAGTACATATTAGCACTATAATGCGTTTGAAACTACCTTATACTATCAATCACTGTGACATATTGGTTTTCTGCTTATTTTACTGTACTGGAAAATTAGAAGTGATAAAACCAGAAAGTGTGGTTTGCAAGATCAGGTAGCCGACTGCTCATGAATCCTGGTCATGGAATTAATAGTGTATGGTTATGTCTAAGCAACACTCAAACAAGGAATCTTGACACAGTGCAGAACAGCAGCTGAAACTTCACAAACCGTCATGTGCAATCAAAAAAAAAAACCAAGCAACAGACCTGAAAACAACGACAAAACCAAACAAACAGACAAAAGAGAAAAAAAATAAAATGAGAGGGCAGAGAGATCCCACAGGAAAGAGGATTTTGAAACAGTAGGTGATACAGTAAGAAAAAAAATATAAAGAAAAACCACAGAAACATACTTGGTAAAATATTTTGCATGCTTTCTAAAAATTTGAGGGAACTATTCTGACTTTTCCTTTTAAAAGCATCATATCTTACAATTCAGACTGGAGAAAGATGACCAGAATGATGCATTTCATAATGAACCTTTTAGAAGGATTTTGTTCTTACTTTATAGTTGAAGTAGTAGGACATAAACCATTATTTACTAGAAACCATTTTACAATTTTACTTTTATTGCTGTTATTATTAACTAAACCACGTAATTTGTGAAGGATTGTGTAAAACAGCAAAAATATGTCCACGATGGCCATAAAGGAGATTAATTTACAAATCTCTCTAGAAATTTTAACTGATTAACATAGTCGGGATAAGTAAGACAAAACCAAGCTAGCATACAGGTGTACAAGCCTTTATTTTTTGAGCTACCTTCCACAACCTGTATCATCTGATTTAATAAATAATTTCACCTCTTTACATAACTCTCAGCTCTTCTTATATTTTAAAAAAATTAAAAATCAGAAAAGTGACAAGTAGGCTTCTGTTCCTGTACATGTAAAAGTAAAAGACAATTTTACTGTTGACATTATTAATAATTTGATTGCTAAAAAGTTTTTTAACAAACTGATTTGGATTTTTGTTTATATTTTTTTTTCTTAAAATGAGTGTCACTTGCCATTTTTGTTTAATGGGACCGTATTATCTGAGAAGATCCATCTGAGGTCTGACTTGATATGAATCCCAAACAGCATCAACAAACTACTGACTTCTTGGAATTTTCAGGAATTCTCCAACTCAAGTTCTCAAAACAGACAAACAAACAATCAAAAAAAAAAAAAAACCACAGAACCAAACCAAAACTGAAATAACATCTCAATGCCAAACCCCAGCTGCTGATTTTATACAGTCTTTGAAGTCCTGCTTAACTTAAATACACCTTCTATATATTGCAGACTGTTTTTGGCTACAAAGGTACACATGTGTGGGTACGAGATGTGCAGAAGCATCTCTTCCCTTTGCAGACTGCATGTTGCCTGCATGAACCTAAGTCCTAAAATGGATTTAGTTAAAGCTGCTCACACGATTCTTCAGATTGTATGCACGTACAATTCTTTCAGGCATTCTTTCACTTCCCTGTTTTGAGTTTAACACCTAATACTACTGAAGTATCTCCAGCTTGCAGGCTGCTTATGACACTCTTATCTGCCTGGCAAAAAAGCCCAAATCCAACAGGCCCTAATTATTGCAGCAGCACCCATGGTTTTAGACTAGCCTTCTGTACCCAGAGAACAATAGGATTGAAGCAAATAAATAATTTATCCCTCCTCTGACCCCAATTCAAAACTTCTTCCTGTAGGAAAGTACCTAAACACATGCACTCCTGAATTAGAAATTAATGGGCTTTTAAGATGGTGACAAAACCTGTGGATGCTATGTCATACTGTACCAGGAAATAGAAGTTATTAATAAGGAGGCATTTGAAAGAAAAAAGTGTGCAAGAATACTGTCAAGTCAATATTAAATGCAAATATTTTTAATCCATCTAGAACTGAAGCTTGTGAAATCACATGGCATATGTATCGATATGCTTCCTTTTCCCCTCAGCTTTTGGGCCAATTTCAGCCAAACTTGACAGAGCTTCTAACAGTGCAGGGGACATGGTCTGCAACCACAAACATTTTCGAACCAGAGCCACCCCACCCCTTATGGTAACAAAGGCAATTCTATATTTCTGTGGAACATCAGACTTAAAGCAAAATGAAAACATAAGACAGGAAAACCCTGTCAGTTGTTCATATGCTCTAGGACTTTTCACATTTAGTTACTTATCTTTAAGCCAGGTAGAAAATGCAACTATTTGTGCTGACAATGTCTCTACTTATCTTCATGGTCTTCTGATGGCGTATCATTATCTATATAGCACATTTTCTTGGTTTATTTAACCATCCCATAGTTGCAGGACTGTCATCAAGGTGCCAAACTGCATACTAGTCAAATTAGCAGAGCACCTAGTCTATGAGATCTGGTAAATTGATGTTGATACCAGGAGTTTGTCTGGAAAACTTTCCACAGCAAAATTCTAACAGAAATACATGGTTTGTTTTGGAAAATGCTTCTGCACTTTGCCAGAGCTACAGGTCTGTTTTCCACCTGCTCTGACACAATGTCACTGAAGACCAGAAGTGCTTCAAAGGGATTTACAAAAATAGTAGGTATTTTAATTTTCTTTCATCATGTCAAAAGATAACTTAATGGATGTCAGGAAGTTTGAAAAAGAAAGCAAATTTAATTTTTACTTCTATCCTGCTTAATTTCTGCAAAAGTCAGCATCAGGAACACTGAAAATCAAGATATCTAAAGGGCAAGAGAGAACACCTTCCCTGGTTTCCTTGAGGATTCAAAACTCAGATAAAATTCAAGTGAGAGCAGGCTGCTTAACAAGTATTTGTCAACATTGCCATAATCCTAATGAGTTTCTTGAAGGACTGAGAAAAATATCTTTCCTTCTCAAGTATTTACATACTACCTGTTGAGTTGCCTATGGCTATTTGTATCCAAAAGCCTTTAATAATTAGCATTAGACACATAATACCAGGAATATTCAATGATCTCTTGATAAAAATTGGATTGTACAATTCTGTTTCTCAGTCTTCTTATCTTTTCAGTTTCATTCCATTCATATTAAAAAGTATCCTATACAAGCTTTCTTCTCCTGATCCAAATTTTCTTATTAGAGAGAAAAATTAAATGTTTTCCTTTAAAAATAATTATTTAAATTGTATAACACAGGTCAACCTATCAGTACAAGCTATGGCACTTAGAATTTCTTTACATAACAAAACCAAATGTAGCTGGTTACAAAATGCCATGATGTAAATAAAAACATATAGGGAGAAAAATCTTAATAGGGAACATTTTTAATCAAAACCAGTTTTGAACAGCAATAAAGTCCACTTTTCAAGAAAAAGAAGGTGGATCTTACTAAAAACAAAGGCTGCTAATCTGTTTTTGAAGGAGAAATACGTTCTTTCTTCTCAACAATTTCCTGATACCACTGTCATTTTACAGAAATTAGGCACATAGTAAGATACAACAAAACTCAGAGACAGATTCAGTTCTTACCAAAGAAAGCATCATGGAACCACCACTACTCATTTTATATCTGAGCTGTTTCATAGGGGAATCTTAAAGTGTGATCTTGAAATTTAGTCTGGATCTTTGATTACAAAATAGAAATAGTTTTTAACTGTCCTGGCTGAACACAGTTCTAATGATGAGCCCTGCAGAACAGGTGGTTAGATAGGAGAAGGCAGTAAACTGTGCTTGTGTTTAAACTCATTATTCAATTCCTTAGTCAAAAAAAAAAAAAAATCATAGCAAGACCAGAAAGATAACATTTATAAGATTAAAGATCCAGAATAAGAGACAATTCCCATGGCAAGGGCTGTCACAGCTCTTTATGATTTCCTGACAATAAGTATACAGGTGTATGCACACCCAATATATTACATCAATAATAAACCTGACATGTCAAAGAACATAAAAAATAATAAAAATCCCAAACCTGCAGCACATGTTGTGACAAGATGCACTGCACACAGCCCAAAGCCAGTGTTTGCTGGGTGTGTAGAGCCAACTGTGTTCACGCTGTTGTGTCTGCCCGTGGGAAGGACTGTCACCATCTAATATCCCCTAAGCTCCTAAATGGCGCTGCTTGCATAGCCAGGTATCCAGTAGCGCAGGAAAATGCAGGCACCTGCATGATATGTTTGCCTCTAAAACAAAGATTTGTACTGGAAATTCAGTGTTTAGGTGGGCTCAGTGCTTCCACAGGAGAAGAAACCAATGGAGAAGAACCACAGGACAGGAGTGTATGGGGGGAAGATGGACAGAGAGACACATAAAAATACACTTTACATTTATGTTCCTTATGTTTCAGAGAAGCTACTCAGTTTTTAAAGCACAGTTTGAGGAAAAATTGGCATTCAGCCTAAATCAATATACTTCTGAATTAGTTTAGGGATTTTTTTAGTGACAAGTTCTGAATCTTATATAGCTGTATCTATATCTATGTCTCTGTTAATTTACTTAAAAAAAATAATTTCAAAATTCAAAGTTGGCCTTAAATTCCTCTTAGAGTTTCCTAATGGAAATTATATAGCAATCTTCAAAGAGATTTCTAGAACACATCTGAAGACACTTTTTATTAACACAAGTTAGAGAATGTATAAATGTTTTACTGAACAAGAATATCCACTGGAGAAAAATTAATTCTATTCACATTTTCCAATGGAAGAGATTCAACACAACCAGCCATATGTAAAACAAAACAAAACAAAACAAAACAAAACCCAAAACAAAAAACAAACCAACAAAAAAAGGCAAAGCATAGAAACTGCTGATTCGGTTTAACACTAAAGAGCAGAACCACCACCACCCGGCCCCAAAAACCAAACCCAAACCCAAAGCCTCAAACGGCCAAACCCAAATCTTATCTTCCTGTTATAAAGCCTGTTGCAACAAACCAAATAGTAGAAAATTGCTAGGGCAAGCTAACCACAATCTAAGAGCACGCTGCTCTCAGGGAGTTGGAAGCAGTAGATGCTTGTTAAAAAGATGTGTCGAGCCATCTCAAAAGTGTCACTGGAGGCAGGTCACACTGCTCCCGAGTTAGGGTAGCGTCTTTATTCACCTATCCTCTACTCTCTTCTCCTGGATGAAGAAAGAAAATGGATGTATTCCAGCTTGACAGAAATGTTCTCTGTAATTCAGCTCTACAGTTACTTTAGAATTTTTTAAGCTTTGGGGCTTTTTAAAGCAATTACCATGTATGGAAGGTAACAGAAACTATGCCTGTGACAAAAACAGACCTCAAATTTATTTTTTTTTCTGCTGCTGTTTTCCCTCAAAGCAGTCACCAATAGAATCTTATTATTCAAGTTATCCGTTGAAAAAAACACTGCACCTATATAACGGTATTGTGTAACTATTAATGGGACATACTCAAGCTTATGGCTTTCAGATTAGACCGCCTCTTTTAGCCTCTGATAGAGCATAGGCAAGTCCCATGTCTCCATGGGACATTAAGCTAGAATCAAACTTTACAATGAGACTGCTGGTATTTAAAGAAAGGAACAGAACCTGCATTTTAAAACAACTAAAAGGTGAATGACTACACAACAGTAGCAATGTAAAGAATCTGGGCCATTTAAACAGCTAAGCTATACATTTTCTGAGGGAGGATTGGCAGGTTAGGACCAAAGGATTGCTTATTGAATCTGGGAGAAAAGCAGGTTAGCCAGAGGTTTTGATGCACCTTATAATTAAAAGTTCTCCATGGTTCAATATAATGCACCAACTCATCACTGTACACTTCCTGCCTGTTTTCCAAAGACAGCCTTAGTTAACAGTATTTTCATCTGTAAGCTTCTCTTAATAGATATGAGTACTCATCTTTTGGGTTGGTGGGGATTTTTTTGTTGTTTTTTGTTTGGTTTTTTGTTTTGTTTGGGGTTTTTTGTTTTTGTTTTTTTTCTGTTTGTTTGTTTGGGGTTTTTTGTTTTTGTTTCTTTTTTTTTATTTTTATTATTATTTTGATTTGTGTGTGTGTGTGTGTAACAGTTTAAAGACTAGAGCACAGCTCTACTGAAAAAGCTGAGAAACCTCACAGACAAAATCCTCGGTCTATAGGGCTCCTGTGACAACATTTTTGAAATATTGTGTCATCAGTCACATTCTGGTTCACATTACATTGCTAACTTCCTTCCCACACTGCATGCCACTTGGAGACAGTGATTTGTAAGAACAAAGCCTAGTAAGAACAATGTTTGGGAACCTTTCAGTTACAGTGATTATGCATTATAAGTGCCACCTATTTATAAATCAAGTTTCTGCTGCCTACATCTGGCAAATCCATCAGGAATTGCTGATTTAGAGGTTATTGATACAAATCTGTATTTTGGTAAAAAAAAATTCATTTAAAAATAAAAATGCTTAGATGCTGTAATTGTGATTGTGCATAACCACTACACTCAGTGAAGAGGGTGGGTTTTTTATTGAGTGGAACGTGCTGTCTTACTTCACAGCTGCTGGGGGTATCTGCTGTACAGAACAACAGCTTGCTTCCCTATATGTATAGGCTACCAGTATGTGAGTTCTTTCATGCCTTTCATATCCACAATTTATCAAACTTCCTCACAATTCCCTTGCTGTAACACATACTTCTTCTGCACAGTATCTAACATATTTGGAGAAAAATAAAATCAGGGGTTATGCATTGAATAGAACGCTGTGATAGAATTTTTTCATGTTGGTCAGCAGTGCTTTGACCTTTGTAATTGTTCATAAATAAAAGTCAATGCTTTTCAATAAATGCCCTACCTCCAAGGCTCTGGTGACTTAAAACGATCAGGCAAATGCTGGGTTTGCCATGGGAAACGTGGTTCTTATCTCCCGGGTTTTGGAAGGAAAATATGGAGGTTAAAATTAGAAATAATGCTCTTCCTTTTGTAGCTCCTGCTATCCTTTTTATGTGGGTATTTGTGTCACTGCTGAAGTCAGGGGTTTGGGTCTTTTCTCCAGACAGCAACTAAATAAAAGTATTTTAATTTTCACAGTTCCAGTAGTAGTCAACCTGCATCACAAGCGTCACTCGAACAAATGGCAAGACTGTACCTTTGGGATGGGTGGCTCAGAAAACTTAATGCACCTGAAGAAAGATCAGGAAATTCTTCACATTGACTGGCCCTTTCATTGCTCTTGTGTGAAAATTCAATCCTTATACTGTGACAAACTAAATTACGTAACAGTATCTGTCTTCCAGTTGTAGAAGCCATTCTAAGCACTAGCAAGCAGCTACAAATGTAGAATAAATGCAACTATGAAAATTCACCACCTCATCTGTAAAATTACATATTTACAGTGTATAGATATATCCAGGGAATTTAATCCTTCTATTTAATTAGTCAGACCTAAACCAGACTTTCTGCTACTTTCAGTTTCAGTCAGATTCTGTAATATTTTCATACCTTGTTTTGGTAGCTTAACTTATTATTTGGCTTGTCTTCAAAACCAACAATGACAGCTCTTCTATTTCAACCACTTATCTAACCCTGTGCATTCCATATTTTCTTAAAATAATTTAAATTATGTTATTAGGTATAACAGATGCAAAGCAAGTGAAAAAAAAAAAACAAACAAACAAACAAATGAGGACACATATTTTAAGGGAGCAGAACATTCTCTAGAAAATGTTAGCAAGTTAAAGCAAAACACTCCTGAGTAATACAGTTGTTCAGGATGCAAAAAAATAGATGCAATACTTACAAAAATATTAATGCAATTGGTTAAATTTAAACATGCTCACACTCCTTTTATTTACTCAGGGTACATACAGCCACTAGAGAACAGCTAAGGGAAATCTTCTATGGTTTAAAGAACTCAGTCACTGTATTTGTTAAAATTATCTAAGTATACTATAATGGGATTTTTCGAACCTCTAACATCTCACCATAGGCTCTTCATTAAAATAAGTTCTCCTAGAACAAAAAGAAAAATCTTTGCATGGACTAATACTTTTAATAAATAAATAAATAAGATTAGGAATAAGTGGGCAGTTTTCACAAAGGAGGAATACTAAGAACACCAGGCATGTTTTGTGGGACTAGTAGTGTTCAACACTTATAGAAATGTCCTGTAAGGGTGAAAACCACTGAGTTTTCCAGTGTACTAAAATCTAAAGCAGACTTCAAGGATCTCACTGAGTGACAAGGATGAAATGAAAGACACAGTGTCAAAAAGTACAAAGCAATGCATAGTCAGGAAAAATTAATTTGCTTACCCAGTCACACCTTTAAAATTATCTGTTGCCTCTCAGATAACATATGGAAGATATTTCTCTAAGAACATAAAATCAACATGAAAAGGCACTAAAAATGTAAGAAAGTAACAGAATTGAGAAGAAACTACAAGATTAGATGTTCTGCTACTTAATAACATTCTCATGATGAATGCTTGGGGAACTGTGACTTCCCACTGTCCCACCTCAAAAAACACAGACAAGTCGGAAATGATAGACAGAAAGGGAAAAAAACCCCACAACAAAACAGTAAGGAAAAGTTCTCATGTGGGAAGGACTGAGAAGCCAGGGATTCTTCAACCAGGAATAGCAGTGATGAGGTGAAAATCTGAGGGAGATCTGTAATGTAACTCAGAAGCAGTTATATTCAAAAGAAAATACCTGCTATTGGAGACAAAGTAAAAATACATTTTTTTAAAATTAGATGATTTAATAGAAGATATGTCCATTGATGGCTGAGAATCCACCATGAAGTGATCCATCTGGCAAATGGGAGGCTACAGTAACATCTGATACAAGTTCACAACTGTCTCTGGGGCAACTTAAACCACAACTGCCCCAAATCTGTAAGGTGAAACAGGGGGCAGCAGCCACAACTTCAATCTTGGGACCTTCCTACTGGAGACGGCCAGAGATTTCTTCACTAGGTAGTGCAGCACTGGAAGAGGTACCCCGAGAGACAGTGGTGCTCTGTCCTGGGGCCTGCTACACAAAGGGATGGCCGATCTCATCTCGGACCAGGAAGGATCTTGCTTTGCACAGCAGCTTAGTCTGGGCAACCTCCTGAGAACCTTTTCCGCCAGTGTTTCTGCGATGACGGACCCTACAAAAACTCTCTTTGTACTGGTCTTTGCCTAGATGATCACTACAAGTCATTATCTGAAGCAGTCTTTTTTAGTGTTTTGATATGATTTATGTGAATGTTCCCACGTTCTCTTTCAATTGGGAAAAATACCTCAGAAGAGGTTTGGTTTGAAATCCTTTGTGCCAGTCCCCTTCCCTAGCGAGACGGCCTGCTTTCATCATATAAGATTCCACGTGACTTGCTAGAGCTGCTTACACTCCATTTCGTTCTGGCACCATTTTGTTTAGCACTAGTTTAGCCTTCTGTAATTTCTGCTGTCCCTGGACAAGCCTAGGCTCCATGCAAATAAAAGGAACACTCAGAGGAGAGCCTGTGGGCATTTAGTCCCATGAATTACAGTTACAGGATAGCAAAACATTGTAACGTGAACACCCAGGGGTCCCTTCCACTTCCTGATTCTGTGAGTGAATGATGAACTGAAATGACGGAAATAATTCCTTTTAAGAATATTAAAATATTTTATTCCCTTTGTTCTTCTGGGAGAAAACTGGAAAATTTCAATTAGAATGACTACTCACATGTCAAATTATCTCATGAGAGAAAGATTCTGATTTCTTGCTCATCTGAATACCACCGTTTCTAGAGAACATAAGAAATATTTCCTTGTTTACCTCATCTCAGGATAAGAAGAAAACTGTGATATTTTTATGACAAGATTCTCTCATTAAAAGATTCATACCTCTACCAAATAGTTATGAAATAGATTCTCTTCTCCAAGGTCTTGTGCAGGGAAAGGGGGAAAATTTCATCATCCCTCCTTCTGGAAAACAGTCAGATAAGTGGGTTGTTTCTCCTTTAATTAGAATGTAAAGGGCAGAATTGAGAAACTGTGGCACATTTATCGCTCCATATGCCAGTGTAAAAGAATGCCAAGGAGGCTCAAGCATTTTAAAAGATAAATGTATCATATAAGTGTTTAGAGTAAGCTAAGGAAATATTTTCATCCTGTTTTAAATCAACACACCTATGATCATAAAAAGGTGCTTTTCTCCCTGACACTTTTCACCATCATTTACTTCAAACACTATGCTTTAAAGTAATTTTACCCTTATTTTTTTCTACCCATAAACAGACAATTATGTTTTACAATATCCCCTTTATTTGATTTTTTTTTAATTAATGGCCTGTATGACTCACCATTTTTCTAATGTTTTTATCAGTCTGCCCAGGCAGTCTTTTTTTTTTTTTTTTTTTTTTTTAAAGTTCTCAATGTTTTCCAGTAACTGGTCTATTATAAAGGCTTAAGATCCTCTTGAAAACCACTTCTACAATTTCAAAAATATGTCTATTTAGACATAGGTGATAAAACTTTTTTTAGCATAGAGGAAGGGAAAATTTAATAGTCTCTGTTTACTGAGCAGCTCTGACTCATCTTGTCCAAGCTGTCTGTGCTCTCAGTGAGGTGCAAGCATTCTGAAGGGGGGAGAAGGGGAGGGGGAAAAAAAAAAAAAAAAGCAAATGTGATCATGTAATTAGAGACTGTATTCTAAATTATACACAAGGGGGAACTGAATTAAGATCTTAAGTCCTGAGTGTTAAGTGTTATATTTGCTGTATTCAAAGAGCAAAACCATGTGCTGACATCCTAATTGTTACTTTATAAGGGAAACACACAAAGGAAAACCAGCATCACTTAGATAGGAAGCAAAATCTTCATCTAGCGTATTCTCACAGGCCTGCCTCCAAGCAGCATATTTGTGTTTTAAAATACGGCATACAAAAATCATAGCTACTTACATCACACTTTTTGTGTGTGTGTGTTTGAAATCTTGATATAAAGTAATTTGACTATATCTAACAGGTAAAAATTTAAATGTGTGCTTGATTCTATTGCTCTAAATACCCTTAAATCCAAATACATGATCTCCGGTATCATGACATCCTTCATAGAAGTCAGTACATCTACCTAGGAACTTTTAGCCAAGTGATTTGTAATAGTTTCAGAAGTGTGCCTGGTCTCCTTCAGAAAATAACAGGGATTTGTCTTCTAAGGTTTAACTGTTATAAGCAATTATGTAAAACTCCTGCAGACATCTCAGTCCTGCACACAGTTCTGGCTCAGTCTTCAGAACTAACTTTTCACTGTCAATCACGCGGCTTGTCAGATGAAAGTGAGAATATTGTTTCTAGCCCATCTCATCCAGTTCACTGCAATAGGCTGCCACTTAGTTTCCCTCTCAGTACTGTAGATGATGGACAGATAGAAGATTATTCAGATCACAGAACAGATGAGTGCTGAATATACATTATGAAGAAAATCTTCCATATTTCATTTCAGACAAATCATTAACTTGGTGAAGCCCGGTTAGTGGCCCATGTTCCAAGTAACAATCTTCCTAATTTCAGAAACACTAAGTAAGATTTCAATTTACAAATCAAATTTATTTTATTTTATTTTTTTTTTTTATTTGAGTATGCTAACTTTGAGACACAAACAAATTATGGCTAATGAACTAATATTAGCACTTCAATTAAATCATCCTCTAATTTCTAACTGCTGTGATAACGATTTCTAGAAAAGGTCATACAGCCTTGTGATTTACTGTATTTATCCAGTACTTTTCAAAACACCCTGTGGGAATACTTTAGATTTTTTTACTCTTGCAGATTTGGAGAAATGCTGTAACTTGGCACAACACACTGTTATTCCTGTGCTGCTCATGGGAATAGTGAAGTAGCAAACCCTGTATTCCTGACTCCAGTTGAATCTTTTGCCTCGGTATTTTAGTATTATGGTTAAGGGGTGATCTCTGCCTGCACTCAAGCTGGTGGAAGCTGCGAAATGGCAGTTTGCATAGTGCCAAGCCCAGGGTAAATTCTCCCAACGCAGGTGAACAGTGGTCTTGTCTTCTGCCAATGCAGAGGGAGAAGCACAGCCACAGGGGGAATGTCTCTTAGACTTTATGTGGTAAATATGTGCCAATGCAGGTCAGCCCAAACAACAAGTTGTTTTTTGTTTTCTTTTGTTTTTCCAAAACATCTGCTTACATTTGGGCCAGGCAGCAGTGTCTTTCAGTCATTGCGAGAGATATCCCCTCCATGCAGGGGAGAATTGGCCTTTTTTGAAGAATGTCCCTCTTGAAATGCACATTTGTTTTCTCATTCTAGGTGGGAAAATTTTCAATTTGTGGGCTGAGGTCTAGGCAAAACTGCTGCATTAATGCATTATAAAGTGAATCTATTTGTTCACCATCTAGGGTGCCCATATACTTCGCTAAAAAGAGTATATTAGCTCTGACTCAGCATGGTGGTAGTCACCTTCCCAGTTCGTGCTCAAGGTGCTAGCAGTGTGTAAGGATGTCCTTAAACAGCAGTTCCAGAAGGATAAAAAGGCCAGTAGTAATTTGGCAAAAGTAAGGATCAGGCCAAACAGAAACAGTTTCAAGCTTGTCTAGAACCATTGCTTAACAGTTTTCTCTGCTTTCTTGCTGCTATTCACTATCCCAGTCCCTGAGGTAACAGACTAATTGGCCCCCAGACAGGGTGCCTAAATAACATAAGTACATAAGGACTTTCAGTGAAGCTACTAAGGGATTGCTGGCTTAGCACTGCACCTAGCCTCTTTGCAAGAGCCATCCCTGATAAGAACTACTACCTCCAGAGTTAGAACACAATATCCATCTCACATAACTACATTTTCTCCCTAAGAATCTGCAATATGTTCTCAGGAACATTGTATCTTATTAGAGCTAAGCAATAACTAAGTATATATGATCAATGAATTTATGAAGACAATTTTAATCTGCATGAAATTTCTCTGTTGTATCATCTTAGTGAAAATAAACTCTTTCAGAAGTAATGTAACGAAATTGTCAGAACAGATTTGTTATAAATCCTGCTATATTAGCTGCACTGAGTTCTTTCCCCTTATGCACATATCCTCTTCCCTCCAAAATATATTTAGTTGTAGGAAAAGAAAACAAGTACTGCAGGACTGCTGGGAAAATCCCTGATCTTCAGCTATCAAATGACAAACAAAATATTTCAAAATATTTTTATAAATACATTATTATAAGTTATTTTCACATCTAATGTCAGAATGAAACAGCATTTTTTAAAGTGCCCTGCAAAGGAAACTGATTTTGAAATTAAAGATCCAATACCTTGTTAGACCCATTTAGTTTTTCACAGAGTACCAGAAAGACCTAGAGTTCTGTATTTTCCTCCTTCTCTTGATGAGTCACTGCTTGTGACACTGAGACATTGTGTAGACTTAATGTCTTTATGAAGATTAAGTAGTTTTATGAAATGCAATTAGAATGAATTTGTACTTGTCAATTTGTAATTACATTCAGAACAAACTTTAAGTTAACAGCAAAATTAGGATCTGGCAAAAGAGAAATACGCTCTGCCAAGTTATATCTGTCCAGTTCATTTCCCCATTGCAGTGGGCAGAAATTCAGAAGACAGCATTCCTTTCTGATTTCAGCAGTAATCAAGTTATGCCCTGAAGCAAAAAATGGTAGCATGCAGTCAGGTACTAGGGCTGTCTCCAGAAATACAGTGATATCTGGCTCATATGCAGCTGAAACAGATGCATCACACCGGGTCCATTGAAGAGTGTTTCTGGATAATCCAGTAAGCAAGCAAAAGTTTTGAACAGGAAAAGTTCTGGGAAGAGCAAAACGAACTCCTGTTTACTGTTTGTTACATGAGAAAAGGAACACGTTAATAGAAGAGTCGTGGTTTGGCTACTAACCTAGAGAATGAACTGCTCAGGCGAGGACAGACAGGCAGTCTGCCCAGCCCTCCACCTGTAGACTTCTTATAAAATGATCTTAAATATCTAGACTAAGATTTAATTTTGCTATTTGATAGTACTTCTTGTGCTTCAGTCAACTAACTCTTAACATTCATCTCACCTAATTTTCTTTGGAAGGCACAGCTAAAAAACGTAACTATTTAGAGCCAACATGAGGTACTGCTACTTTTATTGCCACTTCCTCTACTTTCTGACTTGATCATGTCCACCACCACTTGGGAAAAAAAAAAAAAAAAAAAAACAAAACTACACCAATTTCTTTAGACTGCCCTTTAAGGAAAAGTTCTCACCAGAAAGCTGTAGCTTGGCTGTTGTGCAGCACACTGTGTTTCTACAGGGCATGTTGCTATGGGATTGCAAATGCTTACAACCATGCCTCTAGCACAGATTAGATCTACAAGCAAAAGACAATACTTCTTCAGTTCTCTAAAACAGGTGACCCAGCATTAAAAGAAGCATTCTGTTTTGCCTGATATTTTCAACTATATGGAAGTAATGAAATCTAATTACTATGCACATCATACTGTGTTTTAATGTAAACTATTTAATTACAGAATTTCCTAAAGAGCTCTTTACTAAACCTTAATTCAGCAGTGAAACCCACATGCCTTGTATTTTACTGCATACATTTAGCACATTAATGTTTCAGTTATTTCACATATAGAGAAAAATATTCAGTGTGTCCGCATGACCATATTCACTATTATCACATATTTTATGTAAAAAGTGCATGTGAAATGAGCTACCTATGCTGTGGGTGGACAAAATGGAAGTAGTGGCTGCAGGACAGATAGCTCCTGCAAGAACAGCAGGACCTTTGAGCTGCCTGTTCGAGAAGAAAATCTGGTGCTCTCTCTTGCAGGTCAGTGACCCAGTAGACACTGCATTCATGACCTGAATCAAGAAGAGGGCAGTCAGTCACCTGGAAATGCATATGAGGAAACTTCTTAAACTATTTAATTTATATTGACAATGACACTCAAAGAAAAGCAGTGGAAGAGCATTTCGGGACTATTCAGAGAAAGTTTTAATGAGCCACGGGCAGGAATTTGACAAACCAAACTCATTAGTGTGTTGGCTGTGACAACTGGCTACAGTGTGAAAACCACTGCTTTGAGTCCTTGGTCTGTCTTTCTCCAATATTCCAGGGTAGAGGTCTAGCCAGTGGCCTGCTCTGTGGCTAGCTCTTTCCTAATGCATGTATTTCCTCTTGTGCAAATATTCACAATTCAGAAAAAGATTTTCTAAGCATGGATTTCAGGTACCAAGAATTTTGGCAATATAAATACTTACACATAGTTATACAGCTCCAAAAAGGAGAGCTGTATGGAAGCCTCTCTCAAAACTAGAGAAGATCTCAGCCATAAAGGCACTCATTGAGTGTAACAGGAGGCCAATGTTTCTGGAAAGAACACATTTTAATATTTCAGGTTATTTACTGTATTCATATTGTCTTACTCAAAAATGTTTTAAGAAATCTTGGTATCATCCCAATAAAGAACAGGGATTTTTTTTTTTTTTCCCCTAAAATTCTGTAGAATGAGTGCTTCTTTAACCAACTTTTAATATACCAAATGTGTGGCTATGCACATGCAGGAGGCTTTTACTGACTCAGTCATATGTCGTAAGGAGAATGTTACAACTGCTATAGGCTACAGACAGTATTAAATAAGAATGAAAGACACTCCTGAACTTATCTGAACAAAACTAATCATATTATATGAACTAATTAGCTTCAATTGTAGTGCCTTAAAATCTTTGGATGTAATCCAAGTTCTTTCCCACACAAACATTTCAACTATGTTTGATGTACCTAGAAAGAGTTGACAGAGATATCGGTCTCTTACTTCACTCAGAAAAAGCTAAGGCAAACAGACCTTTGTTTTCTTCATTATTGTGCAGTAGTTTTGTTGTGGTTTAGGCCTAGTCGGCAGCCAACCGCAATGCAGCAGCTCTCTCTCCCTTCCCCTCCAGCAATGAGAACGGACAGAGAGCCAGGCTTGGGGTTCGAGATAGGACTGGGATGGGGAAAAATCCCCCTTTTATGATCACGAGCAAAAGGCAGACTCGTTAGGGGAAGAAAAAAAGAACATATATTTATTACAGACACTAACAACACATAACAGAGTAGGACAGTGAGAAGCATTGCTATATCTTGAGAACACCTTCCCCCCACCCCTCCCTTCTTCCCGGGCTCAGCTCTGCTCCCGATATCTCTACCTCCTCCCCCAGTGGCGCAGGGGCAGGGAATGGGGGGTGCAGTCAGCGCTGCCACTTCCCTTATCTTCGGTGGGGGGAGCTTCTGGAACTTGTTCCCCCCTGCTCCATCGTGGTCCCCCTCTCACAGCAGACAGTCCTCCACAAACTTTCTCCAACATGAATTCCTCCCATGGGCCGCAGCGTTCCCCACACTGCTCCGTCATGGGTCACTAACTTTCTCCGACTGGATTCCCTCCCACAGCTGCAGCCCTTCCCGAGCTGCTCCGGCGTGGGACACCCCCGCATGCTGCAATCCTCCCAGCACTGAATTACAGCAGTGGGGCTGCCTTTTCCCATGAGACCCCAGACTTCTTCGGGCACAGAAACTTGATCAGGCAAGCATAAGCCACAGGCCATAAATCAATGTCTGCTCCACCGTAGATCTTCATGGGTGGCAGGGGGGGGCTGCCCTGCCGTCTCCCCACAGGATACAGGGGGGTCTCTGCTCCGGCACACCTCCCCCCTCCTTTCTTCCTCCATTCCTCCACTGACCTTGGTGTTCACGCAGCTGCAGCAACTCCTCCTCACCAGTCCCACTGCCCGTCACCACGTCCCTTCTTAAATACGTTATCGCAGAGGCGCAGCTGATTGGCTCAATTTCCCAAACAGAAGTGGAGCTGGCTTGGAGCTGGGGGAGCTTCGAGAAGCTTCTCACAGGGGGCCGCCCCGATAGCCCCCTCCCCTGCCACCAAAAAACTCCACCACTCACTCAACCCAGGACAAGTTTGTAGTCTATTATACTCTTCCTCCAGGAAACAATCATATTTGCCTAGAGCTTGTACTAAGTATGCAAAACACTATTTTGTGAAATTGTCTGCTTACTAACAGAAACTTAGTGCGCCCATCTTCAAAGACTGTTTTACATTCATACCCATTATATTTTAAGTGTCTCTATACTCTGTTCCAACATGTTGATTCAAGTTTACTAGGTATAGTCTTTATGGTCTTTTTTGCTTCAATTTTATAGAGTGGCCAGAGTTCTGCCTGAATTTCTACAGCATTTGGTTTTGTTTCACAGTAGTTATAAGCAGTTGAGTATCACCTGCATACTAAAGTATTTACTGTTGCCTACTGATCTGTGTACTCTGGGATAAAGGTTTGCAAACCTCTAGAGGAATGCACAAAAAATTCCTACAGAAAGCAGCAGTACAAGTTACTTGCAAAATTTTAAGGGAACATTCCTTTTTCTATTTTGCCTTGCAGTACTGTTGTCACAGCGTGCTTGGAAAAATAATGAAAGCATTGCACAATGAAAAACTCATTTACTCTAGCATGCAAGACATTTTTAATGCTTTTACTGTCTGACATGTGAAATGAGATAAATTAGATACATACCAAGCATCAGCAGAAAAAAAAAAAAAAAAAAAAAGCACAAGTGTCAAACGCAGAAGAGGAGGATGGAAAAAGCACTGGCGTTTCAAGGATGTGGTTGTGGATTTTCAGACACAATGCTACTTTGATGAATTTATTAAGCCGAGAACTCTATTCATGCTGAGAAGTTTTTAAGTATTAATCCCTTTGATGAATCTTGCACAAGGTAACTTGTCTTTGGCCAAACCTTTCAGTGCCATACTATGCAAAAGTAAAGCACTGTTTACAGGCCAGTCCTGCTTACGTCAGGAGTTAGAGAACACATTCTCTAACGAAAGGGTGTTTTCTTGCAGTACTTTGTTTGGACACAGGTAAGTAAAGCTATTAGTTCCACTGCTCTTCCTATCTGGGGCAAACAAAAGCCAGGTGTTGTGGACAATGCCCAACATTCCTGTTTGGAAACAGAAGAGCAACTTCTGGTTCAAGGTCACATATCAAGGATAGTTTTACAAACCAAGTACTAATAGTTACTTGGAACTAGGCACATCATCCTGCTGCACACATCAGAACTCCTAGTAAGTAATGGCTGTGGGAAAACGGCCTTCTCCAAAAAAACCCATGCTCCTGCCTGATTTAAAACCCATTTACCTGCTCCTAAAAGGAATAAATACTTTCAAGTGATGCATGAGCACATTTCCCAACATGTAGGTACAGTATTTAATATTGTCTGAAGCTTATACACAGCATTTAAGGAAAAAGAAGCCATTGGTTTCTAATACACAGTAACATTTGTCCTATTTAGAGGAACTTACATGTTAGTAACTTAAATTAATATTGTTGATAAATTATTCATAGTACATTTAATATTTCCTAACCCAAGTGATTTTCTAACCTAATCCTGAGATGTATCCTGTAACAGACACATGTTTCTAGTTGCTAAAAAAATGTAGGCTTTACAGTTCATCTTTGTGTTTAGGCTTTTCTTTCTTGGAAAGTTCTAGTATGGACAGAGAAGTCTTCATGTCTATACAAGATGGATATGATATCAGGATGAATTACCAGAAAGCACTCTCCAAGTATTTTAAAAAATAAATTGGAGTCTTACCTGTTAGCAACATAATTATAGTAAGATTAAAATACAAATAAAAGAATGAAAATTTCATTTTTGCTGTAAACTGTGCCTTGATTTTCACATCTTTAGGAGAAAAGACAAAAAGGACTTCTGGATTACCCAACAAGTGACAGATTATTTCCTGCTAGTTTAAACACACAATTTTTAGGTTGCACCACAATTTTAAATTTGTATTTTGTAAATTTTAAAATCTAAATTGAAATTAAGTGTTTTAAGATAGGGAGCACTCATTTAATTTTCAAAGTACGGAATTAGCTGAATCAAAGACCACTAAAATGCAGATGGTTGTCCTGTTGAAGAAAGCAAGATATTCAAGGTAATGGAAGTAAAATGGAGACAGAAGAAAAAGCTGAACTCTAACAAATAGGATTTTATACTTATATTATCCAAAGTACTCTACCCTCACCACTCAAATGGTAAGGAGAGTCAAAACAGTCTGGTTTAGCATTAGCATGTTATTCAGCTACTGCAAGCAGTCATAAATTATGGTCCTTGTAGATGCTATACACAAGCAAAGAATTTAACTGTCAGCAGTGCATGAAAAGCAGCCATGAACAGATCTCAGACTGAGGAATTCTTCTCTATGACTTAAGACTCTTAGAGAGCTATGAAAGATCTCAGAAAAATACTAGCAGACATTTACTGAGTTATACTGTTTCATAAATTTCCTTTAAAAGTTCTAAATAAAAAATTATCTAAACATCTATTTGCAAACATCAGCATCCTTATAAGCTCAAGACTATTACAGACATAAATGAAACCCTAGACTGATTTGAAATAAGCAAAAAAAAAATCCTTGCTGCCCTGAAAGAGGAAGACTTTGTTTTTCTCTCCTACCTCTACTGCTTTCCTAGCTCCCAAAGACATCCAGCTACTGCTTGCCTGAGGGCTGCCTGGTGCTTGTCTGCTGATGGAAGCAGTGACAGATGAATTGAGAGCATGGTGCTTGCCAGGTGACAGAGCTGTCTCAGCCTGCCTTACCTTCAGGCAACCCCAAGAGCTGGTCTGGAGAGAGGAAGAGAGGTGTGGGGTCATGGGGAGGAACGAATGAGAACAAGCAAGTCACAAGACCTTCTTCCTTCAATAAGCAGAGAATTGTTAATCCAGTGCATCACCACCATCAGATTATAACCCTGTTCAGTAATAAGCTTTGTCTTTTTCCTCTTACATGTTAGTGAAATTTCTATCCTGTTATATCATATATATCTACCAAACTGGAGATCAACACATGCTTCCCTCAGTTTCCGAACCATTAACCAGACATTGTTTTTCTCATCTTGGACATATTGTACTGCTGAAGTTGTTAATATGGACTTCTAACACAAACTATAATTTTGGCAACTGAGTTGTACTGAAGCATTTATATTAAACTTTATAAATGGTATTAAATGAAGAATGTTGTTTTTGTGTTAGAGATGCCTGTGTTTCCACACCTATTTGAAGTTCTGGCTTTGAGCTCTTCTCAAGAGCCCTTCCAACCCTTCGACTTGTGGCTTCACCAGCTTTGTTCTCCATTGATACTGTTCTACAAAGATGCACCTGAGAAAAAACCCAAGATTTTCCTTACATGTTTTGTTGTATGAGACTAGCAGACATACGGCTGTGTTCACCAGAAAAACCCTATTACTCATAAGCACTTCAAGTTCATCTTTCAACAAGGACTAGTTCCTTCTCTCAACTAAAAAAGCATGAGTGTGAGAAGAAAATAAAGTGACCACCTTACTTCTCCTTTGGAGTTCAAGGCTCGGTCTCCAACAAATAAATGAAAAGTGTAAGTCTGATTTCCCCCCAAAAATCAAAACCAAACAACCAAATGGTCTTTTTCTAATCTAATTCTCTACAAAAACCTCTTGCCAACACCTCACTATTTAAATATATGGTTCATCCTGTAACCTCACTGAGTCAGACACACTGCCATAGTCTCAGCTGCTTGGCAAACTCAGCAATGAGGTCAGACAGGCCTTGTGATTCCAGAAAATTTTGCCAAGAAACAAGCAAGGGCACCTTAATAAAGGACATTCCACTGCCTAACAGGAGGTACATCCTCTTATTGCTTATATATGGGCTCAGAATCCATATTCTTCACATCCATTCATTAATTTTTAAAAAAAAAATTAAAATTACCTTGTTTTTAACTGGTGTTTGTTTTTAAGGATTCAGCATAACCTATACACAATGGAAGTTCTTCCAGACTGTACATGTTGCTATAAGAACAGATAATTTCACTTGCACAGCTCTCCTAAATGGTCAAATTGGATCAACACAGGAATCAACAGCTGCAAAACTAAACTGATAACTCTTTTCAAGTTAATTTTGAGCATACCAAATTTTAAGTTAAATAAATCAACAAAACATTTGGCAACTGAAGGCAAAAATCAGATCTGAAGACTTTAATGGACTTCTTAAATAATATCTTTAAATAAACTATGTGATACATTCACTTGATCTTGAAATCTACTTGCTATTCAGTATATTATAATTTCTGGAGAGATTTCTCACTAGAAAATAATCTCACAGGACAAGGTTGGTTTGTATTTATTGAAGAAAAAGTCAGAGTATCTCAGTAGCAATATACAATACATAAGCATGAGAAGAAATAATCTGTTTTCATGTCAGTCAAGATAGATAAAGCAAAGTGAATGTGTGTATATATAGTCCTGTGGTGATGCCTTACAGTGCGGGCCCAGCAGCACAAATTCCATTACGGGCTCCTACTGAACTCCAGGCTGTAAAGCCACTTCCACATGCACGTGGCCTACACCTATCAATGAAGAATATATTCTCAGGCAGCAAAAAAAAAGTTTTAATGAAGTTATACAACGTCCTTTTGAATAAAAGGAAACAAATGAGGTACAGAATACCACCACATTCTGAATTTGAACAGTTTGGGTGTTTTTTTGTTGTTATTTAAAAACAAAGGATAGGACTGTTTGTATAGAGCTAGACTGAGGGAACATACATTTCTCACAACTTCTTAGTGCTCAGTATATTTGATCACCACCAATTTCTTGTTAAAATTAAGTGACAAAAGAAAAATTTAGGAGGAGAACCATTTTAATAATTAAATTGTGTGCTGTAATAAGGATTACATGAACTGATCACAAGGACAAAGGCCAAAATGATAGTTCTGTTGTAGTTAACAAAAAACTTCGGGTAGTCATCATATGCAATATTGTTCAAATATAGTAAATACAGTATTGACATTGAAACTGGAGGAGGAGAGGGAGAATTGCTGTCATTATTCCATGGACAGAAAATTACAACAATCTGGAATTCCATGGAAAACTTCACAATCTACAAGAAATTCACTTTTTGGAGATGTTAAAGGTTGTAGACATTGTTTCATGGATAAGATCTATAAAGTCAGGATTAAAACCTGTAACTGAAAAACACCCACAAATAAAAAGGCTATGTTTCTATAATGTAACACACAGACATTAGCCATCTTAACTGCCCCCATACATTCAAAATATTTTATGTTATTAGTATATCTACATAGTAATGTGATATATTTTTGACTAAAATAATTTTGCACCTCAGTACTTTTTCCTAGCAGAAGTGTTATTCATAGATTCATGAGCAGGTCACTGGGAACCTTATAGAAAATGTCTTCCTGTTGTCATTTACTAGCCTGACTCCTGACAACCACCCTGAGTAAAGGCATGAGAAACCCCAGGAATACTCCAACTGGACATTGCATCTCACCTTTCTGAAAGCGTCCACAGCTATTAGAAGGAAGAGAATAATATTTACTTCAGACCAAAGAGGTGGAGAAGAGACAGTAATTGTTTTCATGCACAGAACTGCAGCTGACCATTTCTTCTACCTTTCCCTCTATATTAGCAAAATGACCGGTGGGGATGGGGCCAACTGGTGGAATGGTGATGCTTCATGCCGCGCAACGCCAGGCTCGCCCCCAAGCACACTGCATCGAGTCTCCAGGTTGCCTTGTGCGGTGCAGAAGGCCCTCAAGGCAATGGGAGCAGCTCGAGATGAAGATTGCCAAAATCTAGAGTGCAAGATGTCAGAGGGAGGTCAGGCTGAATGTATCAGAGCTTGAAGAAAATGTAAGGAAAAAAAAAAATATTGAGTGTTACATTCTGATGAGGAAGCTGAAGTTTGCTAGAGAGATGAAGGGTAGGTGATGGTATACCAAAAGAAGAGGATGAGAAAGAAAGGGGGGGAAAAAAATTAAAGGAAGGTGCTGAAATAAAACATTGGCTACCTGATGCAATGAAAAGTACCCCAGGAAAATATGTACATGAACTACCTCAGACTTTTGATTAAAGACATTCTTCCATGAGTAAATTTGACAGGAATAATGTTCGTCTGTCTGAATCCAAAATCAGTTTTTGCTACCTGCAGAATAAACAAGACTTGATTTTTTGATGCTTGAATAAAAAGTGAATCTGTGACTGCATTTTAAATTCTAGTTATGGTGCAGATGCTCAAGTTCTGCAGCAATTTGACTAATTCACTTTCATTTCAGTATAGCACAAGTATTCTTCTTACACAACACTATTATTCTTCATCCTGGAGCTGCATTAAAGCTACAACTCACTTCATAATGAGCTGTTTCTCACAACTGCTTCTCACATTTTAATAGCAGGTTATATTTTAACTGTATGTCCACAGGGTATGTCACAGGCAGAAAGAAGTTTGTTTTGCACAACCAGAGGCAGTGGAAACACCTGAACTCTCACACTCTGCTCCTCAGCAGGTCTTATTATTGCAGGAAGGACAAGCTCTTGGCTACGTGGAACTGATAGCATGCATCTGCTCAGACTAGACTTCAAGAGAAGCCATGCTGTAGGCCAGCAGAAATTTCCACAGTACATTAAGAGACTTCTGCTGAAGATGACCCTAGTATGCTTTCCTCTATTTGTCCTGTGGGAAACATATTTTGGTATTTTGCAGCTCTATTTTCCCCCCAGTGCTCTCCATAAATGAAAAAAAAAAATCATTTGCTTCGTGATTCATTTTTGTCTGAGAATCTCTGCACATGTCACCATGTAAAAAAAGCACCCAGTGCCAAGCGTGAAGTATCCTGCATTGCCAATGTGCTTTTATTATTTGGTTACTTAAGCTATATACTATTTTTTGAAACCCAAACATGAAATCTTTGCAAGTCAGAGGGCTTTAAAATCCAACCCTAAGATAGTCATAAGTACCAGTCTATTGCTATTAGTGAAGGAAACTATTTTTTTTATAAATCCCAGAAAGTCAACAGGAACACTTGACATTGATTCTAGATCTGGAATGGAGGAGTCTTAAAGAAGTGAGATCTGAGCCAGCTTAATTGGCTTGAATTTTCTACAAATCTGGCTTAAAGTGGGTGAACTACTCAGTCAATACAGTATTTTGGGAGGCTGTGCATTTTATTCTGAAAACATGAGTTTCAAGCAATGACATTTCAATTCTCTTGTAAGACAGCAGAAAAATAGATCTGAGAATTAAACCTCCTACATGGCCAGAAACCAGCAACAGAATGCACGAAGTAGCTGTACTAACTTGTTCTGTGCTTCTGCCAATGAGCTGCAGTGTTCACCTCGAGAAACGCCTCCCAGGATGGCTTGTTATCAGACAATTTTAATTATTCAGACTCATAGTAACAATGTACACAGTTTATAGGAATACTCTTTCTCTGTTTATATACAAACGTCAAGAACTAGTTAGGAGCTGGACAGATTTCACATAGCCAAATGTGGTCACCTCCCACGCGAAATGTGATCCAGTCACTGGACAAACAGTAACGCTGTCAGTTCCCTTTAGTGACCCAGTATACATATTCATATATGTACAGGAGTCTCCTTGTTCTACTTTTAAATCCAGGGTGCCTTTAAAAATGAAAGCTATCTCTAACTTAATTAAGGCAGGAATCTTCTCCTTGGCAATATGTAATTAAGTCTGCCAAAAATAACTACCCTATAGTCTTGTTAGCAGCATATTGAAATACAAACATTTAACAAAGCACTTACTCCTAAGCAGCCTCAAATAAGTAAAGTATAGCGAAAGGAATCTACTCCTGACCAAATCTTTAAAAAACACTCTCCAAAATTCAAGAGGAATATCAAAGCATAACATCACATTTGGGAATACACTGGTTATATAACACCATACTGAAAAAAGGGTTAACAGCAACTTCCTGTAGGTTGAACTGAAAACAAAGTATCAAAGGTTTGTGGCCTATGTGCATGGAATAATTAGGTTACAGGATGTTAATGAAGCCCTGTACAGCTGAATTCTGTGGTAGAGTTGGCAGAGCTGTACACCCCTTTCCAAAGGCTAAAGAAGAAGCCTCAGTTTCCTCAAAGATCAATAAGCATGTAAAGCCTGACATCATTAGAGCGGAGTGACCCTTTCAAAAACTGCCTTCACACATCTTTTTAGCTTTACAGAAGCTGACCTGTATCACTAGGAGAACAGACTGTTTCTAACCTCGAAGTCCAGTACAGGCATTCTTCTATTAAGAAACATTTGTTATTCTCATTTACTATGAGGAAAAGATAAACTGCTAGTTCAGGAATCAATTGAATTTTAACTGTGTTTTAAGACATCACAAACTAGAACCTAAGAAAAGCACTAAAAATACCCAGACATGCAGCTGACATCTCCCCGATTCATTGTGGGAACCTTCTGTGCTAACTTAGAAGCAGTGACTAACACAATTGCTTTCAGTGCGTGCTCTTCCATGAACACCGTCACGTACAAGAGCTATCTTTTACTAAATAAGACAGAAAACTAAGATGAGTAGATTTCCCACACACACACACCCCCCGCCCTTCTGGAAACAAATAATTGCTAGGTCATTCAGGAATTCAGTGAACAGAGAAAATATCTGAAACTTAATATATCCAGAAAGCAGTAGTTTCAAGTTGCTGAGAAAATAACTTTTCTGATTTGTATTCCAGGTCCATCACTGCAAGTGATTTTTTTTTTTTTTAAGTAAAACCTTTCTTGCATTTCCAGGATTCTGGTAAAAATCTGTGTTTTGGCTCTGACAGAACAGAAAATGAAAGAATCAATAGTCCAAGAGGTAAACAAAAAAAAACTATAGAAAAATTCAGAAACACTACCAAGTCAGAAAAAATGGAACTTTTGCTCTGTGCATCACACAACACTTCAATATTATTGTTACTTCAGATTAACCTGCAATATGATCTCAATATGTAGGAGGTTTTACTGGACAAAGGATTCATATGGCTGTATTGTTCAGTTACTCTTCAGTTTTCTCTAGTTCTACAACTAATAACACTCACAGACAAGAGCTAAAAATCTCCATCTAGAGAAAACTCTGGAGGAATCAAAATACACTACAAGTAAACTATCCCTTTTCATATCTGACAGTGAGATTAGCTAGACTGTTATGACACTATTTTTTACAATTTTTATTAACACACAAAAGAAGGGAATCAAAAGAACATATCAATCTATTGAACTATTTTCAGACACAAATATCTAGTTAGAACAAAGAGATACATCAGAAGCAGAGAATTAATTACAAATTACTGGGGAAAACTATTTAAAGCAAACCAAGTCACCACTATAGTAGGAAAAGGTGCCTAATAATCTTGCTTCTAAATCTATTATTTGTTTAGCCAAGGGTTGTCTTAGAAAAGAACCACACAGAAATGGATCATATAAAATATATGTAGGACAAAAAAAGTCTAAATAATTGAGTCTACATTTTTTAAAATAACTTTTTTTATAACCTGCATATAGGTAAACATGAATTATGTTACAGAAAATGTCAGAAAGAACATTTTATGTGCATCTGAAGAGACCAAGGTGATGTGCATCCTGATCCTCCATACAGTTTTCAGAATTTCTAATCCTCTGATGACAAGTATAGTTTCCTACTAATTCTAAACATAAGGGAAAATAGAGCATCATGCAAGTGGTACTCAAATTCAAGGGACTGAGTTCAAAAGCTGTGACTTTAGAGCTGAGAAAAAGTTTTAAAAAACACTTCAAGCTCCTTTAATGATCTTTTATTCAGCTTTTGAAATCAATGGCTTATCCAGTTTACTTCATTTTATTGGATTTCATCATGTAGTGGTCAGCCTTTGGAACACAGAATTTTTGCAAAATAAACAAGTGTTTAAGAATTAGAAGCTAAACTACACTGATAGCAGATTGTTCAGCTTTGCTAGGCGGTAGCTCAGCGGAGTTTGCACGTGAACCGCAGTTACTTCACAGTCAGAAAAGAATAACCATACCCCTTCAATTTAGAGAAACTCTGACAATTAAGAATTACTTTTCTCAGTTTTAGTACCTGAAAAAGGATACATTTAGTGTTGCTTTCTCCACAGCTGCATACTTGCAATCAGAGAAGTTAACCTTAAGAAAACTGGACAGTGATTTACCCTCCTTAGTTATACACAGGGGCTACGCTATTAGTACACATTTTAGATCTTGTCGTAGAAGGTGTATTTCTCTCCCAGTGAAACTTTGCTCCCTGCTGTACGTCATCTATTGCCTTGTCTAAGATATTTCTAAATGTGAGAAGCAATATTCCTTTTACTGTTACCTTGAGGAAGATAGTAGGTCTGTAATGAAATAATTTCTCCTGAAATGCATATTCAACTCTTCCTTTTTTAATTTCAGTGCACCATTTCTAAACCAACCAAACATCTACTTGAATTAAAATCATTTCTGTCCATACTGTTGGATACCACTTCATTCATAAAACACTAATGAGGATTGTGAAACATTCTGATTTTAAAACATTGTACCAGATAACTTAACACTCCCACCTAGAGCATCTCAAAGATGAGGGATGAATTCTTAAAATTAACATTCTTATGGAATTATAATTTTTAATGTAATGAAAAGGTTTCTCCAGATTTAAGAATCTGTTATTACTAATACATTGGCTATGACACTAGCATTTAAGAAGAAAGATTTTACAGGTTATACTATTAATTTTTTTGCTTTAGCATTTCATATACATGTAAGAGTTGAGTTTTATCAGCTTATCAGAAATTCTTCACAGAAATTCAACTGTAACAACCTATTTTGTTTTGAAGTACAAGACAGACTTAAAAGCCAAAGGATATTTTACACAAAACATATGCATAAACAAAGAGACAGCAAAATGATTATTTAGAATCTCAAAGTGCTAACAAGGTCAAAATCAATAACATCTAATAACTTATCCTTTGGCAACAACAAATCTTATCCATATATAAAACCAAAACTGTTTTATTAGCCACATCGGAAGGTTCAGTGGTCTATATCTAGAAACTACTGTTTCAGCACCAAGAAATCTAAAAGGTAAATAAATTCCAATTTATTCAGAGAAACATAACACTCTATTAAAAAATGGCAATAGTCCTATTCAATGTTTGTAAACCTTAGTAAATACTGACACGGGTAACTGTTTCAGCACTGAAGGAGCACTTACTCGCAGACAGCTAACCAGCTGGATTGAAAAATGAGCAAACACAGGCACAGATACTAATACACCTAGATAAAAAAAGGCTGTGTATTACACATGGGCCAAAGAGAGGGTGTGTTTACACAGCAGTCAAACTCCATGCACTTAAACACACCTAGCTTTCAAAGAATAAGAACTCCATACATTGAAGAGGAGTGCTTTCAAAGAAGAGTTTCAGATTCTGTCTGGGACTTGAAAGCTGCTGACAATTTGATCATAGAAAAGTCCAGGTTGGAAGGGACCCCTGGAGATCATCTGATGTAACTTTTGATTGAAAACAGGGCCTTCAATTATGTTCTGTGGGGCTCTGTCATATCTTAAATACTCCCAGCAAGGGAGATTCCACCATTTCTCTGGACAATGTATTCCAGTGTTGAATAGCTCTTATGGTGAAGGGTTTTTTCTTATATCTGGATAAGTTTCCCCTGAAGCTGATAGTGTCTATTGCCTCTTGTTCTGTCACCTTGTGAAGAGACAGCATCTCCTCCTTCTCTATAACTTTTAGCTGTTGGAAGACTATAATCAGATCCTCTCCTCCAAGCTGAACAAACCAAATTCCTCATTTTCTCTAACCTTTCCCCATATGCCATGTTCTCTAGCCCTCTAGCTGTCTTGACAGCCTTCTGCTAGACCCCCTCCAGTTTTATAACGCATCTTGTGAACTGAGGAACTAGAGCTGAACAGATGTGATCTAACAAGCACCAGGCAGAGTGGAATAATTACATCCCCAGTTTGCTGGCGAAATACATGCTAGCACAGCCCAAGGCACAGCCTGCCTTCCTTGCTGCAAGGGCACGCTGCTGGTCATTTTAGCTTGTGACCCGCCGTGACACCCAGGTCCTTTGCAGCAGAGCTGCTCCTAGTGAGGCAGAACCTCGCCTGCACTGCTGCTTTGGATTATTCTGTCCCAGGTGCAGGGCTTGATCTCTGTTGAGCTTCATGCAATTCTTGTTGGACCTATCTTCCAGTCCATTGAAATCTCTCCCCGGGATCGGTTTTCCTTCTGGTACATCTATCCCTTGTCCCACTTAGAGTCATTTGTAAACTGCATAACTATGCATTCAGTCCAGTCATCCAGATTGTTTATAAAGCTCTTGTATGACATTGGACTCAGTTTTGTCCCCTGAAGAACTGTACTTGTGACCAGCTACCAGTCCAGTTCTGCTCTGAGCCACCAACCACTACCCTTTCAGCTTGTCAGGTCAGACTGTTTTCCACCTCTGCTCCAATCCATCTCTTACCAGTTTGTCAAGAAGGATGTCGTGGCAGCCAAAGTGAATGCATCCACTCATGACATACAAAAAAATATACAAAACATTTATGAATGACTAATTAAGATCATTCTGTATTATGCTGTTTATAAATCAAAAGTTTTGAACCTTCAAGTAAAAGGCAAGAGATACAGCTTTTCAACAGAAATGAAAATTCAACTGTTTCTATTTTCTATTTATCCAATTGTGAGTGCACTGAAGTTTAAGATACTACATTCTGCAAACTTCTTTGACGATTTTGTAACTACAGGAGAGACCAGAAGAAAAATATTCACCACAAAAAAGATCTAGCGTATAATTGCTGCCCTGCAAAGCAGTTTAAATCCTCTGAGGTTTGTCTAAACGAGGAAAGCAAAGCCTGGTGGAATTAAATGCAGAATAAGAAAGTAAATATAACCACTACTCAGGTGAACTGCAAATGTGGACTGCAGACATTTCAGACAGATCTACTTAGGCACTTTGAGCAGCAGCATTTATGGTAAAACAAAGGAAACATCAACCCTCTAGGACTGACTAGCTACATGAAAATGCCCTTTTAAACGTTTTTCATTTCCACTAGAGATATCCAAGTCCATGTGAAATGCAGATAGGTATGGTCTTTTCTAAATTAGTATACAATTAGTATACATTTCCAGTTTTCAAAAACATAATGCATCGATTAAATTACCATGACATTATAAACTATAGTCAATATTAAAAGCTCCAATTTTCACAGAATATGAATCCCATTGATTGTTATAGTGGGAGATACAATTTCAAATAATTTGGCTTAAGCAATGAAAGAAAGTCTAGGGTTTCACTGATAACAATATAACACATGCTAATATTTTCATAAACAAGGAACTACAATGACAATTTGCCTTTTCTTATATGGAGTGAAGAATAACAATCCAGAGTCTCCACTTGGACTACAACATAGAAAGGATGAAGAGCAAAAATTAAAATTACATAAGGAACAAAAAATTCCTCCTGATTAAGATCAACCTTTATAAAAAATGAAATAAGTTGTCTTAAAATTATGTTTTTGCTGACATGGTCATGAAGTGTGTGTCAGTCATTTTCTAGGTCACACCTTCACTCATCTTTATCCCATCTTGTAGACCTGCTCCCCTGCTCCCCTCCCTCAGGACATGAAAAGCCTTACCTACCTCAGCTAGGTAAAGGAAAGAAGCAGTACAAACTACTTGTTTAGTAGCTGAATTGCAAAAAGGATTGTAGGAGATAAACCTCTTTGTGCTTTCACACAGCCCACACAAGCATTAGCTTAAAATATCACTGTAATGTATTTTTCAGTGTCACTTGCTGTTTATTCTGCTTAATGATCCTTTTCATTTTTGTGTGTGTGCACTGAATTTCAATACTGCTTTAGTAATAGATGGTGATGAGAATATGCAGCTTAGTGGCTACAATTATTAGGCTAATAAATAATGTACTGTATTGAAGCTGTAACTGCCTTGCTCATGAACAGATTCAAATATATTAGTAATAATTTAGGCAGTTAAATACACTTGAATTCAAGCTGTTGTGCAACAAAGTTACTCCAACACACAAATTGTACAAGCAAACTACAAAATCTCACTTACTTTTACAAACTATTATGTAATTAAATGTACCTAAGCTATAGTTAAGAGTTGATCGACTAAAATACTTCAAAATACCACAGAACCATTCCAGAATATATAAGCATTCAGAAGCTCAAATCATCACACCCTTAACCTAACATACTTGACATGGCTTATTACCATCTACCCATATTATAGGAAAAAACCCCAAGTCCTTAATAAATGTAATTACAGTTAGAAAAACTCACAAAATGGAATTAAAAATAAGGATGGTAAGGAAACATGCTATTACAGTCATTGCCCCTGAAAACATTATTACTATTGAAATGACTTGTTTCTGAAGTTAGCTTCGGGTGGGGTTTCATCACTTGCCTCTCTACTTCCAACGAAGAGAGCCACTGGTGAACCAGCAGCTGGTATTGCTCTAGGATAATGCCACTGGGAATGCAGTAAGAGTTCCGTTACCTTTCCAGAGCCAGGATTGTTAATAACTCAGGAATGCAGAGCTGAAATAGGAAGCAATGAACTGGGGATAACCTACAGCTCCTAGTCATTCCACCTAGTAATGGTGCAACGGAACACCGTAAATTGCTGCTGTTTGATGTTGCCACAGAGGGGAAAAAACCTAAAAAGTGGCTTTTTCTTATTTTCTGTATTTGGATAGGAGTGATAAGGTGCAAATTCCCTAGAAGCTTTAAGGTGGGATACTAGTTGAAAGCATTCAGTAAGAAGAACAGTGCTATTGATCACTTCTGCAAAACAGCGGCTCCCAGCTCCCACCAATTTCAGCCGGCAATACGCGATACCCGGTCTCACGCAGAGGTCAGCTCCCCATCACTCAGAAGTTGCTGGGGACAAGGTAACTGCTCGGCCCGGGGTGGAACAGCCTGCGGTACACCACCTGCAGGAACACATCACGATTTTCGTCTCACAATGTTTCACTGCATCCCACAGAATGATCAGTGTTACTGCGTAAAAATATGTTCTGTCACACATTGCCAGTCTGTCACAGAAATCCCTTCCTGACTAGAACGAGCAAGCAGCCAGAACCAAGGGGAGAAGAAAAGCCAAAGATTTCAGCATTTAACCAACTTCTATACTAATTTTCATTTCTATTATCTTGACTATTATTGTTGCCTGGTAAAAAACAACTTCTTGATTGATTGTCACTGTCACCTAGTAATAATATCTCAGCAAGGGAAGGGTAAGACTTTGCTGACAACTGAGCTGGTTTCAGCAACAGGTCTGGAGGAGACACCTAGAAATATCCAATGATTTCTCTGTCCTCACTGGAAAATAATCCCTTGGATACTGATGAGTCACAGGTCACAAATACGCTGATAGGGGTGCAGGGGAAGCTTTACTAACAAAATGTAACAAATAGCACACGTTCCCTAAACACTTTCAAGTGAATTCACACCTCAACCTCTTCAAAAATTAAGCAAAAAGCTGTGTCACGCCTGCCCTGCCCTTTTGGTTTGTTTAAAGTCAGTATTTTCTGTTAGAATTTCCAGGAGGTAATTCAGATCTGATGCAGAAACAGAGGACACCTGGTGGTGTTTAGTTGTTAGTGTATACAAACAGCAAGCCAGCTCTGTGTGTGCAGCTGCACCAGCAATAATTAACATAATCCATGCTTTAAATAAATTTTTTTAAAAATGGAGAATTTAAAATAATGCAACTGCCAAAACACACAAAAATTTAAAACAGACAATATGATAATAGTTTCTGATTCCAGATGCTGTCCCTACTTTATGAAAATTACTCTTTATAGAGTTATAATGGTTAAACACAAGAAGTAGCAACTCTATGATCATAGGAGGCTGCCACCTCCCATAAACACATGCTATGGAAAAGTAGGACAGATTCCCTACTACTGAAAAACTAAAGGACACAAAGTTGTCAGTTTTGTTGGAGGAATATCCCCAGAGGCAAGAGCAGAGGAAGAACCAAATGAGCTTATCTTGGGAAGCAGTATCACAAGGAAGGTACTTGCCACCACCTAAACCACAGCATTTCTGACACTGTGGAGGAGAACCACAGATCTGTACAGGAGTGCACAGGGGAGCCAAGCCAGTTCTGAACTGCCAGACTGTAATGACAAACCGTAAGTATTCAGATTTCCATATTAAGTTAGTGAAAATCATTATTTTTAACTGAAGATGCTGGTATTAAGTTAACTCTGTGAAGATCTGACACTGAAACTTTCTACAACATGATGATTAGCATATGCTTTGAGCTGCATATACCACCTAGAATCCAGACACTGAACAAAGTCAACATCTGTGAGACTCCTTGACTCTAAGGACCCAGAGAGAACAGTAGCATGGTAGAAACAAAAACTATGCCTGTAGGGAAGCTGTCTAGTTATGTGGGGGCTATTCAAAGGAAGCATTTTATTGCCAGTAGCAATAACTGAAATAAAGGCTCAAGATCAGACTTTTGTCATGCTCTCTCGGGAACAATATATTGCAATATTAGAACTTGCTTGACTTTGAAAGAAGGAATGAAAGCAAAACATGACTGTGCAACATACAGAATATTGTACCCTTCCTTACACAACTTTAATGCATGGAATCAATCACAGCCATGATGCTAAATGAGAAAATTTTATAAAAAACCCAAGTACTTGGATCTTCTGAACCAGCACTGCCAATAAGAGATGAAATCTTATCATGTCTCCTGCTTGACCAGCACAAACATGCATGGTAAAGCACACTGGTGACCTGGTTAAAATTGGACTGGTTTAAAAAAAAAAAAACAAACCAAAAAAAAACCCAAACCAAAATAACAACAAAAAACCCCCTCCAAATCAAAAACCAAAACAACCAAACCACAGTTGGTTTTAACCCACATCAATTCTCCAATCTGTTCTGATATACAGCCACGCAAACACCTACACTGATAGAAGCGGCTAGAAGAAAACTGCTCCCTTCAACAGCAGTGCTGGCTGAAAGTGTAAATGAAACTTAAGACCTTCTGGTGTTTGCAGATTTTCTTACCAAAGTTAGCAAAGCAAAAGCTAGACTGAAAAACAGATTAACAGATTAGAGGCCAAGTTTAAAGCCAGTACGAGACATAAAATAACTTTACATAAACTTCCAGAAAAGCTCTTTAGGGATTCAAAATTTTGTTCCAGATCATAAGCTATTAGTCTCAAAACTAATTGTGCTACTGGGAACAAAACCAATTTAAAAATCAGTAACAGATACAACAAACACGCTTTAGATTTAGCTTAAAATACATAAAAGACAGTTAAGGAAATACAGCAAAGAACACAGTTGCAGAAAGTTGGAAAACAAGGCCTTTAAGTTATATGAACAAAATCCACCTTAGAGGCCTCAAGGAAAGAGGTTTTGAGCTGGTAAAATAAAGATTGAGATAGACAATTCTGCAATACTCTAGAAACCTTGTTCCTTAGGTTTTGTCTAATACACAAACATTCAAGCAAAAGTGCTCCAGAGATTTTATTCTCCCTCATGAGTTTACTTTATTACTTTAATTTTAAATATCAGCTGACAGTATAATAACTGCCTTCTGAAAGGTTACTAGTCTGTTAATTTTCAAAAAAGCCTTCCCCTTTTTCATTTATTTCTTAGAATAATGCATTCTAGATCAATACCATCCATAAAAGTATATTTAATAACCTTCTGCTTTTATTTTGATTTAATGAAATTAGACTTAACCTACAAAAATAGAATAAAAATTACCTATTTTTCAGAGGTACAGATTTAATATTTCCAAGCAAAGAGTCATCATAAATTCAGCACAGCAAATTCATAGATACACCCCATCCTTTCCTTTTACTCCAAGCTATTTCCCATTTAGTTAAGCTCCTGAATGCAAATGAAAGGCAGGCTAGGATATGGGGGGCATGGTGGGGTGTCTTCCTTATTAACTGATCATTTTCATTCATAACACCTTATCTCAACTAAACATTTCTATACCTTCTCCTTATTCATGCTTTCCTCCAGATAATTCTAACGGTGAGCCACTGTTGTCCTACTCTCTTCTGATCGTCTTTTTAATAAGACCGATGATGGACAATTATGGGTCTCTTCTTTTCTTGAGTTTGCATGTAGCTGTTAAGAAGGTGAATAGAGTTTCTAAAATAAACTTGACTAATAAGTCAAGAGTCAAGGGTGTAGATATTTAAAAACTTTCTAATTAAGCTTTCTAAGTAGTGACAAGAAGAACTAGTCAAGCAATAACAGCTACTTATACCACCTTTCTTTGTCAGCTAATTTAAGTTCTTAAGTAATCAAATTAGATTGTTTATTAACCAGACAGGAATTACCATTGATAGCAGCATGCAACAAACACAGCCCCGTGATTTAAAAGTAACTCTTTTAAGTTTCAGCAAATATACTAAAAAATTGTACATTTAGTAAATTTATTCACACTGGTGCTTGAAAGTGGGCCAAATTAATGCAACTAGTTAAAAAAAAATATTTAAAACCAATACTTGAATGGGTGAACTATCATCTAATATAATTTGCACACCAGCATTTTAGTCAGGATGACAAATATCAAATTGTCCCCAAAAATGTTTCTTTGGATACTTACATAAATTGTGCTTTAGAGTTAGATCTTCCTCTCAAAAGTAAGGCAAAAATCTTTTGCTAACCTAAGGAGTAGGAAAGAAGTTTGAATGTGAGCTCAACAAATCTGCTGTTTTTTATAGTGTGCCATGAAGTATTTAAATAATAAATAATAATTATAATTAACATAGGTTAACATAACAATATCTTATTGGTACAATTAATAATTAAAATACTTTTACTAAGGGAAGAATAAGTTCCATGTTCTGACTTATGACTTGTTTAATTGGTGCAAAGACACTACTGTGTACTGAATCACAATCTTAGTGGAAAACAAAAGTCTCCAAACCCCGTCCATAGTTGGACCTCTGGGACCTTGTTATTCAGAATAATAAAAATTCAGTTAGTTACATTCCTTTTACTATACTACAGCTTCTCCTCTGAAAGTGAGTTTTTGGAGTGGAGAGTTCAGAAGGAAGGGTCTGGCTGGGTTATTTGATAGAGGAAAGCTTGAAAGCGTAGAGGTCTGGTGCAGTTTTATGCTGGAACCCACCTCACATAGTTTTATATTATTTGTCAACAGTGACAGGATTGTCCTCTTGCATCAAGTGATCCCTTTTAATATTCCTAATGTCCAGGTTCATCACAAGAAGAATTGTACAGATGGTGACTTAACTGTGTATATAAAACTCTGCTTTCTGTAGTAGAGTTACAGATCCTTTCATATGTTTAAGCAGACGTTATGAGTGATGTCGAATCATATTTGATTAATCATATTTTAAATTTAGTGCAATAATATAGCAACCTAATCATATTTGAATTTTAGCGCAAGTATGAAATTTAGTTTGGCAATGCCTCAGACTGGATGTGCCCTCCCAGTGTTTCCTCAGAACAGCATAAATAGGGTATTCTGAAAGCCATAAAACCAGGGAAGATAAAATGTGATCTTTGGGAAGACAGATGCAGGAAAGCATAATATCGTGAGGAAGCAAGATACACTTCAATCTTGTGAGCCATTTTTATACATTTAGATTCTCATTGAGTTCAGAGAAGTTTATTATGTAGTACTTGAAAACTAAAACCAAGCCAGGCTCAGCACGAGGAGAGTGTGAGACAATCGAGAGCGCAGACCCGATGATTAAACGCTGTGGGCTTTCTGTTTTCGTAGCATGGTGGATGTGTGAAGCAGTATAAAGCCAGTGACAATTCCTAAGGGAAGCCTCCAATCTGTACAAAATACGAAAAAAAAAAAAAAAAAAAAAAAAAAAAAGAGGAAAAATAATCGAAGAAGAGGGGTACAGAACTGAGATGACCTAAAAAAATCAAACTGAAACGGGGACTGGGGTCGAAGACTGGAAAGTTAAACCCACCCGCTGAATATAACCTCGCTGCCCCCGCCGGAGCCGCTCAGCTTCCCGGTCTCTCCGGGCTCGGCGGGACAGACACCCCGGGCCAGGGGGAACCCTCCCCCGCAGCTCCGCCGGCCCCCTCAGCGCCGGGGCTGCCCCGGCCCCCTCAGCACCGCCCCCGGGGCCGCCCGGCCCGCGCCGCAGGGAGCCGCGGCGGGGAAGCACCCGCGCCCCGCCGGCCGGCAGGGGGCGCTCTGCGGCGCCGCCTCCGCGCTTCCCCGCGGCCTCTCCGCGCTTCCCCGCGCCGCCGGGCCGGGCCGGGCCGGGCCGGGCCGGGGTGCGGCGGGGAGCGGGGCCGGTGCGAGCCATGGCGCTGCCGGTGCTGTCGAGCTCGGGGGTGAAGTTCCGCCGGGTTCTGGCGCACTTCCCTCAGGAGCTCAGCCTGGCCTTCGCTTACGGCTCCGGCGTCTTCCGGCAGGCGGGGGCCTCGGCTGAGCACGGCGAGGTGAGCGCGGCGGCCGCGGCCCTTGGGGGTCCCTCCCGCCCCGCGGCGTGTGGCGGGGACGGCCGGGGCCTGGTGTGCCGCGGTTACCGGCGCGGAGGTGGCGGCTTGGGCGCGGAAAGGGGCTGGACACTCCCGGTCAGTCCCTTCCCCTAGGGCGAGCTGGCGGGGCGGGGGTCCCCGCCGTGCCGAGGGGGGATCCCCCCGCCCGCCTCGGGGGTGCCCCTCGGAGCGGGACAGGTGCCCCCTTAGCCCGTGCCTGCGGGCCCTGGATCGGTGCTTCCCTCGCTGGCGGCTTGAAAAAATGAGTTACAGCTTGTCCAAACCGCCTGTTTGTTGTGCAGGGTGTGAGGGTAACCTAAGCAAAATACATTGCCACGCTTCAGTGGCTTTTTTGGCGCTTACTCGTCGTTTGGGGATCAAGCTGCGTGGAAATAGTGATTTTATTTTTTGGGGGTGTATGTGTTCGACCTTTTTAAGATTGTTAACAGTCAGTATTGCTCATTATGGCATGCCTCTTAAACAGTCCCCACAAATGCGACTTTAAATGTGTCTCATTTTCTTTCCTGGAAAGAGAAAACCAGAGGATAATAACAGTTTCACAGCTCTAACAGCATCTCATTCTCACAAAAAGCATGGGGGGAAAAAGGTAGTTAACAGACTATCTTTTTAGTAGTATTAACTGCTAAGCTAGGATGCAGCCCAGAGTTAGCCATAGAGAGGTAGGTCTGATCAATTTGAAGCAGTGTTACTCCAAATATTAGTTTGTTGTAGGTGCGAGTTCTAAACTGTCAACTTGTTTGTGTGCAAAGGGATGTGTGGACTGATTTCTTCCAGAAGAGCAGGGCATGCATTTTATGTTACGCTTTGGAGGTTGGGTTGTTTTCTTGGCAAAAGCAAGTGAATACCCCAGAAGTGCAGTTTGTTGCTGCTAGCTCTAAGCTGACTCTGTTTACCCATATCTCCCAGGTCATGGCCTTGCATCTTTGCAGAAGTCCTGTTCGTTAGCAGTTTAAGCTGTTATCTTGAGCTGTGAACAAGAAAATTTTGGACCATCTCTGCTAGACTGACTAGAAAACATACAACTTCATCAGAACCTTTAAACTGTATATGACATTGATGCTTGCGTTCTGTTTTTTTTTTTTTTTTTTTTTTTAATCATGTGAAAAATGTGAAAGCTGCTGGTTTGCTACTATGTGTATTTTAGATTAATACGATTAACATTTGTTGCTTCCCAACATATAAACCCCAACAGTTTTCTCCTTTATTCACAGGACAATATGCTGGACTTCGTGTTTGCTGTTGATGATTCTGTGACCTGGCATATGATGAACTTGTTAAAGAACAGGAGTCATTATTCTTTCCTAAAAGTTTTTGGGCCAAAACAGATAAGTAGTATGCAGAGCTATGGAGCGGGGGTTTACTACAATACTTTAGTGCCATGTAATGGTAGGGTAAGTACCAGTAGTTTGAGTAAATTAAGTCAAATGTTTGTGTGTGAAGTATTGAAATGATTAGTTTAAAGGAGATTTCTGTGCAGGAAGCAAATCTTGTAGATTGTAACTGATCCTTAACTCAGGGTGTCTTCAATATTTATGTCTCAAAACTGTTTCATAAACAGCATATTAATTAAAAAGGAAACAGCAGCTGTTCTTGCATTTTAAAAGTGTGAGCAGTGTTTGGAATTTACAACTAAAGTACTTCAGAAACTGGATTTATATTCTTTATTACTTGCTGTCTGCCAGTTTTGGTGGTTGTAAAGCATATTGTAGGGAAACAGGGCCTTAATTTCATCAGTTGACCATGTAGTAATAGCAAAGTAGATTCTTACAGTTTAACATAACTTGCTATGTTAAATAATTGCGTTTTTAAACTGGCATCTATGTTGTTTAATTGCTAATGTCCTGACCTGTGAAGCTTGTGTATAATTAATAATTCCAAATAAGTAGTACTTGTCCAGCAAGGCCTGCTGCTGCATCTGTGTGTATACTGTGGTAAGGAGGAGTGCAGATGGGAGTCAGGGGAGGGAAATGCTGTGTCTGTCTGTCTTGGTGTTGATTTTGAGTAGCTTTTGCTGTGTGTTAACAAAGTGAACAGAGAGAAAGCAAGTTCTTTTAAAAAAGATGGGCAATTAAATGAAATGAAATGAAGGACAGTTGTGGGAAAATGCCACCTGAGCAATACCTACCTAACTCAAGTTTCTCAGAGCACACATGGTTGCAGTAATGCTGGGTATGTCTCAGAATTCTTCACAGAAAGTTGGAGAAGTAGATGAAAAATTCTCTTATGTACCTGCTGTTTTGTTTAAAAACATCTGTATGAGTTAAGAATATGTGGTTTAAACCTTGTTCATTTTAAGTAAAAAGGGAATTTGAATTTTATTTTAAGTACAGGTGATCTTTACTATGAAATTCTGTTCTTTCTGGATCTTTATGCCCTTATCTCATGCTGTAATGACTCAGTAATATCATAATCTATGGTCCTTTGTTATCCAGAAATTCTGGACTTGGTTGCTTTACTGTGATGATAATTTTCAGAAACTCAGGAACTGCAAATTGGTAACAAACAGTTGAAAGATCATTTTTTCTCCAGTTACATAAAATGAACTACAACATCACAACATGTTTTCTAACATCAAAGAGCAAAAGAGGCAGCTGCCTGATATACACCTCATCTCCCAATAACAGTACACAGAAATGTCTAGGGTTTTTGTTTATTTTAGATCTCAGACAAACTATTTCTTGAGTGTTTTCAGTATCATCAAGGATACTGTGGATTATTCCAACTGTGGTAACATTTGGCTGATACAAAACTGATTGTAACCTTTCTAAAACCTTTCTATGAACAGTTGTATTTTAAGGTTCAGATCTCTTCAGTATCAGTCTCTTTCTAGACTAGGTTTCTTTGGGATTTGTTTTTTCCTTTAGTGATTAATTCTGAGATGACTTCGATTCTATAAATGATCTTAGAGCTCTGTGTATTTGACTTTTAATTTTTTTTTTCCCCAGGAGTTTGCATGTAAATAGGAATTTATTTACCTTCTGTGTTCATTGAAGTGTTTTAATGCTATGAATCTAGTTATTTGGAGGTGTGCATTCCTTAGAATTAATGACAGTGATAGTAAATAAGTAGTAACTTTTGTGTAGTGAAAATGTTGCAGGTATATGGTTTTTCAAAAGCCTTAATTTTGTTTTTTTTCCAGATGATAAAATATGGTGTGATTAGCACTGATACCCTGATTGATGATTTATTTCACTGGAAAACCCTCTATGTTGCTGGACGCCTACAAAAACCGGTAACTGTTAGTCTGTTCAGTTATCTGTCTTGAAATGCAGGAAATTATGGGGCTGGAAAATGATTAGTTGTAGTTTTAACTTTAACTGTTAAGGACTGTGTGTCAGTACTGAACAGATAATCTGCCCTGATTTAGGGGTCTAGTCCTAGAGTCATAATCTCTCACGAAGGAAGTGAAATGTAGTCCTTAATGATATTCTGTATTATCTGAAAAAATCCTAAAGGTAAGTGTATTAATCACAGTTTTCTACCTGTAGTAAATCTTGAATAACTGGACTATATCAACTCAAGGTCCTTATAATGTTAAATGTAATATTTACCTTTTATAACAAAATATAGGAGTCACTAAAACTTAGCACAGTTAAATAATGAAAATCTTTAAAGGTAAAAGCTGCTTTGCTCTGCAGTTACCGTCAGTTCATTGTATTGTTAAAGTATCTATAATTGACTGAACCATGGGTTAAGCACATTGGGTTTTCTCCTCCATGTTTGTGTCCAAAAAATAGGTCTTTGCTTTCCATGAGTGCCTGACTCAGTGTGCTTTCGGCAGATGGCAGCAGTGCTAAGCTAAAATTTCTTAAGAGGGGAGGAGGGGGAAGGAGACAACATCTTAGAACAAAAGTTAATTATGTTTTTAACTAAAAATTTGGGGTGAAAGCTTGAATAGTTTGTCTCAGCACTACTGTCTTTTCTCTATCTCCAGAGACATATCACAGCGTGATACAGATTAAAACAGCTGTTATGTTTATAAAGAGTGAAGCTTAATACATTGAGAAAAATAACTGAAGGAAGAATTCTGAATTTCACAATAACAATGAATAGTGAATATTCATGTTCACTGTAACTTCATTTGTTGCTGCTTTGATTTATTTTAGGGTTTTTCATCATCTTAGTATATATAAATTGTGCTTATATATATTTTGACTAATTTCAATGGGAGTCTGTACTTGCTCAAGAAAGCAGAATTTGGTATTTTGTTCGGTTGCTAACAAGACAGCATAGATATCTTCACACATATTTGATTAATAGATAAAAGAAGAAATCAGTCCAAATTATTTTCATAAACCTCATGGGAATTTTTATTGAGTAAAGACTGCAGAACTTAAACTGGAATTTGATTGAAAGATAACTTGGTGAATGTTTAAACTGTCTCTTCCTGTAGAATGCATAAAAACACTAACTGGGGTTTTGAATGTTATACCGTGCTGACCAAATAATTTGTTTAGATCTGTTGTATGTGTTTCAAAAGTCTACTGGTTCTGGCTTCGCAACTGATTTGATGTTTTGATACATAAGTTGTAAGTGGTAATGACAGAAAGCTTTTTTTACCTCCTTAATAATGTACAATAAGCCTGTTTTGGAGGGGACACAGGATTAAGTTTGTTTCCTTACGCACTATAATTTCTTACATACCATTTGCCATTTGTGCTAGTTCTGGACACAGTTGACTGAAGCCAGATTAATATTGTTTAACAGTTTGTTTGGGAATTTCCTCCTCACTCTTATATAGAGGAGGAAGAGCTCAGTGCCTTTCTGGTGTTCCATTACAAAGCTGTCACTCTGAGTGAAAGCTATCCAAGCTATTCTAGCACGTGAGCTAAAACATTTGCTCTGGCTTGAAAATCTTGGCTTAATTTTCACTGGAGGTTTTGTTTCTGTTACAAACGGGTTGCCTTAACCAAGTAATCTTTCCAGAATGTTTGGCAGAATAGATGAAGTCTGGAATTGCCACTTAGACATGCTAACTTTTCTTCCCAGGCTTCTTTGTTTGTGTTTAAAAAGGTATTGGCTCTGAATAAACTTAGTTGTAATTTCTCCATAACTGACAGGTTTCCTGAAAAAAAAAAGCTGCTGTACCTGAAAAGTAAACTAAATAAGCACAAGTGACACATAATTGATTGTCAGAGGAAGAAGATTTTAAAAAGCATCTGAAGTGTTACTGAATTTTTGTTAAACATAGAGTGTAAGTAATTGCTTTTGTGTAAGCAGATGTATTTATTGTTGTCCTGGAGAAACTACTAAGAGAAGGAAGTGTTTAATAAATTGAAGTGAGGTGAGAGAGAGAGTAGTATGAATAGTGTATAGAAATGTCTTGTACTTTTTAGAGAGATCTTGCGAGGTTTAGGTTTTTTATATTCTAAGAATTCCCACGAAGGAGTGACAGAACGCATTTTTTTTTCTTTTTTCAGAATTTTGCCATTTTCCAAATTTTTAAAAACTTTTTTTTGAAAGAGAATGAAGAAATTCTCATATCATGATATTTAACAGAGTGTGGATGTGGCTAAATGGCAAACTGGAATAGTGCTTTTGACACCTTTCATTCTATAATGAGGTTTTTGGGTATATTTTGTTTGTCTGTAAGTATCTTTATTTATACATGCCTGGAGTTTATTGTGTATGAATTTCCTAGCAGTGAAAGTTGTACATTTCCTACTTTAAACTGTTGTGATGACTGAGGGTCATGCTTATTTATAAAATTGAATATATCCCTCATTTAAAATATTCAGTAATTTTAAAGTCTCTACTGTTAGTTAACTGAATTCTCTGTATACTGTAAAACCAGAATAAATTGGCTTCTTCTTTCCCCCGTATGTGAATAGTTCTGATCATAAGTTCTCTGTACTGCAAAAAAGCCTTTCTTAACTTGGGTCTTCTGTCAGATTTACCTCAAGAATCAACATTCATCAGTGTCATACCTGGGTGCTAAGTATTGCACTCTGCCTTCCTGGGAGTTTTCTAGCTATCCGAGCTGTTTAAAATTTGTTCATAAATGGTATCACTACTGCAATGTTTTAGGCATTCAAATTTTGAAGCCTAGCATATTATTTTTCTTTGAAAAAATTCTGGTTTGTGCTAGGAACTGCTTTTAGTAGAGAAGGAGATTATTTCTTTGATTTCACTAAAGCGTGTCTGTGGTCCGTGAGGAAGAACAGCATCTGCTAAGTTTCACGTTTTAAAAGGCTGTAACTGTGGTGTTCTTAAAACATGTTCATAACTTGCTGCACTTTCCAGGGGGAGCCTAAAGTATAAGCAGTTTGCGTGACTGCTTGGGGTGCCACAGACTTCTCTCTTCTGTCTTTCCTTAGAGTATCCCCATAGCAGCAAGTTATGAAAGTACATACAAGTGAATTAGTTGATGAGATTTTAAATAATAGTTTCTCCTCATAACCAGCCTGTCTTGTTTATTGGATCTTCTTTGGGCAGGTCTATATGCATTCAGTAAACATCTCCCATGATTTTCAAGGAAATAAAATTTACTCTGGTCAGATGAATCTATTGTATTTTTATGTGTTTTATCATTGCCTTTTATTCTAACGCTAAAAAACAAAAAGTAGCTTGCAGGAGAATTTAGGAGGAATTCTGAAATGTTCACTTGTGCAGTGAACTCTTTATTTTTAAAATGAAAATCAAAGGGAAGACATCCTTTGAAAATCTACCCTGGACCAATTACAGACTATCATATAGATTTGATGTTAGGCAAACCTATGCTTTAATGGAGAATGATTGAAACAAGCAGCCTGTATAGTATTGCATTTGCCATCATACCAAAATGAGATATTGTTCCAGTTTAATCCCTCTTAAAGATTTCACCATTATTAAAAACTATGTTTTAAATATAGTATTGGCCAGCCATGACATTGCTTTGTTAATGTCCTTTCTGTAAGAAAAATTTTGTGTAGCAAATATGTCTGATTCTCATACTTTTACTGAATCTGGGTTAGGTGTGGGTTTTTTGGTTTGTTGTTTTTTTTTTTTTTTTTTTTTTTTTCTTAACAGAGTATTTACGTTCATAAAGGAGAATATTTACTGGAAAGGATACCTTAGCTGCCTCAGGTTTATGTGGGGGCATAATTTCAAGTAATACTCCAACTCATTTGTGTGTGAATGGGCTTTTGGGGAGAAAAGGCAGGTTGGATGCATTTGTTCATAACTGCCAGTGGGTTTGCATTTTAAGGTATTCTAGAGTAAACAAATACCAAGAAGGTGCCCTTTATAAGACAGACAGTATTGCTTAACCAGAACACTTTAAAAAGACACAAACTCATAACAAGCAGGTATTCTTGGTAGAGTTGTTTCTGAAGGAGCATCTTGTAAACCAGGCTGACTTCATCTGTCTGTTCTATAATAATATGTTTCTATATTCAGTTCTTGCTGAAGATCTGCTTTTTATTCCAGTATATTTCCATATCCTAGGTGACTGGATTCTGTAGTTGGTTTTGAACAGTTTGAATGTTTGCTAAAAATAAACTTTTCTTTGTGTCACTCAAATTCACTGATCATTCTGCTCATGAAAAGTGCAAAATAAAGCTCTGCTTCTTCTAGAAGGACAACTAATGTCTAAGAAACTACTTGAAGCATATGATACAGGAGTCCTCTATAAAAAAAAAAATGAAGATAGGAATAGGAAAACTTACCTCTTTTTCTGGTATTCCATTCTCTTTCACTGTGACAGTGGTCTTTTTTTCTTATTTCATAATCACATATGAAGTATTTCTGTTGAGGCATTCATATTTACTGTTTTGATTAACTCTAAATTAATGATTATGAAAAGGTGAATAGCTCTTCAGAGATTAGTTAATGGCTGTTGCTTATAGCAGTTTCAAATGTGTTTGTTAAACCGGCGTTTTGTAGCAGGCTGTTAATTCTTGAGTAGAGGTTCTCTCTCTCACTGTGTAAACAAAGGGGGATACTCTAATCTTTATTGTACCATAATAATAGGGTCTAATCTTAAATAAATTTCTCTTATATATTTTTCATGCTGGATTGAGTAGCATTTCATCTTCAATAGCACTTTTCTGAAGTCTTGCTTCCAACAACTGTTTTTTCAGGTGAAAATACTGACACAGAATGAGAATGGCAAGCTGCAAGCTGCTCTTGTTAGCAATCTGAAGAGTGCAGTCACAGCAGCCTTCCTCATGCTACCAGAAAGTTTCTCTGAAGAAGACCTCTATGTCCAGATTGCAGGACTCTCCTATTCTGGTTAGTATATGGTGTCTAAAATTGCTGAGGAGAAAAGCTGTAGTTGGGGCTGTTGTACCACCGTAGGGAGTCTAAGGTATAACAGGTCATCTGCTCTCTTGCTTTGGGCCTACACTATTGCGTGTTCCAACAACTATACTTTAATGCTGTGTTACAGAACAGCTTGGAAAGACGAATTGTGCTTATCATGGAAAATAGATGTAGGAACATAAGCAAAACTTCTTATGCCTGCTTGATTTGTGAACAGCTCAGTGTGGGTGTTTGAATATGGTAAAATACTGTTGGGGGGGGTTCTGTTTCTATAGATTGTATTTTGGTTTTAATGGTCCAAAACCTTGGAGAAAAATTTTTCTTTCCACTCTCAACGTAGTGTTGATTCACCTGATAGATAAGAAATACGGGACAGACTCTTACTTTTTGAATGTGCTGTGTTTAAAGTTCTTATGTAGTTAAGCTAAAGAGCTGGATTATGATTCTTCAGTGTACATTTAACGCTTACCACCTGGTTGGTATTTGATTTTTTTTTTTTTGGTAAGAGAATTTCCTCCTTTCTGTAGTTACGAAATTGGTATGGAAAAAATTTCAAGAAATTACTGCAAATGACTCTTCAATACAAAATGTAGTTGTTACAGTTTAATTCAGCATTGCTCTTTAAATGTTGATATCCTTAATGAAATCACTGTGAACAAGTTTGGTTGGAGTTGTGCTTCACACAGCACATTCTTTGCTCACATAGAAATGCAAGTTTGGCTTTAAAAAAAAAAGCACAGGTAGGCAGGTAGGGTTTATAAGCCTCAGCTTGTTTCTGCTGAGGAGTTACTGTTCTCTAGTCAGTTTAGATTGCAACTTGTTCAGCTTTTCCTTAGCAGTTATCTTCTGAATCATCTGTTTGAAGGGGACTGTAAAGAGAGTCCCTGACAGTGGGATGGCTGAGCATTGCTAATCAGGGATATTTGCTACAGGGCTGCATACCTGCCCACCTGAAACCTGCCCAGGAATGTCATTAGATTCTTGGTGAGCTCCAGTGACCAAGATACCTTTTTATATATCATCTGAAACAGTGCAATTAATCAAAGACATGGGAGAGCAGTTACTATGCTGTAAGATGTTGAAATTGGCTCTGCTGTGTGAACAAAGCTAAAGCAGTAAGCTCCCCGTTGGGAATGCTTAATAAAAAGGCTGTCAATTACATGTTTGTGGGTATTTTATTTTGCTGCCATTTTGTTAAGCCTTAAACTTTTCAGAGGGTGTGCTAGTAGACAAAATTGATTTTATGTGTTGCTCAAATCAGTCTCCTTGGAGACTGCTGAAAAGAGTTGTTCGTGCTTTTAATTTGGAAAATGTTTATCCTTTTATTTTTTATGCAGTTTTTTGGGAGCAGTGAGTCAGTACCATTTATATGGGAAGTGTTTGTTTTGCAGCTTGACATAAATTGAAATAAACTAAGTATTGCTAGCAAGTTGCCACCTTGGAACAACATTTATCCCCTGAATGTGGAAAGTGGAAAAATCAATTGATTCAGGATTTTGTTTGTTGATATGTGCTGCGCTGAGCCTCTAACTCCTGGTTGGTAACCCTGGAAGCTACCAGGGGTAGTACCTGATGGAGGTAGATGAATGCTCTATTACAGTCTGACTGTCATTTCACTTACTCTCTTTGAAACTTTTCATTCATGTATCATAAAAGAAAGTGTAAAGGTCAGTAATGTAACAGTGCTGTTAAAAGCAGTTGCTTTTTGAAACTAATAACAAAATACGTGGCTAAGAGGAAAAGGTGATACTGTGATCTTAACCCAACTACCATTAGCTGTACTTTAGGTACTGCCCCTGAAGTGCAGGCAATGCAAATTATTTTCTTTCAATATCAGAAAATTGCAGGTTATTTGTTTCTGGATACAAAGTATCGGGACTGATCAGTTTGTTTAGTAATCTGTTGAAACCAATATATAGTTGCAAAGAATCTAACTGTTACTGCTGCTTTCCAGGCTCTTTTTCCAATTTGACAGTTGAAATTTTTTAGTTGTCCAAGTAAAAATGTGAACTCATGGGTTGGTGACATTACAGCATATCAGAGGCCACATAACAATTCTGAATCTTATTTTCTGTGCTTGAAGGTATTTCAGTAGTGTTTTTTGACTATTAGGAGGTGAACCTTATTGTGGATTATACAAAACATTAGTAGAATTGGAGAATAAAGTTTTAAATGACAGCTTTGTACTATGTTGGTTTCTGTTATGTTCTCCTTCTCGGAGTGTTCTGTGTTTTCCTAATGAATTGTTTCTCTTTTTCTGATTAGGTGATTTCAGAATGGTAATAGGAGAAGACAGATGGAAAGTGCAGAACATAGTGAAACCTAATGTTCCCCATTTTCAGAAGCTGTACAGTAACATATTACAGGACTGCCCTCAAGTGGTATATAAGCACCATCTGGGAAGACTAGAGGCAAGTGTTCTTCAAAACATTTTTAAAACAAGCAAGTGGAAGTGCTTTATCACATTGACAGAAGGCAAGAATTATGCCATGCAGTAAGGAGAGCAGTTGTAGTCACTGTACTTGCTATTTGTTATGTTTCTGTTGTTTAGGTAATTCTGCAGCCAGGAGACTTGCCTTTAATACCAGTCTCTGCATATGTAGTAACTACTCTTCATTTTGAGAATGGGCACAGAACTAGATGCCTAGCAAGGGAACAAGAGAAGATAATTTTAAAATGTGTGTTCTAATGACTACCATGTGGAAAACAACAGTCTAGGAAGTGATGAATAAACATATGGTTTTTGTTAAAAAGATTAGGCCGTAATTTAGAGGTGCAACTTTCTGCAATCAAGAACGGCATCTCACAAAAAAACCCCTGGAGTGCTAGTTATGAAGATCAGTTGACTGAAACCCAAATGAAATTCTGGCATTATCTTTAAATACCCATACTAAAACATTTTTTGTCCTAGTATTTAGGAAACAGGTATTCAAAACGACCAGTATGTTGAATTCCATCTTTCTTGCACAAGGTATAAGTGTAACATTGCAATTAGGGGAGAGGTGCCACAGTCAGGGGTCCAATAGCAATTTTTCCTCTTGAATATTCACACACAGACATGCACGCTACAAGCGTAGTATACATTTCAACATGAAGTTACAAATAGTATGAGTTGTCTCGTGGACACAGGTATTTCTTTATCCTCAAGTCACCTTGGTAATTACCTCACAAATGCCTCCTTTTAGGACGTGTCTTTGTTAGAAGCTGAAGTACAGTTGTAAGCAAGCTTGAGTACAGAAAATAATTTACTGCAACGCTTTGGAGTACAGCGTCGGCAAATCTGTATTACACTGCATCTGTCTCCATGCTTTCCTACTGGTGTGCTTTTGAACAGTTTAGTGGAAGAAGTAATTAAATGAATTTTGAAAAGAATCAGTAATGCTTTCTCCAAGAAAATGTCTAGTTAGAATAACATTTGCTGTTGTGTTAGCTTGAAACAAGTCCTAGTAGCATACTACAGATGTATTGTTGGATAATAAAGCTGTCCATAATTCCACAATAGTCTTCGAGGCTGTTGATTAAATGCCATCATTTTACTGTTGATTTTGAGCAAAGTGCTTTAATACTTTATTCCTCACACCTTGGTCTGGTTATTGGCAGTTATTCCCCAGACTGAAGAGGATAACTACGATCGGGAGTGCTGTTTAATACTGAAGGGAAACCCCTTCTCCAAGCATATGTCTTCAGAGTTACAGAGAAAATTATTTCTTAAAAGCTTCCTCAAAAACAATTGAAGGCAGACACTAGTTCTTACAGTTCTGGTTCAGGCGTGGATTCCTCCCACATGATGTTAAGAGCCTGCTCATTGTCGGCTTCCTCTGTAGTCAGTGGGTGATTCATCTGGATATCATTTTCTCCCCATTGACTTAAAGGGAGTGTATAGGGCAACTAGAGATTCCCATCTGATGTGTCCATGAACTGTCTAAAAACTTGTGTAGGAGGAATCGAGCTCTTCATATTTTCCTCCAGTTTTGGAGACATTTGCTTCATTATGCATTTTTCAGTATTTTTGTTTACATTTTGTATAAATGTGTGCAGGCCTGCATGTTGGTATCATTGTATTCAAAAAAGGGTTATAGAATTTCTGATTTAGATTGGAAAATGTGGAATGAATGTTTCTTTCAAATTATACAAACCAGATGTGGTTTGAGTTTAAAGGAGAGAAAATGTTTTTCAAACTAAACCTGAAATGTGTGTGTGTATAGTTTGATTATATTCAGGCAGAAGAAACTGAGCTAAGTGGTCTTTTGGGAACTTTTTTTTTTTTTTTCACTGTAGTGTACTTATGTTTCCAAAGGAAATTGGATAGATCAAAAATTAGAAAGTTTCAATGAAAAGTTGCTTGCAGAGGCAGAAAGATCATGTCTGTACATTAGTCTTTCCTTGAATAAAAATTAACACCTTTGCATTGAATTATTCTTCAGGTTCAGGACTGAGATACTGCATTTCCCAGTGCTTGGGAAGTTTTCATTAGCATTATAAATGACTTTTACAAGTGAAATAGTGTTCATCGAGATGTTTATCAGAGGCCAGAGATAGCCAGAAGACTTCCTTGAAAAAGAGAACTTCATTAACACTGAATGTTTTTACTGCCTTATTTTTAATAACATTCAGATTGATAAAAGTCCAGAAGGTCAATTTACACAACTAATGACTTTGCCAAGGACTCTGCAACAAAAGATAACTTCTCTGGTAGACCCTCCTGGAAAAAACAGAGATGTGGAAGAAGTTTTAATGCAAGTTGCCCATGACCCTGACTGTGGATTTGTGGTGCATCAAGGTAGGCCTATATCAGTGTCTGTAAACTCCCTTAAGACATGTTAGATATCCAGGTTTACAATATATGTTCTTCTAATTCAGAAAGATGATTTATAGAGAAGGACGAAGAAAACAAGAGATTAATTATGAGATACATTCCTGGAAGCATGTTTTTGGATTTGTTTGATTGCAAACAGGTTAACTGAAATACTAGCAAATAGCATTCCTAATGATACAGAAAGATATTTTTTGGTTTGGGTCCTGAGAGAAGCAGTCTTCAGGAATTAGTGTGGCCTGCTTAGACCATTTAACCCTTTTTGGGATGCTTGCATCTTCAGGTTTTCATTGGCTGGCATAACTTCATCTAAATACTAAGCTATATATCCTACCAGTCATACATTGCAATGCTAAGTTAGTTTTCTGGCTTGCTGACATTAACCTTCCCAGTCATTGTAGTCCAGATACGTAAGCTCTGGCAGAGAACTCGAGCTTTGAGGAAAAAGATTGAGGTGCTTCACATCATCACAGCTGCTTGGAGGCAAGATTGTGTAGTACAAGCAAGTTGAAGCTAATGCTGCAGACATCAATGTTTTATTATTCTGCAGAAAAATGAAAATGCTTAGTACTTGAAGAGTCTTTTACATCTGTAAAGAACCTGATGCATCTTAGTTCCAGGTGGCCAATTTTGCAAGCTTCTTGAGCACAGCAGAAACTCCCTAGATGCCTGAGAGCCATTAGACACTAGCCAACTGCTGAGGGAGCTCTTATGCTGATTTCTCTTTGGTGAAATAAAGCTCCTGAGAGTTGCAGTTCTTTATTGGCAGTATAGGATGAGTTCTACCTGGTGTCCAGCTCCTTCCATGTCAGTTTGTGGCAACTTTCATGCTGCTATGGCTGGACTGCCACAGTAATGTGATAATAGCTGAATCTGGGAGCAGGAGTTGCAGTGTTGTGAGCTGCACAGAATCACAGGATCGTTTGGGTTGGAAGGGACCTTAAAGCTCAGCTAGTTCTAACCCCCTGCTATTAGACCAGGGTGCTCCCAGCCCCGTCCAACCTGGCCTTGAACCCTTCCAGGGAGGGGGCAGCCACAGCTGCTCTGGGCACCCTGGGCCAGTGTCTCACCACCCTCACGGGGCAGAATTTCACCCTTAAATCTAATCTAAATCTGTCCTCTTTCAGTTTAAAACTGTTACCCCTTGTTCTACCCCCACCCCCTGACGCAGAGTCCCTCCCCACCTTCCCTGTCCCCCCTTTAAGCCCTGGGAGGCCGCTCGAAGGGCTCCCCGGACCCTTCTCTTCTCCAGGCTGAACCCCCCCCAACTCTCTCAGCCCGGCCTCCCCGGGGAGCTGCTCCAGCCCCCCCAGCATCTTCGTGGCCTCCTCTGGCCCCGCTCGAGCAGCTCCGTGTCCTTCTGCTGTTGGGGGCCCCCGAGCTGGGCCCAGCACTGCAGATGGGGGTCTTAGAGAATCCCCTCCCTGGACCTGCTGGCCATGCTGCTTTTGATGCAGCCCAGGCTATGGTTGGCTTTCAGCACACGTTGCTGGCTCGCAGTCAATTTTCCATCCACTAATACCCCCAAGTCCTTCTCCACAGGGCTGCTCTCAACCCACTCCTCGCCCAGCCTGGATTTGTGTGTACAGTTGTAGAGCTTCAGGTTGTCCTGCCTGAGCTAACTGTCCTTGCAGTTGGACGTCCGTAGGGTACTGCGGGCAGGGCTGTGACTGCAGACTCTGCACAGTGGTGCAGCAGTTCAATATCAAAACACTGGATAGATCTAATCTTTTCAAGCCAAGTAGTTTATACGCTTAGGAGAACAAAAACACTCTCACTTTTGTGGCCAAAAGATTTTCCTAATTCAGGAATCTGGGTAGAGGATGGCCAAGCCATTTGGTAATCTTACAAGAGAAAGCTGATTACTCAAGTTGAATCGCGTTGTTCCTGGGTATTTTACCAGCTCAACATGATTTGTTCCCTTCCACTCCCCACCCCTGTCCCCCCAAATTATTTTCCAGTGGAATATTGTATCCCCCTTACTTACTCATGGATTTTCCTAAACTTTTTTATTCGTTATAGAAGTAGCCTTGAAAAAAGGATTTAAAAATATTTGAAATTATATTCTACGTTCTGGTTAGCGCAGAAGAATAACTTTCAGTTTGGACGACTAACTCTGGGACTGCTGCATTTCTACATTTTTAAGTGTTTAGTAATGTGCAGTAGTTTTCTTCTGCACATATCAGTATTAAATGTTTTATATGTCTATTTTATATATCAGTTTTATATATATGTGTTAGAACAAATAAGACTTAACACTTTTCAAAAAAAGTTTTAATGTTTTACATACTATTCCATTAATACCTAAGAACCACTGGAGAGTGAGAACTGAATGTGCCACAGTACGAAGTGGTAAATGAGCCTTATCTCCAAAAGCTGATAATTTAAGAAATCCAGGCAAACACTGCACAATATCAGCATCTCTACTTGATCAGAGAAGTGCAAAATCCCAATTTCATATTGAAGTAAACACTGAGCATAATTTGTTGTGCTCTAGAAAGCTTATCTACCAGCACTTAGATGGAACAACTCTGAATCCTTTGTGACTAGTTGTTTTAGTAGAGAAATAATGGGAACACTTAATAAATTTGATCAATTCCTACTGGTTGTTATCTGTTTTAATATTGATTTGTTAGGGTTTTGTTTTTTTTTTTTCCTGTATGCTATATAGAAAATAAGTTAAAATAGCTTAAAGAATATTTTCAGTTAATACGGCAAAGCAGAACAGAAGCAAACTTTCTCAGCTTAAATGTATGTTTTACTTTTAGGCTGACTTTATTGTATAACTGGAAAAATATTTAATGCTTTTGTGTATGTTGGAGGATAAAAAAATCCCCACAAAACTGCTGAGATGGGTAACATCTGTGTGCTTTTCTATCTGCAGGCATTTCGGCAATTGTGAGATCTTCCAGTATAGTGCAGAGCGCTAAAACCATACTAACAGCTGGTAAGAATGTGTCTGATGTCTGTTGACACAGGTCTTCTGATTTCACAAACGAAAAATTATAGGGCCCAAAGACTGCCCTGTTACCATAGTTTAAGGAATAAGCTTTTGGGGTACCTAATGGCAAGCCCCTGAAAAATAAAAGTAATATTTTAAGCAGAAGCTTTATGTAACTATTGAGTAAATGTAAGATGCCAAAAGGAACCAGGGTCTATATGACTCTTAGACAAACAAACAAAAAACCCCAGCGCCCCAAAAGTAACAAAAAACCAACTTCTGACTTTGAATTAATTTTATATGTGGGCCAGATTTGGCTCATGTGCACTAGTTCTGCTCTTTTTGTATCAATAAATTGAAAAAATTACTTATAGTTCACTCTGGCTTTCTACATGCGAGTGGATCCCTACGTGATCAGTACATAGAATTGGTATTATGTAGCCTATAAGGTTATTTCATCACAAAATAAAGGAGGGGGATGAGTTTTGAGGGAGAGAACTTTGGCAGGATCTGATGTTTTTGTCGGGCTTGGAAGATAGGTGTGTATTTGAAGACAATATTTGGTGACCATTAGATATTACTGTAACTGTCATACTTTAACATTAATTACTTCAGAAAAAGAGTTGAGTATTAAAAAGTCAGTGTGAGAGAAGATGTAGAAGGAAAAAAAAAAGGACTTGCTTGGGTAGAAGCCTGGGAAAAGTAGGGATACTTTTCAGATATCAAAGTCTTCCTAACTGAATGAAAGTTACTGCCAGTTACATATCTGGACCTTCATCCTGTTTTCTGAGTTCTGGAATAAATCTAATTTAAACGTGACCTGACTTTTAAATTTTAAAAAGCTGAAAACACTGCAGCTCAAAGAAAGACTTAAGACCTGAGCCTTCGTTTACTTTGATCAGGACATAGTTTTAATTCCTGCAAAGTGAAAAATCCTTGCTGCTTGCATGAAATTGCTCAAATAATTTTCTCAACTCATTCATACCTATTCCTAATTCTTCCACAAAAGCAATTATATACAAATGATACCATTACTGGTTTTAAAAGCAGGTGTATAGTTTCCTACTGAGCAGTCCTTATCCAGACTGCTACAGCTGCTTTCCCTTCCCATGTAGTATTAAAGTCGGTGGTTCCATGTTATACTGCCTACCTCCTTGTAAAGAAACACAAGTTGCAGTATTCAGGACCATTAGTGGTCTGCTGAGTAAAATAAGCAGTACTTTTTATATGTTTCTGTTAATAGTCTAGTTCTATTAACTGGAAGAAGTCTGACAAACCTATTGCCTAACTTTATTTAGTAGCTGGAGTAGACTAAGGATGTAACTCCATCTGAGAAAAGCAAATTTTTACTTTATGTGAGTTAGGCATATTGTAGGTATTAGTTTTTAATGTAAGGTTTCCAACCAAATAGGTGATGTTTTTCTTCTAGGGTTTGTTGTCAGAATTACCTGCTACCGGTCAAGGCTTTTTGTACTGTAATGTGCCTCTCTCCAAAATATCAGCTTGTAACCCATCTGTTTATAAATCCATGGAGAGTAGATTTTGTAGAGCAAAATAATTGGAGGGGAGAGGTCAAAGACAGCGTTACCATGTTGAATTCAGTGCTTGGGAAAGTTAGCAGCCTGACTGACCTGTGGAGCAAAGCAGTTTGTAACTGCAAGAGTATGAATAAAAGTGGCTAAACTTTGTCAGATTATTTATGTTCCTCTTCTGTCCTGATAGACAGAAAATCACCTCTGGGAACTGTTAGCTCCTTTTGAGTGTCATGCAGTAAATCGCTTACAGCCTACATGGTTACTAGGACTTTTGGGGGGTCCTAATACATCTTTTAGTAGGACTTGTAATTTTTACCATGTTTTCTATTTTGTGTACCTGAAAGTAGCTATTTGTGAAATGCCTTTTCTTTCCTTTGTCTTACCTGCTTTTTGGTTTATATATAGTGACTTTTTTTTTTTTCCCTTTAAAACAAACTCCAGTTGTTTTCTAACCTGCCAGTTACATAGAGTAACACTTATATCCAAACCCATGTATTTTCTACTAGTGCTTTTAGTGTTGAAAATGCATTTTTTTTCAGTTTGATTCGGGTAGAGCAAAGCAATTGCAATCCTTTGCCTCAAACACAAGCCAAGTTTGAGCAAGGAGGCTTGGGAGCGTTTAATTTTCTTACTTTTAGCGTAATTTAGTTTGCTTTATTTTAGCAGTATTTATGCACTTCTGCCAGAATCTGGCCAAAACCATTAGTAACAGAGTTCAGGATTGATCTTTTGGGGTTACTCACAGATTCTGTGCTGAGGGAAATGAGTTTGATTTGGAAAAAGGACTGTTTCTGGCAGTTTGTAACCCCTGAATGCTGTGTAATGACCTCCAAGCTCGCCTGCAGAGCTGACCTGCCCGAGCCCTGCCGTGCTGGCCACCGCAGCTGGAGCCCGGGTGGCCCACGCTTCCCTCGGGCTCGGGAGCGTGCCTGTGGCGAGTGCTGCTGCACACGAAGGGAGTGTTGTCTCGCTTGCTAAGCTAGGCACAGCCCCGCTCTCCGACCAGCCTCTGCGTGGCTCGTACCAGAGCACCACCAGTTTCACTCACTGAAGAGGGACAGAAACACAGAAAGAGTATTTTTGTAATAAAACCCCACGTTGCTGCGCACATTAAAGAAGATATTTAATTCACCTGACCAGGGGTATGACCTTGGTATTTTTCAGATGTGATATTTGTATGATCTTCAATGATCTTCCCTGGAACTTAGGACAGAGGGGTTTCCATGGGTCTGGGATTTAGTAGAAGGCTTTTGCCCATTTTTTTGTTTGTTAGTTTTTTATGAATATTTCTCTCCAAACATTTATGACTGAGTTTATTAGGTCTTGCTGTATCTTCGACTGAAGATTTTCTCCCAGTTGCAGTTTCTTAATTTAAGAAATTCATCACTAGGGGGCAGGCATTAATGCTGCACACCTTGCTTTCCCATTTCGTGGGGCTCTTACTGGCTAGTATTCGTATAGATACATACTACACACACACACAACATTGTGGCTCCTACCCTGAAAGTATTTTCTTGATGCATGCAAGGAATCTGTGTTACAGGAAAGTGTTGAGCATTTAAATTTAATCCCTAAAGATGCTGTATTTCTTTCCTCACTCCTTAACCAAATCTTGCCTAATGTTCTGTTCCCCAAAGACCTATTTTCACACTTCCTAGTAGAGACTTTAGAAGAAGTATTATGGCTCTGTCCTTCTGCAGTGCTTATCTTAAGAATCATAGCTACATTACTAGAACTATGAAAGAGATTCATGAAATCAGTGGCTCCGTTAAATAAGCTCTGACTATTTTTCTTGCTGTTCCTGGTAACAGTGCAAGTACTTTTGTCCTGTGTCTGCTTGCAAAAGAATTTGTTTTCATGACATGGCCATCGTTCTTTTTGAAATGTAATGAGGGACAGGGAATTATTTCCTTAGCTGATTGTTTTATCTTAACAGCAACAACAAAATGAAATACTCTGGTCTGTAGCATGGTAGTCCAATGTACACCATGTATCTAAATTAAATGTTAAATCAGGAATAGTTGTTGCTGAGATGGCATGCTGTCTATTAACAGTATTGGCAGGGAGCAAAAGGAAAATAAAGAATTTCAACCCATTTAAGAGAACTTTTTTCATCTTTCTCTGCCAGCGTGGTTTTAAAGTTGAGCTCAAGCTCTATGTTTTTGTTTGTTGTTAAATGCCCTATTTAGTTTTTGAAAATGTGCCTATGTATTTCTTTGAGTCTGTGGTGGTGAGTTTGCCTCTGTTTCCCATTAGAGATGGCACCATCATTTGATTTATTTTACCACATAGCCAGAGCCTGCATGGTCTTTGAGAACTAACTCTGAAGTTCTTATATTTAGCTCCTCTGAGGGAGATGTGGATACTTCTTTAGCTTAGGCTTCTTCTTTATATTTTACTAGAGGAATGCTGCAAGCCTTGACAATTTCTTATAAATAAAATACTGTGAATTAAATCATCAGTTGAAGCAATTGTTCAAGATACTTTTAAGTTAGCACAAATGCTTGTAGCTGCTTTGAATAACATTTGTTTTCTTAGAACTGGCATTTTAGTGTACTATGTCTTCAAGGAATTATTTTTTTATATATCTATAAGGAGCAGCTTTACGTATGAAATATTCTGTCGATTTGTGATAACTGCTGTCTTCATCAGCTGCCTGAGCAGATACTGCATACCACTGCACTTCACTGTAAATATGTGTAAGAAGTCTGCATGTGTCTGTGCATGATACACTGACAATATATCATTATGTGCCTCCCCATGACAGCTCTTCAGCAGTATATGCATTAGTCTTTCTTTTCAAAAAGAAATAAAGAATACTGGTCAGGCATATCTACCAGGAAACTTTGGGAGACTTATAGCCAAATTACTGTCTTTCAATACTAACACTTCCAAAAAACTGAACATACGTCGTTAAGTAAAACCAGATACAACTTATGTTTACACTGAAATTTTGTGGTCTTGATTCCATGTGCATTAGGACTTTGTTCTGTATCATAGTGGAAAAATCTAAAGGGGAGGTGGAACCACCAAGTCATAGATTCATAGCTAAAGTAGAAAGACATTTTCATGTGGTCCAACTGCTTCAGATTCTGAGACTGAGCCATAATTGCAGCCATTAACTTTTACTACAGATGTGACTCATCACCCTGAGGGCTGCTTTAAGAAACCAGCTGTATGTATAAACCTGTATTTTGCTTTGTAGCATGATGTGCTAGGGCAGAAATGTAAGCATCTTATTACATAAGGCTCTGGTGGGTGGAGTTCAGTAGAGTGCTCCCTGCAGGGGGAAAATACGAAGGAGAAAAATCCCTTTATGTTGAGCTGCTGCAAGAGGCAGAGTAGGTTGGCAAGCTGATAGAACAAGCTGACTTGCAGGCTGCCGTGCCTGCGCAGCTAATTACAGTCCTGCAGGGCTGTGTCAGCTGTGTTACTGTTGATTTGCCACATGCAGTTCCAGAAGTACACTGAAGTCATTGGAATGGCAGAACAACATGGATTCTGGTAGAGCACTTTCAGTATTCGAGGGGCTGTATCCTGGAAGTGTGGTACCTAGGAGGCTAGACAGTAATTTTCAAAGCCGTACAGTTACATAGTTTTAACTTTGGAGATGGGAACCACTCCTTTCATTTATGTGCTATGCCTGAGCTTGGTCTAGCCTTGTTCTGCAACTGGAATTCTTACACTGTGTGCAATTTTCATGCAGATATGTAAGGCGCTTCAGAATTCACATGATTATTTACTTGTTATTTGAGATGCTGCAAAGGAAAGCCCATCGTGACTTCATTAGTGTGCTTGCTTTCAGCAGCAAACCTATTAGATATGGAAAAGTTTGAGCTTACATATGGGATGCACATGGCTTTGTAAGTTGAAAATAGATGTATGGATGATTCCTCACAAAAGGTAAAGTCGAGTTTATTTAAATTGCAATTAGAGACACGAGAAGTGCAAAACTGATTATATACAGCATATTTGTCATGATAGGCTTTTCATTCTCTATCGTATTCCTTCAGAAATAGAGCATGCACTTTTCCTTATTACTGCATACTCGCTTGACTTCTTGTGACTCTAGACTGCTAATACTGAATGCATATTTCACTTAAAGTATTTTATCTTCATTTGATTACTTTCTAAGGTCCTTTTAAAATCAAATATTATCACACCCTTCCTGCCGTCCCCCCCAAATGTCCAGTGCAGAAGGTGGCTAAACCTGGGTCTAAGTTGCTCGTTTGTTCCAGAAGGGCCAGGTCTTTCCTTGTGTTCTGGAGAGTCATACTGTGTGACTTTTGGCTAAATTGCTTCTGTGTACTTTCAGTCAGTATTGTTATGTAAACAGTATTCTATTAAATAAACATAAGAAAGATTGTAGTATGTATAATATATCATAATTTTTAATCTGCATGTGTCAAAATTAAAGCTTTTTGTGCAGCATTAAAAACTTACATTTTCAGTTTCGGATTTGTAAGGGTGTGATTAGACTGTGTTGTAATCTGAAAAGTCACTCTGTGTTTGATGTTGTTTTATTTTTCTGTATTGGGGTGTTTTTTTAATCAAAAAAAGCTAGAAGGGGGGAAAAACAAGTAGCTCCACTGGCTGGGAGCTCAGAAACCAGCTGAAATGCCAAGACTAATAACATTTTGGTTTTAAGTTTCCAAATACTAGATGACTAAACCCAGTAAAAGGCTGAGTCTTTTTTTTTTTTTTTTTTTTACTTTAGGTCTGTAAGAGAGAGCTCATCTCTGGTAGAACTTCAGAAAGTGTTTAAGGGTCCACTTTGCACATTATGTGGGAGTCATCCTCAATCCCTTCGTATATAAAACTTGTAAAAGCTCAGAGGCAGTGACTACCACAAAATCCTTCTGTATCTTTACAAAAATTGAGAAATGCCTTCCTTTTTTGTAGGCTTAGTGTAATGGTATGATATTTACCAAAGTTCACTCCTCGTGGGTTACTGCAAGGTGATGTGGTGACAGCTATTCTGGCTTCATATGAGGTTTATTATAAACAAGTGGCAGGCAGGTTACTCTGAAGCAAAATTGGTTCAGACAACATCCCTGTGACAGAGTATTCACACTGGTGACCATGGTATGCTGCTGATATTGGCAGTGTTGCCAAATTATAACTGTTTGTCATAATCTTGTTATTTTTGCTTCTTTCAGTTCACCTGGGTGTATGCCTTATCTGTTTTTCCATACCCATTATCATTTCAATATTATCTTTTTTTTTATATAAGGACACAAATGTCATTTCATTATGCAAGTTGAGCAGTTTTATTCTTTCAGTTTTGAAATGATAGCTGCCATTAGTTTGGATGAGGCAATAACAAAATACTCAAGGAGGTTGTAATGTATTTTATAACTTGTTGAAACCAGAATAGATTTCCATCTCAATAGTCAGCAGCATATTTCCTATGAAAAAAAAAAAACAATTTTCTGTTTTCACTTTTAATTCACAAGTCTTTGCATAGCAATGCTCTGGGTTGGTTTATCCTGGAAAGCTGCTGGTGGTGGGCAGTGTTTGATTACATTTAATCAAGGTGGGCATCAGTGTGATGCTTCTCAATTCTAACTGTGTAGAATTGGTCTACAAGGCAAGCAAATGCCTGATTTATAGCATCAAGCAAGGCTAACTAAAATCTGATTAGCAGAAGAAATTGGTAAAGTAAGATTTGGAAGTATAAAGCTTATTGTCTACCAGTCATGCAGAGTTTGCTTGTTTTGCTTGGGCAGGCTGTCCTTTTTTTTGTGGTTCTTCCCTCTCTTTCTCCTTTCCGTTTGTCCTTTCAGTAAAATTTTGGCTGCACAGCTTTGGGCATAGCTGTGGTTCTTGATGGTTAGGCCTCATCTGATCTACCAAATCTGGTAGTGGGCTCCTATCTCAAGAACCAAACTGCTTTGATAACTAGATTCTTCTCACAGACGTGGCCAGCTAATTAACCTGCACACCTAACAGCCTGGATTTCTCTAAATAATCCTGCTTGGGTGTCCTGCTGCAGAACACGGTCTGTCAGGTTGCTGGTGGCCATTAGCAGGCCAGAGTACAGTCCGACTCAGCTGGACGTGCCACCTAGCAGTAGATCAGAAAGGGCTTGAAAAGCATCACGTATTGATTTGGTGAGGGGCTGCAGTAGACCCAGGTGGGTTAAAAGCCTTCCTGTATTTACCGTGTATGAACGATAATGCAAATTAGAAGTTTCCCTCTGTACTGGTTAAGGGCTTTATCATGAATCTCTACATTTGCTATACCTTGGTCATTGTCTATCCAATGTGTTTATATGCAGCATTGTCAGGCCTTCAGAATGAACCTATTCTATTTTGCATGCTTCGATACTATTAAAAGTAATTTTTTGTGTCATTATTTACTGTGTTATGAATGCGACAAGAAGGTTATTTGCATGTTTGCCTAATGGATTAGGCTGTCATTCTTCCAGGGAAATATTTTACTTAATGTAATAAGAAGCAACTATTTGAGTTAGACTTCCTAAATGTTGATTTTTTTCTGGGTTCTGTGTCTTTTTTTTTTTTTTTAGGGGCAAAGAAATCTGTAACTTACAGTATGAAGAAATTATATAAAATGACAAAGGGATGGTTAAGGAAGACATCTTGAGTCTTGACATACTGTGTATGGGTAAATAAATGGTACTTTTTCTCAAAATATTTTGCAGATGTTGCTTTGCCTACTTGAGAAGATTGAAGTGCATTTCAGAAGTCTGTTCTAATAATTTACATGCCCAGTTTTACTACTGAAGTAGGAATTTTTGTTAGTGGGGGGGTTCGATGGTGATAGGGCAAAGGAATAATACTCTGTAAATACTGAAATGAATTTTCCTGTATACTATAGCTTGGATTTTTTGAAACCCTGAGCAAAAAGGATTGATTGTATACATCATTTAAAACCCAAAGCCACTCATTTTCTATGTATTGCTAGCTTTATTTTCCAAAATACTCTTGGGCTCTTTCAAAATAATCACTGTCCTAACTTTACTTCTGTCAAGGACTTACAGAACTGGAGAGTCCATCGAGTCTTAGGTAGATCTGAAACTGTCCTCTCAAAATACATTATTTCTGCACTTACATGTTTGTCCTTGGACTTCTTTTGAGGATGCTTACTGGGTGCTTCTGCAGGATAAACTTCATGAAAAGTAATTTTTTTTCTCAGATGTGTGACATTCTGAATCCAAAAACTTCGACAATGACCTTGTGTGGGAAAGAGTGTTTGAAATGAGAAGTCTGTCAGGTATCAGATCCTTTCATAAAAATTGTATTTTCTTTCATGAGACTGAGATGATAACTGCCCAACTTATGGCTATGCATTTCAGAAGTGTCATAGTTGGAAGGAAAATCATACTTTCATTGACCTTCAAGACCTACTTGTGCAGATTTACAAAATGTGTGTTGTTTGGCAGAAGATTCTAAGTGCTTTAAAGTTGGGAATTTTATGAACAAAAATACCTGCTGTTTGGTTCTTTGATTATTATTTTTTTTCCTGAAAGTACTGTCCACAAAGGTAAAACTTGATCTCCCTTGCTTTAATTAAATTAGCTTAACTAAATAAAATTGGTCTTTTATATAACGTGTTACATTAATCATGCCATTAAAGAATGGACGTTTCTGGCGGTATTCATGTGTGATGCAATAAATTTGGAGCATCTGTTGTAAATAGAATATTTTTTGCACTGAGTCAGGTGGGTTTGCTAATTTGGGGTGCTTTTCTTCATAGAAAAAAAATGAGGAAACACTTCATTTTATTTGTGAGAGTGCCTGATAAAAAGAATATCAAGGTAAAAAAAATGAAATAAAATATATACTACCTGATTAGCATGTATTTTTTTTTCCTTGTGTATTATGTTATCAGTAGGGCTAGCTCTCAAGCTACATTTGATTTAGTGATCTCACTTAAAAAAAAAAAATTGGAATGAAATTGGCTGCTAATTGTTTCCAGGGAGAGAAATTCAAAGCATAAATTTCAGAAAGAAGACAGAAAATATATCATTATATGTAATATGACTCATTCAGGCTTACTTTAATCACAGAGGAACTTTTAAAATATTGATTATTTGAAAATATTTGAGTTTAAAGTGGTAAAATTTGAATCCAGAGTCAGGAAATAAATGTCTTTTTTTTTCTTTTTTTTTTTTTTTTTTTTTTATATTCTTGGAAAATATTATTACCGTAAAATAAGGTCATAGACAGATTCCTAACATTTGCATTATGTGTTGATAGATCTAGAATCTGTAAGACAGATCCCCTCAAATGTCCCTTTTCTGATATTAGGAGGCTGACTAACCTTTTTATGGTGGCATATTCTGCAAAAGAAGTGACTTCAACTAGAGAATGTCTGTATGTATGGTACTAGTATTCTCTGTCCCTATTAGTAAAGGGCCAAAGTCCCCGATGCAAAAAGATTATAAGAAATAGAGCTAGGGAATTTAAGCCACTCACTGCTTAAATGAAATTAACCCTGGGTTTTGGCTATTTTTTTTTTGTTTGTTTGTTTTTTTTTGTTTTGTTTTGTTTTGTTTGCATGAAGAGGTTGCTTTCTGGATAATCTAGAAGTCTTTTATACAAAATATACCCTATCCACCTTAAAATTGACTTCATATGTAGTGAAGACTTGAAATTGCCATGTGATTTTTTTTTTTTTTTTTTTTTTTTTTTTAACATTTCAGCATAAGCTCTAGTAAAAAGAAATCTGAAATCAGATGTTGACTCACTTAGGTATGCTTTGTGGAAAATTCTTAAGAACAGAGAATACTGAGCCCAATGGTAGGAACAGACCCCGACAGACACAGAGCTTTTGGACAAAATGAACAGCACGAAAAAAGATTCAGAATGGAGCCATGACCTTCTGAACGAAACAGTTACCAGGTAAGCAGTGCAGTGCTGGCAGAACTGCCTGGTTTAGTCATCTAACAAAGTAACAGCTTTTATGTTTTTGTCCCAAAGGAAGTACAGTGTAGGGGAAGCGGAAGCATGGGCAAAAGACTGATTTTTACACCAGCAATGTGGTGGTAGCAAATCTTCAGTACAGTAAAAATGTATTTTTTGGGGGGGAGGGGTGTGGAGGGAAGAGTCCTCATCTGTGAAGGCCTTAGGATACAAAAAAAATGTGGAAACTGCAACTGACAGCACATAATGTGTCAACTGGTAGGAAACAGGACAACTTCCAAAATAATCTTCTGCATGAAGAGTTAGCAGAATGAATGATTTATTTATTTTCAGTGTAACTGAGTTTTATATGTTCTGGGCTTTCTTCTGCAGCTGTGTTGATTTTCTTTTAGGGCTATGTGAAAAAGGATCTAAGTGAGCCTTAACTCCCTCTGAAGGAGGGGATACTCACCACTGGGGAGGATTTGTCCTCAACAAATTCAGCAAGATCACTCATAGTGAAATTGTATTTTTCTCTGTGTGTGCGTGAATTCTCATCCTGTAGTCAACTTTTGTAAAATGAAGAATGTAAGCAGAAAAGTACAGTTGTTTTTATGATTTTAAAAAATGCCAGTTGCTGCGCACTGGATTGTTAGACATCTATTCCATGTACTGGATACATTACCAGATAATTAAGTCTAACAACTAAAATGTTATTCCAAATCTTGCCTCATTTATCTCCTCTTTATGTCTGTAAATGAAAATGTAACTATTGCATTTTTGTAATTCCCATAATTCCCTCAAGGATGCAGGCTTTCCTAGGTGCTGTATAGAAATGTATGAGCTGAAAGGGGAAAAAAAAAAAGGGACATCTGTGGTGCACAGATGGAGCAAAACCTTATCCACAGAATAAGCAATATGACCAAATAATAATAACAATAAAAAAAAACAGGCAGTGGCAAAACTAGACAATATTGCCTTTTAAGGAGCTCGTTCCTTCCTCCTGTAATAGTGCAATTAAGTGAAGTTTGACATCGTGAGCCATACTGGAAAGTAACATCATTGAACAAAACCATACTGACCAACCTGTGCTTTTTTTTTTTATTTTATTTTTTTCACAAAAAGGTGAGGATGGGGCTTTTTAAACCTGGTTAAATAACAGCACTACAGGATGTGAAAACACTGGCTCATAAATTATAACGGCTTCAAGCACTGGTTGAGAGAGATCATATGTCATAAGATTGCCCAACATCTGGTTGAGAATTTTTACTAGGAGAGCATTTAATCACATGCTTGACTTAAAATGAATACATTACTACTGTTGATGAATAGGTACGTAATTCTTTTTAAGACAAATGGCAGCATATAGTTTGAGCTTGAGTCTACAGAAGTAAAAAATAAATGAAAAATCTATGTGACGTCTCAGTATAGTTGGATACTGCTGAGCCCCTCCTGGGATATGGCTGTAGCACAAGTGAAGGCTGGGCTCTAACAGCTCATTCCCCTTGGTGGTTTTAATTTGTTACCTTGAAGTTGTGGCTGTTTCCCCTTTTATTGAGAGAGGGTACCTTGGAGAACTTTAAATGGAGTATCCTGTGAGGGTATCTTGCAGCCTAAGAGGCTCAGTATTTCTCCTTATCTGCAGTTCCTCACTACTGCTAAATTTGGGGATGAGCAGCAGTTAAATCTAGACTTCTTAAAATGGTGAAATGCAGCTGTAACTCTAGAGAAGCATTTAAAAGAGCAGCATTCATTTAAAAGACATTAGGGATACAGTTAAAGATAATTTTCTGAGTAATAATGTAAGACACATTTGATAGTGGTTTTGGTGTTTCAGAAGGTGCTTGCTACTGAAATCGTGGTTCGAAACATTAGAAGTCAATCACAAGTCAATCTGATGGGTGAGGAGGAGTTTGCTTCGGCTCCTGTCGTGATACAGCTCTTCATTCTGAACCTTGCTAGCTAAGCAAGGGCATTTATACAAGAAATAATGTTCCTGTAGAAAAAATAGGAATGTACTGCTTTCTGTTTAGCAGCTAATTAAACATTTTTATGTGCAGCAGATGCTGTGTGGCGTCAAACCCTCCCAACCTTTAAACTGTTTGTCATGCTGCCAGTGGATTGGTCTTTCCCTTTACAGGTGTTACTTTACAGCAGTTTGCCTGTAATCTGAACTGGCCCTGTTTCTCTTACGTGGCTGAAATACCCATTGCCTATCTTGATTTGGCTTTATGAACTTCCTTTGTGTTTAGCAATATAATGGGTCATTTCTTGCTCTTTGGAGACAATTTTGCAAATCCCAGTTTAATAGTTCCTAGTTTACTCCATCTGTTGATACGTTGCCAGTATTCGAGTCTGTGCAGTAAATCTTTGTGAGACGTAAGAAAGTCCTTCCTCATCATCCACATAGGCTGAAATCTTAAACTGAATTCTGTTCTGTAAATCATTTATCTCTGTGCTTTTTAAAAAGTGGCCTACCTTTCCCCTTGAGGCCATTGGTCTTGAATGTATTTATTTTTTTGGCAGAGTGCCATGAATGAATCATAGCCTAGAGCAGCTTACAGTCTGAACTCTTCTCTATTGTTAATATAAAATACTTTATGCAGTTGTTACAACGTTTTGGTATGTAAAACTTTTAAGAGAAGAGAGATTGATTTCAGACTTGTTAGTTGCTTTTGAAGTTCCTCGACAGTATGTGGAAATGATTTCTTACGGTCGTACAGCTGTAATCCACTAAAATAACTAGTGATTGTTGCACAGGAGGTTTGTACATGGGAATACGTTACTAACTCTTTGTTGTAATGAGGTGTGTTTTGTTCTTTCACAAAAAATTGTCACTTCAGCTTTTCATTGTGTTTGTAACTCTCCTGTTTATACCTTCCTGCTCCATTTCCTTACTGTTTTATTGTTTCTCTTCTTGACTTAATTCTCAAGTCTTTCATTCTGTTCTTCAGACATCCCTCTCTTCTGGTTTGGCTGTTCCACCATGGCTAGTGTTTCATGCTGCATGCCCTTTTTACCTGCGTAATAGTGCTTTCATTAAAGGCAACCTGGCAGATGATTTATTTCTTGATGTCTTAAAAGGCTGTTTTGTAACGAAGAGCCTGGACCCAATTGAATTACTAAGGATTTCCATAGGTGAGTCAGCAGCATGAGCCTGGCTGGCTCTGAGAGCAACAGTGCCAGTGAAGTGTGTAACTCTATCTCATGCTTCAGAGGGAACAAACTGGGTGACACAGGATGAATGGGAAATAAAAATTTGACTGGATACATAACCATAGATTCTAGTTTCCACTTTTCTTTACAGTCTTTCACCTCAGTATTGTGTCCCTTGTAAACTTGCCTACCATTGTGAGCAACCCGTTTGGCTAGCAGTATGACGTTTGGCTGCTTCTAAACTTGAGATTTGGGGAGTGCGTAAAACTGCACCACACAGGCCGCTGATTTCCTCCGTCAGCATGTGTAAGGTGTGTTTTTTATCGCTTGCTCGTTTCCCCTTTTTCCAAGCATTTGAGTAGCGAGTTCCTCCAGGTGGCTGGCTATATCACCCTTCAAATACCGGCTGTATTGAATGCACCTGACTTTGTTTCAACGGCAGAGGCTGTGTTTCTCACCTGGGCTTCCGTGGGGCTGCTCTTTAGCTTTGGTTGACCTTCAGTGTCAGTGAGTTTGGCTCACAGACGGGGAGCAGCAGCTGCAACCCTCTCGTAAACAAGGTGCCTGTAGGTAGCCTACAGCTGAACAAGTGGGATGCCGCTCTATCAGAGAGCCAGACTTCGTGGTATCCCATAGCTTCCCGAGGTTTGCAACAAACACCTTATCCATCTTGATCTTCCCCATTTGGCAATAGAGGCCGGTATTCCTGGATGGCTTAGGGAACTGAACTGGAAGGTCCGTGTTCTTTAAATTGATTGAGGAGGTAATGCTAGAGCCTGGTCTGACTTGGGAAACTTTCGAATAAACATAGCACTTGGTGAGTGTCCAGTAGAGGGGGATCCAAGCGGGGCTGTGACTCATGCCTTTTCCCAGCAATTAATTTAAAAATAGAATTGAAATTGAAATACACTCTGAAGGTCAGAATGTCAGGTCAGTGTGTGTCTGATAGTTTTTCATGGGCGAGGTGTTGCCAGAGGACAAAGTATTCTTCATTTTCAAATTCACTTCTGCTGGCCATATATTCTGAATGTGTAGAAAAGGAATTTTCTGTCACCTACTGCAGGAAGAAGAGACGTTACCCTTGTATATCTATTTTCTGGGATATTTTTTGTTTGAGTGAACAGCTGCTCTGTCGCTTTTGATAATGTGATTTCATAAAATTTTGCAGTGACGTTATTTACCTGTTTTTCTAGATAAAAATCTTCAGCACAGTTGCTAATTGATCCTGAATTTAATGACTGCTTTAGGGAGAGGCTGTAATCATTTTACTCTTGTGTGTTTTAACCTCTTACTCAGACTTGTTAAATTGGAAATGTGAGAAATGGATTATTTTAGTACATGAACAGGAAGCTTCAGACTATACATTCCAAAATTATACATGAAAACTCCATATATTTGTTACATCTTTAGTCTAAGAACTTGTAAGCCATTTTTGCCTTTGGAATCCAGTGTTCTGCCGAAACCTCGTCATTAATGATGGAAGGCTATTTTGGCAGTTCTCAAAAAAATGTCCATAAAATGAAGGTCATGCAGCTGCAAAGACCAATATTCTGATCTAACCAAAACTTCATGCAAGTGTAATGGCTGTACAGGGCTCTTCCTGGCTTGAAATTTGAATAGAATTTTATTTTTAGGAGTTTGCAACCAGAAGGGGTCATAGGGCACTGTCTTTTGGTTCCTTCACTTGCCTTTGCTGTGCTGTGAGACCTTTTTTGAAAGACCTGAGCCTGATGTTTAAGATACTTCCCGTACTCAATTAAAGAATCTATGCAAATAGTTAAATATTTAGTTAAATATCTTGTTTTGGCTTTCTTGAATTAATTTGTATTACTTCTCTTACGTGGAATCTATCTAGCTCTATGGTATACTTGGTAAGCTTGAAAGGCTGTGTTCCCACACAGCAGATTAGTTTTTAAAGTCTCTGCCAAAGTTGCTCCAGACCTCCTATTTTAAAACTAGTAGTGAAGCATGAGAAGGGGGCATTTGATGTGTTTTTGTTTTTGTTTGTGGTTTTGTTTTTTTCTTTTAATGTTGCCATCTTCAAGTTGTCTTGCTCTTGCGCAGTGATGAAATGTCTGGCTCACTCCCTGTCTAAGACAACAGTGAGAATCAAGAAGTTAGTAGCTTCTTAGAATGCTTCAAGAAGCGGTGCAGGCGAGGGGCAAGAGCTGAGATAAAAAAGCCTCCCAATGTCTGTCTCATGATGCTGTTGCAGTGCTCCAGCATTACAGTCTGCAGCAAGGCTTTTTAAAAACAAAAATTATTTGCACAATAAAATCTAGCCAATTTTTTTTTTTTTTTTTTTTTTTCCTCCTCATTGCCTCCCAAGTCTGATACTGGTTCATACATCCTAGATGATTGTGTACATTCTGCACAGTCATGGCTAACTCTGACCCTGCGTCCTTGGATTAGAAAATTGCCAAGTAGAAGACCGAGTCAGTAGCAATTTGACAGTTTGAAGGTGAGTTTTTACAGACAACAGTAGATGCTGAAACTACATCACTGTGCTTTAAATTCTTACAATATTTTTAAGTGAATTATGTTTAAAGGTTGGAGTTGCATAAGTGCTTTTAATGTAAAGCATCTGCTTTCTTCTGCTTATTGTTGTTTAAAGAATGTGCCATCTCTGTTCCGTGTCTAGTTTATTTGTGACTAATTTCATCAGGATTCTCTTTCCAGTATAAAAATGAAAATGAGTGTGTTATTTGTATTAAAAACAACAGAAAAAAACCCAGGACCCCAGTCCGTTCTACCCTGCTGAGTTCGTGATGACCAAAATGATCTGATGGCTGTCTGAGGTGCCACCTGTGTTAGTGAGCTGCGCGGGCGGTGGCTCCCAGCCCCATTCCTGTCCCCGAGAAGCCCGGGGGCTGCCGGCAGCAGGGCTGTGCTGGGGGAACCCGCAGCCTTTGGCAGCCCGGTGGGAGTCACGGTGCTGAGGGACAGCTGGAGACCTGAGGAGAAAGCCCACTTGTTCTGGGGAGATAGCTGACCTTAGTCCAGGAATTGCTAGTCAGTCAGACCGGGAAGTCCTTGGTAGTTACCAAGATTGGACTGTAAGAGCTATGAAAAGTTGGCACATAAACAGTATTAAAGTTGGTGCGGATATTCTCATCCAACAAATGTAACTAAACTTCATGCTTCCATCGTGATTCCCTGATGCATCATTGAGCTGATAGGTGGGGACATTCAAGAGGGCTTTAGACAGTCTTTTGGTGTCCAGTTCCTTTAGACAGGCATGGTGCTTTTGTCCAGTGACCTACTGCTGGTGTCTTTGGTTTAGAAGAAATTCTGGTGACTAAATAACCTTTTCTTACAGCCTTGAAATGTATGGAAATTATGTAGCTGACAATGAGTTAGTATGTAAACTCTTCAAATAATTTTGCATCTAATCATGAACTGCAACCTGTTTGTGATTTTAATGATCCCAGTTGCACTACGCTTTCTCTTATTCTATGTGAAAGTTAGAATGCAACTCTAATAGGGAGCTAAATCTATTCTATGTATGTGTTTACTGCACAAGAAGAGGGGCAGAATCAGAAGTGTATAATAAATAGATTGAATATTACCTACATCTGTATATCACTGATTATAGTGTCCTTTCTTTTACACTGAGTTTGCCATTCAGACTTTTGCTGTGAACCAGCTGTGGTCATTTTATGGGTGTTTACCAAAACTTTAACAAATTAAAACCAGTGGGTTATGGCCAAAGGGTGCCTTTAATTTGTTAGTCTGACACTCCTTTTTTTTTTTTTTTTTTTTTTTCTGCTCAGCTATCTTGTATGTCTTCGTTTTATGGGAACCTCCATAGCATGGAATCTTCCTCTTCTGTAGAACAAAGCAAGCAAAAAGTACCTGTGGTCAGATGTTCTGAAAGAACAGTGTTAGTGGTGTTCATGTTTCTGTTTGACTCTGAAAGTATCTCATTGTTTGCCTGAAGATTATACTGCTGTTATGACCCTGCTCCAACTGAAATTACACTGTCTCTTTTAATCTTCCTTTTGGATGATGGGGCAGACAATTATGAAGAGGGCAAGCTTTGTCTTGAAGCAGGTAATAAATAATCATCTCCATCAATTTACAGTTTGGATCAACTTGTCTGTCTGGAATTACTGCAATTTAATGCATTATGGTCTAATGAAATAATAAACTGTCTTCAAAAAAATTTAAAGTGTCTTTTTAAATCTTGTGTGCTACAGTGTTTTGAATTTGGGTGTGTATTTATATAAGGTAGCTTTGAGGTGCAGTGCAAATTAATCTAGATTTTTGTGGCGAAGAGCTGTAGAATCTGAGTTTAGCAGTGTTAACACTGAAGAAAAGATATTTGCTTGTGAGGCTACATGATTTGTGATAAAATGTATTCTGAGATATGATTTTAAAAGCTGCTGTCATGTGCTGTAAAATCAACCTATTTTATTCAAAGATGATGTGGATAGATGGAGGTGTGCATTGTGATTGTACTGACAGATCCTGTGAAGCAATGACATACCTTACAAAGCCTGTGACAAATAATGGTGTTTTGTGATAGCTTTGGAAAAAGTGTTTTCCTTTGGCACAAACTTAATCATCTTTGTGCAGAGTTTAGTGTATCTTGGGCTTCTCTTCAGGTAGCTTCATGCATTCCTGTCTGTTGTAACAGAGGGGTCTCTATTGCTGCTGTTTGAAAAACAAAAGTGAGATTGCAGTAAGAAATTGACAGAACTCGATAAATTCCTCTTTTACACACAGTGAATGCCAGCTGGCAGATTACTGCTTTAGATGGCCACCTAAACCAATAGTCAGGTTGTCTGACTATTAGTCACTGCTGTGGCCCACACATAGGGAGATACTTGCCCAAGGCATTTGTAACCAACTTATTCTAGTGGAAATGTTTTATTTTCTTAGTTGGTCATGGAACAGATGTCAGTTTTAATTTCAATAATAATGACAAGATTAATGGTTGAGTAGGGTCTGTAGAACTAGGCCATCAGATCTCCCTATAGACTGCAGCTGCACTTGATAGAATACCTTTTTTTTCTCTTCTGCTTTCAGGTCCTTTCTCTCCTCTGTATTTTAAAATAAATAACCTTAAATTGTGAAACGGGGGTAACTGTTCAAAGAAATTTCTCAAAATGTACCCAAAAATGACCTAGCAGCTTTTGCTGCTTGTGAAATACTGGTGTCTCTCCGTGAAACTGCCCTAACCCGTTGTTGTACAACGTGTTCAGGGGGCCCAGGGGATGTGGGCCTTTGCACAAAATCAGGGTAGGAGATCTTTGCTTGACAAGCATCCTTCGCAGCAGGAAAGTTAGGAGACCTTGCTGATACTGCTGCAGCTGAGATGCGTGGCCTTTCGCAGTCCTGGCTCCCTCATGCAGCAGTTAAATCTGCCGCAGCAGCATTGGCTATACTCTGTGGAGACTGTCAGGAATTTTTCAGTGATTCATATGAAACAGGAGTGGCCACTTGAGTCTGTCCCCAGATTTGAATCATACCTGGGTGCCTGAGTTTGGGCTGAAGCACTGTTGTTTCAGTTCAGGTACAAACCCTCAATTATCTTGGTCAGTTTTTGTGTTTCAGCAAAGTATGTTTTTGCTGGTCTCAAGTCAGCAAAGAGCCTTTGAAATCATTCAGTTATAAAGTATATGCGAAATTAAAAATTTTAACACCCAAGCAAACCAAAATGTTTTTGCTTTACTAATTTGTGAATTTGCCTTTTGAAGAGTTTGGCTAGGCATTAGCATATGTGGAGTTCGGCACCTTCAACAAGGTTTTCTTATGATGTGTTGGCTGTTCAGATTTATTTTCAAAGATTCCCAACGTTTGACAAGTTGCACTTCTTTTTTTTGTTTTGTTTTGGGGGGTTTTCTTGTTTGGTTGGTTTGGTTTGTTTTTTTTTTTTCTTGTTTTTTTGTTTGCTTGCTTGTTTGTTTTAACAAACGTTGACACCTAATTTTAGTGGGGAAGTCTGTCTGTGGGAGCAGTATTTGTACAGGAATGCACAGGGTCATCGTTCCCAGAAAGTTGATGTTCCCTCAGACTCTTTAGATGTTTAATAAACGCCCTGTTCTAAAACTTTTGCTGGGAGCTGTAATAGCATATCCAAAGGATCAAAAGCTGGTCTGACCTCTCCTTTTTCAAGCTCCTCCTCGTCCCAGGAGCTCCGTCGCTCTAAACAAAGAAGCTCTTCCTACCTCTTCCCCTCCAGCAGTTATGAACAGGAGTGGCATACTTATTTCTTGAAGATACATATTAAAAAGGTTTGTAATTAGTCTGCAGCAATCCATTCTCAAGATATGTACCAACGTTTGCTTCAGATCTTTTTTCAGTGCCTGTGGTTTTGTTTTCCGTATTTCATAGTATTTTTCTTACCTGATAGTTTGTTTTTTTTTTTTTTTCTCAAATAATTTTGACATTCCTATTTTGACTACCACTTTTCCAAATATTAGATCATCAAACTCCTGTTCTGCTTGCTGGTAATGAAAATATTTTCCAGTAGTCTATTAATACAATATCAACTCTAAAAAAAGTATAAATATTGCTGTGTGTTCTTATAAATGTCATAGATGAAGAGGTTAAGAAATGTATAAAATAATGTTTATGGTTGTTATTAGACTATATGCCTTTCAGTCTTTTAGCAACTGAGATCTTTCTGTTGGATATACTCAGTGTGTTGAGTCTAAATCTGGATTTCATTTAGTGTTTGGAATGTATTTCTGGCTAGCTTTTGATGGCCCTGAGATCTCTTGACCTGTCCTTGCAAGGATATGAAAATACTTCAGTATCAGCTACTTGCATGATTTTGATAGATTTTAACATTGGAACTGGTCGGCACAGCCCCTTCATGGACTCTGAATCTTTCCGAGGTGCAGGGGGTGTGGGTTCCCTTCCATGCAGCCCCCCACACCTCGTGGCTGGGCTGCTGCTTTGGCTGCACCGCTGGGTAAACGTGGGACCTGTGCTCCCTCCACCATTTCATCCATAAATCCCAGTTTCGGGTCCTAAAATAAACCTTGCTCTGTCTTGGTACTTTTTCTCCTTGAGAAAACAGTTGTGCTGCCATTTACATGCTTGGGCATTTATTATATTAGCCTGTATTTCAGTCACATTGAGAGGAGTTGGAGCTGAGTACGAGAATTGCCACGGGCAGGGCTGTGCCGAGACACTTCGTATGTCTGTTGCCCTGTGCTCTTTTCAGGTTCCACTACCGATCTGCAACCCTAAGGCTTTTTTGTGGTGGAGCTTAGTTTGACTTGCCAGCTCTTTCTTTCCCTTTTCAGTGGACTCCACAAGCCCCCTGAAGCTATCGCAGTTCCTTAAGGCATTTTTAGGGGTGAAATGCAGCATCATGGGACCTGATTCTCCAGCAGATGACTGGTGCTCGGTGTGGACAGCTGAACCCGGTGTACAGTGCTTTCCTGTGACGACTCCTGCTCTGTAATTTGTATGCAAGCTAAAATGCCTGTTGCAGAAAACAGCACTACCCCATTCTTCAGCATACATTGGTAGAGTCTCAGTTTCTGAGAGGTGGATCTTTCACACGTGCAAGCTGTTTGACAGTTTAATTTCATGAAATTGCTCAAAACGGGCGAAATTTCTTAGCGAGACATCCTCTTAAATTGCTGGAGTTTTGAAAATGTCAAATTTGGCCTGAACACTGCTGCGCAGCGCTGGGGCTGAGGGAGGATGCGCTGGCGTTCCCGCGGCAGGGAGGTGCTGGGATGGGGGAGCAGGTGGGTGCCTTGCTTCTCCCGGTAATCCCATTTTGAGGGGATTGGGTCATTCTGGCTGCTGACAAACTTCCAGCCTTTATGCAGTTGTAGATGGGAGCGCCTCCTCTGGAACTGGAAGTGTCGGAGAGCTCTTTGCACGGTGATAGCTCGGCTTTAGTTTCACACACGTCTGACTCCTGGCACTCTCCGCAGCTGGCCGAGTGAGTCATAGCAAATGCAAGAAGGGATTTTGTAAAAATACGCCTCGGGTGTGCTAGTGCTAAACAGGAAATGAAGGAAAGCCTGCTCTGTTCAGACCTAATATCTGGAAATTGTGTTGAATATGTGGATGTAATCTCCCTCATCCTCCAGCCTGGTTGTGGTATGTTACCTTGGAATCGGAAAAGCTTTCTGTTTGCTTTTTGCCGTTCAGCCAGTTTCTCAGCTGCTGGCTGATGGTGCGTTTTAAGCTGAAAGACAGCTGCTGCATTTCTGCTCGTTTAAAAATTGTTTTGCGTTGTTCTTAAGAGAAACTGTTTTGTTGTTTTCCTCTAGTTCAACACAAGCTGGTTAAAGTAGGGGCCCGAGTCCCTTGGCACTGGCCCGCGCCCTCCCTCCTTTCTCCCACGGCCCCCCCCAACTCGGGGCCGTTTCGCCATTTATTTTCCCCTCGGAGCTGCCCCATTCTTCCCCCGCCGCTCGCCTCCCTTGCCAGCAGCTCCCCCCCGGGCCTGGCCTCTGTGTGTCCCCCGTTTCCCCCCCCATTCTGCCCCGTTCCCCGGGGCCCGTGTCCCCGCTCCCCCGCCCCGGGGCCGCGCCGCTTTGTGCGCGCGGGGGGGGGCGTGGTCTGACGAGGGGGCGCGGCCTAGTAAGGGGGCGCGGTCTTCCCCGGCGCGCCTCTCGCTTCCTCCTGCGCCGCGCTCTCCCTACCTGCGAGGATATGATGTCAGCGCCTCATTACCCTAATTATGCTGACCTCATAGCCGGGCCCAGCCAATGGGGCCGCCCCGCTCTCCCCACCTGCTAGGAGGAGAATTCCATCATTCCTGGGATTCCTCCCCGGGCCCGTGCAGCGAGCGGCGCCGGGGCCAGCGGCGCCGGGGCTCGCCGCGCCTGCTCCGCTGCGCTGCCGGGCTCGCCGCCCCGCCGCTGGCCCGGCAGTGACCAGGCGGCCCGCGGCCCCCCCCGCTCCTCCGGCCGCCCCCGCCGCCCGCCCGGGAGCACGCTGGTGAGTGAGCCCGCCGGCGGGGCAGCGGCCCCGGGCTCTAGGGGTGGGAAGTTCGGGGCGGGAGGACTGGGGACACGCACACACAGGTGCCCCCCCGCGGGGCGCGGCCCCGCTGTCCCGGCGCGCAGCCCCGGGGAACGCGTTCCCCCCTCGCTCGCTCGCTCGGGGCTCGGGGCCGCCGCCGTCTCGCCCTCCGCGCCGCGGGACTTCTCTCTGCCGGCCGGTCCCGGGAGCGGGCGGCCGAGCCGAGCCGCCCTGAGGGAGCCGCGGTGGGCGGGCGGCCGCCTCGGGCCCGGCCGCGGAGCTGTGAGGAGCCGGGCCGCCCTGCCCCCGCGGGGCTCCGCGGCGGGCCCGGGCCGCTCTCCCCGCGCAGGCCCGCGGGGCCCGGAGCGGCCCGGGCTGAGGGACCGCGGCGGAGTCCGCGCCCGCCCCGCCGGCCCCGGGCCGCGCCCGCGGAAGGGGCGAGGGGGAACTGTCGGGAATTGCCCCGACGCGAGCTCCGATCCCGACAGAGGTTTGGGAGCAGAAGGAGCGCGCCGGGAGCGTTCTGACTGCCATCTTAAGGTCGCACCTTGGCTGCAGCGGGGTGTACTTTTCTTACAGAAAAAAATCCCTGGAATTTCGTCGGTAGCGGAGGGTCCTGTGGTGAAAGCTTCTAGAACGAGTCCGAAGGGCACCGTTAAGGCTTTTGACTCTGCATCTCATATATTGCATTTGTAGAGATTTTTAAAAATTTATTCTTTAGCAGTGCAATTTCAGACTCTTCAGTCAAGCTGGTTTTATGTTTCCCAGATGTAATCAGAAGTAATTAATTTTCTGAGTCAAGCTGACTGCATGTGACACCAGTGCACCCCTTTTCTGAAAGTGAGATGAATGGGAATTTAACAGCCGTCTCCGCTGACATTTGAGAAACCGTGAAGCCAGCTCACTTCCCTTTCATTCTTTTGGTGCTTCAGGATTATCAGGAACAAGAAATAATGGACATTTTTTAATTAAACCAAAGAGGACTAACTGACTGAGAGCACCAGGATTTCTCCTGCGGGGTAATTTTTCTGATTAGATTTTCCCTAACTATATAATAGGGAGTTGTTTAAAGGGCATTCCTTGTAGAGGAGCAAACTGTAGGTTGTGAAACCTGAGGGAAATTCTTTTTGCAGGCAATAGTATTAAGAACTCTGAGATCCAAAATTGTATAAAGTCTAGCAGCAATGTCCTGCTTCTGCCTTAATAATATGTAAACTTTTTTTTTAAGGCTCTTCTCCTAACTTCTTAGCCTGTATTTGTGTTCTTCTATCTGCCTACTTGTGAAGGTATTTCTAATGTAGAGTGTGTTTTGCTTAAATTCCCTGCATCTCACTTTCTTCCCCTTGATACATGACTTGTTTGGGATCAGGCTGTGAGGCTTTTTGGGATGAGTGACAAGAACTAGTTTCAGTCACAAATAAAACACAGATCTGGCCCGTTAGACACACACTGTGGGGAATGGGAACAGGGTGTTTGGGGCAGGATGCTGTGTCGCTTACCCTTCCTTGTCTCTGCTCAGTAACGACTCCGTGAGGTGAATGCTACCACGTAGCTTTTACACCCACCTTAGAATAGGAATTAGGCCAGTTCCTAAGTGCCGAGTGCCCAGAAGTGGTGCTGAAAGGGGTAGATTTTGGTAGTATAAAATATGGCTGGTAGCTAAAACGGGATAGAAAATCATCGATTACAGACTTTTGGGGCATGTTAACTGAAGAAGTGTGTTCACATTATAAAGCATCATGAGGTCCTTGTTTAAATATACATAACCTTGATAATTAATACAATATGGAGACACTGAGAAGGCTGATTTGTTTGTTTTCAGATAAGTTTGAAAGTTTTCTCTTATGAAAGGTTGTTTTGGTTCAGTTCTTTTAGCTGTGGTTAGATGTTTCATATAATATGTTTGCAGCAGAATGTATAATATACAGGATGAACTGAGCGGTCTTGTAGATGCAAGACATGGTCAGGTTAGACTTTTCTACCTATAATTTCTTCTGTTTGTTAGCTTTAAATTCAAATACCATTGCTAATAGCTTTCTCTTTAGAATGTTATCTTGTTAAGGAGGATTTACGCAGCAAGAAAACAAACAGCACAAGGTAAATGCCAAAGCTTTGCTTTAAGCTTATAATTTTCTGTGTGATAAGCTAAATCATTAAGTTGTTTCTGTTTGAAGATTTGCCTGTTCAAACACATTTTCTACATGCAAAACCAGCATGGTAAAAAAAAAGGACTGGATAAATTTTTTTTTTTTTTTTTAAAAAGTGGTATTTTGGTGATTCCTGTGGCCAAGTGGCCTGAACTCATTCTGAAGACCGAGAGTTGTAAATGCAGAAGGATGATCAGTGCTGCATGGTAATCACAAGCTAAACTGAGCACTTACAGTTAACATTTCACATGGGTATCACAACACAAGATTTATGTATCCACAAGTAGAGGTTCTGACCTAAGGGCATTTGAAGGAATTTAAATGTATCGTGGCTATTAAGGACACGTACTGAATACAATGTGCGTGTCATTATTCTCATTCACAGTACAAATATGCTTCGCTCTCTCCTATCTTAAGAAATAAAAAAACCTTGACCTAGTTTGCATCGAACTGCTGCTTTATCTTCCCTTCCTCTGTTGACTTCTTGATTGTGCTGATAAGCTGTGTCTGGGTTTCCTCTTCAGTTTAGCTTTCTTCCACTGAAATCAGCCGGAGTCTCTAGGTACTACTGGTTATGAATTTGACTGGGAACTACTGTGCCCGTATCTTCCTACATGTGAGCTGGTTTTGACATATTTGACCATGCTCTTCAATTAATCTTGTTTTCCCTATACTTGTGTTTATCTGCACTTACTTCACTTTAGTCCTCACTCTTGATTGTTTCTGAAGTATCTGATTGTTCTTGTCTCACTTTTTCATTGTAATAATGGGCTTTGTTTATTAATCCACTTCTCCCTCTGACCTTATCTCTGTAATTTCACCAGACATGCAAATTTAAGTACCAACCAGACTTTTCTCTACATCACTGAAAGGTTTGGCCTTTCTCGCTCCTTGGCATCGTCTAGAAGTCTATCTCTAATTCACACTCACTAAGTTTGAGAGAGACCTCTTGCTAGTGTCTGCTTTCAGATGTGTCTTATTAACATGTTTGCGGTGGCTGTGGGCTGTGCTCTGTCCTGTTGGTCAGCCAGCCCTGTAATCCAAGCATCTGTCTGACTATGACTTCTCTTTGGGATCTCCATGTCCAAACCATGTCTAAATTCTTCTGATTTTTCTTAGCTGCACAGCATGTCCTTTGTACAGGCCTTTTGTGCTCATCACCCAACTTGTTCCTTGTTTCTGTCATCTGATTTGTTAGTTTGGTTACTAGTAAAGATCTGTTCTAGACAAAAGCCACCATATCTCCGTAATGAAGATTACTGCCACAAACATATCTTACGTGTTTCCCTTTCCTTTCCGTCCCTTCGCCATTCCCCCTTTCTTTTTGATCAAATATAATGTTCTTGTCTTTATTTCAAATCTTTCCTGACATACCCCACTGTGAATAGTGACTTTCGTGGATTGAATAAATGTCTCATTGTTCAGTCGGCAGTTAGTCTCTGGTGCCGGTTTCTCTACTGCCTGTTTACTTAAGTTTCGAACAAGCAACTCTAGAGTTTTTTCCCCCACGTGCTTTCCCTGATCTTTGGAAGGTACTGTATAAATCCATAAAATCACTTAACTGTTCATTTTCAAAAGCTTTACTTTCTCTATGGTCTTCAAAAAAATATTAAGCGTCAAACATTTGCAAAGCTGAGCGTATTCCGTATGTGCATGGAATTTGTGAAAGTTTGAAAAGGAGAGGGAAAATAATGTGCTGTTTCCTTACACTAATGGGTGTTGTGTTCTTCAAGTGTTGCATAAAAAACTTACCAGTGGATCAGTGTTTAGTAACTTCTTTGTCTTTTAGACGTTGTGTCTATGATTTTACATTCTGTGCCTTTACTGTTTTTCAGAATGTTTCTTTGCTGCAGTGTAGGTGAAGTGACAGACTAGGGGAACGTGGAATAGAAGCAGTAATTGATAAGTAAAAGGACTGAATAAGATATTAAACTAATATTTGAAATTGTGGTAGATAAAACCATCTTGAACGCTTGTAAAAGCGCCTTTGGCTTGTGTCTCTTCAAATCTAACAGTTAAGATTTTGTAACAAGTAAGATACTTATGAAACTGTTTCCATAGTGTTTAATCAGATCTATCTAGAGGAAGGTAAATCTGTGTACTTGTATTTCACTAGTCACTGATTTTCCCTTATGAGATCTGTTCATAAAGCAATATTTGCACATAGGCTAAAGAGCTGTTTTTTGATGGGGATACTTAGAAAAGTTCAACTTGGTTTCTGCTAAGTTTCTGCTGCATAGACAGGTTTCTGTGCCATGCAGAGAATTAGCTGGCTTTTAGCAGAAGTCTGCTTTTTAACTGGCTTTTTCTGTCAGAACCCTGGCAATGGAACTGTTCTTCCATTTCTGAAACATGACTCCTCCTGAGGATGACCGGGCTGTTCTCTGAAGGTTGCCTTGGAGTAGCTGTAGCTGTTGCTGTCCTCGCCGAGGTGGAATGAGGCTTCTGAGCTTTGTACTGTCTGAGAGAAGACGACTCCTCTCTCATTCTCATAGGCAACCTTTATTTCTTTCCTAAGCTGTTATCCCTGACTTGTTAGTTTAGTTTAGAGATAGAGGAATATTTCATAGTGTTTGAAAAATAATCTGGAAGTTTATAGCTCCTCGAAGGTAGTTTTCATAACTGTAAATGTGTTCAGCATGTTTAAAAAAATCACAGCATATATGGTGTTGCACCCTGGAGTTTGTAGATCTCCGTATTAACAGCATCCCTTCAAAGAAGCTTTTGAATGGCCACAGCGTTCTTCACAAGACCTTAACTGTTAGAGGAACACCTCTGCAGCCCACTCATGATATAACTTTAATAATATGCAAAGCTACAAAACTATATTGAGGCCAGTTTTAGTGAAGTTGTTTTTAAAGTGTCTAATTTCCTGAATAGAATTAAGACTTGGTTCCTGTTTCCTTCGCTCAGTGTGGACTTCTGTCACTGGCTAAATCTCTTACTAGGAGCATGTTCTGGAAAGGGACTGAGCATCTGCTACTCCCATTAGTTAAAAACTACTGAAAAAAATTAAAGAAAACAGCAATTTGTTTTCAGTAGAAGACATCTTAGTAGCCTTTGTGTTGTCCTTTATCGAGAAGGTTTTTCTGAAGAGTTGACCAAAAAGCTTGGTATTACTGTCTTTGACATTTAGGACAGAGATGGATAGTACTAAATCATGAGTTTGCTATCAGTTTGGTGAGGCTGCATCATCTGATCAGACATACATTAAGCTTTTTTTCCAACTGAATTTTCACTCTGTTAGAGGAATTTGTGTGAGATGGTCAGCAATCAACAGTCTGGGGAGAAATAAAGTGGTGCTATTTTAAGCTCCAAGAAAACAAAAAGCGGGAAAGAAACCAAGCATTGAGGTCTAAGGGATCAAAGTGGAATGATGCTGAAGGCTTCCTTAGTGAACACTCTCTTGCAAACCTTTGCTTTGGAAGCGAGTGTGGCTAAATGAGGTATAAAGAAATATTTAATGAAAACAGACGGTAAAATAAGAATCTAAGATTTTGTTTTCTGAAACCTCTTGCCCACATATACAGTGTTTAAATTTAAAAGTTAACTGATTTTATAAGTTAGTTAAAATACTGCTCTTGAGCAGAAGCCGATTCTGACAGGGAGAGAGAATACATGTTTTTATCCTCAAGATCTATACTTAGTTATTTCAAGTGTGTCTCTTCTTGCACAGTCCTATGGGAACAAAACTGGATTTAATTCTTTATTGAAAATATATTTTTTAAACTTAAAAATATTTTTAGAAATCCTTTATCTTATGCTTTCAAATCTTTGATTAGTTTTAAAGTCTTTGACATTATTTAGGAAGAGGGAGGGAAGATAGCAAGGTTTATTATTTATAGCACAAAGTCAAGGAAATTCCTTCCCAGACATATGCTTGTTGTTAAGTCTCTATACATGTGTTTGAGATTTCTGTAGTTGCCATTACCTTTTTTTTTTTTTTAAAAAAAAAAACATACTGTAAAGTAAGTTACAGTAAACAGTTCTTATGACAGAATAGTATGCTAGTTTTGTGGGAAAAAAAAACCCAATGACATTGTTAGTAGTCCTGGGTTTTCACTCTTTCTCCATTTATTTTAACAGCTCTGTCTATGCTGTTGCCTTTTTATTTAAAAACAGATATAAGTTGTTGGCCTTTTAACAAAAGCATTTTGACAACATTTTATTCTCTTGCTTCCTTTCCCTTTCATATCTTTGGAATTTTATTCTCTTGCTTCCTTTCCCTTTCATATCTTTGGAATTTCGTATTGGAACTTCTTTTTTGATTTTGAAGCCATTAATGTGAAAGGGTGGGAGGCTTATGTAAGTTTTGTTTTTCACATATGGGAATTATGTATTGTAAGGGGAGAAAAACATGGAAAAGTAGCTACTGAGGTGTAATTATGATTATACAAGCTACAGTTTGTACAGTTGTTGTTATATGCCTAGTGTTTGACTATATGTTCATGAGTAAGAAAACTTCTTTAATGGCTTGTAAGTTTTGGATGATTCTGGTTTGGGCATAGGAGTGTATGGAGTACAATTTTATTGAATACTAGGGATCTAAAGCAATCTGATGCTCATGTAGGTAGTCAGGCCAGCGGTCATCTTCACTTCAGAGGAGCTGCATCTTTGGATGTTGTCTCAAGTAGCTATTTATTGGGATGGAAGGCTGGCATGTGGGAGGCACAACCACTTCCTACATGTAGCATAGAACCCTGTTGGGACATACACGAGCAGTGGTCATCAGCTTCAGTCAAGTACTTGAGAATTTGGTCTTCTGGTTTGTTTCGGATGAGCAGCTGGGCTAATTCCAGTGTTTCCTTATTTTCAGCAATGACTTAGTTTTAACAAATCCTGTACTTGGTATAACATGGAAAGAGCATCAGAAACCTGGAGTTTTGATTTTCTGCTGTCATGCTCTTGTTGATCATTACCACTTCCTTCTGTGAAACCCGATGTGTGTATGCTATGAACAAGTGGCCTACCACCTAGTATGTTGTGGTTAGGGCTCTCTGAGTTTACTCTTTGAAACTTTGCTCTGAATTTTCCAGGATCCAGAGAGGAATGGAGACTCCATTGGATGTTTTGTCGAGAGCAGCATCTCTAGTACATGCTGATGATGAGAAACGTAAGTCTGAAATTTAGTTCTCTGCTTTGTTGGATCCAGATGTTTTATGTTTGCACTATATATCAGCCTACATGCTGGATTTATCAGTCTTTGTATTTTACTGAATCTAAGACATGTAGAAAAATATCTTCAGAAGCCTTTTAAAGGTTATCTTCCTCAGGTACAAAACCAATACATTGTATTTAAACTGGTTAGTAGGCAAGAGAGAATCATGCCTGTTATTTTGAAAAAGTTCTTAACAATTCATATAAAGGTGCTGCTCTTTTCTCAGTTGCATTTGCATTGTTAGTAGACAAAAAGTTGCAGTGGAACTGCTGTCAAACTAAGGACAACTTGAGAACTCATGCTCTGTAACAAAATCAGTTAGACTTGTTCTCATTTAAGAGCACGTAGCTGGGTGGGCATGAGTGGGTTGCAAAGATTCCTTTTCAGTTCATAAGAACTAAGAGGTAGACTGTTATCAGTAATGAGCATTTCATTTTCCTTTCACTGCTGCTAAAAGTACAGGATTTTAACATAATAAATTATGTCAGTTGAAGCTACAGAGGCTCATGTTGCCAATCTTTTTCTTTTAACATTCATGATAAGCATTTAAGATGCATTAACTAATGTTAGAATAATATTTTCAATTCTGCCCAATTGCAGTGCTACTTTGTAGATCAGATTGTTACCTGCACGCTTAGTAATAAATGTCTCTGTCAGTTTTTTTTCTGAGTAGTGTAAGCACTCAGGAAGTGTGTGCATCTTGGGTATAATTTTTTACCTGAATAGATGCTAACTACAAAAATGGTATTTTGGATTTCAAACTGCTTTTGTGTGTAGCTTCTGTGCGTAAAATCACCTTTTAAGATGATTTCAGCTTTTCTTCTTTTGCTCGTTGTTCCTTTATTCTGTATATATTTTTTGAAAAGTAATTGCCTTGAATGTTTAATAAAAGAATTGATTTACTGCTGTTGCTAATCAACTTCCTAAAGTAATTGCAAAGCAAACAAACACAGTGTATTTGGACAACAAGTCCCAGAATTTTTGTGTTTATTCAAATAGTCAAGATAACAGTAGCTTGCTCTTTCAGAATCTTGTAAAATGGAGGTTTCATATTTTGATGAGCTCTTCTGTATGACTGGCTCTTAGCTTCGTAACAAATATTGGTCTTGCTGTTCTTTCGTGTTCACCTTGTGGCTGGATAACTACCAAGGTTTTGCTGATCCCACTGCGGTAGGATGATTTGGTTGACTGCTACAGTTATTGACTATTACTGGCAAGAGGAACAGCCGTAGAAGTCCTTGAAGAAATAATTTCAACCATGATTTTGGCCCAGGGGATTTCTCTTGGAAACTAACATATATTCATAGAAAGCGCTTAACCTATTTTCTTTTGACTACATCTTTTTAAATATATTTTGAATATGTATTCTCAATTTTCTTAAGCTTAAATGCATTCTTTTTGGTTAACTGTTGCCTAGTTTGATTTTGAGTTCCACAGGATAGGAATGTTGGGCTGGATTTAGAGAATCCAGAGGAGTCTGATTCAGTGCAACTAGCATGTGAGGAAGCTGATACGTATCTGGTTCTAATTTACATTCCTTTAGTCTTACCACTTAGACTTAATTAGATTTATGCCACTCTGCAGCTTCTAATTTATGCTGTCTCTGAGTTTGTCGTGGTGGTGTGCATATTGCACACCAAAAATGTTATAGTATGAAGGGCTGCTAAAAGGAAGAAATGAGGAGTCCGGACCAGTGACTGAACTTGCACTTTTTTGTGTCAGTTTTTGTGGAAATGGCACCAGCCAGACTTCACTCTGTGTTATAGAGTATATACTACAGCTTGAAGTTGGTCTTAATCTTGAATTTAGTAATAATCCTTGAGTTTTCCATTAAGGTGCCTGGCATGCTGCTCCTGGAGTTCTAGCAGTGGTCCCGTCTATTTCTGTATCCTCTCTTCACTTTGTCTAACACTTACAGTTTTACTTAGAGTTTCTAATACTCCAGTCATGACCAGGAGTGCAGTAACTTTTATTTATTTATGTATTTATTTTTTTTTCAAATCAGGTTACTTTCAGATACTTGGTATCTGAACAAACTATTGAATTTGTTTCTTGTATTTAAGTAATACATACAGGTAATTTTATTGTTAATTCATTGGAAAAAAAAATCCAGTGGGTTCTTTTTGGCATTTCTAATGATATCATGAAGTTTCCTGCTTCCAAAGTTTTGAATCAGGGTGTTTCAGATTAATTTAGTTTCTGAAACATTTCTGTCTTACCCTGAGTGTTTTATTTTTGTGCTGGAATAGAAATTTGTCTAACAGATAACTCCTGATGCCCTTTGTGCCTTTCATGGTTGAAATGTTATCTTCTTTTTTGAATGAAGAGCAAAGGAAATGTAGCAATAAGCTACCCTGACCTGACTGTGCTACCAAGTAACTAGTGGTTAGATTCCAGTAGTGAAACAGTTAATCTACTTTACTTGTTAAGATGATTCAACTCACCTTAGATAGTCTTATCTAAGCTGTATGCCATGTAAGACTTGAAAACAGCTAATTTGCCACTTTTTAAAGATCATTTTAAGCAATTACGACATCCATTTTAACTATAATATCTCAAAATGATTCCTCTTCAGAGTAGTTTACTATTACAGATTTTGTAAGAAAAATCAAGGTATTTTTAACACTTCTTCTCTGTCAACTAGTCTAAGAAACATATGCATAATGCATATAAAAGATTTTTGAAGTTAGGCTGTGTATGCTCCTACATGAGGTATAAAGCTAGCTGAAATTGTCAGTGGTGTCATGTTCATACATATCAATAATTTTCACTACTTCTTTTCTTGAAACTGTTAGTACTATTTGTACACAAACCCTTAATCCTCTTGCAGACATCTTAAATTGCAAACTTTCACATGCTGATATGCTTTAATCCCATCTCAAAGAGGGCAGATTTAGATGAGATCTAAGGCAGAAATTGTTCCCTGTGCGGGGGGTGAGGCGCTGGCCCAGGGTGCCCAGAGCAGCTGTGGGTGCCCCCTCCCTGGAAGGGTTCAAGGCCAGGTTGGACGGGGCTGGGAGCCCCCTGGGCTGGGGGAAGGGGGCCCTGCCCGGGGCAGGGGGTGGCACTGGATGATCTTTAACATCTCTTCCAACCCAAACCATTCTGTGCTTCTATTCAAACTAATTTATATATATTATCAGCCTTCAGGTGCATTTACTGAATCCATACATGAAAACAAAGGTTCCTATTAAAAAAACAAGGTTTATTTCCTGAAGCTGGTAGGGATTTAATTTTATTCTTGTTTGTCTGGGTGTATTCAGAGGGGGAATATTAGCAGTATTTATGAATTTAATTATTTCGAACATGAAGGATCCTCTTACCCCTGTTGGCACTCACTGCAGTGCCAGGGAACATAGAAGTGTCTTAGCGTATGTACAAATCACACTCTCTTTAATTTTACCAGCACTTAAAGAAATGAGAGAGATGGGTGCCTATGTAGATTTCCCAGAATGGTTATTGGTTTCTTAAACAAATATGACCTTGAGTGTTTGGTTGGTTGCATTTTTTTTGCAGCTGCACTTATGTCAATAAGGTGACCTTCAGTGATATGTTAGCACTATATGCTGCTTTCAATTGCATTGCTATTTTATTTTCATGAACTACACTATACTGTATTTCAACAGCTCCCAGTTTAAATCATTCTGCACTTGCTATCCAAGAAAATTTATGAAACACTGTTGGTTAACTACTGTGTCGTGGAAATGATTAATTATGGAGAAGAAATGATTACTGTAATTTTGTATTTGTAGCTATTACCACTGTGATGTAAGCAATTATTTAAGCTTATGGTATAGTGGATCTGTACTTAAAAAAGCTCCACGAAACAAAACAAGCTGAACAAAAGAAGACAGACACTCCTTTAAAGGTGATAACAGTTAAAGGACAGGATAAAGATATTTCCTAATGGAGCTCATTGTCTTCTTATTCTCCAAACTTAGTCTTCCATTTCAGTGGAAGGAAGGCATACAGTGATGTAATTATTAGCCAGTCATCTTGAAGGCTTGTCCCTAATTGCTTATTTGTCAGTAGTGCAGGGAAAGGGGGTAAGCAGCCTGTGCTGTTCCTGAGCGGCTGTTCGGTGCCAGAGTAGGTAATGTGCAACTGTCTTATCTGTAAGTGGCACCTGTAAGGTTTTGCTGGTGTTTTTTCAGTGCTTCAGAAGTGGGCTTTATATGAAGTGAACATCTGTAGGACCTGTGTGTATATGCTGTCTTTTTGATGTTTTCATAGCTGGAAACCTCATTGGGTATGGGTTATTGTACAAGTGCAAAACTCAAGTTTGCAATGAGATGCTTGATACTACTCATTACTCTTCTGTCCCTCTTCTTTTCTTAGACTGTTCTTACTTGGGTTGTACTGATTCTCGTACATTCAGGATGCAAGCTGCCTATTTTTAGAAGATCACAGTATAAACTGGTAGTATTTAACTGAAAGCAAGGAATTATTTAAAGTACATTTTTAGTTTCCATAATTGTGTTGAACAGCAAGTGATCAAACATTAAGGACGATTATAATTTTTTATTTATCTTGTATAAAAATAAGAGTTTTGGGAACTGGTCTTTCAGTTATCAACAGTGTTTTAAAAGCATGATCTTGTTATTGAGAAAATTGTGAAGGAAAATGCCAGGAAGGACTTGGGTTCGCAGAACGTGTTGAAAGCAATGTGTACTTGGCCTGTGCTGATTTTATAGTAACACTTTACTTACACTTCCCTCCAATATGCAAGTCCAGTGTAAGAACATGGGAATGAATGAGAAAAAGCATGTTGTTTCTCACTCTCTCAGCGTAATATAGTGAAAAGTCTGTTGCTGGCAAACAGAAGAAAATATACTTCCGCAAGGAAATGAAAGGTGTCGAAACAGCTAGTAAATGGCACAATAAAGTCCTGGGTAATAGCTTTGCATTCTTATACATTGTACTAAATCCATACCTATTGAGTCTTGATTTATGTTTTGAAAAACTGATACAGGACTACATTAAAAAAAAAAAAATAAAAAGGTGATCTTTGATCAAGCCATGCTTCTTGCATATGTACCATCAGTCACATGCGTCATCCTCGTATGCATGGAAGCCTGGAATTGTTATTCCACACTTCTTGCCTGTGAACACTGTTATTGTTTGGCAACATTTTCTTTTATGTGGTTTAGTTTAATCCACTTCAAATAATTAAGCGAGACCACACAGTTGATATTTCTAGTACAGAAGAATTACTGTGCTTTAAAATCCCTGCACTAATCCACTTTGTAATAAAATCCTCATGTAGACAAGACCTACAAATCAGTTTTTGCTGTTCTTCATTCATATCAATCAGTTCAGTTAGGAGAATTAATTTTGTGCTGGCTATCATCTCACAATTAACAAATATGCAACGATTAGTTGTTTTGGATCGCTGATCCTAAAAAAGATATTATTTTAAGGCTGAGTTGGGAACAACTTATTGTTTAACACTCTTGAAGAGGATGATGACTCTGTAAGCCTATTGTCTTTAAATACAAAACAGGCACTATGTATAGTAGAATTAGACTTGAATGTTGCCATTTGTGTTGAAGATATTAATGATTAAATATTTCTAGCATCACCAGGACTTTTCACCCACACCACTGTTTGTTTTGTAAATTTATAGCAAGTTATGGGCAGTAAGCCTAAGGCAGGTTTTAGTATCAAGGTTTGCAGAGGTTTAAATAACTTCTGTCCTACTGTGTGAACACATAAATCAGCACTGAAAATATTTAAGATTCTGAAGGTTTTTTGACTGACTAAAAGTGAGGAATTGCATGGCCCTTGCTGTATGAATGCAGTTCATACAAAGTCTCAGCAGTCAGTTCTATTTGAGATTTGCTTTGGGGGGGTGTGTGTGTATTGGGGTTTTCTTGGAGTTCTTTTGTTGTTTTGTTTTGGTTGTTTTTTTTTTTTTTGTTTGGTTGTTTTTTTTTTTTTTTTTTTTGCTAGAGATTCATCTGCTTCAGAAAAATGGGAAACAGTGATAGCATTTTTATACTGAAATGAAATAGCAGTATTATGTCACAGTCCTTGTTTATTTTCTGTTCACAAGTTTGCCCTGTTCTGAGTAGAACTGGAAGAAGTAACACATGCTTTTGTAGTAAGGAGGATGAATATTATATAGCAAAGTATTACTTAAAACAAGATGCAAAATTTCCAATAGAACATAATCTTGTCATGTGACTTACCCTTTGTATTTTTATTTGCACACATATGTCCAAAATAGCAAATCTTGTAACAGAGAAATAAATGGAAAAAGTCTTTGCTGCATGTTGTGGTTAAGAGATATTCCAGTATTACTTCTCATTTATGGAACATTTGTTTTAGGGGTGGAAGGGAGTCAGATTGGTTCAATAAGGGCAACCTGGAGCATGTTTAGAGTTCTTTGGAAATCTAAAATGTGTTTGTGTACTGAACCTTAATTTTCATATAGGCTGTTTTGATGGTAAACTATTTTCCCTTCATGCTAGAATTCTTCATTTTTTGTTCTCAGTAATAGGTATAATACACTTAATAGTTTAGAACCTCGCCACTTCTCTGTTTTGTGTTTATTGTTTTGCTGTTATTTCTGTAGTTTGTGATTATTTTTTTCAGTGTAGCAGTGTTGAGAACGTGCATGTTATCTGTAGTACTCAGTGCTGTACAAGCACATGGCAAAAGCTAGTCCCTCTTCTCCCGAGAGCCGGCCAAGGGCGGGAAGCAGAGCTCCACTGTCGCGATACGGGGCTGCCTCTGATGAGCCAGCAAGTCAGAAGCAGAGATTGGAAATGCACATTTCCCGATTCCCAGCTGGAGCACCTTCTTCACCCCACTGCTAACGCCGTGGCTTCTTCTGAACCTCGAGCTCCGTTAGTGTGCAAAGCAACCTGGCAAAGAAGTCCTCGCAGAGTTTGGTGCTGTGAACACTGTTGCTGCTGTGGAAGTGGGACTGACTGGGTAGGCAGTACGTCTCCTTTTCTGCTTGTCGCCTTTGGAACATTCAGGAAATAAATTGGCTTTTTTATCTTACAATAGCTCATAGCTGCACCATAAAATTGCTCATAGGGAAACTATCCTTAAGAGGTTCTCTCTGAAGAATACCATGCTAATTTCTGTTCCTTTACCTGGGCAAGCTGGCAGTCATTATAGACAACCTTAAGCTACCATTGCCAGCAGGGCTGACTAGATCACTGTTGTGTTTTTTCCCAATTTAGGCTAGATAAAAATATCCCTTATAAGAAAGAGATTGTATGTGATGCTTCTACTAAGTATCTTGCTTCCTATGACTTTCAGGACTCCTCCAGTAAATGAAGGAGTCATTTTTGATCTTAACCTTGTACTTTGTGTTTTGTAGGGCAACATTTACTGAAATCCTACTTGGCTAGGTTGAGGGCAACACAACCACGTTAACCCAGATTTTTCTTTTGCATTCTGTAAATACATTTAGCAGGTTTTGTCTGCATGTTGTTCCTCAGTGCTTTCAAAGTTTGGGGATTTAAAATCAGGGTTTGTCAACTCTTGGATGTCTCTGACTAACTAGCCCAGCTCAACCTTTCATTTAAAGCTTGACTTCTTCGGCAGACTTTTCCCTTACTGGGTTGAAAGGAGGGTGTGCTTCGTGATTACTTCTCATATGAAAATACGAGGAATCTCCATGTTTGTTCTTTTATGGTAAATGAAAATATTGATTTGATTGTCTTCCCATCAGGTTGGTGATAGGATGAACATGTCTGTTGGTTCAGAGAAGAGGCAGATATTTGATATAGACAAAGATTTAGGTCTTGAAAATTAGAGGTATGGTTAGACTTTGGTGTTTTTCAACTCAGTTTAATATACTTAACTTTTTAAATTGCAGAAATTAATGTGCAATTCAGTAATTTAATAGCTTTTATGATTTAAGTTCTGACCAAAAGCACAGTGCCTATCTGTGATGTCTAGCAAAAGAGAAACTTAAGTTTTCTGGAGGAAATGCTAATTTCTAAGAAGCAGTATCAGTAAAAATCCATTTGTAATTTCTTAAGAGGTACAAGAAATGTTAAAAGTAGATTTGTCAGCTAGTCATATGCATAATTTCTGATCAATGGTAGGAGAAGAAGGGGAGTCCTAGTTTTGGAGCAGAATCATACATCTTTTTTTTTTTTTTTTTTTACTGAAAGGGGAAAAGTATGGAAGTGTTATGTTTGTTTAGTGATAATGTGATGGAAAAACATACGTGGTTCAATCATTGAGGTGCAGCCTGAATCATCTGTTGTTGCTGTATGAGTACTAAAAGCTTTAAAGAATAAAAGTCTATGAGTGTTCTGCTTTTATGGACCATACAGACCAGAAAATACTAGTATCTTCTCTGTTTTAAATACCACTTAATCTGTTTTTTAGTATAATACCTGAATGGCTGAATTCCTGACCTTCTGCTTTTTGTCTTTCAAAAACTGTAGCTGTTTGTATTACTCAGTATTTCACAGGGCAGCTTCCTGTAAATGGTGTCAGGGCCATTTAATCATTTTTAGGATTTTCTTGACAGTAGCAGTGTTAAATAGGATAACTGATTGTTTGGGTTGGTTAGTGTTGGGTTTTTTAAATAAATAAATTATTCTTACCTCCAGAAAACTTCGCTCTTTTTTTCACAAAGTTTATTGTAGCAGGGAAATAAAGAATGGGTAGAGTTGTGTTTTCAACTCGTTAAATAGGCTGGAAAATGGGGCAGTTGTCTGCTTGGCGCCTAGATGTATTTTAATAGCAGAACACCATTAACATAATCAGTGGAGTGATGGTAATGCTTTCAGGAACAAAAGTGTTTAAACATTTTTTTTTCGAATTAATTTTAAAAAACATTTGCAAGGGATTCAGCTGCCTACAGTTTGTAAACATGTTGTAGCATCCTTCTACCCGGTTGGGTAGATGTTTCTCCCCAAGCTGCACTAGCTCAGGAAACAGGCTGCTTGGAGTTCCTGAGCAATGTCAGCCAGACAATATATCTTTTCTTTCTGAATCCTTTTTAGCTAATTGGTGATAAAATATTTGCAGTGTTTGGTGGCATTACCTCAAGTAAATGATGTTTACAGAAACACTATGTCTTTAAGTGTTGTTTGGCAAATGGAGGGGAAGGAATCTTCTTGCTAGAATGGAATTTGTCATCAGATACCAGCCATTGCTTTGGAAATTGCAGCTGACTGAATACCGTATTGTTAAGCGTGATAGCACATAAATAACCGTATGGAACTTGTCAATGCACGTGCTTCTAAATGACTGTAGTTTCTGAAATGCTATACTTGGAACTTTGTGCTCAATTTGTCTATTTTACAATAATATATATTTGTTATAGCCTGAATTCTGAAGTAATGTAGGAAAATTTATTCAGTCATTAGGTTTTGTCTGTTTTCTGGCAGTGATTGAAACTACATAAGTGGTCTGTTTTTTACAGCTAGGCAGAATATACTAGCATGTGAAAATCTGGCAATTCTTCATGTGGTAAATATTATTTGTCATATTTAATTAAAAAAAAAAAATTCTTAATTAGCAGTACTGCAGGCTGACTTGTGAAATGCAGGGTGCTTTCCTGAGTTGTTCTTTCCCCATCTTGAAGAGCACAGAGAATCAGGACAAGCTTGGAAACATCACTGTCACACATGAAAAGCTAGTATTCACATGGGGCGGAATTAGTAAGAGGAAGGGAGTTAAAATATTTCAGAAATGCTTTGGATTTAGTATATTTACTATTGTTTATCTGCTTTTCCTTATTTATTTGTTTTTGTAGGTACTTATTTCAACACTTCATCCATGTGTCTAGAAATGTTAGAATCAGAGCGCTGGACGACTTCCTTGCTGCCTCCTGCCAGTAGCTATGCTGTCCCTCCTGTTGCTCAGGTTCTACCTACCAGATGCCATACGTTTTGGAGTGACTGTAATTCATTTTCCAGATGGCAAAGCAGGTCTTTTGGGGAGAGAAAATGTCTTTGGTGCAATGTAGCGATTCTCAGTTTTGTTTATGCAGGCAGGCAAATCTGGAGGTACTTTTTTTCTGGGAGCAAATGAAAAGATTATATTTAAGAAAGGAGGACTGAGTAAACTCTGTGTTCGGTTAGGGTTTTTAAAATCCTGTGCTGGAAAAAAGTTGGTTTTGGTTGACTACATAGTCTTTATATGCACAGTATGTTAAAACAGTATTAATGTTGTAAATTCTTTTGAAAGCAGTGCAGTGTTAAAATTGAAGTGGTCCTATACAATCTTTACTCCTTTTTCAGTTATACAGTCTTTAGTGAAAGGATCATGGAATATTTACAGTTCTGTTGTAAATAGGAATATGCAAGTTCTTAGTCAATGAGTGTATGTTTGGTATTTTCTTTTCCCTTTCTGGGAACTCAGACTTTATTTATGGTATGCTATTCAAATTCTGACCTGAAGGAGGAAGGATCTGGACATGGTTTTTCCAGTCCACGATGAGTGTCTTAATTAATGGCTTATGAAATAAAAGGAGGATACAGTCAATTACCAAACTCTGTTTTACTAATTTATGCCTTTTCTTCAGCTGTTTAAGAAAAAAAATTAAAAAAAAAAAAAAAGCAGTAATACTTTGTTTCAGACTGAAGAGAGCATATTTCTCCCCAAGAAGCAAACACCAAAATTACTTGCTTTTAATTTTTCCCCTCTTTTGCTGTTGAACCAAAAATCAGTTACTTGTGTAAGCATAATCCTGGCTACAAATCTGATATGCAGCTATAGACAATGTCACTACAGAAATGTCTGTCATCTATAAGCTTAAAAGGAGAAATGCTTCTTATTTAGCAAATTGAAGAGTGATTTAGTACTCTCCTCTGATTTTTATTTTTTTTCCCCCCTGTTCTGATTTCAAACATAAAGATACACTGATTGAAAGGTGTCCCCCAAACCACTACCCTGTATTACAAGAGGTTTTTTGTCCATCCACTACAACAGTATCGTATTAGGTGATAATACTTTCATAACACTGGAACTAAGTTTGCTTTAGATGTATATTTATTGCTTTGTAAGAGAAACATTATAAACACTTGTTGGACTGAAATAGTCTTTTGTGTGTTCTTCTTTTAAATTGAGTAATTTTAGTACATGAACTGGGCTTAACTTTCCTGAAACTGTGGCACTAGTAGGAGCTGCTTTTGTTTTCTGGGTCATGCTCGTACTGTCTCTTTGGTTCATGTGAAAACATCTGTGTATTACAGCTGTAACTTTATTAGTATAAGTCTCTGGCCTTTATTTGCTTTCTTTAGAGCCAGATATATCTGGCTTATAATATTGAAAGAGTGGCAGTTCATCTGTGGCTCCAGCTGTCTGCCTTTTCAGTTTTTGTGTCTTACTGCACCTCTTGTTTAGCCTGATCTGGAAAGCATTTGATTATATAAACGTGCAAAAATGTTACTTTCCCCTCTGAACTTGCCTCCAAATTATAAGATAAATTAAGGACCTCTTTCAGCAGTTTTTATCCTCAGAGTTGTCTCATCAGTAGACAACACAGTGGTTTTCAAATAGTGGTCTGGATTTCAAATATGTTAAAGTTCAGCAGTGTTGGCCTCTGATTGAAATCCATGATCTTACTGTGCAGGGGCCTCAGTCTTTGTGAGAATTTCAGAATGGTACTTACCATAATTCTATTGGTTTATGTGTTATCATATTTACCTACCCAAACTATTCTTTTATTTCAAAATAATGAGCTCTGTTTTTAGAAGTATTGTTGAATAGTTAATTAGCTTTAAATTTATTAACATTTATATTAGTCCTTAATAAAATTGTTATACATTGATAATATTATTGTTCTCTTCAGTAAAACATCTGAGAAACATAGGCTTAAGAATGTAATTGTTCAGTATTTGAATATGAAGGAAAGTAATGGGCTTTCCAGTGTATTCTTCTGTGGAAATGAAAATCAATTTGGAAATTTCAGCCTGCCCTCTTTGCAAAAATCTAGATAGGTGGGCTGCTTTTTGTTTTGTTTTGGTTTGGTTTGTTTTTAGTAGAATAATAGTTAACTAATCTCAATTGAAACCCTTGAGCTGTCTGACTCTTCTTGACTAAAGTACTTGATAGACTTTATCTGAGTTAATAGCAGTAACTGGGTACATGAGGATCTTGTGGTGCCAGGAGGCAGTGGGTCAGCTGCCTTAAGCCCTTTGACTGAACTTCCCATGACTCTCAACAGATGTTTTGCCTTTAAAGGTCAGTTTAACTTTCTGACCAGACTAGCCCCTTGCTTCCCAGAGCATGCCAAGATAGTTAAGAACTGGAATGTAGTTTGACATCAGGAATGAAATTTCATTAATTTCTTTTTCACTTCCTTAGTTATTCAACCAAATCTCACGATACCCACTTTCATAACAACTGTCTTGGAAAGAACACTTTCAAAGGATAATACAATGTTAGAAGAATAATGTTATATGAAAAATTAGACCATGTTGGTATTCTGAATAGTTTAAGGCAGAATCATTGAAGTTTTAAGTAGTGTATTTTCATAATGTTTGCTTCTGTTACAATAGCACATAGAAACATTGCTGTGCTAGGCACTGAAAAATACGCGTAATTAAACTCCCATCCAAAATGTATGGTATGCATATCTGTGGTGCTAAAAACAGCCACAGAAGATCGCTCAGTTAATGGAATCAAACGCCATTCTTGAAAATGGAAATGGCAAGAAAAATTTGCCCCTCAGAAGACCGGGCTTGAAGTTTCAGCAAATTGTAAGCTCTCGGCAGGACACTGTTAGCTCTAAAAATTAGAAACATTTGTACGTAATGTATTTTCAGAGAGAGTCACAATTTGCTTCTCTGTTGGGATATGAGAGTTGTTTTGCGGCAGCGGAATGACGCATCTTGTGACTGGCCCAAGCCTGCAGTAGGTGTCTCACGGGAAGCTTTGGCTGAGCCCTGGACAGTTACTGGCTGGCTCTCACCTGCGGCACGCAGGTTCTGCCCGCCTGGCCTCACTCTGCGGGCGGGTGAGGAGGGTGGGATATCTCCACTGGGATTCCTGCAAGGATCTTCTGACTCTCTTTCACAGTTTGATCGTGGATTATGGGAAAGAACACGTAGGAGACTCACATGTGTGAATTACTACTGTGCTTCTTATGGCGCTCAGTAATCTGAGTATTTACTCCGTGATGCAGTTTACAGTGTCATCTGGCATATGCTTATACGTTTTGTCAATCTACCGAGTGAAAATTTCAGTATTTTGTCACCACTCATAAAATAATCATTAATAAAGTAATCCTGCACAGTATTTTTTTTCTCAGCCAGCAGCTTTGCTGAAAGGTTCAAGAACGCTATTGTGTTCAGAAGAGGCAAAAATTACCATGTTTCTTCATTTAATTCTCCCTTCAAAACTCAGTATCTCCAGTTCTATAGGTAGAAAAGGAGCAAACAAATTGGTACACCCATATGACAACTACAGCATCATGCTGAAATAACAACTTCTGTCTTATTTAGATGACTTTATCCTTATGTGTTTCCAGTGTAGATCCCCCTAGTATTTTATGGTGGTCTGTTCATATTTCATATTTGTGTGCATATGTCTATCTGATCTTTTGATAATTTGGGAGGTCCAAATTATCAAAAAAAGGTTTTGTAACTGTCCGTTACCTTCTTTCAAGTGCTATGGTTACCAGCTTCTTATGAGCAGGATATTTATTGTTGCCTGTGCTTGAAGTGCTCAATACAATGCCTTGATAACTGCTTGGAATTTCTACCAGAGTAGGAATAGCCGTAAGTATTTTTCTGCCAAAATGATAAGTGCTTTTTATCTTTTTTTCTGAACAAGTTTAGTAATTTCCTCTGTGTTTGTATCTACAGCTCATCCAGCCACTCATTCTTGAATGTCCAAAAAAAAAGGATAGGCTAATGTCACTAACATGTGTCCTTTCCGTCTTGGTCACTTTTGTTATCCTTATGTGAGTTACTTCACGATGTACCAAAACTCCAGGAGAGCTGTTTCTTCTTTTAAAGAAACTTTGGATTCTTTCTGTCTCCCATATTGGATAACTTAGTTGACTTTTTACTGCATTCTTGTAAAATACAGGATCTTAGTGTTTAAAAGCAAATGTATCTAACCCCAATTTAAAATAAAAATATTTCATTGGAGAATGCTTTCTCTTAGATAGTTTCCCTTCCATATTCTTAAGGGTTTTTACTCTCTCTCTAACCCAGAATTGCAATTTCTGTGTTTGAATCCTCTTACAGTGAAGGTCACACCTAGTAGGCAGGCTGGGTACTTGCTTAGTAATCCGTGTGTAATTCTGGCAAAACTCACAGTTCTGTTCTCATGACGCAAAAAAAATGAGCGAATCCCACACAATGCACTTTGTTTCAAGCATAGTGGTAGTTAAATGGTGATTCTAAACCATGTTAGCAAAAGGTAGAGGGCATCTTGAATTATTTTCTGGTGTGCTTGTACAGGATGATTACCAACAATTTAAAAGACATTTGAAAAAACACCCAAGAAGTATCTCTGAATGCTGTCACTACAGGAAGCAAAGCCATCTATAAGCCTGTGAAGTATCAAATTTTATTTTAGACTGGGGAAACAAATAGGTTATCTTTTGATTAACATCATTTTCCTCCGTATTTCTCCCCAAGTTACCTGAATGTCTTTTAAGAAGCCCAGCTTGTAGTAATGATCTCCTACTGTCCAGCAGCTGGTGGGAGCTGGAAGAGCACTGGGAATTCTGTGCAGTGTTTGGGGAGGGGGCTGGCTAGGAATATTAGATGTTCCCCAGCTTCTTTGGTTCCATGAGTTTGTCTAGTCCATCATTTCTCTTTTCATCGTTCCCTGTTCTAGGAGATCGCGTTTCCTGATGGTACTGGTAAGATTTCAAAGAAGTTTACTTTTTTTTTTTTCCTCAGACCTTGCCTTATAATTTTCTTAACCGTTATTTTATGAAAAGATGTGGGAGATGTGGAAGCTTTGGAAAGAGTATATGCCAATCACTATTTTGTAATGATTTATTTTGTTTCTGTTTTGGGGGTTTTTTGGGTTTGGTTTTTTTTTTTTTTTTTTAGATTTGTTATGTCTAAGTATTGGACTTGACAGATAGAATACATCCAGAAAGCTAATTAAATTTTGAACTGAATTTTATGCTTCTGTTACTGAGAGTAGAATTTTGGTTTGATGTGTGCTTTATTTCTTGGGGTTTTTAAGCCAATGCTGAAATACAAACTTATGAAGGAAAATATTTACACACTTGTATTAATTAAAAAAAAAAAAAAAAAAAGAGACGAAGAAAAAGAGCAAAAGGGATTGTTGTTTATAGTGACCAAGGAGCAGCTTTCAGAAGGTTCCTAGTTGTCTGTGTGAAAGTGTGATAGTCAAATAAGCCTGTGCATTCAGACCGAGATTATGAGAAAAATGATGATGGAATTCTCGCATTTAGGGGCCAATGCCAGCTGCTTCTGAACTAGAATTCTTGCAAATCCAGAAAAATGAGCGCATATTGATAAATGGTTTATAGCTGTTTCCACCCTGGGCGGGACTGGGACGTGTCCAATCCCCAGAAGGCGGTGGTGGGAGCCCGAGCCCGACACCAGTGGAGCCGCGAGTAGCCCGTGTTCCGGCAGCCACGTGGTAAAGGCTCCACGCATCTTGGGATTTTTTTTGCATAATTCTTCACATGAGGTGTGCACGTGTGAGAGCTGCATTCATTCATAATCCCTATGACAATTGTTTTATGCCCTCCGGAACATGAAATTAACTTCTGTTTTTTGTGATAAGCATATTGGATCCTTTTCCAGAACTGGCCCTCTGCATTCTCCAAGGTCGGTCTTTTAATTTTCTTTCTACCTGTCATTATTGTGTGGTTATTCTTTTGTTCCTTGTGCGTGTGGGTAGTAGATTGCAGGCTGAAAATGAATGTACAGCTTATTGCTGGAATTGAGTTCCATGGGCTAGCTAATTAAATGTTCCATGTGAAGTGGTGGCTTTACGCTTTTGGTGTTTGTATGGCTGTAATGAAATCCACGTAATGTCATTTGTGAAGTAACTGAGATTATTTTAATTTCAAGAAATTACATTGACATTAACTGTATTAATGTAATGTTAAGTATTTAATTTAATATTTAAAATATTTAATGCTTTTACCCAATTGTTTTTTTTAATGTGAGTTTTGCGTTTTGCTGAAGTAGCAAGAAATAATATGAAGGTACTTTGTTTCAGTCGAGAAGGTATTTCTAGAAAGGTGGAGCAGAGGTTTGTGTCACCAGCTTTCACTGAAACGCACCTCACTGCAATTTGATAGTTGGTCTTTTAAAGGTATATTGCTACGGTGAGCGAAAGGTGTGGTGAGAAATGTAGTAAAATGGAATTTTACTACATGAAGGAATTACAAAGCTGTCCTGTGTTAGTACATTCTTAGCACATTTAGCACAATTTCTTTGCAGTGCTGTGAATTGGTTTTAGCCTATAATTCATAAGAGTTTAGGTATATAAATATTTTATAAGGCATAATATCCAGCTCATTCTGAAGTTAATGCACAAGAAGAAAACTGGAAAAGCGTAGGGAATTCTGTAAGGAATTAAGCTGGAGGCTGGGGGGTGGGGAGAAAGGAGTTGGTGACTTAAAGGATCCTTCAAGAGCTGAAACATTATTTCTTAAAGTCTGCTACAGTCATATTTTAGCTGTTCTTCAGACTGTAGGGTTTGGTTTTGTCACTATACTGTGAAGTAGGTATTGAATCTGTTACGATGTAAATCAGTGACAACAGTCTGTGCAGCTTTACTGGTGCCGGGTCAGACAAGTACGGGGAATAAAATGAACACAATGCAACAGGGTGACTGTTCAGCTTCCAATGAATTGGAGATACAGGTTCTGACTTCCTTGCTTTATAGATTGCTGGACCACAGATAGTTTTGATCTGATAGCTCACTGTATTTAAGAATCATCACCGTTTCTTGAAGCCATTTTATACTGTGTATGTAGTGCACACGCAACCAGAACATCGAGCTTCATTCCTAGCTTAGCTTACAACTGTGCAGGAGAACTTTAACTGACGTCTAATTGGGCTTTGAACAAGAATTGCCCAGGTGGCCACAGGCTGTAGGCTAAACTTCAAACGAGCGTTAGTCACCGTTTGCATGGTAGATCAGTGTATTTCTTCATGGAAAGACGTTTCAGGGGAGAGTAGGGAATGGGCTGTGCCTCTGCTCTCCCCGATTCCTGCTGGCCTGGGGATCGCTGCCTTGCACAAGGATCAGCTGGGCTCTTTCCGAAGCGTGGCTCAGAGATGCTGGCCTCCACAAAACGTTACCGACGAGTTTTCTGCAATTTATTCTCGGGGGCCAAGTCAGCACTTCTGTTGAGGGTGTTTGTTTTGTTTGGCTTTTTTTTTTGTTGTTGTTTTTTGTTTGTTTGTTTTCTTTTTTCTGATTCCTTTCCACCATGCACACTGAGGAAAGCAGGATTCCCCACAACTGCAAAGGAATCAGAATTTATGTATTTAAACAGTCAGATACTGTGTCATATCCCTTCCCAGTTTGTTCTCAGTTTTAGGCTGTGTACAGATGTTATATCATTTTTACTTGGAAACCAACACAGAAAAAGAACTTTGTGGAACTGGTGCAGGCCCTTGTGATGACAAAGTAGTGTCAGTTCAGAGTTTGCTCATATGATTAACACACACTACACCAATATACAACCATTTTAATTGATTCAAGTCTTCATGGGGCTTACTGCAGTTGAATCAAATCAGATCAAGAATAAACTTTCAATGTGGAATATTAGAGGGGTATACATATAAGTGTATGAAGACAAGGACTTGATGTTTCTATTAGATTTTGTATGTGCGTATTTCATTTGGGAAGCCTCACTGTCATCTACTGACATGCTACACTTCAGGCTGTTTATCTAGAATCACTGTCTTGGTGAGTTTATGGTAAACAATATTGCACAAGTTCTTGCACTGGCATCCAGACACAGAATTTATTTTGAATGTTATGCAACACAGTTAACTGAGTTGTATCACTTTTTTTTTGATGATAATTTTTTTTTTTTCCCTCAAAACTTTGCAAATTATCAGATATTTAATAACCTCTGACAGTGCTCAGATAGCGTTCCTGATATTGAATTCCAAGCCAACTGCTGTGCAGGCTGGTGTGGCTAATTGGTTTCTTTGGGATTGTCCTCACTGCACATACATTCCTGACACAAATTCCATCTTCAAGCAAGCAAAGGAAACCTAAATAAGTAGGCTTTAACTAAATTAGTTGGTCTGTCTGGGAGTATAGAATAAAACCTATATTAGCACAACTCCTGTGATACAGAAACTCTGTTGCTTGCATATTATTCTATAATGTGATGGCTATCTCTTGTGCTAGTCTAACTGGAGAGAGATTTTCAGCATAGACAGTTTACCAACTCTTCTGAAGCTGTAAGAGGTTTGAGGGTTCAGTATTTGTTAAGTATATAGAAAACTTGAGGAGCAAGTGGTGTATAAAAATGAATCTATTCATAAGAATGATCTGAAAATAGTGACGGCTGTGGAAGTAGAGTGCAACTACTAGTTTGTGAAAATTGTCCCTAACTTTGAAAATTCTTGTTCTACGTGTACATGTTTGTGTTCAGAGAAAAATGGATGAATGTAGAGATGGTACATAGCTTGGCATAGATGGATCTTCTTGGCGATGTAAAATTTAATAGAAATAAAAATCAGCAGTTTTGACAGGGAATAATGTGTTAGTCTGATGCTTCACACTGGCAGCACAGTTGGTGTGCTGTTTTATAATATTAATGATGAATTTACTTGTGGCATATCTGCTGCAGTCTGACAAAACATAAAGTCCTTATTGGCTTTTGAGTTGGGAGGATTATTCATTTAGGAAGATCGACAGGCATGGCTTCAGCACCCTGTTTATGTTCTTCAGGCTACCCCACGAAGGTACTTTCCCCTAAGGAAGTGATGTGTACACGTGGAGTTCTGTGCTGGTATGGATATGTGATATAACTCCGATTGTATGTCTCCCGTTGTAGCTGAATCCTGCTGATGATAAGTCTGTAAGGTGAACTTTGATCTTGGGATCATCTGTACTGCAGATTTTTTACTGAGGCTGCAATCTTGCCAATGCTTATTCCCATGAACAGTACTGTGAAATTCTAGTTGATGTGATTTATGTGGATATGGCATCCTCATTTTGACTAGCTTTCTTATATTTGATCTTGGCAAAGTCAGATATATCCTAATTTAAATGCAAAGAAACTGTGAAAGGATGTCTTTCTGAGACCAAAGTCAAGCTATGATTTTTCTAGTTAGTTAAGAACCAGATTGTGCTTACAGAGATGTGTAAAGGTTCACAAGAAGAATCCAAGAGTGTTAGAAGATATGCAATTCAACCAGCTTCCCAAGGGCTGTCCACAGGAACGTTTTAGTTGATGCAATGCTGGGCTTGCAAATCAGGACTTACAGGCAAGAATTAGCTGCCTTCACTCACTTTCATGAATCTAGTTGACCTTGCAGAGGGTAAATGCATGCTGCACTTACTTGTGAGGAGATCAAATCTTCGCCCTTACGGTCCCTGGAAGAATCTGAACTCTACCAGGTTTTTTTCTGGGAATTTCTACCACTGCGTTTTTTTTTCATACATTTCATTCTGCCTTGATCAGAGAAAGAGGAATGATATGGACCTATATTTAATTGTTTGTTTCCTGATGACTGAATTAATTCCTGAGTCTTCTTGTTAGCAATGTTTAGAGAAGGCATTCCCTCCTTTGAACAAGAATCTGGCACAATTTATATCCCCCCATCATCCAAAACTAAAGAGAGTGGTTTGCAGAGTGAACGCAGTCCGGAGTAAGGAAAAAGAGGTAGGTATTGTACGGAAAACATGGAGTACCAGGATTCTTTTAATAAAGGTTCTCCACTGGCTGGCTGTCTTGTGACTTTTTAAATACATTGTCAGTAAATTAACAGGTCAGACAGGTTCTGCCTGAAAAGAATATGCAGACCAAGAATTCTTTTATTTTTAATTACTAGAGTGGATGAAAGCAAGGTGTGGTCTTTGGCCCAGCATAGAGAGTCAGGAACCGACTAGCTTCTGTGCCTTCAGGTAAATCTCATCTTCCTGCCTTGATTTCTCCAGCTGCGATATAGGTGTGATACTTGCCTCAGGAGGAAACTGAATATATTCATGTTTGCCAGGCTCCTTGGAGATAGAAATTCTATGCACGTAATATTTCTCATATGTTGTCTGTATTAGATGTTAGAAAATGAACCTCTTTAATAAACATTTAAAAATAAAAATACTGATCACATGGCCTCAGTTTAGTTAAGTTGCATTCTTTCTTCTCTTTGTGGAAAGTAACTGGAAAATGCCCTCCTAGGACCTCTCTCATAAATATTTCCATATAAGAATTTCTTCAATTTTGTGTTATGGTTGTCTGAATATCTGGCTTCAGAGAAAGCTTAAGATAGCAAATTTGTCCTGAGACAGAAGATGATACCTAAATGATTGAGTGCATCTGCTGAATGAGACACCCAAGAAGAAAATACATTTTTACCGTATTTATACGTCTACACCATTTTTAAAGTTTCTGTGTTCTGCCAAACCCAAACATTCAACAATGCTTCAAGACTGGCCTTCAAAATTGTTCATTTAAAAAGTTTTCACTGCTTTCTAGTTTTGAGCTTTTGGACACACTTGGAGGCATCATTTACGTGATTCTTTGTTTATCTGTTAGAATTAAAAGCTTAAAAAAATAAAAATAAATCATGTGCAATTTCTTCAGATGCCCTTGGGAGAAATGGGGCCTTAAGAAAAGCATCAGTATTACAAAACTTTGTAGTATTCTGGAGTTGCAACATAAAGAACACGGGGGGAAAAAGGGGGCAAGGTCACTGCTAGTTTTTCCAGTAGTGGAGTCTCCTTATTTCACTTACTTTACACTGTCTGTTATCATATTTGGAAACAGGAAACTTAAATACTTTTCTAGGCACGTCAGGATTTTGTTCTGTTGACCCCAGCACTGTCATATCTCTGCTATACTTGATTTTTCTTAAGACATATATATGAAATACTTGGAAGTCTTCTTCAGTTCCAGTGCCGTGGGTTTAAATTGTTAGTTATTCATCCACATATCTTGTGATTTGCATTTCATGTGACTGCAAGTGTGGACAGGAGTGTGTGATATCACTGTAGAGGAGAAGGGTTTAGCCGCTTTCCCCAGCGGTAGAGGAGCGCTCTCGCCCTGCCCTGGAGCTGCTTTGGTGAGTGCACGCTCGCGGTTCCTCTTGGCACAGCCACCTGTAAGCCAAGGGAAACGTGTTGGGAGTTGAAGCTGGGGCTGGTTACGCAGCTCAGCAGAGGACAGCTGGAACACACTTGGTCTTTGTGTAGAGATCTCTTTTTTTGGATTGCTTTTTGTCCCTAGATACAGCTTCACCACTGAGATGCTTAAACCCACAACCAGAATGACTAGCAGAGGAAGGACTCCGAGATAAAACGCTCAGAAATGGAGACGGTTTTACTGGTTTCGTTGCATTTCTCTTTTAATTGCAAATATTTGTCATTGGGTAGGGTAGAACGCAGGATCATAGAACGGTTTGGGTTGGAAGGGACCTTCACGATCATCTAGTTCCAAGCCCCTGCGTTGGGCAGGGACACCCTCCCCTAGGCCGGGGGAGCGGCGTGGCTCCCGGCCCGGGCCCGGGCTGCCGCGGGGCCGGGGGCAGGGAGAGGGGAAAGCGGAACGAGGCGAGGTGTCTGAGCGGAGGGCGTGCTTGGGGAGGCAGCAAGGGATGCTGGCAGGAGAACATGGGAACTGGGACCGGTTGGGCAAGGGTTTGGGACAAGTAGGTACTGGTGAAAGAGTACTAGCAGTGAACATGGAAGCCTGAGGCTCAGGTAACAGGAGTAGCTATGGGAAGGGAGCGAGCCTGGCATCAGAGGTCGGGTGAGACGATGAGTTGAAAAGGTAGGATACGACAAGAGGGGCTGAGAAGTATTCTGCCTGTTTGATGGAGGGAAGTTGTTCAGCCTCACTGTTAATTCTTGTGGGTACTAGTTTTGTGGAGTGGTGGGGATAGTGCTAGGGGGTGAGTCTTTTCTTTTTAACTTGCCCTGTTAGGAAAATCACATATACTGAAATACTGTATTGAAAAGAAATTTTGAAGGTGGCAATTAAATACAGGTTCTATGATAAAAACGCATGGTATAGAGCATTCCTTGCCATAAGCTGTTTTTGACATAAGGCCTTAGTGTCGTTAACAGAGAGGGCCGGTGCCTACTGAAAGAACCATTTGATACTTGGGTGGGTTTTTTCCATGTTGCTCGGTGTGGAGCCTAAACTTTATTTTCTGCTCACCATTCAAACAACGCTCAACAGGCAAGATCATTCAATTCCTTGTAGGTTTTTGTATGGCACTTTCCACTGTACTGCCACAAAGCTTCATAAACCTTTAATTAATCTTTACAACGCCTCTTTGATATGATTCAGTTCAATCATTATTCAGGACCAGAGCCAGTAAATCTTTCTTTACACAAAAAGAGGTGAAGTCCTGTGAGAATATAGCCTGCAAGTCAATTAAATGTGATTATGCAGTACCACTGTGTGAAGGTGGCAGCTCAGGGTTACCCTAGAAAATTTTTTTTCTGTAATTTTTTAACTTGCAAGTGTTTGCATTTTACAATCATTGTGATACTCTTTAAGCATTTTAATGTATTAAAAAAAATCATACGTAACATTATTTAGCCTGAAACCAGCTTCCTAAGACATGTAATGGAAAGAGTAGAACATGTCCAACTCAATATTTTTGGCGTTTTGATTTACTTTTTTGCTGCTATTTCTTTTAAAACAAAACCAAAGAAAACCAGCTCAGCTAAGACTAGCAAAACCAGACTTCATTCTGGTATGCGCGTGTGCATTTCAGTGCCATGTAGTTCATAGAGCAGTTTAGTCAAGGCTGCTCACACATGTTGGAGTCTTGCTTCTGGACTCATTACCAAGACTGACATAAACTCAGTTATGCTGAATATTAAGGTTGTAAACTGAGAGCCTTTGATTTTTGAGGATACACTATCATACTTTCGTGCATGGTTTAAATGCTTGTTGGTGCACGTTGTGTCTCTTCATCTCCTCATTTATCATCATTTCAACAAATCAGCAGTTCAGACCAATGATATGACTCCTTATTTAATTGCCCTGACCCAGCGTGAGCAATCATTTTCATATGACAGTTCAATTTCTCTAGCTTCTGGAAACAGCAAGCCCAGAATTTTTGGCAAAAATATGACTTATGTAATTAGGCTTTTGCCCTACCATTTCCCTACAAAAAAATGTACTTGTGAATGACTGAAAATGTAGTCAATCTTGAAACAACAGCAACCATGCTTAAATGGTTCTCTGTCCTGCCTCATGACAGTCACTTCAAGAAAAGACTCCTGTTCCTCTTCTAAATGTAAAAATCACTTTTAGTGGTTTTCTTGTTATTATTTATGGCTAAGTAAATGACATTCTAAAGTTGGTTGGAGAATTGCAATACTGGCAGTCTTAAAACAAGAGTTGATAAAGAATGCATGCTTTATTTTTCTAAGAATTGTCTGCAGGCAAATAGTAGTATTTTGTGTAGTGAATTAGTTTCAATATTGTACTCTTATGTATGCTTGCTGTATTAAATTGTGTCATACTAACAGGATGTTTCTGCTGAAATAAGGTCTAGGAAAGGTTTAGCTTTAATGTAAAACTTAGTAACTCTCTACTGCCTTGTTTCGCAATGGGATTGGATTGTTTTAATTTCTAACCATGTCCCAAAATGGAATTTGATACAGTAAGTGTGAGCCATAATTTTATGTTGTGGGTGGGAGGCAAAACTGAAGTGTAAAGTACAGTGTCTTCCCCATCCTGCCAAGTTCTAGGTCTGTGAAAGGGTGTAATAAATTCTGTGCAGTGGATATCTGGACATTTTAATTCCAGTTCCACACTAGCGTATGGTCACCTAAGTCTTAATGCATTCATATTCTTCGTTAGATTTTGCCAATATGGTTTGCAGTATAGCAGTGTCAGTGATATAAGGATCCTCATATAGGGTTTGTGTGATGTAATTAGGAAACAAAAACCAAATTTGCGTTGTTTGTTATAGAAATGAATGTTTTTTCAAAAAAAAAAAAATGCTAACTGCAAATGTCTTTGTTGGTTTTCTTTTTTTTTTTAAGGGAATTTTTCTCAAGTTTTTGAATACAGGCCTGAGATAGAGGCATATTCACCTTGTATAAATACCATTAGCAGTAAGATAATATTTTCATTCAAGATGGATACTGTTATCTCTGTGCAATCTATTCATTGCTTTATGGATAATGAGGGGACCACTGGGACCATTTCTAATCACCACAACCTTCCAGCATGCTACGTTTGTATATAGTCTTCTGATTTACAAGCTAAGTGTGGAAAATACCATGAATGGGTTTTATTTTTGCCTATACAATTATCTCATTGTAAGGCACACTGATGACCTTTGCACATATACGATGCCCTGTGATATTAATGAATTTTATGTTCTGCATCTCTGAAAGAAAATGTTTGTTTCCATCACTCATCATCTTTCCTATGGGTTATATGCATAAAAGGAAGAGGAATGGTAGCATTCAGGTATTACAGATTTCTCCAGCCAGGTGAGATTCGGTATCATATAGTGAAAGTTTGGTAGTATGTCCATCCTAAAGTGTTATCGACCCAGACTGATGATCTGTGTTATGTCAACTTAGATAGATTTAGGCAGCGTTTTAAAAGAAAATGGTATTTATGCAACATCTCATTATGTTTTTGTAGGATAGTGAATTCTAGATGTTAGTTCCATGCGACTAGTGCTTTTGAACCTTGCGTTCACAAACTTAGCCTTTTGCAAAGGTGTAAATGAAGAAGGTTTGTTCTCTGTCAGTAACACCATGCATGCTGGAATCATGTGCTGTATTGTTGTATGCTGTTGACCCTTTTTAAAAATAATTATTATTTTCCCCGCCCTTGAGGTACATGTCCATGCAGATTTTTGATAAATGTGGTTTATGTCTATATTTTTTAAATTCTTAAGATGGTGTCCTGGCTTATTTCTGCAGGATAAGCTATGTAAAGAGAACAGGTTTGGTCGATCACAACAGATTCCAGGAGTGACCTACATACAAGCAGCCTAATGGGTGAGAGTTGAGGAGAGTGAATGTAATAGCAGCAGTAATTATGGGAAGTAACTGTTTGGGTTCTCTCATGATCCCAAAACCAAAAATGTACATTGTGATATTCCTCAGTCTGTGGAGTGAAAAATGTGTGAGGGCTGGATGGGCTTAGATGGTAAGTCTCTGCTCCACTCAGCTTACCTCCTACAGCTGATTTTTTTTCTTGCATGGAAGCTGAGATCTGTCTGCAGGGGAATTTTATCTACAATGGAGCTTCTATATCAGAAGCTGATGCTGGGACTGTTAGGAGTCCTTCCTCTTTAGCCACCAGTCCTGTCACAAAATAATGCCTTTTTTACCCTCTTCTCTTGAAGGAGGAGTGTGTAGACTCCATTATACCCAGGATAACTCTGAGGTTTTCCAGCACTTTGGGAAGGAGATGGTGTATAACCAGGTCAGTAGAAGCAAACATGGCTTATCTTGAGTCCCTGTTCCTGTAGCTGAGAGGACCTGTAGCTCAAGAGAAAGTAAATAAAAGGTCAAGAGGCGGAGGACCAAGACATAGAGGGATAAGGTGGTATAAAAGTGAAAGCGTTATCTGCCATTTCAGTATTGGGATATCAGAGCCTCACGGTTGTCTGTCTTTCAGTATTGTGTGTGCTTAAGCCTGTCCTGTTGCTACAGGACTGGTAGCAACCAGAAGATGCAGCTGGTATAGAGCTGAAAAATCAGAGTGAATTTTAAGGCCTGGATTATGAAGTATTACACTTTGATTGGGAAGGGCTGGGAAGCTGTGGTGTGAGAGGGGATGGGAGGCTTTGGAGTGATTGATAAGTTGAGGTTGATGAGAAAAGTGGTCCGTGCAGGAGGAGAGACAAGGAATTTAGGGTACTTGGAAAATGTATCTCAAGTAAGGGTGTTGAGATTGTTGCAAGGAGAGAGAGAAACTTGTAGATAAGTGAAAGGAAAACACTTTAAAAGGCTGAGGAAATTTTGGGAACATTGTGAAATATTTGTCTTGTTTGGGAAGCACTGAATTTCAGGAATTGAAGGTGTCATGGATATGAATCTTGGGAAGAGACCTGACACGTGCCTGTATGTCTGCATGCCCAAGTCCTTTTTTGGCATTAAAAATTTGGTAGTTCTGATCCTTTTTCTTTCTACCTCTGTTTTCCCTCCTCAGCAATCTGGCTTAGCCTGCTTGCTCCTGCTGACCCTCAGCTGAGCTGTGGCCGTGCCATCCAGCCAGCTGCCACCAAACAGAACGGAGGGCACGTGGGTTCTTCTGGCTTTTCCCCGAGTGGTGACATTAGCTGTGGTCACTCTTCTCTCCCTGCCAACTGTTTGCAAAGAAAGGATGGGAGTGCACTTATCTTTGAGGACTCTGGCTGTCTCTGAAGGATGACTGAAACTTGCCCACTGTTTCAAAGTTTGGGGTTAGGAGAGTGGCAGGAGGCATGGCTGTATAACAGATGTTTTCCTTGAAAACTGCATTAAATACAAGCAAGTGATAAAAAATGAGAAAGCTTTGTGCTCTGGTAGTGTTCACTCTCAAGTTACTGCTGCATTTGTTTGTGATTCCACATAGCATTGAGTTAATCTGTGGCATGAGCAGCATTCATCAAAGGGAAATTTTTACTTCTTTATGGTAAATCCAAAGCTAACATTTGGTTTTAAAACGCCACTTTGAGCACTGTAGTTTGGAAGCCCCATGTTGCTGTTACCCTTTCCGTGCTGTACAATGATCTCTTCTGTTAAAGATGGTGATTGATAGTTGTGCCAGCCGTGCAGAGAGGGGAGGAGATGTGAAATACATGCAAATATAATTCCTCATACTTTGCTGGTTTGTCAGAAAGCTGGAAGTTAATAACAAATAATTAAAACTTTCGGGGGGTTTTGTTTGGGTTTTTTGTTTAATGTAAAATGTGAAAACATTTATTTTAAAATTCTTGTTTCCATTTTTTGGTGGGGTAGAGCAGAAGCACAGTAAGAAAAACTGGCACTGTTTCCATTGAAAAAGAGTTTTGATGGAGAATTTTCAGCAGTCTTTAGTCTTGATTTTGAGTCTAAAAGTGGCCTTTCTGGAAGGAAAAAAAGTCTTACCTTGTGTACCTGTAGGATTGGAAATGATAACTTTGATCCATTGGAAAAAGTAGGGTTTCAGCTTCCTAGTAATATCACAGCATTCACTGTCAGTACTTGTCAAGGCTTGAGAGCATGACCTTGTAAAGCTGATATTTGTATTTTGGAACAGGGAGGCCTGACTACTTTTGAAAGGTTTTCCCTTTTAAAGGGGTTGATGGGGGTGTTACTTCTTTACTTTTGAGACCTGCAAAGTTGTACTTACAGACAGCAAGGGCAATCTCTGTAGTAGCTAGTGGCATTAATAGAGGTTTTAACATTCCACACGTGTGTTACAGAATACTACACGCATGCGTGTGTGTGTGTATGTATCATATACAGTTAAAATATATTATTTCTTGCATTACTATTTTAAACAACACACAGTCAACACTGATAGCTGAATGTGGAGGTTCTTTTTTCTTGTTTTCTTCTACTTGATCCAGAGGAACAATAGACCCTTCAGCATCTCAAGCAAAGGTGCTGTTCTCTGGGTGGCTGGGTTTTTGTGAGCACTACAGTTTGGGATAAGCGAGTGTCTGTTTAGGGCTTTTTTTTTGTAGTGTGGTAAAATAATTTATTAAGGTCAAATACTTTTTAAATAGTAGAGAGCAAGACCCTCAATTGGAAAACAATAGTCTTAGAACTTGAATGAAATTTTATTTTAATTTAATGAAGTAGTAGGTTGCAAGTTATATAATTGGTTTTGGTAATAGGTACTTATTAACATTTTCACCCTAACATTTAGGATAAGTAATTACTTTAATGTTTAAAAGCCAAAATTAATTTGTTTTGTAACAAAAGTTGTAATTGATTTTACTGCATGGTTCTTACCAAGATGACATTGGGATTCATGGTTTTATCTCATTTAGAAGGTTGTTACCTTTGTTGCCTGTAATATTCAGTCTTTGTGCAAGCAAGGTCAACTCCGCACACTTACACAGATTTACATATGTTGACATCTAAGTTGAATTAGGCCCTGTGAGTATATCTTATGTCTCGCCAAGCTAGCTATAAAGGAGAAATCTTTTCAAAGACTTTAGCAACCTTAGAGCTCTTTGCTTTATTTCTAAACCCTGTAATTAGTGGTTTCTTGAAACTGGATTTGCTTCTTCCCAAAGCTGAGGGATATGCACAGTAATTTTGAAATCTAGCCTCTAAACATGGTCTGGCTCCTAACTTTTCTAAGTAAAACGTGTTTCAGATGCCTGAGCATCAAGCTGACTTAGAATTTACTTGTTTTCTTTAATATACTTTCTTTCCTTTTTTTTTTTTTTTTTTTTTTTTTAATGCTTCTCATTTCTCATATTGGAAAATTAGAAAGCATTTTCTTTGCCCTGTTAACACTGTATTAGGGCATGGCAAAGTTAACACTTCACTGTTTGTATCTGGAGGCTCTGATGGTGTTTGAGACTCTTTGTAGTTCAAGATAAATTATGTTTGTGATTATCATCAACCCTTCAGAAATTTAAATTAGTATGCAAATAACAGGAAAGATTATCAAGATTTTAATTAACAAACAACATTTTTTCTACCTAGATAAACTAGATTTATATGTTATGTGCATTTTTAAAGTGTTCTCAGCCCAGTTTAAGAGAGTAAAAAGAGAAAAACACCAGCAAACTGTGAATTGGAAAGTACTACTGAGAAATGAAGAATATTCTTGGTAAACCTGATCTTCCTAGCTTGCTGTTCAGTTTGAGTAAGCAGTCAAAGAATGAGGTCAAGATAAATCAGGTGCTATTGAACACTTCTCTCATTTGTATTTCACCTCATGGAAATTGGAAGCGATCGCCTGGTTCATTGCCTCCACTGCCCTGCAGGCATTGGCGATTGTGAAATGCTTATTTAGTTTTAGAAATATCAGCAGAATGTGTACTCTGCGTGCTCCTGCTCACCATTCATTAAAAAGCATTTAAAAACACTTTAAGCTTTGAAACAACCAGGAGTTACAGCTTTTGTGCCACACTAAGAGGGCAGAAGGTGGCTGAAGGCGTAGCTGGGCTCTGGGTCAGCACGATCCAACTGATGGAAGCGAAATGGGCTGCTTCCCAAATTGCAAGCGGCTTCTTTCCGGAGACAAGAAGTACCTGCCGGAGCAGCAGTTGCTGCCAGAGGCACCATACACTGCCTTCTGCACCCATTTTATATTTTGACCCAGAGAACTAAATGTGGCTATTGCCAAAAAAAAACCCCAACGACAACAGAAAAAAAGCCCAGCCTTTGTCCCTGTCTCTTCCATCCTCTTACCTTTTCGTCGCTTCCTTCGTGAAAATGGTCTGGTACGATAGAAGGGTGCATTTAGTTTGGAGTAGGAGGCAAATAGCTTTCTGGAGTTGATGGAGGGAGAACTGGAAAACAGAGGGGGGGAAGGTTCTTGCTGATGAGGGCAGACTTTAATTAACCACAAAATTTTTGGGTTGTTAAATGTCTTATAGTTTTTTGATCTGATATGAAGTGGCTGGTTCTAAATTGCTACATATTTACAAATAAGCGATCTGAATTTTTAATTTCCATTCACAGTGATATGCTTTTAAAAATCTCAATGTCCTCAAAAAAGTGAGTAATACAGAATAAGAACTGCAGTACAGCTAAGCATTTAAAAAACAATTTAGAAAAAAATCCAGCTCCCAGTCCAGACAAGCCATTAGCATCCATACCTGGGTCCTAGATGAGCTTGCAACTCTAGACATTCTTGGGCGTCACTATATTTTTGGTTTCCCTGGCAGTCCCATTTTCCCATTTTTATTAGGCCAGTAGGGAACTGATACCAGGATGCCTGCTGGCTTGGTCCTTCCAGGAATAGAGAGCTTCGTAACTTGAATTACCGAGCAGCTTATGACTGCAGATGCAGTCAAGTACACATGTGCACCCATAAACAGATTTCTTTAGTAGATATTACTATGCTTTTTTAAACCAGGATTCCATAAGTTAGGATGTGACAAGAATGAAAGAAAGAAAATATACAAATTATTTTGTTATAACTTAATATTGGGCATAAGTCTAGTATTTCAAACTTGAGGAATTGCACTGACAATAACAAAACCATCTTTTCTTTTCTATAGTGTTTGGCATATTGTTAAAACCTTTAACTAGTAAAGGACAGGTTTTTTGGTTTTTTGTTTTTTTTTTTTTGTTTTGTTTTGTTTTTGTTTTTGTTTTTTTTTTTTTTTTTAAGGCTGTGACAGGGAGAAGGCAGTTTGATGTGATTAAATTCTCTTTGCAATGTACCTTCATGTTTTTTTTTTAAAAAAAGTGATCTGGAAGAATGTATGTTTTAACATCTTCTGTTCACTGGTGCAATTGTTATTATTTAATGCTTCATAAAAAGTATATAAAGTTGGTACCTTCTGTGATATATAACTCACTGAGCAAAGTGTTTAGTTATGTATTGTTCTGTGTGGATCTCAGAGGCACAGCTGTTGAGACAGCTGCTTGCAAGCAACTTTAAATGTCACTTTCCTTATCACACATCTCTGAATTTCCTGCCTTTTTAATGCACTTTAACTGTTTCTTTATCATATCTGAATGTATTGATAAGCAAATACCTCATCCTTCTTAAATGAGAATTTTTGTTTACTTTTTCCCTCTGAAATGTATTCTAACTGAAATAATAAAACTTGAAGTGATAAGTAGAGCAACTCTGCAGTTGAGTGTGTGGGAAAGGAAAAGCAGTATTTTTCCTTCAGGCACATCGCCACCTAGCAGCTGTTAAACTAAAATTTGCTCATTTTTTTTTAGATAAAGAATAAAGGTAAAACCTGCACCTAAGTACTCTTGCTTTATTCCTCCACTTCCTTCTTTGAGTGTAGTGAGGTATCAGCTAATAGGTGGTGTATCATAACTTGCCTGTGTGACCTTAGGAGCTGCAAAAGATATTTTTGTCCATTCAAAAATGGAATTATACCGAGCAGTGCTATATGGTGTTTTACATCAGAGTGTGTCGTACCTCTATAAAGACTGTATTTTTTCTCTTGGTTGCAAAATCGGTCACTGTAGAAATAGTTCCTCTTTGCCGACGATGACCAAGGGTGAAATTTCAGTTGTGTCCCAGTGAGTGGCTTGCACATTGTTCTGCAGTGCTGATTCTCGTCCAGTGTGGCATGTTCTCCCACTGAAAGATGTTGCGTGGCATGGAGTGTAGGCCAAGCTAGTAAAACTGCACCAGAACCATTTTCTCAGGCTCCTCAGTGCTACTGCCTGCATGGCAGAAAAAGGAGTGAGGAGGATGAGGGGAGGGCGGTGGTGGAGGCAGAGGGCTGGCAGGGATGAGGGCAAACAGGAGTGCTCCATGGCAGCTTGCCTGAGAATGTTCTAAAGCAGCTCAGTATACATTTAAGTGCTGTAAAAGCCATATAAACTCTTACTGTCAAACCTGATAAGGAATTGCCATTTTTTAACTACAAAGATTCAGGTTAACAAATAATACGCAACTGTAAGGACTTATTTCTGTATTAGGTCCTATTATTGCTCAAGTAAGCTAGGACTATACATTTTTATAGTGGAAAAATTCTCTCAGCATTTAGAAACCAGTGACATGATAATGTACTACATCCATAACATGCACTGTAACTCTTTGAAAAGGTAAGTTTCTCAAGCTTTTTTTAAATCTGAAAAATGCTCTGTGCTTCTCATCAGCCGTTGGTACACCCGCATCAGTGGGGGCAGTTGGGCAGATGTTTGCTTGCAGAGTGAATCTCCTGACTGCCCTCCTTTGGTCTGCATCACAGAGTGGTCTCAGCCATAAGCTAGGTTCTGTTCAGGCGAGAAGGAGCTGGAGGAAGTGCAGCACGAGTGCCCTGATGTGCTCCAGCTGCCAAGGGACATGACCAGACAGAAAACAGGTCAGAGAAAACCCATGGAGTGTAGGTGGTTCAGTCCACTGCACTATTTTAAGTGTACCGCTGCGTTCTTCAAGGAGCAGAGTTTTTACATTTTCTTATTGTGAGAATTGTAAAAGATCAGCACAGAAATCTTGTCAAACTCCACCCCAGTGCAAGGAGTAGCTGTCAAAATACATATTTAGTCTCCTGGTTTTGACAGTGGTGATTTACCTACTCATTAGAACCAGGTTTTTGTTTTGTTTTGTTTTTTTCACGTTTGCTTTTCTTGCCTTAGAATACTTCTGTGGTAAGACATTTTTGTGTGAAGACTGAATTTGCTTTCTGTATTAAAGTGAATCTGAAGATCACTAAGAGGTTGAACCATCTTATGTGCTATAATAGATGACTATAATCACATCGAACATGATTTGGAGTCCAGGGTGATTTAGAAAGACACGTGGATTTTCGGTTACCTCTAGGGGATGCTGTTGTGTTAAAAGTTCCAGTGTTCTAAGCATTTTATATATAGATACGGGTATTTATCTGCCTTACAGAAGAAAAAGCATGCACAATCCTATAGGAAGTACTCTAGCTAATGTAAAGCAGAGATACTATAGCACATAATTCTTTTTTTTGCAGCTATCAGTATGCAGAACAGGATGAACTAACAGAGGTGCTGAGGTGATGTTAATAGCTTGTTTTTCTGTGCATGTTGCATCTAACCCAATGATGTATGGATTACTGATCTCAGGAAGGTATCTCAAACTGGTGAAGTGTTTGATGAACAGCAGTTTGAATCAAGCAGTTGGGAATTCTTTGCTGTCAAGAACAGAGTACTTCATAGTGACTCTGTCAGTATTTAAGGTTAAAGTCAGCTGGACTTGAACTTGTTGAGCTGTTTTCTTCCAAAGAAAGGTTTCCTATGAATGGATTTTGGTTTTAGAATGGTTGAGATACATTTACATTGATAATTTTTTCCCCTGTTCTTTCAGTAACATTGCCTTATTTTCAGTATAGATATTTTAACTTAGAAATTAATAAAGCTCCTAGAGTTTGATACCGCTTTAGTATTACTTAATGTGAAGCATCTAAGTTGTTCATTATGCAATATCTGACAAGTGTTAATCATAGTGTATACTGTACTGCTGAAAGCCATTCACATAATAAAGTGATCATGACTGTCTAAAATCCTGTAGACCAGTAACTACTGGTCTAATAAAGAAGACTTCATTACTAGTGTCTGGACAGCACTGCTGAGCTGTCAGTGATTTGTAGGCAATACCCAATCTTGCTTTTCCAAACAACTTGAAGAAATATGTATCTTTGAATACAGAGGGGAATTTATATTGGACTTTGAACTCTGGTGCCCTTGTGTAGCTAACACAGCACGTGCAAAGCCTGTCTTATAGACCACTGCTATAACAAAGTTTAGAATATTGCTTTCTTTTCTTCCTCATCATCTGCACTTCCCACAGAAATATAAGTATTTTAAATTGGAAAAAATAAATACTTACCTCTTATCCTTCTGAAGCATCCATAAAATGTGTTGTATTAAAGTAAATGAAGGGGTGATCTCTATATTAAAAACTGTACATATGAGAAATATTTCCGCCAAAATCTTTCGCATACTTACATAAGAAGCTTGCATTTCATGCTGAAGAAACGTGCCTCTGGTTATGTTATGTGTCTGGATCTCAGTTTATATCTTACAGGGCTAAGACTTCTCTTGATGCCTTTATTAAATGACTTGTTTAATCTGAAGCATTGGTGTGGAATATCTTTTGAATTTGAGTACGTACAACATGAGCTGCTGTGTAGAACTTGGTAGTCCCCCTGCTTAAAAATCATAATGTTCTTCTCTTTATTAAAAACGTTTATCTTTCTAAAAAGTACCACACCACTTTGGTCTGGAGAGGTGTGGTTGCAACTTTTGTGGTAACCAATCCTGTGTAGCAAAAAAACAACTGCAACCTTTTTATTAGGTACCGTCCAAGACATGTACTGTTACCTCAGCGCTCAGTACCCGTAAGTTTTGACACCTTGTTAAAGCCTTGAAGATTAATAGCACTTCCAGTTAGGACAGTGCCCCTGTTGCATCTAAATGATAAATAAAAGGCTTATTGACCACCTTCTTCCTAGCACTGCAGAATTCCTGTCAGTGAATTTGTTTCCTGCTGTATTGAGTTCAGCATTGTTAGTGGACATGGTCCTCCAACTGGAGCACACAGGTGGATAATGGACAGGACTACTTTTTGTATCTGAAATGAGGAGAAACCTTATCCGAGTTCTAGGGAATCTTCCTTGGAGATAAATTTCTTATTCCTATTTATCAGTAGTAAATTTAACTAAATTACCCAGTCTCACTGCAATATCCAGAGCATTCAAGCAGTGCTTTTCAAAATGCCTTGACAAAATGTCACTCCATGAGTTGCCTCTCTAATGTAATACCTTCCCCTTCTCTAACACAGGGGAGAAATTCCCGAGGCCGCAATGAAAGTTTGTTACCAGTTCTCACTGACTGCTCCTGTGTGTACCATTAAAATCCACCATCCCAGAGGGCAGGGATGAGTGATGTTCCAGGCCAAGGAGGGGAGAGGGAAGATTAGGACTCCATTAGCTTTTTTTGTTTGTCTTGGACCAAACTTCCTTAGTATTTCTCTTGTACCAAATCAGACTTCAGGTGCTGATCAGCTGTGGGAGATGCAAACTGATGCCTGTTAGGATAGCACACGCTCACACCCCGACAGATGTGCAGCCCTCGGAGGATGAGTCACTCGCATCTGTAGGAGCAGCGAGCGCCTTTGGGATGGGGGCTCGGACTGCGGAGGGGCAGCCCACAGCCTGAGACGAGCAGCTGCTGTCAAAATCTCCATCATGTCTGGCTGGAGCTTTAACAGCTGTTCAAAATCCAGGACATGGAATGGTGAACTGCTTTAAACAGTGTTAAAAAATCAGACGTAATGGTGTACTGATGGAATTGTAGCGGGACGTGCATGTGAGTACACGGTACCCATCTGTGTGCATACCCACTGTGCCTCATTTCTTTAATTGTCTTTATCACACCAGAGCTGCTGTTCTCTTACTGTAAAATAGCATTATTTTTCACTGGAACGACATTGGGATATGTCTGAGGCCATGCTAGGAAATTAAGTAAAAGTTTAAGAGCAAGAATTAATTTTAAACAGATGGCCTGAGCTCACTTCTCCGGCTCAGCAGCCCGACCAAAAAGCTGCTGTGGGTCGGCTCCTGTCCCATGTCCAGAGGAGGCCCCTCTGCTCCTCGGGCTGCCCCTGCTTTCCCCTGTCCTCCTCTTCTTCCTCTTCTTCTTTCTTCTTCCTTCTCTTCCTCCTCCTTTTCTTCCTCCCCCTTCCCCCCCCCCCCCCCCCCCCCCCCCCCAGCACGGCTCTGCCCGGCCCCTCAGCACAGGCCCCTTGTCCGGGCTCTGCACCGCCGCCGCCTCTTTCTTTCAAACACTCGGTGCATTTAGAGCCTGATCTTGTGCAGAAAATATCCCTGACATTTGAGGCGCTCCCGGGATTCACTGGGCATGCTCACTCCTCCCGCCTGCGAGCGAGAGGAAGCTGCTTTACATACGAGTCATACCAAGCATAGCCTGCATGTCAGTGCAGTTAACTTGCAGCGGGCTGTGAGCACTAGTGTGTCTTTGTCCTAGGAAATTTCCCTTGTTTCTGTTTTGGTTTGGTTTGTGTTGTTGTTTTTTTTTTTTTCTTCTTTTTTTTTTCCTTTTTTTTTTTTTTTTGTGTGTGTGGGTGGGTTTTTTTTGTTTGTTTGTTTTTTTTTTTTTTTTTTAATTGGAAAAAGGACTTGAAAAGTTTTGAGACAGTCTTCTTTGTATTGAAGGACACGGTATACTTTAGTTTTCAGAAGTTTGGAAGGGGGAGCGTGTGTGTTTTAACCCCTCCAACTTTCCTTTAACACTTTGTTTTGATTAGCCGAAGGCTGGGCCTTGTGCTACCGAAGTTGAGGAAGCCGGGCGCGCTCTCGGCACCATTTCCCCGGCCTCCTCCTCCCTCAGCCCGGGCGAAAGCAAACGAGCTGGTCTTTTTTGCTAGCCCGATAAATGCTATTTATGAAGATGGACCTGTTGAACTACCAATACTTGGACAAGATGAACAACAATATTGGCATTCTGTGCTACGAAGGTAATGGTTTGGTCTCACGGAGCGTCCTTTGTCGGGTGTGCTCTCGGGTGTTTGCGAGCGGGGATGTTTCCTCTCAAAAGGCAGTGGGAGACGCCTCGCAGGCTGGGTTGTTCAAGCTCTGTTGAAGGGAGGGAGTCTCTGTATTTTCATTTAGATTTTCTGTTGTGGTTTTTTTTTTTTTTTTTTTTTTTTTTTTACAACGAGCATTTTCGGTGTTAACTTTTTTTTTTTTTTTTTTTTTTTTTTCCAGAAGACACCATTAGTTGGGGTAGCATGACGGGGGCCGTTGCTGCTCGGAGTTTATATTCAGTGTTTCTGGAGCTGCGGCAGAAGCAGCAGCTTGCGGGGCGGGGGCCGGGGGGGGCCGGCTGTGAGGGCGGCCGGGGCCGGGGAGCCGGGTGTGAGGGCGGCCTGGCTGGGGGGGCGGCCGGGGAGCCGGGTGTGAGGGCGGCCTGGCTGGGGGGGCGGCCGGGGAGCCGGGTGTGAGGGCGGCCTGGCTCGGGGGGCCGGGTGTGCGGGCGGCCTGGCTGGGGGGCGGCCGGGGAGCCGGGTGTGAGGGCGGCCTGGCTCGGGGGGCCGGGTGTGCGGGCGGCGGGCCGGCCCCGGGAGCCCGGGCCGCCGTGTGCGCGGGCGGGCGGCCCCGCGGGGCTCCCGCGGCCCATTGTCCGGCTGCGCCGCCCGCCCCGCCTCCCGGGAGCCGCCCCGCGCCCGCGGGAGCTGCCGGCGGCGGGAGCGGCACCGGGGCCTCTCGGTCCGGAGGGGTTTTATCTACGTGCAGCTCGAGGAAGCGGTTATGGCCTGGCTTTGGGTGGAAGGAAAGGCACCGCTGAGCTAGTTCAGCCTGGCAGCGGGACTGTGTTTGCTGTAGCCACAGACGAGCAGGGCAGAAATCTTCCTTCTGGTTCGGCAGGAACGTTTTTCATGTTCGTTTGGAAAATAAACTTGATGCGGTTGTCAGGGAAGAAACAATAAGGAGGGTACATAGGACTAGGAGCTATCTGCTCACACTCTTAAGGAAAAGAGCAGGCCAGAAGGCAGGGAGCGGGACCTGGCGTTGGAAAACACCATCTTTTCTATCGTTAAACCAGCATGGCCACATTGCTTTCCTTCAGGAAGTGGAGGGGCTCCCTGTAGAACTGTTCATATCTCTGTTTCATTTTTTTTCTTTCTTCTTTTCTTTTTCTTTCCTGCTCAGATACGCAAATATTTGCTTGAATACCGCTCCTTTAATCAGATTGAGTTTGCTCATCTGTACTGAATGATACAGAGCTAGGATTCAACAGACTTGAATTTTCAAGCTCTTTCTTATTTTGTGCTTTCTTCGTTACAGCAAGAAAACTAGTTTAAAGAAAAAAAAAAAAAAGGAAAAACCAGCTTGCAGGATCCTTTAACTTTTTCATTGCTCTCTAGTAACCAGTGATTTCTTTGGAAGCAATTCACAACTCCTGATGAAGACCATGAAATTTTACATAAAGTTCTACTTACGTGGTACGTGTGCCTGCGTATTTTGTCAACTAAGTCAGAAAAACTGTAGTTTTGGCTCATCAGTTCACTATAATTATGCCTAATTATGGAAGATTCTTTCCAGCCCCTTTTTTCCCCACCCCCTTCTCCAGTAATTGTTATTTAACCAGATCTTAGCTTTAATAGTTCAAAAGCAAAAAAAAAACAGAAAAAAAAAAAAAAACAGCTTAAGGAATACACTCTACTGTAGCAGTCTTCGTTTAGTTTAAACATCTGTTGCTATTTTCCTTATTCTGGAAGTTAACATTTTTAACACTAAAATAAACACATGCAAAATGAAGAAAAGAAAAGCAAAGCTTCAGTGGTGTTTATAGTGAGGTGTTTATATCCCAGTGGTTTAAAAAGTATAAACACTGGCAACATCTGCACTGAGCTGGAAGGGTGTTTTGGAGATGCCTACAGATCTTCTATGCCTCTGCTACAGTATTTAGTTTCGAAGTGAGTTGTGTCAGCAGCAATGGATGTTGTCTTTTCAAAGACACTGCTGTGGTAGTAACTATATTGACAACAAAGTGCCCTTTCAATCCAAATTAGTTAGGATTTTTTGAAGGTCATACCTGAACTACTTATAAATAGATGCCTTCTTGAAAAGTACTTTTGCAGATGTGGAATAAGATACAAATACGTTGTATGACATGAAAACAGGTTTGAAATTTCAGAGGCAAGAATTATGGACCTGTATGTCACGGGAAATAAATGAGATGGGTTCCTTATTCCTTTAGATTCTCTCCTGAATCACTTGCCTTCGCTTATTGAGATAATTGGTATGCTGGTGAAATGTGTCATCGTTTTATGAGGTTTACTAGTGGTTTTAATCCTTCGCCTCTGGCACAAGCCACTGCAACTGTGTGTCATTGATTTGTAGCTGCAGCTTATGGATAAGAGATGTATTAGTACATAAGAAATGGGAAAAGTTCTTCAGTTGTGTGCATTTGGCAGCCCTTTAGTTCAACCTGGAGTAGAAGAATAGAATTTGCATCCCAAGATGAGTCCTGCTTTTTGTTGCCCAGCAAGAGTTACAGATAGCAATTTGTTACCTGTAAGCTTTAGGCTACTGAGTTAATGCCAACACCTGGTTAGTCTTCCTTGACTGGTAGGTGCAAGAAACCTCGGCTGTATCTTAATCTCCTTCTGCTCCTAAGTAGTGTTGTTGCTGGTCATGCTCCAGTGAGGATGAGAACATTTATTGACAGAGTGTAGTTTAGTTCATAAAGCATATTTCTGATTTTGGCTTACTCTGTGGAGGTCTGGGATAAAAGTATAATGGTGGCTAGTAGAGATGGGATCTGGTTCATGGACAGAAAAGTGTCCTTTTTTGGGGGGGGAAATGGGAGTTCTAGCAGTTTTCCCATTGACCTTTGAGAAAGAATGGTGTGTTGCAGATTTAGCTGACCGATTTGTAGTATGGAACCTTAACAGAAGTTGACTATTTTCTCAAACATAAGATTTTACTTATTTACTTGCTTGCTTACTTACTTACTTACTGTGAAGTTGGTCATACACTGGCACAGGTTGCCGACAGAGGTTGTAGAGTCTCTTCCATCTTCGGAGATACTCAAAACCTGACTGGACATGGCCCTCAGCAACCTGCCGTAGTTGAGCCTGGTTTTGAGCAGGAGGTTTGGACTAGATGATCTCCAGAGATCCAGCCTCAACACTTCTGTGATTCTCTAATATGATGGGAAAGTTCTGCACACTCGTGTAATTAAGGCAAAAATAGCCAGCAAAAGGATTGTAACCAGAGATGAGGTGAGAGGGTTTATGAAAGGGAATCCATAACTTTGAACCACAGAATAAAGCCATTTCCTTTCCTCAGGGTTCTTTGTTTTCTACTGACAATTCGTGTCCTTTTGAGTGTTTTCTTAATAATATTACTAGCTTTGCATTCCTTGTGATGCCGTATGATAATCTCAACCTTGATTGATGCTTTGGGAGGAAAATCTTAATTTTAACGTGGGTTTTTTTTAACAAGTTTCATTAAAAAGAACATTTGAGGTTTGTCTCCCTCTCTGGTGAAAGAAAATTTTTAAACCATTCAAATGAGAATGTTTAGTCTTTGCCAGTGGGAAGGTGACATTTACATTAGTGATGATCAACCATTTCAAGCCATTTATTACAGTATATTTGGTGCAATAAGAAAGAAAATAAGTAATAATTGGAGAATTGTTGACTCAGCATCTGGATGCTGATTTTTAGCATGAATACGTCTGATAACCTCCTACTAAACATTTGCTGCCAGTTACCAACAGTGGCCAGTTTAATGAGTAGTGCTTTCATATCAGTGTTTTCTTTCTAATGAGCTCAGAGACATCAGAAGACTCTTGGGAGACTGTTGTCCTTGCCGAGGTGCAAAGGCCATGAAGCAAAACCATTCTGTACCAGTCTGGCATTCCCAGTGCTTCGTATCAAATGACAAGCACTTGATCCGGGCATGTATTCAGAGGTAGAACATCTGCATCTTGTTTTGCAATGGAAACTCACTTAACTTTAGCTGAATATTCTTCCTCTGAGAGCCTTGTGTGTGAGGTAATGGCAGGAGGGCTCAGAGTTAAACAAAACAAATCACAGGTGATCCTGCTCTTTTGACTAGTGCAGGGGCAACCTAACAAGTTTTGGCTCCTTGTTTCCAATCGAATATGTATGAGAAGGTGCAGTCTCCAAGTAGAAGATTCGTTTCATTTTGTTGTTTATCTGAGGGAGTGGACAGATGGTCCTGTGTTGGAAGGCAGATTTCTGTCTTCCTTCCTCTCTCTCCCATTTTCAAATGCTTTGCGTTATTACTACATTCTCAAAGCTTGAACTGCTGTGCTGGGAAAGGTATAAAGAAATGCAATAAGATGCTAAGAAATCCCCCAGGCATGTTATGAGACTTGGAGCACTCAAAATAGTTATACAGAGTTCTCTGGACAGTCCAGAAGACTGGATTTTTTTTAATGAAGAAAATTGGATCCAGATTTGTAGAAAAACACCTCTTTTTTGTTTCAGGACAGCTTACATTAGTTAGTGGCTTATTACATAATTATTTCTCTGACTTCCTGTAACAATGAAGCATTAGTTGGCCACAGCACTGAACTTGCATAGCTATATATATTCTTAGAGCACTGCAAGACATGTTGAATATATGCATATCTTCCCAAAAAGGCCAGTTTAGATGTTTGATATCAAACAGGGAGCCTGAAACAGATTCTGCTAACTTCATTTGCTTTTTTAATGAAATGTAATGTGTCTTCTTAAGTTCTGAAGAATAGTTTCCATCCGTTTTCTTTGCTGACCTTGCATTTTACTCTGGGTTTGTAACATCGGTTTCTCCTATTAACTCCAAAGTTTGGTTTAGTTTCTAGCTGTATAAAATGATTTTAACACTATTCGTCTCTTAAGAATTACTGAAATAATTTCACTATTATTTATTTATCATTATTTATGGGATAAAAATCTCTTTCATGGTGAATTTAGTGTCCTTATTTGTAATGCAGCATAAAATTTCTGTTCAAAGCCATGTAAATTAAGACGCGCTTACAGAAAGTTCCTCATTTATAGAACATTCTTTGGGTTTTGCTTTTTCAGTGTGTCTTATCTTTTGGAAAAAAACAAAGAGCTCCAACTTCACAGTTGGGCTTTTCTTACTCATTTCCTCCTAGCATGAAGTTGGGAATATCCTCTTCAGTACTGCCATCAAAATTCAGTTTATTTTTCTCATTCATCAAAGGCAAGATAGATTTAGGTGATACTTCAGTGTGTTTTTTCCCCGGAGTTCTGTTGTTCTCCTCACCCTTGATGCTAGTTTAGCATTTGTACTGAGAACTCAAACAAGGAAATTAAAAAACCAAATATAATAGTGGGTTATCCCACATCTTTCAACAGATAAGATAGGTGGTGCTTTTTTTTTTTTTCTGAAATAAAGGTTAGTGAGGTTTGTATCAGTAAGTTGAATTCTCTGTTAATGAGCAATTTGCTTAAAGGCTGTAACTTGTTACTCACAAGTCAAATTTGTTACAGTGCCAGGTCTCTTTGGATATAAATCCAGGGATTTTAGGAGACACTGAAAAAGCTTAAATTGCTCCAGAGTTTGAACAATGCACTGTATTGTATGGAGAACTGCTAGCGAAAAAATAAAGCTTAAACAACAGTCTTCATTGTGTGGCATGTAAAATTATGAATGAAAAAGTTCATCCATATGTATTGGTTTTGCCTTTTTTAAATATCTCATTTGCATGAAAATAGTTGTCTATTAATTTCTTCTTGAGGATTAATACAGATGGGCCTTTATATTTGATTTTGGCTGAATAGACTACAGAGTTTTAACATGCTGCATGCAGACAGTGTGCCAAGCAATTTAGCAAAGTTGTTTACACTAACAATAATCCAGCAGGACAGAGCCTATAATTTTTCACTGAGAATAGTACGAGGTAGTGATGAATACAAGTTTCTGGAGGAGTGTTTACAAAAATGATATTATACATTTTCAGTGTTAGAGAGTCTTGAGTGTTTTTGGTTTAAATTTCTTTTTTAAAGCCAGCCAGTTTTTACTTCATCATGCAGTCTGTATCATCTCCCTGAAAATTACTTTACAAATCAGCATGGGAGGATTGCTGGACACACAGATCACTGTTTCCTTTCCCTTCCAGTAAAAGCCACGCGCTTTGGGAGATAATTGACTGTGCAGTATAGCACTGCTCGAGGTGGTTGCATAAGCACTATGCCAGGGCTGTGGGTGCAGTAACAGATGCGGCATGAGTGCCATGGTGCACAATTTTAATTTCCTGGAGGCAGATTTCCCTTGGTACTTCATCTAACAGCGTTTTTTAAGAGCGAGCTGACATTCTCATGCCTGTCTCTACCAGTTGATGTAATGGCGCGTGTAGCCTGGGAGTCGTGGTGGGAGGGAAGGAGAGGCCGTGGGTCATCCGGAACAAGCACAGGTTTGAACAGGCGGTTGAGCTCTTAATTAGGGTTATCTCTGTCAACTTGTAAACCTCCTGTTACAGGTGGATGGAGTTGGAAGAGTTTTATTCTTAATGTCAGTTGTAGTTCGGCACTGATTCTAAGGTAAGGCAAGCTTGGAGCATTTTAGATGTTAGGAAAGAGCTCCATACAGCTTTTTCTTGCATAACCTTGGTGAAGTTGAAGTAGTGGCGTTCCTGGGACCACCACAGCATTGGTTCTAGCCAGAGAAAAAGTCATCCAGAAACTTCAGTGAGGTGGTGAGTCTTCATCAAAGACCTTTAGATATCTACTGTTAAAAGAAGTGTAAGTCCTGAAAATCTCAGGTAAAAAGTAATATGAGTGTGGGGGACAAACGTGTGAAATGGAGGTTGGAGTGTTTCCTTTACCCAACTTTCATGGCATTGTTTGGCATCAGATTTTTTCAAGTAACGCTTTTTTTTTTTTCTTTGCTTTTTACCTTTGTTGTTGCTAGTGTTAAAAACAAGAACTTGTTAAACATAGTAGCGCATGGTGCAGTCCAGCTTTTCCCAACCAAAATGTTAGGTGACGCTTTGTGCCTCATTTTGGTTTTGGAGGAAAAGATTATCCACAATGTGGTGTACATGGATGGAGGTAGATGGTATTTGGGATGAAGTGGAATGTCATAGTCTTTGTGGCTTCGGAGGAGGACAGTATGCCTCCAGCAGGCAGGTGCAAGCTTAGTTCCTTCACAAAAAATGTGGCTCCTGTCTTTTCATAATACACATTGTTACAAGGGTCTATCTTTGATTATTTTAAGACATGTTCTTTTTCACTCCTCATCATTTTGGAGTGTTCCTTGTCAACTGTGAGAATCAAGCATTGTAGTGTATAACTTTCCTCATATTCTTCCAAGCGTTGCTAGCAGGTTCCAGGAAATATATTTGCTCTCCCAGGAAAAGTTTGGAACCAGTTGTGTTTAAAAAGCAGTAGTTTTTCCTGGAAACCCATCTGACAGGGCAGGCATGGAAACCACTCGGCATTACACCTCCCTGGTTTGCAAAGACTTAATATTTATTCCTCAGCATGCAAAAATAGTTTTTTGCCTTTAAACATGGGTTGTAGTTAGAAGAAAGAGAGATTTAGTAGATGAGCATATCCTCTTTGCCCAGGATAGGAATGGCACTGCTGTATGGGTATATAAGCCAATATTGAAGTATTTACTTTGTTTTATTTCAACCAAAAATAACAGAACAGCAAATTGGCAATAGCCTTTGCAGCTAGTATCTACAAAGTCCTCAGCCCTTCAGTCTTCTGCGTAAGAACAGTGAAAACCAAATCAGCTAAGTGGATCTTTTGGAATAGCTGTTGTATTTTGGGGAATGAGTATTTACTTGTTTTACAGATGACATTAGCACACTGTGGTTGCACTTTAGAGATAGTATTGTGACTTCCAATTTTGTTATTTAATTGTTAATGTCTCACTTCTGAAAGTAGATATAAGTATTTGTAAAATTAGGAGGTTTTGACACTTTCAGAGTAGAACCTTCCAGAGAATTATTGTTTCTTGATTCCAGATCACAAAATTGGAGTTGTTTCCTCTGTGATGCATTGCTAATTGTAATTAAGGGCCGTATTAAGAAAATCAAAGTTGTCCAGTGAAAAGGAAACTATTTCTATTAATCTAAATTACCTAGGAAGACCAGTATATGCCACACAAGAGCTAGCCAAGTAAAATAAGACTATTTAGTTGTTCTGTTTATATTCTTTGGAAAGTAATCTGTTCTCAAGAAGGAGCTCTACAAAAAGTGCTCTTAACATATAGAAAAAAAATATTGACATAAGTATGGTACCTCCTTTGTGGTGGTTGTATACAGAACACATTAAATGAAGATGGGGTGAGGGAAGTGCTGTATGATTCATATAGGACAAGCCTGAACTCAGCCAGTTTCTTGGATTTAGTATAAATATTTATGGCATTGAAGGGGATTTTATTTTTTTTTTTTAATATGCTTCCTTGTGCTCCAGATCTTTCAGATGTCCTCCTCAGACATCTGGTGTGCATTGCTGCTTGTTTAACCCCCACCCTTTGGTTTTCATGCTGTGGCATCTTGGAGAGCTATCGCAGTCGCTCTGTGGTTGGTGTAAATTAAATCTCATAGAGCCAGCTGGGAGAATGCTGACGTGCACACTTTTCCTGCTGAATACTCTAAAACCAGTGGCTGCAGTTAAAGAGGTGAACACTTTGCTCTTGTCTTGCTGTAGGCATCACACTGAGCAATTTACCAAAGGTGTCAAAAATAGGAATTCCAGCATTAGCAGTGATGTTTACAGATTCTTGACTAGTTTCTTTCTCTCGGGAGAAGCTTCTCTTATCAGTAATCAGTGTGTCTAACTTAGCTCATCAGCAAAATGGAAGAAAAAGAAATAGTTCTTTTCCTTTAAAAATCCTTAAAGGTCCTAATTTCTAAGGCTGTAACTGCTTTGAGGTACATTATGCTTGCCTTGACAGCTGATCTGTGGATGTACTGAGTTTTTCTTTGTAGTACAGTAAATTGAACACTACCCTATTTGGTTTCAAGTGTTTCTCAATGAGTCCATTTAGAAGCAAGTATGATAACAAACATTTTAATACTCATTGTAACTTTTTTTTTTTTTAATCATTTCTGCAGAATCTTAGTCCTCACAGAGGCCTAGTTAATTCAACCTTCAGCTACCCCCATGAAATAAATAGTGAATGTTATCTTTATTTACAGAGGGGATAAAAGAGCTGTAATTGGTTAAATTCACGTAAATCGGGGATAAAGCCAACAGCAACATTCAGAGTGCCTTGATTGTAATACTTTGCTGTAGCCGCTAAACCAAAGTGCTTTTACCTGTTTGTTTTCAGATGTGCAAATAAAAATGGTAATTAATCAGCTAAGCAGATAAAAACGCTGATCTTTGAAACTTGGACTGATGATATATAGACTAGGTGCTTCCTTTCTGGTCAGCAGTCATGGAGGGAACCAGACGCTTTTGGACTAAAATCTCCTGTGGTTGTAGTTCATCTGTAGGGGACCCCTTCTAAACTGAGATGATGAGATCTGTTTTGGTGGAAGTAGTTGAGTCTTTTTAGCTGATCCAAGGAATGAGCTCTTACAAAGAATAGTGGGATGGAGGAATTTTAAGTTCCCCTATTTGAGCTGCAGGACCTCTGCAGGTCTGTTCTTTTATATTTGAAGCCTCTTGAGTTGCATAAAAGGAATGTGCCCACTGATGCAGGCAGTTAATTTTATATTCTCTTCAGAGGATGAGTTGGGGTAAGAAACTTCAATTAAATAGCAGTCCAGCTGTGGTCATGCAATGCACGGCTCAGCAACAGGCAAGCTGATAACCCATTTATGACCTAAAGCAGTGCTTCCAAACCTTTTTAATTAATGCAGTGTCGCACTGCCTCTGAAGTGGCTGTTTGGTTCCATTAAAAAATTCACAGCAGTGTTTACTAGAGTGCCTGCTTAATTATGGGGTGGAACATCTTTAATGTGTGATGGAGGGTAGAGGTCTGCAGAAGTGTTTGGGATGTACATCATTCAAGTAAAACGGGGAAGAATTTAACCAATAATTAACTGGGGAATGATATCATAGTCGTGTAGCAAGAAATTCAATTTCTGGGTCCTGTGGAGCTAGTATCATGTGAATGGTGGGACACAAACATACAACTGGCATTTTTTGTTACCTTTGTTTTATCCACCCATTTGCTCTTCCCTGTCTTTTCTGTGTTCTGTCAGGAACGAGTTTCTTCTGCAGTTTTGAAATAGATAAACAAGGAGCCTGGAGTTAAGTTAATCGAAAGGGAGATTCAACTAAAAACTAGTATGTATAAGGGGAGGAAGACAAAGCTCTAATTAAAGGTCTTTGAGAAGTGGAGTGTAGGTTTGGTGCTGCTCACCCATTCCAATCCCATGACTGTTAAGAGAACTTCAGATATATGAATTTCTGCTTGTTCCTTGCTTTTCCAAGAGTTCTGGAAAACCTGCCCTCAGTGCCCAGAAAACTGTGAGAAAGGCTGTCCAGGCGGCACGTAATTTCTTGGTAGCAAATACAATCCCTCCCTCTATTTTTCCTGCCTTCGCTTCCCCTTGGAGAGAACATTTAATTTAAGCGACCCGGCAACTTGGCCCCATAAACCACCCTCCTTCTTGTAAAATAAACAGTCCAGCTACGATTTAGACAGTGCTCCTATCTGTGGCTCCCTTTTATCTCTCTCAATCTGACCTCTAGCAATCTCAGTCACTGCACAGTAGTGCTGACTATTGGATCAAGTAGGAGCGTTAATTCAGATCCATTATCTTCAGTCCTTTTGAGGAGGAATTGATAATGTTCTCTCTTATCAGGTTTTTCACAACTGAATCTTCTAGTGGAACAATGGTTTTTAAACTTGTACTCAGTGGTTGCCTAAAATTTTTCCTGTGTATCTCTTCATAGCGAGCCTTTTTTCCCAATAAAATTACTTATCTTGATTGCATGTCATGAACTCAAGATTAAGAACTGCTATGTCAGAGACAGAAAATTAATTTTACCTTTTTCCTTAGTGGTGGTGTGTAACTGTTTCTTTTGGAAGACAGTCCTTTCAGGAACAATGGTAATATTTCAGATTTTTTATTTATGTTTATACCAGCACCCGTGCCGCTGGAGAAATTATGTGGCATCCTTTCCTCTCCATCTTATGAGCCACACTGTCCTCTGGGCTTTTCTAGAAGATGAAGCCTTCCCAAGTTTTTGATTATCAAAAGACTACATGTGAGCAACATCCAAGGAAGACTGTTGGGTTGCATCTCAGAATAATACAAAGGCAATGGGTTGAAGGATCTGTATTATCCAACCTTGTAGTGCTCATGATGAGCTTGAATTCATTCTGTTCTACTGGCTGGGTCGCATCTCAGCCGACTGCCATCGGTTACAGGAAAACCCTGCACATAAGGAGTTGGCAAGCTGACATGTCCTCCTCATTTTCTATGTAAATAGCATGATCAAAAGACTCTTGTTTTCGTCTGAATGGCTCCTGTAGTTTGCTGTTAGATTCAGAGTGCTTGACTGCCCTGCACAGTTGTCATTGCTCTCTTGCTTCCCCTCTGGAGAAGGGATTTTGGAGTCCATTTTGAAGGACAAAGGGATTTTGTTCTTTACAATGGATGCTTTGTGAGAGATGGGGTGGAATCACTCTGACGCTCTGTGGATTAAAGTCTTCAATATTCTGTCCAGCATGGTGGAAGGGGCTCTGTGTTCCTTAACTACATGAGTCCATTTCGGACAGGCTGCAGTCAGGTAGCAGAAAACCAAAACTGAAATTGAAGTTTTTCCTGTGTTCGTTAGGCCAGAGGTAGTTTGCTCTGTTCACCTCGGTTTAGGAAGAGGTGATCTGTTGGTGAGGGTGCAGGCAGCAGCAGCTCCTAGCTGTGTGTCTATGTGCACGTGGTGGTTAAGGCTTGCCTCCTGCCCCACATCCTCCCGTCCTGCGGCACCAGCTTCACGTATTTGACTGCTTGGCCACATGCTGCATGGGGAAGATGCAGTAGCCAAGACTTCTTTGCTTTTTATGTGTGTGCATGTGTGGTGGTTGTTTTTTTGTTTTGTTTTGTTTTTTTAACTTACCCTTTGAGATCACTTGTATGCTGCTAATAGGAATCTGATCAGGGAATTTAGCTCTTAGCTTTGCAGGACTTGCACACGTTACAGTGGTGTAAACAGTGGCCCTACTTCTTTTCAAATCCATTCCAAAGGGAGCCACCCATGGTTGCATATCTTTTACTAACATTTTGAATATATCTGCTTTTGCGTTTGTATTTAAAACACAGCATTTCTATCCTCTCTCAAGGGCCTTCTACCTTCCATGTAGGGGATTTGGGGAAAAACAAAATGGGATTTTTTTTTTCACCTTTGCATACCACCTTTTGCTTCAAGTCCTTATGGAAGAATCAATGCACAATTTATTGGATTTAATTTTAATATGATCCCTATCTCAAAATTGTTTTAAGCATGATTGCTGTAGAACATACTAACTGTGCTCATATCCACAAGGGACATTGATTACCCCAGCCAGTACAGCAGTCTAGGTTTTAATTTATGTTACAGGATCATATCCATGAAATACCTGTTATCAGAACAGAGCATGGTGTTTCAGACCTGAGTATCTACACTGCTGTCCACCGACAGAAACAGTATAAAAAAAAAAACCCTGAGGGAGGGTAGCACATGTTTTCTGTCTACTTAGGAGGAATTACTCAAATTTGAGCTTTCACAAATTGAATTTCCTCTTCGTCTCTCTCTGCCATTGCATGAAAATACATAGTTACGAGATATCATTTAGTATGTTAAAATAGTACTTAAACACCCAAGCTAACAATTTTTTCTGTTGTGACCTTGCTGTGACTTTGATTTACCTTTGATATAGAGGGCAGGTCTGCTAGCTTTGATTGTTCCTGCTAAAAGACAGGCTAGTCTTTGATCAGTTTAGCTTTGCCGTCTTTTATGTAACACAGTAAGTCATTTAGCTGGGTGACAGAAGAAAGAACACCTAGATCTGGAAACCACCATTGATTTGGAAAGCAAGGTCTTCAACATGTTGACTTAGTTATATTTCATTCACAGTCTTTTATTGATAATGTTTTTACATTTTTAATAAAATCACATTATTACACTGATAAAAGTAAATCTTATCTGGCATCTTCTAAAATCCACTTATCAGAAACATGAGAGAATACAGTATAATAATTTTGCAAATAAATTAAAGGAAGCTGAATTCTGATGACATGTTTATTATTTAAACTTTCTACGGCGATAGTTTTAATTGCATACTCTGGAATGATTTTCTCTATTAGGAATTACTGTAGCCATCAGTGTGGTGTTTGTTTCCTGCTTTCTCAAGTGTATGCATCCCATAGGCATTCCAGCCAGGTTATAAGATGCCTCTTACCTTGAGTCACCAAGGCTGGTGAGACTTCACCTCTCTTCATGGATCTAGCCTACAGACACTTGCCTGAAATCTTTAGAGACTTCAGCTGCGCAGAGGAGATTATGTTACCTAGAAACTTAAATGACTAAATTTCAGTATTACTAAACCTGGAGTATGGTGTAGGGGTACACCAGAACTACTTACAGTACTTAACAGTGCAGTATGTTTTGCCAGGGAATTAAATGGATGATGTATCTTTTTGCTGCCCAGTAAATATGAATGTCCTGTTTTCTAAGCAAATAGAAGAATGTGAAATGTACTGTTTTCTGCAGGAAATGTAAATGAAGCTTCTGATTTTGTCTTCTCCCTTGTTTGGGATGCCCTTGTTGGATCATGCTGTTCTGCACCAAATAAAAGTAATCTGTAGCCTTCTATGTAGCAGGTACAGTTAGTCTGAGGAGCTTAGCAGTTGTACCCTTCGTCAGCTTACTCAGCAGGGTATTATTGTCAGTTTTGAAGTATCTAACCCAAGGTTGTTAGTGCGTTTTTGACGGTTTCCTTTACGTTCCGGTATATTGGCTGGTGTGGCTTTTACCTGGACGAGGGACGTGCGTATCTGACCACGTACACTCACGGGACAAGGCTAGCCAGAGAGCGACGACGTGTCTGTGTAGGACACGCCGCTGTTTTGCAGTTACTTTGGGTCTGGCTTGCGTGTGGCGTTGCTCGCTGGGGCTGGGGGGCCCCGAGGCGCCGCACCTTGCCTTTCCTTTACCAGCCTCTCTGATGCTTTGAGCAAACACAAAATGATAACTCGTGTTAAATTCTAGTCCTTCTTAACTGACCTTAAATGTTTGATATGGATTTTTTTCCTGGGAAAGCTGGAAAAAAGGTTCGGAAAGCTCTTGGGGAGCAACCCTGCTGCCTGAGCAAAAAGCCCATCCTCAGTCTGGAACTGAGGGAAATCCTGTTTTGACATTGATGTTAACAAGTGTTGTAGACATCCCTGGTGCTATTTATCTGGAGATTAGTGTAGTTTAGCATTGATTGCATTTAAATCTTGTCTGACAGATAATTGGAATCTTTTTTTAGCCAAAGTTTACATGAGTACAGGTACTCTAAGCAGAATAAATGAACATTTTTTAGACTTTCAGCTCAGACAGGTGCTGCAGGAGTTAGCTGAATGGGACGCTGTCTTAAAGGGAGATCTGCAAATTTGTGAAGTAGTCTCATGCTCTACAGTTAGACCTAAGCCTGAGTGCATTATTGGGTTGGAACAGAACACAGCCCCACAGTCACAACTGTTGAGGTGTGAAAATTGAAATTTGACTTAGGAAATATTAAGGAGCTCTGCCAGACCAGGGCATTAAAATTTATTCCATCCTGCTTGCTTTGTGGCATATCTGCTGCTCTTCTTTCCACGCCATCAATTTCTTGCCTACTTACCAAGGTACTTTTTAAAGTTAATTCTTTTTTTTATTATTATTATTATTCAACAGCAAAAATGTATTAAAAGGAGACTCTTTCAGTTGGTACCTGGTTAGCAGTGAAGGGAATTTATTCCAATCCTACTGTAAGTGGTCAGCAGAGACTTTTTACTTCTCTTACGTTTATGAAGTAGTTTGTACAACTGAAATACTTAACCATGTAAGTCAAGTTATGTACAGAGAGTATCCATATGCTATTTTTGTACAGCTCTTCTTGTACAATATGACAAGAGAATATAAGATGATGTAGTCAGTTTTTCACAGTACGTTTGAAGGAGCAAATACAGTTACAGGTAGCCTTGGGGAGGCAATTGTGCCATTTCTCGCTTGTCACAATTTAGTGTTTTGTACATAATACAGCATTTTCAAGACCTATTAAGTTGAAATCTGCTTTAGCCTGTGCTCTTCAGCTCTGATTAATATGTGGTTTTTGAAAGGATCCTCAAGCAAGCATGCTTGCACTCTGCAAGTAATATCACTGCATCTAAACTGTGTGCAGCCTTTTGAACGAAAGAGGAGGAAAAAGTGGGTGGAGATGATTGAATGCAGAGGTCACTATTTTATGTTCTTGCTTGCAATGTCAAGCATAATGTGTCCTTCATTGGCAGGCATGGTCAGATGGAGGAGCCAGAACAGAATAGTCGATTTAATCTCTGTATTTTGTTTTTGGCCTTGGGTTTTCTGGCATACATGTCTCTGCACAGTGGTAGCCAGAGCTTGATTCCAGGAGTAAGTGCTTTTCATATGTTTTGTAAACGGAGGAGAGCAGGCCTTTGCCAATTTTTCTGTACATGTATATGTAATTTTTTTGGTTTCTACTAAATTAGCTTTTTGTCATATTACAAGAAAATCAGTAAAATATGTGTCAGATAAGTGAATCGGTAAGGTGGCTGCTGGAAGAAATCTATCAGTTATAATAAAAAATATTTCCAAGATGTAATTTCACAGTAGCGTTTTATGATTAGGGTGTTCTCATTAATACTTAATTTTCTGTTGTTCAAGTAGTTTGCTGTTTTATTATGCTTTTCAGGTAGGCCTGTTTTATATACTACAAAGGAAATACAGACTACTGTGACTTTGTTTACAGCATTTGGCAGACTACTTCCCAAAATTAAATCTTATTTAAGCTTAGCTTATATCTTTTATAGAAACTGCAATCCAGAAATAAAGTAGTGGTACAAAATGATGTTTTAACATAAGGGATTTTTTGTTTCTTTGGGTGGGGGTTATAGAAATATTCAGCAATTATATAAATAATTTGTGACTGCTTCTTGGGATTTTTTTTTTTTCTTGTCACGAACCAAATATTTACTACTGAGGAGTCTGAATGGATTAATTCATTTTCTTTGGTCAAGTGAGTGAAGTAAATCTGCCTTAAATTACATACTTTTGAGATTGTCTGTAGTCTAACTATTTCACACAGATTTAATTTCTGGGGAATTTCCCAAATTCAAGGATACCAATCCTCCTGCAATGTATAGTATGCTGTGAAGTGATACCCAAACTAGGCAGCTGACAACATCTGTGGATTAATTCTGTGGTACTGTATTGTGAGTCTTTTGTTTTGATAACTCATTTTGATGGCTTGTTGAATTGAGTAATTTGCAGTGACTTCCCTGCTTGGTATTTGATATCTCAAATCATGTGATTTTTGTCCATGAATTGGAATTTTTATGCCATTTATCCCAGTTTATGTTGGCACAGACTGACTTCTGTGTTTGAGATGGCAGAAGAAAACATGCAATAGTTTGTAAATTCGTTCCAATCTATTTGCAATTTAATCACATGATTGTTAGAATATAGGAGTAGAAAATAAAACTAATTTCATTTTATAGTATCCTTTTCACATATGTAGATTTTGTGAATGTCTTGGCTTTTCAGCAGATATGTTACATATGTCATGAGGGCTAAATTTTGATCTTGGATCAGTAGAGAAAACTGCCTTTGGTGATCTTCACGTACTGTTGATTCCTGGGAATGTCTGGCCCTAAGAACATGAGGCAACTCCTTTTACTAATGAGAGTTTGTCTGCATGGAGGTATTGGAAAAGGTAATTAAAGGTGTAATGCATGTTAATTAAAGTCTGTTAAACTCTTGTGCCTGTGACTTTATTAATTAATAGAATGGTCTGAGGTCATGGTAATTCAATCCATAGACTTCAGGGGGTAAGGACCCTGTTAACAACTGAAGATTTATTTTTTTCAAAGTTAAAAAATGTGTTGTGAATTTACTCTTGTGGACAAATCCATCCATCAGATGCAAAACGGAAAAGTAAAATGGACAAGGGCAGTGCTGAAATTTTCTTTCAAGGAGTTTTATTTCAATCTGTTTTACGGTCTGTATCATGTCAGTCTTCATCTGGAAAGACAAAGCCTTTAATTTCTGGATTGTAATTAATGCTCAGATTTTACGCATTAATAGTAGCCAGCAGGAGAGAGGAAATTGGGAGGGGGAATAGGATATGGTAGCCATGTCTTAGTGCAGCCCATACTGAGTTGCTAGGTCAGAGAGGAAGGAAGCAAGTTGCCAAAATAGTGTTGGTTTTGTTTTGTTTTGTTTTTTTCCCAGTCTTTGGTAACTCCTGGAGTTCTCAGACATATTTTAAGACTTCTCTGGTGTCCTGCTATCAAATCCACACTTGTAAAAACATGACTTTTGCTGTTGTGCTGTTTGTATTGCATGGATGTTTCAGTAAGGGCGCAGAACTGCAAGAGAAAGGCAAACAGTGTTGAAGATCCACTGTTTACAGAGAACTGTCCTGGTGGTGTGTACGTCTGAAAAGAGCCATGCTGGTTTTACAAACATTTAGTTTGCATGTGTTAATTTGAATCACTTTCAGTTTAGGGTCCTAAGTGGTTAAAATAAAGAACATTCTTGCTGACTGCATGGACTTCTGTCAACTGAGTGCACTACTGCAGTACTGCTGTATAGGCAGACACTACGTCACGTTGTTATCTCTGTTTAGCTTGTCTGTGCTTTATCATGTTGCCTAACAGTTTTAATAAAAAAAAAAAAAAAAAAAAAAAGGAGACTAGTATGAGTAGTTTTAAGTAGAACTATCTGAAAGCAGCAGATCTGGAGTGCCTTACACCAGCTGCTTACTGAAACAAAGAGAAGTATTATGAGAGGCACAATAAATGTGTTTGCTATCTCTGCTTTCAGTTACAGTGCAGACACAAGCCATCACAGTAATGAATTTTGAAGACTGGAGTTTGGGCTTGGAGAATTTTATAAAACACAGTTGTTTTATCAGAGTCTTGTCTTGCCAGCTGTATGATGTGAGTCTGGTTACCATGGAGTGTGGTCAGCTGGGGGAGACAAATCTAGTCAGTAAACCAGCATTTTGTATGGTAGACTCTGCTGTGGTTTCTCCCTCTCTGGTTTAAATTCAAGTTCGGTAGGGAGGAAAGTAGTGGGGAAAGAAATCGCCTTTTTATTTAAATAAAAATGAGTATGCACTTTATCCCCATAAACAACGCAGATATATTTTTCCTCTTGAACTTACTGTGTTATCTGGACTCTTTTGTTTGGTAGTGTTCTGTGCTTGCCTTGTGTCTGCAGGGTGGGCTCTGCGAGATGCTGAGCACCCTCCACGTGTGTCTCCTTGTGAGGAGGTGCTCGGTGCCATCCAGCCTGCCCTGGAAGAGCTCTTGCCGCTCCTGCCGGCTCACCCCTCTGCCGCCTGCTTCAGGTTTTGTTCATTTGATTAATTTGGGCCTAATGGCCCTCTGGTGCTGCAGATACACTGGGCAGTTCTGGTATGGTTATCTGAAGGCCTTGGTGCCCCCTGCATAATTACCCCCTGCATAGTTACTTTATGATTAGGAAAATGCGTTAGCAAATTTGACAGGCTTTAATTAGAAGCCATTCCTTTCTTTATTAAATGTCTTTAAAATGGTTTTCTTAACTTCCAACATACAACAGCAATAGCATCTTTACCAGATTTTTTTTACTCAATCTAGATGTTAATATATAAATGCTGTTGTTACCATACAACGTATAAGCTGAATTTTTATATATATATATATTTTTTTTTTTTTTTTTTAAATAGCATTAAGTTAATTGTATAGTATCAGGCTCCTACCTGCTGTTTGGGAAAAAGGAAGAGTTTCTAACTTAGTGAATTGGACAACGTATAGAGATTTTTGTCTTTTATAAACACCAGAGTTAGCTTTACGTGGATATTTAGATTGCCTGTGTTCCTGTCAGGAGTTGCTCAGGAGAAATCAGTAGGAGTTAGGTGCCTACATAGAATTTGTATTTCCTGTAATGAAATTTTGGTTTGAATCTTCAGAAGTGATCTGAGATACTGCAGAGGGAAGAATGATTGCATATGGGTGGGATGAAAGTATCATAAACTTTAGTTGATGAAAGTTTATGTTTTGACACCGGTATTAACTTATTTTTTTTCAAAGATAGATATGAGGGAGATTCCTCACTAAGAGAAACTGGTATGATGTGGTTTACTTTTAAAATCAAGTACGTTTAGAATATGAACACTATGTAGGTGGAGGTTTCTACTGGCAAAATATAAAGGCTGAAGAAAAAAAGCAGAAATCTTACTGATACGAATTTTATTTCATATGAGAGGTTTTTTTGTTAAAAGCTTCTCTTGTGACATTAGAGTGGTTGTGGGGGGCTTCCCAATTAACGCTTCGGTTGTTTCGAACAGGAAAGGGTCTGGATGTCTGTCTTAGAGCATTTTCAGTAGAGCACAGTTTTTACTATTTAGAGCTGAGATGGAAAGTTCCTATTTAGGTTTGGTGCCAGAGTCTTTAATAGAAATCATGACTTGCGGTGTATTATAGGTCAGTGTATATTTGCTAGTTTATATTATGCTGACTAAATTGGCAAAATGCTTATTTTTACTGGTAAATATTCAGGAGGTTCTCTCCTCACTCGTTCTTTTTCCAACGAAATAGTATTTATCGTGTGTGGAATTAAGGCAGCGTTTTATAAATCATCTGCCTCGGTGATGATGTGAAAATGTGTGGCGGCATACAAAGATTTCCATTGTCAGGTACCTCAGGGCTGTAGATGGAGTTAACTTTATCCTAATTTTAGTTCTGGAAATTATGGCCATGTAGAAAACAAAATGCTTTTGGCAGTGTAGGAAAAATACAAACTCCAGCAAAAATGGCTATTTCAGGGATATTACCAGAATAGGTAACCCTGGTTAATTTAGCTTCTCTCCAAGCACCTTATGAAGCCCCCAAAGCATTTTTTTACCATCTCTCAGTCCCTATGGGGTCTGGGTATGACCTGTGGCTCTAAGGATGTGAGTTCCAGTAAAGTCTGTAACTGCTGGTGAAACCAAGCACTGTGCTTTAGGCTATACATTTAGTGAGACATTTAATTGAAATGGGAGAAGTACTGTGGTCACACTTTAATGCGTGCTTAGTAACAATATGTGAATGTGTTTATGCGCAAGCTAATTGTATCATTTCTGGAATTATTTATACACAGCTCCCACATGCTGTGAATGGCATTTTCTGATAAGTGTTGTATTCTATAAAATTTATAACCTACTCACTACCACCAGTCTGCCTAGTTGAAAATTAGCATTCTTAAAATTGAAATTTTGTGATTCTTGTGCTGGAAGAATTGTTTGTTGTTCCAAACATAGTTTAAAAGTATAGACAAGGACATTTAAGGACAAACTTAAAACTTGCATCAGCATGTTCCAATTTTTTCCTTAATTTTTACCTTGCATAGTTATATATGAGGCAAGCTTGTTTTGGACAGCATTTTATAAAAGGAATCGTTTGAGAATTTGAACGTTTTAGATCTTGAATATTTGACATAAATGTGAACTGTAGCCCTGGAATTTATAACCACAACCATAAGAAAAGGAACAAAGCGTATTTCATTGCAAATAGTCATGCTTTGCGGAATGAGGTAATGAAAGTGCAGAGTTGGAATGGCAGCTTGTAAGGAGGAATGCTTCTGAATAAAAGTGCTGTTGGAAAGTTGTGTTAGCTCAACCTTTCAGATCATCTAGGGTGAGCTGACCCCTCTCACATTGCCTTTTTTCAACTGCTTATTCCAGTATGAAGCACTGAAGTATGGTTTATGATGCCTTATTTATCTTGCAGCCATGTTAAATGTGCGTATGCGGACCTGACATCTTGTTGGGAGTCTTCTGCAAGGATGTTTTCAAAGAGCATGCTGCTTTACCCCTCTCTTCCCTGTTGTGTTCATTCTCCCTTGTCTTCTTCCTGTAGGTGAAGCAGCTCTAAGAGGTGAGCCCAGAATGCAGTCTCTGCCAGTATCCTCCGCTCTCACCAACCATCGAACAGGCCCTCCTCCTATCAGTCCCAGCAAGAGAAAGCTCAGCATGGACCAGGGGGATGACGAGCTAGACTGTGAAAATGACCACGTTTCTAAAATGAGTCGAATGTTCAATCCGCATCTGTAAGTGTTGTGCTTTTATTACCTCTGGTTCATTGAATTTAGTGCTTGCTATCCTCTTCATTTTTGTGTGTGCTAAAATCATGCCGTGCCAAAAACTTTGTGCTAGGTTTTCCCATTGTTCCAGTTTGTATGGAAGATCTGCACAAAGGCTGGTGTGATTAGATGGGTCTTCTTGTTTTCTTTGGTTTTCCTACAGCATGAAGTAACAGGAATTAGCTCAACTGAACTATTTATAGTAAAACATACGTATTCACCTTGCAATTTCTAAAGTATTGTTCATTTGTTCTTTGTAATCTGCTCCTTCTGCTTCCCCTGATTCTGAGCCTCCGTAGTCTCTGCTGGTGGGGGTGGGGAAGCAGAAGGAGGGGAAACAGAAGTGCTTCACATTTTTTTGAGGCCAGGAGATTGTGAGCCAGCTGCTCTGTAGTCTGCCTTGACAACTGGGCAGGCTGCAGTTGTTGCTAAACATTACTTAAAGGATTGCACCGCAGCCCTGACAGTCAGATGTGGAATTTTTCATACAGGTAAGGCGCTGAGGAGTTCGGTGCGTGTGCTGGGCAATCGCCAGATGCCATTCTTGCTGCCTTCCGTCGGGGAAGGCAGGCCTGGCTGGCGTGAGTTGTACGGGCTGGGAGGCTGCCTGCCCTGCCCCGCTGGAGGAGGTGTTGGGAGCGGTTCAGCCGGCCAGGGCCGCCCCATCACCCTGCGCCTTTCTTTCCCTGCTGCCTCAGCTCCTGCAGCCTCTGCGTTCCTCGCATTCCACGCTGCTGCGGACTGTTGTGTTCAGTCATAAGATTCGGACAGAGGTATTTATCCTCAAATAAATCACTGTAGTGTTAGTCAGAGGCTGGGCCTGCAGTCTGCAGTCTTGGAATTTGTTACAAATCAGGAATCCAGCACTGAAGTAATGCAAAACAATAAAAGCTCACAAGCAGAGAGGGACTTCTCATTTACAACATACCTTGTTCTTTCTCCTAAAAACTTAACTATTTATAGCCTTTCCGTGGAGCTGAGAATGCTGGTATGGGAAAGAACCGTAGGCTGCATTTCTGTGGCACACATACATGACACAGCTGAAGAAATTTATGGCATTTTTGAATTATTATGTAACTTTGTGGCAAAAAGTGTGATTTTTTTTTTTTAAAAAAAAAAAAACTCATTTGCTAGTGATGAAATAAAACACAGCTGGCAGTTACGTACATTATAACACTTTATACAGCGCAGGCTGTAAAAATAATGAAGTCTGATCCAACAGACTCGTGTGCAACCAAGATTCAAAACTAAAAGATAGAGGCAGTTATTTCACAAGATCCCTTAGATATATTTTAAAGCTATGTGATCTCTTCCAGTATGGTACATTTTTACTCATCCAGTATGGTATGTTTTTACTATCAATAGATTCTTTCTGTGATTTTGTACATCAAATGTGCATCTTTCCTTCTTATAATAAAAAGCAGTGGTTTTCTGCCTAGTGTTCATGTGATGGTATGTAATCCATTCCAATTAAACCATCTACTGCCAATGAATGACAATCTAAAATAGCATACACAAGGCCATCTTTTTTCTTATTTATTGTGTAAATTTGATCTGGCCATATGAAAATATGTTTCCAACTGAATATTATAAAACCTCAAACTTTAGTGATATATCTGAAATAGGCAGATATCTGTGTATTTCAGATACATTAGAAAAGTTCACAGACATTCTCTGTATTTTACTCCCATTTCCCTGCCATCACCACCAGTGAAGTTATTTATTTGAATGTTTTTCATATTCCGCCCCCCCTTTTTTTTTGTTGTTTTTTTGTTGTTTTTTTTTTTTTTTTTTTTTTGATTATGATGTTCTGGTGTAACAATAGAAATGGATTACTCAAACTTTGTGGAACTGTTCTAAAAAATTTGTTTTGGAGATGAGAAGTGTGTTGTAGAAGGTTGAGTCGTTCTCACTAAAGAAAAGACAGTAGATTGGGGGAAAGAAATATTTTCTGGAACACAATAATGGCAGTCATATTGTAGTGACATGGGGGTTCTGGAAGTGTAAGTTTGACAACATTCAGTTTAGAAAACAAAATCCATAAGAGATGTGGAGTGTGACTAGATGGCAGGGTACCTTTGGTGATAGCAAAGGCATTTTTCTGATTTGGACTATAAAGATGAAATTTAGAGTCTGTCTTTTGAACTTTCCAGGACGAAGTCCCCTGAAAGCATAGGATGAAAGAGTTGGTGATACCAGGAACTGGGTATGGCTGCCCCAGTCAACATTAGGGCTACAGACCACCCGTCTTTGCTGCACAGCAGTGTTTAAATCCATACCCCTGGCTGAATGTCTTCACTTGCTCTAAACGTCCAGATGGGCAGATCTTTTTCATTTGGAAGTCAGTGCTTGGAAGAACAGAAGTCCTTATAACCATGCACAGCTCTTGTTCAGACATTTGGGTCTTTGTGATTGCGTTGGTAGAACTGTGAAGCAGTTGTATATTCATCCTCTTTAACACCAGTGTATTGTGGTTGGGAACGTAATTAAATAGGACAAGAATTGTGTGCTGTGGCTCATTATAAATGGTAGAACCTTTTGTTAGCAGTTGGATGTTAACCCTTAGGTACCAGCACCCCGGCATCTCAGTCGCTGGGCTTCAACAGGAATGAATCCACTTAACTGCTTTGGATATTTTATTAGAAATCCAGTGATGCCTGCCTTTTGTTTGGAAATGGAATGCTTTGAGGTACTCCCTGCTCAGATGTAACTCCCTGTTGTATCTTCTTCGATTAGGTTCTTTGAGTTGTGCTTGGGTATGTTTACTTTTGTGTTGGAAAAACACAAGTATTGGCGAACAGTCTCTGGAGTAGAGTGAATCAAATGCCCTGGCAATCCTACTGTGTTTCTAAAAGACGTAATGGAATTCCTGTGCAAAGAAAATTTATCAAAGGCTCTGTTTTTCAGAGAAGATAATTCTCAGCTTTAGGGTAATAAAATATGCTTGAGACCTTGTGGATTAATTTTTAAAAATCAGTATGTGAAACTGCCTACCTGATGGCAGTGTACTGGACTGTATGCAGCCTCTGTATTTTTGTGGTCACAGAGATTACACCCATAAGGTCCTCAGTTGGGCAAAACTAATACTTCCACCCCAAATTAAAACCTAGGCACTGTAATATGAAATTCCTTTATTTGCATTTCAGACTTTCTTGTATATCCCTCATGTTTTACTTAAAATGCATTTGCTAAAGTATGATCTGGCTGAAGTAAAATGTGCTTTATTTTCTGGTGCTTTGTGAAGGAGAAGCAAGCTTATTTTAAGCCTCAAGTTGAAACATGCCATTGTGTTTGTATGACTTCACAAAAATCACCTTGATTTACAGAAGAGTAATTAGGAACTTGATTTATATAAGAACTACAAGCTCTTTATGTATGGGTAGAGTGGCTGGAGAGCTCTACCAGTCTTTCTTAACAAATGAAGCTGCTTTGTTATATTTCCAAGGTGTATTTAGCATTTCCTGGCAAGTCCTGTGTAAAATTAACTCTGTCCAGGCATTGAGATGGAAGGGGACCGTGAATGAAGTGTGTTGTACCTTTAAGTGAAGGTCTCAGGCCTGACCTGTGTTATGTGGGTTTCTTGTTTGTCAGGCTGGAGGCATTTTCTCATTTTCACAGTTCAGCTGAAAACAAAGGCCTCCTTATCCTTGCAGGGAGCTCTTAAGAGCTGACATCAGCCTTTTCCCAGCGGGCATCAGCTCTGCCGTAAGAGTCCTTGCGGGGAACCCGAGCCCCGCAGCACTTTCTTCTCATGGCATTTTGTTTGCCAAGTAGCAGAGAAAACGAGGAAATGAGTGAAAGAGCACATTTTTTTTTTTTTTTTTAAGAAATGACACCAGGCTGGTTTTGCCTCTCTGATTTTTAGTAGGATCTTGCACATATGTAACTCTTAACTGCTTTGGGGCAAGGGACAGTTATGGCTAATACTTTATACTTGTGGTGTAGCAATTTTAAAAATAGCTTTTATGCTAGCAAATTGTGGGATCAAGTCACTGTAGTTAAGGTTAAAGTGAATTGATGTCACTGACCTCTTCAAAAGGATTCAGATTTGGTGTTACTGGTAAAATTATACGTGAAACTGGCTGTTTGAATTTGTATTGGAAGGGACTATTATTTTTGTTCGCTTGTCGAGTGCATCAGGCTGAAAGTTAGCATTTTTGGTTTGGGACAAGCAGGCTTGTGAATGGAATATTTTCCCTTCAGTCTCTTTGTCACAATTCGCATTTGCTTTGGTGGCATTTGGATCACAATGGCAATTAATTTCCATATGAAAATAATCTTACAGCAAAAGTTTGCAGCTATTAAGTAGTTGTCTGAGGAATAATCGTCTCTTGATTTATGTGGTACATAATTTGGCTTTTTTCTTGTAATAAAAGAAAGAACGACACATGAATAAGGTAGTTTAATCTGTATTGCATAAGATGATGTTTAGTTTTGGACATAGCCATAGAGACCCAGGTACTTCCATTTCAAATTCTAGGTTGTGTCTTCACATGACTATAGTGAAAAATCATGGCAAATCTGATCCATAAAGCCAGGGAAGATTCCTGGAGTTTGGAAGCTAACGTATATCGTAAGTTTTTTTACCATGAATATCCAATGGAGTTTACTCACTTCAGTGACACTGTAATAGAAATTATCCTGGCATCCTTTTTTAAAAAAATATGTCTGAAACTGTCCTGAAAGTTACCTGGATCTGAAGACTATAGAATAATTCAAGTTAGCAGAGGCTTTAGGAGGCCATTTCGTTCAACCTTCTGCTCAAAGCAGGATCAGCTGAGTCCTTTTCAAGCTTGTAGTAGCTCAAAGCAAGGAATTTTGAGTAAGATCTGAAATACTCAATAAACGATGATCCTTCTTAGAGGAGGACTCCGTCACCTTCCTCCTTTTACCATTCCCTGACCCTGTCTGAGAATGCAGGGTGGAAATGTTTTGCAGAAAATCAGGTCCCCGTTGTGGTGGAGGCTGGCTCCAGCTCCAAGCAGGGCTTGAAAAGATTTAGCGCTGGGTTGCAGGGGTAGCGTGGGAGTTTTCAGAAAAGTTCTTTGCTGCTAACTGCCACTTTTTTGGTTCCAAACTTCATGTGGTATTAAGAAATATGTTTACACTGTCATTTTATTGTGACAGATTGGAATTGAAAAAAAAAAAACCCAACACACACAACTCGGAACACCCAAAATGCGTCTCATTTGCTTGCAGGCATCTCCACTCAGCTCTCTTGGCACGAATATGCCTTTGAAGTATTTCAGGATTAACCTGGTGTTTTCAAAGCAGCCCCATTGAAGCTGAAATCCTCTGTGTTGCCAGTGGAACTGTTACAGTGTGGCCCTTGTTGATTACAGTGGACAAAAGATTACAGGGAAGGTTTCAAACTGCCTTTCCTAATTTTTTTTTTTTTTTGTTTTCTTGTATGCCTTGCTTGAATGGTGGACCAAATCGACTAGGTATATTTTATTATTTATTAATGGAGATCACACACTACACAAAGTGATTTGAAATAGTTTTCAACAAATATACACTAAGTTGAACCTTCCAGAGACAGACTTGGAAGAGCTAATATATCTGAGTTAATATTTAACACTGAGTTTTGCAGAAGTTCTTACCCAAGGAGGAATTGCAGAAGGTACTCAAGTCCCTTTCAGTTCAGGAGGGTGTAGCCAAGCAAATGTGAAATGCTTATTATGAACAGTTTCAGGGCTAAAAATTGATAGCTTATCAGTCCTTCACAAAAAGACCTGATCTATCAAAATTTGGGTAGATGTTTAAGTACTTGAAAAATCAGGCAACGTTAGCTCAGGTGTCGCCACTTGCAATCAGAAGGGTTTTGTTAGCTAGCTCCAGAATTCTGCTTTGATAGAATGTTTTGCACTTTTGTTTTCCTTCTTTTGTAAAGGAGCATACAACTTCCATGCTACGCTGAGTCTTCAGGCTGCCTGGCACGGTCCTTCGTGGTGGCTTCTCACCCACCGGGCTGCTCTTCGCTGTCGTTAAAGGGAGATTTTGCATGGTCTAAATGATCATCTAGCGACTTGGGGGTGAAATTGAACACCAATCCAAGAGTCTGATAGCTAAGCAAGAGGCAAGAAAAGAGCCAGTAACATTTACAAACATATTCTAGATGTGTAGCCTAACCATATGGAAACAAAGGTTTAATCGCACTTCTCTTTATTTAACCATTTTCCCAGATGTTTCCTGCAGTTTGACAGATGTACCATTTACTAGAAAGTTGCGCTCTTGAGAATTAGAATGTTATGGACACGGTTGCTATAGACAATGACTCTGTAAGGGTAAGATTTGGAATAAAATGTTACATTAATTTCTAGTTGAATAAGTAAATTTTTTTCCCCAGACTGAAAGTGCTGGACTGGACAGGCTCCTTTCATTTTCTCTCATGCTGTAATGCGCTACAAAAACATGTGAGCTGGCTTTAACTCATTCCTGCAAAATTGCTGAGTGCTGACTCTGAAGAAATGGCATTATTTCTTAGTGTGGGCAGGTGAGAAGTATTCCTCTGGTGATTCCTAGCCGTCCGTGGCCATCTTGGCATTTCAAATAAGCGCCCTAGCCGGTAGCCAGGAGAGGTAGTTCTCCTCTGCCCCCAGGCTTTGGTGCCCGGTCTGAGGGGAGGCGGGTGTGCAGGCCCTGCTCGCGGTCCCGCCGGTGGTGGCCAGGCGGGGCTCGGGGGCGGCTGAGCCGTGTGGTACCTCGCCACCTTCCGGCAGCCCGGCCCGGCTTCCCGCCGAGCCGCCTCTGCCCGCCGGCCGCGCCGAGCCGGCCCCGGGGCAGCCGGGCCGCGCCGCGCCGGGGACTCTTAACGTGACGAGGCGGCCGGGGCCGCGCTGTGGGCCGCAGCCGCTCGCCCAGGCGGTGGGGCCCCGGGCGGGGCGGGGGAGCGCGGCCGCCTTCCTGCGCCCCGGCCGTGCTCCCCCCGGCCGAGGGCCGGGCCCTGCGCCGCGCCCCGGGACCGCGGCGAAGCGCTGGGTATGGTTTTCGTTGAGGATTCATCCCGCAAGAAAATGACAAGGGAAATAAAAGGACTTTGCCGCCAATTGAAGTCTGAAGGTTTTGACCTCAGTTATTTGACCACTTCCCCCAGTGGAAAACGCTGCTGGAATCCGCTGCACTTTCTAGTTGCCGTGATGTTGACTAAATTAGGTACCCGTGCCCATATCGCTTGATTGAAATCGAGTCGTCCTTTAAATTTCTTACATAACTCTGCTAACACTGTAAACAAGCTCTGCAGCTCTCCAAGATTTCTCATTCACAATGTAAATATTGTTCCTAAAATACAGTGGAATGTGAACATAGAAAGCAGAGTCTGTGTGTCGGCTTATTGTACCTGCAGGCTTGTATATGCACGGGAACTGGATTTCACTCCTTTCATTGCACTGACTCCAGTGCAGAATACCTGCTCAGAAAGAAAAAGAGGGCTGGGATGAGCTTGGTAAGCCATGAGAAAAACTTTCCAAAACATCTGGGGGGAAGTCTCAGCACACTCTAATTACTGCTTCGTGTAGTCTTTAATGTGGCACAGATGTGCAGTGACTGTAAATAATGGAGGAGTCGCACATTACAGTCAAGTTAAGGTCGATTTACATGTTCCTGTCAAAGTCCTGTCTTTAAAGTAGTCTCTCAGAGTTGTTTGAGCTGTATGAACATGGCTGACTTCTTGCCATCTGAGTGATAAGGAATGACGGTGCTTTGTGAATCTCTTTGTCACATTTTTATTCAGTAACTTTTAGTATTCATAAATCAGTACTTTAAAAAGGGGGGGAAGTAAAAACCCCAAACATTTTTGCTTGTGATTTGCTGTTCCAACTAAAGTCTCCCTTAAACCAGAAGTTGCTGTGGGGGGATACTGTTGATTGTAGGATTTGATGGTTAACTCGGGTACCTTAACTGCAGGAGTACCCTTGCAAACACTTCACTGCTACTGCTGTGGTCGGTTCGGTTATCAGCTTTTCAAAGGAATTATTTTACTATATTGGTATGAATAGTTGTGCAAAATATAATGAAGCTGTTATTGTATTTATAGTGCTTCTAGAGGTTTTGGTAATTCAGATTTTATTAGCAATTACAAACAGTTGCAATAAAGTTTTAATGAAATGTTTATTCCTTTTATAAAACAGCCTGTGAAAAAATCTAATTTCTTAAAACCAGTTATTTAAACACTGTTCTCAGTCTAAAGGTCTGAAGCCTGGGGTTGAGAATTTTTGAAGTTTCTGTCTGAAAGCAAATTAAGGTACTTTCTCAGCTTTTCCTGCTTCACATCTGCTAATGTTACACTGTGTATCTGATGGACAGAGACCGTAATTTGTAAGCTTTAATGATCCAGGCCCTTCTCCCTCTTTCTCATAAGAACTGTTGAATTTGGAAAAGAAGGCTCTATAATCCCATCACCTGACAATTTGACACAGTTAATTCCAGCACAGTGACCCTATTTTCAGAGTCTGGCTTGTGTTGTTAAACCTCTCACTGAATAAACTTGCTGTCCTCATGTTGTTGATACCTTTTACTTCCCACATCATCTATTTGAAGAAAATTATTAATCTGCTCATCTACTGTAGGATTCTACCTCATGTAGTGTTTTAGGTGACTGAACTAAATAAAATCCCATGAATTTTGGAGAATTAGGGGTTCGCAGATTGACTTAAGCTGGTACCCACTTTTACAAGAGTAGTTACATGACAGGCATTGAGTGATGACTGAAAGTATTTTTTCCAAATAAAAAAGTAGAAAATATTTTAAGGAACAACCCAGAAAATATTATAAGAAAATGTAACTGCCATTTTTTATTTCCTCTAACAGTTCTGCACAGTTTCACCACTGAGTTTCAACACTACCAAGTTCTCCCTGAGCCTGTAGAACAGGCTGATGTCCCCTGGCAACATTGAGCACACATGTATGTGGCTAATCTTGTTGCACTAGGACATGACACGCTGCTGCGTCTATTTTATGTGCAAGCTTTCTCCTGACGTTGGCCCATAGTTTTCTCTGTGTGATCATAAATAGTGTTTACAGTGTTTTCCAGTGACTCAGTATAAAAGGTTTGTTGCATGTGCCAAGTTTGACTTCAAAAGGATGTTAATACGGCTGAACTGTAAAAGCTGCACGTGACCCAGCACACCAATTGGTAGAACGTAAGAGGAAATGTCTGCCGGAGGTGTTTGGGTGGGCATTGCAGTTGGGTATGAATTAATCATTTTACAGCTGCCTCTGAATCTTTCCAGTAGCCCCTCTGACCTTCTCGCTGGTTTCATGGAAGCCTCTTTGCCCTTTCCTTATACTGTCAGCTTTCCTTCCTGCTTGTTAGAAGTTTTAGGGAAAGTTTGGAGTGTCCCTTTAACCTCATCTTTTATCATTTGCTTTTCTGGATGTTTTTCCCCTCCAGGCAATTAGGGAGTTGAAACAGTTCAGACTTCTGCATGGATACTTTTAGTTTCCATTCCAGTGGTGACTTGCCTTCCTAGATTGTGTTCTGTTCATCCCAATGTATGCAGTAGCCTGACTTGCTCTCCAGATGTGAACATTGGCGGGCTCTGCTCCGTTTCACCAGCTTCATTTGACTTGCTCAGAATAAGACTATTGTGCCTTCAAGCACCCAGATACTATGCTGACTTCTGTATAGTTTACTTTTCAGCTAGAAAGGAAACCTTAGTTCTGGGCCTTGACTGGCAACCACAGTATTGAGTTTCTGGTGTAGATTGGTATGTCTGAGTTTTGAAGTGTTACTGAAACTATCTTCCAAAAAAAGTGCTCCCTGTAACTATAGTAGCAGCATCTTCTAAAGACAGACAGCATCCTCTGCAGAGCCCTTTTCAGCGAAATGTTCACATCTTCTGTCTTTGGGCTTCACAGTTGGCAGAAATAATTCTTCACTTACTTGTTTTTCTAGTGTGTTGTGCAGGTTTTTCAAAGGCAACTGGAGCTACTGTCGTTCTTTGAAGAGAGAGTTATGGGGAGGTGGCTGAATCAGATAAGTCTTAAAGGTTTGGTTACTCCTCCTGTCTCCTTTCCAAGAGGCGTGCTGCTGCTCTGACAGGCTGTTGGTAGTTACAACAGGGAAGACAGTGACGCCTCGTTGCAGGTTAGAGGACCAGGAAGTTTCTTCAGTTTGGCTAATGCGAGTGACAGGAGGCTGAATATTTTTTGCCCTCGATCCTTGAAGACAAAGTCAGAGCAGATGGGGGTCATACTCAACTGTTGGTTTATATCTAGATAGAGTTAAACAAAACATTGAAGAGATTAAATGGGCTTATGTTTTACGCTCCAGAAATCATAGTGCATTTTAGGCAAATTTTTATAATTATTGCAATGTCCAGTTATATCCAGACACTTGTTGTGGTAATACTGGAATGCTAGAACGTTCTATTGTTCTAGCTCCGCTTTTTGAGCTGTGATTTTTTTTTTTTAATTAGTTTTCCTAATGAGATAATTCATATTTTTAATTAGCAGAATTATGAGATTATTTACCATTTCAGAATTCTTCCAGTTTTTTATTATATGTTAAAATTTTGTTGTTTACATCTGAGGTATGGCCTCACATAAAAGCTCTTCAAAAAATCATGGTACTTTAAAATGTGTGAATACAATCAGGTATACCACACAAAATGAGAACCTAAATGTGGGGCATCTGGAGTTGAGTGAGCAGGTGATAGAAGTGCAGAGTGGAGAAATTAGTGGGTAAGCAGAGGTTCTGGGATTGTTTTTTCTTTGTTTGTTTGTTTGTTTGTTGGTTTGTTTTTTTTTAAATTGAATTACAGGGTTTGATTTTTTTATAGTTAACTTGCAGTCTGTACCTATTGCAGTAAGGTAACTTTGTTATAATTTCTGGATTATGTATATATGCAGGTGTTACAGCAGTGATACAATTTTTCATTATATAAATCCCAGAGTTTTACTTAGAGATGGAATGAGCGATTGCCATTACAAAGCAGCCAGTGCTACCTTTTACAACAATCCCATGTTGGAGCAAAGATGGCCAAGCATTAAAAAAAAATTCCTGTGAGAAAAAAAATAAGTAGGATCTGAGATTGTGTTAATTGATTTTACTGTACATTAGATTTAGATTTCAGTTTTGTGGGTTTGGCTTTTGACTAAGGTCTTACATCATGTGGTTCTCTTGCATTCTTTCATACTTGTGAATATTAAGCCTCAGGAAGGGAAGCTCTTCAGTATCAGAATATTTTTGCTTGGTGCAGGCAGGCAGTAACGGGACACTCCTTTATGCGTTTCACAACTTACTTCTTTTACTGTGAAATCTGTTCTCCTGGTTGATTACATTTGCAAGTAACTATCTGGTCCAGGATTTTATCTCTGAAAATCTTGTGTTGGTGAGGATAAATATAGAAAGTCCGACCTATGTATGTTTATATGTGAAATTATCTTATTTCTTATTAGCGTGTTTTCAATGGTTTTATTTTGACTTCTCATCTGAAAGGCCTTTCCATTGGCTATAGCACCAAGCTGAAAAAAAATTTTCTAAGGAACTGCAGAATTTTCACTAGAGGGAAGTGGAGAGAGCAGGGAGAGAGAGGTACAGTTGGTGCATGTGGACTTCTGACTCTGAAAGAATTTACGTAAATATGATGCTTCATTCTCTAAACTGGGCCTGATGCTCAAATTGAAGAATTCAAAAGAACAAAAGCTCTTTTCTGGGAAGAGTTCAATTTAATTACTGGTGGCTGGAGAAGCTCTGAGGCAGTGCTTAAAATCCTGGGTGCCTTTGCTGAGTTGTTTCTAGCCTGAGGCAAAAAGTGAAGACTTAGCCACCTGCTTCTTTCCTTGTTAACCACACTGAATGCGGGAAGTAATGGAGGGTTTGCCAGCTCCAGACCTCGGTTAAAGAAGCACTTTGTAGCCAGCTGGCTAGCAAAGTGCTGCTCCGGAGGCTTCCAGAAGCCCTGCAGGAGGCTCGGCTGTAGTGCAGCTTCCAGGCAGGCGACCGTGGCAGGTCAGTCGTCGGTTTTACCTGTGCCTTGGGCTGAGCACGATCTGTGGTTTGCCCAGAAGGTTTCCTGCAGGGGGAACATACTGTGCAGCTACTGTTCAAATAACAGCAAAGGCAAAAATGGAGAGGGCATTCTTTATCTTTCTCAGGAAATCATAGCAGATGTCCAGGTTCTGTGGTGGAATTGATTCTTGCTAAAACAATAATCTCTTGCAAGTTTCCTAGTTGAAAGCTTTTTGGGATGGAGTACTAAGCCATAAAAGGAAAAGGCTACTCAAAGTAACAGGGAGGCAGAAAGCTAATAAAATGGGATGGAAAAGGGTTATGCATTTAGGTGGCAGCCATTCAATGCAGATGTGGTCTGAACAGTGTACTGGGCTGTTTGGAGTATTTCTTTGTGTTATGAATACTTCAGATAACTGGCTGACACTCAAAGAGCAAACTGCTAATATTTTCAGGTTTTGTTTAAGGTTTTTTAGTGAATTTGGATTGCTTAAAAATTTGGAATAAGGAACGCTTCGGATTTTTCCCTCTGGATAGATATCTCTGTGTTTTGAAATAACACCTTCAATTCTTGTTTTCCCACCTCACAGTTTGTATTGTGTTTTTAATTTTCACAGAATTAATGTATGCAAGTAGGTACTTTTGCAGGAAATGATCCTCATCTTGTGGAGAAGATAGTTTATATCAGTGGGTTATAAACCCTTAAGTGGTCTTCAACAAAAGCAGCTGTCCTCTTTCAGATTTAAGAGTTTATGAGTAAGTACAGTAAAAGATGTTAGAAAACAAATATTAAAAAGATGCTGAAAATATTAAAACTGCATATGGATTAAGTTACACAAATGAAAGTTTACTTCTAAGCAATATTATGCATTGTATAAAGAGAAACATCTTACGTGATAATTAAAAAGCACTGTAAGTGGATACTTGTTCTTTCTGCAAGTGAAACACACTCCTACAGTACAACCATCTCAAGTTAGAGCTCTGTTTCTGCCAAAGGGAGTGTGAAACGTCTGTGATTTCTTCACTTGGAGGTACAGTAATACTTTTGGCATCTGTTCCTGAAGGATCTGCAGGCTGGAAGTGAGTGCGAGCAAAACTGTCCCCTTCGGTGGGCCTCTTTTTTTTCCCTTTTCCTTAAGCAGCTGGCAGAGTTCGTCTGTTCCTGTAGGATGAGTGTGAATTACCGTCACTCTGTGCCAGCGAACAGAACAGCTGCATTTAAAAGTTGTACAACAACAAAAAAAAAATATTAAGAACAATGCATTTTAGCTACCTTTGAACTGGTTCCTGAAGAGGGCTGGAACATTGCTTTCAATTAAGAAACGTCGCTTAGAACCAAACTGAAGCAGACTTTCAGCTACAGTCAGGATGTGTGTGGTTTTGGTCTGACATCCATCTGAGCACATGATGCTTGGTAAGTGCTGGAGCCTTGGTTATGATTCACTGGGGAGAAACATGGAAAACAATGTCTGTTTTTCAAGTGTTGGAGAAATGAATTTAAGGTTGGACTCGTGTATAATTTTGCTAAAATAAACCTGCAAGTAGCTTGAGCACCTCAGTTAGAAGGGAAGTAAGGGTGAGGGGCCTGGCTGATGTGGTAGTGCCCCACTGCCTGCTGCTTGCTCGGGTTCTCACTGATATTAGTTGCTGGTTTTTAAGCCAGTGGACTTGCACTGACATCTTCACCACTGAAGATGGAGTCCAGAGTTACACGTGCTGATTTTTAAGACAGAGTGGAGTCAGGGGGATGGTAAAGTTGTTTGGACAGCTGGGTTTATCTGTAGTATATATTTTCAAGTTATTTTTCAAACATGGTCAGAAATCCTTCTTTGTAATTTTCTGCCCTGATGTTTGAACTAAGAGATGCGTCTCTGTACTTGTTCAGTGTGTGTGGAATTTTTTAAGCTAATTGACTTCAGTGAAACATAATTATCTTCAAACACATGCAATTTTGATTGCCCCTTCAGACAAAGCATACAATACTGTAACAAGAAAGACTTACTTTAATAATAATTTTTAAATTGTAACAAACGTTCAGTTTCTAATGGAAAATTATTTTTAAAGTTATATTTTCAACAAAGATTATTTAATAATGTGAAATTGAGGAATACTCTGTAAATAATTTTATGTACAGTTGTTTTACAAGTGGAGTCACATATCTGTAGGATTTGCTATTTATATTTAAATAGGAGGGACTCAAGTGCTGGTGTATTTTCACAAGGGCAGAGCTATCACGTTACCATTCTACACGGTGCTGTAAAATTTTCAGCTGGGCTCGGAAAAAAATAATATCTGATGTGGAAGTAGAAGTTTCAGGTATTTTTAATTTTTTGCCAAGACTGTATAGTTGAAGGTAGATGAATTGAGGAGAGGACTTCTGAGGAGTGGAGTATAAACTGTTCCCTCCCTGGAAGAGGAGTTGTTCTAATTTAGGAAGAGGGAATTACTTGCCCACAGAAAGGGCTAGGGTGTGGTCTGCTGAGATTACTGAGATAACTCAATAATTTTCCGTATTTTTAGGGAAGGGCTGTCTACTGTGCTGTGCGTCCTGGCTTCAGACTGATCCCACTACCCAGTTTCTTGGTCTCTTCTTCCAAAAATCTTTGCAGAAAAGTTTTGTTGTTTTTTTGGGGGGTGGGTTTGATTGGGTTTTTTGGCAGCAAAATGACCAGTTCACAAATATTTAAGGCTGTGACTTTTTGTTTAAAGTAAGGATGAGTGAAATAGGTGCTGTGGTGTAAAATGGAAAATTTCTTTTGCCTGGGAATTTCAATAGGTTTGTTCATCTCCGGTCACTTGACAACCCCGCCCCCCCAGTAAATGCAGCACTAAGTTGTTGAAATCCCAGTTCTAAGGAAAAAACCCAAACAACTGGTGTAGCTACATTTTTTTTTTTTGTTTAATTTTGTAAGTATTTTTGGTGGAGGAAACAAAGTTTCTCCTTTAAAGATCAGAGTGTGCTTATTAAAACAAAATATAATCATTCTGAACAGGGATTTGGAGGGGGAGGGGGGCAGTGAAAAGTAGGAATCTGCTGGAACCGCAGTTTTGCAGCCTCCAAATGGTTATTTAAATTGTAGTAGACCAGATAATACTTAGTTGAAAAGTAAGATTTTTGGCTTGCAGCCACCAAAGATACTGCATTGCAGCAAGAAGAATGAGCCATCTCTACACAGCATTGCCTTTATCACTTGAACGGTGATTTTAGCCGTGTCTTTTCATACATTATTTCCCAGGCTATCTTATGGCTGTTGTCCAGGTACAAACCCAGCCTGCAAAGGCATCCTATTTATGAAGTTCCATGCTTGCTTCCTAAGGGGTGGTGAAGGATTAGTCTGTTGTGTTCAATAGCTGTTTCAGCACTGTAATTCAAGATGAGGCTACTGTACTTTAAATATAGAGTCTGTTGTGCTGCCGTTAAGTCACACATTTGCATCAGTCATTAGCTCAGAGCAATGCAATTCTAAACTTCTTTCTTCTGAACGCTGATGCTGCAAAGTAGCCTTGTGAATTGAAATGTTACCAAAGCTGGCAAAATACTGAAATGTAGCACTGGGAGAATGCATTTCCTGGTGGTTTGTCTGCTGCTTTCTTGTCTCTAAATCTGGCTTAGAAAGAAGGATTCGGGAAACACATGATTTTCAGAGAACATCTTGAGCACCAGCTGTGAAACCTTAAAGGTTAGATTTTATGGTCGATTCTGCTAATCTGTAACTACTAATTTGTAATTAGTTAAAAGGGACAAGCGATAGGCGGGGGGGGTCTGAACAGTTACAAATTGTATTGTTATTCTGTTGGCTCTTCCCTCCTAAGCATGTCAGGGGAATTTGTTGTAGAGAATAAGCTGTGTCCTGAGGTTCTCAAGTCACTGGTTGCCTGGTATCATATTAACCCTAACTTCTACCATGCTAAAGGGGTTGAGTTTTGATTCAGGCAGCAATAGCAGATTTCTCTACATCCAAGTGAGTCTCGAGCAAGCTGAAGGCTTGTGATGAGTTCAGCAAAGGTCCTGTTCCTGAATACAGCAGAGATGCGGACCCTCATCTCAAGAAAGATTACAGTTTTTCTAGCTCTTACATGAGAGGGGTCATGAGGATAACAAAGGTATGGGAATGGGTTTTTTATTTGAAGAAAGTATTACCCTGGAGAAAAAAAATGTTGTTGAACAGAGAGATGAACTCAGGAGTGGCATGAGGATAATAAGCAGGGAGCGATGGCTTTGTCTCTTCCTTATACAGGACCTCGGTGGGCAGTAACAGACCAAGCCACTAGATTTTAGGTTAAAAAGAAACCAAAAAAAAGCCTGTGAAGAAAAGGTACCTAACAAAGCATGTAGTTTAAACTGTGCAATCTGTTGCCACAGGATGCTGTGGAGGCTAAATGTTCCCATGTCTCAAGAGGCATGCAGACAAATGCTGTGCAACAGAGCGAGTGCCCGGCTCCGGGGGCAGGATGGCACAGAGCACCCTGCAGCGGGGCTCTGCTGGGGACGGGGTGCAGGGCACCCCGGGGACAGGGCGCAGGGCACCCCGGGGACGGGGCGCGGGGCACCCTGGGAACACGGCGTGGGGCACCCCGGGGACACTGCGCGGGGCACCCCGGGGACACTGCGCAGGGCACCCCGGGGACACGGCGCGGGGCACCCCGGGGACACGGCGCGGGGCACCCCGGGGACAGGGCGCAGGGCACCCCGGGGACGGGGCGCGGGGCACCCTGGGAACACGGCGTGGGGCACCCCGGGGACACTGCGCGGGGCACCCCGGGGACACTGCGCAGGGCACCCCGGGGACACGGCGCAGGGCACCCCGGGGACACGGCGCAGGGCACCCCGGGGACGGGGCACTGAGCACCCTGCAGCGGGGCTCTGCAGAGGCTGCATGGCTGTGCTGGGTCAGGGTGCTGGGCAAACTTGAAACCTGCAAGTTTCTTCTGTAGCATTTTTGTTGATAAGCTTTGGGGTTCCTTATTCTCCTCTGTTAGCAGGGCTTTTTTTCCCCCCCATTCAGCGGTTAGCATTCCTTTCCAAGAGCCTTTATCAGACATTGAAATAGGCAGTAGCTTCTTGGAATTGTAACTTATTTCCATATTGCGTACTATTCATACATTTTAATTTCTAGTGTTACAGAGAACATTTTTCTATTCCTTTTCTGTCTCTGCCTAATATTCATTTGAGCATTTTTAAAGATTGCTCCTGCATATTAACTTGCTATGGTATGTTCTGAGAAGTGAGGGGAGAACCCCCTTGTAAATGGATTTTGCCTACTTAACACACAGAGACACGCAGGGCACTTCACAATTACTTCAAGAGCCCTCTGAAGACAGCGCGTGTCTTCCACAGAGCCGGCTTCTTCCTCTCGCGCCTTCCGACGTGACGGGCAAAGCTTGCTGTGCCGCGCGGAGGCACCGGGAGCTCCCCCGCAGCGCTGGGTCCAGCCTGCCCATCACTCCCGCCGTCCCTGGGGTGCGCGGGTCTGAGGGACTGCCTGCACCGAGGAGTGGGGTGCCTTCCCTTCCATCCACTGGCTTGCCTTTAACGGCGGTTATACTGCGGTATGGAAGCGGAAAGATCTTACACAGAAGTACAAAACCAGTATTATTTTAATTGCTGTGGATGATGGGCTAATTACGTGAGTACATCTACTGAGACACACCATTCATTAGTAGTTTGAAATTGCTCTTTTTAAAGAACAGTTGCAATTAAACTATTCTGAGATAAGTGCACCGTAGTTTGCTTTTTCTTCATTTTCTGCTCTGAAAATCCAGCTTCCTGCCTTGACTCACTTCATTTTGCTGATATCAGCTATGTCTTCTGAATAAAGTAAAATTTTCTTGGGTTTCGGCAATGCTTAGAGAATATTGCAGTGTTAAGATAGGGTGGAATTAATATTACATTCAGTGAGGAGGTGTCTGTTTTAACAAAGCATGATCAGTTGTGACTTTAACTCGGTGGTTTTAGAGAAGTATCTGAAGAAATTCTAGGCTGAGACAAGTGTTGGTTGTCAGAACTTGCAAACGTAAACCATTGGCTTCTCTTTGCAGGGAGGTGGCTGGATAGACTTGGGGATACCCCACTGAGGGCTTCTCTCTCCCTCCTCACAAACCAGGCAAAATGCATTGCCTCGTGTTTCATAAAGGGATTTCATGTTGCATATCTCATTATAGCTTGTCACAATAGTAAGTCCTTTGACCTCTTTTTCTTTCCTGTATTAGAAACAAGACTGCCAATGGAGATTATCGGAAGGAGCACAGAGAGAGGAGTCGCAGCCCCATCGAGAGGGCCGCTGCCCCGACAATGAGCCTTCACGCCAATCACATGTATGCCTCAATCCCAAGCTTGACCATGGATCAACCTCTAGCACTGACCAAAAACAGCATGGATGCAACCCGAACAGTTGGCATCACACCTACGCTGACTTCTGTGGAACGGCAGCAGGTACTGGCTTCTAGGCTGACAAGAAACTCGGGGTGGTTGTAGGAATCCTTGCTGTAGACACAATGAGGACTTCCCAGGTGTAAGCAGAACGTGTTGTGAGTCACAGTGGGTCGGCAATACCGCTCTTCAGGCAAAATGTATTTTAAAAGTGCACGATAAGTGTCACAGCTCATTGTGTTTAATGTGAATCAATCACTGATGGTTAAATGTACCTGCCCCAGATTTCTCGGCCTTCCTGCTGTTTCTGATGCTTTGCTCAGCTTGTGACTGCGCGTGCTTTAATGGGGAACGCAGAGCCCGTGGCCGAGCGAAGCTCCAGTACCTGCTAGGCAGTAACTGATGCAGCTTGCAGGTGAGGAGGGTATTCGCCCGTGCTCCCCTTGGCAGTCAGTGCGTGCTGCCCTCCCCTCTGGCCCGCCTCGCTCCTCCTGGGACTGCTGAAGAAGGGGTACAAGACAGAAAGGGCATAAAGGAGAGTTTTGCAGGTGAAAGAAGCTGGAATGACCTTAGTTGTTTCAGCCAGCCAAAGCATTCGCTGTGCTGTTCAGAGCAATGTTGTATCGCTGTTTCCTAGTGACTCTTCCTAAAGCACAGTAATGATTCTTGATTATTTTATGCTTTATTTCCATATGCTGGAGTGGTTTGATTTTGGCTGGTTGTTTGGATTTTGACTTCTCATTTTGGACCTTGTATTTGTTTTCCTTCAGAACTGCTGAAGATGAGCTCTCTCTATGCAGGTTATACAACAACAGTTTTCTATGTCAGACTCACTGTTAGCCCTCTCACAAGTAGAGACAAAGCAACATAATTGAGTTGTGATGAACTGCAGTGTTGTGAAATTGAACTGGCCCATGTACCCAAGCCTGCCCTTCCTTCCCTTCCCTTCCTTTCCTTCCTTCCTTCCTCCCCTGCTGTGCTGCCCTGCAAAGGCCAAACCCTTTGAGTGGACGATCTTTCAGAGGTTGGGAGTTCTCATACACAATGTATGAAAGCTCGCCGGAGCCGCACTTCACATCTACCGCGTGGATTTTCACAGCGGTTGGCTCGGTCTGCTGGTCTTTTAGATTTTGCTACGCCAAAACGCCTAGCTTTACCCTCGTGTTGCTGCTATCTTGCACCGCTTGGCACGGAGATTGCAGAGGTATTGTTCTGTGCAGAACGGCGGCTCTTTGCTCTCGGCGTTCGGTGATGCCAGCGCAGGAAGGGACGGGCTTCCACTGACGGCACTGCTGCCCCCGGAGAGCGCCGCCGCTGCCGCCGAGCCGCTGCCGCCACGGACACTCGTCTTATTTTGGGCGTGTGTGACTTGTGCTGATCCCTGTCGCCCGTTACCAGATTCCTCTCTCTTTTGTTATCTTTGACATTTTGTGCTAGATTGCAGTCCGTTTGCTTGGGAAAATAGGATGTTGAGGGAAGACCTTGCTAAGAGCACAGAGTAGAAATCCTATAAAATGAAGTGTATTTGAAAGTAAGAAGCCCTAGTTTGACGATTTGTTGTTTGGATGGGATTTTTTTTTTTAACCATAACATGTTGAATGGGATTTCGTCATACTCTGTTTCTAATAAAGAGGTGGGAAAAAATAGCTTCTTATTTTAGGCAGCGTAGGGTTATCAAGTTACTGGAGTCACCATTACTAAATTCCCAGCTTATCTCAATATTTTCATATAAATGTGAGTAGCTGCTCAGTGCACCTGTACACACAGAGCCACACCGGGGGGATTCTGTAAGACGCCTTATCCTGCCTCTCAGATCCCTTGTGGTGTTGGTAGATCCATTCTCGAGACGAGCTTTTCTGTTACCTGTCTGTCTCTACTTCCCAGCACGTCTGAAATACTCTTCTGAAGAGACAGCATATATACACTTCTCAAAAGCCACTTCACAGCCGCACAAAATCTTGGTCCCTCTAAAAAAAAGAAAATAAATACTTCCACGTGTGAACTGCTTACAGAAAAATCAAATCATTATCTTTTTTTCTTTATTTACTGTTTTTACTCCGCTGTCCATGCAGTAAGATGTAGATAGCATCGTTCCTGTTGTGCCTAGCCAAATGGTGTTAAACCTCCCTGGAAAGCTCATCTCCTTTACTTTGGTCTTGCTCTTACTCTGTGTAAGCTGGAGTACCACTAGGCAGTGAAAAGTCTGTCCTTCCGCACTGACTTTGTGTGGTGGTAGGTAAAGCAGCGATTTCTGTAGGTTTGCTGCACACAAAATGAAAACTCTGTTAATTACATCAATTCTGCTAATCTTTTGCACACTTAACAATTAACTTGCATGAGTACAGCAAAATGGACTTGCGTCATAAAATCTACCAAAGATGCAAACCAAAAAATATTCCAATACCTGTGTTATTTCCCTTCAGCCACCTGGAGAAACCGGCAGGTGACGTTTCTCTTCCTAAGGGCTTGTTTCAGTGTAACATTTACATGGTGAACAGCTGTAAGAAGAGGATTTTATGTTTACACTTTGTACAAAGTCTGTGTTGTGGAATTAGGATTATGTGAACAGACATTTTGGGGAATTGTAGAGAAAAAGGATGACGTTTAGTAAGTGGTGCTAGAAAGGCAGGTGAATTACAACAGAAAAGTACTTAGGGTCACGACTGGCTCAGGAGCTCTTCCAGTTTTCATTTACGGGCTTGTTGATCTGTGGCTGAAGTACACAGTACAGGATTAGTCAGGCTAGGATGACACCTTCTGAATGAAAACTGATAACGTTAAAACTCGATTAACACTAAGAAGACAAATACTTGTAAAATTGGTAAAGCCCTTCTGAGTCCTGGAATCACAGGGATACGTGGCTGTAGAATGAAACAAGTATTTCATGTGTTGACATTTAGTTCTGCATATGTAATGTCTGTGAAGTTGAAAGAGTCGCTGTAAAATCACTTCAACGGTTTTCACAATTTGCTTTTATACTGCCCTTTTTCCATATGGCTGCTTGCCACTTAAATAACTAAGAAGCTTTTTGGAAGTGCAATGTGTGGGGTTTTTTTAATCAGACAAAGGAATAATAGCTGAATATTTTGGGGTTTAATATTCCTTACTGAATCGGGGAGCTTACGGCTTATTGCAGTGCCGGGATTCGGTTCAGAGTTTGTACATCTGAAGTGACGATGCTGAAGTGCTGCAAACAGGGCTCTGGCCGGTCGCCTTCGTCAGTGACAGTTGTCTTTTTTCTTGCATATCAGAACCGTCCATCCGTAATCACCTGCGCCTCCGCGAACAACCGGAACTGCAACCTCTCTCACTGCCCCATTGCCCACAGCGGCTGCGGGTCCGCGGTGCCTGCCTACAGGAGACCCTCCAGCAGTAAGTGCCCTGTCCGCCCTGCGAACTGCCCCTTCGGATTTGAGGAGAACAGAGTTGTCTCACTAACCTTAACTGTGTCGGCACCAATGGATTAACGGGAATCAAAGGAGGTGAAACAATAGACACCTCTTGGTATCCGGCCTACCCAGAGACATGCTAGCACAGGTCCCCTCTGCAGCCCTTCTAACCACCAATCCTGTGCCACAGTAGCAAGTACCAATTCAGAATTAGGGAGAGAGAGGTGTTCTTCTTCCTTGTTTTGGAAAAGCTTCTTTAAAAAAATAAACACCCCACACAGCCGAGTAAGTCATCATGTTTATTTTAGTCTAACGGACAAACAGCGGGCAGGGCCAGCAGATCCAACCATGCTCTTGTTTTTAGGAGCTGTAGTTTCCCCAGTCCTACAGTAGTCGGTAGGCTTTTATGATTTAGCTGCAGTCACAAAAATCCCTTCCTCCAGATACAGAGACAGATACTCTTCCATACAGAGAAAGGTGGAGGAGAACACAAAAAGCTTTGGAGGGCAGTTGCTACAGCAACCCAAGTGGGGAGCTTCAGCTTTCTGCCTTCTGTGCAATTAGTACTTTTAATGAAACCTTTTCATGCAGTACTTGCTGGGAAGCCTTGGGCTGTTTCGCTTCACTTTCTCTCACCGTGTGACCAGGGGGAAACACAGCCCTTTCTTTTCAAGCCATATACCTGTGATGCGCAGCTTTAACACGCGGCATTTCCAAAAGCTTATGGCAGCCAGGCTTCATCAACCAGAATGTGTCAGGGTAACCACCCCGCCATGCCATAGGCAGGAACCTGAAAGCCCATAGTAGGGTGGTGATTGTTACTGTTATTTAAAAAAAAAACAAAAAACAAAAAAAAACAAAAAGGAGGTCAGTGTATTGTTGAAAACGAGAGTTAGAAGCTGAAGCAAGACCCTGGAGGATATATTACACTTCTAGAGAAATCAGCAGTTGGGGATCTAAGATGTTAAAAGTTTCCTAGAAGACTGCTGTTGCTTGTCTGAGGAGAGCCGCTTCGTTGCAACCCCGGCTGTAGTTACATGGGCTTTGGCACAGTGGTAAATGTTTTTGAAAATATCTGTCTCTTGTCACTCGGTGCACAACACACGTTTATTTTACGATCAGTCAAGCCTTTCTGTGGCACGAAGGTCAATGGCACGGATCCCACAGTTTTCAGGTTTTATTTTAAAATTAATCTCCTTTAGACACACATATATTGTTTCTAGATTGTAAAACTGCAACTCTCGTATTTAATCTGAGGAATTATTTATCATTGTTGTTGTTCAAAACCTGACTTCGAAGGTTGTTTGTTCCTCTTGTAATAGTATTACAGCGTTTTAATGCTCGTGGTACCTAATCCAGAGGTGACGATTCATTTAGTTTTGTGACTGGCTCCTAGCACAACTATGTAAAGTAAGGTGAAACCCTGAAATCAGCTTTTGGCATGCTGTCATTCAGAATGAGGTCTCCTCACACCTGCCTGGCATCAACAAGGCTTGGGAGCTGATTCTAAAGAACCGTTTCCATCTTTAATTTTGTTCAAGCCTAAATACAGGCTCTCTGTGATTGTTTTGGGAGAGGGTTTCCATAGAATCGGAGCTGTTACTAGCCTGAGGGAGAACTAGAATTAGATGGAACATGCTTACCTGTTGCAGGTCACAGAAATGCAAAACCACTGAACTCCCTTTATTAACCCCTTCCATCTCCTTCCCTCACAGTTCCGTAGTGAGGAAAAGAAGCCTTGCTCAATGCTGAGCTGCTGGGGAAAGGGGAGAAAAGGCGGGGTCTGAATCCAGCCGTCGGTGCCAGGGTTGTGCATGGCAGTAACGCATCTTCTGCCTCCTTCCCCCGTGTAGCTACCACTGCCTGTGACCCGGTGGTGGAGGAGCACTTCCGCCGAAGCCTTGGCAAGAACTACAAGGAGCCTGAGCCAGTGGCAAACTCGGTGTCCATCACGGGATCAGTGGATGACCACTTTGCCAAAGCACTGGGGGATACATGGCTTCAGATCAAAGCTGCGAAGGACGGAGTCTCCAGCAGCCCCGAGTCTGCTTCGCGGCGGGGCCAGGCTTCCCCTTCCTCCCACATGGTCAATCATAATCACTCGCCCTCCGTGGTCTCATGAAGAGAGGACCCTTACGTTTGTGAATTTGCATGGTTTGACTGAGCTTTGAACAGTGCTTAAAATAGTGTTGGGGGAGGGGAGGTTAGTTTTCAACACACGGTTTTGTGTACTCACTTTTTATTTGTAAAAGGGTGCCCTTAAAGATGATAGCAGGAACTATTTCATAAAGATTCATACGATGTAGCATCCTTTTTTTCCTGCCTCAATTACCAAAGAAACCTCTGATGCAAATCTGCTGCCCCTTAAAAAAAAATAATGCACGCTAATCCACAAAAGCCATTACACTTAGTTGGTTGACCCAAGTGCTTTTTGCTTTGACTAGCTTCTTGAGACTAGAATTTGTCTGGTTTGCTTATGTTGCCTTTTTTTTTTTTTTTTTTTTTTTTCCCTCTGTGAAGTAATTTTGTATGTATATACTTGAAAAGAACTGTCATGTATGATTTGCACTATTGGAGGAGGACTGAAGTTGCATAGCAACTTTCTGGAAGATGCTAATATTTTGAGGGCAAACTGCTGAAAAAAAAGGGTTTAAGGATGACATTTCTATCAGTTTGATTTTTCTTAAAGCAAAACAGCTTTGGAAGGGGAAGTCTCATACAGGTTATAGGTCTTTCTCTCTTTAGATTTCAGGTGCTTAGTGCTTGCAACTGGACTGCATCATTTACAGAACACGGGCATTTTTTCCTAAACACTGCAGTTTGTTAGATTAGAGCTGAGGTTGGAGGGTTCAATAGTGCTTAACGATGCATGTTTTATGAAAAATAGCTGGTATCTATTAATGTATAGACAGTAAGAATCATAATACTTATTAGCTTTTCTTCAAAATTAGTTTATTTTTGTCAGTAACAATCCTAGATATACTTACTGCTGGTACAGTTGTACTCTATGATATTTGTATTTGATATTCACTTTAGTAGCAGCCAGCAAACGAGGACAGCCTCAGGACAGGCCTCGGATGACGCAGTTAGAGACACCCGATGCGTGGTACAGGATGCTATAGCTTTGCGCATGACTGAGTAATTGTTTCTGTCTGCAGCACTGTCTGCTTAACAGGAATGTGCTTCCTGAAGCTAAGTCTGTGTAATCCACCTTTAACTAGCTGCAGAAACTGCTACCGTTACGTATCTTGGCTGGACAACAGATTGTTACAGTTTGTGAAATAGGATCTTTAATTTTTTTAAGCTTATTCATAAACCTATGCCAAGTTGCAGCATACATTCCTCCATTAGAAGACTTTATACAGGTATTACTGCATTTATTATCATTTGCTATATTAATAGCTACTAACTAGAAATTAGGCAGTAGAGGCAGGCATAAAACCACAGCTGTGCTAGTACTACGAGCTTCTCTTCTTCTTGTTAAGTGTAACTACTCTCCCCCATACATTCCATCTTCCCAGTACCGTTGCAGCTAGGGCTTTTTTTTTATACTGGGTTACCTGAAACGATTGGTTCAGTGTAGAAAGGTAGAACTAGTTGGAAGATGAACTACACGTGATGTATTATGGACTATGTTACAGTATTGGGTCCATTGTGGCTTTTATTTTATGTTTGTTGTTTTTGTTTTGTTTTTTTTTTTAAAGTTAAGCTATTTAATTTGGAAAAGGTGCAGGGTAGAAAGAGATCGGGAGATTGGCTCTTGCTCTTGTTGAGAAGGTGGCTGCTCAATTTTCTTTCAAAAATTAAAAAAAAAAAAACGACACCTAAGCCCCCAGTTTTACACATTTCACTACCATCTTACTGGGTAGTCAACGCTTACTTGCTTTGGCATTCAGTACCCTACTCTCTGTAGGACGATTGTTAAAAGAACACTTTTTTATATAGGTAACTTTAAGACCATCGTTACGCTGTGCGTAAAGAATGTACAGAGAAATTTGTAGGTATTTTTTGAGGAACAATTAATTTGTTAATGATATGTAGCTATTTAATTTTTCCCTTTCCTTTATTGTAATCATTCATTTTTTTTGTTTGGAGAAAAAAGTTGATCTTTTTTTTGTTGTAGATTTGTCTGTAATACAGTAAAAGTGCAGGAACACAGTTATTCTATGAGAACACTGCATTAGCATTAATAGCCACTAGTTTGTTATTGCTACAGGCTACTGAGCATTATAACAGTAAAATACTAATACTGTAGATGGACTCTGTGGAAAATGTGACTCCTATATTTCTTTGTAAACACAAATAAGATAATGTTTTTAAAGCTAATATTTTCAATAATAGCTGTTTTACAAGGTTACATTTACTTATCTGAGATAGGTAAATGGATTTGAGGGCAATAAAGATTTAATGTGATATGTCCAGTAAAACATATAGTAGACACAATACTGTCACGGAAGCCAAAGGGTTGGGGGGAGGTGGAAGGAAACTAAACTGAACTCGCCATCCTGAGACGTGGTGAAGTTTCTTCACAGAGCCAGGTTATCTACAGTTCAGTCTGAAAGATTCTCTCTGTGTTTGTAAATCTGTAATATACCATTCTTTTGTGGCCTTGTTTCACCTGGGAAAAAAAAAGGTTTGGCAGGCCATCTTTTTTTTTTTTTTTTTTTTGTACTTAAAAGTAGCCTTAAAGAACAATAAAGTGCTCTTAAATCACAGGCGTGTACCTGCTCTTCTGTGCTGCTCGCCCGGGGAGGCGGCCGGTTTCCGTGCTGCCGGAGCTGGGAGCAGAAGCCGCGGCCCCTTCGCCTCCCGAGGGGCTGGGCGGGCGCGGCTGGAGCCGCTCTGGGGCTTTCCCTGTGAGCTCGGGAGTTTGGGAAGAAAGGGGCTTCGCGGGCAGGCGGAGGGGCTGTCGCTGCCCCAGGGCCAGGGGCAGGGATGCCCCCGGCAGCACCTGCCCAGGCACCGCGCCAGCGAACACCGGCCTGTCACGCGTGGCCGAACTGCTTCGGAAAAGGCCAAGGTCTCGCTTTTCTTTCATATTGTTTCGTCCCTCAAATTATTCCCCAAAGACGACAGCTGGGTTTCCAGTGTAGGCAGCCCGTGGTTCTGTGTTTTGCGTGAGCAGCGCTGCGCTAGGAGACCGTTCAGCCGTTTGACCGGAGATGGTTATAACCCTTCAAACCAATGTCCTCATCGCCTCGTTTTGAGAAAGTTCAGTGAACCAGGCAAGAGCCTTCAGAGGAGTTTCAACACTCGGTGTAGCAGAGGTGTCTCCAAAATGAAAAAAGGAACCCCTAAAAATAACGAGACACAAAGTTCCTGGGGTGTTAGAAGCGCCTGAATGGTCTGAAAAACAAAGCAGGCATGACATGCGTGTATTGGTAAAGTAAATGGCTATTTTTGGGGTGTGGGAGATTCCATGAGAACACAGCAAGAATGATTAGTTTAACACATCTGAAAAACATCCCTCTAAATACCCGTGGAAAGCAGCCTAAATACATGCTTTAAGAGCTTTTGGGAGGGAGGCCAACTCCAACAAGCCTCACAAGCCTCTCAGTCTGCTTTCTGAAGGGAGCTGGTTTCCCTTCAGGAAAAAAAGTCATCCCTACATCAACATTTGGGGGACTACATGAAACACGGCAAGCAGCGTTATCTTTCAGGTCACTGTTCTATTCTCTACGTGGGCAAAGCAAAAATACAGTAATTTATTTTTCCTACCACATGATTTTTCTAATTAGCAGCAAGCGGTAATTCTGCACAAAAGGGTAGCGCCATGGCTTAGAAAAACCGGGCCGCACACACGCATCCTGTGTTGGTCCTAAGGCCTGCACTATTTGTAATGGCTTATCTTTTTCTGTGAGCTAAATGAAAGGTAACTTGCAGCTCCGCGTTTGTAATCTCTCCCCTACACACACACGCACACACACACACTTTATTTTTGCCCATTTAATTCAAGCTAGAATTTTAATTTTAGAAAAGAGACCCGACACCGCGACTGTACTGGGGATTGAGTTTGGCTCTTTCGGCATAGTTGAGCGAGTGACCTCTCCCACATACAGTTGCGATGTATTTCAAGCCGCTTTAGTTGTGAAAAGGCACTTTGCATGCAAACACAGAGGGAGGCCAGACGCGCAGCTGGCGGCCGACCGAGGCCCCGGCGGCACGGCGGGAGGGCAGAGCTGCGCGCAGGCGGGGCGGCTGCCCACCTGCCCAACCTGCACCAACCCCCTCGCTGGTAAACCAGCGCTGAGCCTCCCCCGCGGACGGTGCTGAGCCGGTAGAGGCTGAAGGGACCTGCCACGGGGGTTTATTTCCTTCAAAGCTGAGAGCAGAGGAGGGGGCGGAGGGTGCTCGGCAGCACCGCGCTCCCTTCGGGTCCCGCTGGGGCCGGCGCGGGGAGCGGCCGCGCTGCTGCGGAGCGTAACGGAACCGCCGGGCTTCGAAACTGCCACGTGCACTGAACTCCAAATTGTAACCAGTTCACCGTCAGAGGCTACCGGGGCTGTAACGGCACCGGTTCAGAGGCCGCTTACCGAGCAGCAGCTGAACTGGCCCTGCAGGTGGGCTGAAGGCTCCCGGAGGGGCGCGGGCACTGCTGGGGAGGGGGAACTCGCCCCTCTGCTCCGAGGAGGCCAAGTCGCTCAACAGAGAAAAGATGTGAAATCGTCTTCCAGCCTTTGCCCCGGGGCCTTTGCCCAAGAGCAGAGCCAGTGCCCAGCCCCTCCTGGGGCTCAGCGCGACGCCCTGGCAAAACACACCAGGAGTATCTTAAGTGTTACTTGTGTAAGAAAGAGCTCTAACTCAGCAGAGTTGGCCCACTTGCGCTTGGCTGAGGGGAACGTTCACCACTATCTTTAGATCCTTCTTGAGGAACAGTGAAATAAGAAACCGGCCCGCGTCTTCCTGACACACAGGAGCTTCTATTTCACCCGGCGTGGGCGCGGGCCCAAGTCCGTTACCCACAGTGTCTCCAGCTCTCCTCCCTTAGCAGACAGTTACTGCACAGCTAGACTATGCTGTGTGTTGAAGCACACCTTATCCCTGAAGGGCCCACGACAGAAAATAGACCAATTTACTAAATATGCCAATTTAATAATTTTTTAACTTCTCCTTCAATGGCAACATCCTGCCCCTCTCTGTGGAACATCTATCTCGAGTGCATTTCAAGATAGATAATTTAACTGTATATTTTTAAACTGCAGTTACATATAACCCCACAGCAGCTGCCTTGTTCTTCAGACAAAGCTCTCCCATTTTCCCTGGGTGCTCTCCTGTCACAGCACACGCGGTGACGGTGCTGCGCGTCTCCAGAGCTGCGGGCAGGAGAGCTCCTCAGGTCCCCTCCTGCAGTAGAGGCTTTTCTAAGGCTTTTACACCCAGGAGGTGCTCCAGAGGCTCACGGAGGCAGCACTCCTCACCAGGAGTGACATTTCACAAATACAGGTGGGTTCTTCCTCCATCAGCAGGGCACAAGCCTTGAAAGAGAGCAGCAGACCTGGGTAGCTATTACTTCTTACCTCTGCGTGTGTGGCAAAACCAGGAACAGCACCACGCCAGTACACGGCCTCCCAGGGGTGCTCAACCTTCAGTCGTACAACCGTCCTGAGCGCAGAGAAGTTCCTGGGTGCATTCAAGCCTAATCCTGCCCAGTGTCCCAGGGAGCCGCTGTCACTCATCGGTCACTTCTGTAGAAGAGGTAAGGGAAGAGCAAGTAACTTCATCCTCGAGCTAAAGCCACAGACACCACTTGTTTCTCCACTTCCTGATCGCAGCTTTCCTCCGAGACGTTTAACGATTTATAGAAAACTTAAGTGTCTTAATAACAGCCTCAGCACAGGCTGAGAGAAGGCTGCAGAAGACTTAAATCCAGCGTAGAACAGCCATTGCAAAAACAGTGGTTACATTGCAAGACAATAAACTAAACTTTAAGTAAAAGCCCAAGGACAAATCTGTTCCTGGTACATTTTATCTGACACAAAAACGGTAGAAGGAGCACCCTGCAGCAGCTGAGAATCTTCCGTGGAGCCCCGAAGCTTTTAGTTCAAAACTGGTTTGAATTCCTAAGTCTTCAGTCTTCTGTGAAACAAAGGTGATGCACGTCCTCAGTGTTTGTCCATGTTTAGTCTAGACTAGCTGGTGAGCTTGGCATCGGGTTTGATTATTATTTGCAGAAAAGTTTCATATTTTCCTGCTTAATTCTGCTCAGCAAACCTGGTCGTCACCTTTACAGACACCCACAACTACAGAACGGCTCGTCCCACGAGCGTGGCCCCTCCGCACACCCTCCCGGGCGGAGGCAGGGAAACGTCGCCGTCTTGGGCAACACCCTCGGCCTCTTTGCTGACACACTCAATATTCCTGACCATCACTCAGAGGTTTTGCCCTCTCCTCAGGAACTTCCACACCAGTAAGTACCGGCTTGGGAGAGACAGAGGCTCTCACTGGCCCAGCACGGGAGCATTCCTGAAGGGAACCGGACGCTCCACCGAGACCGTCGTCGAAGTCTCCGTACACGGTTTATGCTTGACATGGACGGGGCTCGTCTCAAAGCGAAACCAGAGCAGCAGCTCTGCAGATACACCCCTCCGAATGAGACCCACGGCCAGCCCCTGAGGAGCGACCCAGTGGGACCAGTGCCAGAATGCTGGACCATTCCCAGTAAAAGCTCTTCCTATGCTGCTCCTTCCTCTGGTGCTAGAAGTGGACAACGTCACACTGAAGGCAGCCTCCCTCCTCACCCAACAAGAGCAACCCTAAGGATCATTAAATAGGAAAATCTCCTATTTTCCTCTGTGATGTGATCAGGAGCCCAGTTCATCGGGCAGCAATGCGCTAACTTAGAGGTTTTTCTAGCTGCTAACTGCTGTATTGCTGAAGCATTTATACCAGATTGGCATGCCTCTCTGTGAAGAATGGTTGGCATGGAATTACTCATACTTGGATAGTCAGACTGACATGCATTTATATTTTAACAGAGTTGAAAACACAGAATTTATCTTTCTATAGGCTACTTTTAAATAATGACAAAGCACTTACTGACTTCTTGTAGGAACACACTTCGTTACATTCATGAGACTGTTTCAATCTTTTTTGCTTGTGGGCTAGCCGGTTACACTGTTCACTGTTGCACTGTTCATTCTAATTTTACACTTTATTTTGCTAAGCAGAAGCTTTCTTAAATGCCAAGGAGAACATCTGTCTTCTCTCCATCACAAAGACAGACACAAAGGCATCTGTCAGCATGAAGCTGTGTCAGCCACATGCCTGCTACATTTACTAGTCAAAAAGCTGCTTATCTTAAAATGGTTTACTCAGTTTGGGCAAATGCCACACACACAGAATACTTCTGATAGCATCCTGCTATTCATGGTGGAATCAGTCACTTTTTAAATCCAGGAAAACACACAGCTCAAATCTCCTGTCTCTTGAAGTATTAAAATAATGTGCGTCTAGTTGTATGAATTACATGTGGCTTGTGCGTTGAAATATTCACCTGATACACCACTGCAATTATATTAGTTCTAGATAGTTAAAGTATAAAAAATACAGGATTTTTCTGCTTTCAGAGAAAAAAAAAGTGCTTGAACGATTTTTTTTTTAAAAAAAAAGTTCTCAGGCTAAAACCAAACTTTTGTTCTTCACTGATCCACTGTAGTATTCTAAACTTTTTTGGTTTTGTTTTTGGAAGGGGACATGGGGAGATGAAAATAATTGAAAGAACTAACAATACTTGGAGATGAAGGCCTTTCCTTTCCTTTTTCCTTCCAAGTGACAAGTTCTTGGGCTCCTGCTAAGGCTACAGAAAACCTCAGAATATTAACTTCTTCAGAAGGAAATGCATGTATTCAAACAGTACCACGGTGTTGTTACGGGGTTTACAGCAGCAGCAAAGTCCTCTTCTCTTGCTTTCACTGACACACCTTTATTTAATTTGAAGTGACTTTTATCCAGCAAACATTTTCTCATGGCATTGATAGTTACTGACATTGTTCTGGCTGCTGGAGCTTCTTGTTGTTTAACGCACTGATACCAACACTTTTATTTCGAAGCCAAAACCGAAGTAACAGAACCGCGGTGAGGCCTCACCTCTGCAGCGGGCAAGCTGCCTTCAAAATGTGAGTACAGAGTAGGACGTGGCCCGAATCGGCGAGAAAAAGGTGAAAATCTCCCGCCACCAAACTGACTTCCCCTCCCACGGAAAATGCTGGAGAGAAAATTACCTGGAAGAGATAGCTAATTGAAGAAGACGATGATTTCTTCTCATTATTCAGAGTGGCTAAAAATAAAGAAAAGCCGTCCTCTGTCATGAAGGTCTTTTTTATCTTAACGATAACCTTTGGTCACTTCTTTGTTAAGTCTCTCCTTCCCAGTGGCTCTCATACCTCCACCAGGACTCTGAAAATCAAGATTAAAAGAAGGAATTTCTTAACCTGCAGAGCCAAGTAAGTAAAGTAATATCTGAAACCAGTAAACCTATTTCTTCAAAAGTAAGCAATATACTCATTTTGTCTCCTGAAACACAGGCATACGTATGCACATAATTTACCTTTTGCTTTGAGAAAGCCTTGATGATATATGCAGAAGGCAGAATTAGCTAGTCCAGAGGAAAATACCACGTAAGAGCATGCAAGACTTCTTCTTTATTGTAATAAAGACACGGCTGTCTGCATATAGGTTAAGAAGAGGGTTCAGAATGATCAACCATATAAACATAAAATGCACTTCAACTTTTAAAGACTGCACTATAGAGGTTGCCTAAAATGTATTATTTCGGAGATCTTTGTTTTGAACCACTCTTCTGTCATTTCATCCATTTGCTAACTCAGCCTTCAGCTTCCCTTGTAATGTCATCGGCTCAAATGTGGAGTTTTCAGGTGGGGAAATGAAGGAAACCCCAAGTCTTGCAAAGCCACCACCACACAGAACATGGTGGGATCCCAGGGCTCTTGTTCTAAAGATTTTCATGGCAAGAACAGATTTCCTCACAACAAAAAATAACGCTTTTGTAGTTGCCGGCCTTAAAATGCAGTCTGTAATGTGAGTCAAGCTTTGACCTTTCAGGATGATGCAAAATCAGCAGTAATAAATCAAATGGTGACTTTGCTGACATGTCTGTAACTTTAGTGATTAATCCAACAAATAAACGATTTCTGCTTGGAAATACAGGAAAGAGGAGTGTGGGATTCTCCTCCCGCTCTGCCCTGTTATAGCTGAACTCTGGATGCAGTTTTGGTCCTACCAGTTCTCACAGGAAATGTGAAAAATGCCTGGGCAAAGCCTGAGGATTAAAGTTAGTAGCAGATCCACCCATAATACATCATTAAAGAAAGAGAAGCTAATGAAGGCAAGAAGAAATACTCTCCTATTTATACGACAAGTTTCTTCCTTTTAACAGTTGCCCCACGACGGATCGCATCTCCTCCACGTTCTGTCCTCCCGTGACATACTCCCAGAGCAACTTACATGCATTTTTCTCAGAGAGAAGCCTTAATTTTACCAGCACAGGTCAACCTAGCTCACCCATCAACACACTGCCTTCCTTCCCCTTGCACCTCCCCCTGGACCCTTCCCTCCCCTCCATCCACCCAAGCCCCGCGGCGCTCACGTGGAGCACTCAGCCCCTCCACCCCACCCCTGTGGCTGTGCAAAGGTGCAGTGACTTGCCATGAAGCACCTGGGGGCTGGCACAGAACTAGAGTAACTTGCCAGTGACTGCAAAAGTAAAATCTCCAGCTGTGCAGATAGTTCTCTGAACTGGCATTTTCAAAATTATAGAAGAAATTCTTCCTTTCAGCTACTAATAGCATAGAAATCTATACTCGGAATGCTGATTTCCAGAGCTCAACAAAAAGAAAACTGTGAGTGTATCCAATTTGATCAGCTGCCCAGAATGTAACATCTAATGCTGGTATAGAGAGGAAATAAAGCATCATAGCTGCCAAATATACGATCTTGCTACTAGAGAATCAACAGGATTTGGGCTTTGGGACTTCTTTACAGTACTCCAGAGCCATTCAAAAAGTGGTTTTCTGCCTTTATAACATTAAGGAGAGGATATAGACCATTGCTCTTATATTACTTGCACAAATCTCAACTGACTTGTTGGCTGTTTGTCCTGCACAGACACCAAGGCATAACGAACAGAACAATACTGAAGGGTTTCGGTGACTAAAAGGTCACTGAATTTGGCTATAAGTGACACGTAAGGTGGTAAGGTAGTAACACTGACAGCTCACAACTGTGTTATATCTTCATAGAACCCACTGAAATCACTGTATGAGAAAATATTTCACTTGATTTTTTCAGAAGCAAAATTAAAATCAGGCTATTATAAATAATTACATTTGGAATTAATTCCCTTCTTGAGCCATTTAGCTTCACATTTTCAAGTCTTTCTACACAGCCACAAACCAGATGTGTTCATTTTTAAATTAAAGAAAAAAGAAAACAGATTCTTGGGAATTGAAGGAACACAAAACAAAACAAAACAAACAAAAAAAACTGCTGGGAGACCAGCAACAACATTTTGAGAGTTGAGAAAGCTATAATCTACCCAACTAGTCAGACCGACAAAAAGTAAAGATCCTCTCCCCAGGAAACCTCCATTGCTTAGCTCTGCAGCCCTGACGTGGGAATTAGCTACGCTATAACCTCAAACCAAAACACTTCAAGAACTGTCACAAAGGATGGCGTTTAGGAGGCCCTGGGAACGCTCACGAAGGTACAGAATCACATCATGAACCTTCCAGATATATTTTGTTTTGTTTGTGGCTGAGAAGTCTCCTTAAGCAAGTGTACTGGTCTAATTCCTCTGTAGGTTAAAATTAAGAATGTTTCTCGCCTTCCTGAGAGCGCTAGAAAAGCTGGGTGACCAAAGAGAAGTAGCACTTAATTCCTGCAGGCAACAAAGTGAAAGGGAGAAGTAGAAAGCTGGCTGGCTAACCTGTATTGCCTCTGGTCCTCTGAGACCTTATAGCTAGAGCAACCCAAGAGGAAGCTCCAAAATAGAAGAAAATTGATTCTAAGCCTCAGGAGAACTTCCCACAGATAGACCAGGAAAAGGGCTGTGCTCAGACCTGTTGGTAACCAAGGAACTGCCCTGAAGCTCGCAGGAGGAATGGAAGCTGCTCAAAGCCAACGACCAAACCTCCAATGGGAACACTCCCAAACTGGGGCGTCCTCGATCCACTGCTCGTAAAGCCCCAAGCGAGAAGCCAATCTCTTGATCGCTGTCTTCCCCGGTTCTCTTCCAGGTTCCCCTTCCTCTGGCTCTTCTGCCCCTTCATATCTCCCATCTAGAATGGGAACAGGGGAAGAAAAGAAAATATTAGCATGGTAGCACAAAAGAATTACCGGAGCTTCATTACAACAGAGATGTGGGGCAGTGGGCAGTGATTTCAGAGGATTTCAGTTTATTTGCCCTTCTCTCATAATTGAAGTTTTGTACTTTTTCTGTGAAAGGTTTAACTGGGGAAAATGGCCAGTGACTAAACTGTGGAAGTTTAGTAAAATACAAAAATGTCACTAACACCACTAGATAGTCCAACAAATTACAGGTCATGGCAACTTACTTACACCTTGTACTTGGTTCATGAACAGGTCTCTGTATTTCACTCAGGAAATGGACAGAAAAAGGTTTTTTTTTCTCCTCTGGATTACATTTGTAATATATGGTCAAGAAATGTTTGTTAATTATGAAATTAAAAAAAAAAAAACAAAAAAAACCAAAAAACAACAAAAAAACCCAAACAAAAAAACCCCACAACAAAACAACAAAAAAACAAGTCCAATTCTTACTTGCTTCTTGCTTCTTAATTCTTCTGTTCCATTACCAAAGTCAATGCACACCTTCCTTTTGCAAATGAACCCAAACCTTTAATTCTAGGGGACAGACACTTTAAATGGCAGTGCAGGCCTTGGAGAACACACCTGATGTTATTTCTCGCCACTCTCTGGCTGGATTGCGAACTGATATTACCCTGATTTCCAACCGTGCTAACAACCCAAGCTTACCGTGGATTTGAATCTCTTTGGGAGTAGCATGCATCTACTGCGAAACAAACAGTAAGGCTTCTAGCAGTCAGATTGGTTACAAACAACACAAGCCTTAAAACCAAAAATATTTTTAAAAAGTGCACTCAACTAGCTTTTTCCCTTTCTGCATTTCTTTTCCACAAGAATAACAAAGATCTTCCGTGACTCCTCACTATTTTAGCTGATTTGTTACACAAAACCTAATGCTCATCCTGGTAAGCGAATTTTCCAGTACCTACATGCAAGGAAGCAAAACTGAAACAACAGGCATTTAAAAGTTAACAACAGATTTATTTAATCCTCTTTTACATACATAAAGTTTTTCAAATACATGCTTAATGTAAGATTGTCTTTACATTTGCAATCAGACTCCTTTTAGAATTCTGAAACCCGGTTTAAGACATCATCAAAGTCTGGCTTAGAGCATCCAAAGCTGAGCATCTAAAACCTGAGGCAACTGAGTTTCACGAACCACTTCTGAGCTCCTTGTCCAAACTGATCAAATTAAAAGGCATTAATCAACAGTGTTAGAGAAGAGATATACCTGTATCACCTCTAATACTTGTGCTATTCTATTGCCTCGCGGACTCGATCAAGACTGGACTTGCTGTACGAGGCACTTACTCAGCAGAAGTGACTCTACCAAAGAAAGCTCAGGCAATGGGTGGGAGGCGGAGATGGTGTGACTTTCTTTGGCTTCTCTGGAGGTCTGTGGTACAGCCCATGTGTTCTGCCTCAATCCATCTTCCCACATCTATGACTATTATGGAGAGGACAAAGTTGCTTGAAATAAGCAGTGTTTTTTTTAAAAATCACAGTAATTCATTATATTAATCTCCAGACTGTGAAAGCTAGACCATAACATTTTGGCTTAGAAAATTTCTGAAGCTACACTCACCTACTACTATAGCAACAAAATAATTTAAAACCAGTAATTTGGCCATATTCTGAAACAACGTTCTGCTGCATGTCCTCGTGGCATGAGTGTCAGCCCCCTCCTGACACTCAAGTGACATTTCAATCACATTCTTTTCCATTCTTCTTCAGTATCTCAGGTCAACAGGCATGTGGTTATTCTCTGTTCTGAGCCGATTTTTAAGCAGCGGATATCTTGATGTTATCTATCAGAATTGCTTAATGACATTTCCAAATACTAACAACAGGAAGCTAAATTAAGTAACAGACACTATCACTGTTGGAAATGAAACCAGAATATCCCCAGCAAGAGGGAAATGCTGTACAACACCACACCAGTTGCCTTGCACCATTCCTCCCTTGCAAATCAGTGTGGCTACAAGGAAGCCTATCTAAAGTTTGCAATATCTGACTGCTAAACACTACTGAATTCCTGTTCAACAAAATATAGTTAGCAAGTAATTGCAGAGTCCTACCCCAGGATTTCTGAGAGCACTAGTCACGTAAGCGTATCAGGCAGTTGGTGAGAATGATCTAGCTACATATATTCCCCAGCTGCTGCCCCGTGGGGCTCACGGGGCACAGTGTGTATAGCTCACTCATTCCTAACTACTGCCCTACAGAAAAATCACAAACAGTGTCTAACTGCATGCAAGAGACATGAAACAGTAAACATTTTCATTAAGGGAATACTGTCTTTGTATCTGTGTGACCAAATAATTGTAATATTATTACATCTATACCATCTATTATCTCAAAGCATTCCCAGCTTAGTACCAACAACAATATACAGCTGTTGCTCTAAGAGCCACTGGATGGAACTGGAGGAGGAGTTTTTCATTAAAAGCATGCATGACCCCTGCACAAGGGTAACTGAGAAAACAAAGGATCCAAAGGAAGATGAACAGCAACTTTAGGAAGGTGGGATGAAATAAAAAAAAAAAAAATTAGAAAGAAAACAGAAAGAGAACCTTTTTTTTTTTTCTGTAGGATTTTGATTTAGTGTGACATCTGAAAAATAACTAATTACATGGTTCTTAACAGTGCCAAAGTTTGACATGGATTGACATAATTGGGAGAAAGACCATTGCCTGTGGCTGTCACTGGTACCACCTCCCTGAATACATGGACTTTCTTTCAGTTTTCTTTTAGAGGGCACCCATAATGGCACTGCCTGCTCAGTGAGAACCCGTACCATCAAAGCACAACCAAACGGACACATCCAAAGTCTCTGCTGCCCTAGTTCCTACAGAGTTCCAAAACTGCTACTGTTTAAACAGAAGGACAGTGATCCCTTGCTCATGGCAATAATAAACAAACGCAACACGTTTATAGCCTGTCCAGGAACACTGGGAATAAATGACCTGGACAGACAGCCAACTTGTCACATTCCTCTGATGACAAGAATTCCTGACATTCCTTGTAACAACCATTTAACAGCCGGCTCCCACAGTGACGTCTGTGGGGTTTGGCCAAGGGCGCGCTGCGGCGGGCGCAGCCGCCGTGCCCCGTGCCGTGCCCACCTGCTCCAGCCTTCGGAGACACGCCGCAAGGAACCAGACTCCGCCGGCTCCTCCTGTTTTAGCCGGGTACTTACATAGCGCGATCACCGACAAGATCAGTGGCAGGGGAGGGAACACTGAACTCCACCACGAATCTCCCGTGGTGCAAATACACACGGCTGAGAGCAGCCAGGGAGAGCCATTAAAACCGCCCAGTAGTATGAAAACACATTTCTTTTGTTTGCATTACTTCCAAAATAAGAATGGAAAATTATGCTCAGACCTTTTCCTTCCCCCCCCTCCCCAATCAGGAGGGAATTCAGACTGCTTTGTAACAACAGAGCCTCTACTAAGGCCTAATTAGACAATTAAACCCCCTCATACCCTCCCCCCTCACCAAGAAAACCCAAAACAAAGCTGCAAGTATTAAAAGAAAGACCAACAGTCCCTATTTAGGAAACAGGCAATTCAAACAAGAGTTGTCGGTGATGTCATTTCATTTATACTTTGCCTGAGTCACAGGTTCCTGAGGAAGTGGTAACACCTACAGAATTACTGCATAAAAGTCAGACTTTGAAGCACGAAATTAAAATAAAGACACTTAAAGACAAAGCAAAGCACCCAAGTGAAATCATACCTACTTTATAGATTTCCTCGCCTCTCACACTAATTTGAAACAAAGTCTGTCGCTAGAAATGAATTTGCTTGTTCATCCATATCACTCCCTCACCAGTGAGGCACCGAGCACTGGGGGAGGGAAGGAGACATTCATGGAGAGAGAAAAAAAGGAAGGGGGGGAGTGTGGGGTGGGAAGGACACCAATTTAACAGCTGTCAAAAACTAGAGTTCAGATACATTCAGAGTGGGCCAGACTTGGAATCTCCACGGCCCTTGCCTTTCTTCCAAGCCTACTGACATGATGTGGAAACAATTTTAGCAGCATTTCTTTCACAGTTTTAGCCCATACTGGTTTTGATTTAGAAAGAAAAATCATTCCAGAAATGAGACACCAGCTTGCATTTCAAATGCACCAGCCTCCTGCAGCGCTGCCTCGCCGGAATGCGTCAACTGCAGTTTCTTAAGAGGGCACACACCTTAGACCAAAAGAGAAATCGAGGAAAACACCCCTGACCTCCTCCCTACGAATGAAACCAGAGTAACGTCTCCTTTCTTATGTACGTAGTGCGTAACAGTATTTCACTAACAAATCAAACAATGAATCGTTTTGCTGAGATCTTACAAAATCAAATGTATGTCCTAGTGCTAAAAAGCAAATTGAAGTTACACACAAGCCTGGGCTTTTGACTGCTCAAAGTCTACTGAAGCAGCAATCTACCACCAAAGAATGTAAGAACAGAAAGTTACTGTATGGGAAAGGAGAGAAGTTATGAAGAATATTTTTTTTTAAAAAACGTGCTTTTGATTTGCAGCAGTACAACACTATATCTATACTTCTGTCTTTTCCTGTTAGCTTACTAAAATATTTTGTTAAGAATTTGAAATTTTTAGCATTTAAAATGATACTCTGGAACCTTCAGTTCCAGAGGCAAAGTCCATTGTACTTTATCTCCATGTCCTATATAAACATCTATTCAAAGAACAAGAGGAAACAGGCATTTAGACTGCTATAGTAGATGGAAAGACAGCGTGTGCTCCATGCCAGCCAGGAAACATAACATGTTTGTTTTCAGAGCCCCTGACTGCCGCTTTTTATCCCCAAGCCCAAGGAAGTGCCTGCAAGAAGCCACAATGGCAGGGGAGTACTGGCCTGATTAAACAGAAAGCAAGCGTGCTACTTCATTTGCAAAGTTAGACCAACAGCTTATGAGTTCGGAAAATCTTTTCAGAGAATGTCCTAAATAATTCCACCAGATCTGAAAAAATGTTGCGGTGAAGTCACAACAGGCAAGTAATATTATCAATTATCGAGGGCAACAATTAGAACTTGAAATTATATATGGTTGGGGTACTCATCTGCATCCTTATCCTGGGGTGAGATCATTTGAACTGAGAAATTAGGTGAAAAAAATGCCACCCTAAGATAGAGAATACCTTAAGGTACTTAACATCATTGCTACTCAAGCTTATTGCTATTAATTCTTTTGGGCGTAGCTTCAGTTTCCCTTCAGCAGCGCCAATTTCCTTGGCCAGGTTAAAATAATCCTCAAGTGACTCACTCCAAAGACTTCACTAAAACCTGAAGCAAACACCAATCACGGGCTAGTGGAAGAACACCGACTGCTGAATTTCAGCTACTGTACTTAAGAGAAAAGTGGCTACAAATTAGCCCGAGCCACGGCCTATTTTGGTTAACACTACATGACTTCAAAGAACAGCCAACAATACTTCAACAAAACAATGGGTTGGAGCAACAGACCAGTTTCTTTGACCTGGGATAAAACAGAACAAATCCCATAGGTATTCTTTGCCAAGTGCATATATCCAATTTCCATTCATTTTACAGTTTAGGGGAAAAAGCAAGCAGTGTTAACCTCTCTGCGTCAACCCAGGAGTAGTGCTACCACCAAAGCACAGAGTCTGGCTGTGTCCATCACTGCTCACTGGGAAGAGCCACTACTACCAGTGGCAGTGGACAAAAGGGTATCAATAAAAGTAAACACTGTCAACAAATCGTTAGGGCATTCTATTCCAAAACCTGTGAAGTGCTGCACAGAAAAAAAAAAAAATAAAAAAATTAACTCTTTTAGTAATTATTACACTGGATAGCTGGAGTAGTAATAGAGAGGGAAAGTCTCTATTAATTTCAAACCTAAAGCGTTACCTGTGTGGTGCCACAGTATTTTTAAACACTGTTACGGTTCTGGAGAAGGTCCAGGCAGCTGCAAGGGAAAGAGAGCTGGAACTGGAATGGGACGGGTGAGTAGGTTTTTCATAGGTTAGGAATTTACACCTTGTCAGACTGGGACAGTCCAAAGTCCTTCTAGTGTGGTATTTCTGTCTTTCAAAACAGTTAATCCAGGTGTTCTGAAAGAGAAAAGGTGCACAACACCCTCCTAAAGGGAGGTTTCATTTTGGCAGGATGTGCACAAACACATCAACTGCACTGAAAATTTAAAAAAGAAAAAAAAAAAAAAAAGGAATTAATGAAGCCATGTCAAGATTAAAAAAAAAAAAAAAAAATGGTAACAGGCTCAGGATATCTTCCAGACTATGTTTCTTAGGAAGTCTGCTAAAGTTTACCATGTTGCAAATACTTCTTTAATAGCTCTCTTTGGGGTATAAATGCTTATTTGTTTCTAACGAACGTATTGCACTATTGTTTAAAAAAAAAACCCAAACCCAAAACCCCAAAAAACTTGGGTACATAAATCTGGAAAAGCAGCAAGGAAAAAATCTCAGGATCTAGCTGTTCATGCTCTCTTCAGCTTCTGTACACTCTGAAGGCAAAGTTACAGCACAGCAAACTGAGCCGACGGGCAGCACGAGAAGGGCTGCTCGCGCTCCCAGAGCACGGGCTGGACTCGCGCCGCAGGGCAGCCGGCAGAACGACAAGAAAGGCTGACTATGTGTCAGCTTGCAACATATTTGTTTTCAAAAGAATGTGAATTATCCTTCCTATTCCCGTAAGACTAGAGACTTAGGACTCTCCTTGAACTCTGAAGATATGGTTATACTCTGAAGAGAAGCTATATAAAAATATCCTCATGGATTCTGTCATGGCTCTTAATGATTCTGCAAGACACAGGCGGAGCTGTTCTTGATCAAGAGCCCAAAAGCCAGTGATCGGAAGCTTAGTGATCTTTTCACTGGCATTAATGAGAATCCTGCATACCAGAGTCTATTCTCAGTCACAAAGATTGCTGAGAAGCAATCTTGCTGTTTTTATGATTTGGCTTGAAAAAGAGGAAGAAAACTCAAAGGAAAGGTGGGAGTTGGGTGAACTCTTCCCAGCCAGACACTGTCCTGGAGTAGTGCAATGCTGAAGCGGCTAGTGGTGGGCTTGGCAGTGCTAGGTTTACAGTTGGACTCAGTGATTTTAAGGGTCTTTTCCAACCTAAATGATTCTACGATTCTAATAGCAATTCCAATGAGACTGGTTAACGTACATTTAGAAGGAATTTGATTCAGTAAGAGGAAGAAAGAACTGCTATGATACACTTCGAGGGTGCACAGCAAAAAGTTCAGAAATACATAAAACCCATTTCAGTAAGAGTTTTCCATGAGAGAACAAGTGTGAAATTAAAAGAAAATGATTATATATAGAAAAATTATTCAGTTTTGCTAATACTTATGTGGCATGTACTTAAGGTATGCCACCAAATCTTATACAAAGAAATAAAATTAGAAAGAACATTACACAGGAAATGGAGTAAGAATATCAAAGGTGACAAAAGTGAAATTTTAGTTTATGTCGCTGAACTTCACCGAGGACACAATACCAAAGCCATACAGAACTCAAGGAAGGGAAGAGTATTTTTCCAGGCTCGAGGTCAATGATTTTAAGGGCTGGAGCAATCACTGCAGTTCCCTTTGAGGTGCCTAAATAAGTATTGTGCTGTTGACTTCTACTGAAGCAGAATCCCCCTTTGGTTCCTGGGAATCATCAGTTTCCTAGGAACATAAATCCTATGGTTCAATTCCCTGGTGACTTTTTCGACCAACCTGTCTGGGCTATCATGAATCTTTCTTCGCAGATTTCAATATAATTTTCAAATTTGTACCCTTTCTCCCTTATAGAGCCCAATGTTGATGGCTTAAGACTCAAACTAGCCCCATGCTCCACGGAATAGATTCTCATGTGGGCTGAGCTTATGATTCTGCTGGCTTTAATGGCGCTAAGACAATTTACACATGATATAAAGGGCATGTCCTAAGTGAAGTTTATTCCTGACTGACAGGCTATGACAAAGGTGAAGAGGACTTAGCAGCAGATTGTGAAAGCAAGGATGAGAGCAAGTGTGGTCTTTAAAGAAGAAAACTCATGTAGAATCTCAAGCTCCTCACTTTCACAAATGTGGTAGTACTCGGTGACCACTTGTAGACTTCAGCCAGCAAACGCATTGAAGGCATAACACTGAAGAAAAATTCTAGTCAGTAGAAGTGTGAAAGCAAAACAGAGGTTATCATTCTATGAGTTTCTAAAATAATCAAGCACAAAAATTATGTCAACAGCTCTCCATTGAGATCTGTGGTCTTCTAACACTATTAAATGTCCCCAGATGTGATATTTAGGTGTCAGAGTTGCCTTCTGTGAGATATGGTCCCACCCACACTGCTATATAATGCCATTACATTTCTGTTTGATAGTTTCGGAAGATGAGTAGGTTCCTCTGAGGCTGTTCATTCCCAACAGATTTGGTTTATACCTGAAAAGCCATGGTAGCTGCCGAGTTCTACAATGGAAGTATGAGTTTGGGCTCTTCACGGATGCCTAGGAGGTCATGGCAGCACAAATAGAATTTAACTCCTACCTCCTTCATGAAGAAAGGTAAAGTTCAGCTTCTTCCATCAAACAGCAATAACTGGAGCTGAGGACTGTGACAAAATCCTGACAGTAAGTGCATACAAGCCAGTAAATAAATGTGTTCATCTGTTAATAGTATTTGAATGTGCATTCATTCGTTTGAAAGGATTCTCATGATTCCTCACTCAGTAAATGCCTAGAAATTGAGTAAAAGCAAAACAAGAACAATTCTGGTCTGCAAGGAGAAAGAAAACAACATTATAGTTAGACAACGGAAGTTATTCCAAGTCAAACTGAAGTGTTTCTGGACATCAGAGACATCTGGGAAGCATATGTACAGGAAACAGCTCAGCCTGAGAGTTGTATGTTACTGAAATTACAGAGGTAAGGAAACATTATATTAACCCTGAGTTTTGAACCTTTCGATCTTGTATACTTCTGCAGTTAAACAGATACTTTCAATGTAAAGCTACAATGTAACTTTAACAGGATAAGCAGAGTTTCAGGTACTTAAAATAATTATTAATGTTGGTCATTTCAGCAAGATGTCCAGTTTTCAAGTTTTAGATAACCAAAAACTGCAAAGAGACTTCTACACTCCAAAAGATAAAAATGCAGATCATTCCCTTTAAACTACCCTGGTACTGACGCATGATTCCGGTTGGACTATGGCATGGCTAAAAACGGGAAGTCATTTGAGGTCATAACTAATTATGTACATTAACAAACTGCTTTGAAAAGGACATGGCATATTATTAGTCTTACTGTTCATTGCTTGACCACCAAAAGATCAGTTTCCTATGATTACTAGTCTTCCAAAAAATATATTTCATTCATATACATTTTTACATTACAATGAAGTCAGCTAAATAAAGACATTCCCTTAAGGCAACATAAGAAATTACATAAATATAATTAATATGATAGTTAAAATAAATAGAAATAATAGCTATTATAGACACTTGATGAAAACCTCAGCATGTTTCAATAAATCTTCATGATTGGAATATGGGAGTTGCAGATATCCTTGTTTTTAGGCAAATTTGACCTGACAGAACTTCTGACAGGGGATGAGAGAAGCTGTGAAATTATCTACACCAAATATTCAGGAAGGAACGAAAATAATTGGATTGACCAACTAATTTTCATAATATACACTGGAAATAAAGACTGCTTGGCAGATAAAGTGATTTGCATTTTTTCTGAGTTAGTTCATAATCCCCACAATATAAAGCCATAAAAGGGATTTCAAATATATTTCTAAAACCTATTCCAATACAAAACCCAAGAGATTCACTTTCAATTTTGTAGTAATATACTTCAACACTTTGCAAATCCTTCTTTCTCAAGTTATCTTTTAAATTCAGGGATTCTCAGAATATTGTTTGTGCTCAGCCATAATCTCTGAAGCCATTGCTGATGCGGCAGAAATTGAAAAACTTAAAATCCAACCAAAATGAAAATCAGAATTGCTTTTTTTTTAACACCTGTGAAGTACTGCATGACAGCATCCAAGAAGAGCAAAGTTAGAGAACGTATTTCGTATTTCAGTTCAGCATTTCTCTACAGATTTTGACTGAATCAGTGATCCACCCCCCCAAAGCAATCTTTACCATATAACAGAGCTTTCTCTAAACTTCAGGGGAATCATGATACCAATGCATTTTGGTCTTTCCTGTTTAAAAATAAGTCAAACCACATTTTTTCCATAGCATGAAATGATGAGATCTTTACAGATAGTAACACCTCCATTGACACAGGCAAGAACAATCAATTGTACTCTAAGTGTGTACTTTGAAACAGCAAGCAATGTGGTGTAGGCAGTAGGTGTAGGTTCTTACCTACTCCTCTTGTCCTTTAAAGACGCAGTTTAACTCCCAAAAGCAGAATATTAACAATTAATTCCAACTAAAGGGGCACAAATCTGGGAAAGATGAAAAAAGACATTTAGACATGCTGCTTCAACATGTCCATTGACAAGTAAAATAAAAACTGGGACAAATAAAACACCAAAGTTTACTTAAGCAGCATGTTTTATATGTAAGCCATATTTAGAAACTGGAAAAAAAAAAAAAAAAAAAAGAAAAGAAGATGAGGTTTAAACACAACCACATTGCTTTAGTTATTTACATAATAAAAATGAAAATGTGGAGAGTTATATCCATAACAGACTGCTTTTAGGGTGAAGATATTCATGTCAAAATGTGGATTATATTTGTTTGTATTTGTAGCAGTCAGAATGGGTAAGCAATCATTAACTTGTCGAGTAACAGATAAAAGGCAACGCTGCAGTCCAAAGTAGGTCATCTTCCACCTTATTCAGCTGATTTTCAGACTGTTTCATCATCACTCATGTCCCAGATCTGCAACAAAAAAGGAAGTGTATTTTTAGTTTGTGGATTTCAAATATGCTTTTAATATACCTTTATAAAATTAGCATTACTCTTTAAAAGGAAGAATACGTAACATTTTATGGACTGTTGACTAATACCAATGGAGCTTTACATAAAATTCAGTATTTTTCTCTTTTGTTAACAACCTACACAGCATTCGATATTTGTAAACTTGAGGGTATTTTTTAAGATGTACTTTGCAGAATTTGTTCCTGAACTGTCAGTTTGGTTATTTGCTATTTATTATCATTTACAGTAAGCTGTAGAACAAAAACCAGACATTTTCTTTTGGTTTGCTGACTCATTGGCACATACTTAATGTGGATAATAACTTACAATACATAGCATACTTTACTAAACACTGCAGAAAGTTTTCAAGACATTCATGAAGAACTAATTGTTCTCCAATACTTCATTTTGCACTCAAAAATTAGATCTCAGAAACAGCAGCATAAAGATGAGAAGTTAGATGGAAAATTGTACTTTTCTATTGTTTAAAGAAATTTCACAACTACACAGATTTTTTCTGCAGTACAATATAATTGTACTTTTACTTTGCTACTTGCCCTTGTTGAGTAAGCAGTTATAGACTGGGGGGAAAAAAGCGAGCATTTTCACAGGACACCAAGGAATCTGGTATCCTTGTGAACACAGTAAGGTGAGTGTTATAAACTCACACCAGTTACCAGGGAGCAGAACACACGATCTGAGGAAAAATACAGGGACTTGCAAGCAGAACTATTACGGGAGGTGGGGAATGAGGACGACCATATTCTGAATATGACCATTTTCTTCCAGAGAAATGTGGGTGCCCTTAAAAGGCTTTTAATGATTTTTTTTTGAGGTTTAGCTCAGGACACTTACCCTTCTTCCACTTGGCAGGGCTTGAAGTAACTTGGGATCAGGACTAACATGGGTACTCAGATTTAACATCATAGTATCAATTTTCTAATAGATAAAACTTCATCTCCAACTTAGAGCATTTCAAACTTGCCGAGATTAGCAGCAATACTGCTGGAGTACCATGACAAGTCTTTGATTACAAGAACAAGAATGCCATTTCTATGGCATACAGCACTCAAAACTGAGCCCCTCACTGCCAATGACTTAACAAAAAAGGAGCAGCATCAGTCCTTTGTCCTTGAGGAAAATGAAATTCAGTTTATGTGTTCCAAAAGATATTTTGTGTGTTGGCATAAAGTGGTCCAATAAGTTATTCTCTCATTTTACATCCTGACCACTGAAATATATCCAAAGAAATACAAAACCCGAACAGTTATTTAGACTGTAAATTCTTCAGGGCACAAAGCAGTATTTTGCATGTATACAGTGTCGAGTACAATGGGGCAGTGTTCACAGTTGCACTGTCTAACACACATGCATTAGCGTTAGATGAATAAAAAATACAAACAATCCCATTTCTAGACAGGCAACAATGAATATTGACTTACAGCTTTAATAAACCCCTTCAAGACGAAATGTAGTATTTTTGGAATTCAAAAACATTCTGAAAAAAGCTCTTGAAATCCAACCTCAGAAAACATATAAAAATCAAACATTTCTACGCAGTGCTATAAGCTGTGTAAAATGAAAACTCTGAATGGCAAGATTTTCTCAATTCCTAGAAGCGTTGCAAAATGGTGGTATAAATCTTTATGGAAAATACTGAAGGAACAGTTTGTTTACAAAAGGAAAAAAGAGTTTTCATCCTGCCCTAGATGAGCAGCTTGGAGCTTGCCAAGGCAAACACAAATGTCCAGCTCACCAGTCAGGGTCAAGGATGTGGAAAATAAATACAAAAAACAAAATCTTTAAATAGAGTTTATGGTATGATTCAAGCTGGCTAAAAGCAAGAAATCCAAAGTTCAGACTGATAGTCCATCTTTGTCTAGCCCACTCTCATTTTCGAAAACAAAGGCCATAGATTGGAACCTTTACAAACACACCTCTCTGTCGAAGTAGCACAATAAATACTTTTAAAAATACACCATGAGGAGATTCAAAGGCAAAAGCGAAAGAAGCCAACCGACAGCCCTAAAAAAAGTCTTTATCTACTTAACAGATATACCGGGAGCATAGCCAGCTTCTCTGCTCTGTGCTTTCCCATCATCTGTTCTGATCTGCACAGTGTGGCTGAGAAGGCAAGTACACTCGCCGTTTTGTTTGTTCGTTTTTTACAGAGAAAGGCTGGTAAGGGTGCCAGTTACGTTTGTAATTTTGTGATATGAAAATACTTCAATACAGGAACAGGCTAGCTGTTCCATAATTCCTGTGATTGCTCAGAGAGCCTTTTGCTTTACACATCTAAAGCGCAAGGCTTGCATTACTCTAACACCCCATACAACACAAACAGCAGCTCCAACGGCACTGTAATTTCTTTCTGTTGAAACTAAAGAAAGCAGTTCCCTGTGTTTGGCCTTAACAGTCGAGGACAGGCAACCCACAGAGGGCCTCAAGTAACGTGAAGACTGACAGCCCAAGCACATCCCACAGCCAGCACCAGCGCCTACTAGGCTATTTAGGAAACACAGGACTGTTCACGAGAGGATAAAAGCCAAGAGACATGAACGACAATTAAATTCTCTCCTATCTAAAGCACGGCTCTTTTCTAGGAGATTTTTAACATAAAAATATTTACCAAAAGACTGAAACTGAGGTTCAAGGGTATTTAACCACTATGCAAACATCCTGGATTGAGGAGAATTATTTTTAAACGTTTAAGAAGTATGCTATTATTTTACTTCCAGGAGAACACGCAGCTTTATAAGACAGTTTACACTTCATCTATCAGAGCAGTCACAACCATAGAGTCACAGGATGGTTTGGGTTGGAAGAGACCTTAAAGATCATCCAGTTCCACCCTCCCTGCCACAGGCAGAGACACCTTCCACCAGGCCAAGTGGCTAAAAGCACCGTCCAACCTGGCCTTGAACCCTTCCAGGGAGGGCTGTGTTGAATCTTACTAAGGTTTATAAAGAACAAACTAGTTGTACCTTAATAAATGACAAGCAGAGGAGAGAGGAGAATGCAAAACAAAAGGGAAAATTCAATAAAAAGTTACCATGAGTGTTAACCTAAAGAAAACAAGCTACATGATACTGTGCAAAAGAAGTGGTGTTAAATGTCAATACCGACAGCTAAGTCACAATACATCACTGGCTCTTCGTTAAGAGCAATACACATTTTCATCAAACAACATTTATACTACATAGACTAGGTGTAGGCAAACTTTGGATACTACTTCAAAGGAACGAAACTTTTAAGAGGAGAAATCATGAAATACAGAAAGCCATGAAAGACAACATCTAAAATGGCTGTCACGACAAGAACGATATGCAAACCAAGCTGTGAATTCAGATTTTGTTTTCAGTTCTCTTCTGTCCTGCAGCACACCTGGGTAAGTCAAACCTAAATGCAGCTACAGGCAATAACAGGAGAAGTCATAAAATAGGAAGATAATAAAACAGCTGTCAAAACCAACCCAGTCTGTACAAATCTGGACAGATTATCGGAATGCACCTGTTTCTTCAAATACATGCTTTTATATTTAAACTTCTTTGTAGAGGTTCTTAAATTTCAGATGCAAGTTATGTCTATTCAGGATAAGAGGAGAATTCCCACACTTGTTTTCTTGAAATGACAAGTATTATTTTCTTACATAATAAGAAGAATGGAGGAAAAAAGCCCTGTGTATTAACTTAACTGTTCACAAGTTCCCACTGATTGATTTTACACAGTTCCAGATCGGATGTTCAATAAATTCTACTGAACAGAGAGGTTTGCATTTTCTTCATACAACAGTAACACCTGGTACCTGAAATTTATCTTCCATGACAGTGGCTCCAAAATTGGTGTTCACCTACTGAAGCAGGTAGTGGGTAGTGGCTTTGCATCTTAGAATTAACATATGTAATTCAAATAGATAACTACTGTTTATCTTATAAATAAACTTTCAAGAATATAAAAGTACCCTTAGGGGATTCTTAAACTTGCCAGCACAATCTAGCAGGATTTGCCTCAGAAATGGCTACCTCATTAAGAGAGACAAAACAAACAAACAAAAAACCCCCACACATACTATTTTCTACACACAACTGAGATAAATTTACATACACATGTACCAAACCACTCTGCTTCGAAAAACCTGGAATACTATTATTATGCAAACCACAGTATTTACTACGTTATAAATGCTCCAAATACGGTGAAGAGTAAGTAAAGAGTAAAGCTCTACAGGCAGAGGCATGGGCTGAAAATTAGGTTACATACATCAAACAGCACAGCTGAGTATCACATGAGAACATACAGCTTCCAAGATCAATTAAGGCTTATCATATCTTTGTCTTTGATGTAGAAATGTACACTTACTCAGGAAATCTAAACAACTGAAAAAAAGAATACATTCAAGCATATGTTTAAATTCAAAGCAACTAAATGATTTTATAGCTCTAAAATGTGAGGGTTTTGATAGATACTAAACATGTTTTTGTTCTATGCTCTACCAGAGACACAATACATCAGAACTTTTGGCAGACTACGTTACTTTACAAACATGTGTGCATGTGTGTCTAAATGTACTTGTACTAGGAATGAAGTCGACATAGCAGACTGCATTAACGCTCCTTGTGTGACTTGTTCAGTATTCTTCTTGGTCCATTGGCTGTATCTTTCAGGAATGGCAACAGAAATGAACTTGCAACTTGAAATTCATTAAATGCTCGCAAGTTCTAACATGCAACTTTTTCAAACTTCATGGTATAGACTGAGAGATAATTATAAAGTTCAGCACCCTCCTTTCATCTTGGATACCTGATGCACAGTAAGCACTACCCTTCATCTTACTGAAACCGAAAACACTTCAAGCATTTTGCATATTCAACAATTCCTTCCCCATCCCCCTTTCCCACAGGAAAAAAAGCCATAAATGAACAACCAACATGAAGAGTATTCTACGCTAGTGTGAGCACTTAGCTTTGTTCAGAATTTATATCTAGATGCATGTCAGAGCCTGCATAGTGCACTCTATGGTAAAGTATTTTCTTTGCTATCTAAGAAACCAAGGTAATGCACTTAAACAAGGATCCGCTCTTGCTCCCAGCAGCAAGAGCTTATCATACAACAATCACAGTGGTTCCCCCACAACAACTGTTCATCCAGTCCACACCTAACTGCTCTTCTACAACTGATTTCTATTTCTGCAGCAGGATATAGCTAATTTTTTTCAGAAGTGGTTGCTAACTTTCTATAATTAAACTATAGCTAAAATCAGTTTTGGCTATAATCTGAAGAATTAACTATCTTTCTTCAGTTGACACAGAAATCACAAACTTAAACACATGTAAAAACAAAATAACCTTAAGAAAAAAAATCAAAGCCATTATAAAAACTGCATTTCTTGTTTCAAGCTGCTTTATTTGAATAGCAGGTAGATAAAATCATGGATAATTTTTCCAGATCCCTGTACACAATGGTCCTACCTTAGCTAGTTGACAGGGCTGACAAATAGTATCTCCACAAGTTCTTTTTTTCTGTCTCTGCCTTCACAGCCTTCCCTGCGTGGTTTACTATCTTGCAATAAAATTCAAGTCCATCAACTTTGTACTTCTTTTTGATGATGGTGTCCTTGACTGACACTTGTTTTCCCTTTATAGCCTTTCTAAAATTCAGTATTTTCAGCCCATAACCACAGCTAAAAAGGTCAAGGTCACGAGGCATTCTCATTTTGATCTCAACCAACTGCAACTATTATTGTTCGAGCTCCTCTTGTATTCAATTCTCTTGAGTATATGTACAATACTTCTCATGAGTGGCCTCCCTTTTCAGACAAAATGCAAACATTACCCCTCTCAGAATCACACTACTGATTTCCATCTTGCCAGCTGCAGTATATTTAAGAATCCTGCCATCACTCAGGACATCTCTTCTTTCTTCCTCTGATGCCCTCCATTATATCAAGCTACAAGTATCTTGATTTCGATTTTCTGTCCCTTAATTGTTTACCCAGTTTTTGTACCCTTTTTATCTTGGGAGCTTGGGACAGAGGGATCACAGTCTTTTCCTGAAAATGTCCTCTTCCAAGATGGGCTTTATACTTTGACTGACCTAACTACATTTGAGCTATGACTGCAACAGCCGGCCAACAGGCAAATTCAGCAAGCTCCTTAGCACACAGGCTCAGTTGGCTCATACACCCGAAACCAGACTGTTTTCTAAATACCTTGTAAAACTGGCATCTGAAGATTCAAAGTACTTTGAAAGACATGTTTAAGAACAAAAAAGAAAAAGGTAGGTAAACAGTACAGAAGGTACTTGTTTACATTGTAAACTTTTAGCTAGAAAGCCTTTTTACTATCCTCTAGTAATATGTTCCAAACTGATAAACAAATAGTAGCACTGGACAGTAATTAATCCCTTCTGTTCTTATATCAGTTTTCCTAGGTATTAATCAGAATATTATATGAAGACATTAATAAAAAGGACTTTTTTTTTTTTTACATGACTAACAGTTAATGAAACAATACAAAAAAAGAAACAAAAACAATGCATACTAGGGTTTTTTTGTTATAAGAATGCCTCAGACATATTTCCTTCCACTGTTTCTTGTTTTACCAGGAAAAAAAAAACAAAGCAGAGAAGCAAGTAAATACAAAACCAATTTTTCTCCCCCTCTAAAAGACCTTTGAAGCTGAAAATGACATTTTTTAGGGCACAGCACTTGAGTTGCTGGAATGACGTACACCTAAGAGGTTAGTTTCTACTATTAATTCTTCTCCTCAGGCTCTTAAAAACTGAAAACAAACAAGTGTGAAAACAACCAACCAACCATCCCCCCACCAAGAAGGTTTGACGATTGCCATTATCCTCTTTTGTGTGGGATTTTAAACTTAATTTTATTACCACCAAAAGGCAACTATCCAAACAGAATGTGTGTTTGAATGAAGCCACAATTAATGTAAATACTGTCATAGTAATGATTAGATCTGATATAAACCCCTTGACTGAAATGAAAATGAAAACATTATAGTATACATAAGTATACATTCAAATTCTTCTATCATCTTCCTCCTTTGATGTGCCCAGATTTTACACTGAAAATAAAAATATGCATAAGTCTCTATTCATTACATTTCTAAATCCTCCAAAAAATTCACAATGTGGATGTAAACACACATTTACTTTCAACGTTTTCACAGCCTTGTACGGGAAATCTGGATCATATACATAAATGGGTCTCTCAGAAGAATTAACACCATTTATGCATTGCATTTATGCATTGCATATTATAGACTATGCCATTCCAACTACACAGACTACTTGTTTTGCTGTAAATCAATAGCTTGCCATGCTCCACTACATCTTTTTAAATCACAGGTGATGCATAACTGCTAAGACCTGTAAATTAGCTTTCAGGTCATACAGAACCAAACATTTGATGGTTACTGGTTAAAAAGGAGAAGAGGTTTAACTACACAAGCTATTCAACTGAATTTCAGAAATAAACAATTCAGAAACAACAGATTATAAAACACCATACTTAAGGTACGCTCAGTGTTCTAATACAGGGTCACAGAATCACAAACTGAGCTCAGCTGGGGGATATCTCTGGAAACAGTTTTGCCTGTTCCTTCACTCAAAGCAGGGTCAACTAGACCAGGTTGCTCAGGGTCTTATGGAACTGAGTTTTAAATATTTCTGAGATTTCACAGCCTCTCTAAGAATCCTGCTCCAGTAACATTAATTCATCTCTTGAAACAAGGATCATCTTTGTCAAATTAGCCCCTACCCATCACATATCCATAAATATGCCCACTATCATTATCATCTGCACAACGTGTCTTTATAGCACCTGCGCGTGGCTGACAGAGCAACACCTTCCTGACAGGAACAGGAGACTCATCTACCACCAATCTTTTCATCAGCTTAAAGATGTTAAATTACAGAGGGACAGTTCCCTTCACCTAATAAACCAGATAACCCTTATAATCAAAAGAAATTCAGACCACAACTAGATGGCTGGTCAGACAGGGGACACATTCCTGGATGTGTGTTCTGGCAGCCTGGGTGAAGAATCAATCATCTCGCCACTCTTCATGGAGACAGATTTGGGGTGGAAGAAGGAACTAAGATGGATAGTTGCAAATCATGTGATATCATGAAGGGAGACAACCAAAACACTGTTCAGAATTGGAAAAATCTCCTTATTTTCAAAACAACCCCCACTTCTACAAGTGAAAAAAAAAAAAAGGTCCATAGAAATTCTTGAAATTGTACTGACTGATTAAAGTGCACAGACCATGTTTAGATGAGACACAGAATCCCGTGACAATAAAAAGGAAGGTCACCTAACTCAGATGTGAGTCACATTTCAATCCTATACCTACGGTATTTTCTTGTTTAACCAATCCCATTCCATCTTCACAAAGTGCAGCTGTCAAAGACAAACAAAATCTGCATTATTCTAAATAATTCTGAAATCAATAATATGGATAATTTTCAGCTCAATTCCCACTATCAGAAAATAATGTTTGGCAGAAAAAACTAACACTGATTTCCTACATGCAGTTATGTCATCTTACCTGCACATTTTCTACACATCTTTAGTATAAACATATTTCCTCTAGTGTGCTGTATACAACATAAAAGTAATAGAGAACTTGAAAAGCAATCAAAATACTAATTTGTTAAGAATTCTGATTTATCCAGTGACCTCACTAATCTCATCATTGCTTCCATGGAGATACATGCGGTGTATACACAACATTTCTATCTCATGGAGGAGGCATCAAGAAGTTATGGAAAACTTTCTTCTTTTGACTCTTATGCAGAAAAAATGCTCTTCATAGAGTAGCTAGAAACTAATATAATTTCTGAAACTAAATGAATAAAGGAAGATGGTTTCCAGTATTAAATACATAAATGATACTGCAATAATCAGATTTTTTTCACATTACATAGTTCAAAAACTTGGAGAAGATAAATGCATTAGTACTAAAATCTTACATGCCAGTTTCCCCCATGATTATTATTAAAATCCTACATGTAACCTTTGCCATTATGTTTATCAAATAGGATAAAAATAAATATTACCCAGAAAATGACAAGCATTGGTATAAAAGCACAACTAGTAAAATATTTAGGTATTAAGGGTAGAGATGTTCTAGAACTACAACAGGCAGATCAGGTTTATGGTTTAGTTCTACTAAACCCCTATTGTTTCAAATGGACAGAAAATGAAAATGAAAAAGCACAAGGTGCATCAGCAATAACAGACCTCTGCAAGCACACTGCCTCACTCTTAAAGTGTTTGCTATGTCCACACATTACACAATTTTCTAAAAGACGCAGCCTCAAGTTCACTTAAAAACCTATGTAGTGACTCAGGAAACAGTTCTGAAACTACATGTCCAACCCAGATTCAGCTGAACACTTGTACAAGTCTCAGATTTATTTTTATAACACTTCCATTAATATGGAAACAACTGAACAAACAAGAATTTTGATGATACTGTGCAAAGATGTTGTGCTAGGAGGATCTTGCATGACTCTTAGGATTCTGTAACACTTTTTAAAAACGCTTTTGATTTTCTGACCACATAATTTCAACATCTGCTCAACTAACAGATTATTTGCAAATACTTGTATGTGTACTAGCTATCAAATCTCCTTATTTCATTCTCTCATCTTCCCTTTCTTTATCTGTCCTGCTAGACCTGCTTTAAACAAAGGGGAAACCCACTTGCTCTCCTGTTGGTCTTTTAATTGCCAGAATGCAGTAAGAAAGCAATGTTTTAACAAGCTCCTGATGGTAGGTGAGCCTCATTTCAGCCTGATGGCACAAGACTGTTGGAAGATGGCATGAGTGATTTCTTTGAGCGGAGCAAATTATTCACCAATTCAAAATCAAACCCACTCTGTTGCACTTCATTATTTGTAACCCAGTGCGCTGAAAAAGAAGAGAAATAAACACAGCCCCTCCACTGTAATCTGTCTGGCACAAAACAATCTTTTTATTACAAGTCTATTTAGTCTAGTCAAGCCTAGCAAAGCACTGTTACTGCATTTCTGTAGTCTCACAGTAACACGAAGTATGCAGCATGCCACGCTACGGAGCTCTGTAATGCAGAGAACATTGCAGATGTGCTACAGTAAAGGCTTCCAATTGCTTACAAGCCAAACAGCTTGTTTTGGCTCAGAATCCTCTTTCCCCCCTATATGGGATTACTTTGATCTTTTTGCCTATTATATGATTGCAATTACACTGAGTTTATGGGATCAACAGGGACCACAGAAAGAACACGTTAATCCAACTGTGAATGACAGAGTGAGAAGCTATTTTTAAAAGTTTGATTGCACGGCAACAAATACAGTTAGTATGTTTTCAAAATGGGAATATAAACCAAGGCCGTTAAATGAATTTTCCATTAAATTAATCTTAAAACAAGCAACAGATCTCTTGCACTATGAAAACATGCTCTACTTCTTTGTGGCACTAAATTCACACTGTCTTAAAGATCCCACTTTTTTTACTTTGCCACCTCCTCTTCCCCCCAGAAAAATAACTGGAATATACTTATGAGGAGGCTCTGTATAATTGAGAACAATGAAGTGCTTTGATTCGAACAGCAAACTGTAAAATACGACAGGGCCTACAGGGATGCCCTCTCAAGCTGTGCTTGCCGGCAGGTTGCAGGAGCCAAGCGATGCCAGGCTACGGCAGCCTTCAGCAGAGCCCCATCCCCAGGGGGGCACCGCACTGGGCTTCTCCTCCCCTGCCCGGAGCAGCGGGCTCAAGCGGCCGTGGGACACTGTGCCGGGGCAAGATTCAAACTGGAGGTCGTACTCATTTACAAACATTTAGGATCATATTACGCTTCAAAAAATGGTTTTCTTTTCAGTAGTGAATAAAATGATTCGTTTTTCTCAGTTCATAAGGCTCTTCAATTCCTTACAGAACTGGTAATAAACAGAAATTAAAAGGAACAGGTGATTACAGATATTGCATAGGGGAAAACTGAAGACTTGATATAAACCAAAACACAAAAGGTACTCTACAAATAACTGAAACTTCAAGCTAGTGTTTGCAACTCCTCACTTTTTTAAACTGAAAAAAAAAATCTGAGGAGCAGTCTCGTAATGTTAATTTAAATGTCTGGGTCTAAATTTGAGAAACATAACATTGTATTGAATAGCTACAATGTGAGACTCAGGCAGGCAAATGACTTTATCCAAAATAAACACCTTGCAAGAACTATTTTGATCATCTCTTTACTTTGGCAACACACGATCCCGCTCCCTAAATATGGATCTTGTCTTGTGTAAACTTTTGCTGTGCAGTGCTCACTGACAAGCTGCATTCTGGCTTGCAAGTCTGTATATAATCATCTCATTCTTATCCGTTCTGATTTAACACCAAATTTTCATAACGTTTTTTTGGCTCGATGGAGTATTCTTACAAAATGCCAGTGCTGCATTCACCTATTGTGTAATGCAGAAGACTTCAAAAAAAAAAAAAACAAAAAAAAAAAACAAACAACCCCACAAAAAAACAGCTAACACAAAGAATGGTTTTCCCAGGAATAGTATTATTCCAAAGCATCCTCAGTGGTTGCTCAGAAAAGAATTATGATTTTGTGTTTTCTGTAAAGCTGACCACCACTCTTGGTTTAACCTTTTGAATGCCTGCTACGTTATCATTAAATTTATTTAAAAGCTCTTATGTAATTCTAGTATATCTCTTCTAGTGCGATAAACGAATGAATTACTACCTACTGAAACAGTTCCTTCTCCTCATAACAGTATAAGAAGATGTGCGGTAACTAAGAACAGATATTGATTTCTTTCACATCAGAGATGGATGTCTTCCCCCGTTTTGTTTTTTATTATGGGTAACAGAAAATGTTTTCTAAGGAACTAAATCTGAATTAAGAGTCATATCATACCCAGGTTGTGGTCTAATATACTATGAAAATCACAACATTAGAAAAAAGGAGATTCAAAAGACATAAATGACATTTGGTTTCTTCACAACTGTAAGCAAGGGAGTGTTAGCTAAGCACCAGTCATTTCTGCCTTTGAAATACACTTTTTTCCTCCTCTAAGTAATCCAAACCATCCTGGATACTAGAGTCTGCCTTTCTTTGAGCTACACATCAAGTCAGTTTTAAACCATATCATAAACATTTTTGGTCCTATTTGTCCAGAGGTCCTTGTTAAAGCCCACATCACCTTATGCCTTAAATTCCCCTAGTTTTCTCATTGTTCTGAGAGTTACGCTGATTGCATTAATCCCTTTCAAAGCACAGATCTACCATTTAGCTCTGTTATTCCAACTACAAATCCTTCTCTGTGTGTGTGTCTGCTGGCAATACATCTCCCATGTATCACAAACTCTTTGTCTTTCACTGCATGTTATTTCACTGTATAGCTTAAGCCAGCTCCTAACTGAAGTTCCAGACTGCATGTAATTCTGCCATTAAGGAAAGCTTTCATTGTCCACTCATCTGTTTTATCAGTTACTATGGAGCTTTCTCCCACACTGGCCTGTCCATAGGGAATAAACTGTCAACCAAAATTGTATGATAATAAGTTAATAACTTGTTCTTTGATATTCCTGAAAGCTAAATTAATCACATTCAGGAATCAAAGAAACAAGCGATGGGCTACAATAAAATTTTGTTGTTGAAGTAGAATTTGTGAGTACAGCTTCAAACTGCTAAAGACAGCAATTTCATTTTTGGGGGGGAATTAAAACAGGATATTAAAAGCAGGAACTATTTTCTTTGTTGCCCCTCTGCACAATATTTAATATAATGATCCACAGTGTAGTTTCATTGTAAAGATGAAGCAAAGTTTTCCTTCATCTTCAAAGCCATGAGCTGTTTGTTCCACTGGTAAGACTGTGTAGTCAACAAAACTTGGCATAACCGACCTTTATAAATTATTCCAGATATACACAGCTATAACTGGGAGAATAAGCTTGTTTAGAATTGTGATTTTTATAAAGCAGTACACTCTTCAGATAAGGGAAGCTTTGAAGAAATAGGAAGCATCTTTCTAGTCACATATATTTCACCTAAGTGAACAATTTTCTTTAAAAAGGCAATTCCTTCTTTCTCGAAGACAAAATATCAATTCAGTAATTTCAGTTACTTTATCCAACAGTGAAGTACAGAAGAAAACCCTTTATGAAAATATATTTTTAAAATGTATTTTGTTCAACTTTGATTTGAAGGAGCTTTTAGCATTGAAAATGAAGATTTACCAAGAAATTCAGGGAGTAAACATAAAATTCACCATGTTAGATACTTTTGTAACTTCTTAGTCATGCATCTCCTCTCTGTTCCAATTAATAATCAGCGGTAGAATCAGGTAGCAGACTCTTTGGAGTAGCACGTACAGAAGGAAGAAAAGGCAATGGGCATATGTTGCAACAAGAGAAATTCTGTCTGGACATAAGGCAAAATTGTCAAGTTGACAGTGGTTGCACACTGGGGCAAGCTGCCCACAGATTCAGCCCTGCTCTGAGGAGGAAGCCGGACGTGACAACCTCCAGAGCTCCCTTCCAGTCTCAATTTTCTATGATTCTGTAATATACTGAATAACTGATAGTTAGGTTTTATAATTTAAGTTGTATCACCATTAATATGTTACTCAGATGACTTAGTTACATTCAGCATGAACAATTAAATCCGCTAATGGGTTTAGCATCTTAACTGAATCTTAGTTACTTTAAAGGCTTATTTGTTGCTGGGGGAGGGGGGATTGCTAAGGGAAAGAGGGGATGGCATTTCTTTTTCATGTGCTGTTCAGCATGCACCATGGTGAAGTTCCATTTCCAGCTGAAAAACCTAGATAGCAAAGCTTTAACCAAACACTGACTAATTATTTTAATATGGAACAAGTAATCTATACGTATTACAAATACATGCTTTATAATTCTTCTTTTGAAAGTCATGGAACTGTATTCTAGTTCAAAAGGTTTCTGAAAGACTAAATGATTAGCTGCCACAGTCTGATATGGTAATTTCCTGCTAATCTGATATCTAAATATTGTTGCTCTGGATGACTTTGGTGATGTAAAGAAGTAGCTGCTCATGGAAACTTTTGTATTCCTTTGTCTTCATAGTAATACAGCTCAATTAAAATTTCAACCAAAAAAAAAAAAAAAGTTCCATAACGTTAACCAACAATACTGAGGGATTAAAAAAACCCCAACCCTTTAACAATCATATCTCAGGTTTGGATCTGTATGCTTCATTTCTGCAATTGTTTCTTTGAAGTGTGTTCAATACTTTAAAGTCACCAGCTTCAGAAAATGTCTCTAATTACTAAATAGACATGAGACAGATATGGCAGTAGGAAGCACGTAGTCCTCTTCCTTCTCTGAGGAAGTCCACCTTGGAGAAAAGGCTATGTGTATCCGGTTTGTCAGCCTATCTCAGCAGAAAAACGACTCTTCAACCGCTCTGAGGACAGCAGTTTTCTCCCACTGAAGCCACACCTTCAGAGGCGGCAGATAGTTCAATCACGCCTGGGCCAATACCCACAGTGATCACCCTATTCAGCATGATAAACCTAACCTTATTTCTCTCAGAGCTTTGTTTTAGTGACTTCCCTGTTTCTTGTCTTATTTAATTAACTAGCAAAAAGCTCCCCCTGACATCAGTTACACAGCATCAGTCCCCGGTTCCATTGGCATCCTGGGGATACCACTCCAGAGCTCTAAACTTACATTCAAGAAACTCCACATTAAAGCCAAATTCTGAGCAGAGATTCTCAGATTCTTTTTGTGAGTCATGATGACAGGAAAACTGTTGTGGTCATGAATAAACAGTGCTGGGCTTTCTTACTCTGTTTTCATATAAAGCAAGGTTTGCTTTTTTGGCTATGTTAAGTACTGCTTCCAGGGAATTAGAAAAACTAGAAAAATCCATAGACTGGACGTGGTTTTATTTATGCAAAGACTAAGGTGTTCCTTGAAAAGTTAAAGTTCTTGAGTAAACCCTGAAATGAAGAGAACACGAACAGCTAAAATATTCTTGCTCAAAGTGAAAAACTCCTCTACCAGTTGGGAACAAGCTGGAACTTGCATGGGGCCCTGCACACACTGGCAAACATCTTAATTGTTCAGAGCAGACAAAGTCTGTTTAGTCATGTCTGCTGAAGTGGGAAGGATATTACAACACATCTGTGCAGTCTGTTTCCACACAGGTCAACCAGTTCTTGAAGCTTGGTTTTAAATGACTTTCCTCCAGCCAGAACAACACACATACGGACACCATTACACAGGTTGGCCATACACCTGGCTAACACACAAGTAATCTTTTAATAGAAGCTCACAAACGAGCAATCAAAGACACAATCTCAGAGTCCTAGTAGACATGCAGTGCCAACACACTTACACTAATGTCTGGGAGGGATTTTGTAAGAGTCTAAGTATGCCTCAGTGAAATTTCAAAACAAGCACATTCAAAGTTTCTAATGCCCACTGAGGATAGCAATAACATATTTAATACACATAGGGAACCACAGCATGGCAAACAGAACAGGCAGCAGCTGAAACTGGTAGATGAATTCAAAAGGGTTTCATAATTTATAAAAGGATGGGCTGGGTAACACAGGGCTCTTTCTAAGATATTCTAGAAAGTTTTTTAACCCATGTTCCAAACCAGCCAAAAGCTATTCACCTACAGACATGTTGCATGACACAAAAAGATACTTAGAAACAGCACTGAGGTCGATCTCCTGTAAATCAACTATACAAGGAGCACCTGCGGTTTAGTGCTCCACAAACTGCGAAACACTGTTTTCCTGCTTTGGCAGTGGTACCTCAACTTTCAACACATACCCTCTCTTTTACCTATATTGCACTACTGGAAGGAAGAGTTTTAAGATGCATCTATACGCAGATTATGAAACAATATTTGAAGTGCCAGCTCTGTAAAGAGCAGCTTTGTGACCTTGGCAATGTGGGTCAATCTTGCTCCACAATGCTGAGTTACAGCCCAGACAACTGGCATAATATTAAACAAAACCATACTTAAATTAGCATACAAATCTTCACTGTGTTTGGAACTCTCTGCCTAATCTAGGGTATGGTATGTCTCACAGAGCCCAAAGGTGTATCGATTCTGTTGTGTACAGTGCAGAACCATGAGGAAATGTTGTATTTGTATGGAAATATATACTTTTCCCTTCGGTTTAAGTTGTGGTTAAGTTCAGGTGGCAGCTTAAGTTATTTACGTGTATTTTAACAAATTCTGAATTAATATATACTTATTTGTATATATTTAATAGTTTAAACTTATTTTAAATTCCAAGCCTACAGAACAGAAAGCTATGTCTAGGCTACACGTCCCATTAAATAACAGAGTAGAATTTGGTTTTCACAAGGAAAAAAAAAAAAAAAAACAAACTAAAAAATCAGGTTCGATAAAAGGAATGATACAGCTCCACTGATGTCTCTAAGCTGCAGTCAAATTCTAATCTGGGGCAGTGATAACATCAGTGACATTAGCTTAGAAACAACTGCTGTTTGCTTTATTCAGAGCAGCCAATCCAAAAGGGATTTATCTCTAGACTAGTACTTTTCCCACACCAAGGAAAAATGAAATTCATATGGAGACCAAGTACAAAGCTGGGCAGGCACATCACAGTATTTCATTTAGGAGAATTTTTTTTTAAATTATGGCATTGCTGCTAACAAGAAGAAAGAAGTCAAAAATCAGCAAATTATTTAAAAGGCAGAACAAGTTCCAAGTTATTCCAATTATAAAAGTTCATGCACAGAGATTAGAAGTACCATAAAAACTTACAAGAAAATTATGCAGTGAGTCAAGGTTTATTAAAAGACAATAGGGAATGGGATAATTATTGCATTTCTTCATGCTTGTGAACTGGACTCAGAACACCAGAACAGCAGGACAATTTAGCAGAGGTGATGCAGTTTTGTTCCCTGACTTACACAGTATGGTATGCTCACACCAAGAAAGGTAATCTTTGTTACTTTTAGAAAATGGTGGCATCACCTTGATTTATAATCCATACCAAAAAGGCAAATTAGATGCATCTCAAGAAAGGGCAGTACCTAAACTGATGAAATCAAGCAGGAATGAGATTGAAGAATAAACATGATTAAGTTGTCTGATTATTGGTGACAGCTCTATGAAAAATGAGCTGAAGGAGATTTATTAGAAGTGTTTCACAGAAACTGAGATGAAAAAAGGTATTAACTGGGGTTCTAATATCACTACAAACTGGAAGCATTTTGCAGTAAAAGAAAGGTGTCGGGAAGCTGACAAGCAGTGGTGATGAGAGTTCAAAAGAAGATAGATATAAAGTAAAATGATTTTTAAGACAAGCTGAAAGTTAGGTCACAAGATGCATGTGTAGACATCAAAAAGCTTATGGTGACTGACACTATAAAGGACAAAAAGGTGCTAGAATAAAAAAATAGCATAAGACAAAACATAGGTAAAACACTGGACAAAGCAGACATGGTCTGTAGGGACAGCACTATATACAACTTAATAAAAGCGACAACCCTGGACATGAAAAGATACCAGTGCCACACAAAGATACTCCAGTATTGATGTTACATTTGCCTGAAGAATTAGGTTCTACCTTGGAAGTGTCCCAACAATGATCCAGCCCAACTTCTTTAAGAAATACAGAATAAAAAAATTTTTGAAGTTTAAGAACCAGATTAAACAATATAGGTGTCTCCTGACAGCTCGGATCATAACAAGCCATTTTTGTTTTTTAAGGATGGATGGCAACAAGCTAGTTACCATCAAACAGTGTGGAACTCAGCTGACTAAGTATGGACAGACCAACAGTTGTCATTATGATAAATAACTGCTTCAGAGTTGGTTACTGAAGTCATATTCCCAAGGGCTGTACAATGGGAATTCCAGCCTCCTTCTGAACCTAGTCCTTTAAAATTGCTTTGTCTGTTTTGGCCCTAGGCTGCATATTAGAAATGATAAAAGTAGTTCTTTCATACTCAAAGCAAGACAGTTCGATTGCCAGTGTCAACATGACAAAGTGCTTATGGCTATAGGAGTGGGGGGAGGAAGCAAAAATGGGGGGGGGGGGGGGGGCACAAGAGAAAGCTCTGTAGTTAAGACTAGGCAAGTAAGAACAGAATTTTTCTCCCCAGTGGAAGCCCGGACTTATCCCACCATATTTTTTACCTTCTGTATGTTGACTAGACTCAGAATTGTTGTTCTGGCAGTAATTACAAATCAAATTCACTATAATTACTCTTACAACATAAAAATGAAGAAATGTCCCTGGAAACAATTCTGTCTTTGATATACATTCAATGCTTATTTAATTAGTATTTCCTTTTTTCCAGAAACAGTGAAATAAAACAACCAAAATTAGGAAATAAAGTAAATTGATTGAGTCAAAACCAAAATGCTATGCTTTATGCTGACCTACACATATACAGTAAGGAGAATTCTTTTTCTCCCACAAAGTTAGAGTGAACAAATGGTCAGTTTCAGCTGCAGAATACTGTTTTTTTGACAGCATAAAAATTTGAATTAAGGACAGACAGACATACAACCCCAAGGGACTTTAGTGGCTTATCACAGTATCTAAGGATATCAAAATTATACCCAAATAAGATTTTACAAATATAATAATTAATATCAAGACCAAGATGCACATAAGTGTTCACCAAGAGCCAGAATAGAAAGTCTAAACAGTTCTTCATCTTGAAGAATAGCTCCACTACCTAAGAAGAAATATTTGTAACTGGAGACATTATAAAATTTGCAGAGATTCAGGAATTTGTAAATTCAAATGGAGTTCACAACACTGCAATGTCAATTTGATTTTTGAAATGTTCTGACTCATTAATTTTTTATGAACAGAAAATGCTCTAACAAATATAGTCAAATTATCCTCAAGAAAAATCCAGGTAACATTCAATTTAAAATTATATGCTTTATATTTACATGATGTGCATACACTTATGGAACATGGTAAAAATTTCCTGTGACAGTATAAAGCCTGAAACAAGACCGCAAATGCAAAAACCAGTAAGTTAGCTTCATGAGCCCTTTAAAATACTACATAGCATGCAGTAATCTTAAATATTATTTTAGTTTACGTACAGTAAGCTTTCGCATATTTTATTTATAAACTCTTATTTGGCAATGTCAATTATTTTATTCCCTAGTGCTTCTCCTTTTTTGGACATCTGTTTCTTCGCACGTTTTGCCCCAAGGCAAATCAGCTGTCTTCACAGCTGAATGAAATTCCCTTCTCTAGCTGAAGGGAAAACATTTTTTTGTTTGTTTGTTTAACTAGAAAGCAGCCAGCCATCAGAAAGGAGAAGCTCTTACCTATAGTCTGCGTCCTCGGATGCTAAGAACACTCTCCCCACAAATACTTGCATAGTCTGACTTTGAAATGTAAGAACATAAGCTTGTCTACCACAGGTTACTGAGTCTGTCTTAACTACCTTTAACTTACATTAGGCCTTCTCCTAATTATTTTGCAATAAAAAGTGTAAATTGCTGGAGGTAAGTTTTGTTATGCAAATACTTTTCAATAAACCATACCAAGGTTTCTCAAGAAAACCCAGGGATGTTCTTATACCCTGACTATCACTTATCAGAGTAAGATGTTACCACCCGTTAGCCGAAACGCAGTAGCCAAGCCTGACAGCGGTCTTCATTAGTACCGCATAACGTTAGACTGCAGGCCCAGTTTCATGTTACATGTTACTGCAAATATTGGACTGTCTTCAAAAGACACTGTCCTACTCCCCTCTTCTGTACTGCATCCAGCAACCAAACAGCTACACAGGAACTGTCAGCAGAAAGTAAAATCATTAAAATTGGCATTACTTGTAACCATTTTTCTTCAGTGCTCATTGGTATTAAATAACTACGCTCTAGTGGCACTCCAGGATGCCTGTCACGATGCCATTTGCTAAGACATGTTCAAGCTAATCAGAAATCTGTTCCTTGAGTTCATGCTGTAGTCTAAGGCCTGTGTACTGCCTATGGATGGAATCAGTGCACCTTATAAAGCCTCACTGCTGTTCTCAGCTGTGCTTTTGGCTACCCGTCTTCCTGCAAACAGAATATTCTGGCCTATCTTTTGATACGTCGCTACATTCCAAGTATTTTGAGTACAGTATCAACCCATAAAATGTCAATTATCTGCAATATTCTCTTCAAGCCATGATTCTTAAATGGATTATTTCTTACACATACCATATATTTACTGAGCTGTGAACAGTAATATGAAGAAGCAAAAATCTTCTCAATCAGTGCAACTTAAAAAAACCCTGGTACATGGCTTGGAATAATGCAGGAAAATTATGTTTAAACTAGAAAATTTTAAGTGATTATAGCTGCCATCATTGATTCAGAAGAGAAAGTGAGACACAGGAAGGGATAGGAGATGTGAAGAATTTGGAAGGAAGATGTTAATAAAGAGTTATAGTTAGGCAGGTTTTTTTCATCTAAACTTTTCCAGAAAATGCATTACAGCCAATAGTCTTAAGACAAATGAAAAGCACCCAAAGCTGTCTGAAATATGATAAGCATCCAATTATCAACAACAAAACAGTTTTCATAAAATCATCCATCTCCATCAAATCAAACCATCTCTGAGATCACATTCCTCATTTAGGCCTGACCACTTAATTCTCTTCAATCATCTGATAAATTTAAACTCCAGCTGTAGCCTGGGTGAGATGTAGGCTTTGGCAGAGAAATCAGCCTAACAAGCTCTCTGCTTGCTCGCTCTTGCCTACTGGTGCAGATTATCATGCTTTTCATGATGGCCAATATAACTGTTTATGAATTTGCAGTGCGAAATGACTTAGGAGAGTGACCTACCTTTGAAGAACAAAACCCAAACAGAATCTAAACCCAGATCCTAACAGAAAAAAAAGGGAAATAGAAATGACTGGATGTCAGCGAAGCCAAGGAGAAACTACTATTCAGTCAGTCTCAGAGCAAACGATTCAGCTTCAGCCAGCCTAAATTTTGCAGCTTTTCCTTTGCATGTAAATGCTGTATGACAAGATTCTTTTGCTTTTCCAACTATGTCAGTACGTCTAATACAAGATATTACCTTCTCTGCAAACCTTGCTGTGCTTATTCCTTAGACTGCCACAGCTATATGACCACTAGCTAACTCTTCCACATCACAAACTCATGATTGAGAATCACCACAGTGATTTAAAAAAGATAAATCAATCAATAATTTGGACAGTTGGAACACCAAAGGAAGTTTGCTTGTTAAGTGCAAGCTGCTAGTACTTGGTGGCTTAACGATAAGTCTAGTAAGAAACAACATCTTTAACATTAGGCTGCCTTCCCTGAGCAAACTAATACATGCCTTCAGTGCTGATTCGAATGAAGAAGACTCACTTACCCAATTGCCACTTCCCTTCAGGTACTAGCTTCTGTCTTTCAAACAAACTACTACGCCTGACCCTTCTGTTTATGAGATAAAATCAGAATGTGTCTTCTGGTGACTAAGATCTTAATTCTGCTCTCTTTGAAGTAAATTGGAATTTTGGCATTTATTTAAATGATGAAGGATCAGATCCCAAAAGTGTTTGTGCAGCAGTTTTGGAAGAATGCCAATCTTAATAAAATCAATTAAAACACATCTTAAAGACAGGGCCAATCAAAATATTTATTTTCAGACTCATAGACTCATCTCAGTATTTGGCATATCTTTTCAGCTGAAATGCACAATGATGCTCCCTGGCAGAGGTAATACAGTGCTGCAACATGTTCTACAGAGTTCATTATACAACATTCTTGTTAATGCAAGCATTTGAATCAGAAGCTTGTAAAGACTCAGCAGTACTGAAACACTATTCACATTTTCTTTCTCATCTTCACTAATGGAATAATGTCTTTGATAAATCTGGCACATCAAGATCTTAATCCTACCCTTGGAAGAAGTTCATGAACTTACCAAGGTTTTCCCCTTGAGAAAAGAATCCTTTTCAAGATAAGCTATAATATTTATTTTTCATAAATTAATTCTATTGCTTCAATGAAAAACTAGGAGCCAAGAAAAAAAAATTGTCAAGGGTATTATTATCATTATTTTTTAAAAGTACTAAGTAATAATTAAAATGGAAAGTAAGACTCTTTCCACTGTGGCATGTTATCACCATGTTCTTTATTTTCAGTATACAACATACGATAACTTGCTATTTTCAAAGTTTTTTAGAATCACGGGTAGAATTAGAAGTTGGGGTGTAAGGATATCTGAAGGCTTCCAGGAAGATGAGAAAAGGCAGCAACCATTTCTCATATATACACAAATTGTTGCATTTCCAGAGCGCACAGGTAAAGAGATCGACCAAAACCAGATCCTTAGTGCAACCATTTAATAGTTCTTCAAAGTCTTGCAGGAACATGTATTTAAAAGATTAATAGAAGTCCAGCATTCCTTAGAATCTTATTTATATCTTGCTGGATTATTTACATGTACAAATTCTCCAGAATTTCAATTTCTACAGTCTTTTGAAAGCTCAAAGTGTTCTATAAATATCCTTTTCCACCATCTTGCTGTCTCCATTAGAGGCACAAAGACCTGCACATATTCTCTACTCTTAATATTTAATTCATCTCCTTTCCATTATGACAAGACTTTTGACTTGAGAACTAAGCAAACCCAGTTTTTTACTTAAAATGCAAAATTAAAAACAAGTTGTCAAAGGTGTAAACTGCTCTGAAAAAAAAAAAAAACCCTTACCATCTGTAAACTGATGGTTAGTAAGAAATCCGTGAATAATATTCAACATTCTGAAAAGCTGCAGAGATAGCTCTGTTAATAAGGAATTGGTAACTTAGAATAACAACCATGTGTTTATCCCATCTAAGAATACTTAGTGTTAACAGCCAGTCACACGGAAAGAAGAACCAAACATTATTTGTTGAGATATCAACAACATAGGTATGTTAAAATTTCTATATATTTTTTAAATGTATTTTTGTGTCTACTTCTAACAACACTACATATATGACTATTTTAATTGGGTTTAAAATTTGAATATATATTATAAAAAAGCATAATACAGTTTTTGTGGGGAGCAAAAGAACTTCTGGTTTTAATTACTGTATCACAATTAAATTACCTAATGTACATAAGATCTGCAAAGTCTTGGAAACAATAGTGGGTGGTGTTTCCTGGAATAGGGCGATATGTCTTATGACTGGGAAGGAACACACACCACCTCATTTTAATGTTAAATCACACAGTTCAATCCACACAGCCAGGCAAGAATTAAGAACAGGAAACAGAGGGACTTCTTGTCAGGGTAACAATTCAGAGAATGGAAAAGTTAATTTAGTAGCCCCAGGCAAACAGTTAAAAGTAGCTGAAGTCAATTATATTTGTTTCTACAAAATAGTGTATCTATTGCTGGGTTAAGCAAGACCACAGAAAACATAACTGATTTTAACACTGGTTTTAAGATTTACATATTTCAAGAGTACACAACACAATACTGCAGCACATTCTGAAAATTAGTTCAGAAAATGAAGTATCTTTCACCATTTTACTTGATTATAAAAAAGGTACAGCACTTAATTTATGCATATGTACTGCATTTAGATACACAGCGTATTGAATACAAGTCCTTCAAGTAAACTGAAAGCCATTTCATACTGAGACACAAAAAACTAATGTGCTAGGACATATTATCCATGCTTTTTTTAGTGTTTTGTGTATGATTTAAGAAACTACAGCTTAAACAAGTCTTGCACAGTTTACACCCAATTGTATTTTTTAAAGCTTCATTCCCAGTTAATCCAGAAAAAGTAATCCAATTCATATTCTACTTTCAGCAGGCATAGCTAGAACCAATTTTCAATTATTCATGTTGTGAGACTCTGAAAGGGAAACTCAAAAATGTTCCCAAATCATTCATAAATGTATTGATTGTTCAACGCTGCATAACATTATACTAAACATTCAAATAAAGTTGTACATTAATCACTTAGAGGATAAATGTAAATTGTCACATTTTCAATCAGTGCACCAATTAGCACTGTTAATATAAAACTGCACAGTTTGAAATTTACTCTACAAGATACAGTGCATTATAATAGTCCACTTTCACAAAATAATCAGAAGTTTTTATCAGAAATTGTTGAAGTTTTTACTGTTGCTGTAGTCATTAAATTAGAACTTTTTATCAGTTTCTCAACATAGCTTAATATTTATTTGTTTTAAATTATATGACCTCTCTTGCTCATAATTTGTATGAAAAACAGGTTATGTAGATCACAATGGAGCTTGTGAAATTATGCAGCTACCGTGTTCACCAAAATTGCTATAATTCAGTCAAGATACTCTCCTTAGTTTATCTTAAAAATCAAAAAAGCTGAGTCAGTTTTCAAACTGGTCAAGGAAGGCTTGAACCTTATTACTCTACATGTAAATCAATAGCCAAACTTCCTTTGGCTCCCTTGTAAGATTTTCAGCTTGTTCAAAACTGGTTTTGTATGTTTATTACTAAACATGGTTTCAACATAGTTTAGACTTGTTCAACACAGTTAGAAGCTATGTTGTGTCTAAGGACAGAAGGCAGCAACACGTGAACAAGGTGTCTAAATCCAATAATAATGTGGTCTAGCACAATTATTTTTAAGGCAAATTTTTGCAAAATCTATGTTTATGGCACCTAGTTATTAACTTACAGAAAAATTGATCACACGCATTAACAGAAGGGCTATGGTTAGCTCTAATTCCAGAGACTTAGTGCTGGGCAGTCCTACCATGCCCAAATAGAAGCCTCAGTCTGATACACAATATTTTATATTAATGAGTAAATGCAAGAATTATAAAAAATCTTGGTCTCTTTCTAATAGTAGGCACCACTAGAATTGTGAACCTAAATTACTTCTTCAAAAAGGAAGACAGAGATGGGAACAAGAATGTCCAGTAGGATTTTTTTTTTTTTTTTTTGGGAACAGCAATTGTTTTCCAAAATTATTTGTTCTGACAAAACAGAAAGAGCAGCTTTGCTACACGGGAAAACAGTATGTTTGTCAGATCAGTGATAGCTCTAATAATTATCAAGCTGAAGTGTAACAAAGAGTAGCTTTTTTTTCTTTTTTTTTTTTCTGCATGTGTCAACACAGTCCCCAATTTCATAAGTAGTGTTCCTGAATAATTGATGTGGGTGAAAATACTTGTCTTCTAATATCATGTCCTACATTTAAAAACAACTAAGTTAGAAAGTTTCTGAATACTTAGCCATCTGCAAAATTAGCTCATGTTTCTACTGTAGCAAAACCATTTACCCTTCCATGCCATCAACTCCATTCAAATTCATGAATTAAAAAGTTTTCAAATTATTTTTATAAAAATTATATTAAAAATCTGAATTAAGCAATATATTCGAGGGCAATTCTTATTTCTGCTAACTGAAAAGCATGACTAAACACTTCAGTGCAAGATGAGATTTCAGTGTAGTTCAATGCTATAAGTGATTAAAACTTTCAGAAGTGCAGGCTTAGCGAAATACAAGAACTGAGCACAATGACAGATTTATGCACGGTATGTGCTCTTCTCCAAGACTTACTAACTTTTGCTTAGAATTACAGAAAAAATTAAGTAAGGGACACGTGGAGGTCATTTACTGTAACCCCTACACCAAGCATGGTCAAGTAAACCAGGCTCAGACCTCGTCCAGTTAAGTTCTGAGTATCTCTAAGAATTAAGATCCCTCAACCTCTTTCTGTTCCTGGGCCACTATTTGACCATGCTCTTGATTTAAAAAAAAAGAAAAAACAACAAAACAAATCAAAACAAAAAAACACACCACCTTCTTGCTTATATCAAATCAGAATTTCCTGTGCTACAACTCTCCTGTCACCATGTGCTTCCAGGAACAATCTGGCCCTGTTTTCTCTGTATACTCCCCTTGGGTACTTGAAGAGGGCAGGAAGATCTTAAAAACTTCCCCCCCAAATGAGGAACAATACAGTGAGATGGAGGAAGATGGCTGGCGATGCACTGTGATGCCTGACGGTAGACCAAGCAGGTCTGTAGAGTAACAGAGCAGGTAAAACTGACTCTCCTCTAGTCAATCCCACACCGCTCAGTCTCCTGTGCGGTCTATTGGTGTCTGCTGAAATGTAAGATTCTCTCTTGGGCTCTCTTTTACTCAAGTGCCACAAAAATAGTTTGCACACAACTGTAAAGGAAACTCATCCCATTTTAAACCTTTTCCTCAGCTTGGACTAGTGTCACTGTCTTCACTCTCTAAAGAAGTACTCCCACTTAACAAGGAACCAATTGCAAGCTCTGCAACTTTTTTTGACACATCAATAAACAAAACAAGGCTAAAAGCATGAACATTTAGCTCTTGCATATAAGTATCCAATACCTCCTAGATGTTAGCTGTAAAATCACACACCCTTGGCAGGCATGTCAGATTGTCTACTTTACTACTTTGCAATTACATACTGGATGTGTAAACTAATAGTAAGAAAGTAATGACTTTGTGTCCCACTGCTTAAATTCACCCTTTTGTTTTCCTGCATTTGACAGCACTATGCATTTAGACAGAAATTTTGTGTTCCAAGTGCAGTGCCCTTATTAGGTTTGGGGATTTATTTTTCAAAAACTTCTACTTGAGATACAAATGTGAAAGTGTGCAATGTAGTCACTTCTAAAACCAAACCTACTCCTCAGGATTCTATGCAAAGTTCTCTCAGAATTAAGACCTCTCTGTTTGCATTGGTAATTTAAAGTAAAAATCTTGACACTTCATCACATTCTTGTTGAACAGATGACAATCTATTCTTTGTAAATCTATTGCTTTGTAAAATCACAAATGTTTATGGCTAAAGGTTTTTCCAGAATCACTTTTGTTCTGCTATTTACAAATGAAGCCTGTATCGCTTATAATCAGAGTTGTTTTGCAAAGTGCCCCTTTTCTTTAAGTTAACCTTGATCTTAATTAGAAACCAGGTTTCAATACCTATTCAAAGATGTGACTTCCCTACAAACAATACCATAACAAATACTATAGGAAATGAAACAATGGACAGGTATAGTCTTAGTTTTTTTGACTACAAGTAAAAATTCAGTTAAAACAAACAGTTAAGAGGTTGTATTATTTTTTTAAGACTAACAAGTCCAAACAAGCAAAGACACACTCTCAATTTATGATTATTTTTGTCCAAGCAGGAAAATTAATATCCGTAAAGTCAAATGATATCTGATTTTTTAGTATTATTTATATTAAAATATACAACACATTTAATAAGGAAAATTCCCCAAAATACAACTTGCACACAGTAAAGAAATGTTGCCTTATTGCTAAATATTTTTCTATTTGAGACAGCTAAAGCAAAGGCAGCATGACAGTATAAATACTTCCAAAATCCAGCACTTACTGAGCCTTTTCAGAGAAGGTTTTACCTCTTAATTTTCAAAACATCACCTACAACAGAGGCTTGAGTTTCCATTTGCAAATATATTCCAACGTGCTAGATTTTGGTCAGCATCTTATATAACTCAGAGGTTTGCATTTGCACACAGCAAAAGAGGTATCTCTACAGCTGTCTGGATGCAAAATAAAAACAACTCTTCCAACAAAGAATTACATCTTCATACCACATTCCACAAGGACCATATTGCTCCAGCTACAATTCTGACTCACTGGTAGTCAGCCAATTAACTAAGAGGCCAAAATAAACCAGAACAAGCCTTGATCATGTAGTGGCAGTCTAGAATTGCACACCTAGAAACACAGTGGGGCAAAGGAAGTGCAGGAGGGAGGGAAACATTAGCTTCATGTTTGCTTGGATGCCTGTTTGACACCATGGCTTCTCCAGGAACACTAGCCAGATACAACCATGAAAATTTTTCATAATTTAATTGCAAATTTTGCAAGTAAGTTTACTTTCCAGTTGTATATCCTCACTTGGTTGATTTTTTAAAATTGCTTCCTTATGAATCTTATGCACCCATGGAAACAAAGACAAGCAAGGGCTACTGTTTTGTTGAAGAGCTGGAAGACATCTGTGAACACAAGCCAAATCCCTCCTCTTTTTCCCCTTATTCGAATATTTGATGAATAATAACATCAGCACTCAGAAAATGCTAAGTCCCTTGTATCAACTAACCACTCAGAGGGCAAGATAACCTGCTTCTTTCAGGTTTAGTTTATTTGCCTAACACTTCTAAAGACTCACAATCCATTGTTTAAATCATGATACAACACTACAAACATGAAGCCCTATCAGTTTGGCTTAAGTATTAACAACAAAACCTCCCTTCAAATAATAGCAGCAAAAAATGTCAGACACAGCCCTACATATTAGCATAGTTTAGGAGCTAAGTGCATACAAAAGCCACTGTCCAAATTTGCACTTAGTGTTATTTTTATCCCACAGTTCAAATATCCAAAGATGAGTATTTTAATACATTGGAAAGAAATTTGACTGTTGGAGAAAAATAGATTTAAGCCACTTCCAATACAACTTTTATGTTTTGATCTTTTAAAACCCTTCCTTAGCAACAAAACACAACAAAGCATAAATACAAAGTTATTTATTACCTACATCTTCATTGCTTAAGTTTCTTCTTTTCTCCACTAGTCAGCTAAATGTGACAGAGCTCCATAAGAAACAGCATTAGTCAGTGGCCTGAAGGAGAAGTGGCAATATAAGGGTCCCATTTGCTGAAGGTACAATTTTTTAAATCTATTTCTTCCTGTATCTGTGAAGGGGGGAATGTGAGAACACTGTGAAACCAATTACATTTGAGACATGATAACTGATGGAGTTCCAAGTGTAAGACAACATAATTATGAATAAAATTTGTAATACCTGCATACTTGTTTATTAAGTTTGAATTCCTCTTATTTTCCCAAGAGAAGTTACTGAGGACAGCTGGAAAAAGTCTGCTACACAAGCAAAAGCTTTCAAGAAGTGAATATGTGAATTTCTGTCAAAATTCAGTTATGTTAACTGTGAACTAATTTATAACCTGAAGATGTTGTCTGGCACTGAGTAACTTCAAGGAATTTAAGATCTCAGAGAAGATCACTGCATGTGAAAATTCTGATACAAATTGAGAAACACCCCAGAACCTTCACTTCTCAAGTTAAACCTTCATCTGAAAAAATACACAATAGTATTGTAAGCATCATATAAATACTTCAGATGGAATCTACTCCAATCACCGTCGCATTTCAACAAAGCAAATCATATGGAGCTGTATTTTGTAAAGATCTCTACCAAAAAAATGTATATTGCTTTAAATTATTAAAAACACAGTCCTTAAAATGGGACGATGACTGCACAGTAACTACGCTAACTGTAACTTACAACGTAAAAGAGGAATACCACTAAATTCTGTTAAATTCTAATTAAAGCATTTGAATGTTAATACAAATACCTAAATTAACTACAAACAACAGGAACTGGGAAACCCTGTCTGCACGATGGAAAGACCTGAGGAATAAATTAGCATTACAGTTACAATCATGAAGAGACCGTGCTTAAAAACCTGACATTATTACCAGTGCACCATAACAGTAAAGCTCGAATGAACGCTCTTCAGCTAGCCATAGTCCCTCAGTAATTCTTTGTAAGAGAAAAGGGTTTGTGGCAGAAGGCTTTGTACGAAAGACCCTCCAAAACCACACAATATTTGCATAGGATTGACCTTAACATAATTCGATTAGCAGTAAGATCCTGTATGTACGAAAACATTCCTGCTATTTGCTAAAATTATAGAGTGACATACACAGCTCAGAACAAAAATGACCAAAACATCATTTAATTCACCATGAATTTTTGTTATGTTATTGTCAGAATGTAACGGCCCATGTGAAAGCAAGTACATATGCATTCATAATCAGGCACAGAAGACAAAGCAATGCTGAAATAGATGGCAAATAAGTTCGTTGGAAAAATACATCTTTTTGCTGAACTACAGAAATAAATTGTAAAAGAATGCATGCCCAGCTAAGAATGTGCAGTTTCAATGTCAAAAGTTTTCTGTTTCATAATTAGAACTATCACAGAGGAAACAAAAATTGGCAGTTATGCTTTGCTTTTTTTAAAAAAAACCCAAACCCAAACAACAAACGAACAACCTAGGGTTTCCTTTCTTTCTAGCCTTCCCCTTTGCCCTTGCACTTAGCACATTATCTGGTACATTAGATATCTAAATCAACTTGAGTGTCTTAGTTATTCTATGAAAGCAATCAGGGAAATACATCATTAAAATATCTTTAACTGTATCCTCTAGTTATAATAATTGAAAAAAAAAAAACCAAACAAACAAAACAACAGGAATAGTTGATTTAAGCTTTGCAACAGTATAGTGGTATCCTAGGAAACCATAGTGCAGAGTCAAAGAATGCTCTGCATGACCGCAAAGACTCAGATAAACTACATGCAAACAGGCTGAAGAGGTACAAGCTGTAGTTTATTTTTTCACTTCAAATTGCCCTTCAGTTATACCATAACACATCTGTTAATTAGTGAGAACACAGTTTTGGTACATGCTATATTTAAATTACTTGTAATGTAAAGATCCACCCACAGACACAGCACAGAGAATACTGATGTAACCTTAATGAAAATTAGCACAGAAGAGCAATGCAGTTCCATTTAAACCAGTGGCAAGTATCATGCTGGTGGCCAATATATACTTACTATAACATCTATCACCTGAGAATATCTCTGGGTGTCAGATAAATACTCTGGGTACACTTATGATTCAATTCATTTTGCATTTAATATAATAAGAAAACAATAATGAATTTTCAGATGGGGAGTCAAATTCTCAGTGAGGTTCAAAAAGATAAAAACTCAGCACCCCAGTGAAGTTTACATGGATGCTCATCAATCACACTAGTTAAGTAGGTTGAGAAAAGGAAAACACTTTATTTGTCGAATCATAATCTATTGAAGAAAAGCTCAGAAGTACAAAAAGACAGAAAACAAGAGTTTGAATAATATATAGTGAACACAGGAGGAACAACCAGAATACCTGCATATCAAAGACATGAATCCGTATACACTTAGAGCACAACATCCCACCAGCAAGGACAATGTTAGTGATGAAACAATCACCTTGTAGAAAATATTCTTCAAGGAAAAGCAAATGCACTGATTTAAACCATTTCTTTTAGGTTTGCTTTATTGCCTGTAAGTAGTTCATATGTAATATCCTTTATGCACAGAAAACAAGAAAAAATTAAAAGAATGTGAACTACATTTAATTTTGTATATAATTAACAAAGGTTATATTAATTAATAATTACATGAAATACACGTTAAAATTATTAAATATAATAACTGGATAAATAAAATATATATTAAGATGTGATAGTTGGGCTTCAGTGCCCTTATATTTATGAATAACATTCAATTGTATTTCACGAGCTATAAATAAAGGTCACTAATCCATACAGAACTTAATAACAGCACCTATCTGGAGATAAACCAGAGCCAATTAAAGTAATGATTGTTCTGCTGGGTACCAGAACTTGCATTAATGAAACATTTTGGCTGAGGTGACTGCCTGGATGGCTTGGGGAAGCACTGATATAGTTTTGCAGGCTAAAGATTTTGTTTCCGGATTCACTGCTTTTGCGTGAACCGCCAATTCGGCAGCCACGAGCGATCCCCCGCGTCCCAAGCCTGCGGTGTTGGTACCGGCTGGTAAACTTGGGGTCTTTTGCGTGCAGCTTTCAAGACACCTAGCTTTGGTAGCTCCCTGTTAGGCAGAAGTGATTAGGTATGACTAGGATATTTGGAAAACTTCAGCATAACACTGTAAGGTGGCTCCCTTGTTTGTAATGTCTTCTGCATATTGCCTTGGGAATTGCTGTTTTCCATTTTACTCCCAGTTGTATTGTGTACTAGTTAAAATTTAAAAACCGGGGAACTGTTATGAAATTAATTTTCATTACCTCTCCTGAGGTAGTCTCACTCCAATTTAATCAATACCTACCTGTTTTAAACAGTGTATGTTTGAAACAACGCACTCTCGTTAAAGGTCCTCCTCATAATGTAAACTCAAGAGCAATCCACATTTCATACAGATCTGTTTTCAACTGAGGGTCCTATCAGAACTCAGTTTCTTTCCTCAACAACAGCCCTTTTAATGTGTGTCTAGCAAGAGATGTCCTTGTCATTCTCTGAGATCTTTCTCTTAGAAGGTTTAACTCTAGGGAGTATGTATTGAGAAGAGGGTTTTTTTTTTTTGGTTTTAATCAGTTTGTCTGCATTCCAAGTCTTGTTTCAGAAAGACAAGAATCCCATTCTGCCTTATAATGGACTGAAATAGCACATCCACTCAGAAGAACTTAGCTAAGAGACATATGGACAAAAATTAGGAAGACATGAGAAACAGAGGTAGTTTGCCCAGTGCCATATTACAGACTTAACCACTGGGCCAACTGCCTACACCCTTTTCTTCTTGGAAAAATTTAATTCACATGTCTTTACTGTATATTTTAACTACTGCTTCCTCTTAAAAATACAGCTTAATGAAAAAGGTTAGGAAAGAAGAGAGAGGAAGCCTTGTCGCCATTACTCTAAATAGCAAAGCTGCACTAATTCTCAACTAACAGGAGTTAAAGAAGCATTGCATGGGCCACAGTGAACCAAAGCCACGCCAAATATTTACTGAAACAGAAACACCTCTGGTTAGTTTTTCTCACAGTTATAACGGGTAATGCTCTGGTTATATACATAGTATGTAGTCATATAAGCAATTTTCTATCTTCAAAAGTAAATCCTTTATGGGTCATACACAAGTGCTCTGTCACTCTGTATGAAAGCCTACTATGAAGTTACACCAGAGTTCCAGTCGACAAACTTTAAATAAGAACCTTTCTGCTCTCTTCCATAAGAGGGAACTGATAAACATCTGGTCTTTGGAAATTACTTTGTGATGTTTGGATTTTGTACCAGCAAACTACTCTCACACACTGTGGTATATCATCACATGACACTGTACTTTTCCAAGAAAAACCTAGTAAAATGAAAATACTTCATTACCATGAACTCTTGTTTCTTGAAAGTTACATAATTACTGTGCAATCTGTTATAAGATCTTATTTATTTTAGCTTTAATTATTCACTTAAATGAAAGGATTCTTTCATAAAATAAATCTTTTCACTTTAAAGAAATACAAGTCTTTTTTTCTTCACTGTATATATTTTGTTTACCACTTGCCAAACTGTTATTTCACATATGTGAAAAGAAAACTGGACTGAATACATATGAAATAAACTATTGGCAAAGGAAGTGCAAGGGCTTGCCATTGAGAAGATTAGATTCACAAGGAACGCCTTTTACTTTTTCCAAAATCAACAAATGTATTAAAAAAAAAAAAAAACTCATAGAAAAAACTCATAGAAAGGAAAAGAAAAGATTTGTATGAAAGGACAAGGGATTTTTCAGGTAACTCTGAATTTCCAACTTATTTAAATTATCCTCAAAAGACTTGCACATTTCAATTGTATGTTCACTAGAACACTAGGGTTCACTACGCTGAGTAAAGACAGAAAATTATGAAGTTCTGGTTTTATTCAAGTCTGTATTCCCCACTTGTTTAGCAAGACTGAAAACTCCTGATTACATCATCAACAATTCTGATTAGATTTTGTGGAAAGAGCACTTAAATTCTGCAGCTTTCATTAATTTTTATTCCATCTTCTTCGTCCATAGCCTTCAATACAATCTATTTCAGTCCATAAGGCATGTTGTATTTCCTTAATTTGAGAGACCAAGAGAAAGCATATATTAAAAAGCAAAGTTCTGACATACTGTATGTATGATTCACTGCAGGCTAATAGCTAATTTCAAGACAGGAATTTGTTGCACACACAGTGTTTGCATCTCTCTAGTTCTCAGCTGTGGTAGAGAATTGTTTTCAGCCAAATACATGCTGGTAAAATTTTAAATTAAATTATTTCATTAAGCAGCTTCATCTCACCAAACTTCCACAGATCCAGTTCCCAGAAAAGTTTTCTAGGTGTAGCGTTTCTAAAAGGAATCTTAAAGATGGAGTGTTAGCAGACAGGGCAGACATAAGATAGGGAAAAAAAAGTATTGCAAACCTGCTACATAACTTCACTGTTCTAAAGAAGTATTTTCTGAAGTTTATTATAGTTATCATGTATATACTTTAGATTATCATTCATATACTGCTAAGAATCAGATTAAATCGCATCATCAGTTACTTCATGCTATTCCTTGTCCATAACAGTACAACTATGCAGCTAAGACAAGTTTACATTTCTTTCAACACTGCAACAACAAAAATCCAAAAGTAAATGACACACACCTCTATGAAATACTCACTTTCAAAATAATTTTAAAGCTAGTCATTTTCTCACAATTCTCAAAACTTTACAGGTGAAAAAACAGTGAAAGTGAGATTGAACTCCCTAACAAAAACCATACAAGAGCAGAAACAAAACTTGGATAGGATTCAAGGATCCCCGATTGCTCCTTTTCTGCTAGAAATGCACATTCCTTTCTAAACACAAAACAAAAATAAAAGATGTGAGAAGATCTATGACAAAGGAAACTGTCCTTTTATCCCTGTCATAACCACCAAATTTAGGTTCAAAGTAGTTATTATGCTGAAAGTCACACTTCCACAACACAGCGCGAAATACTGGCAGATTAGAATGATTAAATGTCGTCTTAGAAGAAATTGCTGCCCTTCACCTCTGTTTTTCCTCACCCTCAGTAGCTTTCAGAAGATCCTGGCAGGTATAAACATGCTTTCTTTTAATTACAGAACTGGATTACTGTTGTAACTGACTCCCAGTTTCAGCAAATTATAATCAAGTACCCATTGTGCATAACAATCATTTAATGGCTGAAAAACCATAATAAAGAAAGCTTTAATGAAGAAAGCTGGAAACTTGCCAGAATTTTATGGCAGTGCACTCAAAAAGAAAGAGTTACAATCTGTATTTAAGTTTAAGAGAACCTTTTAATCCAGATGGCCAGAATTAAACAAGGCAGTGCAGGGAAATTTTGATCAAAAGCTAGTACAACATGAAAGTACCCAAATTCCCCCAGTAAACCACTGCTAATTATTTCAAAAAGAGGTTGCACATTCATTTTGTATTGTGAAGAGCTCAGAGGAAAATACAATGTGAATGTGTTGCTTTCTCTGTGATAATTCTCTAATTCACTAACTTTTTTGACAAAAGTGCGAAACAGTTTAGCAGTGCGAAATCTATTAGCTGGCATTTTATTTGGGGAAATATTTGGGCAGTTACATAATAAAATTTTAAAGGAGTTTGCAAAATCAATTAGAAAATATTTCAGATTAGTATACACGTAGTTTTAAGATACAGTGGAGTAAACTACAGTTGCTGCAACAGAAACCTGAAAAGGTCCTTAGTTTCAGTATTGTATTATTAATATAGATGACATCCAAGCTTCAATTTGCTCTGCTCTCCTTTAATTCACTTGGAACTGCTGACACGCTACTTTGTGACACTAGCTCTCCCTGATTCCTCCCCCAGTCAGCAGAGAGGATGTGAGATTCCCTATTTTGCACAAGCCCCCCTAGGAAGGGACTGTTCACCATCACAGATTTGTCACTGGACGTGTGTGAGCAGGCCGCTTACTGTGTGGCTCCTGCCGGCATTACGTTCCATGAGTCAGAATTGTATCATCCGATATCAAGGGCATTTACAGCCCGTAAATTGGTTAGTATTTCTAAAGCCCTAAAACTAGAATTACTCTTTAGCAACTAAAAAGTAAAAATACCATTTTTTAACAAAGCAATATAGCAGTAAGAGATTTGGGGTTTTAATGATCCTCTTTCTGCTTCTGAGTTTTATACAAACACCAGAGTGGAGAAGTGCACACAGGAGATGATTTCTCAGCTCCTTTATAATAAAAACTCTTATTTTTCGCAAATGTTTTTATGTTGATTAAAAAAAAAAAACAACTCTGTAAAATTCATTAATGAGTTAGAAACCGGAGTCCAGTCAAGCCTGTACTTACACAAAAGCATCACCATTTTACCCTCCTAAAAACATCTAACAAGAACCCATTTTGTAAATCTACTTATTCTTCTTCTGACACTTACACCCATTTCTTTAATCTTTTTGCTGAGGCCAAGCCAGTGCTGAACCACGAATCACTGTCACAGCTACAAGTAAGGATTCAGACAAAATCTGAAAAAATTACTGAGAATAATAAAATAGTAATTTTAAAATTACCGATTCAGACAAAAAAATAATGAGTCCTTGAGGGGATGTTTGTAATGGGGTCAGTGGGCAAATCCCAGTGTCTACAGAGCAGTGTTGCTTCACAGCATCTTGATCCCTTCCTCAGTCCCACAAGCACCCGCGCCCGCTCTGTCCTTGCTGCCTCCTGATGCTATCCCTGAGCTGCTCTGGGCACCCTGGAAGTGATCTGTTTTTTGAGAGAGTGACATTTTGCTCTTGCTTAAGACAGCCTTACTTGGAAAGAGATCACTGTATTTTTGATTTGTGTTTTTCCATTTTAGACTTTTTTTGACAGCCGTAACCTTTGGAAGTCTGCCAGGCCCCCTTAAATGAAAAAGGACCTGCAAAATTTGATCAGTCTTTGTCTCTGTACTGATGTCCGTATTTATGCTTTACACTTCTGTTATTCATGTGCAGATACAGAAGGTGGCTTTAGTTATCTCTGTTAACCCACCTCCTGCTCCCAGCCACAGAACAAGGTCTACTTGCATGCCCAGGGCAGCACAGCACTCCAATGTTTCTCTGGTTCCCAATTCTACCTAACAGATTAAAGGAGTTGAGAAAAACTTCCTGAGAACACAAGTGATATACAGAGGTTTGACAGAAGAGTCAAAATTAAGGCTGAAAAGTCCGTCTGAAACCCCACGCAACAGGTTCATACTGGCTGCATAACATTTTTCCACTTCTAAATGTTCTAATTTTCCCTATGAGCTCACTCAAGGTTAATGAAATATTATTGACATGAATCAAAATCGGAAAAAAATATTTCAGCAACTGAACACAATCTGAATTAAAAGTGGTACTCCTGGTGATAACAAGATCTCCTGGATTATTTGCAGATTGAGTAGTAGAAAATAAATCTTGTCCAAAAGCAACAATGAGAGTTTTATGGGCATGCAACTGCTATCCCCTTGGGGCAATGAGCAATCCAATGATGTTAATTCCCCCTTGCCCCCCATTTTTCAGACAAAACTCTTCTGCAATATCAACAACATTAGGGTTTCTGCTGTACCGAGAGCTGCTGCTGTCACAATAATGGTGCACTGTTTTATTGTGCCAGTAAAATATGAACTGTCACTTGCAATAGTTTACACGCAGGGCAGGAAAAGCCAATACCAACGTAACTATTATTATGGTTGACTATTCATCAAAAACAGCTCTGAAAGAAGCAAGAAAAACAAAACAAAACAAAATCACATGTGAAATTTATTAATGAAAAATACAGAAGGAAAAACTAGTTGAGGGAAAAAATATCAAAATTGCCAAAATAATTGCAAAATGCAAAAAGAAATAGAAAGACAGCAGCTGGCCTATGTCACTGAACTATTCTGGCTCTTCTTCCAGCACCCATGGAAATCAATGAAATAATATATTTGGTCCTGTATCTGCACTTGCTAATTAGAACAGCACTGACTCATGCTCCAAAGCTCTACTCTCTCTGCTGCTACAAGAGAATTCTTAGTATAATTAAGTTAAAAATTACAAAATACCATACTGAAATAAACATTGGAGAACAAATTATTATAAAACACTCATAAAAACATCCCCCCAAATCAATGTATTGTTTATTTGTGGAATGCTTGCAATTGTTTTTTAAGGGAGTCATAAAAATTCCTCACTCACCAGGAGTCCATTCATGAGGGCAATGAATTTCCAGAGGACCCGATTTTTTATACAACTCAAGAGAAATGTTTTTGGATACACATTTTAAAAAATGTTTTTAAACTAATAGTTTTAATCCTTAAAATGAGCAAAGACTTGCCGACAATGTAAACAATGAAAATTAAAAAAAAATAAAGAACACAAGTCTTGTAACCTAAATACAATACCCATTGTCTGGACTTCCTTATTTCCATGAAGAACATCTGATTTTCATTTTGGATTAGAACATTCTGCTGAAATTACTAATATACTGGGATTTAATTTAATTTAATTGCAAAATTTCAAGATGAACAACTTCGGCTATGATCTGATCAGTGTTCCATAACTGAGAATTCACATTCTAACTCTGGAAACAACAATTAAAATCTAATGTTGAATCCTAGCTGAAATAAGTTTTGATGATCTCAGAGCAAACAGTAGTTCTCATCAGAAAAAAAACAAAACAAAACAAAACAAACAAAAAAAAATGAAAACAAAAAACAAAATACCAAACCACCACATAGAAATCAGATCAATTCAGATCAGCTTTTGCCACTGCTTAGCCAGGGAAAATTTGGCTAGTGATTTGATATCTTTGTAATTCCAAGAACTTTCAGTATTTTTCTGTGAAGAGATACTCAATTGTCACAGATAAAAACTAGACTTATGTGTTTAAGTTCATGCTGAGAACAATAATGACAAATTTCTTTCTGGTATGCCACTTGGCTATTCTGTTCAGTGTATAAAAGATGTAGAGAGATCAGAGTTGAACGTATGAACAGTCAGTAAGAGAAGGGGCTCCTTCTCCTTTATGTGTGTGTGTGGGGGGTGAAAACATACATGGGAATTGTTAGCAATGTCAACATGCTCTGGCTTGTAACAAAAGAACAAAACATGTGACCTAAAAGGTCGACAACAGTTTTAATACAAAAGACTCCACAACTGCAATACAACAGATTTAGTCCAGCTTTTTCATGTGCTCTACTCTTTTCATGGAATTCTGATGAAATAATAGCATTATTTAGGAGACATAAACAAAATACAAAATTAAAAAAAAAAAACAACCTCCAATAAAAAGTATAGAAAACTCTAATACAAAACCTTGACAGGAAACGTACGGGCCAGAAACAAATGCATTGACTCATGTCTGAATCACTACCAGTGAGGGCAGACATCTATATTTGACAATGCATATACAACATTAAAAAGAGAAAGACAGAGGTTGCTCTGCATCTAAGGCAGTAAGTATTGTTGTATGGATAGCCTTAATTTTCCTTAGGAACCCGTGAAATTACATCAGGTCAAATAATAGTCTTGGGCATGAAGAAGTAAGATAAAAAAAAAAAAAAAAAAAAAAAGAAAGCTTTTTCTATAGAAATGTCAGTGTTTAAAGTGTAACTTTTGATGTTTAATTATCAAATCTAGGAAATAACAGGACTTGGCAACGGATGTATATTAGAATAATACTCTAGGCACAAACTGTCCCACAGGTGAGGAAGGTTGCTGACAAGGGGCAATGGCCTGAAAGAATATTTCCCCCAAATGACTGTTAAATTACACCTGATACTTAACAGTCAAGAAACACAGGTACTGACAATTTCTTATTGCACAACTGGAACACAACTCTTGGAAGCTGCATGTTTGTACAAGAAGAATGGGAAATCAACCAGACTACTAAATTGACTTTATAGGTAAAAAAGGATAACCACTGAGCCAAGGCTATTGTGCTCGTGAATCCAGAAAACAGCCTACATGCCATCTCACACACTGCGTAACTAGAGAAAACAAATGAAAAACCAATGCAGTACTTGGTCCTAATCTTAAATACTGGTCTTCGTAGAGTACAAATTTAAATATTTAAACACAAACCAAAATAAATTTTAAAATAAACCACCTATCAGCTTCACAGTAACTACTAATGTAATTCATTTAAGTTATCAAGTAGTTGTTGAAAATGAAAGTGTTTGCAAGCATAAACAGAGTAAATGCCACCTCACTTATTTACCCAGATTATTGAAAAAGAAAAAATGATGGAAGAAAAATTCTGAATTTTTTTCAACATGACAGTGTGCTCAGGAAAAGTGTAAGAAAGAGCCATTTATGAATGACATTTTTGTATGGCATTCTGATAGCAAAGCACGTTCAATATTGAAAAGTTAATTGTTTAGAAGCATTCCTGTGTCAACTTACTACTACTATTATAGTACAATAATACAAATATAATAGGAATCTAGAACTGTTTATACAGAGTTTACCATTAAATAACATGGAGTAAGTTTGTAAATCTGGAAGTCAAGGTTATTAACATTTTTATTTCAAATCAGGCAGATGCACATTTAAAACATGCAGATGATACAATGTAGACATTCAAAGCTAATGCAAACAGGTGTGAATCAAATAGAGAAATTATGGGTGGCACCAGAGAAAAACTGTTATGATACAGTTAAAAACAAAGTAAACTACAGAGGGGATTGAAGTAAGTGAACGAGAGAGCAGAATTTCATTGCTAAAATGGCAGTGCTGATACATCTTGGAAAACCAAAGCAGTACTGAGAAAATTTTAAAAATAACGGGAACGGAAGGTTTAAACAAAACTATACTGGAATAAGACTGGAGCATTTTATAGTAAACTGGAAAAAAAATAATAGAAGGATAAGACATTTTGAATACTTAAAAGAAAACATTTGTGGCCTATGAATGAAATAGTTCCATCTCCCAACAATAATGAAGAAATCGTCACAGCAAAAGGGAAACCAGGAAAGTATTTAAGAGGAAAAAATAATAATAGTGGTTTGCATAGTAACGACATCTGTGACTGTGACAATGTAAGCACAAGGGAGAGAATAAGGGCTGTCTTCGTCCAGTTTTAAAAATACCTTTGGGTGGGATACAGTAAGAAAAATTAGCTGAAAGCTTGCAAGACAAGATAAATTGCAGCTGTTGTTTTTTTGTAGACTAACAGATTTTTCCTAATTGCCACTAACATGTAATATTGTTAGGAGATCATTTCCATCTTTCCCTTCTGTCCCCCATCTCTAAAGACATACAGAACAAATGGACCGTTAGCATTTTAAGATTTTGATTCTGTTATGCCTTGTACAGCATGGAACGAGAAATGCAAAGCTAATATATTCCAACGCAGTTTGGAACACAGGTTTTGCCAGTCACCATGCGACACTGCAGACCAGAAAACACCTCCCAGAGAGCTGGCTCTGCAGGCGCTCCTTCACCCTCTATACGGTCAGGCATATGCACTTCCAGCACTGAGCGTTCAGACCAGTCAGGTGGGTTGGTTTCTTTTTTAAACAGTGCTCATGCAGTTCTGAAGGATCCTCCTCTCTGCTTCTCCACCTACTTACATTTACTGTGAGTATAAATACACACACTGCACTGGTGTGTCTCAAATGTATTATACCGCACAGTGTATCAGGCTTCTGAACAAAACAGTCATTTGGGCAGGCTGTGACAGAAACCACTCCTGGCTTTTCATTACATAAAAAAATAACCCAAATAGCATACTGGTAACAGGAGTTAATACAGCACTTTCAAATACTCTGGTATATGTTAAGCATGTCACCCTAAGAAACTATACAATACGCACCTGGATTCTTTTTTACTCCCTCTCTTTGCTATATCTACCCAGGGATTCACTCCACAGACATAAGAGCTATACTTCAAAAGGTATGAAAGACAACATATATGAAAAATTGTAGGTTTTATTCTGCAGGAGAATGATTTATTAATGCTGAGACCTTAATTTAGTAAGCGGACACTACTGAGGAGAAAAAAAACTCACCTGACCATGGAATAGCCAGATGAGGAACCTGTTCCAGCTTTTGATGTAGTTTTGTCCCAAATTCAAAGTTAAAAAGACTGGGAAAGAACTTTTCCAATTAACTGAAATCCAATCACTTACTGGATTTCATCCAGGTCTATACCTCAAAGGCAAAAGGGACTTAGTCATATTTTTACATAACTAAATTCCTGAGTCACATTACAGAGGGAGAGTCAAATGAAACTCAAGAACAATTTCTGCCATTACATATTTTCTTTTTATAGTATCGCTTGTAAGAAACAAATGTTGTAAGACTATTTCAATACTTAAAATCCTTTCATCATTGGTTATTGCTCATTTCTCATTCAGATTTACTAACCCTCACATTAATACACATAACACTAATTCTGCATCATGGTAGCAAGAGCAAATGATGACTACTCAGCTAACTCTAACAATCCAATAAATAATTTGTAATTAACCAGCTGTTAAAATAATAATAGTTTTGAAACGTCTCTGCAGTACTACAGACTTCATATAATGGAATGGAATGCAGCTGTCTAGAAAAAGTTAGTGGATGTCACACTAGTCTCTGAGCTGGGTTAATGAAGCAGTGTTAAAATGCAGCCAATTTTATACAGCTGAGATTAATAGAATGATCAAATTGATGTGATATGCATTCACTGAACTCTTAATTCACATAAAAAAGAGGCTCTGCAGCATCCCAGCACACCACAGTGCTGTAACGAATTTATATTTCATCGTCCCTTCTAATTACACTAACCATGACTAAATTTTGGAGATGCTGCAGAAAAAAAAAAAAACAAACAAATTTTAGTCCTTTGTTTCTAAAGCCACATTTTCCCACTTCCTCCTTGCCTGAGGCTTGCAATCTCTGTTCTTCTAATCTGCTCTATGCCCCTCTTAAATTCAGAACACTTAAAACTAACTTGCTCAGCGTACCTAGCATTTCAGCAAGCTCCAGACCCCTTTCAAACTACACCAGCTGTCAACCCCTTTTCCCCCAGACAGCACAACTTAGATTTCTGGTGGTACTCAATTCTCGTCTTCCTCAGACACACGTGACCAGTGCGATGGCATTGCTCTCACTCATTCCTGTGCTTCCTCCTTACATCTCTGCAGATACTGACTGCTCTCACCACTTTTTGTCTCCAAGATCCAGACCACAGACACCTCCTCCACAAACACAATAGACTATTTCCTCTCTCACAGGCAGATGAACAATAAGTCATTTACAAAATATGCTTAAATTGATGTCTTGATCATGTCAGTGCTGATGCACATCACTCCATTTATAAAGAATATTAGTTTCCTTTCTCTGTGCAAGTGCTCAATTTATTACTTTCTGTAAATTATCTAGCAATTTTGAGACTTAAAGAATACTACAATAAAATTCATCATTCACTCGGTGTCAGTTAAAAGCTGTCAAACCTGCTGATTCATTTCATCAGCATTTATTGTGCTTCATTAATTCTAGATCTAAACGTTTGCAACAAAATAATGAAGTTATATATAACTCAAAGCGGCAGCACCTATAAATCCTTCAAGCCTTTGGCAACTTCTTTAATCCAAAGTAATCATGTTTCCTTGTATAACAAGTCTTGTGATGTCTGTAATAGCATCTCACTATAGTAACAACAGTCTTAATGTTATAGCTCTCTTGCATGCCTGAAGTATTAATCAGGTCCCATATTTAAATACAAAATCAGAGTACTCTTGATACTCTTCCTGAAACAGATAGGCTAACCAGAGCCCCTCCCCTTCCCCTTTCCCTCCCCCCCCCCAATTTTTTAAAAAGTACACAAAAGATCAAGACTGTGAAGTTGTTTTTTGATACCAGAGTCACGCATTGCAGCTTTCTGGTTACTGCTTTATTCTATTACCTCATCCCTTCACATTAAAACAATGTTTCTAAACAGGCAGTCTATTCTATAAGAATTTTCTCTGATACAAATTTACAAGTTCTTTCCTTTGCTTTTAAATGGAAGAGAGTAAAGAAAAATGCCACTTTACAACCGGAATGAAGGATAGCAGATTTTATGCTAGACCTGGAACATCATTCTCCTTTGAAAGTAAAAGGCTCAGTGATCATAATATGTATTCTTCAATCGAGAAATTTTTCCATGAAAACAAAATTATTCTCTTTCATAAATGAGCTTAAATCCTATCAGGTTTCCAAATACACAAACCCTTTTCTAGTATTGTCCTGAAAACTCATGTAGCATCCTCCACAGCTATTACTTACGAGAAACGGATGTTACTAATGTTACATCATAAAAAGTGACCTTTTTTTTTTATAACCAACTTTGAGTTTAACCTCACTTAGCATAAAATCATCTTTGTGATCTTTATGCTTCATTTTAACTAAAGATGCATTTAACAGCAAGTATTACCTCCTTTTCTCAAATCCCATCTCTAATTTCCACTGTATAAAAAGAAAATTCACATTCAGGCCCTAGATTTTATTTTGTTAAGTAATCCAAATATAATCTGCAAGCATAAATCTACATATTAAACATACATTAAAGAATATTATATTACATATTAGATGCATTAAACAATTTGATCCAAATTCTAAACTCCAGATTAAATCCAGAAAGCGGAAATATCAAAAAAGTAGCCCCAACCAACACAAAACCCGTAATTGAAAGAAAGACATGGTTTAAAATATTTCCCATCTAAAAGCATGAGCTTGTGTTTTACAGTTTGGACTCAATCCAAAGGCTGTCCCCGGTTAATCCACCCCTCTCTCTGGGGAACCAAAGACAGCTGGAGAGGATGATGACCATATCAATATCCATGCGTGCTGCTGTCACGAACGCATCCTAGCACAGTTGGACAAATTCACAGAGTATATATAATTCAGTATAGAATTCTCTCATAGGAGCTTGCCTGTTCCATTGTGCCATCAGAGAAAATGTGAAGTATTGTGAAAGCATCAAGAAAGCCTACAACTGTGGCTGTTCTCTAGAATACATTTCACATATGAAAGCCACAACAGATGCTCTTTAATTCTTTTATCTGAATGAACCTCAGTCATTTAGCTTCCACAACTCTTTTTAGTATTTCTTACAGTGAGCCAAACTCATGCAAAGAGGCTTCTTTTGGAGGCTGGAAATGACATCTTATTTTGCATTTGTCCCTTCTTTGTCCATTATCTTTTAAAATTCTACTAAGAAATAAAACCAAGCCTCAATTTCATGAATGTCTGTCCCTGAAAATACATGCAAAATATCAGAATTTATTAGATACAAGACTATGTCCTGTGGAGAAAGAGATTAAACTAGTTTCAGTGATTGATATACTTTACCAGCCAACTGTACTCTTTCAAAAATGCAACCACAGTAATCACAGGTACGGCAGTACAGAGCAGTATTACCACTATTTTGGTATGCACCATGTGTGGCAGAAGCAGATCCAGAGATTAGTACATATAAATCACTCACCCAGGAAGAAAAAAGTCTACACAATTGCCAACTAAGACAACTAATACGAAATGCATGTTTTTACAAGGGCTATTCAAAGAAATAGTATTTGTGGGAAGAATGAGTCATAGGATAGCAAACTTCATATACTACAGTTACTCAAAGTGAGAAGACAAAGGGAATTTGATGATTTTTTTTTAAATAACCAAGAAACATTAGCAAAAACAGCTGTTGCACTGTAATAATTTTGAATAGCTTTGTTATGCCTTCATATTCTCTTCCAGTAGTAGTTTTCTCTTTTTCTTTCTAACTTGCATTTTGGGTTTGCTGTTGTTGGCACACTGTCCCAGTAGACACTAGATAAATAAACTTTTCAACAATGTAAACCCTTTTAAAACTGTATCTCTTAACCCCTATCCCCTTGAGAGGTTGGAAAGTAATCACTTAATTCTTTACAGGTTTGCTTGTGCATCCTTTCTCTATTTCTGTGACTTTTATTTCTATTTTACAAAACAAATATATTTATACTGTAACAAAATAAATAAGCATCTTAGTAGTTCTCTCCATCTAAATCACAGTTTGTATCTTTTCCTCCACTATGCATTTTTTGTGTTTATTGATTAACCTACATAATTTCACACATAACTTGCAGGGGATCACATTCATTGTCAGGTAGGCTTGACTCAGTACTTTAAAATTACAGAAATTTATTTCATGCGTAGCAAGTACTTAAACAGAACCCATATTTTAACATAACAAAGTACTAATGTGCTTGTACGTATAGAATACTTCTTCAAAATTATTTCTACAATCTCACTCCTTTAAATTCATTCCAAGTAGACTGGTTTTATTATGTTTACTTTTGTGTTTTAACTGGAATAGAGTCAATTTACTTCTTAATTTGCTATGAAAGTCATGTGCCATTAAATAGTTGTTTTGCAACATTTTACACTTCAATAATGAGAGAGCATGTGCATGTATACCTTCATACAGAGAGATTTCAGCGCAACTGCTATGCAGTCTGAGAGTCCCGTGAACTCGCAGAAGGCCCAAAACATACACTGGTACACGGTGCTTCGACTGAGGACAGTGATGCTGTGTAGAGTTAGGATCATTTTGGAAATGACTTTCATAGATAAGTTAAGGACTATTTTTACTAAATTTATTTTATGAAAATTATCTGAGTCTGATTTAGGCTTCTTTACATGCATTACAGAATCATGGTTTTATTTCTTTTACCTTACAAGAATCACTAAGATCCCCCCATTTGCTCTCAGGCTTTATTTAACCGAGTACATACATATATGCTGCTGGAACAGACCTGTGTGCTCCCCTTCTCCCTGTGATTTGAGAAGTGATTTCTCCAATTACATTTTTTAGAGTTAATAATAATTGTTCCTTCCAAATCTCTGGAACCTGGTACACCTGCTGATTTTGATTGCTGTATTCATTTAACGAGCAGACACTTGGCTCTGTGAGACAACTCCCAAAATCACACAACAACTGAGTTAGGAGGGATCTCTGGAAGGCATCTTGTCCAACCCCCCTGCTCAAGCAGTCACCTAGAGCACACTGGACCATGTCCCCACAGCTTCTGAGTACCTCTGAGGACGGACGGTTCACAACCCCTTCTGGCCAACCCGTTAGCCTAATCTAAAGTCTCATACAGGTAATCATTTTATACTGAAAACCAACGACTCCACGCAAAATTTGATTTTCATTTTTCATGTTCTCAAAGAATATCGAAGTTACCAATATGGTCTAAGGAGTTGCATTTGGCCTTCCTGCCTTTGCTGACAAAGTGTTAATCAGTTAAGAAAGTTAAAGACAAAACTAGTAGTATTTTTTTCATATATATTCTTACTCATGTTTTAGCTATGATGTTTACTTCATACTAAGGCTTGAAGCTCAACTTTTTTAAGAGCACGTTGTTAGATTTCAAGGTCTAGCATTTTCCCCGCATCAAAGCCACTCATCCAGTAAAACTGCATTATTTTGAGGTTGCTGTATAACAATCAAATGACTTTAAAAATCATCATGACAGCTGTAGAATGACAAAAGTTTTCCTGTATATGAAAATAACATAACAAACTCAGTAACTCACAAGCTGCTCTTGCTTCATGAAACATTACACGTGAAGTACAGTTTCAGTGTCCCAGACTCAATACCTAGAGAACGCAACAACTCATCACTAATTTGAAGCATGTTAATTAATATCTGCAGTGGGGTTTTTAAAGGTTGAGAGACCAAGAAAACAAACTCATCCTAAAACTTTTTTCTTTAAAACATTATGTTCTCGAAACGTAAAAAATTAAACCTTTTTCACTGGGCAAAATTTGTATTGTGTGCAGAACACTACAGACTTTTTTTGATATCTCTTCATGAGGTCAGACACAACTTTCATTTACAAGATGACTTTCCATCACTTTGCCCTTAAATCAACTAAGTGAAGTCACTGCTAAGAAAAAATTATTACTGAAGTGATAAGATAAGCAATCCTTATCTTCTCAGGTACAAACAGGCTAATCTTGGAATCAAATCTGGGTTTTAAATACGAAATCGGTCATTAATTTTTATGACTTCTAAGCTATCAGGTGGTCCCTCCAGGACTCGAGCCAATTCCATAAAAACAAGTATGTTGCATAGCAGATTTCAGCTAGAAGCCAAGTTACAATTTGTTCAAGAAAAAGACGTTGTAAAAAGGAAACTTCGGGAGAACCTGAACTAGAATAAGGCCGAGGAAATACTAGCACTTTGTAGAGATGTTCATTGAAGTGTAAATACCAGGAGAATATTCAGAATTAAATAGAATGAAAACGCAGGCCAGTAAGAGCTAGGTTAATACTAACTTTAAAGGCTATTCAAATTTGCCTGTTTTATAAATCTCTGCAAAATTAGTGTCAACTTTAGCCAACAATATTTGTATTATAGTACCAATATGGATGCAAATCTTTACGCGGTTATGCTGGTAAAATTATTCCGTACTTCATAAAGAAAGAAACCCTAAGACATTGTGAAAATTTAAGTTGAGAAGTAGTTTACAAAGGGTTTTCCATATAAGATTTCCATGTAAGAGCAGGTCTTAGTGTTGATGTTTTGTTATTAAAATTTGTGATGCTTAATTTCTTCTGATTGTCATGTGAATTAGCAATCACTGGCATTAAAGAGAAGTTGTGGTAAACGTGCATGATTTTTCAACAACTCTTCGCATTGTAATCAACTTCATTTATTACCACTTACTAGTTCCATCTATATTTATAGGAAAATCACTAGTTTACAAAGTTGGAAAAAAAGCCACTACTGCTTGTAGAGAAAGGTCTTGTAGTCAAAATTACATGTTGACAATAATAAAATACCAATGCACTTGGAATATGTGATAACTGATAGCACAAGTTCTATTGCACAACTCTAACATGAGTGTTTTAAGAAAAGTTTGAGAGACATTTCCAGAGGAAATATATATCGTCAGAAGAATGCAAACGTAGTTAACAACTAAATACTCTTGCAGACAACATTTAGCAGTCTACAAGATGAAGAGAGTGTATTAAAAACTGGGGGGATGAAGGGTATTCATACATAATACAGTAACTCAATTAACATTCAAACATTCAACAGTCTAGTGAATGCAGAGGCAGAATTGCCTCAAGAAATTCATAGCACCTTTGGGTAAGGCTACAACAGTATGTGTTTATTGAAATCTGCATCTGGTAGTAATTTGTCCAGCAGCAAACTTTTTTCCTTTTTTTACTCAAATGATCTACAGGGGCCCATATACTCTGCAACTGTTCACTTGGTCTAAGATGCACATTGTATAATTTATGTTCTTAATTATAAAACAAAGTTTATCAGCATGTTTGTCTGTGTTGTGTAATTTCTTATTCTTCACATGAGAATAACAGAATGCATCTTGAACAGTCTATTCATTCTTCATTGTAACAAAATACATTGGAAGCGATTTAATCGCTATTTTTTTTTACATCTCCCTTCTTTACTGGAGATTTTTCCTTTAGAGAAAAAGGAGTCAACATTGCTTGAAAATCTTTCTATAAGATAATTACCCACCTCTCTCCATCACCCCACATGCTTCCCTACCTCCCCACCCCCTCAAAAAAAGGCATGCAGGTTATAATCCTAATTTTCCAAATATTGTTTTAGTAATGATACACCCCATTCAAAATTATGGCCGAGACCAAAAGGCAGTTTTGTTTTTATAAAGCCTCCTCTGCAAAAACTAGCTGCATATTTTGGAAAATGCAACTCTTGTCCTCACCACCTATCTAATCCCAAATCCTGCAAGGAAGGAAAATTGATTACAGCAAGGGCAAAGAAAAAGTCAGCATCCTGGGGAAGGAAGAAAGGAGGAGGCTGAAAGCGCTACACCAAGAGGATCATAGTTTTGCCTCCGGATATGCATTTCCTCCCTCTCAGTATTTTAAGTATTAATTCAATGAACTACAGCTTCTTACTTACTGACTAACCTGTCTCCGCTAGAATCCCAGTGAAGGGACTGTGTTCTTAAGATAAATACAGTTTTCTGAAGTTACTTCAGGAATTATGAACATTGTTTTCCCTGTTATTACTCAAACTGCTACAGTTCTTCTGGGCTTCCTCATAGCAAGACAACAAGAGTTAGGTTAGCAGAAAAAAAAAGAGTTGAAATACACAGTAATTTTTAAGAGCACTTAGTCGTTGTAAGGTGTGATGCATCTAGATGTATCATTTGGCTGGGTCTCAAATGTAACGGAGACCTCAGAGCTTCTTCGTACACCTTGTGCAAAAAGGGACAGGGACAGCTGACAGTTTCATAATCATGACTCCCACAAAGGGGAAATGCAAGATTCAGAAGAATTGTGGTTTTGGGGCACAGAGGTTCACCGATAAGCTGCCTTAACTTTCCCTGCTCTCCCCTTTATACAACTTGAATTTTAAGAAGCTTATGTCTCATTACTTTTTTATTTGTGGGCATAAAAATGCCCTATTTCAGTAACACTAGTATTTGGAGCATCAGACAAAGAAGCTGAGAACAGAGGGACACATTAAGACATTCTATCTACAGGAACAAGATCAAAACCACTTGATAATTCTCCTTTAGTTTATCACATACCAATAGTTAGTGCTGCAGTTACAGACAAAATCAGATCCTAACCACAGTCAAAAAAAATTTTTTTTTTTAATGGTAGAACCATAAAATGAACCTCTATTCAGTGCAGATTGCCAAAATGTTAGAAAGTTATTCCCCAAATGTTTACTCTCTGGATTTTTGAACCTAATCACAATGAAATGCAGAGTACTCTGACGAGGCTTTTTTTTTAATCTATATGTTATTGTTACTGTTGTCACTAAACAATGTGACTTCGATGGCATTTAATTTTGTTAAATCTTATCAGGATTACAGTCAGGTCTTGCTTATTCACATTGCAAAGCAGGCACTGACAGAAATCAGGGAATACCCGATCCTTTGCAAATGGAACACGAAAGGACTAGGTACAGTACATCCTGTACACTTCTATCAGCTTGCTGTTGCCTAAACACTTGCAGCCATGGAAATCCTGAATCCATTGAAAATACCAAATATTATTACAGTATTCAAAAGAGAAATATATGTTATCTTGATCTAACATAACAAGGATGTGAGGATTTGACAGCAGCACCATTTAAAGGTCATTTGAACCAGCTAAAATATTCTCTTTCAGACAGATGCAGAGGGATAACAAAGGCAGGTGATGGGAAGATAGGTTTGAATGAACATTTAAATAAAACAAAATCAAAATCTGTAAAGCATTTTCTATATCTAGGCAGCTAGACAGCTCAATATTAGGGTAAAATAAATAAATACAAATAATGTTGAAAAATTACAAATTACAATATAGATTATAACCTCTTTTTCTACATGTATCAGGGTACATACATGTAGTAATGAAAAAGTGAAAGGCAGACTTGTACACTATTATTCTTACTGTTACTGTTACCACATTTCTGGTATCTTTTCCCTACTATGAACTTTGATCTTGTATTAAATATAGAAGTCATGAGCAGCACTCATTTTAACTTCTTAGTGACAGACTGCTGCAATCTGACTGCTGAAGTGCACAGCTGAGAACATGGAGAAGTTATTTTACCATTTTAAGCAAGATAAGAAGATTGAGTATTAAATCTATCACAGGTTTAAAGTTATCAGTGGCTCCTACTAGCAAAGTAACAAATACCTCTCAAACACATGGTTAGTGTTGTAAAGTATTAGTCCTCTTCTAGACAGAGAGAAGTGGAAATAGAGTATCAGGAAAGAACAGACTACAAGCCAGAAACATTTGGATCCAATTATGAAGAAAGATTTTAGGATCTCAGTGTGTAACTCCCCACAAATTCAAGACATGAGACTCCTAGAAAATTAGGCCAGAATTTATAGGAAATTCATGTTCATAACTCCACTGTTTTGAAGTGACACACCACTTCAGTGATTCCATCAGTTTTTAGGCATGGTTATTCAGCATTGCTTTACCTTAAAGCTCTGGATACTCATTAGGGAGGAGGAAAAGCACTTTGCAAAACTCTATCTCCATGCACAACCTAGTTGATTTTTTAACTCCATTGATTACCTTTCTTTACCTTTAGATTATACAGGATTAAATTTGTGCCTGGATTAGTAGATTTGGTGTCTATGTTGGCTGGTGAGGCAGCCAAAACACTCAAGACAGTAGTTTCTCACCTATATACAGGGCAGGTAAAACAGAAACATGGAAAATTACACCAAGATACCATGCAATAGAGATGTGCAGCACTCCTGTCTTAGTCAAGTATCAGAAGGGTGGGAACACTCCTGGAGAAACAGTTTACTGTTGTTACATAGGGAAAAATGCACTTACTGTTCAAAGCAGGAGAGAAAAAAGAAAAAAAAAAAAAAAAAAGAGGGATAGGGAATATTTGACACGGTGATAGCATTGTGCTGCATTTGCACACACTTCATGCCCTATCTCTAGTTAACTCCAACAAACCAATCTTTTCCAATCCTCCCCTACCACATCTGACAGTTGGATTCTCATTGTTTTCTCATTAACTGCTTATTAAGTGTTGTTAATCATTTTTACAAATCCTTCAGCAACTTAAATTGCCGAAGTCCTCAGTGCTGTAAGAGGGCATGCCTAGATCACAGAGATGCTTTAGAAGTACCAAGTCCCTGTTTGCTAGATTAGCTATCTCAGTTACAGAAGCCATTTGTAACTTCTTCACCTTGTAACGTCAGACACTGGCAAAGAAATTATGTCAGAATATTGAACCTGTTCAGTCATATTAATGCTAATTCCTTGTGATGGATCATTTTATGTGAAAATTGGGGGTATGCCTTCTGCCTTATGGAAGACAACAGTTAAAAATGTCATTAAGTGTACTAAGTTCCTTAGAGGCATGATTAGTTTCTAAAGACATCAACAAAACCATTTTGACAATTCAGATTTTATAGCTTCAGTATAGCAGTTCATTTCAAAAATATGGGTGCCATGTTCATCATTAACTAAAAATATTCTAAAGTACAATTATTAAGTGCAATCTAAAATCTAAGTACAATTTAATATCACAGCACAAACTGAAGCATTACTTCACCAGTTCAAGTTCTCTTTGTTTAGATACTGATCTAATGAGAGCAATTAAAATAATTCATAAAAAAGAAAACTAGTGTACCTTTGCAACTATAATTGAGGTGCTGTTACTGTTAAAACAGGAAACACCAGACAGTAGAGACACTTTGAGCCCTCTTCATAGAGAATGTCTGATACTGATCAGTACTGAGCTTCACTGATCAATACTGTTTATAAAGAGGACAAACAATCTTGAATTATTATATACACAAGACACTACTCAAAAGCTGCACAGGCATTATGACGAACATAGACTCAATATTCATGCAGCAGCAGTTCCACAGCACCTGGAAGGGTGCTATATTACTAAGGCTAATTTTTTTTATAGCTGACTATTTGTTGCATACTTTTTCCCCTCACATAAAAAATGATGAGATTATAAATTTATTCATAGCAGTACTTTCCATTTTATAGCTATGCAAGATTTACTGTGAAATTTTATATAGAAATAGATTTAAACTCTATCGATGTTTTGGTGCTATGACAGCAATTCACAGTCTAATCCATGAAAAAAACCCAAACAAACAAACAAAAAAACCCCATCTATTGTTAACTCAAATGCCATTATTCCATTTCTTTCAGTGGTTTTAGTCTAAATTTTTTCCATATATTTGAAATTTCAAACAAAAGAGCTTGATATCAACAGCAGCTTAAATTAAAAAAAAAAAATTCTTTACACTAAGTAGTCATCATTTCCTCTATCTCTGCCCCCAAGTATTAATTCTTACATTTCAATTTGCAGTTTCATTTAATTTGAATGCTTCAAGGAAGATCTCAAGTGCAAGTTTAATAAATCTATCAATCCGTGCAGCTAATCAGTCGCACCTTTTATTGATGGACATCAGCATTACAATTTGCAAGTAAAAATATATTATAAGGTTGTTTCATGTTTCTGAGACACGGTCACATAGGATGTTTATGACAGTGTAGAGTTACTCATTTGAAGCGATATGGGTAGTGTTTCTATAGCTGTCCTCACTTTTATAATCTCTCACTGAAATTCAAACATTAATGAGGGTTGACTGATGAAAATATGTTTGCAACTGTAACACTCCAAGCTCTGGTCTTACAGGACTCAGCTCAGAAGACTGGCAGGCTCTCATCCTTGAGGTCTTCCTTGAAGCATTCCTGTGCTATGGTACACTCAAAGAAATCTTTCCATTCTGTACAACTCTACAATCAACTGTCCTTCCCCCTTCTTTCCTTTGGTTTCAACTAAGTAAAATGACTGTACACAGCCCTCCCTATCCTGAAGGAACAAATATGTCTTTATTCAAATATATCATGAAAAATGAGTATTTGTGCACATCAGTTGCTGATGTAAGTCCTGGAAACAGCATTCAAGTATTATTAGTAATCATAATTGAAGTTATCAGTAAAGTTATGAGGGGAAAGACAAAGAGATCATGTTTTGGTACAAAATCAAGGAAACACTTCACAAGTATTTCTAGATTCTTCAAAGAACGGTATAAGGTAGCAGCATAAAGGCCTGATTCAAAGGCTTGTTCAAAGGCTATAAAATTCAGTTTGAATTGTTTTGTGTTGATGTAACAATTACCTCTCCTCCACAAAATTTCAACAGCAGATATACCACAGATCCAGCAGAACACTATGTGAAGGACAGACTTACCAAATCTATTTTAGGCACATAATAGCAACGCATAATAACCAGAATGCATTGTAACGTTACATACATTTTAAAATCTACCGTAACGAAGACTCATTTCTCATTTGGACTGTGTTCAACAGGATTTTTTTTTGCAGAAAAAAAATTACCATTATTTGAAGATCTGGGAAATATTGCCTGATGAATGAAGAAAAATGATGACACTAATTGACATCATGAGAACCAACCCACCTCCTGAAAGAAAACAGATTAATCTCTTAATCTCTTAAGAAAGAGATTCCAGGGCAGGTCTGAATCTGCCAAAGTGAATTCTCCTGAAATGCACCAGATTAAAAACATGAAGGAAAAAAAAAAAAAAGCTCACACACAGACAAAATTCTGAAATATTAATTTTGGTTTACCCATCAGTAGTGTTTTCTGGAGGAAATTTTCATAACATTAAATAAAATAAAATTCTGAATACTGCTTGGCTAACAGAAAAAAATGATTAGCTACAGAACTTACTATTATAATAATGTTGAAGTCTTTTTCTGTTTTATTTCAAGGATTTTTTGGCAATTCATGTATTATTCTTTCAGCATCAAATATGTTGCATAATATAAAGCAGAATCAGAAACAAGCAGGATATTTTTAATAGCAAAGCACATTGAAAATTCTGAATTTTCTTCCAAATTTGGAAAAGCACAAAGTTCACTTTTAATACCAGCTGCCTACTACATAACTAAGCCCTGTTCCCCAAGAAATGGCTGATAAAATGGTCAGGCATAAACTTCAAATAAGTGCAGAATCAGAATAAAAATGGGTTTTCTGTATTTTCTCCTATTCAAAGAGCTCAAAATATTTTACTAGCATGATTATTTTTTTTTTTTTAATTTGTCCTACTCTTCTGTAGGCTATGAGTTATAATCTGCATTGTTTGGGATACAGTAAATCAGCACAGCAAGCAGATTTTGCAAATACTAAATAGGGTTCATTTACTGGCTACACGAACTTGTCAGAGAAACAATAGATACTATGGATCACAAATTGTAAGAGACAGAAGATTTGAAGTACAAAGTTACTGAAGTAAAATAACATAGATATCATGTCCTGCTGGCACCAATACCTGACCTTTATAATCACATTCAAAAATATGAACTCTGGTCCGGATTTGATTTTTAACAAACTCTTTATGATTCTCTTAGATTGCAAGAGCTCAGACACTTCTTGCGTTTTAATCAATCATCAAAGTGAAAATTTTATGTCTTTTATGTATTTCATTATTTTCTCTCATCCTGATGAAAGCAGAAAGGATAATAAAGTTTCCTAAAGCATCTAAGTAATTCGGGAATTGAAATCCAAAGAAAGAGATTGTATTTATACTTGGGTCTTATTAAGAACAGAGAGAAATTGAGTTTCTGTACTTCTGAAAATGGATATAGCTGAAAAAGTCTTTTACAGAAATTCAACTACACCTACTACAGTGAATTCAGGCAAAAATTTCACTTTATCACTATCACTGCTCCTTCTATCACTACCTTTCAATAGATGCTTCAGTCCCAGTTATTTCAAGAGCGCTTACGTATGTATGTTCAAGTAAGGATAAGACTGGTTACTTTGCTTAATTGGGCCTTGAAGAACAGTGGCAGTTGTTTCTGAAGAAAGAAGGCAACAACAAAGAGTAGCCTTAAAGAAGTAGTCCTAGAAAATCTTATAAATGCAAATGGTTCTTCCACAAGTATGGAATAAACTTGACTGTGGGTTTTATTCATGTGTCAGTTTTCACTTCCAGAAGTGTGCCACATCAGTAAAAAAATAATCTTTAACACAGAGTAGTCAAGTCCATATCAGGAAAGATATCATTTTAGACTAGATTAAATATAAAGAGCTCTCCATACCAGCAGAACCCAATGCACTTTGCAGTATTCAGTCTGGTGTGTGTGGCAAGCAAACCAGCAGGCAGCACTGTGATACACAACCGTCGCTGGGCAGCCCAGCCAAGTTCTGAACTGGAAGTCAGTCGGTCGTTGTTCTGTCTCCAAATCAATGTCTCCAGTTTCTGATTAACAATTCAAGAGATGCATAGGCCTTCTCTATTTTAAGCTCAGCTATTAAACTCAACTACACATTGAACAAGTGTCAAGTTAAAAAGTTTAGGTTAGGAGTAAGGAGACAAAGTGATCTGGAAAACAGAAGCGCAATTTTTATGTGAGCTTGGGCAGCTCCCAAAGTGAACTGTATCCAGTGGAAACAAGGTCTAAGTGCTGACGTGGGAGTTTCCCACAGCTTCTATTGGCCTTCAAAGCCAGGCATGTCATCAGAGTCCCTTGCTGAAGCTGTACATAAATATCTAACTAGTATTAGAAAAAAAAAAAAAAAATGTTCCACAGAACCTAAATTAAAGCCAGATGTGGAAAAAGCAATTGCCTGAAATTTACTGTCATTTCAAGACAGAACAGAAACACTTGCTAATTTTATTATTTATTGAGTAAATTGTCATGCTAAGGAAGTCATGTAGAACATTTATAATTTCCTGATGCATCTCATGTTAAAGAAATAGCTGCTCTACTGAATAACAATCCTGCAATTAGTATCAAATTTGAACCACAAACTAAATTTGTGATTTGATTCCTACTCTGGTTGCACATTGAATTATATTTTTATCAGTCTTTTAAAAAAGATAAGGTAAAGTATGTTAGGATGGTATTAATACTTAGGTCAGCATTGGAACAGGAAATTGAACAATGTACGTTAAAATGATATTCAGTAAGTGAAAAGTCTTCCTTATCTTACTGCAAATTTTATTCCTTTATTCCGGGCAAAGGCAGTCTGTGCTAAGCATGTAGGGAGGTAAGGTTTTCATGGAAACTTCAGGCCGGCCAAAAACTTTCTATTTAATGTAGTCAGCCACTCCTACAGAGCATGCATGACTTACCCAGAATCTCTGTTAAGCAACTTAAAACTTAGAAGCAGTTTTTTAAAATGAGTGTTTTTATCTCATTAAAACACTCATATACACACACCATGAAAGCAGCTGAGCATTTGTGAAGTGAATTAAAAAACAAAACAAAACAGAAAAAGGTTAGGCCTGTGATTTAACTTAAGATGCAATATGCTGAAGCCTAAGACCAGCATGACAAAACCTCCTGTTCTTCTGACCACAACAAACCATTCTGAGCAAAACATTCAATTAAACGCTCTTAATTAATCAACATTTTAAGAGCAATCCTTTTAAAAAAAGAATGAGATTGAGTAGTTTCCCTATCAGATGCAGGTTTATTAGCCTAATGTTGGAGATTTTATATATGGAATTGAAACACAGTTATGATGTTACTGCAGTGAATTTAAGTTTGGATGACATGTAACTTTACAAGTCTATTTTCCTTACAGCGAAGCAATGGCACTGGTCAAATTTTACCAGAGAGGAGGAAAAGAAAATCTCAGTTACTAGAAGACATTTTTATTGTCTCCAAACCCAACAATCACCTACAGAATCCCTTTGGAGGGTTTTAGTGCAGAAAGACAAGTAGCTTCTCAACAAAACAATCAAATATTCTAATTATCAAAGTAAGCCATACATGTCTTATGAAACCTCTTTCACTACTATCGTTGCAGTTTTTAGAATGTCATGTATCAAGAATATTTTAGATCAACCTAAAGAGCACTGATCTTAACAAGTCTAACCCCTCCATTTCAGTGAATACATTCTGCCAACAGCAGCCCAAAAGTAGCCAGAAACCTGAAAAAACATTTCACCATCTTCAAACTCAGCAACATAAACTGCACCAACTGCATTGTATGAGAAAAAACAAGCTCAAAGTGCAAGAATAATTCAGCAGAAAATTTACTAAAGCAGGCTTTCATGCACCTAAAATTTTTTAAAACTCCCACAGATTATGTACTGAGGTAGTATAGGACAACAAAACCACCTCTGTATTTTTCAGAGTCAACAGTGGCAAAATGTAGTGAAAGAATAGGTCTTGTAATCCAAAAGAAGCAAGCATGCTCCAGAACCTGCAAATAATCTGCCTCTTAGACCTTACTGCACATAAATACAAACTTTACCAAGACTATTAACATAGTTCACTTTGACAAAGCAAGTGAGTTTTTGACAAAAATACAGCAATGCTACAGTGAAGTGATCAAGCAAAGTTACTGGTTCTACGGTAGTTGGGCTAATCTGAATGCATTAGCTTTGCAAATGTTTTGTATGTCAGTTTTTCCACCTACGAGCAATGATTTCACTGCATAAACCTCACTGTTGAGCCCAAAGATTTTTGAAAGCACAATAATTCAATTTTTTATCTTAAACTCAGTAAGTTGCAATAAACTCACAAGAAGCTCTACATTTTGTAAAGAATATCTAAAACTTTATAAACAAACACCTGCATACATTCTGAAACTGAAAAAGAAATTTATTAATTAATATCTGCAAAAGAATACATTAATAGCTAGGGCAATCATAATTGCTTTTAATGCCATCATTAGCAGCCTAGAAGTCAGGTATGGCAATCAGACTGCAATCACTCATTGTTAATGAGTAGCACCTGTTAAAGAGTATTTGTTTTCCTTTCTTGGATCCCTCTCATATGTATTTAATTTTTTCCTAGGTATCACCAGGCTGATTTAAGAATGCAACAGGTATTTCATCGTTTAATGTCTCCATCATCTGCTTCAATTATTTTAAAAGGTTAAAACATGAAACAGAGAGCCAAGTCATCATTATCCTGTACAAACCCTATTAAGGAACACTGTTGAGCCATTTCCAGCTGAAAAAACAGCTATACCGTTTGCACAGGCTACAGGAACTGAATAATCACTTCTCAAAGCCAACTTTAGAAATATCTTTGTGATATGACTACATCAAAATTAAATTATAGATGTAGAACAGTATAGACATTTGTGGACGGACTAAAGATTACAAATCATTGTTAAAATACAAGATTAAGACAGATAGCTGTTTTATTTTTTATGGGACAAACTCAATATCGCAACTCTTTAGACAGGGTTACTGCCCCCGAGAACAAAACATACCCCAATTTCATTCCACTTTTGTCACTAGACAAATAAACAGCATTTCTTCCACATATTATAATCCATCAAGCAGTATAATAATTACATTTTAGATTGACCTAAAATGTTTATTGAGATCCTTACCACATGTAACACCTCACTTTGGGTTTTTTTAAAGCAATACTTGAAAACTCAGATATAAAAAGTTACAATTCTTTTAACAGAATGTCTAACCTATCTAGGAACCTGTGTAAATACTGTGGTTCTCAGTGCATACTGGGCTCAGTGCTATCATGGCTACCTATTATCAGTACTTCTAGACAGCACTTGTAACGCTTGCACAAACTGCAGTTTACACTGCCAGTGAAACACACCCTAAAAGACAACAGGAACTTTCCTGATATAAATGCAGACCTGTCAAGCAACAGCTGTTACTTAAAATATTTCTGTAATTTCACAGAATGTAAAAACAAGAAAATTAACAATAACAGTGCTACACATTTCTGACGCTGTCAACAGTCATCCCATCATCTATTCTGAAAAAAGAATGATCTCTCACATCCAACAATATTTCTTATTCTGTAACATTAAGAGGACACATCTTATCTCACTGGATTGAATATGCATGTGACTTGTGTAAATCACTGTGTAAATCAAATATCACTGCTTGATTCTATCAGTGATTCATTTAATCACATGGTTATACAGCTGAACATAAACCCAAGCAGGCTTTACTGCCACCTGTTTATTCTTAAAGTCCAAACTGTACTTGCTTACCTCAGCAGCCTGTGTCTCCTGGTGTAATAAAGTTAGACCTGTCAAGTCTTCTAAGAAGGAATGTGAAGAATTAAAAACTTTAGCTAGGAAATTAAACCCTTCTCGTTCATACTGGTCAAGAACCTGTCAAACAAACAAACAGAAAAGGATTTAAAATATAATATCCATAATGCGATTCATCATCATATTTTGCTTACAAAATAAAAGTATAGTCTTTCTGAACACACAGAAAATGGCTGTATATTGTAAACAGGTAAAAATTACAGAGAAAAGAACAATCATTTCTCCCAACTCAATTTCTAAAGTGGAGAAAGGTGGGGATAAGAGGGAAGACAAGAGAGGTTTAAGATTTCCTGGTTTAAATATATTTTTAAGCTTATAACAAGACAGATGATATGGCAAGAAAAATGTTAGTTGCAAAGTGATGAAAGGAGCATTTGAGTTACACACAAAGCAGTAAAAGATTGTTCCAGTGTATCAGTTAAGGGAAAGAACCATGCTGGGATAGACTGCAAAATTCTCCGAGTCAGTGTCCAAGTCCAACATCCTCCCAGTCTCTAGAGATTCACGGTTCTGAGACTATTGTATCTTAAAGCACTCTTTATTTTTCTACTCTGAGTCTCCCAGGTTATCTTTTATTTTGAGAATCTTATAGACTCCTACAAGAATTGTGAGGAAGATTTTCCCCTATGCTCTTCTCAAATCCCTGACCATGAAGAATTTTATTTCATGCAGCTTTAGCTTAAGTAACTATTTGGCAGGCTGATTTCAATCTAATATGGTGGAGATTAGGGGAAGAAAAGATAAATGTCAAAGATGAACATGATTCTACAAGTTTTGTGAAAGCAGGTAGCAAGAAATGGAAGGAACTTATGATCAAGCAATCCCAGTATCAATTCTTTTCCTATTTTCATTCTGAGTTCCACCACTGCTCATTTAATATCCTGCTTCGCTGTCACCAGTCTCACAGATAAAGCAGCTGAGCTTGACTGACGGCAAAGCAACTTTTTCCTATAAAAAATCATGTAGCAGAACAGAATGCATGCAGGGACTTCAGAAACACACAGTATTTTAATACAAAGGAGCAGTAGATATGACATCAATGATAGAGAGGCAGGGGAAGGATCATCAGGATCACCCCATATAGAGATGATGCAAGCTTTTCAGAAGGGTCCATGGAATGGCTTTAATCTATGAAGCTGAATGCCCGCCAAAAACCTTTCACTGTGAAAGTTATCACTGCCTTTCTCAACAGTTACATCTTCACCTCAGTCATCATCTTCCTCAGATAAATCAACATCAGTTCAAGAGCGAAGGACAGAAAAAGTGGGTAATGATCAAGCACTTTCACAGATGTTGTTATTTTTTAGAATGATCCTTTCCAAATTCCAGCATCTGTAAAAGTCAGCACCTCTTCCAGTGGCTGACTGATAACCTACTCCTGCCTCTCAACCTCCCAATCACGTATGCTGTTCCTGGGTATTTAAGCCCTGTGCAGGTCTTAAGTCCCTACATGAGTCCCTCTCTACCACATCATTCTTTACAAGCAGCACTGCATTGCTGTCATATCACACTGTTCAGAAACACCCTCTGCAGACACCAGGGTATAGCTGTACTTGAAAAAAGCTCCAGCATAAACCCAACACTTACTAAATACCAAAGAATCCACAAACAGTGGCATCTCTATAACTGGCCAGCCTTGGGAAAAGCACCGAAATCAGCCATCAAGACATGGCTCCAGGACTCCTGTGCCCAAAGAAACACCGGATTTTTCATTCTCTGACATACAAATTTCCAAACAAATCACAATATTGTGCCCATCCATGTCTTCTTATAGCTTAGCAGTGCAAATTATGTGTACCATGTATCACTAAATTTAACTTATCCCATTTTGTATAGTTCTTGAAGAACAATTCTAAGTAGAACACAAAAAGTTATTTTATCCAGAACACTGTTGCAGGGGCTGTGGACAACCTTTCTTTCAATCTATATATTCTATCCTTATTTTAGGAGAGAAGCAGTAAGAAAAATTTGTACACCTTATGTATGCGCTCCTTAAAGACATTCACTCTCACTGGATGGCCAAGTTCCCTGTAACCAGTGGAATTGATTTCCTCTGGAAAAGAAGAAAACAACCACCCTAGAAGGACTGTAGTTTATTCTATTGCGAAATAAGCGATTCAGTCAAGTGAGTTTCATTCCAAGGTTTAAAAATGAACAGAAAACCCCTGCTACCCTTGTCGCCAAAGAAGCCACTCACCCTTCTTTGGACAATAGTGGGGGGGTAGAAACAGTTTCATTATGAATTCATCTAACTCAACCAAAATCACAACTTACTCTCAATAATCTTATGCTTTTCTAGTTTAACAAGTTGTAAAAGGTCTTAAATAACCTTTGCATTGATAAATATGAAAACTGTGAGAACTTGCACAGCCCAACAGCATTCTTCAGCAAAACATGACCAGTGAGCTTCTACACTGAGTCCTACAGGAAGTCAAGTTCATTTAAAAATATATTTATATTTAGCTGACAGAATTGTAAGTTTACTGATAAAAGCAGACTAGGAACTTCACTCAGATCTTCATGCAAAATGTCCATTTAGCAGCAAAATTATCTACTTTATACTTCAGTTTCAAAAAAACCACAAACAACTGAAACACAGCTATACAGAGGAAGGCGTCAGGTGTAGGTGACTATGACAAAGGTCTGGCAGGTTCTTGACCACGCTTTACAACTCTAAAATAAATACATAAATAAAAACTGCACTTCATGTTCTCTTACTAAATCTGGAGAAATTTTACTTCCTACTTTAGAGACTTATTTTGTCATACATGGGTTTTTGTGTACTTGTGTAATGACCCATAAACCTAATTTTAAAAGACAATTAAAACGGAAAGAAATAAGGGAGATTAAAAAAATACTTAGGAGGAGCATTTCTTTGGGATTTTTTTTGGTTTTTATTCCTGAGATATACAGACCAACGCAAACCCATCTGACTGTTCACAATGCAATGCAGAGAATTGGACAACTTCATCATTCCACCTTGGTGCATCCTCTTAATATCCATTATATATAGTGAAATTGCACTGTGGATATACACATACATTTATTGACTATTCTGTGTTTCAAAATTCTAATAAAACAACCAGATGTGCAGAAGTCTCTCGCATCTGGCTCTTTGGGAAATGCTGTATACAGACATCAATGTATAAACTTGGATTATGTTCACAGCCCTGCCTGTATATAATCCCCCAAACTATCAGCATTATCAATTGTGTTGCTATTGCTTTAATTTGTTGGAACAACCATACAGAGTTTATAAGACATCTTTTTTTTAGTGATGTAGGCCAGATTATAGTTCATGCTATGTTGAAACAATATACAGCCTATACACAGTGAAACCATAGCCTCATTCTAAAATATTACAGCATATCGAAGAAATGCAGGGACAACAACAACAAGATATTTCCATCTCTTCACAGAGGTAAAAATTGCTAAAAGATGTATACTATCTTTGGATATGAAAATATTATCATCAGAGCAGGGAGCCAAATGCAACCTTACTATGTACAAGAAGTCTATCAAATAGCCTTTAAATCTGGTTGATTTTGTTACTCAGCTAACTATGCCTTGATCCTCGTTTCCAAAGAACTGTGACTCAAGCCTGAAGTGAAAATTTCCAGTAACTGTTGTACATTACTCCAGTGTGCCAGGGTGCCCTGGATAAACTGCCCTGGTTTCTTTCAGAGATGTGCTTAACATTTCTATATTCCCTACCATAGCTATAAATGAATTCTTATGTACTCACACAAAGCAGACTGCATGACTACACCGACATCCACAACTTCTAGCATTAGTTTTGGATGAATCACCTGGAAGAACTTTTACTGAATCCAAGTGCCCTTTGTATTGTGATTAGCATGGAAGAGACTAGGAAGTCTGCCATTAAGTGTCTTTTAAAACATTAATCACATATTAATTTTAATAAAATCACAGAACCATGAGTTAAAGGTGTATTAATTGTGGGTCTAGTGAATTGTAGCTTGTTTTTTTTTTTTTTAAGTTGTGTATAAATGATATACATTAATATGATCAAATCTGCTGTTGCTAAGGAAAGATTTAAAAATTTATTTTCCCCCTGTAGAAACTCCATCATATCACACTGCTAGACTTTCCATGGCACTACAATGGTAAATTTAGGTTAGGGTAATAAATCTGACTATAGACACAGTATCTTAAAAACCTAAGCCTAAAGTACAACAATACAGAATTCTTGTATTATCACTCGCAGAGGCCTGAAAGACTTAATCAAAAAGTATACTTGTTTATTAAAATTACTTGCTTTTTATAATGGTAACAGCCTGCTAAATAGAAGTATCTGTTAACTAGCTTTAAAACTGAAATTCCAGCCACATGGCCCGGAGAACCATGTATCAGAGAACCAAAACACAACCTGGCAGTGTCATTCCATTTGCTATCTGAGCAGTGGTGGTACCATTAAATGCATACACTATAGTGAAATCCTTTTAATATAGGCAGCAACTGAAAGAACATTTTGTCACCTTTAGGGGCTTTATGTCCCAATTCAAGCTTTACAATAAATACCATGAAAGGGATAAACACCATTAACTTGTGCACATCTAAGCTTTACTATGCATATTCAATGACAGCTGTCCTCTGACAAATGTGATGTGGCATGTATTTATTCACTAGTCACTGAACACATATCAAAAAGAAAAAAGAACGAGGCCAAATAAAACTCATCTCAAATTCCTATGCCAGGAGACCACACAGCAATACTCTGCAGGTCATCAGGAATAAAGCCAGTCTAGACATCAGATAGGCACAAAATAATTCTAAAAAATGTTTCCAGATTTAATAAGTGTCCAATTTGTTGTGTGGAAAGGAAATTTTCTCCTATTCAATCATGTCCAGCAGAGTCTAACGGCCCATGGCTGACATGAGCTTGCTTTTTCAGTTCTTAACAATTCTCTTTGTTGCTAACACCATACTTGGTACCAATGTGATCACTCTGAGTAACAGCTTTACAGGAGTAAAATACTTGAAAGATGTTATAATTCTTGTTGTTATTGATCTCAAATTAGTTACTATCTGACCACAGACGTAAAAAATCCCTCATGAACTTTTTCTGGGAATAAACATGTCACTATTCAGTCATTAAGTGACATGTCACTATGTAGCAATTAATTTTCTCAAGCAGAAAAAAATGCAAAGCAACAACAAAAAGAACCAGGATATAATTCTTCTGTCCAGCAAGGCAAGCTGGAGCAATACAGATTTATTAAGGAACTCTTATCTTTTTCTCACTTGAAGGTCATTTTTCAGATCTTAGGAGAATTAGAAAGTAGCATGCCTTCTGTATTTCATGTCTTTTACAAATACTGTCACGAGAATCCACATTTTAAAACCACACTCTTTTCTAACACATGTAAATGTCCTCTCAGGTAGATGTTATAACCTCAGTTCCAGTCTCCATGTTACAGAGCCAGAGTTACAACTGATTTTTCACATGATGGCATTTTAATAGAACAAATTAATCTGTGGATGCACATTATCGCAACAGGCACAAATTAAAGTACTGCTAAAGCCTTTTGGGTAAATGATACACAGTAACCCATTTTATTAGCAGTCTTTTTATTCCTGTCTGTTTACTGAAGGAAAAAAAAAAACTGAAATCTCATGGTAGGAGGAAAAAAAATAGAGGCTTAGAGTAAAAGAACTTGTTTTGAAACGAGAAACAGATGTGCAGCCTTGGTGTTATATTCTTTTTAACAGCATTCTTCACAAAGAAGTCTCAATTGCTGGGTAGAAAGAGATTCAGAAAGACAATCTGGCTCCAGGATTGCTTTACAGCACAAAAGTTAATACCTGGTTAAGTACAAATACAAAAACCAAATTTCTAATTCCAAGAACCTGGCCACTGATGTAAAACTGGCTCACATAACATGCCTCATTTCTGTCACATACTTTTAAAACTTTTTACCAGTATTTACATTTGGTTTGGCTTTTTTGTTTTCTAAGTAGTTAGCATCTGTAGAGCTTGAAACAGTGTCATTCACTTTCCTGGAAAAAGGAAATAAGAAATTAATGCTACCAGATTTATTGTTTACACTAAGTAAGATGTATGGATAGCCTACCTTCAAAACAATATAGGTGCTGTGTTTTACACTCTTCCTGGCCTTAAACACTTTCCGCTCAAAAAAGGCAGCACACTTCCCCTCCCTGCCCTGCCTTCCCCCAAAGGGGACAGAGCCTTCATTAAACATTTCAGAGTCAGAAAAAAATCATAAAATTCAATGCTCTATTTAGAAATTTTACATGCCTAGATATATTTTTGCACACTGCTAACTATCCAGTTATCACAGGCAATGAAGAATGAATAGAAAACTACTGCAAGTGTTAGCATGCTGAAAAGAGACATTTCAGTTTCAACAGCTGCTTGGAAAATAAGGAAGACATGTAAAAGTCTTGCCAGTTAAACTCCTCAAAGCTCAATGTATCTGCTATTAAAACAGAAAGTTTTGTGAAAGACTACAATGCTGTGAAGAATCCTCCTAAGTGAGAAAAGAGTAAGATGAGGCACATAAGCCACTGGGATCTTGGGTCTAGGCAGTTGCACAGGCAGCCCTGCTAATGTTCAAAATTTCATCATGACACCCATAATTCTGGTTTCCTTAAAAATCCTCAGCTCCTAGACTCCTGCCTTTTTATCAGGTTCTCAATCTTTATTGCATTTGGTCTAAAAGTTGTAAAGAAAAGCCTAATGTGATCCTCTAATACATGTCTGAAAAAGAATGCAACCAAATGGAACTCTTCTGAAGAGCACGTAATGATTTTTCTGGGATTGGGTTCATGATATGGAACAGAAAAGTCTGACAATGTTACATGAGCACAAAGATGACTCTTAAGACACTTCATCTTCCAATAATATTCCAAGTATTATCTAAAATGTGTATATGAATGGTCATACACACTTGTACGTTCACACACAAGTAAGTTTTAAGAACAAGATCATAAACCAAAGTTCTGTAGAAGGCTGTATTCCAGGTGCATGCTGAAGAAGGCTATTCTGAAAATATTGGAAGGTTATAAACCAGAAGGCAAAATGGCATCATTTTTGGCTCATGTCCAAATAATTAAAACACCCTCTACATACACAATTTTCTCCTTACCTTCCCATAATCAGCATTTAGAATTAAAGCAAATCAGTATAAAACCTTAACTAATCCAAGTACAATATGATGAAATTTCATTTAAGAAAGAGATTGTTGTTCTAATTTAAAGCAGGAATGTAGTGACACAAATGTGTTTTGTCTGTTGCTATTACCTACACTGATTTTGAACTGCAATGGACAGAAAATGGAGTTTTAACTTACAGAATAGGCCCTGAAAGCCTCAGCAAGATTTTTTTACCTTAGGACTTTTCAGTTTCTTCTTTTGAATAATGAAAAGGGGGGAAGTAGAGTTCTTAGAAATTTAAGAGGTGCCAGTTTAAGCACAGTCTTGTCAACATTAAGTTCTTAGGAAATGCGTGCATTCTGAGCTTTTCTGAAATAACCTTGATGTGTTTTATAGACAAGTAACCATTTTTCCTGATATTAACTGATAGATTAATAATACATACAAAACTGTGAGATTTTTCTTTCAGCTACTCTTTCCTTTATAAAATATTTCTCACTAATTATTTTAAACATAATGGCATCTTAAGATCACAGTCAATATAAGGACATTCTACTGGACAGTGTACAAGTTTAAGGCATTCCCTGCCTGAAAGCATTAGTAAATAGAAGTGAAAAGCAAGAAAGGGATAAAGAGAGAGGGAGACTAGAAGAAAATAATTATCTTCATTTCAGGGACTGATAATAGAGGAACAAAAGAGTTTTCAAGTAGACAGTATCACTAGATCATCTGTCCTGACCTCTTTTAATACATGGGTATATCCTTCAGTCACCTAGCAGCCATCTCTTGCTCACTCTGCATTTTACACTGGATGGATATTTACAACTTTATTTATCCCCATTCTGCTTCCTGTCCAATATTTATGCTGATTAGCTCATCAGCAGTTACAACATTTTTGGCTCTAGTTCATACTGGCATTAGTCACTACCTATTGTACAGCAACTGCAGAAAGCTCTTCTTTTTCTCCAGTCACATCTGAGGTTACTGACAATTTGTAGTTGGATAATCTGTTACTCATATGTAGGGACGGGCATCTATAGCACCATTCTCATTTTCGCCTTGAAGAAGGACTCCAGAAACAGCATCCATTTTCTGCAGACAAGTCCTAATGCTGGGAGTGAAGCAAGGTCACTTCCCCAAACACCTAAGAAAATTATTCTGCTTACAGAAAAGCAGCTCTTATGCTGAATCTCATTTTGTCTGTCTACACAATTTGATTCTATAAGGATTGCAGTGGTCCGTCTTTGATAGGTTGACTTAAGCAGAAAGCCAGTAACAACTGGGTAATGCATATGAAGTCACTTATTCCATCTAGCTCTCCCCTGCCATCAAGCAATTCAACAATAAGGCATGATCAGTCAGACACTAAGCATCTGGAACTATCACCACCTTAAACAGAAACTGCAGCTGCTCAGTAGTTCCTAAATCCTGATCTCTAGCTTAAAAATCCATATTTTGTAGACTGTTTCAGAGCAGATCATTTTATTATCTGGATCTGCTACAATACCTATGCAAAGCAGCACTGGAGGAAAAACAGCGTTTTCACCACAACCACACATTTCCTAGATTTTATCAGTTTCAGTTATTTTACTATCTTTTTAAATTCAATTTTCTTCACTTCTTTCCAATTTCAAAGAAAAGAGAAGCACTTCTGCAAAGACACAGATATAGACAACCCTGTAAAAATGTCGAAAAGTTTAATAAAGGTTAAACTTAACTAAAACTGTTCTGAAATGCCTATATGGGAATTTGCAAACAAACGAACAGTTGCACAATAAAGTGAGGCTGATGATTTGTTAAGTCTAACAAAAGAAAATAGGTACAGTTGTAGACAGACTCCTGCCAAAGACTGCAACGAGAAGAATGCAGAAAAGCATAGAAGAAAAAAATGTAAGAGTTAAAACCAGGAAGTTATTAAAAAAGTACCTGAGAAAAGATGTAGCACCCATACCTTTAATCTCATGAGATTAAAAATATAATTCAAATACAAGTGAACAATATATCATTTAAATATTACAATCTAACATTTTAGCATAATCTAAACATGAGATTATAATAGAGCAAATTCTATTTGCATAAAGATTGGGAGAAAAAAATACTCAGACTTTCACATTATCACCCTATTCCATGAGACAACTGTTACAAGACCTGACCATAGAAGGAAAGAACACGCATGTGTTTCCATTCTTTCACTGCTGCATGTTGGCATTACTTTTTAATATGTAGAGGAAGAATTATGGCCAAAATTGTCAAATGCACACAGTGATGCAGTGTATAAATCTGAAGTATTCATCTTTCAAAAGTATCAATGCAAAGAGTGGTTTGGACCATAACCCTGTATGCCTGAAAATTTTCATTCATTTGCTTTAGACTTGAACTTTTACGTAACACTGTAAATTTTTCAAATTAGTTCAATTTTTCTTATATACATTTTAACACTTGACAATTAGCATTTTTTGCACATAACTGACACAAACAAGTATTTTGTCTCATTTATTGCACTAAATATATAAACATATTAAACTACTTTTTAAAATAGTCATTAATATTAAAGAATCATATAGGTTCCAACCAGGAACATGTGGGCTTTTTTTTTTACTTGAACTGATTCCTCAGCCTACAAATAAAAAATCTAGGCATAAATGGCAGACACGAAGCATACTGCGTCTATATTTTTTTGATGAGTATGAACTGAATCGTTGGAATAAGTGAACAATAAATAAGGGAATAGAAGGCATCAGTTTGCAAGTATGCAAAAACCTTATGGAAGTAAAAACAACAATTACAAATTACTCATATCCAGCAAAATGAACTGACCTTTTGGGTTCCTACAGAACTAGGTTTGAACTGTTTCTACATTGAACAATGGTAGGATGAACATCATCAGCACACCATCACTACAAGTTGTATAATCCTAGTCTTTATCCAGTTCAGTATTTTCCAACTTGGTTTTTGCAATTCTTATATGAAAGTCTGTCAGCAAGTATATATCTTAAGTCAAAGTACTTCAGTTCAGTTTCATTTTTACTGATACAAAAGGAGCTCTGTAACAGCTTCAGAGATGACAAGAGAGCATTAAGTTGCCATTAGGATAAATAATTAAAAACAGTATTTGAGACACAATCAGATTTTGAACACCAGAACACTGTGGTGATGCTATCTCTTTCCTACTGATGGATAGTCCTTTCCTTTGCACTAACTGTAGTTAAAATGTAGTTGAATTGGAGGAAGAAGAAATATTGAAAAAAACAAAACCAAAAAACTCTGAGACACATAGAATTTAATTCAAATGCAACAGAAATACAAACTGTCAGAAATATTATTCAATTGTTTTTAATAATGGCAGGTTTCTTCTTCCCCTTAAAAACAGTATTTTAAAGTTAGTTAAACTTAAAAATGGGGAAATTAGTCTTATTCATGGTGCTGAAACTGTATTATGTATTTTCACTTAAAGACTTCAGTTAATTCTAGTTTTTCTTTTACTTCAGTTAGTACAGATTTTTATTTAAGATGGACTTCATAAACCATTCTCTCTCCCACTTACAACTGTTTAGAATAATATCTTGCATCCATTCAAGACCACTGAACAATTGCTGGAACATATTTTTACTTTTTTTAATGCTATTTAACTTGGAGACAAGTGAACTAGTCAATACCATGGAACAGTCAGTCACACCAGCTGCTTCTTGGACCAAATTCTGGGAATCTTTGTAACAAAGCTTTGATTCTACTATCTAACATGGTCCGCTGACACATCAGCATAAATAGACATGCTATTTCACTTAAACATCAGGAAACACTTAGCAAATTCACCAAATAAAAGAAACATGGAATAACAAAATAATTTGTTTTCTTCTCTGAAGGGCTAAAGTGTGTTACTTATTACTAGAAAGGGATTCTTAATCTAGCAACTTTACTATTCCAAAACCAAAAGTCATAACAGAATTGCTGATTTTCTGGAGCAAAGAAGGAGGGAATAAAACAAGTTTCAGAGAGTTGTATGTTCTCTGTTCTTCTTTTCTCCCTTCTTTCTCTCTCTCTCTCAAGAAACCTTTTTAATCATTTAATCAGCTGAGTTCAAAACTTCCACTGCAAAGAACACAATACTGAAGAATGGCTCCTAAAAACACTTTGCAGTAAACCTCAGTTACCGACTCCCTTGTGCCATGAAGACAAGACCCTAAACCATAATGATTTGGGGAGGAATGCAGTTTTACTTTGTTATTTGAACACATTTTCTATGCCAAATTGTATTTAAACTCCCTGATATCTATGGTTGCATCTGCCACCCAGGAAGAAGTCATCTGACAAATGGATTGGATAGAATAAAGACATTTTTCTTAGGATAGGGGGCTGGGTAGTAAAAACTGGGTTTGCTCAGCAAAACATGAAAGACAGAAACCTCCAGTTTTCAATATTTAAATACAGTTGCAAACACCCACACTCAGAACAAACATTTTGACACTGCACATACAGCTGCTACCTTCTGAGACGTTAAGATTTACTTATCCTAAAGTCAGAAGTTTTGAAAATGCATCCTCCTCTCAGAACTCAGAGCCCTGAACACAAAACAAATCCTCACCCATGTGAAAATATTTGGGTGGGTGGTTTAGTCTCACAAGACAAACTGATCTTTAACTTTTTATAAACCGTGTCAATTCTTATTACAGAAAATACATTAAAAACATAAGCTAAAATGAAATGATGTCTTACCAATTTGTTGTGGAGAAGCACACTAGTTTCTTCCCCTTGAGAGAAATAGTAAGTAATAACAGCAAGAAATTAGACCCTGCCGTAACTCCAACTAAATTACAACAGAGAATACGAGAGAGTAGTCCAAAAGAGAAAAAAAAAAAAAAACAAAACTCTCCCGAATTCTTTTATACTTGCTATATTTATCTTAGTTGAAGAAAACATAACAAAACAATAAATTGATTAAGAAGTAATTTCACAGATATGTTAAAAGTTAAAATGAAAACACAATAGAATGGCTAAGAGCAATTGTTCATTAAAGATTTCCAGCATTATTATATCTGGGGGAGATGAGAAGAGGACAAGTAAACACTGACAGCAGCACTACTGGGTAAAGTTCTGCACGATCCTTCTTGTGATCTGACTGAATTCTTAAACAACCTTACTTCTCTCTAGTACTGTAAAAGAAACAAAACTTGACGCTTTATCTTTTTTTTTTTAAATCCTCTCTTCTGTTGACTTAGGTTGTTGACATCAAACAGCCTCACAATGTTATCTAGTAAATGTCAACAAATCTGCATCCCACAACTCTGAATAACTGGTGCAAAACATTCATCATTTCCAACTCTTACAATCTAGCCCTAACAGTGCTAACACATAGGAATGTCAAACTCCTTTCTGAATTTTGGTAAATGGTATGATTTAAGATTGAAAATAAACATGCCCTGTCTTTCCCCATGCTCCCGTTTACAACCTTTCTCGAAGAGCTCTTACGTGCAAGGCAGTTTATGTGGCACGACGGCCGTCACGCAGGATTAGCTATGATGCTTCCAGTCATCATGACGGACTAAGCAAGGAGTAACAAGACATAACTTCTCCACTGAACTACACGTACTTCATTAACATCATGTACTCTTTTTCAGATGTAGGACAGAGATGACGAGCTCTCTCCCACATTATTAGATTTCAGTGTTGTTGTTTTTTCAAGTTCCATTTTTCAATTATCATCCATCCTGTCTCTGCAGACACCTCCCCACCTTCTCCAGTGTACAAAACTGAATACACTGCAGATTCCACACCGTTTTCTCTGTTCACAAGATAGGGTAATGATTAAAGTTAATGCTACTTTTAAGATTTCTGGGGTTCTTGATTGCATTTGCCCTCCTCTAAGGGAACAAAATTCCACCACAATGGTCACATTACCACAGTCATCATTTCCTAGTGTGTGATGTGGCACTCTTTGTACATGACACAGCTTCCATTAGTATCCTTTCACTTGAGATAAGTAACATTATATTTTGTTGACTTTATACTAAAAATTCAGTAGTTTTGAAATGGTAAGACCAGGCATTATTTTTAAGAATATGAATCTTTCAGGCAACCAGCAATAAAACCACCTTTACTGTGACTAACTTTAAAAATATATATTATTTCAATTCTCTCATTGAATTTAAAATTTATATCCAGAGAGGTAAAGACTGCCTGAGATTTCAAAAGTTCTGGGCAAGATAATCCTGCTTCCTGCTCCCTCCAGTTAAAATGGCATTTTTTCAAGGAGGAAAACCAAAAGTGATAAAGTCAGTTATCATAAAGCAAATTTCTATGCCACCTTAAGAGTAAGAAAAGCATTACATTTAATTCAATATGCTGAAAATATGCCTAGCTATATTAATGATGCATTCTTTAAGTCTGAATGAAATATATCCAATATTAATACAAAGGGTGCACTGTAAATATAAGTGTCAAATGTTAACATATGTAAATTCAGGAAATAAGGAAAGTTATAAATGGACTCAGTTACATAGACTTAGTGTTACAGCACTGCTACAGAAATAACTCTTTTTAAACATTCTTTATAATTTTTGCAGTGTTCATTCCTGAAGGACAAACATTTCTCCCCATTTCCTCCATCATTTCTGCAAGCTAGGCAAGACTTAGGTTTTTTTAGTACAGGAAAGACTAAGGCTTTTTTCCCCCCCTGACTTATACATCTCTATTTAACATCAACACAATACCTGAATTGAGATGTGTATAATATAAAAAGATATAAAAGAGTTTCACTGACAGACCGTACAATATGCTGTTATTGGGAGAAAGCAAATATGAAAGTCTTTTCCCAATGCAGCTACAGCAAATATGAAGGGTCTTGATGGAATCAAAATTAAAATTATCTCAACTGAAAAAAATCAGTAAGTTACTGAATAGTGCAGGTTACTGTCATAACTGATCAGAACCATTTAAAGTAAGAATGCATGCGAAGCAGCAGATGAGAACAATAAGAGCATTGTTATGTCTACATGATGATAGATTTCAAAACTGAAACACTCATAAATAACTTATGCAACACAGGCACTTAGTAAATGTCACAGCAAAAGTGTTTAATGTATCCCTGGTATGTTAAAAAGAGAAAACATCTGCAAGGGTAGGGAAATATCTTGACTGAAAACAGAAATCGTAACATAGTACCTAAATACCATCCCTGACACTAGTGTCTACCCCCTTCATGAAATGCAATGAAATTGAAAAACATTCAAAGGTAAGTCAGTAGAATTACTCAGCGGTTAAAAAACGATGACTTAAGCAGCTCAGCTTTTCAGCATACTGAACAGAAAGTTGAGAAAGAATTTGAAAATTAGTATAGACACTTATGCTTTTTTTTTTGTTTTTTTTTTTTTTTATTAAATTTGATAGTGGAGATAGTTACACACCAGAACAATATTAGTAGGGGAAGGAGAGAAGTATCCTTAATAAGATAGCTTCCTAGCAGACAATCAATTCAAAATCTGGAGGAAATGAGATCTGTGACCTATATGTAAAAACAGAGGGTCATCTGTGTATCCAAACTGGTTAGTAGCAATGCTCTTTTCTGACACTGAACTCTGAATCTATGAGGTCTCCTGGTTCATTCCATGATACACAAGGAGGAGGGAAGAGCAATAACACAAAAATTTTCATTACCTTGATTAAAATAAAAACACTGGCAGTTTTGCATTAAGAGAGATACATATTTTAACAGTGATGTTTCAAGGTTTTAGCCAGTTGCCTACACGGATCAGGTAGCACACGATCAGGGCTATTCTAATTTTTTACAGGATTGTAATGTTTCTCACCATAATATTATGAGAAAATATCCTAATTTTGCTCCAAACAAGGTAAACAGACAGCTTAATTAGCACGGTAAGTAATAAGCTTAACGTTCTTGTTCTGTAAGTAAAGGAGTTAGGTTATTACAAATAAATATCTACACTAAAGAACTTTGGACTTTCCCTTCTCAGTAACAGAACAAGTTTGACGTGGAAGAGGAAGAGCATCAGAAGAGCCTACACTGCTCCTCAGACCTGCTACTCAACCGGCAGTGCAGTGCCATTAGCTCTGGAAGAGGATACTTTCCATTCTAGCACATACTTGTGCAGAACCAGAGTAAGACAGAGGGGGAACTCATACAAGGAAAATTTGGCCCAGAATAAAAATAGATTGGTTTCCTGCTGCGACCATCCCAAAATTCCTGAACAATTGCCTGCAGGAAGCTTCTCTGGCATGCAGCCCGTTTAGGACAATTCTGGTTAAGGAATAGCTGGCTGCTTGGACGTCTGGTCTCTTCGGCTTCAAAAACTGAGAAATGAAGTCATGACTCTGAGTCAAAATGAAATGGAATCTAATCTCTAAACATGCAGATCATTAGCAGCTTCTCCTAAATCATCCAGCTGTAGTGGATGGCTAAAGACTGTACTGGAATTTTAAAAAAAATTCCTAATTCATTACTTTTATGTCTTAAGAGTTACAGAGTGACAAGAGCTCAAAAAAGAGAATGCCCACATACAAAAGAAGAAAATTAATAAGGTACCAGCAAATTCAGTATCAGAAAAGCCACTTCTCTCCTGTGCTAAAAGTTTGAATCTATAGTAAATCTGACATAGATTGGGATGAAATTATGCTAAATCGCTGCATTAAAAAAAAAATAACAAACCAACTTACAGACTACGATTAAATTGTAATTGGATTTGTCATTTCAAAGTATTAGCATCAGATTTCCAGATAATACAGGGTGACATACTCTTATGCTAATAAATAGAAAGTTAGCAAAGTAAACAAACGCTATGTTTCTACTGTAAGGAAATATGTGTGCCAGTGAAGCAACCTTTTCAGTACAGAAGTAATTTAATACCCAAACCACATGAAAAGCGATCTCTCTGGGAATAGCACAGCTGCTAAAATCCAAGTCAGTTTTTATTAAATCATCAAGTCTGTTTATGTAAAACAGGGCTCTCTTAAAATGACCTCCAAGAGGAAATGATTTGCTAACAAAAAATTGATACCTGCATTTAATTTATCTACATCAATTTATGTTTTTATATATCAATATGTCCTGGATCAGAGATAAAAAGAAAAAAAAGAAAAATAAATAAATAAATAAATAAATAAAGCTTATTCTAACAGTTTAATTTCTCAGGCTCCACTATCATAAAGTTTTAGCTACTGATGAGCGCTCAGCTAATTCAAGAGGGTAGATACATGTTTCTAAAAATAACAGCGGTTTTAAGTTTAGTGCTTCAACTTTTGAGAAAATGGACATTGATAAACGTACTGTAGAAAAAGAAATTGTGCAAGTTCTCAAAAATGATAGTGCCTCAAGAGTTTTTGGTAGCTGTCTGAAAGGACAAATGCAGTGAAAAGAACAGAAGGAACTTGCAGGAAGTCTCAGGGTACAGAAAAGTAAACACTTCCAAGTAGTCCAAATCATGAGTCAAAATCTCTGAATCTTCCTATCATGATATCCCCATCAAACCTTCTTGAACACTCACCACACGGCCATAGAAAACTCAACAAAAGAAACTTTTCAAGGCCACAGTACAGGAAAACAGTCCAAGATTGAAGAGGAGGCCTCACACAGACACATTAGTGGGCTGCCCTAGTGTTCTGGCAAGACACAGCTCAGCCCCAAGGAACAGCTGTAAATCGACTGGGTGACTCAGAACTGTCAACACTACCATCAAAATGAAACACTTTTTTCAATAAAGAAATGTTATGTATGTAATTTTTTTTCTTAAGTGTTCTTCATATGTTTGTTTTGTATCATAAACCAGAAATATAGACAACTTGGCTTATTATTTGTAGTGATACTAAGTTCAAGAAAGCTAGAAAGATATTTTTATTCATTGGACATCAGAAATAATTTCTTAAACAACTAAAAACAATACTAATTTTATTCCTTTCTACAAAGCTAAAAGAAATTGACAATATTTATGGGATACAACTTTTCAGAAACATGTTGGCCCTAAACTCTGCTTGGTTTCTTTAGCTGACCAGAATGGTTATGTGCAGATAGAATGCTGTCAGGTGATGCCAAAGAACTTTGGAAAACAGTTAAAAAAGAAGGGTATTAGGGCAAAGGAACTTTAGCTGAAGTGAGAACACAGATTCCAAGCCCTAAGGAGGTAAGAGAAAATGTCAAATACAAAGCAGTCCCTGGCACCCCAAGACTGATCTAGAGCAAGACCCAGTAAAGTACAGACATACTCAGACTTACTTTGGTTGAACAGGCTGTGCACTTATCAAATGCCAGGCTGACTGGAAGAACATTATCAAATCTTGATAAAAATCCACGGATCTGGAAGATGAAAAAATTACAATACTATTTTACAATTACAAAAAACATTCCCAAAATTCCCTATCAATAAAAAGATAAAGAACAACTACGACTAGGATAACTAGAGGTACTGTTCTAACACAGTGACCCTCAATAACACCTGTAGCAAACTTATACTCAACATATACTGCTGTTTTTCTATATAGAAATAATGGCCCAACTATCTAAATGCAACAGTATTTAAGCCAAATAGAGGCACAGCACCACCTGGAGTTTGACTTCTCTGATTGCAAAATTCGATCAAAAATATAAAGTCATGGTATAACTCAACATGTATTTTTCCCATCTCTATAACATAATCTGAAAACTTAACTGTCGTGCATTCCTAAACTATGTTGTTAGTATGATACTACTGATAAGTAATTTTAAAATTCCAAACCATTGTTTCTGGTGACAGAGATAGCACTTGAAAATACTTTGCAGCAGGGTTTGATCTTTTAGACTATGAATTCTTTGGAGTACTGGTCATCTTTTTTATTCTGTTCTTTTACAGGCCTACTACAATGAAGACACATCACTAGGAACAGAACTTAAGTAGCTCTGCAATACAAATAATAATGCCTTAATTAGTAATGAAGCCTATTATGGAAAATACTTTTAGTATGTACTCCATGTATTTAATGCAGTTGAAATGACATAAACTTCAGAAGCTAATAACAATTTAAACAGTATTAGCAGTAAGGTATTTTTGCAGAAACACCAGGCCATACATAATCTTAGTATACAAAAATACAGCCATTTTTAAACCAAACCCCCATCCAGGAAAAGAAAGGAAAACAACAAAATCAAGTCCTTCTGATACCACATTGCTTTGTATTTCTGTTGTCCTAGGAACACTGAGACACTTCATGGAAATAAATTTGGTTCATTTATGTCAGACTAAGACTATGAGTGTGCAGCATTTATTATCCACAAAGGAATATCTTCTTAATAAAGAGGACTGCTGCATTAATTAATTACTGTTCTTCTTTTTCCACACAAGTGGGCTAACCAAATGAACAAAGAACACAAAAAACCACACCCTCCTGGAGAAAATATTGCACTCACTGAGTTGATTAGATGAGGGAATGCTAAGAGAAAGCAGCAGTTTGCAAAAAGATTAGATGTCACAATATTTGAAAAAAAATTGTCTATTTTCATTTTATACCTACTGAAGTTATATTTGTGTTTGAATGTCTAACAGAGAAGACATTCATGATAGTCCCTAAATGTAAATGTGAAAACAAATATAGGGTAGACAAGCTGTAACTCAATTAAAAGTTTTCTGATCAAAATCTGTATTTGATATGGATCATATCTCAAAGCAGAACAGAACAATAATGCAAGTAAAATCATGAAGGGGTATAAACCAAATCAGACAGGACTGACTGGACAGATAAAATTCTCATCATCAGGAAATATACAAACCATAAGATCATTACTTTTCCAGTAGAAACAGTAAACTTTCTACAGTTTACTGGGAAATATTCTAAGGCAATATTACTACTTAATGCAATATTTCTGGCTTTTTGTTGGGGAAAAAAAAAAAAAAATCAATTCTTCACTATCCCTTTTTAGAAGTTTAGAAAAAGCTGAAATTACAGATCTGTTTTCCAGAGGTTTGGAGCATTATCACCATTTTGAAACGGAGTCACTGTATATGTGTAACACTCACAAAGATTCAACTGTCAAAATTAATGAAGATCTTTTTCAAAACAAACTGACCCTGCATAATTAAAATCACTTATGACCATCACCAATGATCATGGGAAACTGTCAGATAATTACAGAGAACTATCTGGAAATTATGACATTCAATTTTCAACTAAGAAAGCAAAAATTTCTCCACAGATAAATCAAAAGGGAGTACCTGGATCATCAAATGAACAAGACACAGGTTTGGCTTTTTCTTCCTACTGAGATATGAGAGGTCAAAAAATCTCCCTCAGATATACTGCAGCAGTTGGCACAGGTTGGGCCTGGCTGACAACAGCATTAGCATATTAACTGCAGATAATCCTATAGGATAAGGGAGTAACTTAGGTATAAAGTAACCTGTCAGCCACTGTGAAGGCTACAAACCTATCGATTAGTGCCAAAGTTGGAAACTGCTGAGAACCTTCCAGACAAGCAGATGATGAGTGCCAGCGAGGACAACAGCCTAGTCCCAAGGGTATGTGAACCAGCCAGTCGAGAACTGGATATTCCCTACCAATCCTGCAGCTGACAGCGCCCACAGCAACAAGTAGAAAAACTTCAGGGGTATGGGAGAGAGAGTCCTGAGAGAGCACTAGAGAGACTACAGAATTACTGGAGAGAACCCAGGGGGACACCATCATATAAAATTACCCATGTGAACACTGGTTACTACCTAAAATTATAAAAAAAATTAAAATAATATATAGACTATCACAATATCCCTGTGATTACCTGGATGTTGCAAAGAAAACATACTAGCAGCTTTATCTTTTTTGGAATCAAGATTCATTCTTGGCACAAAATAAAAATAGTATCAATAGAATCTAAAAGTACCACTTAGAAACAACTAAATGATTTGTTTATACAATGGAAGCATCCAAAGTCACTCAGATAGCAACATAAAGAAAGAGGCACAAAATACTTTTAATCCCCAATGATAATATCACAGGGCATATGATTATGAGGTCAAGATCAGCAGGCAGATTTTTGAAAGATTGTATCAATGTAACAAATAAAACCAAGTCTATCCAGCAATTTGAAAAATGGTATCCTCAACACATTTGTAACTAGAATTTGAGTTGAATAATAGACAAAGACTGCTGTATTGCACCAGATATAGATGAATATTTTGGAGAACCACAATAATTGTGAGTTGGCTGGATTCAAATTTTTTTTTGAACTTGGAAAGGATTTACAAAGCAAACAAAAGTAACTTTGAGATGCTCATACTGTCAGCTCTGATAGGGAACAGATAAGTCAGAGGTCACCTTATTCACATACTGGCTGCTCCAATAAAATTCCTGCTAAGTAGGCAGCAGGAATTGTATGTCCACAAGTAGGACAGACACAATGCCAGGAACACAACTACCTTGGCTTGTGTGATGGTTTTTTGTTTGGTTGGGTTTTTTTTAAACAAACATGGAGAGTCAGTCCTTCAGGGAATGGAATCAGCATACAGTATGTTTTTGTTAAGGAGGCAAAGTCTGTGATGTTTGTCTTATCCCAGCTTTTGAACAAAACAAAAGCATTTACTCACAAATTATTTACCTGATGAGGAACAAGTCCAAGAGAAGTAGGCGGCTCATTCATTCTATCATCACTACCGCTGGCCACAGCATAACCACTGCCAAAAATCCAAGAAGGAAAATTAGAACAAGACGACATATTCCACAGTCAGAATTTCCAGTAAGCTTCAAGACATTCTGTTACAACTTACAGTTTAGAATCTGGAAAGGAACATATCTGGAAAGTCTGTTTCATAGTAACTAAGATTCAGCATGGGAATATAAAACCCCCTTTTTCAGAATCAGTCTCAGAGACTCATAGCATACTCATGTCCAACTCCTAACTCACTTCTTGTTTCACAGATTTTAAAGACAGAAAACAAGCCTAAATTTCAGGTTGCAGAATTTCAGAGTATTCTGAAATTACAGAATTTCAAACCCACTTAATTTTAAGTACAATTTTGCAATACTTGCCTTATCTTGAAGCCCTTCATGTAACACACATAGTTATGGTTGCTCCCCATTATACTCACTCTCTTGAGTAAAGGAGTGCCAAGATCCACTAACAGAAATACTTTCTTCTTTTGAAGTATTCTCATTACTTTTCTACTTTTAAACTCAGAGAGAGAGAAAACTGCCAATTTCCAAGTAAAAACTTAAGATTTGATGAACCAGTTCTTTCTTAACACTGTTAAATTGCACTAATATAGTAGATGTGAGCTATACATTGCATTAATTTACAGGCAACATTATACCTTGCAGAATTGTCCTACTCTAGATGTACTTCCTCCTCTTTCTCCCAAAAGATGATATGAAATAAATCTTATTTCTCCGAGAACACCTCTTGAACACGAATCCAGAAATGACTCACCCTTCTGGATGCTGTAAAACAGAAACCATTAACTCCACTGCAAGCGCTCCAGCTACCATGGCTAATCCAGGTCGACTGACCGTGCACTGCTGATCCAATGTTCGATCCCTGGTGGACTACAAACATAGACAATTCTAAAGGAAAGAAAAAAGTAACTCAACAGAAACTAGCTGCCCTACTACACAAAATATCTTTAGTTCTGTGCAATTAATTTATCTGCCAAATAAAAGATGAGCTATTTCTTAATCCTGTGTATATCAACATAAAACAAATCCCTTTATGAAACATCATTTAAAGTAAATAAAAATTTAAAAGTCACAACAAAAGAAATATATAATCACCATTTGCATAAGGTTCTACTCACATCCCCTGGTGCCACAACATCATTGCAGAAGTAGCAACCCAGTTTATAGCCAGGGATATTTGAAAAGAGTGATGATCCCAAGAGATCAGAAGAACCAGAGGCATTGTTGAAACTTGAATCACCAGATTCTTGCTGTTTTGGTTTCTTTAGTCCGTGTCTCATAACAACAAATGTGTCAAATCCCAATGCAGCATTGATGACCAACTGTGAACAATAAAGAAGAACAAATTTCAAGTGAGCCAAAAGGGGAGAGGAAAAAAAGGCCTCAACATTTTATTCACTGTAAACGTCAAAAAAACCCCACATGCTGTAGATGGATGAACAACCTATTAACTGCATATATATCACTCTAGTCATAAACAACAAATTTTCTGATAGGTGCAAAATTCCAGCCATCAAGCATTTAGAAAAAATCAAAACCAAAACAAAAGTCTGTTTCAGAAATCCACAAAGCATTACCTTTTTCTGTGTCTTTCAGGGAAATTTGGTACAAATTAATGACTGCCTCTAATTGTTACGCAAACCTATGCACACTTGCTGGAAAAAAAAAAAAACAAAAAAACCCAAAAAAACAGGAACTCCATAAATGTGCTGTGCTAGTTTACATCTGAAGCTAGGTTCACACCAACTAATATTCAATGTCTCACTAAAGTTACAGAAGCTGCTATGCACTGATATGACTTAACATCCATATATCAAAATTTGGCCCAATATTCATACAATGATTAGTATCATTATTGGAAAAACTTACTTGGGTTCCAGTTCAGAATTTATTTTCAAGTTTGCTGCATATTATGTAAATTCATATTCTCTAAGTGCCATAATATTCCAAGTGCCATTTAAGTACAACAGTGGCTATTAAAAACAAGTTTTCAGCTCAACTGAAATTCTATATGTAGTATTTCAGACCACAGTGAACTGAAAAGACAACTCATTAAACACTCCTATGTGACAAAGCAGTGAAATGCAAGTCTATTATCCAAAAAAATTTCTGCTCAGTGAGGAAAGCAATTAATGATTACTTATGGTCTTCATATGCATCCGTTTAGTCACATGGGGAGCACAAGCAGCTGTGGTACACAACTACACTGTCATCATTTTCCCCTTTCTCTTAATTTTGTGAGAAGTGCTTAGAGTAATGTGAAGCTATGTATGTTATAACCATAATATCATAAACCCAATGCTTAAACTAGCAGGTTTTACCAAACTTACAGGCAATGATTTAGATACAGCAAAAGCAAAACCATTTATATAATAGTGACTGCATCCAGTAAAATATAAAAGAAGATATTATACTGCTCCATATGCAAATATTTTAGATAGAAATTCTAGTACAGCACTTTGTCATTTTTCATTCTTATAGCCACAAATTATTTAAAAGAGGGAATTCGAGGGAAGCTATCAAGAATTAACCCTCTTAACTAGTAAGCTTGTGAGTTTCATCATCATCCTTGGTATTTCAAATAATTTCTGGATATTCACTTTCAACATTGCTGCTGTTGATTCTTTCTTCACTCCTGAAGTAGAACCATGCTGTTGAACCTGTGGTAGCACAGCCAGGTATACAGCAAACAATTAAAAGACTGCATCTTCTCACTACATCTACTTGTAAAATCTGAATAGTTTTCCATTTTATTCCAAAATATGAATAACAAGGTACAGCTGGTATTAACAGAAATTAACATTGCCAAACATTTCCCATGGCAATAAACTTTCTCTCCCTTCAGTTTACTGTCCAGCAACTACTTGAATCTAACTGATTGACTCTTGATAAAAAACAAATAATCTGTTCTTGGTAAAGAGACTATGGAAAAGTGTATCTTTTGACATGCATTTAGAAAAAAAAACTAGCAAAATTTTAAAAGTTCCAGTGCTCAGCAGGAACAGGGATTTAACATCTGACACATGGAATTTTATGTTTCTCTAAGACACTTGTTTTGGGAAGAAGGAATATAAGAGATCATCAAGGCAACTCAATGATTACACAGGAAAACCAACTCTTCTACACATGTTCCATCTCCTTACATCAAAGTGGTCTTATGAAAATCAAGTAACTGTAATGCAGTCAGACTATGCCACTGAGTATCAAAGAACTGTCACAAAGAAACTACAAAATTTATCCTCCAAGTACGATTGGAATACTGTAAAACAAATATAGTGGGGGAGAGCTAGCTAAGCAAATGTGGGGGGAAATGTTTTGGAGATCATTAAAACAATTCTATTCTGACTGAACCAGGCAGGGAGGCTGCATACAAAACTGTATATATTGCTTGCAACGACCAACCATCATACATACGAAAGAGTAGGATGGCACTTTCCAGTTTCAATATTCAGCTTTGCAAACTTACTCTTTTCATGTACTTTCTGTGTTTTTAAACAGCCAAATGATGGCTGAAAGAGCACAGGTGCAAACTGCAGAAAAAAACAATAGGATTAAGCTGGAACTGATTAAGTTATCAAATTACATACCCTCAAATTACACCTGAAGCTACAGCTCAGTGAAGTCCACACTAAAGGGACACACTGATCTTTTCACTGGCAAAGTATCTCAGGATCAGAAATCTGTTCAAAATAAGGAAAGAATGAAAGAAAAGAAAATAACGTAAGACCCTGGCTTAAATAAAAATTAGAGAACTGTTTGATTTGGAAAAATGTGCTTGCAAAACAGGGGCAGAGGAAATTTAGTTAAGTTCAGATGAACATAAACTTCAGGAGAAAGGGGAACATACTTGGAATTTCTAAGATAAAACCAGTTTGCAAATACCACAAATCTGTATTCTCTCTCCTTCCTACTATACAGTTTTTTTGGAATGAAATATAAATACAAACAAAATAAACCAGAAACAACTGATAACTATTAGGAAACTAGAGTTGTCATAGATGAAAAATCACAGAAGTCAGGAAATACAAAAATCAAAGATCAAATAACAACATTGACTCAGCTGTGTTACATGTATGTTCTCTTCTACTCTCATGTTAAGTTTACAATTTAATAAATTGCTGTGGACATCACTACATTTATACCATAAATTACACAGGATGTGCACTGTGGTTAAGCTGGTAAGTTAAAAGCTTAATACTTGCATTTTCTGATTTTGTGCCATTTTAACTGAATAAATATGAAACTGCACAATTCTTAAATGAATTAAGAAACATCAAGATTACTTGAGACTGTTTTACTAAAGTCTACATCATGATAGCAAGGGAAGTAAGTGTTCAGGATCATTTAGCTGGATTCTTCAGAAAACCATATTTTCAACACTGTATTAACCTGGAGAAAGATGCTGCTTCCAGAATCCTGTTTGATTTAGAATACTCTTTCATAGAAAATTTTGAATGCCACACTGTCTTCAAGAACAACACTCACACAAAAGTAAAGGATCTATTATTCACACCTAATCCTCAGTAAGATTCGTAGAACAGGAAAAAAAGGCTCAAAATCTTCTCCCCATATGCTCCTGTGGCTCTCCTGGAAAAACTCTGTTAAGCTTATGCTTTATTTCTCAGTCTGGTTCATATGACCAGTTTTAACATTTGTACTACATAAGCATTTCTGTATACAGTCTCATTGATCTCATATACAGAATATAGTCTATAAAGCTTCAGATTCTAATATAAGAATTCATCATCTTAATTTCATGTATTGCATGAAATTAATTCTTTGCCTATAATACAAGGATATTACTTTTAAGCTACAGAAATAGCTGAAGCATGCAACACTACCTGAGTAAGAGTCATGAGCAGAGTTTGGATGTATCAGCTCAACACAACCGTAAGTTTTCCAATAAGGCAATGAGGAAAAACCAAAGTTAACTTTTAACCAAAAAAGTGTTGGCATACTTTTTAAGTGCAGAATTCACTTTCTAATTTTGCACTTTTGAGATATATTTTGAAAATGTGGTTTCAGAGAAATTTCTACAATTCACATCCCCTATCAGGGAGTCACTACTGTAATGATTTTAGTCTGCCTTACTATGATTCTTTTACTATGAAACTATTTCTCTTAGTATTCCTATGAAATACGTACCCTTGTAGTTTCTCAAAAGATATTGACTAGACAAGAAATTGAGCAACAGGCTGTAAGTTGGCCCCATTTTGAACAGGGAGTTGAACCAGATCACCTCCAGAGTGTATCATTCAACCTGTACCACTCTGTGACACAAGTTTCTATTTCCTCTTTTCAGCATTCTCTTTTTGTCTTATACCAAATCTTTGAGGCTACAGAAAACAAGAAGAAATTTCTGCACAACCACAAAAGGTTGGTCAAATATATCAATCTCCCATAAAGTTCTTTTACATCTACATAGCTGATTGATATGCAAGAGCTGAAATACAGTGACAACGATATTAGCAAGGTATGGTATGGTACCTTCCTCTTGCTGGCTGCAATGACAGCAGGAAGCCACCGACTCTCTCTGGTGTCCATTAGCAGGAAAACAACGTCATGAGCATCAATAAGCTCTTCAAGTTTAGCCACATCCTTCTGAGCCTGTGCCATTGTTACTTCAGAAAAATTCACTGGGTGGCCTGGCATAGGAATGCTCATGTTATAGCCTTCTGAACTCTAGATGGAGACAGACAGAAAACAACATCTTAAAAAGACAACCTTGTGAGTGAAGAGAATTATTATAAAGTTCAGTACAAAACTGTAGAGTACATATTCAACTACTGTTTGGCAGAACGGCCACTTGATTCTTTACATCTCACTGTATATCAGTGCTGTGCACTAAAGCACAGTGCTGAAGTTTCTGAGGGAAGGGCAGACTCAGCGGCTGTATTTACACAGAACAGAGCAGCTCAATGCAAACACACTGTTTGGCTCATGGGAGCAGACCAACCATGCTCGGGTGGCTCGGTGCCTGAACTAACAAGCCCAGTCTCTCAGAAGGTCTTATTAGGTCTGGCAAATCACTACAAGGAGATAGCTGAACTGCTCCTAATCCCAGAGGTCACAAATATCACCACACAAGCAAGCAGACAGATGATTATGATCATGCTGTTAAACTTATATAAAACCTCTGTCCTGGATTATCTTTGCAGCCACTTGACACACAATGTTAACAGGATGTAGTTTATATTTCTAATACTGAATACTGATTCAATTACAGTAAGACAGATGCAAAGTATCACACACTGTCCTCTTTGTTTTAAATTCTTTGTGAGAAGAACAATAATCTTGAACAATTTTCATGTAATTTGACCAGCCATATGTGAACTTGATGTGGAAAAAAATCACTTCTGAGACTTGTTACTTCAGTGCTTGGATGTCTGGAGGCTTGCACTATGCAGACGCTGAAAGAGCTTGTTCCCATTGTAGAAACATATGCCTCTTCCAACTCCATATTTGGGCAAGGCATATTGAGCAGAAAATGGCTAAAGAGCCAAATAAGCATATACACAATGCAAACAATTAACTCACTGATTTGGAAATATGTTAACACAATTTGTCAGCCATCTGCTATAGGAGAATAATGGATCCTTCATATACGTTACAGAAGCACAGGCCTTGCCAAAGTCTCCTTGCTTGTCATTGTGCTGTAAGCAACTAACAATTTAAAAGCTAGATGAACCAAACATAAAATTACATGGGAAGATAGGAAAGGAAGGTTGGTGGAACATGCTTTTGTGTAGACCAATTACATGCACAACTCATAAATCCACGTGAACCAAATAACCAGAGGGTGAAGTATGCATTCTAAACATCATAAATATACCTGAAGACAAAAAGAAAGACACATATAGCAGCTTGAGGAAATGAATTTGGGTAATATCTGCATTAACCATACCAAAGGATACCCCCCTTTTCCCCCCACTCCCTTTCTCCCCCTGTCCCCCACCCCCAGGGGGAAAAATGTAGAGTCCACAGTGATTTAGTAGGCTACTGAAAGGGCAGCTCCACTGTTTCCCAGTGAGGACAGCTCTGCATTGACAGCACAGACACTGGCTAATTATTGGAGGAGGTCTTACCTTCACTGTTATTATCTCCTCCAAAAAGCTGTGGCAGGAACACAAAACTTAATCCATGCTGTATACGCGTAATGTATTTATGCAAAACTCATCAAGCCCCTGTACTGCATACAAATGCTGATTTATTAGATAAGTGTAACTGACACTGTTGGTGACTTAGGAGGTCAAGTTTTGTTCAAAAAAATAAAACTGACAAATAAATAAGTTGAACACTAGCTGCACGGAAATATGGTAATGAGGTTTGTAAAATACTAAAATCTTACCAGAATTCAGAAAAAAACTCTATCCAATGCCTGTAGCTGTAGGAATACATAAAAATCTAGCAGCTTCAATAGCTTCAACTTTATTTGAATAACTGTCCCTTGAAAAAAAAGACACCAGTCACTAGCAGAAGCGGCTGAGGTGTGCTTTTGCACCCAAATGCTGGCAAAAAGAGCAGAAGTGTATCTTGCAATGGCACGTGCATACTATTTTAAGGAGGAGTAAATATGCATATATCTCCAAAGACAGATCTTGTTCATTCCACAGAATTCCAAATTCTCAGGGAGTCTCTACATGACAAAAAGAATTTTGCTGGACTGCTCACAGAAAGGCTTAGATTTTAAGACTAGAACCTTCATACTAACAAAATATATTAAAAGCCTCCAAATTATCCAAAACAAATGATATTTACTTACCATCTCATGAAGTATTAAAATCACGTACTTATTTAAAAAAAGGGACTGTATGTTGGCATGTGAAAAATCATAAAATATAATGCACTTTCCAACACTTTCATTGACAGTTGACCAAAACTGGGCTTGAGCTCCAGTGCTTTTGTTTTGTTTTGTTTTAAAGCAAATGGACATACAAATACTGAACTTTGTGGTGCTACCATAACATTCTCTCTCTTTTTGATTCACATCCCTATTAACTTTCTGCATTTTTGTTAAATCATGGCTCAGATCACTTTGAAGATATCTGTGCTCAACAAATTAATCCCAAACAGAGGTGTGCTGTGGGTATTTACACAGAAAATTTAAGAATGTGATGCTGTCATCATTAAATTGTTCTACTGGAAATACCTACATAAAGAGGCCCCCCCAGGCAGTATAGTACAAATGATGATAAAATGCTGAATACACTGGAGTTCCATGCCTGAATACTTCAGGAAATGATTGTATAAGAGAGTCAATAAAGTTAAATTCCCCAGCAACTATATGAATGACTCTGTGCATTACCTACTTGTAACGAAAGGCTGTGAGTCCGCAAATTCTGCTATTTTTGAGTCCTCCCTTCCTTTTTATTATAAAACTCTAAGCTACAGCTAATGATAATCTTAGAAGTGGAATGAAACAAATCAAAGCTCCTTGCCAAAGCATTCCTTCTTGTTTCATTTGCAATGATGAGGTAGTGACTCTTCCAACTAGAAAGGATGTAAAATTGAAAAAATAAAAAAGAATTCACATAGAGCAGTCAAGCATTTCAAAGTCAACCAAGACAAACTGCATACTGTATGAAAAATATTACTCACACTGAAATCAAAGTAAATTAGACTGCAAGGGAATTTAACAGAAATATAAACCCAAATTTCCAGAAATGCCTTCGGAATCAGCATTACCACTTGGATTCCCATAAACTTGAAAGAACTGTGTGTGTTTCCAAATAGCAAGAGGCAGCTTTGGCTGCTCCTTCAGTATGACAGAAATGAGAAGGCTCAAAATCCAGGACAACTGATCTTTTTATTCAAAGACATTTATACTGATAAATATGGATTTTGGTAACAAGTAACAGTGCCATCTGCAGTAACAGATGCAGCTCCATTTTGAGAAGTCTAGCAAAGTCAGCTGGGTTATAAAAATCTCCAGCTACAGTAGCTTCACTGTCCAAACTGTCCCAAAGCACCAAGACTTTACCCAGGCTAATTAAAGACTTACTGTTAGTCCAAGTCCTTGTCTTGCTGCTTAAACCTTGCCACTCAAGTGCTGTCAGCATGATATTAGCTCTCTGAACCAGAGTTGTTACTGTTAAGCCCTGTTAATTCTTGTTAATGCTAGCACATTGTTTCTCTCTATATTTACTGATGGTCAAACATGATACCTCTTCACAAATTCTACTGTGGAAATGAGTCTGACCAAAAAATATACTAGAAACATTCTATCATAAGTGTACATAGGATCTCTGCAACTACTTTCTCCTCATTTGTACCATGAAGCTATGAAACTAGGTTTCAGTCCCACTGAAGGCTGATCAGATGTGACCCATCCATGACACAAGGGAACAAGAGAGAATGCGTAACACTGATGGGGATAATGTGATAAGCAAACAGTGGTAGATGCAGAGCATTTGAGGCATACAGTAGAGTAAAAATTCCTTACATATAGTAGGGGCTGCACTTTGTATATGCTATTACTGAATTGGAAAATTGTTTTTTTCCTAACACTTATTGATACAGGCTGACTAAAGCACTGTTATTGGTTCCCACTTATTACTGGAAGTTACTCTCCAAGTTACATTTAACAACTTTTTTTTTTTTTTTTAGCCTCATCACAATCTCAAGATTCCATATTACAGCCTGGTCCTTTGCTTTTTTGGTTATTTCTAGTAAGAAAACGCATAATACTAACTTTTGATCTTTATCTATACATGCAAAACTGTATCATTCAGGATTCCACAAAGAAGCTTCTATTTCTTCTACCTAAACTACTCCTTAATATTCCTGTTTTCATTTTCTCAAGTTCAAAAAGCAAGAAATCATGTGACACAAATCCTAGTTAACATCATGTTGGTGCTCTCTGTGACACCACACAGATGCTTTATTTTCTGTACTTTTTCTACTATTTAGTATTTCTATAACTAAATTAATATCACCAAGCAGCAGTAACTCTACAGGGCTGCAAAGTTAAATAAAATTCTAGAAACTTTCAGAGAGTCTCTTCTGATTTACTTATCAAAAGTCCTGAAAGTTAAATGTTTAGCACTTTTTCATACTGAGGATCATTACTTGATATTCAAATAATTATTGAATTACTACTTGGTACCAATAGTGATTTCATAAACAATGACAATAATAAGAACCACAGATAAAAACCAGAACAAAAGCACCGAGCAATCCTTGGGTCAAACTAAAGGAGCCTAAAAATGTTTAGAAATGATCTTCTGTAAAGCTTGTTCACAGCACTGATACTAAACAACATAACAATCCATATTCCACTGTTCGTAACTCTTAATAGTATTATGACTAGTAACATAACCAGTGGAATTTAAATACAGGATTGCATAGTAAGTATACGTAACTCAGTCTTATTACACTAAGTGGTTAAGATACTGTTTGCCAGCTGAACTCTGGTAACTATAGCTACCAATTCTAAGATGGTCTCAAATCCAAAAGAAAAACTATAAACAGCTGGGTGACTTCTATCACATTCCAAAAGAGTATTAAAAAATTTTGTTCATGATAGAGCAAGCTGAGAGCATGTCTATTCTGAAATTATAGGCCATATCAATTCTTCTCCCAAATGAAGAATGAAACTAAGAGAACTGCAAATATTGGTACAGGTTTGGTTTTTTTTTTTTTAATCTTCTTTTTTTCAGCATTGAAAATTAGATGCATTTGAACATGCACACAGAGTAACATTCATATGATGCACATCCCTGGAGTCAAAGAGGATAAAGGCTACATTGGTAGGTCTTTCATCATAAAGCTTCTAAAACAACATAAACATTAATTCTTGTCTTTTGTTCTCTTTCAACTACTTCATTTTGATAGTAAGTTATTACAATCAGGCTCCCAAAAAGAGGAGTACTTTGGTCAAAGGCCAACACTGATATCTTCTCCAGGCTGCTACGAACTACTTCCCTTTTCTGGAAGTTAAAAGATTAAGCTATTTGCCTCTAATGTAGAAAATCAACTTAAATAAGATTGCAAATTTTGAGTGTAAACCATAATAGGAAATCTCAACAATACATTTATTACTGCCTTCAAGGTCTTCTGCTTCCATAATAGATAACTAATGTGCCTAAACTCACATTTAAGAGCAGAGCAGGAAAACACATTATTAAAAGCAACCACTACTAGAAGTTCATTAGGACATACTAGACAGAAAAAAATGTTACGTCACCATCAATGAGCTACAAGATGATTCAGATAATCCTTAACTACACTTCATTATTACAAATATTTATTGTTTCAATAAAGTTTAACAGGTGTGGAGTACTTGAAATAAAATGCTTATAGATTTGTCAGTAACCAACGTAATGCCTCTGTGTAGTACTTTTCCAAGTCATAATAACACTTAATTACTAGAACTTTAAATAGTTATTTAAAGTCACTGGTTCTCTTCCAAAGAACATACTAACACATTTTAAATACTGATCTTACCACTCCTGGGAAGATTTTCTGTAGCCTGTCCGCTGCTGCAAGTGCCTTTGGCTTCCCCCCACTAAGACAATCTTCAAACTCATACAGTGGCTGTCGTACTGGGTTGGAGTAGGAGATCTTTGCGTTGTCCACAAATGTAATCTTCCTGACTCCCCAACCCTAAACAAGAAAGTAATTTAAATAATGGTAAGTACAACGGGCTTAGCCACAAACTTCTGAGTAACGCCAGAAACACAAGAGAAGTTTTGTCCAATTTTCCTAGAAAGGCCAAGCTAGAAGAGCTTTTGAAGCTATTCATAGCAATAACCTTGTACTTGTACTGAAATAAGGGAACAGAAAATTGGGTCTGTCCAAACGGATCATTTAACAGTAATCCCTCAAAACCCTACTGAATTCAGTGGGATGTGGTTAACATCCCTGAAAGTAAATATGAGCACAGTTACTTCAAGTGTTTCACTGTGGATTTGATCTTATTAGCTCATTAATTTATTCCAGAATTTCTTCTTCAATCTTTTCTAATGTAAAACAAATTCCTATTCTCTTACTATCTACAACTAGCAGAACTTCAAGTTATTTCTTTGGCTACAGATCTTACCTCTTCCCTGCAATTTATGGTATCAACTAATATGTATTATGTGTACTTTAATACAGAGGAATACAACTTTTCTGTTATGTGCCATGGCAGCCACTCCAAAGAAAAATAAATCACATAGAATATACAAGAAACAGCAGATTGTTTTAAAGATTAGTTTAGGACTTACCATCAAGGTTCTTGCAACACTACAACCCAGTGTACCAGCTCCTAGCAGCAGACACTTGGCAGACACAATTTTTTCCAAATCAAGAGTAGGCACCAACCGCCAGCACATCAACTTCAAATTAAGATCCACTGATGATTCTGCTAACCTATGCCATGAAGTAAATAGCAACATACTTCTGAATGTTCTTGTGTTTCTCCAACAAAGCAATTACTTCTATTTCAACTGAAGAAGTTCATTACTTTTTTTTAAAAAAAAAGGAGAAAAATAATTCAACAATTCAACGTATAGGTAATATGAAAAACAAAGTCCTCCAAGCATACTTCCACCTAATAAAAAAGTGCATGGCAAGGAGATCAGAAAAAACTTTTTGTATGCTCCTTGTTCGCTTGTGACACATGTAGTATGTTCTGAAGGCTTCTAACCATAAATGTTTAACTGTTCTGCTAATCAGACACACAGGAAAACATAGAAACAGAGGATGCCAAAAGTCATTCCATATAAATACACAGATTTCATGATATTCAATTTCCTTGGAACTTCCCCTTGTAACTAATGTGTTGGCCGAACACTGATAATCAACATTCTTATAAAAACTGTGACTGCACTGCTTAAAAACAGAAGCAAGAAACTGTTTCTACTGAAACAAGCATACAAAGATAGCTAGTAAAGTGGAAAATTTAAAAAAATAGCTTGTAGACATTTGACAAGATGGTCATTAATAACAAAATTTTGCTAGGTAAGCATTCTCTTTCAAAAGCTAGGCTATACAGAAAAAGTGTCAGCTAGCCTCTGGACTTGCTGTAAAAAATCTACTAAAGCCACCTACTTCCTTACTATTTGGAACACGTCTCTAAGGGCTTCCGAAAAAGGTAACAATCTAAGATTAGAATTTTAGTAACAAAACTGATGCATGAAAATAAAAAGTGTCTCAGCCAAGATTCCTGTTAGGCTGAGTGATAAGATACAGACCATTTGTCCATAAATATTTGTTTCTTTTTTAAATTAACTGGTTTCTTGTATCCAGTTACATCTGTCCTTAACACGAAATATTACAGTTGCCTCCTAAAGGGTGTCATCAATTCTTTGTGGGAGTTTTAGAAAGAAAATGAGGTAGGAAATCCATGCTCAACCTAGTGTCAGATTTATTAATTCAGCAGAACACAGGATGTTAAAACTCCCATCAAGTTAGGTCATCACAGTTCTCTGGTTCCTGACACTTTCATTCCCTGATACATCACAAATATAACTTTTGCAGTATCCAGTAAATTATTTGTTCAACAAGGATTTAAGATCACAGTTGCCAAGGCTGGCATATTACCAACAGTTTCTCTGAGAATTAACAGAAGTGAGCATGCATATGAGTAAAGAAGATCAAGTTACATCTAGTTAAAGAATTAAGAGCCCTCAAATGAACCTTCGGTAATGTCTATGAACATGAGCATTGCCACAATTGCAAGACAAAAATGGCTTAGCTTGATAGGTAAAATATGTTAACCTAAATCATGAGATCAACACACCCCTACAGCGTTTCAAAGTCAAGAACACACACGTAGTCAGTGAAAGCAGACGAGCCAACAGGCTGTGTAACTAAAGTGTTTTCAATCTGTTGCCCATACATTATGTGCAGAATGAGAAAAATTACTAAGGTCATGTTTGCTGAGCTCCTTCCTGTCACACTCTAACAATTCCAAAAGGCTGAACTTTTGTGCATGCTTACTTTCATTATATTTAACAACCTGCATGTTACAGAGCTCAGTGAAAACCACAGGCCTGTAACACTATGGCCTACGTTCTACTCAGTGTTAAGTATAATGCATTTGAAATTTTAAGCTAGAGTCAAAAATAGCAAACGTTGCACTCTGCAGTGTGATGCACTGCACTCAGCTCTACTATTAAGGTCCTTGCCTCCAATAGGACTGTCCAAACAATACAGAGTATATGCGTTATTGTATATTCTTACCTAACAGGGACAGACAGGCCTTGCATTTCACATTTCAACTTGCTATGGCTTAAGCCTGAGTAAAGAAAACTATAGAAATTTAAAAGATAATAAACCTTTTGGGATCCATGCATTCGCTGAGATTCACCATCCTCGGACCTATGCCTCCCTTTTGGTTTTTCTCCCATCCTACAGCTTTTGGACAATCTGCATATTTAAAAAAAAAAAAAAAAAAGAAGGAAAGAAAGAATGAAAACCTCAATATCACTTAATATCACAGGATAGAAAAAAGAAATTTTGTTGGATTTAACCTTGTTGGAAAAATTGAAACAAATTCTAAACCTGTAAGTAAATAATCTGTATCTTAACAACCTAGTATATGTTGCTATACAAATTTTGCTGTTTTACATCAACTGAAAGCACTGCTTCTTGGAGAAGTGCTTTACTCTCAGGTGTCTGATGTGCTGCTTTTGCCTGTTCAGCTTGCTTCAAACAAAGGACAGAGATGTCATCGCTTCTTATTAAGCCTCCAGACCTTTAATGTCAGACACACTGCTATGTTCAGAACTCAGTAAATTCGTAATTCAGAACACAGTAAATTTTGACAAGTTTTGCCAAGTTTAATCATCTCTTCATGTTCCCTAAACCCTATCTGTGAGTTCAGCAGAGAATTATATATCCTCATTACACAACAATTAAACAATTCACAACAATGACATGTAAAGCATTCAGAACTTCTTGAATGAGGTAAGGAAATTTTGCGATACTGTCCTGTACATACAAATTGAGTCTGAGATGATGTTCTAACGTTACACGTTTATGGCTTTAAAATACATCTGCCTACCTCGGTACGGGATTGAAGAATCAATTCCATGCTGTAATAGGCTTCTATCATTTTAGAAATACGCAGAAAGGTTGCATCACATAAATTCACTATCATATGCATTTTTTCTAGCTGAGGGACTGTGTACAAATTTAACAAGAGACTAATTGATAATTGCCTGGGTTTTGTATTTCATATGACACCAGGAGGACTTCTCTTCATTTTTAAACTAGAAACACAATTTAAGGTGGAAACAATTAAAAAAGAATATTCTCTCTTCTTTTTTTTTTTTTTTTTTTAAGAAGGAACCATTTCCTCTATAGACATTTAACAGAAATTCAAACAATTTAAAATCCATTTGAAATAACTCAGTATAAGCGATGATTTAGTAGTATTTATTTATTCTTTCCATCTTCACAGTGATTGAGAAAGGAGAAAAAAATTGTGAAAGAAGTTTGTTTTTTTTTTTTTTTAAATTGATTACCTGGGCCAAGGGCTCTGTCTGGAAGTTTTATTTCAAAGATAATGCTGTGTGTTATGTCTCTCACCCCTTGCATGGTTCTGTCTCTGAAGCAGAGCACTTCAACTGACTGGAGAATGCTGCCCCTGCCATTTAAAAGAATATAAACAGAGACACACATGCAACTTCATTAATAGAAGAGGGACTTCTTTTAAACGCTATTTTGCACAGGTTTAGTCTCTTGCAGATTCTGAATAAGGCTTTTTCTCTTAGTACTGGAACACTGTTGTTCTTATCAGGTATAAATAAAAACAACTGCTTAGTATGCAAAAATTACTAGTTTGTTGTGAAACATCTCTAAAGAAATGACACTGTCAGCCTGTCTGCCATTTATACAATGCTGCTGGACAAACTGCGTATTTAGAGGAATATAAAAAGCAGGGAAGCACTAGAGGACACATCAGGCGACATGATGTACTTTGCTATGGCACAAGCAATATTCTCCTAGTTCTCAATGTAGTATAATTTTTTTCCTCCTTATGATTCAAATATCCAAATCAAACAATTAGAACTTTAGTGCATAAAGACCTCTGAATCTCAGATTGTGTAAAGTTCTCTGGGCACTTGCACATCCTTCTATGCTACAGCTCAGCTAGGAGCCCAGAAAATGCCACACCTATGTAAGTATTTATTCTCCCTGCTGTGTACTTTGTAACAAAATGTAGAAGTAAAAACTAAGAAGATGCAACTTAATTACATTTTTGTTACAGCAACCCAAATTTATTTGATACTTAAATGCTGGAGTGCAAAACTATGTCCTGTCTTCCAAACTCATGCCTAACAAAAAATTCAGAAAGATACACTATTAGAAAACCTGACTATCTGATTTTCAAAATTTACATCTACTATTACTTGGCACTAATTAATTATACAAAATCATAGAATACTTTAAAAAAGATTTGCAACAGCTAGAGGGCATTGGCAGGGTCTGAAGCATGCATCTGCAGGTACATGCATGCATGTGAGGATTAGGAATAATAGGAACGTGTGACTGACAGAAGTCAAAAACAGAATAATATACGAAATCAGAATCATTGAAGGTAAGTCATGTCAAGGTTAAAAGTTATTTGTACCACCCACCTGAGATTTAAAGTGCCATGGAAGGAAAAACGCATAATTTGAAATCAGCCAATAAATAATCTTTGTGAGAAAGAATAAAATACCTACCATTTGTGGGCTGCCAGGATCAGGAAATTTCTCAGCGGCCATCCTGGATAGTGAGATAAATTACATGGATCATAAACTCCAACTGTCACCTGCAAATAAAATTGCTCTAAATGAGAAGTCATCTATCCATACTAATATTCAGTTCACAGTAAAATTTATCTGGCATTTTTAAAGTAAAACTTCTGGACAGAGAAGGCCTATACACACATTTTACATGTTTAAAAATGTTTAATACATGGTCACACTAGACGTCAGCCAAGCATTTACCACAGCTTTGAGATTTGTTCAGTTTAGCCTCTTTATGGACATTCACTTTTCACTACAGTATGTGCACCTTCCTCACCTTCCTTAAATATACCATTATAGGAGAAGCCCAACAGAAGCCTTGCTCTCAAAACAAAAGTCCATATTGATTTTGGGATGATCAAAAAGTGAAAGGAGGCAGGCCAGCAAGACGTCAAGTTAAATAAAACCATCATAAAAATAACTTATAAAGCCAACCTCCAAAATGGGATCTAAATAAAGGAACTGGACATTTTGTCTTATGTTCAACCAAATGTAACACCACGCTCATAACTGAGGCATCTAAGCTAGAAGCGTATGTCACAGTCGATGCAGAACCAAAACACACCCAGAGACAGAAAGATATCACTGACGACCTTTAGATATGCTCAAAATCTGAACTTGGCCACCACTAGTCATACCTGTCTCTCACATCTACAGAGCTCTTCCCTCCTCCTTCTTTGCCTATAGAGGGGCTCAGAGTGTCTCGTCTCCACTCTAGCACATCAGTAAGGCGTCCCTAGCACAGTCTGCAGTGCAGATGAGCCAATCTAATGGACGCAGATAGGAGAAACAGGGGCCCACTCCCCACTGCTCCACTGCTGCTGCTTTGCAACTGCTAACTCAAGCAGGCCTAAGACCCCTTAGTAAGCTGATTCAATTTCATAAACTAGCAGAAAATTATCTCAGCAACAGCAAAAACATTCTTCTTCAAGGGGAGCAAGTTCAGCTGGCTCACTGGAATACAAACTCTATAGGCAGTATTGATGCAACAAATCTTACCCAACAGGTCTAAAATTTGGGCACTTCCTTCCAAAGTGAATGTTAATGAAGAAATATATTCCAGATGATTACAGATTTCTCTCATATTAACAACGTCCCTATATAAGTAAGTATACTTTTACCTGTGACCCATTATTGTAGTTATACTACCATTTAAAATCTCAACCTTCACATTCTTATTTTACAAAGAACTGCAGACCTAGGTCTTAATTCCAGAAAACCAAATTTGGAAAAGCAAAAAAATAACTGAAGATCAAGTATTATAAAACAGAACTAAATTAGTTTTATAAGGTGTGACAAGACCTCCTTAAAAAAAATACATGTTTTTTGCACTTATTAGCTCTTCACCATAACTCTCAGTTTTGTTTCCTAACACTTCAATGACACGCAAGATAAAGTTTGAAGTTCACCAAAAATAATGACAGTAAAGCATTCAGACAGGCCTAGCAAAGTTCAGCAGCTGAGCAACATGATCCAAAACAGAAGTCAATGTACATAAACACAAGACAATCAAACCAGTCAACTCCTGCTGTGATGACATCTGCTTCATGTACCATTGTAATTCTTCCCTAACTGGAAGCAATGGACAGTACTCACTTTACGCTCAAAGGACATGCATGATCTCTGCATTTAACAGAAAAAATATCCCAGCCTAGTCTGGTGCACAACCCATCTGTCTTTCAAAATTACAAAGCATTGCCTTGAACACTCTTCATATACTGATTCCCAGCAATTTTTATCCAAAGCTTATATCTTGTAACTTGCACATGTAGCAAAATCCACATAAAAGTTGACAACTCCCTTATAGTATTCCCTGATTACTGTTACCGCAACCAAAAAATACATGAAATATGAGTAACAGTTTTTAGTACACAAACAATGAAAGAAGTGTTTTGCATTATTATAGCACTGCAGGTAAAGTGGTTGGAAAACTGTAATCGTTATGCCAACTCATAAACTTACATTGTTTCTGTTTTGATGAGGGAGATGGCACGAAGAACTTTTTTTTCAAGCTGACTATTAATTTGATGTAACTGGGCTTTTGCATAAGAACTAAAGATGCTTAACTCAACCCAAATATCAATCCAAACCGCCAGTCTTCAGCTATTTACCCAGTCTCTTCATCGGCTACCCACTGTGCCCAGCTCAGTACAGTAAAAATTTTTGAAACCATTTGTAAATTAAACATTTGTAGGTTATAAAATGACATCAAATTCTCATTACCTTTCCTCCTTGGTCTTGGAAGAAAACATCCCACTTTTTCAGTAGAGATACCATAACAGAATTGTCGTGATACTTGATTAAAAAATAAGGCAAGGCTGTAACCCCCTCTTTCTGGCAAAGTTCATCATATGCTTTCTGAAGTGCTTGAATCTAAAAGCAAAAAGACAACTGTAACCAACAGTTTTAACAATCTTATACAGCACCATGGAAAGTGTTTTAGCATCTGGGAAGACAAGTTCACTCAATCTTAGAATACAGTGTATTCAGAAGATTGAAAGCCCATTATGACCACAGTAACTGAGATCAAAAACTCAGGTGCTAAAACAGTATTGGTCAATGCAAATTTAAACAGGAGCATTATTATAATTGCTGCAAACTGATCTACCAATAGAAATTAAAGCAAGATAAAAATCTCATTCTGATAGTCACATTAGCTTTATAACAAAGCAAATCTCTTCCCCTAGTATTAGCAAAAGAACAGAGTCCCATTCAATTTATTTTATTATATGCATTTTTAGTGTTTAGTTGAAACTCTGTCTTTGGATCATGACAGGTATTTTTACACTATTAATGACTACATTATTCACTGAAAAAAAAAACCCAAACTGTTTCTCACTAATTATTATGCCATTAAAAAGCCATTCAAGGTTTTGCATTAACTTCTGTCAAAGCAAAAAGGCATATGAGGGCAAGTTGATTTTTTTCATCCTTTTGCATTGTACTAGAAGCTACAAAAAATTGTTAACTTTTCTCCTAAAAAAAAAAAATCTTTCTATCCAGTTCTTTTTCTTGTCTCATCATGAATTTTATTAACAATTTTATAACTGCTTATGACTTAGCTCTCCAGGGGATGCCCCTTTAAAAATATTTCTTAAAAATATAATAAATTTCAAGAACATAGCTATATATTCAATCAGCTGTATATAAAAACTAAAATTAACTGCCTCTTCACGAACTGTTTGCCACATCTGCATCTAAATAAATAAAGCTGAAGTGATGTTAAACTGAGAGATTTCATACAATAATGAAAAAAAGGTAAACAAAAAACCCACATGGAAATAAAAAAGTGAAGATTTTGAATGAAATTAGATTCTTAAATTAATTCAGTATGTGCTAACAAAAATACTGAGTTTTATAGCTCATAAAACTGCTTAGTGCTGCAGACTTCACAACATTTAATATTTTGAGTACCTGATTGAGCGAGAATCTGTCACCAAGACACACTGGTTTCTGAATTATATGTATTCCATCAGGGAAGCAGAGAGCAGGGTAGCAAAACCAGTAGTAGAAATGATACTTTTTTAAATCCTAGAAAAAAAAAATATGTAACATTAGATAATAAAGATATAAATCGAAGTAAATTATGGTTTGAAATACTAACCATAATTGATGGTTGATGATACTAACCATACTAACCATTGTTCTCTTTACTTCACAAGGCACTGTGTCATCATTTTAGAAAATAGTAGGAAATACTAGAAGACTTCCTTTGTATATTTTATGATATAATCAGACAATGTCTGTACCACATTCAGTTTTTGTTAGCTGGAGCATTATCTACTAAAACTTTAAATTTGTTAAACATGAAACAGTTGTTCTACTTTTACTAGTATCTATAAGGTCATCAGATAATCTTACACATTAATAGAAGAGAATGAGATGGCACCAGTATCTTTTTAAAGAATACATCCTGAATAATTTTATATCTGTACACGAGAGTAGCTTATTAGGTTTTTTTTTAAATGCTTTCAGATATTTTTAAGATGTCTGAGAACAATTCTGGTATCATTAATATGTTAATACTAACATGGCATTTCTGCTAAAAAGAAACTACTTCATAACTTCCTCTACAGTGCTCTAAGTATGAGACTTATTATCGTTACTCACTGCAAATGTCAGCAGCAGGAACCTGTTCAAGAGCATAGGGTTTTCAAGAGCAGCTCCAGATTTTATTGATTCCCAAATCTGTCAGTGATTGTGGGGACAAGAAGGAAGAGAAAGGGCATAGAAACAAAACACCAAGGTAGCATGAGAAGAACTGCAGAAATCTTTAATTCTTCCAGCTACCTTTAAAATACTGAAATTAACATTCCCAGCAATACACTGTGATCTTTTCCTAACTGATCTCATCCACATTATTATCTGTGCTAAAAGGATTCTAAAGGTAGGACATAGACATGCACTCTCTAACACAAAAAATGACAGAAGCGGGGGTACAATAGGATTAGTTCACAGATCAAGCATGGAGAAACAAACAAAACAAACCTCATCAGGAACAGTCTTTCATGTATGTGAACTATTAGCACTAGCACAATATAGAACATAGGGTGATATTCACATAGCCTTTTATTGCACTCTCATCTTTTTCATTCATGGGATCTACAGATACTAGATACGTGAATAAGCTACTAGGAAATTTGACCAAAACATTGGAGACTTGGAAGAGGCGGTAGACTGCATGTCTGTGAGACAAGAAGCTATAATACTTGTATGAGACAGACCTGTTTGATCTTTGTCTTAACAAAAATAAACAAAACAAAAAAAAAAAAGACCAAATAAAGCACTCTGACTAGCCCCTTCCATCGACAGCCACCTTTTTCCTGGTTTACTTAAGTCTTCCTGCTGTTCTGGAGCTTCCCCATTACTTTGTCACACACATGTACTGCAGCAATCTGAAGTTCAAACCAGGCTTCTGCTGGTTTCTGGGTGTCAAGACAAATTTAAAAAGTGTGTTCTACAGAATACAAGTCACCGGTAGCTCCAGTAGCACTGTTAAGCTTAAAATGTGGCCTACTAGAACACTGAATTAAGTCCTCCAAGTATAATTAGCTACTTTCTACTCTTTAAAGAAGAGTAAAAAACAACATCAAACTATTCCTTCAAGTTAAATCCTGAGGCTACTATATGGGTGAGAATGGATGGTACCTCCAATATTTGGGGCAGAGACTGTAAAGCACTTCACTGGTTATTTCCAAATCCTTTCTACCAGTTGATTTGATTTTCAATCTTACCTCATTTGCTTCTTTTTCCAAAAGTGATTTCTTATCACAGGATTTGAAAGTCTCAAAAGTGTTGGTATTATACAATGTTCCAAAAGCAGGGCAGCAACGCGCTGGTATTGAAGCATTCCTGAATAAAAGAAAGAAACCTCTGGGAATTGGATACAAATGCCTTTGACACGATCAGCGGTAATAGCAGTAGCTATCCTATGGTGTAAGGTTGCCCTGAAGTTGTCAAATGATGAGTACAGTAACAACAGTTAATAACAGTTCTAACAAAAACATTTTATGATTGTAATGCTTCACTGAACGTGGATTGGTACAAAAACCTGTGCCAATACACATCTACTTATCACTTCAAAAATATATCAGGCATCTGTATTCTCTCTAAGCAACGTGGCATTAAATCACAGATTGAAGATTTAAAAATTCTGTTTGAATATAAACTATCCATGACAAATGTGATTTGCACTAAGAAAAAGTTATTATGACTGAACTTTAGATGTATTTCATTCACGTAGTTACTGAGTTAAAATTTTATGCTTAAAAAACATCCCAAAGGAAGCCTAAATCAGACAAAAGATTGAATAGCTTTTATAGCTTGTAATATCATCAGCTGGAGAAGCTGCTGTTTGCAAACACAGTATATATTTTTCCTCTTTTTGAATGTAAATTTGGTAAAAAACCTCAAACCTTCCCTTAATTTATAGATCTCGTTGATTTCACTGACTCTAACATCATTCTCCCAAACTGATGTTTCTGACCACTGCTAAAACTCAAATACAGCAAATGTTCATTACATAATAAACACACATGATGTAGTTTCCAAAAATTTTTAAAGCTACAAGGGAATTCTTCATAATCATCTAAACTGACTACCTGAAGTACAGAACAGACGTACAAAAAATTACTACCGTAGAAGGAATAACTAAACACTACATAAATGGACCTTTCATAATTTTATTTTTGTTGTAGCATCTGAGAGCTCAAATACCATGGCACCATCGATTTTTAACTAATCTGAAATTCCTTGTTTCCAATATTACAGCTTTCTTCCAATTTCACTTTGCTGCATATGCTTTCAGTGTCATACCTAAAAGTTCTTATGTAAGAATTAATGGAATAATATCTCCTAATAAATTATCTCAAAATGCACAAAGCTTCACTAGGCTCCTAAGATCGTGACCAAGAGAAAGTCACTTCTGTGATTTACAACTTCATAATCCACCAATTTAAAGCAAACAAGACAATAACTATGAAGACATCTGTTCCTATGTTAGTTATACTAACTTAGGCATTTACTGGAAATGAAAACCATGGGGAAAAAATATTTCCCTTCTCACCTCATTTTTTGTCATGTACACTGAGCAGCTTTGGTTTATCTTTTACTTTGGGGGCAAAGGCAAAAGTATAAAATTCTAGTCATAAAGGTTAAATATGTTGAAAGATATTACAGTGTAACAACTCGGGATTATAAAAACTATTTTGAGATCCTAATTGTAATGATGAATCCTCAGTAAATAAAGATATAAGGAAAAACATGACCATAACTCAGATGACTGAAATATTCTTCCTTACACAGAAGAGTGGAATAAATGGAAAAAAACAGTATTTTATATAAACATATATACAAACAGTGAGTGAATTTGAGACTTACCAGCATATTTTAAACTTGGCCCTTCAGAAGAACATACTACTTCGTACACAGGGAGTTAATGTTTGCTACTCAAAGCAGTCTCTTCACTGTTATAAAGTTCATGAAAACATGTATTTATTTTCATGTCAAATTTGTCCAAGTAATATTCTAGATCAAAGCATTACTGTTATGCAAGGAAAGTGTCTTCACATACAAACTAAGGTAAACCACAGTACGTACTTACATATCAAAGGCACTAAACTCCAGTGTCAAGCGAGCTGGCAAACCCAAAGGATCACCTGGACAAAAAGAAGCAACACGCTTCTTTTAAACTGAAATACATAGACTAATTTCCCTGTTTTTGTTAATGTAAGTTATAAATTACCCACAGACACACCAGAATTCACAGCTCGCTCAGCCGTGTTTTCTGATGTTTCAACAAAATGCGTAAAACACGTTATACAAATACTTAGAGGAATGACAGGAGAAACCCAAACTACAAAGCAAGATGTTCAGTTTCCACCCACCGTTGTAGTAGTATCCTTTGATAACTTTTGGGGTCTCATCCAGTCGGTACTCATTGAGTTTCTTCTGGGTTAGTTCATGCCAGAATCCTGCATCCAAGGCACTACTGAAGGGAGCAAACTGCAGCTTTGATATTCCAGGATCTACAGGATGGTGTATATCACTGCTGGCAGCTGCCATGATTTTAGTTAATGATCGCTGTTAAACAGAATTCTGTAAAAGCAGATACGCCTGTTAAGTACATACTCAATTGACCGTATTACTTGTGACCACTTAATCTTTCTTTTGAATATATTTTGTTGGGTTAAAGTGCAGAAAGCCTTACTCCTCTGAATGTTTAAGTATCTCCAATTTTTAAAATCACTGACCAGAGGTCCTTTCAGTCCAAGCAAAGTCCTTCCAATTTCTTGTATATAAAATTATGTAATGCAAGTATATGTTCTGTATTGGCCAAGCTACCTAGAAAGATCTGATTTCCTGACAGACATTCCATGATTTCTCCTATAACTTAGGATGCTACATCTGAACTACATACTTCTGAGTTATATCTTGTATTGTGCTGCCACACATAAAAATAACAAAATGCTAAACGCTGTATCTGCATTCCTTCTGTTATATAGATACCAGTCTAAAAGTCTATTAGTGCTACTTAAGTTCTGATGGCACTTAAAAATCAAACTAACATTTCATTTACCTAGGACTTCACTCTCAGCTTGTGGTGAGAGTAGAACACTCATAAATCATTTACAAATTAACAAGTAAAGCTAGGAAAGGGAAACTAAAATCAAGAAAAGTCTTGCAGCCAGTGAAGGGCAAAGCTGGAAACAAAACCTAGAACCTCCTTAATAGTTGCACTAGAAAGTCCATATGATGTACAAGTCTAGATTATTTTCTTACAGCTCTTCTAAAGGTCTGTGTATGGGAAGGACTTTCTTTTTTTTAAATAACCCAAGTCACTACTCCATATTGGCTGAACGGTATTCCTATAAACATATAGTCTGCAATTCACAACATACAAATTTAAGAATTTTAGACTCTACACCAAAATGATGAGTAAAACATCTAAACTGGGCTACCATAAGCCTCTACTTCAACCAGGCGTAACAGTCCCTTTGCTCATGTTAGCAGCAGCATTCACTTCACTGTGAGGTGATTCAGCTCAATCTGCTTATTTTCTTGAAAACTCCTAAAGTAAAAATGTTATCCTTGAGAGTCTCCTTTACCTACTGTTAGTATTCTCCGTCACATCTATACCTACACATCTTAAGATGCAAGTTTCAGAAACACAGTCCATGACACAGAATATTCAAATATATGTCTGGGGGAGGGAAGGTCCTCCTGTTAGGCATCCCATTCTTTGACTAGGTAGCGAAGATAAGCCTGGATGTTGCAAAACAAGGATTTGCTACATACTAAAAATAAGGTTTTAAAATATTAGCTTTAAAACTCTTCACACACATAAGAATGTAGGCTCATTATCTATTTATCACAACACATCGATTTATCAAGCTAGTAACTGCTATTTTCTAAGTCCAGAGGGGATATCAACAGCTACTGATTCAGGTTTTGTCCACAGTGCTTATCAAACCAACAGTTTGAACTGAAATGATCTTGAAATGATTCCTTCAACTAATTTTTAAAGAATAAATTTTTAGTTTGTACAACACAATCCTATGTGATTGCCTTTTGTTACCTGTCCCTTACACAGGAATCAATGGTATGATTTTATATACAGGAAAATCAAAATAAGGTTTCCAGCACAGCTATATTAGCTGACACCGATCTAAATAGATGCACTACAGTTTTGCTGTACTGTAGCTTAGATTGAATTGAATAGTTCCAACTTTATCATCCTGTGAAGTCACTTGTGCAACAGAAACAGAGCTTACATGCTTTTCTCTTTCATCCTTTTTGGAACACGGGGAAGGGAATGAGAGGTGGGTTTAATTTCCTAATAACTGCCAAACAGCCAGCTCTTCTCTGAGAGGCAGTTATGCTTTTCCTTACACAACACTTCCTTAAACTAAGTCTTCAGTGTTACCCAGCTATACCTTCTACATTCAGTTTATACAGCTTATCCCCTTCTACTGTAAATGCTTTCCTTATTTGCTGGTATTGTCGTGGATATGTTTTTTTGGATACAGGTTTGACATTTGCCGTATTTTTCACGGTGAAAGATAAATGTTTCTGATCTGTCACAACATCTTGCTTTAATGGTCATATTGGAAATATGCCATTTTGTCATCTCCCCCCCTCCTTTTTTAAAAAAAATTTCTATATATTTAACAGCAGCTGGAATTTGTGGTAGTGTGAACTTTGATAGCTTACTTGAAAAACCTCTCAAATCTCTTTTTATTAACATCAAAAAAATCTGTTAATTTCTTGACAATTTGCAAGTACTAGAACTATGCACAGCAGAACTAACTGCACAGTATTTTCTGACCATTTTTATAGACTTCTTTTTCTGTGTGTAAGAAGTAGAAGCAGTAACATAAACTAGCAAACATTTTAGTACTCCATAGGTCTTAAGCCTTACAAAATATTTCATTTTGCAACTGTCACATAAAGTTTATCATAAAAGAGGCAAACAATTGTTTATCATATAGATGTTAGCAGTAAGAGTCAGATTACACAGTACTTGATGCCAAGACTTCCATAATAAAACTTTATTCAAGGGTCCAACAGCTGCCTAGTCGATATTAATCCATTAAATCCCCTATCCCCTTTTTTTCAGAAGCTTGGGAAGGTATTACTTAATACTTTAAAAAAAATAAAAGAATAACAAAAAGCAACATAAAGTTGATACTTTCCTTGCCAGACAAGCTCCATTGTAACTAAAAGTTTACTCATTCTGAATTTTGTTCAGGTCTTTTTTTAACTTTTCAAACAGGTAAAGTCTTCATTTTACTTCCCTGTCCCCCTAGTTAAGTATATGACATACCCAACACTAAAGTGTATTGTCAAATATTTTAAATGACCAAGAGGCCAGCTGACAGTACCTAGCCGTACTTGAGTAACATACACTGAAAACACCAGCCCAAAATTTTCCACTGGGAATGAATTTTAACTCATTTTCAGTATCACTGTACCTGAACAGTTATGGTAAAACTGAAGGAATAAAACCAGTGGGCTTCACTATGGCATGCACATGCAAACAGAGAAGCATATACATCCACCCCTGATGTACTGACACTTTTGAAGATATTCTTTAATGTACTTGGAAGTAAATATTCATTTACATGCTTTCTTAATGCAAGATCAGTAAACCAAGGTGAATCTGTACAACAGATTTTACAATACTGAAATAAAAGATGAAATGCATACATTTTGTAGAACTTGCATACAGAAATTCATGTACAGCCTCTAATAGTAATAACAGTCACTAGAAGAATATAAATAAATAAATCCAAAACTTTAAGTGTGGAACAAACCCTGTGTTTCAAAAAGGTCCCGTTGAAACATGTGCTTGAAGTGAAAAGATTTACCAGTATGCTTCAGACAGGCCTATTTTCTGTGACCAAAAGGAAATTTCACAAGTGTAATCAGCAAGGATAACCTGTAGTATAGATGCACTATCACCAGTCTAAGTTCTAGCATTTATTCTTAAATGTGCAGGCATTTAAAACTGATCCAATGGAGGAATATATTAAGTGAAAAACACACCAGGTTTTTTGATATCTGCCTTCCCCTTAACAGACAAAATTAATCTGTTGTAAAAGCATGACTGGCAGTTTAACAGCATTTAAAACTATCATGAAGCTACAGGTTTTTAAACTAAATTCACATAATCCCCTAAAAGCTACAGCCTTTTTACAGAACTTTTTATTCTGTGGTCCAGAATTGAGTATTTTGACGATCTTACCTCCTCTATCCCTAGGTGACAGCGGAAATCGCTATTTCCTACCCTTGCAATTTCAGAAAAGCCGCTGCTTGGCTAATATCCGTTACCAAGCCTATTTGGGGGGGGCAAGGAGAGTTTGCTTTAACAACATCACCGGTCACAAAAGGGCGGCCCTTGGCTCCTGCACCCAACCTGCCTCGCACACCCGCCCCGCCGCCGGGTCCGCCGCCGGCTCCTCACACCGGCCGCCCCGCCCGCCCGCACCGCCCGCCCCACCGCCAGGGCTCTCCCGCCCCGGGCAGCCGGCCCCAGAGACCCGGGGCCCCGGGACACTGAGGGGGTGCGGGGGGGAGAACACACCGGGCCGCCCTCAGCGCCGCGCGAGCGCCACCGGCACGCGCGCGGCCCGCTCACCCACCGCGCCGCTCTTTACTTCCTGCATGGCCCGCGCTGGGCACGGCGAAATGGCGTCATCCCGCCTCGGGCACGTGACCGGCGGTCGCTTGTTGCTCCGCCCCCGGGTGTGTGCGGCGGCGCCCGGCGGGCCCCGAGCGCGGCGTCCTCGCAGCCGCGCGTCACGAGTGGGTGAAAAACCGGGCGGCTGCGGGGGAGGCGCTTTTCCCCGCTCCTTGGCACCGGGGAGAAACGAAGTGGCGTGAGCTAAAAACCCGCCTTTGCCGCCGGCGTGGCGGCGGCTGCTGCGTGAATCCGCACGACGGTGCTCGAGTCTGAGCGCGGGCCTGATGTTGTGGTAAAAATGTATTCGGGGAGCCAGCGTGAGGGAGAGGCGCATCCCCACGGCTGCGGGCTGTCACCGATTCCCGCTCCTCGCCAGGCTGCAGTGGGAGTGTCCCCCTCCAACTTCCCTTCCCCGGTACGAGAGAGATCAGACACGGACACGGGGCCAGCGGAGGGTCACTAAAATGGTCTGGGGGCTGGAGCATAGGGCGTGAGAGGCTGGGAGAGCTGGGTTTGCTTCGTGTGGGGCACACAAGGCTGAAGGGGATTTAAGGGAAATGCCACGTAACCCAGAGTGGAGAAGATTTGAGACATATTCCCAGAGACGCATAGCAATAAACAGGAAGGAAAAGGGCACCTGTCAATGAAAATTTCAAATGAATATATAGAGAAAAAAGTACCTAATGTGTCTGGTTAAGCACTGGAACAGGTTCCCAGAGAGACTTTGTATTCTCCATCATTGGGGACTTGACTGCACAAGCCTCTGAGCAACATGATCTAACTTTGCTGTTAGCTCTGTTTTGAGCCGGAGGTTGGACTAGATGGCATCCAGAAGTCCCTTCCAACCTACATTTTTTAATGAGTCTATACTGACTTTTGCAGATCTAGAATGCAAAACAAAGTATATTTTTTTTTACAAAACAAACATTACCTCTTTAGAGAGTTTACCTCACTTACCTATCAGGAAAAACAAATTTGCCAGAGCTGCCTTCAGTTTTGGAGCACACAATACTGCAGTTAATGCCTGTATTGCAGAAACTGCCAGCAAAATTGTGAGTAAGCCTCAGAGGAAAAGCAGCCATTAGATAAGCATGGGTAAGGTCACATAAAGACAATTGTTCAGGCAGCATTAGGGAAAAAATTGAAATTGCTATCTTTTAAATTTAGAGCTGATGTTTGGATAGAGAACCTTGCTGTGGAACGTGGGCCAAATAGACCTTCTGGGAATTTCACAAATAAAACAAATTAGTACAAACTTGGGAAGTGTGCTGTAGATGCTATACCTTGAATCTAATTGCGTTACATCAGTAAAATTCTACAATTCCTTATTGTGCATGCCACTATGCCACTCACTTTATTAGTATTGGGATCACCTGTACTCCATTGAATACTTCATAACTCAGTTCTGCAGTTTATTTCCCCAGGGCTGGAAAAGATTTTATCACTTTTTGGTCTTTGTACTCTCTTTTTACATGGAGTATAAAGGGAACATTGATGACATCCCATCAAAATAGCTGGAATGTTCTTACCCAGTCTCCATATAACTATGAAACAGCTGTCAGCGCATAACATAGGTCATGAGAAATAATACCAGTACAGGGCAGAGGGACTCTCCTCTGTGAGCCCACATCCCCATATCATCTCAACTAGACATGTCACACCCAGAAAGAAAGCAGACCCTAGGAGTCAGATTCCTGCACAACAGTTGTAGCTTCGGGGAAATGGGACATACATCGGGTAGGCTTGCAGACTTGGACTATCTGTTTTTATACAGACTAGTTGACAGGGGAATAAATTTGAGATTTACACATGAAACTGCTGATGTATACATACAAGCACACCGCAGTGAATTCTTACGATGTAAGAAGAAGGCAGTTTCAAAGTTCTCTGTGCCTTGGATCTTCAAGAAAGTGACCATAACAAAATTAACCTGAGGTTTATGCTGGAGTTGACTGACTGTTGCAGGTATGGTTTACCTTGTGAGATCTTCCTGTCAGCAAATACAAGTGTCTGTATAAGCATGAGAATAGTAATCAACTAGAAAACAGTCCTTTAAAAACAGGGAATAAATCTGTTGGGTGGTTTTGGCACGTATTTCCATAGGTAGGACTTTCAATTTCCCCAAGCAAAATCTTGCAGCAGGAGAAAATCATCCTGGAATTGAAGATGAGAGTAAAATAGAAACGGATTCAAACTCATCCATTCTTAGGGAATATGGATTCAACATGTTTTGGAGAAGATGACTTCTCAGAACTATTTAGTTCAGATTCTGTTATAAGTTTTAATAAAAATAATATTTATTTAGGTTTATATAGGGCTTTACATTTAAGGATTTAAGTGAATTTTATACAACAGTCTCAGTGAACATGTGTTGTGGTTTAACCCCAGCCAGCACTTAAGCACCACGCAACTGCTCACTCACTCCTCCCCGCTTCCAGTGAGATGGGGAGGAGAGTTGGAAAAAAAAGTAAAACTTGTGGGTTAAGAACAGATTAATAAATAAAACAGAAGATAATAGAATAATAGCTATAATAATTGTAATGAAAATTCACATAACAAAAAGAGAAATAAAACCTAAGAAAAGACAAGTGCTGCACAATGCAATTGCTTGCCACCTGCTGACCAATGCCCGAGCAGCGACCAGCCTTTCCTGGCTCACTCCCTCCAGTTTCTATGCTGAGCATGGCATCCTATGGTATGGAACAGCCTTTGGGCTAGCTGCGGTCAGCTCTTCTGGCCACGCTCCCTCCCAGGTTCTTGCACAGCTGCTCGCTGTCAGAGCATGGGAAACTGAAAAACCATTGACTTAGGATAAGCACTACTTAGCAACAAGTAAAACATCAGTGTGTTATCAACATTATTCTCACACTGAATCCAAAACACAGCACTGTACCAGCTACTGGGAAGAAAATTAACTTTATTTCCACTGAAAGCAGGACAACATGACCACAGAATACAAGCAGAACCTGGGAGAATTATTCTACCATTTCAATTACAAAAAGTACTGTCAAAAGTAACCTAGTTCTGTGCTGTACATTTGTTACTGCTGCAAGAGCTGGACACTGCAGAATTAAAAGTCTGTTGTAGCAACGAATACCTAAATCAATAGTGGAATAGGCAGGAGTATGGAGTATGGGAGGAGTACGGTAGGAGTATAAGGTATCATCTTGCACTTGCCATGTTGACAGACTTCTGTGAGCACCATCACTAATTTTCCTGGCACAGGCAGGTACCTCTCCTACAAGCACTTGGCTGTGATACAGAGAAACAATTGCTACTCCTCAAAGAACTGAGCTGAGGGATTATTCTTATCTCGTGAAGGAGGAAATTACATTGCCAGGTTGGAGACCTGAGTTCAGTTCCCAGGTCTGACTGTTGTTTTTGAAGAGTAAGTTATGCCTGATCAAAAGGCATTTGCTTTTCCTCAAGGCATTCAATTTAATTACACAATAGGCATTCATTTTAATTACACGGTGCCAATGTATAGCAATGGGTGCTGTATATTTCTTTTAAGACATAATTTATTTGAAACATATCAGAGTTTAAACAGAAGATACCTTGGTAAAAAAAAGGAAATTGTAAGGGATACAAATATTGTTTCAAATGGAAATGTTATAAGATGTTAATGACATCTTACCAGATGTCAGTATGGTTTTAACCATTATTATACACAAATGTACATCCCTTTCAGTGGGATATCTTACACTTTTTAACTGGTGGGGATCTCAAATTACAATTGTGTTGTAGCCTAGTATGTGTGCTCATGTCTCTGTGCATGCATAGACTGTACATCTCACATTTGATTTTTTATATTTCTATTTTAGATTGTAAGATGCCCATGTAGAAATTGTTCATTTCTGTGTCAGGTATGTACCATTTTTAAAGATAATTTGGAATTTGGTACCGGGAGGGTAAACTATTTTCATGAGCTATTTCTCACACAGTGTTAACATTAATTGTTCTTTTTATCTTCTAATTCTTCAACAGACAAGTAATTTGATGAAAATGAATAATTTGGGATTGTACTTTGTTGTGGTATAAACCCAGCTGGCAGCCAAACAACACACAGCCACTTGCTCACCCTCCACTACCCTGGGGGGTGAGGGGGAGAATTGGAAGAATAAAGGTAAGGACACTCATAGGTTGAAATAAAAACAGTTTAATAATTGAAATAAAAGGAGATAAAATGAAATAATAATAATAATAATAATAATAATAATAATAATAATAATAATAATAATAATAATAATAATAATAATACGACAACAATAATAATAGGAAAGACAAATTAATTATGCACAGTGTGATTGCTCACCACCTGCTAACCGATGCCCAGCCTGTTCCCAGCTACCGATCACAGAGGAGGGAAAACCCCAAACCCACAGTCCCAGAAGAGAAAGAGCCCCAGCTTCCTGGCCAGCCTTCATCTATATGCTGAGCATATCGTTATGTGATATGAAATATTCCATTGCTCTATTGGTGTCCATTGCTCTGGCTGTGCTCCCTCCCAGCTTCTTGTGTATCTGCACACTAGCAGGACATGGGAAGTTGAAAAGCCCTTGATTTTTTACCAACAGCTAAAAAAATCAGTGTATTATCAACATTCTTCTTATACCAAATCCCATAGTGAATCCAAAACACATCACTATTCTAGCTACTAAGAAGGAAAACTAGCTCTATCCCAGCCAAAACCAGGACATACTTAATGAATCAACAAAAGTGAGTGTGTATGCATACTATTTAAATGGCATTTCCAAATGAACAAATTCTCATTCTGGTGGAGAGAATGCACACACTGAAACTTTCAAGTATCTTCTCACACCTCATCTTTAGGAACTTAAGCCATCCCAGCTAAGTTAGGAGGCTCATCCTGAGACAGCAGTCTACAGAAGCCAGGACCTCCTCTAGAACTATTCAGAGGTGTCTACAGTGCTCCTATATTAATATTTTAGGATTAGAAATACATTTTTAAAGTGAATCTTTCATTTATTCTCATTTATTTTGCTCTCACAAAGTGTGTCACAAAGTGGTCTCACACCTAATGTAATGGAGTCCTTTCAGATGATGGAATGAAGCCAAAACCTGCACATACACTCATGTTTCCTTTATTGAGTGACACATTTCCTGAAAACATTATGGGAAAAGAAACATGCACTAGATGGCAGAATCCACTTCCTAATTGCACCCCTCCTTTAATAAACCTGCATGATACACAGTATTTGATGCAGAAGTTCAGAATTCTTCTCATTACCCAGCAGATGTCACCACTGACACAGAAAAAAATATGAGAATATCTTTCTGGCTCTTAAAAGCGGGGTTGATGGTTCTCACCACACCTTAATCAAAGCAGAACTCCAGTCCAGGAGATTCCAATGAATTTATTATGTTGTCTTAAAACTGTGTGTCCTCTGACCTTGTTTATTAACTGGAAAATTTTGAAAATATTTTACAAGAAACCACACCTGGAATTTTCTCTTGAGGCTTGGCCCCACGTGGTAGTAGGCTTCTCCATTCCTTACCCTAATGTTCTTTCCTCTGCTTCTCTTTCATCCAGAGCCATCTGAATTGCCTGTTCCACAAAATAAACTGATAAATCCTGTTAGGTACCTTGCTCATGAGAAGTTTAAAATAGGCAGTATCCCATTTTCCTGTTTTATTATTATCTATTACAGCTATCACATCAGAGAAACCCACTGTGACAACTTTGCTTGTCTTTATTATTAACACAGTTACACTAAGATTATGGATAAAAATGGAGATAAAAAACATTCAGGCAGCTTTATTTGCCTAGGTTTAGGTGTTCTGTGTTTGAATGTTTAATTATACCAGATGTATTCTTTGTTATAGCCATCATAATTTTTAGACCAATTTTCAGTGATTTTGTTTAGGTTGCTGTTTCATGTATTAATACATTGTAAAGTCAGAAAAGGCAACTGTCTTGATCAAGAGGGTAGACTTCTTGATAACTCTAGCCCTTGGGTGAGCACGTTTCAGGGGTGTACACTAATAACTGTCGCTGACTTAGTGTGCTGCTTTTTTATTTCCTCAGGCATCACCTAAAATTACCATCCGTTTTGGCTAGAATTGCTGTTGCATATCACAATAGAAAAAAAATCATAATGGCCATGAATCAGAGCAATTCTTTGTGAAAGGCCATTGGATTAGAGCACATGTGTCAGAAGATGCTGCTCTGTAGTCCAAAAGAAGGCGTATTTTATTACTTGTGGAGATGCTGCTCCTGCAGTGAAAAAGTTGCCCAAATTCTGGAATTATTTTTGCTGCTTATATATTCTGTCTCTGTATTTTGCCTTTTTTTTCTCCTAGTTTTGAGTCCCCTAATTGCAGTTTTTCCTGCATGCTAGAGATCGAAGTCAACTAATCTCTGAACCTTGTATAATACATTGAAATAGACTGAATATAAGTTTATTCCTTTAACACATTTTTCCAATTTATTAAAATGCAGATATATTAAGGCTTCATTTAATATTGAATACTTTAAATACAGCTACTTCCATTCAGGTGTTTAATTCAGAGAGATAAAACTGACAGAGGATACTAATACTTTGCATTTAATTAGTGTATTATATAAAAAAATTCTGAACATCATGCAAACATTATCCTAAGTGTTGCATTGTCACTGTAAGGCTTATCATATTCACTTTATGAAGTAGGCACACGTGGCACAGAGGGTCTCTAAGTAGCTCAAGATAATTAATTAAGAACATAGAATTCAGAATTTCTCCGATCATTAAACTGCCATTTTTCGCTTCTGATATAATAAAGATATTACACAGAACATCCCTTTAACTCATCCCGCCAAACTCTTGACAGTACTCAACTGAAGGAGTTCCAGTTCCATCAGATCTTGGTTGTTAAGCTAACCAAGCAATTTCAGAAGCAAGAAAGCATTCAGGAAGTGGTAAATTCATCACCACAACAAAATGAATGGGGGGACATTCTTTTTATATTGAACCTTCAGGATGCCTTCCTCATCATCCTTCCCAAAGTGTATGGAAAAGACTCGCATAAACTCAACATATTACATGCAAATGTGACTTTAGCTGTTGAAGTTATATGGTTCTGGGATTCCTTCTTAAAAACATACTCCACAGTGTCTGCTCCAAATGTTTCTCTGAGTTCCTTAGCAGAAGAATAGGAATGAATGCTTTACTGGTGTGCCTCTAACAAGGCGGTACGCCGTCTTGAGATATTCGGTTAATACAGGGCCCCAGATCTACTCTGCCTCAATTCACCTCCCTGCTGCCCAGTCTGTATATTCTTTTTTGGGTTTTATTTTGGGTTTTATTTTGTGAAGTTGTAAGCTTCCTGATAAGTTAGTTCATGCAATACATGCCACTATGTATTTTTTTGCTGAGGAACTAGGTCTTCTTCTTTTGGGAACAAATCTACACCTGACTGCATTTAAGAAGAGGGGATTGATTCCTGCTGTATAACAGAGTATGTCTGTTTTTGAGAATTAGTACTTAGAAACAGCTAAATCAATGGCTGAGCAAGTGAACGCTCCAAGTTGGTAGAGTGAACCTTAGCGGCAAACTTCTCTGTCGAGGCTGCCTCACACCTTTTCCAGATGAAGCTGCTTTTACAGGTGCTTGTTGTGGACAAGACCCTGAGCAACATGATGTAATGTCAAAGCCAGCCAGCTTTGACTTGTAGGTTGTACTTAGATGTCCTCCTGAGATCCCTTCCAACCTAGAGTATTCTACTATTGTGTGTTTCTCCTGAAATATTTTACAGCATTTACAGCATGGTTTATAAAATGCAATTAAATATAAAGGATAGAAAAGGTAAACATACTTCATGTATTTTATTTTCAGTTTTTCAAGCTTGAGTTGTTCCTCGTGAGTTTGCCTCATTGTATTAATAAGAGTTTGCCTACTACAAGGAAAGGATACATGGATTAATATTGCCAGTGCATGCTTAGGTTATTTGTCAACTTGTAGGAAGAAGAAAATATGTGTAGTCTATAACCAACTATATTCCATAAGTCTAGAAAGAACAGCATACCCTTCTTGAATAGATCATGATAGGGCATTGAGTATGGAAAGTCTTAGCAAAATTTCTAGGACATAAAAATACTTTTTTTTTTTCAGTGAAGTTAACATGTACGGGTACAAATGAAGCAAGCATGATATGAAAGAGGTACAGTAGGTTACAATATGACTTAACATTTAAAAAAATTTTATAATTTGAGGGAAGCTATAAATAAATAGGGCAGATTTTTTTAAAACAGTTGAAGCTTCTTTGTGCAAAGTACCTCCACTTGCAGATCTTACTTCACAAGCAGTGTGTTCCTGTGTTTAATGGAGTAAGTCGAAAGAGAAAAATATATTTGGCCAATCGCATAAACATTATTCTATTTATTCCTTTCCTGTAGCTGCGATTTATAATCACTGAAGATCTATCTTTGTATCTCCAGTTTTAATTCTACTTGATGAAAGAGGTAATCTCAAATTGTAAAATGTGTACAACACTGTAACAGTTCTGAGATTGCCCCTGAGTTTTTCAGATTCCTCATCTGAATTATTTCTTCTTCAGATGTGTTAAAGCTGTTAAATGTACATTTCCCACTTTTACTAACACTCGTACAAGTTACAGTTTTCTGAAGTCTTCTACTTTACCCATGGTGTTCGTCTTTGAAACTGGAACATTTTGTTTGGTTGGACTCTTGAGCTGCTTTTTAGCTCAAAAAAATTCAGACTAGTATCAGTGAATGTGAAGGATCTTTTTGAATGTCTTCTTGAAATTCTGGTTACAAAGAGGATACAGGAATGGATTTAAAGTGGAGTTCACATACCCAAGCCATATAGTGAACATGTGTAATTTCGAAAACTGTTCATGGCCATGGAAAGCTATTACCATAAATAATACGAAATAGGGAATCCAGCACAGTATAAAGGCTACCATTATGACCCCTAACTGCTTAGCTGCTTTCCTTTCCCTGTTCCCATGCAGTCCTTCAATGCGCCTTTTGGAATGGGTATGCAGACTTTGCCAGGTTTTCCTCAGGTAAGTCAGTCCTCTGAAATCACCGTTCCGAGTCTCTTCCTGAGGACTGCAGGCTTTTTCAGGCTTAGGACTGGGGTGCTCTCTACAGCGTATTTCCTCTGTGAAAGTATGGTTGTCTGATCCATCACTTAAATCACTGTCTTGTGAGCAAGCCTCCTCTTCATTTTTGTTCTCTTTTGTTACGCACACACACTTCTTTCCTGCTTTATCCAGGCCTGGCTCACACCGAGCATTGGTGAGAGGAAAACAGCTCCATTTCAGGTCTTTCCTATTCCTCTTGCTAACGAATGCCTTTGAAGACTTGTCAGGATTACTGAAATTAAGCTCTGCCTCCATATTTTTGGGCTGAGGGGAGCTTTGTTCATCTTTGGGAGGGGTGTTCTCATCTACGATTTGCTTTTGGAGGCAAGTATTTTGCTCGTCCTTTGTCTTCCTATGATGTGTGGGAGTTTTTTCTGAGAAAGACCGATATGATCCATTGATAAGCTCTCGGTGTCGGCAGTGTTTTCGAACAGCTCTGAATATTTTATAGTAGAACCATAACATCATGATGGAGGGTAGATAGAAATTAACAATGGCTGTTAACACTTTAAACCAGGTGACTTTGGAGAATTCAGTTTCACACTTGTTTTCCTTTACTTTCCTTTCCCCATTGTTAGCAAATACGTGCCATCCTAGGATTGGAATGACCCACATGAAGGAGAGCAACCAAACCCCCAAAATCATTAGCGATGCTCTCATTTTTGTTCTATACTTGAGATATTTCAGTGGTTGCTGAACTGAACGATAACGGTCAATGCACAGGATGAAGAGATTGAAAATGGATGCAGTACTGGCCACATAATCCATGGACAGCCAGAACAAACACACTGGTAAGCCTAGAGTCCACACAGGACTTAGGAGATAAACAATATTCAGGGGCATAACAGCTGCACCAACTATAAGATCTGCAATAGAGAGGCTGACAATGTATAAATTGCCAACTGTTTGCAGCTTCTTTTCAGTTTTCACGGCACATAGTACTAATATATTCATGACAACAGTGGTCAGTGAAATGCTTCCCAAGAACAGACCTAGAAGAGCTGAGTGAGGGTTAGTTGAGCTCTCTGATGTGTTTTTTGACATCTTTTGCACAAGAACACAGAATGAATATCAGAGATGTCCAGGCCTTGGAAATTCAGTCTTGGTTTACACTCCTGGATGAAAACGTGTTGGACTGCTTTGTGATTTTTATTTCCAGAACTATAGAAAAGAAAAGAAATATGCTCAATCACCAGGGTACTAAAATAAAAAAATAAAACTCATCTGTGCTTCAGATTAGCATTGTCCCTTTTAGGACTTTCCTCAATAATGTATTTTCACAACATTTTACATATGGGTAATTTAAGATGTGTTCTATGAAAAGTACTGGAGCAAGCTCCATGAACCAATCCAAAATGGTTTGCAGAGGTGTTTCATGGGGCTTCATATAATTCTGACCCCAAAATCTGTAGAAGAAATTTCAGTCCTCACTGGTTTAATTTATTATATCTCATTAAATAGTTGATCATGAGCCATAATATACACTACATATTGGGAAACCAATTTAAAGTGTGTTAAGAGAAAGCAAATTAACATGTTTTGTATTAAATAGTTTTAAACAAACTAGTGATTATTTACAAACTACATCTAATATTTTCAGAATACAATAGCTGGATTTAATTATCCACCAATAATAGGGTATCATATGAGGTCAAGTGACAAGCTATTCCAAACAATAGAAAGACTGCAGCCAGTGTACACCTTTAGCTGATAGGGAGTCTCAAATAACTTCTAAGGTTGCAGCCAGTGGCTGCGTTTTCACTGGTAGGCAGTTCTTCAGATTACAGGTAATGAGTAATCTCTTTCTACCCAATTTAAAGATAACAGCCCTATTTCATTTCAAATGCAAACAAATAAAAACTCGGGAAAAATACTAGGATTTTTCAGGATTAATAAGCGTCTTGCAACCTCTCACACCTATATAAATAAATACACAGTCTTTTAGGCTGAAGTTTACTAGTCATTCAGGTGCCTACAAACTCAGAGAAGCCACGTCACTCCTGCATTCTTGCTGTTGCTGTTTGCTGGGTTAATGTGGAAAGGAAACTGGAAATAAGAGGAGTTGAGACTGAACACATAGCAAACCTTCCCTTTATGGCTACAAAATATTTTTTTGTATTTATTTTTTATATCTATTTTTAATTTATAATTAATCCTTAATAAATGAGCTATCTTTATTTGCTTAGAATTTTGGCATGAGCCATGTGTAGCGCCTTCAGAAGGAAAATTCTTTAAAATCTTCTATATCCCAATGATTAGTGTGCCTAGGAATTCCAGTACATGCACTGCAGTTAAAAAAACCCAGGACAACCTACTAAACACTCACCATGGCGTATACAAAACCTATTTTACAGTGGACCACATTTGCATAATATTTTGCAGGTGCTATCATAGAGTGGCAGATTTCGTTTGTACAGACATAGTGGTGTGTAGCTTTATGGTGACTTGATCTGCGTTGGGAAACAACTGCGTTAGGTGCACACTGCACTGGTGAACATAGAGGTTATATATCAAGATCATAGGCCTTAATTATAAAACATGTTATTTCATTTTCTAACAAAAGCACAGTAACTCAAATATGGGCAATAAAAGGGGAAAGGAAGGGAGGGAATGTAGAGGTAAGAAAAGTACCTTTTGAAAGTTGAGTAGATATGCTATTCCATTATCTAGAAATTCTCTCTGCCTTTGGTATCTTCTACTTCCCAACTGCTCACTTCATGAGTTGATATCAAGTCCAAAAAATAGTTAATAATATTTTAAGTCTTGAAGCATATGATCAGTTGATCAATTCTGTCTCCAGGATATATAAGAAAAATGTCTGTGAGGATAATATACATTTTCTGCCATTTTTCTCTTATAGCGTTTCTCTGAGTTTATGTTCTGGTAAATCTCTTAAAGCAGTGAGGCAGGAAACTGAGACTGCAGACATATTAGCTCAAAGTATTTACACAACTAACACTGAGATACCTATGGGATTTCTCATCCTTGTTATTCCAAACGTGCAAAACAATACAATGCAATAGATTATTCATTATTCGATATTTCATATTGAAATTAAATAATCCAATTAATTCAGTATTTCATGCTAACTTTCTCTCTTCCTTATTCCAGTAATCAGGGTTGAAACTAAAATGTTTGTGTTTCTTACAAGAGGTCAAGGTCCTTCTTTCTTAAGCTTTACTTACAAGTGCCTGGTATTATGAAAGATGTGTGCTTGATAGCAATAACATCCATAGGCAGAGAAAATACGTACACTGTGGGGTATGAGCTCAAGAGCTGTATTCTGTAATTCTGTACAGCCTTCAGGTTCTGTCATGTTCTTCAGTGACAGCTAGTCACAGATGTCAGAAGATCAGAGAGGCCTCAAGCATCTCCTGTTTGAGAACGAGAACAGAAATTACTCCATGGATCCTAAACCAACGTGTCTGGTGATGGGAAATGGTTATATCCCAGTCTGTCATTGTCTTTCTTTCCACAGCTATACACTGTAACCTCTCAGCTGGAGTTAAGTATATGGGGCATGGTCAAATCAAGAAGTTGATGTTAATTGCTTCAAGGGCCTCATAAAGAAATGACTGATCCTTACCCCCACATATTTTTATTTAAATTTATGGCAAAATAAAGGGAGAGAAGGCAACCTGAAGTGAGTCTTCAACAGAAAGAATAACAGCAAAGAAAGGTATCTGATTAG